>NC_068969.1:63645944-65016953 GCF_026419915.1 Harpia harpyja
TAAAATAGAAATAATCACTCCACCTTAACAGGGAAAGCGGCCCCTTAAGTCCTCTGGCTTAACTTCAGACATGTACAAGCTGGAGGTCTAAAGTTCATCCTGTCCCAGCAGTTTCATTTCCCTTTCGCAGTGGGTTTTCCTACTGCATTAGTGTTCCCTGACCAGCTACAGATGCTTGTGCCAGGATCAGCAGGGTCGGGGCCAGTGTGAGTGTGTAAAGACATTTTGGGTGACTCCTTGTACCCCCTGACTTCCCAAGTGCTAAGCGTGAGGAGGTGGGGTTCCAGACGCTGCCCAGTGGACGTGGGGACCTGACTGATGAAACTCCTTCAGGACTGCTTCCTGGGAGTGCAAATGAATGCCAGAGTGATTGAAAATGGAGGTAAGGCTGCAGCTCAGGAGGCAAAAAACAGAGGGGGGGGGGGAGAGAGGTGGTTTTCTGTGCTGGCCATGCTCTGCTAGGTAGTGCAGAGCTAGAGCCACCATCTGAAAGCCAAGGTAAGGCTGCTGCAATGGCTGGAAATCCTGTAGTGCTCTGCCAGCACAGCAAAGGGAGCCTATGGAGGGCCAACAGACTCCCCCGATGCTGAGTGTGTTAGAGGAAATAGATATGTGGAGGTAAATTGAGTTCTCCAATAGACGCTAGGGAGATGATAAGAAATGTCAGTAGATCATTCAGTTTCATTTATGGCTCAAGTCTATCTAAGAGTGCTGATAAGGTCATTGTTTCCCCTGAGTCATTGTCGTCAAGCTATATTTGTACGTTTACATGATTAAGCAGTAGGGGAATCTGGAATCTGGCTTTATCTTAATTTGTATTTTTATGGTTGTGTCTTCCTTGT
Organism: Harpia harpyja; assembly: GCF_026419915.1. Lineage (NCBI taxonomy): Eukaryota > Metazoa > Chordata > Aves > Accipitriformes > Accipitridae > Harpia > Harpia harpyja. Next base: position 63,646,787 of record NC_068969.1, read on the forward strand.
ATTTGCCTCTATTTCTGTCTGTGCCCAGAGAACAGGAGAGCTGAAAGGTCTGATTAGCACTGTGGTGACATCTTTAGAGTGATTTACTCCAGGCCACACATGGAAACCTGCTGCAGAACCAGGATTTGAACAGACATCTCCCAAATGCTGGCCTGGTGCTACAAGGACAAAATGATTATTCCACCTCCTGACTGGTTAAAAACAGGCAGAGATCCTACTTTCTCTTAAGGTTTGACTTGCACATGATTAGTGCATGATTAATGGATGTCATCAGCATATGACAGAGATGCGTCTGGGCTGTCTTGTACAGTTGCCTCTAAGTGCCTTGTGGAATGTGTTCTAGATGACTGCGTCAGGACCATAAACGTTTATTAGCCTGATGGAGTCCAGAGCAATCAATTAAGTCTTTATTAAAACCATTCATAAGAAGATCCTCCACATAAAGCAGGACCAGCAAAGACTTGTCTTTCTTGGCATCCCTGCCCACCTCTACTGATTGGGAGACTCTGTGACCACGATTTCTGCATGCTTGGACAAGCTGCTCTGAGTAATACTGTGGTTCTGGTTAAAGTTTGTCACTAGTCAATTTAATACCCTCTTACACATGCAGGAATAATGTGCGCCTCCTGTGGTTTGGGGTTTTTTTTTGTCTCTTTCTGTTTTGTGAGTTTGGATTGAAACCAGTCATTTTTTTACAAGCTTTCTACTCTTGTTCATAACAGGTTTACATCAAAAGAGGACTTTCCTCCTGCATGGCTCAGTGAGGCAGCTCTGGTGATAACAGAGTAAACAAATAAAATGACACGACACTTGTCCTGTGTTACAGGACTTCTGGAGTCGTACACAGGGCTCCCACCTCGGGTAACAAGGAAGATAAAGGGTAATTTCAGTCTACCTGAGGACTGACTGGCCAGATGGATTTTTTGCATGGTGCATAAGACATGTTGCCTTTTTGGTAGAGCACTGCTACTTACATTCCCAGCAGCAGTTCCCAAACACATGCCCCGTAGCTCCCACTCCCTGGGGAAGGCACTGTGATGTGCAGCAAGGAAGGGCTGCGAGCAGTGCTGCGTGGCCAGGCTGCAGAGAGGAGCAGCGGCTGGCCCAGATCTCCAGGATCCATTCCTCTCCCAGGGCATATCTCTTGCCCCCTAAAGATCTGCAGATAGGAGGGCACCACAATCATCTCTTGGGGGGTGGCTGGGTAACTCCTCCCTGCTCGTGTGGCTGGAGATGTCAGGGTACCTGGGGACATCCCGCTTCACCTGCTAAGCCTCTCTGGGCCCATGGTACTGCAGCAGCTTTCCTCTTTAATTTTGCGAGGAGGCAGAAAGGCAGACTTCTCAGAGTTAAGTTCATTTCATAAGCTGAGCGCTTGGATGCAGCGGGTGCCAAGGCATTCCTCTAGGATATGGAGCCGAAAGCTAACAATTTGCTTGGAATGCCTTTAGACCAAATCTTTGGGGCTAATTCAGACATCCAAGCTGATCTTATTCCACTTCTTCTCTTTATGTAAGCACCACGGTTTTTATTAATTGACAATATTAGATAATCTGGTCTATCTCAGAAAAAGCCTTCTCAGCTGCTCATTGCTGGAGCTTCTCTGTATGCAGCTTTTACTGTCCTTGAGATTTTCATCCTGATAGGTCTTCCTCCATCCTAGCTTGAATCTGGAAAATGTTTCCTATATACATAACTGACCTTTATGAGGTGAACAGTTATGAAAGTAGACTTCAAAGAAACTGAGAGCGCTGAATAAAACCCAAGGGCTGTGGTTTGCCTTGTCACAAGATCTGAGATGTAGACGGAGGAGAGTTTGATCTAATGACCTCTCTTCCCCACTCCTCCCACACAGGCAGGAGAAGTTTTGTTTTGTTTGTTTTCTCTAGAGTAATTTCATTTAGTAAATGAGGCGATTAAAAAAATGGCTGGGGAATGTTTCCTGGTAGAAACAAAAAGAATAGAAAAAGCCATTTTCAGTCGACCTAGAGTGTTTTTAAGGATACAAGCGTTTTTCAACAAAGTCTTCCAGGAAGGTTGTGATGGAGGAGGATTGAGATGGGAGGCCACACAGGTGGCACGGGGTGGGAACCACCTGCACGTCCCTGCTTTGCCCCAATGCAGGATCTTCCGGCTCAGGTAACAGCACCATCGGGAAGAGCAGGGGCTTGATGCTGGGTCCCTCACCTGGCCATAACTCTGGCGGGGTACACCTCCCTGTACCCCGCATCATCTACTTTGCTTCATGCGAGCTTCTTGGGTTTCGTAGGGTGCCAAGAACATTCCCAAACTTCTGAAACAGGAGAATAACATCCATGCACTGGCAGATTTTGGGCAGGACTGTGAACACAAGGGCTGCTGCTTTGGTTGGGACACAGCAGCCAACATCCCCTCTCTGGGTGTCCAGCTGCCTGCGGGGACCCAGGGCACCTCTCAGTGGGGGAAGCCTCAACGCCAGCCCCAGCCCAGGAGGAGTCTCGCTCATTGGCGGGGCCGGGATTTATTGTTTGGTACCTGCTGATTACTAATTGTCAGCTTAATCCCGTGTTTGTGTCACTGCTGGTGAAGAGCCAACTGACACAGCGTTGCAAAAGAGACGGTGGTGTGTTTAACCGGCTTAATGACTGCATAATTACAAGTCTCCCTAAATGCTCTTCCACAATTAGCTCATCACGTCCTCACGACCTGACAGGATTTTAAAAATGTAATTAGAGGCTGGCAGCACCACTGGTGTTGATCTTGAGGCAGGGGGGAGGAGGAGGAGGTGAAATTGCTGTGAGCAGTGGGTGTCTAGCTCTTACAAGTGTCTTATTAACCTCTCTGCAAACAGATCCGTGCAAAGGCCCTGGCTGTCACAGCAAGGCTGCTCCAGCTGCCCGGGCTTCCCCGCTGCCGCCCCATGCGAGACAGGCACCATGGCTGCAGGAAATCCCTCCTTGCCTGTCTTCAACCCCAAAGCCTGGCTGAAAAATATGCCAAGCCAGGGCCCAGTCTCTCTAGGACAGGCTGTTTCATGACTGAATTCAGCCTTGTGGGTGCAGCAGACCCCATGTGCCAGTCGGAGGACCTTCCCCTGCAAGGCACTTATGAGCATTGCCTCCGTGAAATGGATCGACTTATAGATGATAAACACCTCATGAATGAAAGATTCTGCTCAAGCCCATATATATATCAGAAATATATATCTATATATTTATAAATATGTACACATGCATATATATATTAGAAATATATGTATATATTTCTGATTGTTTCTGGTGGCTAAAAAAAGTGTCATAAGCAACAGCTTGAATCACACATTCTCCTCTTCTGTTTTATTCATACTCCCCCTCCATCCTCCCTGGCCCTCTTTCAATGCTTTTTCACTTATCTTTTCCCTCGAATTCTGATTCATTTAGTGACAGAATCACTTAAGCCTCTGAGTGTTACCCTCCTCCTTTCACTGGAGGCACGTACAGCTGCCACTCCCAATCTCATACAAGTAGTATTGCCTCACTGCTATCCAAAACAGTTTACTCACGTGGTGGAAAATTGTGAAACTCTCCACTAGAATTTTTTCTTTCAGGAGAACTGGGAGCTGCAGTTGCTCATTATAGTTTACCGTGCCTTCCAACTAGCTGTTCGTCAATACCCAGCACAATCCGCAGAAGCCTGCCTACTGCTAATATTTCCATATTTCTTCCCACTCCTCTGTAACACAGCTCTTCCTTTTTTAACATGGCAGGAAATTTCCAGCTGCTGCTAAAGGGTAAGTTTCACCTTGGAAGCCCTGTGCGAGTCTTGCAAATGAGATGCTGTTACTTCTAATTAAATGGCTGGGGGAAGTCAGCTCTATTTTTTGTTTGTTTGTTTTTTTCTTTTTCTTTTTTTTTTCTTTTTCTCTTTCACATGCACAGGTATGTGCCACAAGTCTGGTAATTTATTATGCTTACTTAAAATGTGTAGTATTCACTGTATTTCTCATTCTTTTCATAATTGGATTGGGCATATGCTTATGTGGTATCCAGATAAGCAGGAAGTTAGCAAGCAAGCACATTAAGTTAAATTTGGTGTAAATAAAATGCATCAGCACCTAATTTAGAATGATGCAAAGGTCCAATGAGCATGGGCTGAACTTGAAGAGTACCTGCAGGTACAACTAGCTGACTTTTTATTTTGGTGTTCATGGCTTGGCTGTAAACCAGCCCATGTGAGGTCGCATTAGAGAGGCATTACCCTGGCCACCTCCTCCTCCTTCTCTCTTTTGGACATCAGAGGTAGCTTCCTTAGCATTGAAGTTGCAATGCTGCAAAGCTGGTGTGGGTGAAAGAAGCTCTCCTCATTCTTAGCAACCTGGTAGCAGACCACGTGTCCTAAGTGTGTTACTAATCCCTAACGGGAGGAAATCTGACTGAAGAGTGCAGAGAATAAATGTGTCAAACAATGTACCACCACCCCCATTTTGCAAGGGTACTTAATCATCTGAATACCACTGAGGTACCTCATTCCCAGAGATTTCCACAGGAGATAGGGACCAGGGCACTCAGGAGGATGTTGCCCTGAGGGACACTTTAAAGGTCACCGTGGAGCCTGTGTCAGAGCTGGCTGATGAAGCCAAATCCCTGGAGGTACCATTCAGTGCTTAACTGAAAAACATCTTACTTGATCCGGCCAACCCCTGAGTCTCTCGCCCAAGCCTGCTAGAAAGCGAGGTGTTCTCCTTAATGCCCACTAGAAAGCGAGGTGTTCTCCTTAACGCCCATGTCTTCGCCGAAGCACAGCTCAGTGTAGGAGCGGCAGCGGTGGGAAAGGTCTAAAGCTTTAAGCCTGCTGGCGCCAGCAGAAGAAAACCACTTGAAGCAGTACCTCCGCAGTAGCAGGGCAGGGGAGCCGAAAACAGGTTTGAGGAGGTCAGAAATCCCACGCTATGGATTTTGGCCCAACTGTGGTAAGGAATTTTCCTTGGGGCTCTGGCAGCTGTTTCAGCTCCACGAGGCCAAATGGCACTGCTGCCCTGGACTGCCACCCACCTGGGAGAGTAACCCAGCTTTGCTGAGACCGACTCATACTTTCCACAAGGCCTTTCCAAGAGGGGCCTCCCTCCCAGACCACCCTCGCCCCCGCCCCCAAAGCCTGCCCCCTTCTTCCAGGGCATGTGGAGCCTCTCACATGCAGGAAAGGAGCTCTCTGAAAGGCAAATGGGAGCATGGCTTTCCCTTCCTTACCAGGCTCCTTGCAGGCTTCTTTTTCAATGTGGTCTCCTGCAGGCCAAATGGTGTGGGTGAAATCTGTGACGTCTTCTTCAGCTTCAGCACACGCCACTTCCATGGAAGTTTGCTTCCCACCTCATTCACCCTGGAGGGAGTCAGTGATAATAACTGCCCTGCATTCAGTGAGATTGTCAGCACAGTGTGAAACTGTGCACAAGGGATGGGAGCACATGGTGCTTAATGCTCATCCTACATTTACCCCCACTGCGTAAACGCAGCGAGTGAAAAACCCCTTCCAGGGCATTTTAGAGTAAATTCCTATTTCTAGCAACCCTCTCTTCATGCACAGGTGCTTTGGCAGTGCATGGAGTCAGGATTACAAAAAGGCTAGGGCATGTCAGCAAACAAACATTGGACAAAATTCTACCAATGTAGCCATGTAGTATTGCTTGGGGAAAAAACCCCAACTGTTTTACTTAAAAGTCTTTCTTGGCAATTGTAAGTACACATGAGGTACTGTAAACACCCTGGGTTATCTGCCTCTGCAGTGTAAGAGGAATTGTGTTTCAATATGTAAAAAATATTGTGTGATATAAAAGTCATTCTAAGGCACCTTTCACAAACTGAATGAAATTTTGGGAATGGCAATCCATTGCAGAAGGGAGCAAATGTGATATGACATCATTATCGGTACTGTTGAGGCTATGGGATTTGGCAGAGCTTGACAACGTCCCTGCTGTAATTCAGAGTGATCCCAGGGCTGCTCTAATGTATGTCAGGCTTTTCTGAAATGCAGTGCAGCTCAGATGAGCCATGGCATTGCGTGCTACTCACCCTAAAGAGAGCTAAGGAGTCCCATTCCTGCACTGGGGAAATCCCTTACTTAACACTTGTTAAACGAGCCTTGGATATATCTTCGAAGGAACTACAAGGGCTGGACTGAGCGTTGGGGAACAGGACCCCAAACCTAGTCTCTCCACTTACAAAGGGCAAGATTCCCCTTGTTTTCACAGGAAGCAGGAATGTGGCACTTCTCAATCTTATCCATGCGTTAGTGCTGCTGAACTGTTCCCTGTCCATTTTTATTGCTTAAAGAACAGTTGGCTGGTCCCTATAGGAGGCAGCCCTCTCCACAGGAACAAAGTCTTTTTCCACAACCTTGCTCCTCACAGTATCAGCCACTTCCTGCGTGGTCACCAGGAATGTAAATAATCAGCCATTTTCTGTATCAATAAGGGTCTTTTCATTGTGATGAGGTGCTGGGCTCAACTATGCCAGGACCTGATGAAACAGATGCTGACGTTTCTCCAAATCCTGCCGAGGGCAGTAAAAATAAAGTCTGTTCTAAGATTTCAGTCAAATCCCTCACTTCCTTACTTATAGAAATCTTGTTTTGGGCATACCTGGGCTGTGAAAATCCCTTGTTTATCCCTGCAGAAATCCACTAACAGAGGAGTCATATTTAAGGTGACTAACTAAGAATTAGTCTTGTCTTGTCTCTTTCATTTGCTGCTTTTTGTTATATAATGAGAGACTGACATCGTAGTTGTCATCTTTATTAGAATTGGGTTTTTTCTGCTTGCTTTGTTTATTTTTTTAAAAATCTTTAAGACAGTAGGGACTGAAGGCTGGGACTGAAGGCTGGCCTCCCCCTCCTCACATACGCACTTTGTTGAAGGATCTTTGGAAGGTCTGAGGAGTAATTACTGGGAGCTCTTAATGCCGTAATTGAAGGTGTTGAATCTTCAACAAAGCCGGATTTTATTAAACTTGTGAATTACCCCTGATGTTAAATAGTTGTTAACAACTAACAAAAAGAGCTTCTTTAGAGTTCTCTTTTTTCCTTTATCTTTTTTTTTGTAAATCTGCTCACCCTCAAATGGCTTGGCCGCTGCTCCTCTCCCTGGCTCCGCACCCTTCTGATTTCACACCAGCTGCAGGGATAAGGAGAAGTGACGGTGTGGGGGGGAAATTGAAGAAAAAGAAAAAAACCACAAGGGAAAGGAAGCCTCTCCCCCTGTCCGTTGGAAGCAGGACAGAAGGACTGTGCTGGAGAGAAGGTGCCATCTGGGGAGATTTGTGTTTGTTGCTGGCGTGGCTACAGCTTCCTGCATGAAGCTGGGCCACTGCCACTGGGGAATGTCTGTGCAGATGGCTCGAGGTGTGTGGCCAGGCTCCCAGTGCCAGCCTGGGGTGGCCAGCTCTGCTCCAGAAACCATGTAGCAGTGTTGGATGCAAAGCTAATAGATCCAACAGAGAGATTTATTGAGAGTTGCAGGGAGAAAAGGGTTGGCCTGGCTCCCCTGCCTCCTGCCTCATAGGGTCATGCCTCAGCCATTGGGTCGGGCGGCTTTCCAAACTCACCTTGCTGTCTCCTGAGGGGCATGGAGAAACCCTGGCACTCACAGTGGCAAGCACATACCTTCCACAGCATGTGGGCATAATGTGTGATTGGGCTGATGTGCCCGGACTGCATGCCTGTGATGCTATGGCAGGGCCTGGAGAACAAAGCCTTTCAGATCATTCCTGAGATTTCTGCCTGCGAGTGGCACAGACACACCACTCCGGCCTCAGAGGACAGAGGAATTTTTTTACTGGGGCTACAGCAAAATTAAAAATAAATAAATAAAAATCAACACCCCCCCGCCCCCAACAACCCAATCCAGAAATGTATTTAAAGAAGTCTTTGGAAGATGAAGTTTAGCTCCAAAAATTAGACCTCTGCAGTTGGCTACTCCAGAATGTGAAACCTATGTCTGTTTTCAGCCTATGAATGCACAAGCTAAAATGTTTTCCTCTTTTTAATTTTTATTTATAAAATCCAGTTCATAACAAGATTCATCTGTTCCATCAGGCTTTTTAGTAGCCAGAAGGGTTTTTTATTGTTGGTGAGCATGAGTTTACGAGGGTGGGAATCATCTGGTTTTGTGGCCAGCTGTTGGCCATTGTTAGGGACTATTAAAAAGTCTTTGTACATGTGCCCAGATATGTGTTTGAGGGGCATGCCATTAATCAGCTTCTAACTACGGGAATAATGACGAGACATCTAAGCAAGATGTTTCAAAATTATTAAAATAGCATTCAGGTGGGGAAAGTCATTTGTTCTTCTGCATGGTGCCTCACAAGTGTCCAGAAATGATGTACTAACCAACTCCCCTGCCACCAACACTCATCCTATTCCCATAACACATTGTATTGTCCTTTAAACAGTGTTAGCTGTGCATCTGTTGCAGCTCACTTTCCTTGGGACTTTGGCTTCATGAGCTATCCCGACTTGACAGAGAATGGCGTGTCAGCAGATCATGGTTTTAGAGCCCCACAAAATGAGCTTGGTCTTAATGAAAGGTTTTAGCTAACATGCTTTACCTCTGATTTGCTGCAGAGTATATGTGTGCATGCAGTCAACTGGAACAGAGTAGCTGGTAGAGATGCAGTAGCTTGATTGCATGTCTAAGCAGTGAAGAAATGCTCTTTGCTGATTCTTCACCTATCCACATACCCATGTTCTCCTCAAACGTATAGTGATCTCTGCTGGCTGGTTTTAGTGTGGAGGTCCTGTGGCACCTGGCAAAAGCTTTCTCCTCTTCTGCAAGGGTGAGTGTTTCTGGGAGGTACCACATAGGAGAAAGCCTCAAAGGTGCAGGCACATTACTCCTGAAATGTTACCGCTTGCTCCCTATCCTGGCTTTCAGCAGCACTTGGGATCTCCAGGAATGGCCGTATTTATATTTAGCAAAGGAAGTCCTCCCACCACAATGTACACAGTTCACTCCGACTCTGGCTGGTGCAAGCTTCCCCTAAGCCACGAAGAAGGTGCCCAGCTTCTACTGGAATTATGTTTTCTGCCACCAGCAAAGTGGCTTAAGTAGATCTGTGTTAGTGGCATCTGAATAAAATATGTTAAAAAGCAAGTTCTCAGCAAATTCCAAGTCCCAGAACATGAGAGAGTTTCCAAAGTATGTTAAGAAATGAGATGAAGGGGAACACTTCCATGGCCATGCTGCACGTTGCAAGACATAATCTGCTGCCTTTGTGAATTCAAGTTAGAAATTGAGAACTTAGGAATGGACTGGGTTAGAAATTATCTGTAAAGCAGATTCAAAGAGGCTAGAAGATGGCATGACAGCATCAGCTGTGACCTCTTGAAATTTGGCTTGCTCTGTTCAATGTCCCTGTCAAAACACATGTTTGCATTGGAGAATGTAAAGGATGAGGACAGGTATTTACATTATGGATGGCAATGATGCTTTCTGAGCTGTTGAAGCTTGCTACGTAAATAATGTGTACTTTAGGCCTGTGCTAAAAGCCAGCATGCATAAAGAACAAAATTACTTTGAATGGGCTATGATGGTCTTATACTTTCATAAGCGACTTAGGAAAAGTCCTTGCCCGCTGCACGGTAACATCTCCTAAGAGTATGGAAGACTATCAGGTCATGTCGTGTGAACTTAAGCAATGGTCTCCTCCTGATTCTGCTTTAATATTGTCAACCCTGGGCTTTTAAAACTTATTAGTCAGGCTATCCTCAAAAAACATAAGATTGAGAAATCATGAGGTTTAAAAAAAATTATAAATTGTGTGTTCTTTTTCTCAGCCTTGAGGGTTTATGTTTTCAGTCTTTTCTCTGTAACAATGCCGGCTAGAAACTTACTTTTAAAACACTGGAAGTAGGGAATGTTTGTGTAATCACATGACTCCAAGAACTGGGACCTTAGGAGGAAAAAACCAAAACAAAACCAGAACTGAAAACTTGTGATAAAATCTCCAGGAGACTGTGATAAAATCTTCTGGAGATGAATCATATAGATAAACAAAAAGAAAACATCAGCTGAAAATAAAAGCTGTGGATTCCTATTTTCCTTCTCTGAATAGAAATCACGTTCAGATTTTAACAAAAATAACAAGTGGGGAAAATACTCATGTTTAAGAATAAACACATGAACATTAACTTTACAATGTTTTGTCCTAAGCTGTCCATTTTTAACCCTGGCCATGCATTTAAGCCTTTTTATTCCCCTGAAATGGAATAAGGGAAACATTAAACTCCATGTCTAGACATTTACAAGGTGTAAATCAGTGCAGTTGCATTGTAGTCGAGGACTTGGGTCACTGGATGGCCCAGTTTCATGAGTTGTTCTCTTTGGTTTTGTTCCTTTTCATTTCAGCTGCTACTGGGGAGAATACGTGAGCCCAGTGTCTGCAAATAGACCTCAGATGAACTCACACAGAGCATCTCAGCAGCTCTGTTAATGTCACCTACTCCAGATGTCTTCACCAACCAAGAGACTGTCAAAGAAAATATCTTTATAGCTTGCACAGACAGCAGAATCCAGCCCTTGAACAGACTTTCATGAAGAACAAATACGAGGCACGATTTTTGCCTTTATATTCAAATACACGCTATTGTTCTGTAGTTACATAAGTCAGCCAGTCAGAGAACAGAAACAACATCATATGACTTATGTAACTAACCATTGCCCAATCCTGCAATGAGATCTGTGTGGCCAGGCCCCCCCCATGCAAAGCCCCATTGAAGTCCAGACAAAGATCACTCCGGGGTTGGAACCCAACATGGTAGAATTTATGACTATTTGCAACAAGCCACTCATGAACAAAACTGAGAATTAATCCCTGAAGAAATGGGTGAATCATTTTTTTGATGAACAAATACATTCTATTCTGTTTGTAACAGCTTTGTGGATAATTCAGGATTCAGAAAAGAGGCAAAATCCATCAAAGCAAATACACATTAATTTCTAATTATATGTCCGGTTCTTCAAGAAGGGCCAATATCCTTGGGCAAACAAAAAGAGGAGTCTGGAGAAAACAATCTTCTGAGAAACAACTTGTTCATTCTTGATAACTCAGAAATTCATCTGAGGTGCAACCAGTGGTTGAAATGGTTGAATTCAGCAAACATGGCCCCAAAAATCAGATGCCGTGGTCTGTATGAGAAGACCTCCATGACTGGAAGTGCTGGTATGGCCTGTTTCAGCTTTTAGGTTTAGTGCACCCTGTTGCGTCTCATATGCAAACAGTGAGAACTCCTTCCTGCTGTTGAACAAAACTTTGCGGGATGCTGGAAAAATCCTGAAATGCACTCTTCTAAGGACGCAGAGAATAAAAAGGATGGAAAATGGAAACACTGACAGGCATTATGAGAATGGGCAAAACCCAAAGCCCTTCTTGCCTTGTTTTCCATTCTTGACCACAGCCCAAACCAGTCCCTTCCAAGGAAGAAGACCCCAAACAATGGGTTCATGTCACCATCCCCTCCACCTTGAACTTTAGCAGTGAAAGACTGTCTAAAGCTCTAAAACTCCTCCAGTGGTGAGAGATTCTATAAAATGCTTCAGATGCCATCCTGGCTGTGGTGACCACCTGGTAGCTTGCCTGGCCCTCCTAAAGCCTGCCTTTTATTTAAGAGACTGCCTGCCATTGCACGCCTGGCTGCAGGTAGAAGCTTCAGACCAGGGTTAGGCTGCACAAAGAAGAGTGTAAAGTAACGTGGCAGGGTGGCTACCAGTGTGGCCACCAGGCTGTAGCAAGGAGAACCTGCTCACAGGAAAAGCTGCTTCCCAGTGCTCTCCTTCAGCCTCCATGAACCATCCTAGCGAGTGCAGAGCTACTGCTATCAACTCAGGGAGGTCCGCTGCTTCCCCTTGCCCTGCCTTCCTCCATCGTTTCAGACCACCTTGTGTAGAGTCAGTGTGTTTACTGCCAGTTTGCACCTGATCATGCAGAATAACAAGATGCATCCAGCCCATGACTTCAATTGAAGAGGTGGGACAGGGAATTCTGATAAATGAACACCAATTGTTTCTATAGGGAGTGTTATTGCAAACCATTCAGGAGACATCAAGAACTTTACTGTATACACAAAGAGGCTTTTGACTTAAATGCTGTGCTTGGAACATACAGGAACAGCCAAAATATTGTAAACAGATTTGCTTTTTACTCTGTGCTTAGCAAAATGTTGGCAAGAGGCTTAAACATCTAATTAGCCCATTTTCTTACATTGGCATCTGCTTGATTTGCATTTTAGGGTCAAGATCTGTTGCTTTTGCACTCAGTGGTATTACTTTTGGAGATTATATTCTATATAAGATGTATAGATGTCTAGGCCATTGTTCTTTGCCAAATAAAACAGAGAACTGCATAGTTTGCCTATGGGAAAAAATACATGTGGTGGCTAGCATGTCATTTTTTTTCCTGTAGAAAGTGAGTAGAAATTGTTTTTTTGCATTCTGCTAATACAAGATCTATGGAGGGGCTATCCGGCTGAGAGCAGTCTGGATGCTACAGTATGGCTACCTACGATCCACTAGTAGTCATGATCCTGAAATGCAGCAGTTGGAAATAAACTCATTTAAACCATCCTCACGGCTGTCTGGCCGACTTTGGTAACCAAAGAACAGCAGTGCATATTTGCAGCGTCTCCAGATGACTGTGTTTTCCCTTGTTGATGGGGTGGATGAGGGGAAAACCTACTATTGGTTGCCGTGGCTCAAAGCTGCCTGGCTCTGAAAGCCCGCTGGAGGCAAGCTTTACTGTGGTCTTGGGCTCCATCTGCACAGGTGCACTCCTTACGTGAGGAGGAGGACCACCAGGTCGGTGGCCACTGGGCACCCGCACGTGTGGCCAGGCATGTGCAGCCTTTGCTCGTGGCTGCTTTGAGAGCAGTTTGGACCACAGCCACACCGGAGACAGCAGTGGTAGCTCTCCCCTGTGATTTCAGGGGAGGTACTTAGCACGCAGGCTGGGATGACAGCAAGGAGATAAGGCAGTGGTCCTACAAAGGACTGGTTGCCTATAAGACATGTTCAGTTTTGTTTTTTCATCAAGAGTATAACTCACAGTGCTCATGCACATGCCTAAGTCCCTGCAGTAGGCAGGCTATGTCTACCCCATCTTTACTATAGGAAGGCAACACTTCCCTTGTTAGTACCTGCTGCTGGCAGGATGTTGTAAAGGACTAGTGTGTTTTGTCCATTTGTTTACAGTTATTTCCACATCTCCACCATCATCCACATGTAAGACATTAGCTTGTCTAGCTGGTTTCTTCCCCAATAGCTCTTAAAAGCCCGGTTACTATAGAAAAAGTGCCACTCAGCTTGGCTCCCCCTGGGAGCACAGGAAAATGCTGGGACCTACATGCTTAACATGAGCTCTTCTCCCAAGAGGCTGGGTTTCAGGATCTGCTGAGCAAAGCCCAACCGCAGTGATACCCGTCAGCTGTCTATTTCTATGTACTATTCCTCACTGACCAAAAAGCACCATTGCCTCAAGCTGAAAAAGTGCTTGAAACGGGTGTACAAGGGAGCGAGGGAGAAGCTGCTGAACCATCAAGGAGTCTGCCCCCAGTTGCTTCCTCTTGTGACCTCCTCCCTTTGCACCAGGGAGCAGAGGCAGGGGTGAAATTATTCATGTATGGTGGGTAGGATCAGTCCCTCTTAATAAAGAAGCCATGATGAGCTTGAAAGTCCCCAGCACCCACTGAAAGTTGGCATAAATGAGGCATCTGACTGACTGAACTGGGAAAGTTTTCCCAATTAAAAGCCAGAGGAACACTCAAGACCCCTCTGCAGAGCTACATGGCTTCCAGCACAGAAACCATTCCTGCCTTCAGCCCAGCTTCCTCCTTCACCATGTGGATTTGTTTATAGAAACTGTTTTCAGTAATATCTGCCCCAGCAAGTGCCTTTAAAAAAAAAAAAAAAAAAAGTAGTTCTTCATAATGAAATGGAGATAGGCCCCTGTCCCACACACTCTCCATCACTCGTGTGCTCTCTATGCAAGGAGCTCATCACTGTCACTGGAGCTGAGAAGTGACGGAAGAGTTTTCCGAAAGCGCCCAGTGCTGTCCGAGCTTTGTCGCAGTGAAATCGGTTTTAGGACAGAGAAGAACAGATTTGAAAATCCCACCCAAAAAGGGACTGTTGTTTGTGGATCTGGATGACCCGCCGCAACCACATCTCGCCTGCAGATCTCCAGAAGCATTGTTTTTCTCGAGCAGTGAATGTTAACCTTACAGAAAAGAGCCCCAGACTGTTACCAGAGACACTGCCTGCAAATACATTTTTCACCTTGTGTGTTCCGGGTCCGATCCTTTTCCCATGGAAAGGCTGCTTGCAGCTGGTGCCGCTGCATGTGTCTATACTGGTAAACCCAAAGGAGCCCCAGCATGGGCTTCAGCACTTGTCACGATCATCTATATTATTTAATTGCCAACACATGCCCTGGCACGGTGCGGGCTCGCTGCCAGCCAGCCCTCTCCAGACAATGCCTGGGTACAGTTTGTCTGGAGGGGGCTCTCCAAGGGACACAGGGACCAGGACGGTGACATGGCTGGATGTGAGGATGTGAGCTGTGGCTGGAGGGAAGGTGCCGGCCTCTCTGATTTACCACCGCAGAACTGGCTGTCCAGAGCAGGTTCAGGCGTTTGAAGAAGCTGAACCACAAAACCTGGTCTGGCAGCGGGTTTGGGATGTGCAGCCCTCATAAATTTCAGCAAGAGGGGTGGGTTAAAACCCCTCCCACCCCCTGTCAGCATTCAGAAGCTCCGTCACATATCGTGCCCTGGGGTTTTTGCTTGCCGAAATATTTATTTCCTCCCCATTCCTCGCTCCTGGTCCTGAAGTTCAGATTATCCCAGGCCTCTGGTTGACAAGTGTTTGCAGCACAGCTTTTCCTCTGGCTTGCTAAGGAAAACAATCTCGAGTACATTAATTTTTTTTTTTTTTTTTAAAGTATCAGATATGATCCACTACCCTCTTTTGAAAGCCTTTAATCCTCCCTTGGAGTTTTTCTCCTAGGGCTCAAACTCCTTCTGTCAGTGCTTGGATGCCTAACCTGGGCTGCGTTAAAATGTACAAACACTCAAAACCAATTATAGTTCCTGTCCCGAGGACCCTTTGTTCTAATTACAAAAACTCCAGGAGGCTACAGCAGATCTGTCAGCTGAGGCTGGGAATACAAACTCTTTTTCTTTTTCTTTTTTTTCTCTTTCTCTGCCCCCCCCCCCTTCTTCTCTAATAATCAGGGAGGTGGGGAGGCAGAAATCTCAGCAGGAACAGATTGAATACATTAACATTTGGTTGGTTTTGTATTGTTCTTTAGTAAGACCGCAACTTATGAGGCTGTTTTAATAAATGTCTGGTCAGGGGCCAATCAAAAGCTGCCAAAATGGGTGTAGGGAAGCCTGTTTCCCATACAGTCTGCTCTTTCCCACCCTAATCACTGGAAATAAGAAAGCCTAATAACCAAATGTCGTCTTTTCCCTATTTACCTCCTCACTCTCGGGGATTTTGCAGCCCATCGTTCCTAGACATGAGCAAACTTAACTCTCCCCTCCAACAGCTCCTCCCCCAAGGCAAACTGAGACCATCTTGTTGAACCATAATGTAACATATGTTGAGGGCAGATGCTCATCTGGTGTAAATTATCCTAGCTCTGTTCAATTCAATGGAGCTCCAGTAATTGAGATCAGCTGAAGAACGTACCTTTGTTTTATTTATGATGGTTGAAGGCAGTTCCTTATAGGATATGGATGTGCAAGGGCTGGGAGTTTTCTCTGCTTGCTTGCCACCTTTGGGGGGGAACACTGAAATAGCTAGATGCGTTTTCAGGCTGCCTTCAGCTAGAAAGTATTGTGGGAGACTGAGCACAACAGCTTTCTTTCATGCCAAAGAACATTTATTTCTCTAAAGGTTGGGGCTAAGGAGGCTGGGCTCTGCCTCGAAGCATGAAGGGATAAATAAAGGGAGAAATCACAGTGGTGTTAGTAGGGTAAAACAAACCTGACTTCTCCAAGATGCAGCTTCTTTAAAAAAGGCTGAGGGGGAGCAGAGTCTTCCCCACTCTGTAACAAGGGGTGCTCCAAACCATCCTGCTGGGCAGCTGACCTTAGTGCCAAACCATCGTGGCTGGCCGTGGTAACAGAAGGTCCTACATGGGATTTGACTCTCTTGTGCTGGTGCACACCCAGAGTGAAAGACACCATGAGGAAAATGTGTCCCACAGAGTCTGCAGCCTAGAGATGGTTGCAAACATGGCCAAAGGCAAGTCACAGAAGTGAAGTGTTATGACCAAGGCCACACAGGTGATCAGCTGCAGATAAGCCAAGTATCCTGGCATCTACCACATCAGGGTAAATAGAGTATCAGGGTAAAAAGAAATGAGGGCCTTGCTGCACTGCCATTCATGTTCACATGATTCAACAGTATCCACTTTTATCTTTCAGCAGCAGACCAGGACACCTGATGGGAAGAAGAGAGGCCTGTTAACCTCCGGATGGGTGACTTTGGTTTGTGCTAGGCCGTAGTGGCTACTGGATGAAAAACAATGCCAGAAAAAGAAAACAACTGCAGAGACTTGAGCTTTGAAATTTAATTATAACAACATGGCAAGCTACATGTGAAAGAAAAGAAATGAGAAATGGATTGAGCATTGAGGGTTTTGGAGTTCTTCTTCATTTCGTAAAGGTGTGATGGGAGTGCCAGCTGGAAAATGTATCAGTGGGAAACAGTCAATAAGAAATAGCTCTTTTTGAGGCGTTATAACTACTTACTAGTGTTAAAAATCTGGGGCCAATTAAGTTCGTGTGAAACTTTTGTTCTGAAACTCCAAAGCATGTGAAAATTGCCGGGTTGTATTTGCTGCAGAGATTTGGCTGCATGACAGCACCCAAACACACATCCCTGCCTGCCATCCTCTTTGCATGGCCATGGCAGCCCAGGATGACATTATTTAATGCCAAGTGGCTCCATGTGCTGATACCACAGTAGGTGGGTTGTCCAAACCACAGCAGATGGAAACGTGCAGCGGTGCAAGTGCTGGGTGCCTCCAAAGCCTGACTTCCCTGCACTCTGTTCACTGTCACCCTGGTGGACCTTGGTGCAAGTAGATGCCATCTACTGAAGCTGCTGGGGTGATCTGGGCAGTTGCCCTCCCTCCAGGAAGGCTGAAACCCTTCATCCCATGAAGGGATGACTGCAAGGTGTGGGCATGCGTGCTACACTTTGTGCAGCTCCCCTTACCCCTGTGGCAGCAAGAAGGGAGGAGGCCTGAGGCTGATGACACCTTAATTGCCTGGAGGAAGGTTCACCAGGGGATGCCTGCCAGCACCGCAGGAGGGTGACAGTGGTCCTGGTGGACTAATGAGTTGGTTTTACATGGCCAGCCTTGCTGCTCCTGCCAGGGAAGCCAAGGAGTTGTGGATTTCCCCGGTCACATGTCCTGCTTCCCTGCTGCCAGCACCACCTGAAATGGCCGGGAGCAGCCAGCTCGGTGATGCAGGCATGATTGTGGTCCCCATTAAGCCCCTGAAACCTCGGTGTTACCCCATGTGGCTGGACAAACCCAGAGGTTTAGCCAGTTTCCAGAAAAGCTGGGAATTCCTTCAAGATGTAGGTGCCAGGGCAGGCATCCGTAAATCCAGGTGTCTGCACTCGGCAGGCTGAATTACCCAGCTACCATCCACGGCTTCTCCCGGCTGAAGAACATTTCAGCCTGCTCCTGGTGCAGGAAGAGTTGATCCTGCCATTACCTCTCCTCTCTAGGCAAATCAAAAAGGAAGGAAGGAAGGAACTGGCTCCCATTCAGCAGATTTGTACTTAGACATGTGAAAGTGACTCATGAGATGCTCCTCCGGTGCTAGGGAGCAGACTGACGTGCAGCAGGGCAGGGTGACACCCTAGCTTTGCCACTTAGGCCCAGATGTGTAAAATTATTTTCCCAGTGAAACTGGGGGGACTTTAAGTGGATAATAGGGCATTGGGCCTTTGCTCTTCCTCCTGTGCAGCTCCATATCTATATAAAGTAGGGAAAAAATTTCCCTGTGTAATAAAGGGTTTATAAGATCAAAGTCCATTTGGTCTGAGGGATTCTCAAATACTGTGTTGTTAAATATGAATGATTATAGAAGTATCCACATGGAGGACTGTTTGTGAGGCTGAAAATGGAGTCTCTAGCCATTCCTCTCAATAGTCTGTTTTTCTGACCGGCTTCAGTATTTCACTGAACTTGAAAGAATAAACCTAGAACATAAACCAGTAAAACCATAAGCACTTGCAAAAGCAAACAGGAAGTCCAGGCAGGTGTAGTCCCTTACAAATGTTCTTAAACTTTTTTTCCCCCCTTAATTCCTTGAAATAAACCCACATGATTGCATAAGCAATAAAAAAAGCTTAAGTTTGTGCCCAACAATTGTCACAACTTCTCTAAACTAGATTCTTGTTACACAGGGTCCTACAGATTGTGGAAGGGGAAATTCCAAGATAAACCAAAGATAGTAATTTTATCCTCTGGCTAACATTTAACAGAGCTCCGCAGCAGAAATAATCTCAGGAACAGTCTCCGTCCCTCATCAAGTTTTATAACTGATTTCCCTCCTCAGGAGGAGAGGAGGCCACTCATAATTTCAGGAAGGAGCCATGGAGCCTTATATTTTCTTATTAGAAGGTTCCCCAAGTATGCCAGGAAAACAGATCGCTCCAGTATTTGCAACCTGCCCAGAACAGGTAGTTTCCCAGTCCCTTGGCAGAGTTTTGCAGCAGGGCTGTGAGCCTCTGCGTTGCGGTCGGCAGATAGCAGAGGCCATTTGGGCGAGTCCTTGGCAGCACGCGAGGAACGGGGACTGGAAAGCACACAGCTGTTAGACCCCTTTGCTCCCGGCTGGTTAGTCATGTGCTGCGCTCTTCCTTTTCAGTAGGAGCAGCTTTTGAAAAGCCATGGGGCCACGTACCTGTGCCCATGGAAATGTATGGGCTCCTCAAAGAGCTCAGGTCCTGGCAGGGGAAATGGAATCTGCTGGGACGACTGCCATGTCCTCTGATTTGCCCCAACACAGAGTGGCACTAAGGGAGAATTGTCCCCTAGGTCCCTTTCTCTTTCCTTTCAGGCCCTCTTGACAGTCCTGACTGAAGGAGAGGGGACAGATGGTGATGTGTGCTGGTGCGGTGAGGGGGTTCTCCTCCAAAACACAGGAGTAGCCAGACCATCCACGGTACCTTCTGCTTCTCCTAACCTGCACTGTCCTAGCCCCCAATGGGCAAAGAAAAGCTGAACTTGCACTGGTTTGCATGTCAGACAAGTTTGAAAGAAGGGCTGGCACTGCTGTCCTTGCAATGACAGCCTCTTCTCCTTGCTGCAGTTGTGGCAGACACTGTCCAGTATTACTCTTTGGCAAGTTTAGAGGTGGGGTACAGCGTGAAAACAAGCTTAACAAATAGGAAAAAAATCACCTCCAAAGATTTCTGACAATTGTGACTCCCCGAAGTACCAAATATAAAAGAGGCTGCCATTTCTGCTTGAGCCTTGTGGTCTGGCTGCTCTTTTCATTTAATTACTTTTAATCAACAGACAAGATGTGCATTGTACTCAGCCACACTTGTGATTTGGAGAAAAGAGCCTAATGAGACTGTAAGGGAACATGGTGCTGTCCCCGCCTCTCCTTCTCACAGCCTGAGTGTAGTTTCCTGCTGCTATCCCCTACAAAATCCCGGGACAAGGGTATGCTATACTGGCTTACACCTGAAGCCAAGCAAGCCCTGCAGAAGCCAGCCTGCTGAGGGTCTCGCACTCTCTCTGGATGCCCCCGCCCCTGCAGCAAGCACACAAAATACTGGGGATAGTCACTGGCTTTTGGAAAAATACCTGCTATGCTACAACCAGTATGTTAAAAGAGAAGAAAAAGCTCTCCAGTTCTCCCTTTCTTCACCCCCCCCCCCCCGCCCCTTCTTTTTCTCTCCTGGGCCTCCCCAAGGTCTAACTGTTTCAGCGCCGCTGCCAGGCATATATTTGCAGTTGCATCATATGCAGCGGATTATTCCAGTGTGCGTGTGCGCCCGCAGCCGAGACCGGGTCCAGTGGTGCTCAGCGGCTGACCAGGCTCAGTGTGCCTGCGCTGGGATTCCACAGCCGGCCTTAAATATCCCAGTTATTTTTATCCTCCTACGTAATGCCACGAAAGGCCGTCCCACCGGTGGCAGGGCAACAGCTACACAATGTTTCCCTTTAGTCGGGAAGGGAAATGGAAAGAGGCCAGGCTTCCTGATCACATGGTGCCTGAAGTCAATGAAGAAAATTAGGGAAAAAAACCCCTCCTCCCTCCCACTTCTTTTTTTTTTTTTTTTCTTCTTTTGTAACAAGATGGTCCAGCTTAACCCTTGGCACAAAACACGTCTAAGAGAGAGCAGCCTGTTGGGATGCAAGCCAGGAAAGCATCAGGGGAAAGGAAAAAAAACACAAAACCAGAACATAAACACAAGATTGCTGCAGTAATTGGTGGCTCTAAAAAACACTAAGGAAATGTGAGGCTTGTATGAAACATCAGCAGACAAGAAGCAGGGTGATGTCAGACAGCCTTCCAGGATTAGAAACCCTTAAAAGCTCCTGAGCGCAGAGCTGCCTGTGAAAAACGTAGCAGCTCTTCGGAGTGGAAGGAGCTGAGAAGGATGAGTTTTGTTTAAAAAAGTAACTTCACGACTCCAAGTTCTCTGGTGAGACAGGGAAAGCAAGCAGGGTGGAAAAATGCAAAACCTGTCCTTTAATTATGTGAAAAAATATTTTTGCTTTTCCTCTAGCAATCTTGTAAGAAGTTGAAATACCGTAAAAAGTGAAAGAATATACAATCTGTACAGACTGGGGTGGCAGATCTTCGGCTGGAGAATGTCCACGTTGCTCCTTTGGCTTGAGAGGTTTCTGACACCTCTGAAATCAGTTTTCTGTGTTCCCCAAAGTTCTGCGCGCGTGTGTGAAATGCTCAGAGAGAGATGGAGCATATAAATACCTTGCTATTTATTAAACAGCTTTCTCTAGTAAGGATCGAGGAAGCCATGGCCATTCTTCAAAGTGAAAATCTCTTGAAGCTAATACACTGTATTTTCTGTGCTCTGTGTGTGTGTGGGTGCAGGTTGGTGGGCTGCTAGGAAGGTTTGTTCGTTTCCCTCCTTTCCTCACACCAGCTTTCTGGAGAAATGAAGAGAGAAGTTTAAGATGAAATTTTATTTTGTGAGATTAATGTGTGACTAATATAACTCCTCTTGCTGCCTTGGGTCAATCTATTTTCAGAGGAAGGGGTGCTAAATACCAGGTACTTTTGCTGCTTAGGAAAAGTGCAAGTCCCTACTCTCTGGTTTACATCTAATAGCAGTGTACAGAGAGGCTGGGACACATCTCACTTCAGCACCCCTGCAGGGAAAAAGCACTTTCCCAACCAGGGAAGCCCTGAGCTTGGAAGGCAATGAGCATGCAAGGCTGTTGCTTCAGTGTTTGCAGGCTTGTGACCAGTTTCCAGTCCCCAATAATGCCTTCCTACCAACCAGCCTCAGCAGAAAACTTGGGTCCCATCTGTTTCTGATGCAGGTCGGAAGCAGGGGAGCTCCTACCGTCCCAGCACAGTCCCCCAGGGACTGGGCTGCAGCGAAGTGAGGATGCCTTCTCCTGGGTTGCTTCTTTCCTCGCCTCCCCTCCCTGGCACACCTCTTGGGCAGCGAGTTTCCCTGGAGCAGCAGCATCATGGGGGGACCGCAGCTGCACCAGGGCACAGCCGGGGGGCTGTAGCACTCAGAGGGTCCCCGCTTGTGGACCCCTCAGCCCCTCCGGTCCCAGTGGGGAGCACCTCCAACAGGCTGAATGGGCCTCACTGCTGTGCGTTTACTGGCAGGTTGGTTGAGGATGAGCATGGGTTTGTATGTGTTTGCAGGAGGGAGAATGAAAGGCACGGGCCTGAAAATTATCCCCAGCACAGCCTCTGGGCATGAACCAGCCTCTGCCTCCTTTGCCTAAGGCAAGGGAGAAAAGAGGAAAAAATAATGCTTCACTTTTAATTTTTGAACAGATGGAGTATTTTTCCTCAGCAATCTCTCATCCGTGGTTGGAAACCACATACCATAATGGTTTAAAAACATGTGGGAACCTGGGACAAGCAAGATGAATTTGCCACTAATAACAACAACAATCAAAAAGTCTCCCCACTGCATGTTTTTTACCCCTCTCCCAAATAATAGGGTGGCTCTGTGCCAAGGTGTCTGATGAGAGTACTTCACAAAGCAAACATGCTTCACAGCTAGTGTTTTCCCAGAGACATCTCCTTAATTGCTACAGATGATTTGCTTAATTCTCTGGTAGTTTTTTTCAGAAGAACTAAAGGGAAGAAAAAGAAAGAGAAAGAAAGAGAGAAAGATAAAGACAAAGAAAGGAGGAGGAAGAAAGGAAGGGAAAGAGAGAAGGAAAGAAGGAAGGAAGTAGGAGTAGAGAAAGGAGAGAGAAAAAGAAAGGAAGAAAAAAGAAACAGAAAAAGAAAAGGGAGAAAAATAGAAAAGAGAAAAAAGAAATAGAAAAAAGAAAGAAGGAAAAGCAAAGGAAAAGACAGAAAAAAGAAGAAGAAAAAGAAAAATCATGTGAAAACAGTAAGCATGACAGAATAAAAGCAGAGCTCTCAGGATGCAAATATGAAAATATCGAGGGGTTCAACACAAACAAGCTCATTACCCCAAATTAAGTCAATACCTCTATAATAGAAAAAAAGATCAGAGAGAAGGGAATCGTAGTCGCAATAATGCTGGAGCCAAACAGAACGAGGCTTTGAACAGAGGTTAAAAAAAAGAAGAGAAGGGAAGGGAAGGGAAGGGAAGGGAAGGGAAGGGAAGGGAAGGGAAGGGAAGGGAAGGGAAGGGAAGGGAAGGGAAGGGAAGGGAAGGGAAGGGAAGGGAAGGGAAGGGAAGGGAAGGGAAGGGAAGGGAAGGGAAGGGAAGGGAAGGGAAGGGAAGGGAAGGGAAGGGAGAAAAAAGAAAAGAAAAAATAAAATAAAATAAAGAAAGGAAAAGAAAAGAAAGAAAAGAAAAAAGGGAAAAAAGAGAAGAAAAGAGAAAAGAGAATAAAGGAAAACACTCTCCCACACATTATTTGTTGTTCCTACTTCTTTTGGCTTCTTTCCTCAGGGGAAAATAGAAATACAATACCAGACATGATATAGCTATTAAAAAAAAAATTAAAAAATAGCAGGAGAGTTTTCTAGCAACTCCCTTAAAAAACAAATGGTGAGCGGCAAGCAGTACCCAGAGAAAACACGCACTTTTTGAAGCGGAGTCGGGAGGGGACGGTGGGGAGCCATCCTCCTTGGCAGCCGGCTCTGGGAGGCACCGCTGGTGGGACGGATGCCATTTTCGGGGCGGGGAGCGGCCTGAGGGAGGCGGGGGGCGGCGGCGGCGGGGGGCGGCGGGGGGGGGGGGGGGCGGTGGCCGTCACCTGGCTGCCCTCGGGGGGCGCGGAGGCGCAGCCGCCGTCCTCTCCGCCCGGGTAAGGGAGGAGGGCGGCCGGCAGCCTGGCCGGAGAGCCTGCCTCAAGCCCCGGCCGTCGGAGGATATCAGAACGCTTCACACGCATTAATTGAATAAGCCTCCTAACTCCCCTGTGATGTAAATATTATTACAACTGGAATAACAAAGGCGCAGACCAGCTAAGCGACTTCGCCTGCAACGGCACGGCGAATCGGTTCTGGAGCAGGAATTAGAATATGGGTCTCCTAACTGCTCCAGACAGTGCTCTAACCACAAAGCCAGCCCGCGTTGTCCTCTGGGTTGTCTCTCTTCTCCTTGGGCTGGAACACTGCAGATGTTTCCAAACTGCCTGCAAAAGCAGAACAGATGTCCCATGTCTCTGTCAGTATCCATCCTTGTGGGATTGGTTCCCTGGATGCGGTTTCTGCCCGGTACACGGCCCCGCGTGTGCACAGGTGGAGAGAGGGTGGTGCAAAACCCCAAGCAGATGGACCACTGACAGCACCAGACACAGAGGCGAGGTCATGGCATCGAGCGGTTTAGGCCAGCTTAACATGGGATGGTGTGGGGAAGTACTCCTCCTTTCTCCTCACAGTTGCACATGTACCTCTGCATCCCATACGGCTGTCCCACCTTCCAGGAGCAGCTGAGACTGCAGTTGCACCTGTGGAGACAGGTAAACTGTTCCTGAGGTGCAAGTCTGTAAACCCACTTTCTTACTGAGTCCCTGGTGAGAGAAACAAGGGTACAAACAGGAGTGGAGGGGCAGAAATGGCACTGGAACCCAAGATTGAAGAACCTACATGTGTGGGTGGAGCTGGAGCCTAGGTGATTTCTGTGGGTCTTCCAGGGACGAGCTGGGTTTCCCTGCCCTGGGCTACCACCCTGCCCATTTTTTTCTCAGTGTTTTCCAGAGAGGGAATTGCCCTTTGGGTGCTGCAGGCCTGGTGTTCTGCATCATTGTGGAAGAAAAGCAAGTTCAAAAGAAAAACCAGAATAAGCTGCCTTTCACCTGGCTGTTGCATGGGATAGGTCTGTCTGCTGGACACCAGTGCTTCAGTGAAGTTTTGTTCGTTCCTTTGTCTTCTGGTCAGTTTTCTGCATTCGACTGCGATGTGTCAGCATGCAATCCCTTAATATGCTTGGAGCAACCCCCCCAGCTCATCTGTTCCTCCACCTGCTGAAGTTGGTGGGAATTTCAAGTGGTGTTGTGAGGAGGTAACCAAACAAACATGGGGTAAAATGGACAGCAGAGCTGTGCTTCTTGCAGAGGCAGATACTGCAGCTCAGATACTTACAGTGTAAGAGTGAAGGCTGAGAAATTTATCTCCATCTGCGATCGGCTTAATGCCTAGCCTAAAGTCAATGCCATGGGATGGTCACAGGAAGTTCTCACTGTTTCGGTCCTGCTGCATCCTCTATGGTTCTCTCAGCGTTTGGGGCAGCTGCCAGCAAGTCAAAGAGGATCTGTCCATTGCTGCCAATGAGAGATGGATTGAGCCCTCAGCAGGGTTAGTGAAATCTTGTTTAGAAGTCAAGAGTCTGCTGCCTGAAAGTCAATACATGCTGTGAGCTGACGCTGGAAAGGGAACTGTGGAATAGCTGTTCCAAGTTCAACTAACTCAAAGTCAGATATTTCAAAGAACAGCTCAGTGCTGGGCTCTGCTCCATTTGTCATCCAGGGAGAGATTTTGACACTTCCAGAGGGCAACATGGCCCACCCACAGTCTAAGGCAGTCTGAGAGCCGCATCCCTTTCTGCAGGCTGTAGAGCAACAGTCCCCACTAAGGTGGGACATACCTGCATTTTGCTGCTCTCTCACAACCCTGTACAAGGGGAGCTATGCTGACACTGAGTGCCTCCGAAAGATGTACCCCAAGTTTCACAGACAGAAAAGTTTTGCGGTCAGCAAGACATTTTTGCCTTTTTTTTTGCTGCTCTGAGAATCGTTCAAGGGCATGGAAGTAATAACTGCCAAAAGGCTACGGAAGACTGTTTCTACAATGTCTCCAAACTAATAGTGGCATAAAACTAAACATCTTTTGATGCTATCTTATAGACTGCCAACAACCATCCATACTATAAGCAGGCCACCCAATTAAAATGAAAAGCAAATGCCTTCACGTGTTTATATGTATATAAGTTTTATGCAGCCAGATGACCATTTTTATGCTGCTGTTACATTAGCTGAGGTTTTAACTTATTTTTATCTGTGGCCTCTTTTGTTATTATTGCAATAAATATAATAATTAAAGTCAGAAAGGTAGATAATTTCTTGCACCACAACATTGCCTTATAGCCGAGGCACTTTATGACGTGGTGAGGCTCTCACTGCCACTTCCAGAGGGAACTACACTGTTTGCCATGCCTTCAGAGGAAGTGTTGCTGATCTGATTTTGTGGTCAGAAATAGACCATGTGTCCCACTAGCTGGCGTACTGCCCTCATCCTTCTCTGTAAGGCTCCTTGTGCCACGCTGGTATGGTTATTCCCCCAGGAAGCCATCAGGGTGGAAATGTCCCTTTTACAGTTACATAAAATGTGCCAGTGGCTTTGGAGGCATATTCTGTACCACATTTCTCACTCTGTGGGGGCTGCCTTATGTAGTCCCAGACGTGTAGGTTAACACTCAAATGTCTGGGTTTGGAGGGCCCAGGGAACCTATCTGCCCTTAAACCAATGACTGCAACACCACGATGATGTCTGATACATGCCTCACTCGGTTAAGTGGCTGTCGTCCTATTGATTTTGGTTGGCTTTGGTTCACCTCCAAATGCCAGAGAAGTTTTCCATGGTGGAAAAGACCCGTTTTTTGGTTCTTGTTTTGTCATACCTCCTACTAAATTTATCCTTGGAAATGACCTCAGACTTTTGAATGGCATTCTCTTTGGCTTTCTAAACAATGTCTTGATTTTGCCAAAGGAAAAGGGAAGGAGGCTCTTTAAACCAACAGACTGCCCTTTTATTATATCTCGGATAAATCTGAACTAATCGTAAGTCAGCCCATCCGGTCACACCAACATCATTGTCTCTGATGCTGATTAATGGATCAGAGCTAACTTTAAACTGACACTTCCTGGTTTGCTTTTTAAATCCTATTTTAAATGGCTGCTATATTGCAGTTTCAACATGGCCCACTTACGAGAAGACTGAACCGAGGGCTGTTTTGGAAGCAGACATCTGGCTGCAAGCCTGTTATACCACATTAGCAGCTGAAGAGCTGGCCTGAAACTGCATTTGATCACCTGGAGGAGCTTCCACAGCACAACCAATAGTAAGGTATGGTGAAGGACTCAAAAGAATGAAGAAAAAAAAATCACAGTGGATGTCATAACAACCTGGGTTTGTTTATGTAACGTAGGGGGCTGAATCATATCTCAGCCTTTCATCACCCAGCCCTGGAACAGTAGTACTTTAATAACGTCTAATGACAAAAATATGGAAAAAATTAGAAGCCAGAGCAAATGAGGAGTTTTTTTCTGATGCAGATTAAGTTCCCTAAATGCCAGTCATTGTTTATTTTTGTCCAAAGCTCCTCTTTCTTATTGATTTAACAACTCAGACTCTTATTTCTCTTTATGGTTTGCAGTTTGGGAGGCTGATTTTTTTTTAATATATAAAGGACATTTAATATTTTGCAATTGCTACACTTTTTTTGGCAGATAACTCTGGAGGAGTTCTTTCCAGTGTACCTGCTGCTTTATTAAAACCATGGCTGGAACATGGTGATTAATGTGCTCTTTTCTCTACTTTTTTGAATACAGTGTGGCTCTCAGACCTCCCACCTAGACACCAACTCATTAGGAACATACGAGATCAAGAGCTTTAGAAACAAAATTGATTTGTTGCATACTTGTGGGATGGGCATTCAAAGTCCTATTTTGGCTCTGGAAAGGATGAATTTTGTTTTCATGGATATTATTCCTCCAAGCTAGCTTCTCATACCCACAGGAGATCTGGGTCTATCAAAGGTGGAAGGACATTCTGGTTCATGTTCTGGGGGATGTGTATTCCTGGTAAGTCTGAGTGAGGCAGCCTTGCTTATGCCTTTGAGGAGATACCTTGCTGCAATATGACTCATGAAGCAGCTGGATGTGGATTGTGAGGGCTGGATGCTGTAACACCATTTTCTAAGCATCGGCGTGGCACAAAGTTTCTGGGTATCTTGGTGTCCATAAGTCCTGGAGATGATTGTTGCATTTTAACCCAGAAAATGAAAATAGGTCTCGTGCAACCAGAGGTCTAGCCCTCCTGAATAACTGTTTGGGTTGTGCCTCCATCCTGATAGCCAACTCAAGGAAAGGTGTGAGGAGACTAGTTGACAATGATGAGCAAGGGAGGACACACCCTTCATTTTTGGTGACTTGTTCAGTGTGAGGCAAAGCAGTTGAAGCTTTTCTCTATAGAAACTGAGCTACAAGTAGGAATCTTGCTCTGGCTGTATTTTGAACACTACCCTTGCCAGATGGGTACCTGTTATGGAGGGCTGTGATAATCTATCCGGACAAGTGGTCAGAGAAGGGAAAGTAGTGCTGGAAGGGATCTATGGAGGCCAAGACATCCGAGGCAGGATCAGCTCTGTGCCTCTCCGGCAGATGTTTGTCTGACCTGTTGTTAATGCCCTTCACTGATGGAAACTCCCTGATGATGTGTTCCACTATGTGAATATCCTTACCATGAGAAAGATCCTTCAATGCATCTTCCTTGCTACAGTTTAAACGATAGATTCTTACAAAACCTGCCATGGACACGGGGAACATGGTATTAACTACCTCTCTAAATTTCTTCAGGAATGCTTGCTGTCCTACCCTCTCTGGAGTGTGTGCCTTGTGGCAATGTCCACCCTGCAGGAGGGATGTACCCTGTGTCCCCTGATGTGCACCTTGGTTTCCTCCTCGGTTTCTCTTGAAAGAAACCTGAGCAAAGGATGTGGACAGACAACTTTCCAATAGATCCCTTACCGTGGGTGCTCAAATGGACCAGACCTAAAAGTGTACCTACCCCATGCAAATCAGCTGAATGCAAGGTGCCCTTAAGTGCCTGTGGCTACAGGAACTGGCATGCCCTAATCATGCCAGTGTGATGATTTTCTAGGTTACCTTTATGAAAGCAAAGGGATGAATGGCAGGCCTTATGCCTGGACAGAAGAGCTCAGTTACCCATGCTGTGAAGCTGCTGTGACTGTCCTTGCCCCAAGCCGATGCGCTCTGAAATATTTGTGTGCTTGATACAGGGTCTGGGCCAGGCCAGGGACCTTAACCAGCAGGCAGCTTGGGTTTGAAAAGAAGTCAGTAATGTATATGTGATTAAATGGTGCCAGTTGTCCTCAATGCTGGAGAGCAGACCTGCTCATTTCCGTTGTATGCAGGTACCTTTAGATTTGGGCAACCACTGCCCTTGTAACTATATCCAGTATTGATAGGACTTTCTGTACTTGGGACAGTAGCACAAACGTGGTGTTACCACATTACCTCTTACTTCTCTGTTGTACTTTCAGACTGCAATGCTGCTTTGGAAATGGGACTTCTTACAGCAGCTGCTGAGACACAGCAGTATATGAAGGCATGGTCCACTACAGCTGCAGGGCGTTGAGCCAAATACGTGCACCAAATTCAGCGTGTGGGGCTGGCATGGTGGAAACCAGAGAATGGTTAGGACCCACATCTAGAAACTGACAGGTCTGTTTGTGAAACGGAGAATGAGCTTCCCCCGTGCAGACCACTGCCAGCATGGAGCTTTTCTGGGGCCATCAGCAAGCCAGAGACAGTGACCTGCTCAGAACCACATGCTTCTTCAAACATGCATTTGGGTTAAAAAAAAAAAAAAAAAAGAAAAAGATTTGCCTTTTTCTAAGCAGGGCAATTTAATAAGTATGTTTGGGTCATGCAGAATATGACCCTGAGAAACCACCAGGGCTATAATCTTATTGGAGAGTTGGCCTTTGTGTTTCCCAGCCACAGATGAAAACACTGCGGTGTTGCCAGTCTTGAAATGCTGGTGAGGTTGTCTTACAAATGACATGGAAATACAATATAAATATGAAGTTTTATTTGCTTGTCTGGTTCTGGAGCCCTGGGCCATGTTTTCAGGCTTTTCTCTGCAACTCTGAGAGCAAGAGAATTATTTCATATTGAAAAAAATAAAATAAAACCTTTGATATTGTTTTGTAACTGCTAGCTGACAGGAACTGGAGCTTTAAACAAAACATCAGATATTAAGAAGCTTGTGATAAAAAGCTGTAAGAGCCGGCAGCTCCACACTGGAGCTTCACTTCCAGCACTGACTATTCCCTGCGGCAGGGAGCAGATTTCACAATGCCAAAGAAGGAAGAAGCTGGTCAATAGCCAGAGGACAGAGTCTGTAAACATTGCTAAGGAGCAAAGCCCTCTTGACTGCAGCAAGTACTTCAGGCACAGAGGCTGTGGGGCTGAGGCAGAGAAAACCATTGCAGCGGCTCCTCCCAAAGGCATTTGGTGCTTCAAGACGAGGTTGTTGGTGGTAAGGGGTTCCACCTTGAGACAAATTGTGCTTGAGTTGTCTTGGCCCCAACCAAATGGCCAACCTGATGGACCAAACCAAATCACTAGTGCTGCTTTCAGGCCCTCAGTGATTGGATGCATATTAATATTACCTTGGTGGTTATCCTTTCCTTCTCTCACAGAGGTAACTTCTCATCCACCTTGTCCAGCACGGGCACCTGCACCACCCAACTATCTGTTTCTTAGCAGGCATCTGGCTGCAGCAGAGTTGCTGCAGCCCTGAGCCAGGCCCCACGGCAGAGGGACCCAGCTCATCCTGAGGGCCACCACGGTGCCACAGAGAAGACTGGGGAAGGAGTGAGACAGGAGGGAGGAAGGAGCCCTCTGTTTTCCAGGTCCTGCTCTGGCATTGGCCTGTCGAAAGTACACCTTGTTTGTAGCAGAAAGGGACAAGAGGGCTAGAGCAGAGCAGCTTGCAGGGTAGGGAAGCTAGGCAATTCCCTGCTGTTCTTGGTCCTCCCACATCCCCGTTGAGAAAGGAGATGGTAGGGCAGGAAAACCTGCTGGGTTGCAGGCACCAATGTCCCCTTCACCCTCCTGTGGGTGGGCAGCTGGTCTGGCCCCTGGGGAAACAGCAGAATAAATCTCCAGCATCCTCTGGTATTCAGAAAGGATAACCCCAGTGAAGAGGAGGAAAGAAAAAATAATTGAAACGAAAAGGACTCTTCACTTTGGGCAATGGAAATGAAACTTGTGACTTGGTTTCTGAGAGGCCCATCTGCCGGAACAGCTGTGCCTGTTGCACAACCCGCTACTGTTAGCAGATAACTGACTCACCACAGCTAGACAGCATGCGGGACAGACCTAACCCTTTCCTCCAGGAGCTAGACATGGTCTTCAGGCAATCAAGCCATTTGTATTTTCTCATTTGCTGGCTGTCTTCAGCAGCCAGATCTGCAAGCAGCTGCAGCCAGCCAGCCAGAACTGGTAACTGCAGGACAAGGGAACAGCTACAGCAGCTCATAATAATGGAAAGGGGCAGTCTCTAGACAATTACAGCAAAGTATAAGCAAATGCTGCTAAACTACTATGGGAGGCTACTCATGGTGTGATAAGGAAATGTCCTTGGCTATAGTATTTTAATAAAGATTTTGTGAGCAATTGTTGTTAAAAACTTCAGAAAGATTCCTCTACAAGTTATAAAAGGAGAAGGCTTCTGCAGTATGTATGTGCTCTATGTGTATGCATATGTAAATGTACCCATAGTTTCTATTTTCCCTTGACTCTCTTCTCTTCCCAGGTGTTGAGCTGTGTAGTCTTGGTCAATGAGCACAAGCAACCAGGTCTATCCCCTCCTACTTCTCCTGAGGATGCAGCCCCTTGTTTTTAAAAAATAGGAGTGATTTATCTTACTAGTCCCCTGTGAACTGAGTCCTCAGCCCTCATACCTGACTCTGAGCACAAGCTGCACAGAAGCGTCATCTTTCCCAGCCATTGACTGCTGCAGATGAGCTGCCTCAGCTGGACAGCTTGCACTCACCCTGTTTATTTTGCAGCTGGATGGATTAACCATGTCATCTCAGGACTTCCCAGGAACAAAGTGAATTGAACAACAGTCTAATGTATGCACATTTCTCGTTCCTTCTCCATGCTGTGAACTGCACTCTCCCAGTCTGGTGAAGCTGCCTTCCATTTCCAGAAGGGTAGGACTGGCCCAAGCAGTGTTTACAAAAATGACATGTTTGCTTTTTAGCACTGAAGTTCTGGGTGAAAGCTGGTGTCACAGGAATAACCAGAGGTTGTGAAGGGTTGGATATTCAGCCATGGAGAATAGTTAGGTTCACATATAGCAGACACACATCACTATGTGTTTTCTTTTCATAAAGGCTCCATCCCCTGGCACAGCAACAGGCAGGATTTGGTCATCTCTGTCCTCCATCAGCCAAGTAACCTTCTCAGCTTCACCCATCACCAGAAAGACCTTGGTATCACAGCACAATTTTTCTGACTCCTCAAATGTTTCTGTGTCTTCAGACTTACGCTTATACCTCTGTGGGGTAGTGTGGGCTTAATACCCTTTAGCAGAGGATTTGTTTGTGGTTGGTGAGCAAGACAATCCATCAAGAGTTGTAAGGAGCAGAACCCCTTGGCACACCTGTGTTCCCTTGTGTCCTTGAGAGGTCTGGTATGAGACAGAACGATGGTCCCAGTATTTAGGCTCAGATTAATTTTCCCTAGATGTTGGAGCATCATGTTGTCTTCAGTGACTGCTCAGGAGATGCAGTTGGTGTGAAAAATGCACAGTTTTAGATAGGTCTTGGTTAGGGTAGTTCTTATCAGATGTCCTAGTTTGCTTAGAAGAAAAAGATCCTTGGCATGTGGCCTGTCTCTTGCATTTCAAAAGAGGCTGAATATTTCCTGCTGTGTGAATAACAGCACTCTTCCTGTTTGGACATAGGAGATTCAGGGAATGGATCAGGTCTCTCCAGTTCCCAGAGACTAGTACTAGTGGAGCATCAGCACTGCCACCCAGGACAGTAAGAGCCAGCAATCCCATGGGGTGGTTGGGCAACCCTTGCCATTCAGAGATAAGGACGCAGCCTGTCTGCAGGCTTGGGCACATACTGCAGAGTTTGATACGTATTCACTTTTTTCTTTGCTGCAACAGAGACAAGAAAATAAAAAAGATGGAAAGAAAGAAAATGAAAACAAAATCACAGTTCACATTAAGTTTGCAAGCTTATCCTTGATATTTCATATTTAAGGCAGCGCAGATTTGGATTGCTTTTGGCTTTTTCTTCATAGCAGGTAGCACATTCAGTTTAGCTCCTGATTAAGTTCTAGCTTGGGTAATTGAATTCTGTTGCTCAAAATTCCTCTTGCAGTTTCAATTAGATGCAATCATTTAATTTTCACTTCCTTTTCTGAGCTGTTGAGTAATATTAGTGTGCATTGTTCAAACAGTTGCTCTCCATGATCGCAGAGATGCTTGCCTTGTCCTGGTGGATGATGCAATGTGATCCTTGTGCACGGCTTGCATATCACTTTGCTGAATCTATGAAGCGTTTCAAGATGGTTGAGTTGCTTTTTAAAAAGAATTCTGTATAAATCATTATTATCAGGGTGGTACTCTATAGCAGTCAAAGTCAATATGCACTCAAAAAAAAAAAAAAAAGAAACTGAGAATTGAGTTTAGATGTCAGTCTGTGAAAAAATCCCACTGGCCTACGTTACTGAAAAACTTGGCATATTCATTTGGTTTGGGAGATAAAACTGTATTGCATGCTCTCCCACAGAAAAATTATTCTTGGAATAAGATGAGTGATCTTAAGCCCATTCATTGCTTTGTAGATCACGACAGTTCCTTGTTTCATACCTTGAGGTTTTCTCTATTCTGAAGAGGGGGCCAAGTTTATGGATACTGGTGAAGAAGATTTAGTTCCTCCTGGGGTAGTGTGAAAGATGGGGCTCTTCCTAAAAGAAAGCAGGTCTTTAAATTCAGTTATTAGTAACTGTGCGACCTCATGAAGGTAAGTAGAAGTGGAAGATAATCAAGGAGAACTGAAAATTACACTGTAAACTAATCATAAGGCCTTTGTTTTACTGGACCTGTACCACAATGTTTGGGATTTTTTTTCCCCAATGTGATAATTTTCTCCTGCAATGACTATCACCAAAGCCTCGTGACTAATTGACAGGCACTCATTTAGTTTTCAAACTTATTTGGGGAATTTTATCTTCTTTCATTCTGCTTATACATCTTCATTTCCAAAGTTGCTTGAGAGAATCAGCGGTAGATTTCCCAGATGTGCAACTGTATCAACTTGTTTATAGATTTCTTCAGTGAAGGATCTTTGATGAGTTACTTTGTAAACAACTCTCTGTGGGCTTCTGTGATTTCAGTGAAGTGGCAGAGAGTGGCAAGACTTACTTTTCTTTGGTAACTTAAAGGGGCAAGAAGAAATAGTTCTCTGTCAGCCTGTCTTCAAGGCCAAAACTGCATTTTGCCCATTCAGTGCAGCCACACCTCATACTGTAGTCCCATTTAAAGATGGTTTTATAAGGGCCAATATACAACCAATAGATGTCATTAGCACATTAGAGACAGGATTTATAAGCACAGGAACAATATGAACTTCTTACAGTCTGTGTGAATAACTATTACTGTGTCCTTTTAACACCCTGTAACTACTGAGCTATTGAAACATCCACGAGCTCCTTACAACCTGCGATGCACCTTCTGACCAGTTTAGGTAAAGGTCTGATTTAGTGTGGCTATTTGGCACTGGGCTCTCAAAACATCATCTTTAAACAGGAATTTACCTGTCCATTCAGATGACTGCCTATTTTTTCCTGTTTGCTCAGCTTTGACCAGGGCACTGGAGCTGTACTTGAGTGCATGTTTCTGTAACAGGCTCCAGCAGTAGCCTCAGCCTGATCTAGGCTGGTTTTGTAATGATAAGGTAAGGACACCTCTGAATTCTTTATGGATACCACCTTTGCCCCATCTTTTCTGATGGAAACTCAAGTCTAGAAAGGTGCTGAAGGGTGCTTGACTACCTCCTGCAGTAGTACCCCAAGGAAGCATGCTTCACCACGTAAAACCAAGAGGCAGAAAATTATCTTACTCTGTGGAACAGTACTTTATCGTGATGAAAGCAGACCATAGTACTTCACTGTGCTTGCAGCTGTACAAACACACCTCTCCTATACCACGTGTTGGGGACAAAGGGGTTTGCCCAAGACAGTGTAATGGGCCAGTGGCAATGCAAGAATCAGACCAGAGCTCTTAATGCCTAAACTAAGAGCTTAGTCTCTTCTTCTGCCCCAGCCATTCAAAAGCACACCTGCAGCTCTTAAACGTAGATTTCCTTTGAGTTTATTGCTGGGCCAAGGTCTGAATAGGGTAGAACTAAATACATAATACAAGGTAAATAACCTGGAGGTAAATAACATGTTGCATAAATAATAGACAACGTGTGCTTCCTGACATTTGCACCATCGGCACCTATTACAAAACATGCAAGTCGTCTGGCAAGGGGGTGAGTTTTCTGGATATGAATGGAAAACAAACAAGAGATCAAAGGGGAAGAGAGGCAAATAGGCTGGTGAGATGATGCTCTTGCCTGAGAATCCTCTCATGAGTGGTACTGTCTGCCAAAGAACTAAACCTGTGAAGAATGTAGCGACTCGCCAGCTTTGGAAGAGGCAGGGAATGGGATAGGGACCAACAGACAAGAAAGGGAAAGGGATTTTTATGCGGATGAAGAACCACTGGAGACCATCCATCAACTCTATTTATCAGGGTTCTTTCAAACCTGGTAGAGGAGCCAGCTTTTGCTTTGTCCATGATGCAAGTTTGGCAGTTTTCCCTGTTCTCTTTTCCTCCTGTCATGTGCTGGAATATGAGCATAACCAGACTGCCTTCAGGCACTGTGAAACATTAACCCTTTCCCTTCTGCTGTATACCCTTCTGCTCTCCCCCAAGGCTTGGTTGACTATGAGGGCACGTTTAGCTGGTATGGCAGCAGTGATGGGAGGCAGGGAAGGATCAGAAGTGGTGTGTGGTCAAGCCCCCCGCTGTTGCTGTTTTGTCCCTTGCCATTTTCATCTTGGCTTGGACTCTCCAATTTGCTCTGTCAGCACAAACACTGCCATCAACAGCAGAGCCGTGTTGAGGCAGCATTCTGCCCCAGGCCTGTACACGCATTGCAGACTTGAGGTTTGGGGGTGTAAATCTTACAAGGAACTGGCTTTCTGTGCAGAAATCCCCCAGCATACTTCATGTTAGGCTCCAGGACCTGGACTTGAGTCTAGTCTTTGTTCCCAGCCCTCCACCACCCATCCAGCTGCCTCTAGAGAGCCAGCAACCAAGCACATGGACGAGCAATGATTTTTTTCCCCTTTTGTCATTTTCAGTGATTCATTTTCTGACCTGATCAGAGCAGGGAGTGGAAGGTCATGAGTCATTGAAAGGAACTGGGCATGCACCAGTGGGGAGCCATAGCCATATCATGAAGCCTCCCTTACAGCTATGTTTTTCATCTTCCAGCTGCGATCCTGTTACCAAGATATAAATCAACTGTGGTGCCTTTTGTAAGGCCTTCTGCCTTGTAAGGTTGCTTTGAGGTCTTTGAAAGAGAAGGTGCTTTAAAAGCCCAAACTGCTTTCCTCAGGTAAAAGACTATGAGTCCCCACAGAGCAGGTGAGATGAGCACACAGAAGGTTCTGGGTCCCTTGTCCTCAGCCCCCTCTTGCTGCTGCCCACACATTGCCCTTTATTGAAATGTGAGCCTTTCTGCATGCAGGTGGCTTTTGTGCCTGGCCTTCCTGATCTGGAGGGCTGCAGCAGTCACCTTCTGGGGCTGAAATGCAGCTCCTGGCCACTGAGCTATTCTGTGAAATTTTTTGCTGGGAATCCTTCCGTCTACAAAGTAATAGAAATTATATAGAAAAGAGCTGGGACAAGTTAGATACCTATTGCTGCTTGCTACTGTGATGTGCTGCTTAGAGGACAGGTTCAAATTCTGTCTCATTTCATCCTGAATCATCCTTGTTTCTGAGCAACAGCAAAGTCTTTTAACAGTTTGGACAAAACCAGCATTCAGTTTTGCATGACTAGCTGTACTCAGATAGACAAGTTTCTTTCAGCCTCAGACCTGGGCTTATAATTGAAGTCCAACACTAAGGTTTTGCAGTGGTTGGGGGAGAGGAAAGGGAGAAGTGACTTACTGCTGTGGTAAGAGAAAAGGAGGAAACTTGTTGTGGTGGATGAAGTAGCATTTGGTAGAGCTTTGCATAAAAAGTCCATAAAGCATCTCTGCAACAAAGTGAATCAATTTATCCTGGTAGAAGGCTATTTTATGAAACCTTCCTCTCTGAACAATTTAGTGGGCTGTTACCACTGGAGGATACGCCTTGGTTTCTTAGGCAGCAGGCTGCAACTAATTCTATACAGCTTTGTTTAACTATATACTTATGACAGATCCTTTTGGGTGTTTCCTCAGTTCACAATCCTGATTGCATATGAACATCATCCCATAGAGGTTGTACACATGGATAACACTCCCATCCTTATAGTTACTTTGGCGTCAAACTCTGATTGCTACCAAAGCGAGAGGATTAAACACCTCTCAGTGCCTTGGCTGAGGCTATGCGGCTGCTCATAGAAGGGCAAAGAGTGGACCCCAACTTTCCTGAGACCTAGTCTCTGCTTACCTTCTTACACCATGTATCTAGTCTATGTTAGCAACTCAAGAGGATATCTGGAGTTTCCAGCTGTTTTGGTAGGATGCACCACAGCTGAACCATGAGGTCCTGTCCTGAACTCTCTTCCTTCCCACAGGCAAGGGCACAGACTCTCTCCCATTCCTGGGCACGGTGCACCAGCAAATGTCTGCAATAGG
This sequence comes from Harpia harpyja, assembly GCF_026419915.1. NCBI lineage: Eukaryota > Metazoa > Chordata > Aves > Accipitriformes > Accipitridae > Harpia > Harpia harpyja. The sequence goes on from NC_068969.1 coordinate 63,684,141, forward strand.
CCCTCAGTCTCCAAAGCAGGCAGGTGGGGAGTGGGCACCAATTGAAGAGAAATGCCTCTCAAGGCATCACTACTGCATGTGAGCTGCAGTGGATGAAGACTTTTTAAATCAAATTGTTAGGGCTAGTCCCAGGCAGTTGGCCCACAGAGCCTTTACTTTTAAGCTTTGCCTTCCTATGTCTAGTCTGCTAGAGCGCAACCCAGTAGTGCTTAATTTGTGTATCAGAATTTAATTCTAGGAAAACAACCTGCTTTGCCACATGGTAGCTCTGCCTGACAAAGCACTTACTGCAGGACTTGGTGATCCAACCTGCTGTTAAGGAGAAGGCATTCTCCGGCAAGCCACAGTGACTCTGAATTCAGTGTGCTGCACTCGATACAGCTGTGCTGGCATTATAGTGGTGTAAGGTGACAGTTCACTCCTTGCAGGAGAATACAGTCACAGAGGCTGGGTTGCATCCTGCTCTCTGACCTACAAAGACTGTCCTTGAAGTCAGAGAGTGGGACTCCACAGTCTGGTGATTACAGATAGACTCAGTCATGCAAGGGAAGGCATGGACAAAAGCAGAAGATGCAGCGGTGATTTGTAAAGGATCGGAAGGGTGGTGTGAGGAACTCAGCCACATACGAAGGTATCAGCCTAGTCCTTTGCTGGAGGGACATATGCTTAGCTGTCACCTCCAAGACTTCTGTGATCAGTGCTGACTACATTCTGCTTCTGAAAAAATGAAACCTGGGTTTTCTCTTTGGAAGTGGATCTCAGGTGGAGCTGTCTGCTGGAGACTGCTTGAGATTTGTGGTGGTGTTGGGAGTGTGATGTGCCTGGTCTGTGAAATACAGAGTAACGGAATCCTCAGCAAAAAAACCGAGGAAAAGAGAGGTCTTCTTTCTCCCAGATTTGTGTGGCCCTGAGAGCCTGAATCGTATTTCCACTCTTTCAGCAGACATAGATTTCTTCAATATTCTGGCTGGGCATTTAATTCATAAACACACAGTCAATAAAATTGAATTCATGGCTGACTTTGGGGCTACCAAAATATCTTTTAATTAAACAAAAGGGGCTACTGGATGAGAATCATCCCACTCCACAGTATGTCCTTTATGTGTCACTGGAAATGATTAAGCAGGGTTCATCAATGCACTTATGCCTCCGACTGTAACAAAATTCAGTCTTGCTTTGCAGTTAATGGACAAAAATTTATTAGGTTTTTGTGTGTGCTTATGTGACCACTGACTTGAAAGGCAGGGTGCTGTGTGGCAAAGACACCTGGCTAAATTTCAAGTAATTGGGAGATTTCTGGCGCTTATGGAGGACAATTTCACGATGCATGCAATTGACAAACTGATTAGGGGAGATGCTCTGTTGGACCTGATACTCACAAACAATTAAGAACAGACTGAAGATGTGAAGGCTGAGGGCAGTCTTGGCTGCAGGGACCATGGGGCTGTGGTGTTTAAGTTTCTGAGAGGAGTGAGCAAGACAAACAACAGAATGACGAGCCTGGATTTCAAAAGAACAGATTTTAACCTGTGCAGGGACCTGTTTGGCACAGTCTTATGGAAAACTGCCCCTGGGGGGATCAAAAGGACCCAAGAAAACCCAGCTGATCTTCAGGGACAGCCTCTTCAGAGCACAAGAATGGTCTGCTGCAATGTGCAGGCAGTTGAGCAACTCTGGCAATAGGTCAACACAGAGAACATGGAGCTCCTGTCTGAGCTCACATGCAGAGGGGAAGGACTCAGAAGGTGGAAGCAGGGACAGGTGACTCAGAAGATACAAAGACATTGCTTGTGAAGGTGGGAATGGGGTCAGGAAAGCCAAAGCTCATGAGGAGCTGAAACCAGCAGGGAAGGTGAAGGACAACAGTGTCTTTCTGTAAGGACATTGGCAGCAAAAGGAAAACTAAGATGACCGTGGGTTCACTGCTTAGTGGGACAGAGACCTCGTGACAAGGGGCATGGTAAAGGCACGGGTATTCGGTGCTGTCTTCACTGGTTCAAGATTCAATGGGACAGGTTGCTCAGCAGCCTGATCTAGTTAGACCTGCTTTAAGCAGAGAGTAGGACAGGATGACATCTGGATGTCCTTTCTGACCTAAATTTGCCTGTGATTCTGTGACAAGACACCCAGAATGGGTGTCTGGTTCTGGCTCTGATTTCTTCTATGTAGTTGCACACATTACTGGGGAAGCAAAGGTGGGGAGGGGGTGTTAAGCTTTTAGATACTCAACTTCAGGGTTAGGCTTTCTACTTCTACTTTTTACCTGGGCCTGGAAAACACAGCTAGACAACCGAGTAAACAAATATTCAGTCCTACATGTCTACATGGAGCTATAAAACTAAAAGGCCAAGTTCCTTTGTGCTGATTTTGTTGTAGTCATGAGAGATATACTGCGTTGGTGTCCTACATTAGAAACACATGTCAAATTGCCTGTTAGGACCTCTGATTCCTGCCGAGCCATTGCTGAGGCATCATCATTCTTCAACTGGATGAAGGGATAAGGAAGCCCTGTGCCCTGAGATGACTGTTAAGCAACCAGTCAAGTTGCACCCTCACGATTTCTAAGTAGGCTAATTTTTTTAATATGGAACTTGCTTAAGTCCTTAAATTATGGTCAGTTCCCTTAGGAACAGGGAAAGGTGGGGGTGTGGGAAGCGAGCTTTGAAACCAAATTGTAAGCTCTAGCACCAGTTTCACATATGGAAAAAGCTTGGGATGAAGCCAGAACTCAAACTCACCTTTCCCAAACTCTACGCCTTGGTCTCAGCTTTTCAGTTCACTTTTTTTCTGCTCTATTTTCCTTTTCCTAGCTGTAAAGGTTCATGCCATAAAGCAATGTGTTTGCATACATTTGAGTTGTTTAGTATGTGTAATTTTTAAATTCAGAGTTATAAAGGTCCTAGCTAGCATAGCACGAGAAAGCCTGGTTTATCAACATAGAAGGCAGGTCATTTTCAGCTTGAGCCAGATATATCAGAGGGAGCACAGCCTGAGTTTATAACTCTGATTTTCTTTTCTCACTCAAAGAAAAGGGAATTAGTACATTACATAGTATTGTTTATGCTGAGACATAATTCAGTGTACCCAGGGTGTGTTGAAGTTTCATTGCCTCTTGTTTCTGTGTAGTGCTATTAATTCTGTCCAAGTTGCCATCAAATACATATTTATTTTCTCAGGAGTACCCGAATATTTCCAAGGTGGAGTGAGAAACAGAGAGTTTCACAGCTGATATGTGTTTTCCTCTTGGAATGACATCACTGTTTAATTCCTCCAGATATTTTGCTCTTTATGCCATTTTGACAGAAAGAGAAAGCAATTGCCCTTTATGTTAAGGTGGAGAGTTTTAAAGTGGCTGAAATCAAAGTTAAAGAAGATCATGATGCAAGAAATTAATCTCTGAACATACAAATTGTGATTTATAATCTAACACATCAAGCTACATTTTTATCTATAGTAATTCCAGGAACTTCAGCAGAATCCCAGAAGAAAGAATGTTCATTCTTTGTCTTTTTAACACACGGGGAGGTGTTTGTGCCTAAAGGTCAGTTTTAAGAAATTCCTTAGTAATTGAACTCAATTCTAAATATAGTCATTTATGAAAAGTGAAAAAGGTGCAATTTCTAAAAAAAAAAAAAAAGAAAAAAAATTACTTTCTTGTTATCTTTTTCTACAGTCCACATATGGATGTAGAGATACAGATTTACACAAAATGAATACAAAATGGCTCATACAAAATGAGTGCAATAAAAAGCTACCATACAGAGCAGCAGCAAGTGTTCTGCAACAATGCTATTCCATATTCCATATAATGATGCCTTTTTTAACCAGTTATCATAGGTTTCAGCTTATGAAAGAAAGCCCACTGGTAGTGAAACAGCAGAGATCTATCCCATTTAGTAGAGTAACTCCAAAAGTCTGCATTGCAATGCAAATAAACAAGGCATTTTGCTGTGGGCAATTGAGATGAATCCCACTATAGGCAGAAAATTTTGGCTACACCCCAGGTCCTATCCATATTTGAAGATATAATCCTTGAGGGAGTTTAGGGTTGTTTCTATGGATTAGAGGGGGACGATCAGAAGCAAACCTTCCCATTGATCTAAATCAACTTTTTTCCCCTGAATGGTCTTGCAAGTGTCTATCAGAGGCAGTTGGAAAAGAATTTTCTTCACCTCTGCATAACATGTAGCAGTGATTAATTGTCTTCTTCATTTTCAGTAAAACATTTTTCTTTTGTAAAAACCCCACATTTCTCCAAATTTTTGGCTTTCACATGAAATGCCAGAACAATCTGAGGGAAGCATGCTGCACAAAAATGTTGATTGAATTCAGTACTTAATTTTCCCATCCAAAAAGAAAAATAAAAATTTGCTTTCCAGTGAGCCTTGTTATATCCCTTCTTTTTCCCTGGGTGGAATGAGGATATGAGTTAGAGATTAGTAGGAAATAGAGGTAAGATACAAACCAGGTTCAGCTAGACAAACTGATAAGAACTGATTTAGAGGAAGAAGAGACAGTGGTTGGAGATCTTGAAATCAATGGCAAACCACTCCTTGACTTCCAGACAGGAGCAGGTTAACAGAAACAGCTTGTATTAAGCATGTGGTCCATGCAGGTCCAAGAAAGCATGGAGGAAAAAGACAGTCGGCACCTCAGAGGAAAACAAAATCATCCACATAGCTTTTTGTTGAGTGAGTGAATCAACAAGTCAGCCAGCATCTGCCCTGCTCATTTTCTTGGCAAGAATCCCTGTGACAACAATGTCATATAAACTTTTTTTGGAGAGATTTTGAATCAGCTAATTAGAAAAAAGCTTAAAACAATAAGTGCAGAAGAAGGGGAAAAATGCATACAGGCCAGGATTTAGATTTTCAATCAGACTGTCTATATAATGGAACTTGCAACAGAGCATCCCCATGAGATTACTACTTAAGTGATTCCCCAAGGTGTTTATAAACACATCTACAAAAATCCTTCCTTCCCATTATAGAGGATGGTGTTGGATGCATTCCTTGAGGCACTTGTCATACTCAGTGGCCTTTATGAACATTATGTGGCTTTAAATCATATGTCTGCTCTTATTAATTTCAAATGCCCTTCCTTGGCTTTAATTTTTACATTTCATTTGGGCCTCTCTTGTCTTGAAGTGTGTTAGAGCTCTATAGCTACTTCAAGATGTACAGGCGTACTTCCTGATGCTCCTCTGGTTTTGGGTAGCACGCATAAGGGCAATGAGCCTTGAGGCCATCACTTCTGGCAAAAGCTGGTGATTTCAGGTGCCTGATCTGAGGCACATAAAAGGGCCAGATTTTCACACACAAGCAACCAATCATTCAAAAATCACCAGTTGTTTGCAAAGCTTGAATAAATGCCATAAGGAGCATTACAGTAATAGTAGGTGACTGTCTTCACAAGCCAGCCCATGCTCATGAGTGGTGGACACCTCTGAAGGAAAAGGGGGGCAAAATTAAGGTCAAAGAAGTTTGAAGAGATGGTGGAAATAGGCAAATAACATGGTTAACAGCATGACATCTAAGCCATTTCCCCATGCTCTAGCCAAGATTCTGAGTGCTATATTTATTGTCCAGTGTAGCTCCACTTCTGTTTGGAAGAAAGAATGGGCTGATCTGCCCTTAGATATGCCATTTCACTGGTTTCTAAATCCTTTTGCGGTTGTGGTAGCTCTGGATTGAGTAAGTGAGTGAAACTTTAAAGCATATGAGTCTGGCTTTTCAGTGGCATCATTTAGGGCAATAATTTACCTTGCTATTGGGGCTCTTTGTCAGGCAATGCTGGCCATGGTAGCACCTCTCCTGTTCTGTCTGACCTTCCTTTGCCTTTAGGCTTCCTTAAAGGTGAGTCCAGGAAGGCAGAGGTGCTGGCAAGTGCTCTAAGGACATTGCCAATCACCTCCCAGCTTTTGCAATCTCCTTCTTTCTGGATTTTCCCAAAAATGACAATTCCCTTCATCAAAACTGCATTTCAATGCTGCTTTCAGTGCAACACTGTAAATCATTTACCTCATTTTGAAACTTTCTATAGAAGTAGATCTAAAAACATTCACATGAGAATTTCCATGAAACTTCAGAAGATGTTTGCCTACAAGGAAAACAATACACTTTTTTCAAAATTTTCTGCTTTTGAACTAGATAAAATTGGTGAATCCACACCCACCCCTGAAGTCACATGGGCTTGTGTGCTGCTTTTTACTTCACAACATGGAAACAAACATAAGGTCTGTTATCTCTTATAGCCCACTGGCTGTTCATGGCACATCCACACTGGATCAGCAACAAGAGAAGATAAGCAGAAACTAGTGTGGCACTGGGAGATAGTATCTGCTTAACAGAGAAACCTTCTGCAGGAGTGCGGCAGTTCAACATAGCCTGTATTTCTGCTTTTTGTGGTTCTCAGGGAAGAGGACATACACATATCTCTAACTGGCAATCCAGAGACACAAAGCAGTTAATAGGCAGAAGTCTAGAAGTAGCATGGGAAGTATGAAGGAAAGAGTGTCCCCTGCCATCATACACACACAAAACCAAGGCTGAGGTGTTTACGGAGTTGCATGCATATTTTTTGGTCTGTCAGACCCTCCCTGTGTGTGGGCTATTGTTTGACTGCAAGTTCTAATAAATAAGAGCTGACATTCAATAGAAACCTCTTATTCCCCAGCTGCACAGGATGACAAACCAATGGGGCCAAATTCCCGGAGGCGGTACGTGCGCCATATTCTGGGGACTTCACCACAGCAAAGGTGACAGCTTATTGTTCGTGGGGAATGCATTGGCCATGCTCTGGTGTGTATCTGAGCAGCCCTTTGCATCACATAGCTAAATGACAGAGGCAATCAGAGGCAGAGAAATGAAGACTTGCAGCCTTCAGAGGAGGGAGGTCTGGAACAGTTTGTGCCGAGAGGGAGATCTGGAACCATGGGCAGCTCTTTGGTAGTGGAAAACCAAGCTGGAGCTAAGAGCTGGCAGAGGAAGGAAGGTGGTTTTTGGGGAGAAAGGAGATGGTGCATTTGGGGCACAGCTCCAACTCTGCTCCCTGTGTAGTGGGAGGCAGGCAAGGCTAATGATTATGGGACTCTAATGAAAAACAGGTTATACAACTCGTTTAAGAAACCAAGTGCAGAAGTATAACATATTCAAAAAGCCTGTCTTTGGAGATTTATTAACAACAGACAAATAAAAGAGAAAGGTCAATTACATTTAGTATCATGGTATACTTGTATTAATAATCTTTGTGAAAACCTAAGTGAAACACCCTTTCAAAGCTTTTAGTTCTTTGTCCATTCTGTGGAGTTTTTTGGATTTATATTTGTAAAAGATCAACTGTCCCCATTTTACAGAGCATATTCTCCCACTCTACACAACAAAAGAGAAACCTGTACAAGTAGCAAACAACACAAAACACATTCTCCCTAAAAATGCACGCCTTGTCCCTACCCGCCTCACAAATGTTTTTTTAAACTGGAAAAAGATAAAGTATGTATTGTGTTTTGAAATTGAGTAGACCTATGTGGAGCCTCAAGGATTTGGGGACTGGACTTTCGAGTGTTTGATTCCCATGGGTGCTACAGTGTGACAGGGACATGTCCCCAACTTGCAGCCTTCACCTCAGAGACCTCATGGAGATGATGTGAGAGGAGAGTGGGATGGAGTGACTGGCCTGATGTCCTGGGTAGAAGGAGAAGGGGTTTCTCCCAGTCCCAGGCCAGTAGTCTGTGCCTACTACCTTATCACAGTAGCCAACAAAGAGGGTATTAAAAGACATAGGCACTGCACGGGGTCAGTACTTTTAGCTCTTGGTCTTTGCCAACTTACAGTGGTTTGTCAACAGGGACCTGAATTCCCACCAGAGGTGGGAATGCAGCATCTGACATGCTGCTGGCAAAAGACTCAAATGGGAGGCAGTGAGCACCAGCTGTCACAGATTCATTCATGGTTAATGCCCCGGTACCATCAGTGAGGTGGGCAGGAAGAGCTAAGAAAACCCCTTTCTGTCACCCCAGTTAGCACTATGTGCTGTGCCCAATTTTCCTTATTAACACACAGCCCTGGCTTAAGACCATGTTAGTCACAAGATGGATGAACACATGCAAACCTCTCTTCTGTATGTAATGTTTAATGGCTACTCCACTCCTCTAAAGATGTTCATACACCTAGCCCTGAGTTCCCAAGGGTGCTTAAGATATATCTGAAGAAAAGCTCCAAATTCTTGAAGTGTTAGGGCAGAGATATCTCCTTCCAGGGATATTATCCAAAGACTGGTCCCACTGCTCCTGCATTATACCACTTCTAGAAAACTGATAGTGAGAGTGTCACAGTATCTTGCTGGAGAGATGAACAGGTTAAAACAAATGTGTGTGTGTCCCAGGCTTTATCTACTTTTCAACACTGCAAACTGACACCAAGGGTAAGAACAACAAATGCACTTCCCCTTCCGAGCATCCAGCTCTGCTCTTCACCACTCCATTGGACTGTTGCTGTGATTACATTGCAGAAGAAAGAGGCCCTCTGATCATCACATACAAAATGAGGGCCATGAGAAATCTGAAAAAGCTGTAAAGAAATGTTTTCTTTTCCCATAGAATTACCTGCTTTCCATAAACTCTCTTGATTTTCTTACAATAAATCCTTCTCATAAAGAAAAAAGAAATAGCTGTCCCATGAGTGCCTATACCATCTCTCTGCCACAGGGCAATTCCCTTAAACACTTTTTCAGGGAAAAATACTTTTTTTTTTTTTTTTGGTCCATTTTGCACTGCTGGAGAAAACTAGGAGAGCTTGGGTGGAGGTTCTGGCTCTCATATGAGTAATAGCCTTTAGCTTACTTAAAGTTTCCTCTACCACACATGCTATTTTGCTTCCCTCCCTTCCTTACATCCATGTGTTGTGGTGCTATACACTTCCAAACAGCAGCTGTGCTGTACCTCAGGAGAGACAAGGGGTCTCTCAAGGATCAAAATGCACATGATTAGCCAACCCTTTTCTCACTGGTGCAGCCTGCATATAGCAAGCTGCTCAGCCCAACCACATCTAACCCTGGTCCTACAGTTTCTCAGTGAGAGTTTTGGTGTACATCAAGTCTATTTCAAATGAAGGGGGAGAAGGGTATCTTTCTGCTGAGTCCCATGGCCAGTGTCACAGTCCCTGGAGAGGGTATTGCTGTAGTCCTCCTTTCAAGTGTGCAAGCCCTAGGAATGCCAGTTGCAGTGCATCATAGCCTAGGTTCAGTGGGATCATTTTTAAGCAGAGATGAAAAAACCCAGAGCTAACTGCATTCCATACTGACATGGGCTGTCAAGTCAGCTGTTTCATGGAACAGTCTGGGATAATAGGCTTGTGCTACACTGAGATTGGATAGATTTCTGTTTTGCATACTGTTAAGCCTTTTTATTGCTCTCAGTTCAAGAGGCCATGCATGTTATTTCTAAAGGTTAAATATTATCTGGCGGAATGGAAGAGGGGACAAAATGATAGTAAAATCAGCAGAATTGAGAGAGAGATGAAGATTTTTTTTTTTTTAAATGGGCCCTTCTTCCTTGCTGTGGAGGAGTTAGAGAAATTCTGCCTAGAAATATCCCCCTGGAGCTGGGAGGGGTATAGAGATAAGTCAGGAAAAAAGCCTTGACCAAAGAGACCTTTTCCTCCTTCAGTTCCTCTGCTGACAGGCCAAATGGACAAAAACACAGCCTGTGGGAAACCAGAAATGCAAAGAGGCAAAGTGACTTTCCAAAGGTCACCCCTAGGTCAGTGGCTGAGCCAATTCTCAGTTTAGGGCTTAATTGACAGTTCTGCTTTGGTGTTTAATTTTCTTCTTATTTTCAGCCCATGCAGCTCTGTCCATGCATGTTGGAAGCACCCCAGGCAAGGCTTTTTCTCTCTTATCATTTTGTATGCTGTGACAGGCTCAGTATCTCAGGGCCTGTTTTTCTTCCTTTCTTTTGTAAAGACTGCAATTTCTTAAAACACTGCCTGTGTTTATGAGTGATTTCTCACTCCTCACAACTGGAGAGAGGGGAGATAATTGAAACCAAATGTTTCATTTGTGTTAATAACGAGTGTCATTTTATTTTATGTCATGCTGTTTCATGCAAGAGCACTTCAAAGTGCAGAGAAGAATAGAGAAGAAGAACATCATACAAGAGCACTGGAGGCCACATAATGAGAACTGATCGCAAAAGGAGAAGCTCTCTCAATCCAAACCTTGACCACAGTCTCATCAGGGGGAAGGATTTGAGGAGAGGAAAACATCATGCTGCAGGGCTTTACTTTGCAAGAAGAGAGGCTGTTGAGGTGCTCTGAGGTGCCCTGAACCCCCACACATTCAGGGTTGAGATAAAGAGTGAACACTCAGGCTTAGACTCTGTGGGATGACAATTCCTCCCTCCCCACTATATGAAAGACCTTTTTTGGCATACCTTTGTTAGTACAGGCCAGGGAAACTGACCAGCGTGATGCCTCCTGGAGGGTGCTGCCCTCTCTCCGACCTTTGAGTACAGGTGGAAATCACCCAGTGCCTCCCTTGTGGAGTTGAAGGCATCTGTTATCTCCCTGTAACCACCGTCTCTGAGCATGTACACCTGGAGAAAAGCCCACTCTTTTGAAAGGGCCCTGGGCTGGGAAGCTGGAGGAGCTGAGGATAGGAAGCAACCCAGAAGCAGCACAGCAGACCCAGCCTTGGGGCTCCCAGGTCCAGGCCACAACTCCCGGGCAGATAGTGGAGGACTATTTTGCCTCATGGTGCTCTGTGGCAGGTTGTTTATTGCCTGACTTCCTGCAGTTAGATTAAAAATACTCAGCGGTTGTGCGCTTCATTTCACGAGTACCAGCTGTCCCTATGAAAGTTCAATTGGGTGGCCATGCCTAATCCTGATCCATTTGCCCTGGTGGAAGGGGTAGCATAAAGGCCTGGTATTAACTGGCTGATGAGCCCCTGTCTGTAGTTTGGGCCAGCCTTAACTCAACATCATATCTTCATTACAACACAGTTTTAATTACAAGTTTGTGTGGGAATCTTAGCTGATTTTGTACATGGGACCATCTGTGCACATTTAATGAGACCTTATCCAAAGTTTTCTCCTGTTTACAGAGGAGAAACATAGTTTGTGCTGTATTTATAGCACACAAACCCCATCCAAAGACAGCGGTGTAAGTTTCTTGCATTTCCTGCTGCCTGCGATTCATCGCAGCATCCGAGAAAGTCACATCCAGGTCCATCCCCTGCTACAAGTGAAGAGCAGAGAAAGATACTACAGACAAAAAGCACACATGAGCTTTAGGAGCCCAATGTGAATAGGCAGGACTTGTTTTTTCATCATCCTAAGCATTTGATAACACAGCATACAGTCAAAACACATAGTACTGTAGAGTCTTCATTCAGACATCTAATGTGAGGGACAAAGACTATGAATGAAGAAATATCAGGAGTGAGGTGTGCAGCCTCATGCAAGGCACTCAGTGTCAGAGGGCTCCTACAATGGCCTCCTTCATGGCAGCATCAAGCTTCTTCAACCATGACATCCTATTAATGCAACCTCATTTTTTCTCTGCACACCCTCCAACAAAGGAAACAGAGCTATGCGTGCTATTTGACACCCTCATTCATTGCAACATTCACATTTCATCCAGATTTACTGCACCTGATGGACGGTCTCAGTCTTCTTGCTGTGTGTTCCTGTTCTTACAGTCAGAGGCTCTCCTGAGATTTATAGGACAAAATCTTGGCTCCACAAAATCCAATGGCAAAAGCTGCCAGGTTTTTCACTGTGTAGTACAGTGTGGTCCTGTTCTCTTCCTTGTCCTGGCTATCACAACGCTATCAGGCACCCAGACTATCAGAGAAAAAGCTTCATCAATTGGAGCACTGTTGGAAAGCAGAACCCAGAATAAAATAATATAACTGTACTTTTATTTATACAGCTCCCCCAGAGCCAAGGCACTATATAACATAATGAAACACTTATACCGAAAAACAGAAGACTCCAAAGAATAAGATTCAAAAATTAAATCTCCTGGATAGTTTTTGCCTTTGGGCCAGGTTACACAGCCACAGCTCATGTTGACTGAAACCCACTCAAAGAAAGAGCTGAAATCAGGAAGTCAGCAAAACACCTCTCATACTTAGAGGTGGGCAGTGGGCCCTGTGGATTATGCTTGCATACAGTGAGGGTCTGCATCCAGACAGCTGCAGGCTGCTGTTTCATCACAGTGAGGTCTAGTTTCTTGTGTCCAAGACTAGAGCATGGGCCTCGTTCCACCAGCAGCGCATTTGGAGCTATGTGTGTCTGCGGCCATAGAGCTGAAATCTGGTGGAGGCTGCCTTTAAAATAACAGGACTCAGCTTTTTAAAGCCTTGAGTGGGAATCCTTCCCCACAAGCCAGAGGGACTATGAAGTTAGAAGTTTACATGCTGCTATTGGTGGAAGCTCTGAGCCAGGTCCTATGAATGGTGAATTTCCCACCTGTCCCTCCTCTCCTGACCAGGGCCTGGTGAACCATGCTTTGCAACTAGAGAAAAGCACATAAAATCTTGGGTGCCTGACGGGCTCCCATTAGTCCCCACCACTTTGCAGTCCAGCCCCAGGTGGTGCAGCCCATCCCTGCTGTGCTCGGTCTGCATTCTTCCCTTGGCATCCCCCCAGCTGACGGGCTCTCCTTTCTGACCCAACACCAGAAAGAGCTGGCAAGTTCATGGAGGGGGTGGGGGACGCCAGCTCTATCCCATGGGAAAACCCACGCAATTCTTCCCACCTTGCCCGCTCCTGCTTTCCCGCAGCTTTCCTTGCCCTCCAAAGACGCCCAGAGCCTACTGGTGCCAAGGGGAAGCTTTCCCACCAGCAGTGCTGCAGGCTCTCACCAAACACAGGAACTGGCTCTGCCCTAGGAATTCCAAAGGCTCAAGAGCAAGAACTTTGTCAGGGTTGGGTGGTGCAGCATTTCTGAACATTTAACATCTATTTATCTGGTGTCTTTGAAGAGTCACCCTTGTCTCCCAGAGCTTCTCATAAGTAGGCCCTTCAGAAAAAGGTGTTTTATTTTCAGCATGCCACAGTGAAAAGATTTATTAGAAAGCCTTAGATACTGGAGCCAAAACTTGGTCTGCTAATACCACTTATATTGCTGTCCTAAGGGTTAATGATCAAATTGGAGTTTAATATCCAGCTTTCTTCTCAGACCATTTCACATTAATTGTGCTGCCTTGCTATTATAAAATTTAATATCCCTCCTTAACCAAATTCTCACACATTACGGTCCTTCCTACCTGAGCTCTTGGCAATTCATTTTTTCTTTTTTTTTTTTTAAAGAAAAAAGCATCTTTCAAATTAGCAGCACAGGTCTGGGGGATTTGCTGTCTACACCCTCCTGGCTCTACCCGTTTTCAGTTCAAACATGTTAAATGGACATACACTGCAAGCCTGCAGGATCCGCCCCACAGCCTGTGTGTCTGAATGGAAAGTTTGCCGTCAATTTTGAAGGGGCTTGAGGTCTGGCTGATAGAGAAGGGAAGCACAGATGAGGGTATATGCAGATAGCCCCATGTTGTGCGCATGGCTGAATCACCCCATGGTGTACAGTGATTCTGGTTTGCTGCACTTCTCATCGCCCTGAATTTAGAGCAGCAACAAAGGTACATCATTAGTACCACCCCAGCCCAACCTTCTCTAGCCAAAATATTTCTTCAGGAGTATTATTTCTTGGCTTAGAAAAATCCTTTTTTTTGGTCTTGTTTTGTTTTGAACAAGTGTTTCCCAAAAGTATTTCCCAACTGGATCAAAAAAAAAAAATCTACATTGCACTGAAAAGAATAATCAGTCCCTGCTGTTAAGCTCTTATATTCTGAAAGCAGAGTTAATGAAATGAATATTGTCTAATTAACGAGACCTTCATAACTGTAGGATCAAACCTTCAGATGGAAGTCATCAAGTTGGGATAGTATGAAGCTGTCAGCTCAGGCTGGATCTAACTGTTGAACCTGCATTCCCAAGAAAGACACTTTGGACAGGAGATGGCTTTTTAATGAGAAACCCTAGCCTGACACTTGATAAAACCACTGGGCTGTGGAAACTCTTTGTCCTTAACAGGACTAAGAGTAGGCTGAACTCTTGCCAAACTCTTCGCCATCTCCCCCTCCCACCAGTTGCAACATCTCTGCCTTTGGAGCACCGCGATTGACAACAGGCTTGATTGCAGTTTTGATCTGCCCTCGAAGCTTCAGGCCGGCAGGCACTGCTGCTTTGACAATCTCCGCAGCCCTGGTTTTGTCAGCATGTAAAGGTACAGCCAGCTGTACCTGTGCTCTTTGGCTCCCTCACTTCCCTCTCCTGCCACAAAGCCACTATAAACCCAATTTAAGCAGGCAGCCTCTAAGCCAAATTGGCATCTGTGTCAATGGAAGTAAAATATAACCAGGAATATTCCACTATCTTTTGTAAGTTGGGTAGAGAGTTTGCACTCTGGTGCTTGACTTCATGCAAATGAGTAGATTTTTTAAAATTATTATTACTGTTGGATAACATTAAAGGATTTATTAAATGTGACCCACCAAATGTGAGGGAAAGGCATTTTCATCCCTCAGCAGGGAGAAGGAGCACCACTGAACCCTTGAAGAGAAGCCTGGTAAAGTTGTGAGACAAAAAGATTTTCCTACAGGATACTCTGTAGGAAGACACTGATTAAACTAAAGTCAGTGCTTTGCAGGAATATGCCAGTTTCTTTAAAATCTGATAGGAAGTTTCTGTCTGAAAGGGTTAGAACTGCTAAAAATTAGCTGACCATCTCTAAAATTTCATTTTTCAAAACCTATGACTGAGATGTTGATGTCCTAATCTGGGAAAAGGTTTTGGAAAAATCATTGGAAATTCAGGCAAACAGAAATTCTGCTTTACAGCCATCTGTAACCTCTGTGTAGGCACAGCCCTGTCTTAAAATAAATAATATATCTTACCGACTTGAAGAAAAATTTGGCTGAGACACATTCAGTATTCAGACTCCAGTGAAGTTTTGTTTAAACAGGGAGTATAGCATTCAGTTTCTACGATCTGAACAATAATAATTCCAGAGCTTAGAATATGTAGTTAACATCCATTTGGAGGGCTGTTTTACTTTTTAAACATAAGCTCTCAATTGCTCAAGCAAAAATACACATTTTTGTATGTAAGTAGTTAGTCAAGTGCCTAGGCAATTCTGCAAGAATGAATTGGATGACATAAGTAGTAATTTCATATTCAAAATCTGGATAATATATTTGTACTTACTATAGCACATGTATAGCTCATGGTTGATGAGCAATTCATAACTCTTTCTTTAAAGAAAAGATGAATGATTGAATCCGAACATTCTTAACAAAAACAGAAGTGAGTACCTCCTTGGGGAAAAATGTCAAATCTGCATTGGCTTTTCCTATTTTGCCAGCACCCAAAGGAGAAAAGGAAAACTGCATGCTTACCAGTGAAGCATTTAAGAAGCTGACATTTATCTTTCATCAAATAATAATTTTCTTTGAATATTAGTGCAGCCAATCAGAATAAAAATACTTGTACATTCAAAGAAGAAAGCATTACCAGTGTATGAAACATGGGTAACAAAAAAAAAAAAAATTGAACAATCCTGAATTAATAATTTCATTTTTCTGCAAGGACAAAACCTAGGTAAAAACCCAAGCAAAACTAGGAACACCTCCACTCCACCTCTGTTGCATAGCTACAACCCCGTTTTCTTCACAGTTGTGTCAGGACCAGGTCTCTTGCCTAACCCACATGCGCCTCCAGGCATGTATGGAGGAAGACGTTTTGCCAGCATGGGCATTACCAGCCATGGTGTGGTGGGCTAGCCTTGGCTGACTGCCAGACACCTACCTACCAAGCTGCTCTCTTACTCCTCCAACTCAACAGGATGGGAGGAGAAAATAATATTAAAAAGCTCATAAAGCCAATACACCTGCTGTCCTTAGAGACAAGCTGAATGCCTCCTGCTTTAAAAAGTCAGCAACAAACACTCTGGAGTGGTAAGCATGAGAGGTAAAAAAGAAAGGACAAAGCAAAATCCTAAGAGTAAATGCTGACTTCCATGAGGGACACATAGAAATTACCTAGTGGTACTGGGTTCCCTAATGTCACTGACTGACGGGGGTTGTTATATCTCTGACATGTTGCTTAAGCAATGAGCTTAGGAGCTGAAGTTAGGCTACTGAAGGCATAAATAATCCCACAGAAGAGCTTTTCCACGGCATTGTACTGAAACATAGAAGCATCTAGGAGTCTTTACTCTGCAATGTTAACTGGCACTTTTTTCAGCTGTCCCTGAGCAATGAGACAACCTTTCAGATCTGCAGAAGAGCTGAGGAGATCATGCTAATGTGGTCCTCCACGACATTGCACAAGTTCTAGCCCTGGGCAACTCACACAGCACAGTCACATAGTTTAGCATAGGTGTTAGGGAATTTGGGGATAGGAGACAATCTTTCAACACAGAGGACCATAGGTTAGGACTCTTTGTGTCGTCTATACATTACTAGAGGTTTACCTGTGGAATAGAGCTGGACTGTTATTTCAAGTTCAGTTCTTTCCCTTCGACAGCTGAAGGGTTGAGCAACTCATTCAACAACTAGTGAAATCACTTTCCTTGCTTTCCAGCCTACTTTTTACTTCAAATGTTGGCTTTGTAGGGGGATTAGAAAGCTTAAATCCAAATTCTGTCCTTTATAGTGACACAGCTGTCTCTGAAGTCATGGAAAGTTGTACTCAACATATCTGAGTCTAGCATTTGACCAAGGGCTCTTATTCAGTCTTTTCCAAAGGAGGCCAATCACCGCCAAACATATGCCCTGCAGAAGAGGATGCCAAAATGCCAGTTGTTCTCTGTGAATGTGCTGGACACCAGCAGGGACTGCAGGGGTGCAGCCATGCTGTGGTGGAAATCATCCTGTGACGGCTGCAGTTCAGGCACGGTGCTCAGGCTGGAGTTATTTCAGGTGACCACAGCTGATGTGAGGGCTGCTTGGTGATCTGGATTGTAAGCTCTGAAAGGAACAGAGTCAGCAGGGGCAGAAGAAATTGGTGCTGCTGGATCACCCTGGGACACAAGTGCCTGTCCAGCCAGCCCAGCCCCTCTCCCTCATCTCCCTGGGAAGCCCATTTTAACGCCCTATCTGGGAATGACTCCCATCTTGCTTCTGGTCCCTTGGCTTTCTGAGGTATGTGGCATATGTTTTGCAGCTCTTTGCTGTATGAAGATTTCATGATGTAGCTCAGGACGATCAGGATGGCCACCCCTTGTAGGCTGAGAACCATTCTTTGAGCCTGGGGCCAGTTCATTATCTGGTGCAATAGCCAGCAGAGCCTTGGAGATTTGATTAGACGGTCAACAGCTGGTACCCAAATTTAAGACACAAACCTTGCACCAGAACAGGCTGGATTCTTTGCAGCCAACAGTCTGATGAAAAAGCAATTCCTGTTTGTTTTTCTAGAGCACGTGCAAGCAGCCACATTTCTACAGAAACTCCTTTGTTACTGAAATCCGTTCTACAATTAGCTTGTGCAGAATCCAGGGCGGGGGTCCAGTCACACCAGTTTCATGGATTGGTCTAGTGAATGTTCTTCAGATCTTGGTGGGGGGAAAGAGGTGGATTCTCTCTTGTTGATGTTAAACTGGTCAATTGAAAAGGTGACATTTTCCCAGAGAAAAAAATTGAGGCATTTCTGATGTGAATAGTAAGAAGGTTATCTTTATTGCAAGCTTGATTTTGCTCATTTCAGTGACTATAGAAAGCAAATCGCACTACTCCCAGCTTTGTCCATATTTTCCTATGCTCCCTATCCAGAATATCTTGTAAATCTGAACAAGACTTAAAGACCTTGAAGATTATCTTTTCCTACTTTCTGGACACTCATGGACAACTATTGCCTTTCTAGCACGAATGGTGTGCTGCTGGAAACAGCAGGTGAGGTAGGGCACAGATGTTCTTTGAGCACCCTGTGAGTGCTGGCAGGTAAGCAGACATTTCCAATAGCAGGGGTGATGTGTGAGACTTAGCTGTGGAGTCAGATTTCCTAAGACCCATTGCAAGACCCCAGTGGGTCACTGTCAGAGCTGCTACTAAGAGGAGGCAAATCAAACCTGACCATCTTCCTGCCTCCCCGGTCAGTGACTCACAATTGCAACTGCTCCTAATAAGACCTACTCAAATCAAACTTGAGGGATGCTTTCCCTGATGCACACCACTAGTGTCTCAATGGATTCCCTCATTCTCCCTTCCCCACCCTACTGATACGTATTGACAAGGGCTGCCTCCATATATGTTATGCAGGGCATTTTGAATCTCTTTGCTGTTTAGCAAAGTTCAAGCTGCAGCATAATAAGATGCAAGGAATTCCTAGACAAAGTTAGTGAAATGTCAGACTTCATGTATGTCAAGCCACTAAATGCAGGCTGATTCATAAAACCGCCCTGAATAAACAAGTTGTTACCACTCATGCAGTCCTAGAGGACACTGTAAAAGTGAAGTACAATTAAAAGGGGAAAGGTGCTCTCCTTTATAGAGCCTCATTGCTTGGAGGAGCAATAAAGGAATAGGGTGTCAGCAGTACCTTGGGTTAGATTTTAGGTGTTTTGCTCCTGCCCCTCCTCTTCTTTCTCCTCTGGGAGATGCTCTACATCACTAGACCTATCCTGGGGCTTTTGGGATAAATGTGTGACTGCATGGACAAAAACACGCTGAGCTTTGCATGTCACCATGAAAAAGACTGATTTCCCAAAATAGATGGATTACGTATCATTAGCTGTGTGAGGGTCCCAATTAAGGCTAGAGTGTATTATTTATAGGGGAAACATGTAGAGAAGACATGGAGCTGTTAAGCCTGTTGTATCTGAAGGACACTAAAGAACACATGTTCAAAGGTATTTAAAAACCTATTCAATATTAGGGTTGGAGCTTAAATGTATTTGGAAATTTGGACTAGAGAGACAAATGTTGAAAGAATTGCCTAAAAACCCCATATGGAGGAGGATTAGGGAGTCTGTTGGGTATGTGACACATACAAGGTACTAAGGATCTAAAACCAGAGGGATAGTTTGAAAGATTTTTAAAAACCAGGAAAGTCCCACTGTGCTGAAAAGTACTTTGCTCTTTCTAGTTTGTAGCCTCCTGCCTCTGCGTGTACATACATAATTTGAAAATCAGACAGTATTTCTACTTATGGAAATGCAGCTTGGGGTCCAAGTGATTTCTGAGTCTAAATGAGACAATCAGTATTCTGTCAGAATCTTATGGGAGAGAAGGCTGTGCATTAAACTGATCTCTTTCACTTCTCAGCTCAATGGTTAAGTGAGAACTTGCCTTTCTTACCCTTCTGCTGATACTGAGTGGTATAAGCAGCAGTCACCCAAGACCAAGACAATTGGAAACTTAAATTCTGAGTAGTATAGGTGTTGGCAAGACATTATATTGATGTAGCCCTCTGCCCTGGGACAAGCTGTCTCTGATGCAGCCTTTGACATTGAATTCCCTGGGAAGTGACAATGTTCTTCCTCAAGTCTTTCAAATAAGTGGGCAGAATACCTAAGGAAAAAAAAAAAAGAAACATAAGGGAAGGATGAATAGATGGCAAAAATACATAGACATTTGTAATATGATAAATTTTTGGCTAGCTTTGAACTGAAGAAAAAAAAAATCAAGGTTAATTGAAAGATATGATTTATCATTGATGATGTTTCCAGTATTGGGAGTGGCTGGAACATGAGTAAGTGTTTTCAAAGCTGTTTTGCCTCATACCGTTGATGGCGCCTGTGAAGATTATGCATATATGAGTTTTCATTTCTTTGTAGCTGCAGTTGGCTCTTACACTGGAACAGCACATTGCAGAATGCAGTCCTGCAGGGATGCTGGCTGTACAGAGCTGCATGGACCTGAGACACACTGTCAGAGTTCAGAGAGAGCACCTTTCCCCTCATCCTCTCCTCTCCTGCAAATGCACACTGTCACTTGTCAGGAGGGCGACTGGTTGAATTGCTGTTTCTCTTCACAGAAAAGGCCAGAGGCACAGAGGGAAGGGGGGGAGAAGCACAATCCAGCACAAGAAGGTGTCCTCTCAGCCAAATGAACTGCAGGGAGGTCAGGCACAGCATGTTCTCTCCAAAGAGGGCCTCTGCAAAATCCCTGACAAAATCCTTGCCGTGTGGAAAATCCCCCAGTGGAGTATCAAGTCTGCTGCTCCCACTCAGGACGAGAAATTCCCTGCTCAGCCAGCATCAGCAATGCTCGAGAGCCAGCCCTGGCCAGCCCAGCCTCACGCTGTCTCCCTCCAGGTTGCGGCCAGGAGGAGTGTCAGTGCAGCGGCGTGGGGAGACATCACTGGCCCGAGGATGCCTGGCTGGTTTTGCCAGCTGCTGGTGGGCTGGAAAGGTTCCAGTTTGGTGAGGAGGGAGCTGGGCTGAGAAGCTGGATGGCTGTAGGACACTGTAGCCCAGTGAAACCGGTGGGGAAACTCTCTCCCCTCTGCCTCTGGCTCCACAAAGTGGGTTCCCACCTCTGCTGCCTATACACACAAATCCCCCGCTTCCCCAGCCCTGCTGATAAACAGGCATCTGGGGCTGTTAAAACCTTTTATTTCTGTAACAGCAACCGGCTGGTGAGCACAGGTTTGGGCAGACCTCTGAGCAGTGCTGTGGAGAGCTCACCTGAGAGCGGGCAAGCAAAGGTCCAGGTGATCCGGCCTTGTCTGGAGGCTTTGCTGCAGGTCAGTACGACTGTCACACGCCTCACACCAGGGTGATCCCTCTGCTGCCTGGACAGCCTGAGGTCCCTGAGGTGGTGACAGCCAGCCTGTGACACTCTGTGGTGAAATGGGTGAGGGCAGCATGGCCTCCGAGCTGCCATGGCTGTGGCACTCAGCCCTCTGTCATTCCTGTGCCTCAGTTTCCCTTGCGCAATGCAGGAGTGCTGTCACTGACTTTTGCTTAGAAAGGGGGAAAAAAATCACGTTTGGGATGTGTTGAGGAGCTAGAGGTGGAAAGCTTTCTGTTTAATAACACCTGGCAATGAGAAGTTTCAAAACAAAATCAGGGAAAGGGAGGGGGACAGTTTTCAGTGGAAAGGTTTTGTGTATCAGCAGTGTGGATCTGTTTTGATATTAAGAATCTGGACTCACTTTTTCTTTCTTATTATCACTGGCATTATTTATTTCTATCTGATTTAATTAATGAAGAGCCTGTTGGCTCCCGTGTTGAAGCAGGTGTTCCGCGTCCTTCCTCTTGGCAGGCAGTGCCTGTGCTCAGCTCCAGGCACGATGGCAGCTTCTTGGCCAACATTTGGTGGGGGTAATTAAGGGCTGCTGGGACTTACTGTACTTCCCTGCAGGTGCACAAGCTGGCATATGATTTCTGATCAGCTATATCCATTGCATGTGTGTGCAGGCAAGGGACTATTGCAGTGAAAGGCACTGCAGAGGCAATGGTACCACTGTGTGAAGATCTGCTTTCTAAATCAGCCCTGCAAGGGCTGCTTAGCTTCATGGCTGTTGCCTGACACTGTGGTTTCTTCCTGGCCATAATCCATGCCTCCTGTCCCATCCCACCAGCCTTCCAGTGCCTTCCTGAGAGCAACTTAGCCCAGCTCAGTGCCCATATTGGGGAGCTCTGAGACAATGCTGCTGCCTTCTTAGCCTTTTAATTCACAAGGAATTAACTTGGCATTAAGGAAACACAGGAAAGGGAGGCAACACCACCTCACACCCCCCCCCCCCCCCCAACCCATGAAAGCATTGTGAGGGTATTCCACAAAGCAGTGTCACTCACTCTGTGTTCAACCTGATCCTGCCAGGGAGCAGAAGGGAATAGCATATTGCTTCCTGCTGGCTTTGGCAATGATGGCACAGAGAGCAAGTGTTCAGACCTGTTCAGGAGCAGCATGGAGATCCCACAAGTCTAGTGAATTGGCCAAAGATGTCTCTCAGGCCTGGAAGCTATTTCCAAGAAGTTCTGTGTCTTGGGATGGTAGGACTTTGTGCAGCATAGAAGTGTGTTGCTGCTGTGACCAGTAGATGTGTACCCAAACAGCAGCATGTGCCTGGGGAATTGCAGAGGAGTGAAGAAAAAAAGTAGAAACTGACAGTGTGACAAGGATGCAGCAGATATGGATGAGTAACAGAACAGTGGAGCTAAGCAGAGCACTTGCTAGGACAGATCTAGGCACCAGGGAGGGGAAACAGAAGTACCACTGGTCCAGAGTAGGGTCTTATTGCTCCTTCAGCCCAGTACATGCACCTCATGGATGGGGAAGATTTCACTGAGAACATAATTCTGTAGGACAGGGAGAGGGGAACTGGTCTGGGGGCTCCTGGCTTACATGCAAGATACTTCTGATATTCTCAGAATGACAAAGGTTTGCAGATGCTACTGTTGCTGTTGCTCAGCTTTGCCCTGTTCCCCAAGACAGATGTACATGCTGAGACCCCACAGAATTTACAAGCCTTTGTTTACATACTTCAGGCTTTAAGCACTTGCAATTTTGTGGCCTGCCCCACACACCCTAAAAACTTGTCCTTAACAGTTATCTCTGGATTTGAAACTCCTGTAAAAACAAAAACAACTGGTTTTGGCTGCTGTGCCAAATAGTGTCTCTCCATAAAAAGGAGACTGATTTTTCTCTCTGGGTAAAGTAAAAGGTTACAACAATATTTAGTTTGAACTTTCTTGAGATCAGGCATTTATTTTCTCTCACTCTCTTAGTGTGTACATGTGTACATGGAAAGTACCTTGAAGTGAGTCAGCATTACTCAAAGTGAATCATTGGTCACTGCTTCCCTGGGACATTCATTCAGTGTTGCATGCAAGTTTTCTCTTCCTTCCAAGCCAGGATGGGATTATTTGTGCTGCTTCCAGACTGCCGTAAACATTAAGGCACTGGCTTAGAAACCAAACAAGGGACTATCTCATACCCACTGGTATCTTGAGGGAAAGCTTGATAATGGATCACTACTACAGCAGTAACGAGAAATAGAAATGTTTTAATCTCCTCTCCAAAACAAGAGGCTTGCCTCCGTCTGGTTTAGCCTACAGCACCATGGAAAAGTTTGTTGCCTCATGAAGCAGTAGTGTCTCTGCATAGAAGCAGCAGAAGTGTCAGAGCTCTTACGTCTCTTCCTGCCATTAGATCAGGCACCCTCTCAAGTCCCAGGGCAATGTAGATTTTGAAGTGAATTTGGAGGGCATCTAAGAAACATAAAGGAAAGAGAAAGATCTGCATACCAAGAGCTCTGGAGAAGCAGGTTTAACTTCTTATCTGGTGTTTACTTCAGATTCAATTCTCAGGGCACATACTGGTATGCAAAGATAAATTTCTGATACTTCAGATAAATTGTTCTTGTCAGGAACAATTTCAAAGCGTGTATTTTCTCCACGAGCTGCTTCACTCAATTCATTCTATGGACACAGGAGCTGTTAGTCCTTCTTTTTAAGAACTGCCTGTAACACTGTTTGGAGGCTTTTTCTTCCCATTTCAAGAAGCCACAGCCTTTCATTTCAATCAGGTACCAACTCCGACAATAACCTCCTGGGGTGGATCTGTGTCTCCTTTTTAGCAGTCTTCTCCCCCTCTAGCAAAAAGTGGTGACATTGCCCTGTCCCAGGCTTGCAAGCAGCAATGCCCCAGCATCGCTCCATTGGCCATGGTAGCCCCCTGCAACAGCCAGGCTGTCTCTGCCAGGGCTGCTTGCATGGGTGACACCTTGATTCTTTCCAGGGGAGGTCCAGCATGATGCTTTGAGAATCAGGGAGGAAGGAGACCATGTCTTGTCTCACCCACAAGACTCCTGGGCCTCACAGGTCCTGGCCCAGGTGGCAATTACTCCCTGATTCCCCAATGTTGCTTCTCTGGCTCTATAGAGTCCAGCCCTTCTTCAGATAATTTGCTGCACTCATCACAGGGGATAACCAGTGGTGTAATCTGCCTCCTCTGGCTTTAGAGGGCATTCATGATGGGAGTGCTGGTCTTGGAGTGATGCTGCCTTGTACCCGCCACTATTTCCACTAAAACTGAAGTATGGAAGAAACCCCAAATTTGGTTTACTTTGTCAGATGAAAGTGACCCTATTTTGTGGAGAACAAGTGAAAAGTATGAGATTTTGTGCGTTTTCAATTTCTTCAAGCAGTTCCACATTCAATATGAATGCAACAAAGCACATTCGTGTTCAGTGTATGCTGAGGGAAAGGTATGTGTGTGGATCTGCTGGTCCAGCAAGCCAAGGCTGGTGTGAGAGCAGAGACCATGGGGTGTTTTGTTCTGCTCAGGTCAGCCTCAGTGGCTCCACAGCACTGCCCGCTACTCCAGGATGCATGGGATAGATGGGCAATTCTCATAGTGGGTAGGCACCCAGCTGGTGCCTCTCAGGAACCCTCCCCCTGGCCATCTACTTAAATCATGTTCAGTCACCCCTGCAGTTTTGACTCCTTCAAAAGGTGTTGCAGCTGAGGATGGAGCCAGGTGCTTGGAGGGAGCATTCAGGAGTGAGGCCAGCTGAAGCTGGCCATGGAGGGTGGCTAGGGGGGATTTCCCTTGCTAGCTGGGCTGTTTCTCTCCTCCCCTTTTACTAGCCCCATGGGGGCTCACTTGGGAGCTGGAGGGCTGGAGCAGCTCCCTGTGCCTGGTGCCAGTGGGAGAGGGAAAGGCAGCCATGGAATCTCTCGAGCTCGCTGCTGTTGGCTGGAGGGAGAGTGAGGAAGAGCCCTGCTGGTGAGTGGCTTGGGGAAAAAAAAAAGAGAGAGGAAAAAAAAAAAGTTAAAATAGGGACAAGAATGCTGGCATTTATGAATGACTTGGCATAGCATCTACTCTTGGACGCAGTAACTGACACAGAGTTTCCAGCAGTCTCACGTGTCCAAAGGAGAGTGGCTAATATGCCCAAGATGCCTGTTGCTTTACTCACTTCAGTTCCGGAGAAAGGCTGGGGGGAAAAAAACCCATCGTTTACAAAGATTTTTTCTTTTTTTTTTAAAGAAACTGATTCTGCGCAGGCTGTGAAGGGACTACACCTACGGAAGTGATGTTAGGACAGCCTATCTCTGCTGTATGGAGAAAGGCATGGGGTGGACCGGCACTTACAGTCTTTAACCTTTGGAAATTCAGCTGAGTTGCTGAAAAATTTGTATTCCTGGTTTTGGATATGGGCCACTATCAGGCACTATTTACTCTCTTGTTTTGCCAGAGGCAAAGCCTGCTTTGTGCTTGTAAAGCAGCTGAAAGCAACAGCAACCTCATCATAATAGGATCATCCTGGATACTACGTTTTCATATAATGAAATTGCATGAAATTGTTTCTTCAACACACTGATATTGGATGCAAAGGCAGCCACAAACCCAAGAGTCAAGAAGCTTTGTCAGCTGAGGTTGTGAAAGCAGGAAAAGGGAGAAATTCAGGTGATCCTTTAAAGATGGAGACACTGTGGGAGTAGGCACTGTGAAAGCTTGTGCTTGGTTCACCTGGGAATGGGTTTAAACTAAATTAAAGCACAAGACTATAAATAAACCTGAAAGCCAGGTACCTAAACCCCATTTTGAATTAGATTTTGTGGTGACTGAGAAGGTAAGAGAGAGTAAGTGAATCTAACCACAGAACCACAGCTTTTGATGACCTTGGCTGTAAAGAGAGCAAGGCCTTAGGGGGAGAAAAAAAAAATGTTCCTATTGCTTTTGGGTGTGTTGTGGCTGACTGGGATTTATTCAAGCAAACAGGTCTTGCAGGATGGGATGGGCAGACCAGGGGATGTAGAACGACATCAGTAAAAGTAGGATTAAGGTCAAACACAGGACTAAAAAAACTTGTGAGTCTCTTAGAGGTAAAGGTGAGGGGATATTAGTAATCCCTCTGAGATATTCTGTAAAACAAGAAAATAAAGTCTGCCCACTCCAAAATGAAGTTCTTCAGTAAGAAATTTTACTAAGCAGAGATGCTGCTGCATCCTTCCCAGAGAGAAAGTTTTATAAAGGGCTTGTAAAAGGGCCTTTTGATGATTCAGTATCTTTACTATATGCCACCATAAAAGACTGCTGTGCTAGTGACCCTCCATAGTTTTTCTAACCACAGACCAAAGGAGAATAATGACATATCTCAACATCCCTTGAAATGGTGTCTGTCTTTTCCACATCCAGAATGTTGGAACCGTAAAACATAGTGACCTAACAGATTTTTTCATGAGTAGCAGTATGAGTTCTCTATCTGAAGTGCATATACACTAAATTGAGTCAAACATCCTAAATCTTTGTGGCACAAGATGCCTCATGGTCTTTGACAACCATCCAGGCTTACACCTTCTGAGGACGTGGGTATAGAATTTAAAGCAGGTTAGACCCTCTGCTGAAGGATACAGCTTTTTGCACATAAGCAATCCTGTTAAAAAGTTAACTTACTGCTTTCTTGTCAATCTTTTTAATGATATGCCATTAGATAAATTGAAGAATAATTTCAATTTTTAGCCAATAGTAGTGGCTAAACTAATTTTTTTGTATTATCTTACAGGTTTTCTCCAGTAGCTAGAAAACAAGACAGAACCTTGACCACTGGCATTTTTTGCTATAAAATATTATCAAATGGGGCTGCCAGCTCACAAATCTTTATGTTCCTAGCGCCATCTGCACAAGGTCACACAACGATGGACCACTCTTATGTTCTTCATTGTTTCCACAATCTATTTTTAAATGCAGTGAAAGCAATGAAATTCACACTCTCTCTCCTTAGGAGATAGTCCACAGACTAATATGTCATCAGAATGCTTATCTTGATTGCTGTGAAGATGTATTGATTACATTGCAATTGTACCTGAAGATTCTGACTGGGAATTTGTACCTGAAAGCTGATGACAAATGTGGTTTGCTTTGCTTGGCATTGTTTCTGACTCTGCTTTTCCAGCTTCTCTCCAAAACTTTAATTCTACAGTATATGTGTTTTGCAGTTATGTTCAGAATGTACAGTGTTGGTGATACTGAGAAAGAACCAGCTGACAAAAGGTTTTTTCCATTGGACAAAAATATTTAAAACATTTTAAGCTTCCTCAAGATCATTCTTATTTTCCTTTCCTCTCTCCCAATTTTCTGTCTGAAAACATACACACAAACAAAAGGTTACATTCATTCTCTTTATGTTTCTGACAACTTAAAATCTTTGCACATTTAGATAGAATCAACAAGTGTTATTGAAACACTTCTGGTTCTAGGTGTCCTGCATACAGCACTAGGAAGGGGTAATTGTTACTTCTGTAGCTTTTTAATGGAAATTTTCTTGTAGATTCACATTTCCAGCAGACCTGTTCAGAAGGGTATAGGGTAGTACTGCAGTTGCCCAGCCAACAAAGTTCAAACACAACTATGAAATGTACACGGTATTAAGGTATGGGCAAACCACAGATTTATAGAGCAGAATAGCAATGTCATCCATTTTGCTCTGCGTTTCTTTCCTAGCAGTTCTTAACATTTGGTTTGCTTTTTTGGCTAGTGCCAAGCACTGAACTGACATTTTCATGAAACTACCTGTCATCGCAGCCAGGCCTCACTGTAATTCTTCACTGTGTTTCTTACTGCCTCAAGAAACTTTGTACCACCAAGAAAACTTTACCTCCTTGCTTACCTCCTGTTTTCCAGGTCACTTATAAAGTGTAGAAAAGCATAGGTCACAAAGCACAGCTGTTGGTGGGAGACCTGCTTCCTTTGCAGGAATGACCATTACCCGAGATCTTCTGTTTCCTTTTTATGAACTATTTATACCTGTCAAGACTATCCCTGCTGTACCATGACTGCTGAGTGTCCTTAGAGGCCTCAGGTGAGGGGATTTGTCAAAAGCTGTAAGAAATCCAAGCAGACTGTATCATGTAAATGGCCCTTATGCAAATGTTTGTTCGTCTCTTCAAAGACCTCTAAGAGGCTTGTAAGAAGGGACTGCTCTTTACAGAAGCCATGCTAACACTTCTCAGTTAGATTTTATTTATCCAGGTGCCCTCTGGCTTTGCGCTTCATTGTAGTCTCTGCTTTTTGGTATTGTCAGACTAACAGGCCTGTAGTTTCCTGCAATCTTCAAAAAAAAAAAAAAAAAAAAAAAAGTCAACATTCAGTCCTCCAGTACCAAAGTTGTTTGATTTGAGAGGTTACATATGCTGTTAATAATTCAGCTATTCCTTCCTTTGGATTGCTTGGTGAATGCCCTCTGCTTTGTTGACTTGTTACTGTTCATTTTGTCAACCTGGACTGTGACTTCTTCCACAGCAACTTCAGTCTTGGAGAGATGCTCTGGTGAGTTGCCCCTTCATTCTTTCCTTTTTCCCCAAAAGAAAGTTCTCTTGTGGGCATCACACCAGTTTTTCTGTGGTTCATGCTGGTGCACAGCATTCATTTAACTTCCCCACAACATTCTCCCCTGCTCTCAGTCCTCCTCCCACACCCTGGCTGTCAGTTGGACCTATTTATTCTGCTGAGCTTTTTGCTCCTCATGATGCAGAAAGAGGGTTTAATAAATACCTCAAGTCCTTTTGCTGGTCTCTTCTCTTTTCCACCTGCATTTCTGCATTTAGTGCCACAGTTACTTTCCCCTTTACATGCTTTGCCTGGAAACAACTTTAGCTTTTAGAATTCCTAATTTTTCTGTTTAACCACATTGACTTCCTTACTCTCCTTACCCTTTCAGAGGAATTTAGATACAGCTGAATAACTGATAAATGTGACAGTCATACTGAAAGGGACTGGCATAAGCTCAGTCAAATAAGAGGAGACTTGAAGGCAAAACATAAATGCCTGCTTATCTTTTGTTCTGCTTTCCCTTTGCTCCCTGCACCACCCCTGCCCCCCACGCAAAAAAAAGAAAAAAAATGTTCTTTTTTCCAGAGAAAGTAGTTTACAAATATGATGTCCTTATTTCAACCAGGTGCATTTCTGTACTTCAGCAAACAGGTCTGGGCTAAGGAGAAAAGGCTGATCACGGTAAAGTGATGCTGATATGACAGCATTGGAGTCCTTGCCTCAAGTTCTTCTCTGGTTTATGAATCTCATGTGTCTCATAACTCAAATTCAGTGCTTCCCTTTTCTTCCATTTCCCCACTCCTTTCCCATCATTCAACACACTGTAGGGTGGGAGCTGAGTGGCCTGCCGGCTGCTGCTGCTGTGTGTCACTGATGGTCCTTACATAGGACTGCAGAGCCATTATGGTTTCCAGTCATATTGCCTGCATCCATTTAAGCTGTGGCTGCTCCTGTAAGAGGTGGAGAGATTTGTTTATTCCTCCTTGACCCCAGGTCTGCACCATTTGCCAGAAGTCCTGTTCTCCATTAGACAGAATTCCTCTAAATCAAAGAATGACCTGAATAGCTTAATTGACTTTGGAGATGGGCTTATAATAGAAGTGGGGATGGTGAGAGAGGTACATAAGCATTTCTGTTTGAACAGAACAGTCATAGAGTTAAAACACTAGTGGTCAAAGAATATTGGGCACCTAATTTCTTCATATACTTAATCTGCCTTAAATACTCTTTTACCTTAGCTGTCTCCACTGTGTTGATAAACTCCAAATTTCCTTCACTTACACACTGTCACTGAAAGCACTGATTTTTTTAATGGATACATAAAAAGTGTCTAATAAAAAGGTAATTGCTATCCCAAAGCAATTTCCCACAGAAAAAAAACCACTCAGCAAAAATATATTTTTCTCAATTTTCTTCTTTTTTATAGGGAAGGGGTTTTATATCCCTTCTCTCCTCCAATTTTTCAGAACAAAATTTTGAGGTAAACATGCTAGTTTTGGGAAAACCTAAAATGAGCCATTATTTCTTTCCTCTGCCCCTTTAATTCCATTTTTTTTGCACAATTTTCTTTCATTTTCCAGTAATATCCAGAAGAAGACAGGAGAGTGAGTTACAGAGAAATACCAAATTAAGTTTTCTTCCTGCAACTGTGAAGGGAGGGCCACTAAATTCCTAAAGTCCTCATTTGAAAGGCATTTGTGGAATTTGTAGGGAAAATATTTCTCAGTTCTTGATCATGCTGACTCTTTGCTGCCTAGGAAGAATGCAACTCAAAATGCACCTAGCTTTGTATCAGGCTGGTCTTGTTTTATCCCTTCAGCTTGGTTTTCTTTATGTTGAAGTAGCTGCCTGTTGTTCTAGCAAGAGACCACCTTCCACATGAGCTGCTGCCACTTTTTCCATTGCTGTTGTTTCTGTGAGTCTCTCCTCAAGAATGGTTGAATCTGGTGACACCTGTGCAGAAAGGCTGTTACTTGGTTATATTCATGGCATCATGTGCATTGAGGATGCTCATGGAAGAGATGATGAACACATAGCAGCAGTGAAGATCTAACTGTTCTTTAAAGCTGTGCTGGTAATAGGTGACAC
Source organism: Harpia harpyja (assembly GCF_026419915.1). NCBI lineage: Eukaryota > Metazoa > Chordata > Aves > Accipitriformes > Accipitridae > Harpia > Harpia harpyja. The sequence goes on from NC_068969.1 coordinate 63,714,513, forward strand.
ATGCCAAATGGTGATACTAATACCTGCCCATGCTACCTGTGGCCATTTCTCCATAGTGCGGGTAGTGGAGGTACTGTGGAGGAGGTCAGCCATCATCTGAAATGCATGAGGGAGTCAAAGTGACTCAAGCTCCACTATGCAGCGGTGCAGGATGAGGACCCTCTGTCACAGCCAGGTGAGACCTGAAGTGCTTGGAGCAGAGTGGTACCTTTGCACCAGGAGACTGGCACCCTTGCAGCTCACAAGGGAAGATGTTTGTTGCTCCAGGACTGACTCTTCACCTGGGAGAGATGGTGGTGGTGTTTGGGTGATGGCAGGCCATGCTGGAGGGCCGTGAATGCATGCAAGTGTCTGTGTGGAGAGCAATGGAGCTGGTGGGCTCCAGGAGAAACCCTGTGCTGGCCAGGGTACTGACCCAAACCATCCTGTGGTAGCTGAGCTCAACATCTTTCTGTGGAATTACCCTAAGGCATGAGGCACCTCACCCTGGGCACAAGGTACCCAGATGTGACGGGCCCACTCCTGCCATGTCGGAGGGACCACAGGTCCCAAAAGTCCTAGACGTGGTCTGCTGCTGTGGCCTGTTGTCAGCAGGTTTGGCTCCCTGGAATGCAGAGTAGAGCTTGGCAGTGCCAGAGACAAGCACTGCCATGGGCTATCAGCCTCACCCTGGCATTGCTGTTTAAACAACATGGTGGGTTGGACCTGTCTTGATGAAGTGCAATACGAAGAAGGAAGAACTGGCCTCCTGCCCAGACGAGGACAATGCAGACTGAATCACTCTCACGTTTCTCCCTGGCTTGACTTTGCATATGCAAAATGACCCACAGCGGGGGGCTTTGCTATGTGCTCATGCCAAAATAGAGATTCTGTGGATGAGCAAGAGTCCTGACATCTCCTGTCATGACTTGTGCTTGGGTCAGCTGGTGCAGCTCTTTGTTGGCTGTCAAACACAGGTCCAGGAATGAATTCTTGTCTCATTGTCTTTAACTGGTGTGGGTGTGCTTTCTACAGCACTGCAAGAAAAGCCCCTCAGTCATGTGGTTGTGTGCCAGTTCCATGGGCCTGCACCATCTTTCTAAGTCTTGCAGGATTCCCTTTTTCCACCAATTGTTTCTTGATCAGCAAGCTATTTGGAAAGTAAGGACACTTTTGCACCACTTTCACACAATCTGCCTCAAAGGCTTGAACATCTATTAGGACTGTTGGATGCAACTGTGGTATGAATAGTCAGGATGGTGTCTGTCTTGTGTTTTCTGGCCAATTGGAAGATTCTAGCCAATGTATTATTAACTTCATGGTTTTGTGTTGGATAAGGAAAAAGAAATGTTTTGTTCAGAGATTTTTTCTTATTTTGCCAGTATTTTGAGGGAAGACCTGTTTGTAGGACCTAGCTTCCACATCAAGAGATAAGACGTTTCAGTAATCTCTGATGGTATTTTCCTTCATGAAATATCTCTCTCTCCCCCTCTCTCCCCTGTTGTTTGAGGCTTTAAGAAGAAATGCAGCCCTTTGTATTTTCTTCTTTCATTATGAAAAACCAAAGTCCAAATCTGTTAGTGACTTGGCAGCTACATTGTTGTACAAGGTGAGCAAAATGAAATGTAACAAAAGGTAATATAAAAGGTTTTGTTGAAGGGTGATGGTGGGGGAAATTTATATGCAAGAGCAGGAGGTAATGACCTCCTGAATGAGGTTGTAAATCAGCAGTTAATTGCAGGTAGATGTTTTATAAGGATTGGAAGTGTCACGCTGCCCTCTGATAAATCTGAAATAAGTGATCAAGTCTCAGAGCCCTGCATTTGCAAGTAATGTCTGCTGTGAAATCCATGCAGATTAGTACTTCCATTGTTTGCAGCTGGCTCAGAATAGTGCTCACAAGCAGAGCATCATAGTCTTGCTCTAGCTGCAATGTGTGTGCACTTCACATCCTGTTGTCTTGTTCTGTACTGAGTGTAGGTTTTAGTTTATTACATCTTCTGTACAACTGTCCATGTGGAAAAGAACCTGTGCCTCTGAAGCATTAAAAAATAAAACAATAACAACCCAGACCCTCAGGTTGTTAATTTGGAGAGCTGTTCACAGAATAGTTCAAATTTATTTTGTAGATTCCTTAAATGAAAAGGAGTACTCAAGGGTGAGCTAGAATATCTGAGGTCCCCTAAGACCTACTTTATTTGTACTACTAATTTAACTTTTTTCCTCATTAAACTAAGAGAAACCCAAACCAGAGGTCCATCCATGTCACACTAGAATTGTAAAGATGAAGGGCAATCCCTTCTGTGTAGAGCTTCACCTGAATAGGTGAGATAGGAAAGATCAGAAAGGAAAGGGAGACAAGAAGAAGTGGGTCAGCAGTAGTCAGGATTTTGTTCTTAGGTTTCTGGATGCAGGCTAGTTTCCAGTTGTATGGTCTGTACACAGTAAGTGTCAAATGAAGACTTCATGTCTCTGTTCTGCTTCACCCTGGTTATTTACTGTCAGGTGGCTGGGGTCCTTAGGTGTCACATGGAAGCCAGTGCTGCAGCTGCTTTTGTGCATCCATAACTTACAGGTTACTCTTGGCAACCATCAACTCATGTGCTCTCACAAACAGAAAGCTGTCTTGGCCTGTCATTGGTGGTGGAGATCTTATTTCAAGGTATCATTTGGATTTGAAAATGCTACATTTGGGGCGAGGGGAAGGAGATGGGGCAGTTCCTTAATTTTACTGCAGTGGTACAGGGCATAGTCTTTGGCAGGTGGCTGCTGCTGCTATTATACAGAACTGACTTCTATTTTTGTTTTTCTTTTTTCTCTTCTTTCTTTCTGTTCTTTTCTTAACATTTCCTGTGAACTATTCAAGGCTTAAGTCAGAGCCTGTATTGTCTTTGCTTGATTTGGCTTAGTCTGAAGCCCCTGTCATCTCTTAATTAAATTATTTTACAAGGGGGAAGGGGTGGTGGTGGGAGAACACATGGCACCACAGAACCAGAGAAAGTGTTTTGTGATTAATTGTCTCACTGATTCCAATTTTTTTTTAGTTTCTGATTTTTCTCTCCTTTTGCCCTAGTGCCTGCCAACAGCTATGCAGGGCAGCAGGTGCTGAGAGCCGAGCTGTGCTTGGAGAAACAGCTCCACGGTACTTGTCCTTCTGGGAGAGGATTCGGTTTTCATTTCCAGCTTCTCCAGTTCAGGTCAGCAGTGTGCAGCCTTGGGAGGAGCTGGGAGGAGTGGGAGCCTCTCCGATGTATTGCAGCAGTCTGCTCCTCTTCTGATTTCATGCATGATGTACAGCATGCTGAACACCCTTCTGTCTTTCTGACACATCTCCAAGGCCCTCTTCATCGTAGTATCTGAACACTGTGTGATCTTCAGTCTTGTTATCCTCCCAGAACAGGAAGAAGACCATGTTTCAACACCTGCACCTTTCCAACATCCATAACCTTTATCATTTTCTGCATGCTACCATTTACTTTTCAAGGAGGTTGGCTCTTTATGATCAAAGTCCTGGACGTTTTTATTATGTAATCACAAAGTGAGCTGACAATGAAAATCTGTATTACATTAGGGCCTGTAGAAATGCAGATTGAAAAATGGTCCTTATCTTGGAGATGTTACAATTCCCTCTGCAAGATCCACTTAGAGGCAAAATGAATTCCAGAGAGGCTGGCAGGTGGGGTCTGTGCGAGTGCGTGAACATGGATGTGCTTGGGTGCTCTGCTCCTGAGGAAGTGAGTACCGAGAAAGCTGTATGAAATGGCACACTTATGAGAGTTTATTGCTACAGAGCTGGAAGAATAAATAACACTGCTGAACATGAATTTGTCCTAGTTCGTTTTTAAGGCAGAATACTTTCAAAGCAATGTAACACTTTCTCATAAACACGAGGCTGTAAATCCTTCACTTGAAAAGGGTTCCCATACCCATATTTCAACCCCAGGGGTGATGTCTTCTATGATGTAAAGCTTTTTCTCTTCTATTGAGTTCCCACATCCCATTTGTTGCAGGCGGGATTTGTGATCCCAGTTGCTCACTGAAGACACTTGTGGCATTGTGGAAAGAAACTTTTCCCTGGGAATCATCCCTACTAACAGCGATGGCTGCTCTGTGTTTGAATCTGCCTGTCCTTGTAAGATGTGTTTGCCAAAGAGGAGATTTTATATGTGTAGAGGGAGCACTGGAGTTGTAACTTCGTGGCACTCAGCTTTACAGGCAGTTCTAAGAGAACACATCCGTGTGCTTTCACATCGTGAAAGTGATGTGGAAAAACTTTGCAACCAATTTGGGCGTATAGAGAAAATTATTGTGATGGGAAAGTTTAAAAGCAGCAGTCCCGGATGATCAGAAATGCTCAGTGGATATAGACAAAGGACTCATGGCCTGTTTCAGTTTTCATCTGCCTTTTTTTTTTTTCCTCCTTGAAGGGGCTGGAGGGGTTTACACTTCTGGCAAAGAGAAAAAAGGTATCATAAGGTTTGAATTATTTTGCGCACTTGGAAAAAAGTTTTTTCTTTCAGAGTTAGGAAAAGATATGAACTGCAAGCAAATCTCTGCCTATATTTACATATTTTAGAAACTAGATCCAACTCTGATTAGAGTCTGAATGAAACGGAATACTTGTCAGGCCTTTTTTTTTCTGCTGGGAATGAAAGTAGAAGGATAAGTGATTTGTTTTGAGATAATCAGGGCAATGTAATCAGAGTTATGGTAGCAGTGGGAGTCTGAAGTGAAGATCAAAGAGTTTAGGATACTTTAGGAAGGCCCATCAAGATGGTCTTCACACCAGAGAACTTGCAAAGATGGGCGCAATACCTGGGGGAAGAATGAAGCTTTTACTATCTGACTCAACATATCTTGTCAGAAATGGCAATCTCTCTGCTAGGTAGAGAAAAGGATAGAAAGCTCTGGTTGATCATCTGTCTAAGGACTGGTGAAAAGTGGTGAGGGGACAGGAGTCCTCATAAAGACATTATTCTTCACGCAAAAGTGAGAGACAGCAAGCTCCTCCGAGTGCAGTGTCTGCCGTTCCCATAGGCAGGAACTGCCCTTGCATGTTATGCCCATATCGTCGGTCTGATCCTCGTTGTGTCAGAAGGGGCATTGTACCAAGAGGAACCAACCTGCTTCTTCTTCCTGTAGAACAGCAAAGGACAGCCCCCTGCAGCTGTTTATCCCATTAATGCAAGCAATCACCTTTTTTCACAGGACTCCACTCCCATTTAGTTTCCAAATGAGGAAGCTGGGTACTAATTTCCCCTATCAATCCAGTGGTCACTGATTTTTAATGGGAACTGAGCTTATGGTAGAATCAACTGTTAATAAAGGGTTGCTTTTCTCTTCAAATATTTACATGAACAGCAGATTTTGCAATGCCATTTTTTGAGATATTCTTCTATCTGCACAGGTTAAACAATTCACTTTTTGTTATAGGCAAGCTGGGAATGCATGTATAATAAAAGTTTGTCATATAAGCAATTGATCTGCAATAATTTTAGAGGAATCTTCCATGCTTCTTGAAGGTAACAGGTATATTTTACAACACATGTATTGTAAATACTAATTTCACATGACTAAAATTTCACTGTCTGCAAATGGGATTTCCAAGACTTGGGTAGACTCTAGAGCCTTTTAACTGTATGTTTGAGTTGGCCCTTTCAGAGGTCCAGATTTTGAATCCAGCTGCAAGAGGAAGAGGCTTCACTTTGCTTCAGGGAAAAAATGCCCTCTTGAGGCATTTAACCTGTTATAAAATGACCTGACTCCATTTGCTTTGAGCTTGGGGCAAGGTAATAAATTTTGGTTGGACTGATTTCCACTCAGTGACGTTCTCTATTATGTTTTGCCAACCCAAGCATCTCATCATAAGACAGACAGTTAGAATGGTATCTTCCAAATGAATTGACCATAGGAAATTCTGTGGGATTATAATGTTGGTGTATATGGTGTGTGTGCCTGTCCTTTTTAGAAAGGGGAGAAGGAGGAAGTTTCCACTTAGAGGCTGTGACATCATCTTTCAGTATGAGCTTTTTCCTTCACTTCTGACATTCAAGTATTGGAGAGGAAATCTATCACATCCTTTGTTCTGAGGCTGGACAGAAACTGACATGTTTTCATGAGAAAAATAGTTCTTAGTATCTCTTCCACTCTTATTCCAGAGACCAGTCTGATGGCATCAAGGAATGGTCAGTTAAAAATGAATTGAGAAAGGAAACATGCAATGTAAAATGGGATCTTTATTTTGTAGTCACCTAGTAGGCTTTAAAAGAATTACAAAATGGGTGATTTATCTCTACTGCTGCCTTTGCTAAGAACAGCCGTGAGCTTTCTTGCTGCATTTGCAGGCCTTGCTTGGAAAACCAACCTGTTACTTTGCAGACCTGTCTGTTTGTGGTACCTAGTCTGTTGTTGTGAAAACAATGAAGGTGGTGTAGCAGTCCCTTACTCCATCCACATCACCAGGCTGCAACAAGGGTCAGATTGCACTGCAAATTGTGTGTGAAATGTGTTAAAGTGACTGAAGGCAAACACCCACAGGAATGCCACTCTTTACATTTAAAAGACCAGATCAAAATTTCTGCCTTTAAAGAACTGAGAGGTATTTGTCACTGAGCTATAAACAGGCTCTGCCCTCCTTGCAAACATCTGTAACATAGGCCAAAAGACCTGAATCTTACTTACAGCAAGAACTTGCCCTTATCCAAGGCTGATTGCTGATATTGTTAGAGCTGCCAACCCCCTCTAAGTGCTGGGGTAAAAAAATCATGGGTCGGTATAGTTAGTCCTAATTTAGGAGGCAAAATACTTCTTTATCTGTGAAGTACACATTTTTATTGGCATCTATCCAAGGATTTTTTTCTGATGTGACTGTTTAAGCAAAATATCCCTTCCTATTTTCCCAGCCCCACTAATAAAGTTATGGTGGTACAACTTCAAATTTCGATCCTTCCTCTGGGCCACATATAACAATTCCCCTTTTTAGTTTCCTCTCTGATTAGAGTGGTATTAGGAGGGTTTCACGTCAAAGCAAATCAATGACAATCTTTTCAATTTTCCAATTACATTGACTGTCTTTTAATTAGTTTCCCCACAGGAAGCTTTTCCTGCAAGTGTACCTGACCTGTGAGCAGTCAGATGTTGGCAAAAGAGATCTCAAGAATCCATGTGCCATGGTGGGAGCGGGAGGGTCCCTTCTGAGGGATGCCACTGGAAGGGATGCAGAAACTTTCAAAGGGTCTCTAGAGCAAGAAGACACATTCCTTGCAGAAAGGGCAAGTAAGAAAAACACATGAGCATCAAGCTGCACAAGTGAACAAAACAGCAGCTGCAGAGAGCAGATTGCCAAGGGCTTACACTGTGAGGTTCTGCCATACATGTCCTAGTGCCCAGATGCTTGGATTCATCTTGGTTCCCAGTACATATTTTTGCATAGAAGTGAACAAACAAGCCACTTGAAGGAAACTTAAGAGCATCTTTGGAATTGTTTTCCTATGCATGTGAAGCAAGTACAAGTAAACACAGTTGGTTTTTCTTTTAACCCAGCTATGAAAAAAAGTGTGCTATAAAATTCATGTTGTAGCTTTTATATTTAGCCCTAATTGTGGTCCCATATATAGAAGAATTACAAAACCACAGCACATCTTCTAAGTAATATAAATTGTGAATTACAGGCTCCTGCTCAGTGTACTGTCAAGATTTTCTGCTTTGTGTACAGATCTTCCACTTTCTGCTGAAAACAGCAAAAGAAATGTCTGTGAAGTCAGATCAATCCTTAAAGTGAAGTTTAGGCTTCTGTGTTTTAATTAGATATCATCATTTTGGGTTCCAGTTGTTTGCATCTGTGGAATAATTTACAGCAACAGTTGATCTTTAACACAATCCTGCCTAGTCACATTGTGGTCATGGTTAATGATTTCAGTGCTCTGTGGAAAGGTTTTGGGGTAGGGGTGTTCGAAGCTTTAAAAAAAAACCTGCCTGAATTAATTAGAATCCTGACACACGGAGTATTTTACACAGACTTGTTAAAAGCCACCTCAGTCAAAATCATGGAAGTGATGTAGGGACCTAAGTGAAGTCACACTGATGACGCCCCTGCTTGCGTGATGCTGTCATTGAGATCTGAAAGCTCTTCTAACTTCATGAAACAGACGTAGTATTTTTGAAGTGTGTTGAAATAAATGATCCCTGAAGTAAAGATGAATTTAAAAATGTTACGAGTAGCCTTAGCATAGCCCGGACTCATATCATACTTAAAACAGATGACCTAAAGGCGTAAAGGTGAACGTATTTCATTAATATAGACCCATGCCTCCTCCTGATTGCAGCAACAGTATGCAGACTACAGACATACAGGACTAATTTATTTTTTTCCTAGAAGTTTAAAAATGCATGGAGAGTTTGTGTCAAGATCCTCCGAGTGGTTTGTTAATGTTTTTGTATCCTAAAAATATAGTGGCTTTTTTTTTTTCTTTTGTAAAGTTCCCAGCCATGTTATGGTCTTGGTCGTGTTCACTTTTTCTCCCTTTCTGCTTCAAGTTTGGAGCTCCAAGGCTTTCTTTTGGGTTTTATCAAATTACACACTGAAGAAAGGCATACATTTCAGAAACAGATGGATTTAATGTGCATGAAAATATATGCCTTTTAAAGAAACTAAATTAGTAGTTCCACTTCTACCCCTTTTTATTGAAGACAGAGCTCTGAGAGATCTCTGGTCTAAAGCATAACTTTACAGACATCAGCAAAATGAGATTTATTTGCAGGGAAATTTGACAGAAGATCAGAGAAACCATTAGCAACACCAAATCTGACAGTTTGTAGTAGACATGAAGGGAGCTGGGACAGTACTAATAAAAATACATAGAAAAAAAGGCCTTAAGAATCCATAACCAGCGGTTATTTCAAGACTCTTATTCACCATATATATTGAGTGCATCTGCAAATTTACAGCTGCCCATGTCTCTAAACATTTGTCTTACAATAAAGTTAACTGGGAACAAGAAAAATTTTTTAGTGGCAAATTAGTGTTTATTCCTTTTGAAAGTGTAGTGCCTCTCCTTATGAACTGAGAACCAAAAGTAAGACCAGATTTTTTTTTGGAAGAACCTGGCTCCCACAGAACTGCATTACACAGAAAAAAGTGAAGCAGAATAGCTGCTCTGTTGCCTAGCCATGTTTCACGAACTGTTGCCTTTGCCTTGGTGTGGACAGACCTGCTCTGTGCTGTGTCTGTCCTTGCAGCACTGAGTTTGAAAAAAGATGGGTAAAATTGCTGTGGGAGGATGGGACAGAGGGAGCTGTGAGCATTTCCCATGGGGCAGTGCATAGGACAGGGCCAAGTCTCCTGCAGATGTGACTCCTTAACTGTGTGGATGTGTCTTAATCTGTAGTCAAAATACTCTGTTGAAATAACTTTGAGTGAACCAACTTCAGGATTCTTCATGGTGTTTCTGGACCAGGCAAAAAAGGCAAAGGCAAAATGCCAAAAAGGCTTCACCCCCTCAGGACTGACCAGGGACTATTTAGACACTTGATTATGTCTACGGTTCAGCAAGCTGCTTAATTGTATTCCTGATCATTACCATATAATCAAGTCTACCCTTCTTCTGCCTGCTGAAGTCTTTCAATGAATAGGATTCAACTGCTGAACAGGCTTGGAGCTGAACACGTGCTTTGGGACTTTGCTGAGCCCATGCCCAGCCAATTGGGTTTGCAGAAATGCTCAGCACCTCCCTGCTCCCTCATTCTTGGAGGCTCTGATTTAGAAAGGAATTCTTTAAAGGAAGCACTTAGGTACATGCTTATGAGTTTTCCTGACCAAAAACATATGGAGATTGGCCCAGAATTGTGCTTTATCAAAATAAGCTGCCTCCTCAGTGGGAGCTGTTGAATCAGACCATCAAAGAAGAAAATAATAGTTGACATAAACATTCAGTCTTCTTTATAGAAAGCACATATTTTCTCTTAGAAGTATCTGGAGCTCTGTTAGCAATTGATGAACACCAAGCATGCGACAAGTCACTTCTAACCAGCAGCAAAAACCATGCGCTTACCTGTGTTGCCTGATTTCCCTGATGCAGCAAAACTAGATGTGTCACAAGAGTTAGTTTTCTTTTGCCAATGCCTTTGCCAGTAAATGGCCACATTCCAACAATGCATAGACACACACCCCCAGTTGAAATTAAATGCTAATTGCATCAGCTAATCTTCAAACTGAAAAGATTTTTTTTAAGTTTTCCTGAATTGGTTCATCCATCTCTAATACGTGTTCCTATGATCTCAAGGACTGTCTGAATTTAGTTTTGTTTTTTTTTTTTAATACTTCCTCTCTCAACTTGTGATTAGATGATTCAGTATTTTGAATGAATGCAGCTAATCCAGCCACATTTTACTACATGAATGTGCAGAACAGCAGTAATTTGCATTCTTTAATTTTACACCTTGTTCTAAATGGTATACAGATGAGAAGTAGTTGCTTTGGTTTTTGTCTGCAGCTATTACAACTTCATACTTCTTCCCTTTCACCTCCACCATACATGGTTCTGCAGTTTACCCCAAAATATGTCAGGATCAGAGCGAAGCTGAAGCTGGAAGGGAAATTTTGTGATTCCTGGGAAGAAGACCAGAATCCCAAAAGACTTGAAAAAAATTGTCATGCTGAATCATGAACCAGTTACATCCTCCTTACAGCCATACATTTTAACAACTCTCCATCAGATCGCCTGGTTATCCATTACTTTACTGGGTCCCAGTCCCTTGGTAACTAATATAAATGTAATTTAAACATACTCTTAGGCTATATTTTTTTAACAAATCGACTAGCTCCTTTTGAAAGGAAAGCTGGGTGTGGGGTGGTGCATGACAAGGAGCGTTCCTTGTAGGTAGTACAGTTGAGACACAGCAGGTTTATCTCTCTCCATTTCCATGATACTTCGCTGTTAGCCCAGAGGGCTTTGTGCCATCTAACATATGCATGCCCATGGTATGCTATTAAAAGTATTGTGGCAGAGCGAGATCTCCATGGTAAAACATGTTTGAGTCTTAAAAATAATGAGGAAAGTATTATCTCAGGGCTGTGGGGGGAGGATGAGGTGCCCACAGTGCAATTTGTTGAGTTCCTCTGGGACAGGTCAAGGTCCTGGTGCACTCTGCATGCTCACTTCTGGAGCACAGTGTACTTTCACAGGGGAAGGGCTAAGCGCCACGAGAACACTGTACAAATTTACCAGGAGGAAGGCAAACAAAGAAGTGAAGAGATGTACATAGGTGATAACAAGGTAAATATTAGAAAAAAGTTGGCCTGTATTATACTAATATAATAGGATATCAGTAAGGAACAAATAGACATTCATGGCTGGTTAGGCTGAGAACAGTACCAGCCTGGGCTGATAACATTTCAGCTTACTGTTGGTACAACTTAGACTGAAACTGGGGCATTCAAAAACATATAGGAAGACTAAGATGTCAAGATCTCTACCATTTTTGCTTTCTCGGTTTGCACAGGGCAGATCTGACAATCATGGAGGAAACAACTGTGGCAGCAGAGTGTTGTGTTGGTGCGAAGGCAAAGATGTCTCCATTTTCCCCTTTCCCATTAATTTAGAGAGCCTTCACACTGAGGACATCACAGCTTAGTGAACCAGGAAGCTACCAGGATTGTATCACACATTTTTTGCTTGTTCAGTGGAGAGTCTGACTTTCCTTATACCTAAGCTATGGATGTTAATGGAGGTATCCACCAATTTCAGTAGAATATGTACTGAGCTCTGCTGTGGAAGGGGCACCATTTTTGATATTATAGTCATAAATGACACTACCTCATTCTCTGGTGCTCTGAAAGGGAAACTACTTCGATCTCCATTCCCCCAAAATCTCGTCACCTCTGGGCCACAGTGTCCCATGCTGTGAGCAAATGCTGTCTTGCAGCCTTGCTTTTTGAACATGGTATGATGACAAATTACAGGAGACAGACATCCTTTTCCTGTGTTTTTCCTAGGAACATTAGCACACCTGAAGGCCATGTCAAAGAACAATAATTCATCACTGTTTTACACAGTAATGGATAATATTCTCTTAAAAATGTTGGTATCCCTTAACACATTACATAAACACAGCACCTTAGCAGAACTGGAAGAAAAGACTGGGAAGGTGGGTAACAATGTTTGAAACATCAAATTATCAAGTACTTTCCTTCAGGTGCCCATGCACTACACGTGTTGCGGCAAACTCCAGCTTTGCACAGTGCTAGCACAGAAAGCAGCTTTCCAGCTCCGAGACTGCAGCCCGAGCTGGTGGGATGTTGTGTGGACATAGAATGGGAGGCTTAACAATACTTGAGGTGGCCTTCCTACTCAGTGCCTAAGCTGCAAACTCAGATCAGGGAAAATTCCTACCTCTGTTGAAGTCAATGAGGGGTTCACTGTTGGCTTCATCCTTCATTTCCAGAATCTCACATGAGCTCAAACTCTCTTACCTTAGGTTGTCTTGGGTGCCCATTCATATTTCAATGGGAAGAAAGCAGATATGTTTTAAAAAATCCACTTCATGAAGTCAACAAAGATTAAAGTGGGTTTTTTTTAAAATGTCATACATTTCTGGAGCAAGTAAGTCTCCTTTACAGCTGACTATGGTTTTGGTAAGGTATGTGACAAGCTGATTTCAAATTACTTTGTTTCCAACAAACGTACATTTTCTAAACGAGTATTTCTTATCTAATGCTGAACAAATTGCTGTGTTTATTATTGTGTTCCATAGCACCATGAGAACAGCTTTTAAAATGACTGTTTTACAGGGAATTTTAATGTCAGATTCCAAATAATTCTCTTTACTTTTGGATTTTTGCACTAATGAATGTATTGGATGGGGACTGTAGAGAGGAGCTGATAAAATATTTTTGGAACAGATTGTGAATAACCTAGATGGATTATATGTATTCAAGTTTCTTTTACAATATGATTTATTTGCTTACAGTATTTACTAGTTCTGCAGTATGATCAGTTTTGTTTTGCTAACATGACCAAGTGAGAAAATCAGATGATAAATAATCTGTTTTCTATTTGTGTTTCCATCTTAATGTGGACAAAAGAAATGTTGTTTCTTAAAAACTTTGTAAGGAATGATAGATATTTGATTTTGTGTATTTTTGTGCATGTTTAACTACTTGATGAAAAGTAGAGGTTGTCCATGCAGTTCCTGTACAGTAGACAACTTACTATTCTGATTTACCTTGTTTTAGTGACCCCGAAGTCTTAAAATTTTTTTCTGCTATGTTACACGTTCCTGTGCCAAAGTTTTACAATATAAATGACTTCGGGTCTAGGGACACAGAGCTCTTTCTGGAGATGAAGAAGAGTTAATGATCTCCTACCTTGCATTCCAGTGCCCTGTCTATTAGACCTACCTTTCCATTGATGGCAGTACCTGTTTCATAGAAGTCTAGTCTACATGGATATGCAGAGTTAGATGTAGAAAGGAACTGGAGCAAGGGGTAAATCCTGGTCTGCAATGAGAGACACAAAAGTGTTTCAGAGGCACATATGTAATTTCTCCTACTGCAGTTCATCCCATGTTCAAAAAGCGTTCACATGTCTATCTGGGGAGGAGATTTTGTGAAGGGCTCACATATGTGGTCTATCAGTCCAGATTGCCTTGTGTCATCTAGAAGTCACTTCTTATTTATACACAAATTCAAAAATCAAAACAGGTTATTCCCTGTTCTCAGAGCAGCTCATGAAGAACCAAGTCCCAGCATACATAAAGCAAGAACAGAGATTCAGGAGAGATCCAGGTCTACCCCTTAGAGCTGGCATTTTTAAATGTTAGCCACTTCCTTGGTCTTAATAAAGCTAGAAAATGGTTGTGGCTTAGGACCACTATATATGGCTATAGTAAGCTTGTTAATTTCTTAAAATTTTTAGATTTTTAAAAAAATTTATTCTTGGGACATAGATGCCTTCGTTTGCCAAAACAGCAACTTTGAACAGCAAATGCCTGACAGCAAAGTCTAACAGGAGCAGCTTCATCCTGCCTTTCCTGTTTTGAAGCTAACTGTCCAGACTAAACTTGTCTTGAGGTATCTGGATGAACCACAGCACGAACCCTTTCCTCATCCTGCCTTTATCTGCTTTCACTTCTTAATCAGCTTTGGAAAAATGCAACCCTTTTACTCTCTGTGCTTCAGCTCGTTTGTCTGAGAATTCACCCATAAATATAGCAAAAACTGTACCTCAGAGAAGCTGTGAGAAGCAAGTTTGCAAAGTGCCATGAACTGCTGGAGTGAAGAAGCAAGCATGATCAGGGAATATTGGTGCTCTTGGGCAACTCTTTGCAGGCTACCAGAGATGATGCTACCAAAAGAGAACAACCTGTTTCTCTTGTTGTTTTGATAGCAACAATTGATGTTGAATAACAATTTTCTATTAGCAGCCATTCATTTGCTGTCTGAAATCCTTGCTAAGTCTAAGCAGCATAAGTCTGCTTTAGGATAGTTCTGTGCTAGCATCCTTATACTTGTTTGACCAAACTGTACCAAAGATACTCTTTGATCCCTACCTCACACTCCTGTGGCATGTAACTATAATTTCTGGGGATGAGGAAGCCAGCATTTTACAATCTTGAAATGGCAAGCAGGAGGAAGACTGAAGTAGGCACATTACACAGAAAACATGTACTTTTTTTTAAAGTGACATATGACGAGATTTTTATGAGGAAATCACTTCAGTGAACTTTTCTGTAGCTGCAGTGTTTGAGTGAAATAGGTGATTCAGATCGGGAAATTGAATAAATTGATATGAACTCTCAGTTTCCATTCAACACCTGGAATGGGAATGTTTTTAATTATTTAAAAAGAAGGCAGCAAAAAAGAAAAGTGTAGCTTTTACTTTTCCCCATCCTTCTCTATTCTTTCTGTCTTCCTTATTAGAACCACAGGGAAATGAAAAAAGTTTTAAATTGGCTGAAAAACACTGAGTTGGAAAAAATATAAAATATGCTAAAAAATACAAAATACGTAGTCTCAAAGCTGAAGAATGATAGTTTTATCAGTTTAACAGTTCAAAAAGCATTATGGTGAGGATTTGTTGTTGTTGATTTAATACTCCTTTTCCTTTCAAAGGAAGAAAATGTGGAGGGTGAAATTGCCTGAAGTTTAGTTACACCATTCTTGCTTATGTTAAACATTTTCTCATTCTGGCAAGATTATCACACAGCTAGATTTGTAGCTGATATAAATCAGTACAAAGGTTTCTTTAACCCTTTCTTGAGAATGATTTTCTAGTGAAAACTGTTAGACAGTCCCCCTCTGAAGACTGCAGTAGAGGTTGGTGGGCATATGCACAATGTCAGATACAGTAAGATGAGACCTTTCAGTTTGCAACAGATATGTGTACAATAAGGTGCATGAAAAGCTGGGTTCTTGCCAAAGTGACTTTTTATAAAGTAATCTTACTTTGCAATATGAAAGTTGTGGTATTTCCCCCCCTTCATGAGTAGCCAGGGAAATGAAATCCAAAATTCTCCATTGGGATGGTGTGACATGAGACTACTGAAGCCTTGGTTGTGCATCAGAGGACTGCAATTTAGTTGCTTTCTGTTCTGCCCCTCCTCCATGGCCTGGGTCTCCAGCCAGGCTGCCTTTGCTCAGCTCAGCTGCCTAGGACATCCTGAGGTCCCAGGGATGGGAAGAGGGCTCTGGCAGGGGACTAGCACATAGGGAAGAGTAGGAACTTAATATGCGCTGACTACAGTTCCCATCAGATCCTGGTGGCTGAAGTAGATGGAGAAGTGAAAGTTCCTCCTGACTAAAACCAAAATAATTCTGAGTTTTAGAATCTGAGCCTCTTCTGTCCAAGCTGAATGAGAAGGAGCTGAAGAAGGCCAGCTTCCTGACATAGATACTGAAATATGAAGACTGTATGTATGTCCCCTATGTGAAAAACAGTTTTTTCTTCAAAAAGTGTGTGTGAGATCACTTTTAATTGGAAAATAGAAACCTGCTGGCTGGAAAGCAATTATTACAGATATTTTGTATGCAGGAAAGCTCTAAGATATAAAATGATTTCATTCTTAAATGCTGTAAAATTAAAATTTTCTGTAAAGGTAAGAGAGATACCTCTGCTTACTGATTTTTAGCTCTAACATTAAACAGTATCAGAGAACATCCTCTGTGTGAAGGATGCCAGAACCTTTTACCTTTCCAACACATCTAGGTGGTTATGGAGTCTAGTTATTGATTTTGTGGACTTTCTCCTAGATAAGGCAAGGAAATAAGGTTGACACATTTGCCTGCAACTTATGTTCAATTTAAAAAGTGTCGTCTTGGTTTTTTTAGAAGCTTTTGCTTCCAGAACTTCTATGTCACATGTTGCTTTAGCTTCACATTGGTTTTTCTGCTCCTGTGGATTCCTAGTGTTGACATTTCCACTGAGAAGTTGCTTTTCAATGCATATCTATCTTCCTGGCTTCCTTTGTCTGTTTGTTTGCCCATTAAAATTTGCCGTGAAACTTTTTCTGTTGAGCAACTTTTCTTCCACATATACAGAAAGTATAATATCCATGACACAAAACTTCAGACGTAATGGTTTTGTAAGCCATTTATGCAATCTATGCACAAAACTTTATTGAGTATAATTTTATCTTGCTGTTTGATATGCAAAATTTCCCGTGGCTGTCATGAACTGAAAATTTACACCTCTGTGATACCCTGACAATGACCGGCTACAAGATAGGTTGGAAATCACTTTACTGGCAAATAAGCCAATATTTTGTGTGAAACAATACTGGCTCAGGACTGAGCTGCTGGCATCTGGCAGATATCACTATGTTCTTTTTATTGGTGGTGGTGGCGGTGGAGTTATTCAGCTGAGGAAGGTGGTCTTCCTGTCATTTTCAAGACACAAACTGCCTGAACTCTCTCCTGTTGAAATCCTCCTTAAAAATTAGTTGCAGTGTTGTGCTGAGGGCTCTGTTCTGGGATGGCAAATGGCAGTCTGGGAAGGAAGGGTGGGACACAAGTATGGAGATTTTCAAACACACCTGGAAATGAGTGAAAATGGGGTTTCAGAGTACCTTAAGTGCTTTTAAAAATCCCACCCAAATTGCAATTGCAATCTCTGGAAAATGTTTGCTTTTCTGTTACTAAGAGCAACATATTTTATGTACATAGAACTGACTAGTCCCAAAATGTCTTTTCAGCAATTACAGTAATTTCTTTTACATCTCATTTTCCTTACAAGCTTAATACCTTTCACTTCTGTGGCCTGCTGAACCTGAATTATTTAAAACTTGGAATCTCCCAGTGCACTGATACATTTGTAATGATTTAGATTTCCTTCAGCAAAGAGGTATGTAGGTTCCTTTGTTGATTTCATTACCTTTCTGAACGTTTCAAACATTCACAGAGCTATAAGACCAGGAGGGGCCTTTACAACTGCATAACAACAAGCTGTAAAACTTCCTCCAGTTCAGCTCTGCAATTTGTAATTGAACAAGGCTGAGCGAATTGAACTGTGCATGTCTTTTTGACAGACAGCCCATTCTGATTTGAAGGCACTGGTGGCTGGAGAATTATTTGCAATGGCAGATTACAGGCTGAAGATAATTACTTTCCCAACCACAGTACCCTGCTCTACAGCCTTTTTTTTTTTTTTTTGTGTGTGTGTGTGTGTTTCTGGTATCATTTACACCAACAGTTTCACAGCTTAGCCTACACCTGGGAAATGGCTGATGGCATTTGCAAATGTCCATATGGCTGGCTAGGGCTCTGGAAGGCTGGTTCTGGGGGTCTTGTTGCAGTTGTTAGTCTATCGCGTATTTGATGGATGGAGGCACAAATTACATCTGGGCCTCAACCCCTGTATGAGAAAGGTTTGTTTGCAGCAAGGCTATGGTACAGCTGTACCCTAAACTTGGCTTTAAGGCTCCAAGAACTTTGTTAGAAATACTGTGATCCCAACAGACACATTCACTTGTTTCTTTTGTATAAAATCACACTTCTGGATTGAGATGGAACAAACTGCTTTGACAGGCTGACTTTGTACTAGCAAGCTTTAGGCCAGATGAGATATCATCTGTTACTCTGCAAGCTTTATGCCTAATCACTTACTATGACTTCTTTCACAGCTGGCTTGAGTACAGGAAGACCTCTATCTTATGTACTGAGCTTATGTGTCTAAAATGTGGTGTTCTTGTGCCTACTGCTGGGTAAGGCCGCGATAGGCAGAGGTAGTAAAACCACCAGTGGGATCATTGCTTACAGGTCTGTGTTGGAAAGGTGGTAGGCAGAGTCACATGTTGCTTCATCTCTAAGCGTGTCTCTTGATCAGGATGCTGGGATGGACAACATTTAAGTAATGGCTAAAACTGCTATAGCTACTTCTTCCCTGAATGTAGCAAAGGGTCTTACCTGTGGCTTTGAGAGTTGTAAAATCCCTGTCCATCCAAAGTGGATGACATCTACTGTGTACACCTGTACAGAGCTTTGATTCACTCTTCTGGAATGCTTGACAATGAGAAGTGAAGGCAAGAGGACCAGCATGACTGCTGAAGGTATGGACCAACTCTGTGGTGTTGCTCTGTTTCTGCAGAATGGAAGTCTACAGAGAAGTAGTTATTTGCTATGCGAAAGTAAACAAGGATTTGCTTCTGAGTCAGAAGCTCTGTCTTGAAGGCTTTGCAGGTCTTTTGTTGCATGAGATGAAGATATGAAAAGCTTAGAGAATGATAATTAGGTTTTAGCAACAGAAGCAAAGGACCAATTCAACATAAAGTAGGTTTCACAGAGTAGCCAAGGTACAAAAAAGCAATGTGTGACTGTAGAGAGACAGAACTCATATGCCAACAAAACCAAGAGGAGTAAAGGAATGGGGAATAAACAGCACCAACAACCTCATCCTTATGTCCTCCAGTAACTAGCCACCTGATTCATTGATTCACTATATGCCCTGGTGCTCAGTCTGCATGTTTAATCTGTGAGAAAATGAGGATTTTTCCAGTCAACACAGAACACTAAGATAGGAGTGATTTTAAGAGTGTTTATAGGTCTGAGAGATAAATTTTCAGAACAGATAAAGGAATGAGGAAGCCAGCAGGATTCAAAAAAGTTTGTGTATCTACAAGGTGTGCAAGAGGGGTTGGCTGGGTGGGAAAGGCATATCCTTTTGGTTCATTTTGTATGGCATGTGGCCACTTGTGTTGTCACCTTG
Source organism: Harpia harpyja (assembly GCF_026419915.1). Lineage (NCBI taxonomy): Eukaryota > Metazoa > Chordata > Aves > Accipitriformes > Accipitridae > Harpia > Harpia harpyja. The sequence continues at coordinate 63,733,688 of NC_068969.1, forward strand.
CTGTTACTGGACAAAGATTGGATGTCTGTCTTGAGACATCTGAAGTTGCTGTTGTCTTTCAGCTGAGGGAAGGATCCCTCTGGTCTTCTTCAGGATGTCTGATCACTTGTGCTGTGAATGCAGAGGTTAGTTTATTGTCTGTGGAGGTGGTCTGGCTCCTCAGGCAAGAGTCTGGCCAATGGCACTCTGCACATGAGAATCAAGGAAGTGTTGCATTTTGAACCAAGAGTGAAAATATGCTATGGACTTAGGTGAGCCCTTTTATACAGAAAAGTGTGTGTTAAAGGATATGAGGAGGAAATAGAAGGTATTGCTTGAACTTTATGCAAAGCGGTATTAAGAAAGCAATCTCCTCAGCTCAGTGGTTTTCTTTCTTAGGGGGAACTTACGAATATCCTCACAAAGGAAGCATGAATTCAAAGAATTTCTCTATACTAACACACTAATGTGTATTTGAAGTTGTGCTTTTAATTCATAGGGTAAATTAAATTATTCTTTAAACCATTTCTACTGAAAAAACTCAGAAAACACACATGAGAATCATCTGTAATTCCCTGTGGACTGCAAATTTGTAAGTGTTTAATGTTTTAAGTTTCTTTTTATTATTTAATCTGTTGGACCACCTCAGTCTAGTCCAATTTGTACCAAAAATTCTGAAATGTATAATTTTGGCATGGGTTTGATATGAATTTTTCTTGAAACACAGTGGTTTTGACCAGGATGTCAAAGAAAACGAATTAATTCAAGTTGTGGAAGTGTTAGTGGTGAAAGGAAAAAGTAATAGAAGATATTTGCAGAGATTGTCCTTTCCCCCCTCTCCTTCTTGCCCCCCAAAGAACTGTGAATCCCAGCTAGCCCTTTCAAAAGGGGACTGGCAGGACAAATCGCCCCAAACTAAATGCTAAGTACTGCCACTTCCTTGCTCTCCGCCCTTAACAGAGCTTCAGTAAAGGAACCTCTGAGTTACCATACCATTTCCTCTTTTAAAATAAAAATAAGCATGCTAGATAGTTTCAGGGCCTCCCAGTGCCCAAAACTGATCACCCTATCTGATTCCTTCCAGTCCCCAAGCTTCTGTTTTTTATTTATAGAATTTGCTTATTTAATGGCCTTCACACCCATCTTTCCCCTTCTGCCCTCAGGCTTGCGCTCAGAAAGTAGTGCCCGGGCACTAAATCCAGCTGCTGGAAATGGCTGGCAAGCTGCTGTTTGCTGCCCGTCAGAGCATGGATTGGTGCCATGGTGTGCCCAAAGCATATGGACAGGGGTCATCCTGCTCCGCAGCTCAGCATTGCCTTTTCTAAATGAGAGCACAAGATGGTTCCAGAAGTGAAAAGAGCTCACTGCAGAAACAGTGTAACATAGTGCTCTTTCCAAGCCAGCTGAAACAAGATTTCATGTCACCTGCATGTAGCTTGAGATGTGCTGAGGCTTACTGAGCACATAGGAGATTGTCTTTCTCCTTGGCTATTGATGCCGACGGTACCTAGTGATGGATCTCTGGGCATTCTGAAAAGAAGCAGGAATGTTTTCCAGCTTTTCTAGTTTTAATAAGGGCTTTTTAGTAGAAAGGCAGGATGGAATGGAAAAGCAGGCTAAATCTGTGCCTCTACAGGATCTCACATGGGCTGTGGCTCTCCAGTGGCTTTCTTGCTCTAACGTTTCTTTTCCCTTCCCATTAAAAACACTGCAAAACTCTGAAAGAGGTAGTGTCTGAATCCAGGTAATGACAGTACACCAGGGGGAGGTTGAAGTCCGTTGTGACTTTCTGTGTTTGGATAATGTGTGTGCAAGTGTAAAAATAATTCCTGGGACTATTAAAGAAAATGTGAAGTGGGGGTGAGTTGCATGGGAATCCAGCACCACTGTTGTGCTGAATACTAATTAACAGCATGCCTTAGGATGCAATGGGAGGTCCTTCTGTTGCCAGGTAAGGTGAAGGTTGGTTGGAGAGAACAAAGGATATTCTGGCAGTTAAAGCAGAGTGGGGGCTGAACTGTGGAGATCTGGCTTTGATTCCTGGTACATCCATAGGTTTTCTGTGTGGCCTTAGATTATGTAATTTCTTGGAACTTCAGCTCTCTATAAAGAATGACATTTTTTGCTGCTACCTACTGCCTGTACTGTCTGCTTGGAGTATAAATTCTTTATGGCTCAGACCATTTTCCAAGCACACAGTGACATGTAGGCATCTCATGCCAGGGTTCCCATCAGGAGCTGATGCTGGCAAAAGAGCTGTGTAGCTAAAGGCATTTTTATTTCTGTGTTTGGGATCTGTCATAGAGCAGTTAACATCACTCTTGAAACTGCTACCTGATGAAAATGCTTTCTTGTCTACAGAGAGCAAACCTTACTTACTGTCAGTCAAAACATAAGGATCTGAACTATGCCTTACAGACCAGATCCTGAGATTGCCAGCTTTCAGGAGTTTTCTTTCTTTTTCCTTTGTTCTTTCTTTCTGCTTAAGTGCCTTTTTACCTCTTTTTGTACCTTGGCAAAATTCTGACTGTGTGGTAAATGCCAGAATTAATGACAGAATTTGGTGATCTGCCCAAGGGGTAAACATTAGTTGAAACATGTCATAAGTGTGTTTATTTTCATTTTTTTTGTTTGAACACGGGGGTTTTTTGTAATTCCCAGCATGAAGATTTGTAAACTGCCAGACCAAGATGCAGTAGACACCTCTTTGCTTAGACTTTCTACAATGTGAGAAGGCACACTGCCATTGAGTCCCGTTGGTTTTACCTTGTGATAAAGACAGATTCAGAAATGGACTAGCTGGCCTATCAGGAAATAAATTATTCCCTTTTTAATTGCATTATCTTTCATGTCATTTTTACACTGGCATAATTCTAGACTTAAGTAGTTTTATTCCTGATTTGCAAACAAAGAGCATGAGAGAAAGCTCAGGTTCAAAATATTCCAGAGGAAATTTCACCTTAAGAGTTCAACATGATACCCCGATTTCAAATGTAATACAGCATTTTCCTGACTGTAATTCACACATCCTCAAAAGTGTTGTTCCTGTCCTCATATGATCCTTCGCAAGGGAAGAAAAAGAAAGTACGGCAGGGCTACAGGAGAGATGTGTCACCAGAGTAAAAGTTCCACTTGGCATTTACTACCTTTTGTATTACTGGGACACAAATTTAACTACACTGAAAGGATTTGCTCCTTCCAGCCCTTCAATAATCTACAAATTAATGTTGAGTGTCCTAGACTAGAAAAGGGTAAACTTCACACAGTCTTCCATATGGAGTTCTTCAGCATCATCACTCCCATCACCTAAAGGAACCAAATGCTAGTCTATAGCCCTTGGGTCCAAGAAACAGTTTGAGAAACAAATCCAACTTGGGCACAGCTGGGTGACAAATGAAGTCTGTTGTATGCCATCCTCGTATGGGATACCTTAAGAAAAAATGTGATGACCTGCCTGCACTGTTAAGGAAAGTAGAAGCTGTGACTGACTTTATACACTAAGAAATGAAAGGCCATGTTTCACAGTAGGGATTTAATGATGAGTCATGAAACATGGCCTGATGATGTTTGTGATAACAGAAGCTCCAGGTGTCAGAAGCCTTTACTGTAAAACAATAATCCTGTACTCTGCTTCCACTACTATTCTTTTGGATTTAAGATTTAAGGTGTTTATGGGTATCTCTTTCTTTATGAATATTTATGAAATGGACAGTACTCTAAATGCCATTAAGATGAAATTGTTTGATCATGCTGCCTATTAAATTTTTCATCTCATCTTGTCCTTGACTCTGGACTCACTCTTTTGTCTGTCTGCCCAGGTTCGAGGTGGGACAAGATTACTGTGAAATCATCAGTGACATTTCAGGGCTGCTAAAGTGAGAGGATTAGAGACACCCAGCAGACATGGTAATAATGGTTGGATTACTACTAATAGTTTAAACCTGGTAGTGACATTTACCAGCACAGCAAGTATACTCTTAATATTTATTTTGGTAAATCTGCTTCACCAAAGAAAAACATGAGGATTTCTAAGCTAAAATCTCATCCTTGCTTGATGGTGACTAAAGCTGTCCTGTGATAAGGGCAGGTCCATATTGTTTCTGAATAGCTTTAATGACTTTCCTCAAATGTCATTGAATCCAGAAGACTTTGGCACAAACTCTGCCTAGGAGGTAGTGAAAATCTACCTAACTCTTCTCATGTAAATACTGTTGAGAAAACTTGCTTTTATCTACTTGGAAGAAAAGAAGAGTTATGGCTTAGTGCTTGGATAATGCATGGCGACCTAGTCTTGCAAGAGGACCAAGAGGCCTGACCTCTGTCTGACGCACTGAAGATGCACACTGCCCAGGAGGCAAGTAAAAACCCCAAGGGTACACACTGCTTGAAACGATACTTGATTTGACTTGCAGACACTTAACTTTTCAGGAACATTAGGGTGGGTAACCTAGATGACGAATCACCAGAGACCTGTTTGGGACATAGAATCATAGAATCATAGAATCATAGAGTTGTTTAGGTTGGAAAAGACCTTTAAAATCATCAAGTTCATCCATCAACCCAACACCCCCATGCCCACTGAACCATGTTCTGAGAGGCTAATGAATACTTTTCAGGCTTTGGGCCTGTCTTATCCTTACTGCATCATGTGAATCCAGAGAAATTAGTTGGCTCTGATGGCATCTGACAGTAGTCCTAGGTTACTTTCAATTCTCTCTCTCCAAAGTTTTACATCCACAATGATACTTCATCACAAGGAGCCTGCAACAAACCATAACCAGTGGGTGCTGCCACAGTCCTTAGGGATTTCACATGTGGCATGAATAGCCTGGGAACCTAGAGTGGTAGCTCTTCGCCACTTTAGGATCATTTTCTATCTCCAAGCTTATCTTCACTATTGTAAAACATATAGCATATGTGTGCTTTCTTGGAAGGAAAACACACTGAAGATGTAGTTTTTCCATGGATTGTGTTCACAAAGGTGAAGTTTTACTCAGATTTTGGATTCTTAATTTCTTTTTTTTTTTTTTATAAAACAGCTTTTTTAGCAGTCAAGACAAGCCTTTACATGCTTAATCTCCTCCTCTACGGGAGCTCATTATGCTACTACTTACCGTAGGTTGGAGCAACAGGCTGGGGTGAGCTGAGGACAGCATGGCAGGAGCTTGAGCCTGGAATGGCTTTTTTCTGCCAGGTTACAGTAGGAAATTACAGTAAGTTTCTGAGCATAAATCTGTTGCTGTGGTTAATAGGGTGTTAATCAGGCTAGTGGAGCAGGAAAACAAGAACAGGGAGGTGGTATGTGGGAACTATTTATTGAATTTCATTAGTCTTCTGACCCACTGAAAACAGCTTGAGTATATTTCTTGGACAATCTATACATTTATACTCACGACTTTTGCTTTTCTCCATAATGAGAGTTACTTTTAACTTTTAAATCTTGCTCTTAGGTTGAAGTGGCATGTTTTCATTGCTCCTCAGACCTGTGGGGTCATGCCATAGGTGTACTTGGCAAAGCAATATGATCATTTCTTCTGACATTATTGGTAAAAGTAAGCTATGTTAAATTTATAAAGGTACCAGCTTCTGGAGTCCTGTGACAATATGTAGTGTGAGTGGTTTATTTTGAGAGGAAATTAAACAAAAATTTTAAAAAAATCTGGTGATTCTTGTTTCAGCAATCTTGTTAAAACCATCCTTAAGGATGGTTTCTTAACTCAATCTCTTCCTGAACCAGCATGTGGTGCCACAACTTCCTCAGGCCTGTAACTAGCCAGAGCCAATCAGCTGCTCACATTGATTCAACAGCACTTCTGCACAACAACCCAAAATAAAACAAACTGATGTGACAGAGTAGAAGCATGCTGTAGCCATGAACTGACTGTGAGGCAGGTGATGGAAGCAGGTGCAGCTGTATGCACCTAGCCTGTTCAGGGGACTGGATGGAGTCTGCAAGGAAGAGATCTGAGATATGTGCATAGTGATCTGGTTTCATGTTGAAAATGAACCCCCACCTGGGAGAACTGGAACAATGCAACATAAGGAAGGGAAAATGTTGTAAAATTGGTATGAACACTATGAAACACTAAAATACGCTCCACGCTCAGAGTTGTATCAGCATTGCTCTACTCCAATAGAGGAATAAGACACCCACCCGCCCCTACACACACACACACCTCCTGGAGATGAAATTATTACAGAAGGGGGAGAAAATTGTTTATACATACCCTGCAGGCATTTTTGTTCTACTCTGGAGGTGCAAGGTGACTTCACGTTGGGAGAAAAGGTAATTTATGCCCACACAAGGCCTTTTTTATTCCTCTAGAATGAATCAAGAAAGGTCTTTCTTTAATTACAAGGCTGAAATGGACTTGTAATGCACACCAGTGTAGGGTGTGTTTTTCCCTCAGAAGAGCTTGCTGGTAGCAGTGGAGGGGTAGGACTCTCAGCAGTCATTCTTTTAACACTAACTAAATAGCGTCTTCTGTGCATATTGTTTGCATCTGATTTTTTTATTTGGGAATTAAGTAATGGCACCAAAACCTTGCAAGAACTTTTGGCAACAAAAGCAAAGCTGTTTAGTCTGTTTAGTTTAGCTGATATACAGTACCCAGTATATCTGAGTACCCACTATAGGGTTTGCTGACAAAGGAGTGCTGAGAAGGAGTGATCTCAGTTGTGCTCCTAAGCAGCAAGCTTCAGGGACAAAATGCTTACAAGCCTGGTTGGGAGGTCTCTTGAATTCTAATTACACTCATTTAAAGCAACTTCATGACCCTGAATGTCAGTTTCTCTTGATCAGAATGGATGTGGTTTAGATGATCCATCCATTACCTCAAATAGGTGCTATGCTATTCCTCCCCCAGGTGTAAATGGCTGCACAGTGATCAACCTCTGGCATTCATCTGCCTCAGCTGTGACAGATATGGTTTCCATGTGATCAAGAAGGATTTTGTTGCATGGCTCCATGTGACAAAAATGGTAACTGGGAACCAAAAGTGCTATACTGGAAAAGAGTAATGATGAGTGCGCTATAGATGGGTCTGTCTGGAGAAGCAGCTGGGATTTCCATAGTCCCTACCAAGCCGTGGAGCTGGAGTACGGGTGAAAATAATCCACATGCAGTCCCAGATGAAAAAAAGATGGGCAGAGGAGCATGAAACTGAACAAGAATAGAGGGGGAAGTCTCTCTCTCCAAACTGGTCTGAGCTTCAAAAAATGAAATAGAAATTGAAAAGCTTCTGAACCAAATCTGTTTGCATGCTGGCTCAAAAGACTTGGTTCTGTTCTCATCCTTCCCTTGAAAATCACCTCCTGCTGTTATCGTCAGAGCGACTCTTTTGGCATTTCGCAGGCCTTCAGTCTGTTACGAATCTTTCTTCAGTGAGTCAGAAGGGCCATGTTCCACCCAAGTGAGGCTGAGAGACTTTCAGGTTGACATCAGATTTTTTTAAAGTCCTTCAGCTTTTGTCATTCTGTAATAGTTAAATGCGAGAAAGAAAAAAAAAGAAAGTAAGAAAATTGCAAGGATTTTCATAACACCTGGACAATCATCCAGAATAGACAGGTAGAAATACATTCAAACCAGCTAACAGAGCTAAAATATCTGTGCATCATTAAGCAGTCTGAATATTTTTAGGAAGTGAAAGGGGAAGATGAGGTGAAAAAACTGCTAAAAATTTGAGTTTCTAGCCCTGCATTAGTGATTCTCACTTCTTTTAGAAACAAGGCTTAAATATTATCATACACAGGGAAATAAGAGTTTTTAATATAGAAACAGATAACTTGATTTCTTTCTGTAAAGGGATTCTCATTCACAGAGCAAGTTTTTAACTGGACACCTCAGTATTTTGCAGAAATTAATCCACTGTTGAAAGTACAATTAGACTCACTTCATATAAAGAATATTGTATCAGTTATTTATTGGGGTTTGTATGCAGAGCCCACAGGAGCTGGAGATGGGGTTTCCAGCTAACTATATATAACTGTACTTATCACAGCTTCCTCTCAGCTGGCTTTCTGACCTGACCTCAAACCAGCTGGAAACATTAAGCATAATCAAAGTTTAGGCATTCTGTCTCACTCTCTTTATTAATTGTTGGGTTAAATTATCTGTAGGTAAGCTTTCAAGTACTTCTGTTAAGACATTGAGGTGTAGTGCCATTGTGTGTGAGTACTGCATCGAGTATTTACAGACAGGCCCAGGTATATCCATCCAGATTATTGATTTTGCCACATAGAGCAGTGGCTGTAGTCATTAGACAGTTCAAGTAATGAAATAGACAACAAAATAGTAGTAACAGCCTTTTCCCTTTAATACAGAACAGTGTCCATGAAGCTAGTCCTCAGATGCAATGAGTGATTAATCTTTTTAAAGGAAATGGACAAGAGATATTACATTCTCTTTTAATAATCTTACTAAAGAGATTTAAGCTCTAGAGGCATCTTGAAGGTAAGGTTTGAAAACAGGGAACTTTTTAGCAGGGTGTCAGATCCTGAGTGGGTGTAAATCAGAAAAGTTCTATGTCTTTCAGCATGACTGTGCTCTTTTACACTCTTTTCATGTGTGCATCCAAAAATTTCTGGAAGAAAAGCTCTGGTCTAAGAGACATGTGCTTAATTGCAGCAGCTTTTGCTTAACCTTAAACACTTCTCAAGTGTTGTCTTGTTTAGGAATGCTTTTTTTCCCTAAAGGGAAGCTGCATTTTGTAAGGAGGATTTTGGTGGTGATACATTTCTCTAATGTCAAATAAAACAAAAAATATCTGGAGATGTCAAACAGATATAACTGATACTTGATGTATTTGGAGCAAAGACCAATCTTTTGACTCTGAAATTCAATTGAATCCTAAGTCAATGCTACCTTGTTTGCAGAAAAGATTTCTTGGCAGGACATCTGATGCACCTATCATAGGTGATAAGAGCAGATCTTTTGAACATTAGCACACCTGTGCTGCTCTTAGTTCTGTTGCTTAGCAGGCTTGTAAAGCATTTTGTGCTAACAAAGTAATGCAAAGACAAAAAACATTCTCAGTAAGAAATGCATGTGTGAAACACCAAAATATATTTAAAAGACAAACCCCCACAAATTAACATTGATGGAAGACAACACTTCACCCAATCAAGTTGCAAGATAAAAAAGATGTCTGAAAACAGGTAAAACCACAAAAAGTTGCTTAAAATAAAAAGGGATATTAAAGATAGGTTTCCAGCAACAACAAAAAAATTTTTTTTCACCTCCTTCTTTCTTTCCTTTCTGGTTACTCAGATCTTTGGGAAAGCTCCAGGCTTTGGGCAGTCAATTCATTTCAGCAGAGTAAGGATAATAGTGGAGCAGACAGAAGAGCTATCAACAAGGAGCTGGACTATTTACAGTGCCCCTCCCTGTCTCCGGATCAGACAGAGATATTACCATGGATTGCTTTTTCCAATAATGAGAATACTTCTCACTTCTGTGGGCCTTCTATCAGCTAATTGCCAAGGGTTCATGAATTCCCCAATTTGCCTTTGTGAATTGTAAACGGGACAGAAATGAGGGAAGATTGATTTTGGGCTGAGGGGTGCTAATTCCTCCAGAACATCTTTTTCTACTTAACATCCCCCCTCCCCTCAAAACCCCGGCTTCCCCATAAACTAGTCAAAGCCCTTTATCTCAACATATCTACGAAGTAAAAACTTGTGCCCTTGGTTTTGTTCATCACCTTTACCTGCAAACAGGGGAAGGGAAGGGAGGCGTGAGCAGAGACCCAAGTAAGGGGCTTCCTCGCCAGTCAGCACAGCTTTCTTGGTGCCCAGAAGAGTGTTGGGGAAAGGCTGAAGCAGATCCTGCAAGACACTTTTCTCTGTGTGGTGCAGGCTGGGTTATCACAGGACATTAGTCCTGCAGAGTCCTATTTCCATCCCTGGGGAACTGCCAGAGAGCAAGCACAGTGCTCTGGCTGTGAGCTGGGCACCTCTCCTCTGCTCAGGCAGGTGGTGGGAGGGCGGGAGAGGAAGATGCTGTGGAGATGGCTGGTAACCGAGGTGTCCCCCCACTGTGGAGGGATCCGTCCCTCCACAGCTCCCAAGCCAGGTTCCTGTGAGCTGTGCTCTAGCAGAGCTGCTCCAAGTGTCTGGAGGGAGGAGGGCATGAGCCTGGATTCTTGCCTCTGAGACTCGTGCAGCAGAGTTTGCAAAGTATAAGACCACAAAGGCAGTGATTTTTGGCCACCCTGATACATACCAGGGTCTGCTTCTGAGACCTGGTCTCATTAAATTCATCCCTTGCTCTGTCTGTGAAGAACCTTCCCTTTGAAGACCTTTTAAGGTCTTATGGACACTTGTCCTGTGGGGCCAAACATCCCTCATTTGTGCTATGTGTCATCTGCACTGTTTTCACCAGTGCGAGGCTGGGCCTGAGGCAGGACAGGATTGAGCTTTTAGTCAGAAGGAAATCCAATAATCCCATCTCCTAACCTGAAATTAAACGGATCAATAATAGGAGATGCTCAGTTATCCTCCACAGACTTTCCACCCGGCTGTGGATATGAGCTAGCTGCTTCTACAGCAAAAATGCTTGTTTCCCCCACTGCCAGATTTCCTTGAAAAGTGAAAGATAAATGAGTTGTGGTCTTGTAATATATGGCTCTGGAAATCAAGGACAATTTCCACATGGCTACGGCAAGGGAAAAGAGCTCGTGGATTAGCCTGCAAGGCAGAGTAGTGGCCTATTACAGCACTTTAAATAAATCATCCTGTATAATTGCTGCCACCCATCAGTTTGCTGAGATTAAAGAAGAGAGATATTGACAATATGCTTAGAATAAGAGTCTCAGTGTCCAGTAACACATAATGTTGCATACTCTGGTTGATGCCAAGTCTTTGTAAGCTCAACAAAAATTATGCTTTGCGCTTTTGCTTTAACATTTAGCTCTGGTTTTGGCTCCGTTTCTGATGGAAGGTTCCATTGTCACATAGCTAATCTTACCATTTTTTAGTCCCCTTTTTCTGCTAGAGTGGGTATCAGTCATTTCTAATCTGAACTCTCTGAAAGCAATGATCTCTGCTGCCTTTGATGGGTTTTGGAGCAGGCTGACCAAAATGACCAGAATGTTACTCCTAAGTATATACTCTCAAGACTGTGTGTATCTAAGGCTAAAATCAAGTCCAATGTTTGTAGGTTCTCTAGGGAAAGTTTTAGACCTTTATGTTCAGTACAAATAAGTTTTTGTGGGTAATTAGAGATGGGAGAAGACAGTGTAGTTTTGTGTTTCACTAACTCTTCTGAGCCTCTTAAAATCAAAAAGTCCCAAACAAACAAATCCTTTTTTTGTCACAGAAAATTAGTACTTAGGCAAATGCAATAAAAATGTTTTTCTGTTTTCCCTTATTAAGAAGAAATCTGTAATATAGTTTGTAGCAGTTGAAGGTAGTAACTTGCTTTCAAATTTTAACTCCTGGTCCAGTTGCTTTATCCAAAGAAGTTTTTCATCCTTTTGTATGGACTCTTTTCTCAGCCTTGACTTCCCAGCAAAGCCGCTTTCTTTTGAGCATTCAAGATACTGCAGAAGGTTTTGTTTTGTGGAGAGCAGCTCTGTGGTCACTTTCCAGCTCCTGCCCTTGAGTCACTGTATGACCTTAGTATGGTGCTTAGTCTCTGTATGCAGTCTTTTCCTTCCTCAAACTCTCACTGGGCTGTCAGTGTAAATTGTCTGCTGTAAACTCTCCAGTAAAAGGTCCACCCCTTAGTCTGTGGATGCAGACAGCCACACACAGTAGGCCTTTAATTTGAACCTCAGCTCCCCAGGTTAAGCGTAATAGCAGTAGTAAATAGCACCATGTTTCTGTCTGGTTGTGTACACTTAGTGGAAGACTAGATTTCAAAATACATGCATTTTGCAACCCTTTATTTATCCCAGTGCTCTAGCAAAATATAATAACAAAATATATTATGCTAAACTCTGCATCATAAGCACAAGTTAGCTAATTTATGGAGGACATTTGAATGTTCTTAAGGTAAATACAGCAAGCAAATGGATTTCCAGAGAACTGCAAGCATGGATGTAATCTCAAATACAATTTACTCTGCCTTTCTGTGGGTTTCATAATGTGTTAAATGCACGCAAAGGATCTGTGGCTATCAGAGGACCTACCTATCAATAGCTTTTAGCTGGTTACTGACTCCTAAGAGCAACATCCTGATTTATAGAATATGTGTATGGGAATACATGTACACAGAGACATGGGATATGTTTACAGTTGTGTAATCTTAATATCACACACAAGTGAAGTGCCTGGAGTTATACACACTGTACACTTCCTGGGACATCTGATTCCCACTTCACAGCCCTCTGCTAGAGAAAGCTGCTCTTCTCTTTTGCTTTTACTCCTGCAGAATGAAACAATGTCCTTCCCTGTAGGCTGCTTCGCTTACCACTTCAAGTTTAATATTGCAGCGTGTTTCACTTGCTCCTGCTCTTTTTCTGAGTGATAGAAATTATATGACATAATCTGGGTGGAGTGAGCTGGGAACACTTCCCAGAGGAGCCAAAGAGAATTCCCAAACAAGCAAGGTTCCCCCAAGCTGACGTGCCTTTAGCAGAAACATGCTCCTCCTTGCATTTTCACTTGTGGCTTACAAATCTCCAGGGCACTGTATGCTTGTTCAGCAGGTGCAATCGCCTGCTCACTTCCCAGCCCGGCAGGCATGGTTCCTGGAGTGTGGCTGGAAAACTCTGCCTCTCGGAAGCTACATTCACATACATGGATTTTCTTTCCTTGTTCTGTATTTTTAGTGGATCATTTTCAGTGGCCAATTTATGTAGCACCACGTCTTAGGCATGGGTTATTTTCTTTAGCACAGAATGATCAAGAATGAAAAGTTTCCAGCATTTCTTGCATATCTTTGGAAAAGATGTTCTTCATGAACAATACAAACAGTTTTTATTTACTCCCTCCCCATTCCCCATTCTTTATTTTGGTTAGCACTTGCTTGGTTGGTTGTACCCGTGATTGTTTCTACCACTGCTACCTTCAGCCATTCCACTTACTTGCTCTTTCTTCCACCCAAAATGAAATGGAAAGGAAAGGGAAGAGTTGGAAAAGATGAGGGAAAGGAAACAATTTAAATACCTATTTTTTGTTCCATTTTAATAAATTTTCCTGTTTCCTCGACACAGGGAGAACTTCCTCCCCTTAGCTTGTTTAGTGAAATTACTGATAAAAAAATAATTTAGAAGGTGGCTAATGTGACCTCAGTCCTTTCTGCATGCACTGTTTATACTGCCTTTGCACCTCAGGCTTTGCTGTGGGGACTGACTGAGGTAGGTGTGGTACACCCACAAATGCCATGATCATGATCTTACTGAACTTTGTTCTGTCTGACCATGATGTCATATAAAGACACCTTTGCATGAGACAGTGAGTGAAATGCATTCATCCTGCTGAAGAACAACCCCTTGACATAGACTTTCCTCCCTTTGTGTTGAAGATGGAGAGGCACCAAGGAATGCTTACTGAACAAATGCCTTACTATGAAAACAAATCATCGTGGGGGTGGATTGGTGTTGACAAGATTATTCTTACATCCAGGGTGGAATTCCTTGTCAGAAACCAAGCACAGCCTTGCAAACCCTTCAAGGCACTTCATCCTGCCTTGTGCTATGCATTGCTAAGGTAGAAGTCTGTTTTTGAGCTAAATGAGCTCCACGTCCCTAATGTTCAGAAAAGGGAACTAGGTGCTTCATGAGCAGGCAGATGTCCTGCAAAAGATGTTGTTCCCCAGCAGTCCCTGTGTGGGTGCATGTGGATCCCCCCAGTCCAGGCAGGCATTTTTGTCACCTGATGCCTCATGGAAATGTTTGAAGGGTCTTAGGTCTGTCCTAATGTGGAATGGGTTATTTCCAAGGGATAGGGAACAGACTGGAAGATAGAAAGAGACCTAACTCCACCATGCCAAGATAAAAATAACAGTGTGACACAATAGGACAGGCAGTGAGGGTGTAAAAATAGAGTTTTCCTCAGTTTGCAGCTGGGAAGGTGAGGATTAGCAATGGTTAGTAGGGACTAATCAGTAAGAAATGGGCAAATGGTCTGACTTAAGCCAAAGGCTGAGGGTGGTGTTCAATGAGGTCTACACCTTAGCATAGTCCTACAGAAAATCCACCATGGCTGAGAGCTGAAACTGGCCAATAGCATGGATCTCCCCCACTTCCTACTTACAAAGCCACAGCTTGTTTGGGTTTTTTTTATATTGTTTTTAATTATCCATTAAATAAAAATTTTTTTTTCCTAATGAGTTGCCTAGTTCTACAACAGAAATTTTGATGCCATGCATCTATAAAAGTAATTGTTCCTAGGGATAGCTTTATTAGCTCTCAGTTGCTTATGTGGTTAATCTGCAATTTTCCTGTAAAGTATGCTTTAAATCTCACCTCTGGGAGACATTCATTGCTCTGTGAAAATAAGTATTTTAGAAACAGCAGGGAAACATTTATTAAACATGCTGTGTAGTTGATAAGAATGTGTCTCTGCTCTGCAAAGTGGCATAAAAAACTCTATAAGGAATAGGGAAGAGAGAAGGAAAAACTCCAGAAGGCAGTGGTCACTAACAGGATGACTAAGTAGTTTTTCAAAGGTTTGCCACATGCTCTGTGTAAAACCATAAAAAATGGCTTTGTGGTAAGACTGGCTTGCAATCTAGTCAAAAAATAAAAGTGGTCACTCTTTCAAGGCTCTGTGTAACTCCAGCAGCTGCAGACAAACTTAAAACCAGACAGCAGAAGAAAGGAAAAAAATGTCCAGTTCTTGTCCAGACTTTCTATATTTGAAGTTTTCCAACAAGGGACTTGGCAGATGACACAAGTTCCACGAGCTTCCTGAGAGAGACTGGGGAAAGGGAAGAGGCTCATTACGCTCATGCCGTGTGCCACGAACATGAGAAAAGATCATTAAGACTTTCAAGTGTAAAGACAATCGTCAGAGCCAAGCACGAATGGAGAAAGGGCCATCAGGGCAACCTAACCTAGACAAAGCTTGAGAGTGCAAACATGGTACTTTAGTGTCTGGAAAGGGCTTCAGCTGCTGCTGTAGTTTATTTGCAGGTGTATCTTTTGGGTCTTGAATGCTCCACAGCAGTAGTTTTCCATCTCAACCCTCCTCCAGACGTTTTAGGCTGGTTTTCTACAGTGTGGAAGAAATCAGGCATCATTCAAAGAAAAGGTGGGCTTGGGTGTCAACTGTGATCCAGCTATGTCTAGATCACTGTCAAGCACAGCCAGTGGTCTGGACCTGATCGGGTTTGGCCTGTCATTTGCAAAATGAAGAGTCAGCACTAGATGAGCAATGAAGACCTTTCTCTAGATTCCTACTGTGGTCGTGTCTTCCTGGAAAGGTTTATGTCATGTGTGTCCATGTAGTATCTGTATGCTTGGCTGCCACAGAGTTTTAAGGTAGACCTGTAAGCCAGTGGTGTGAGGCAGTCTCCCAGGGGGCTGGGATGCACTCACCCAGCTGGGCTGGCTGGGGGAAAAGCTCTGCCTTAGTTTTTTTCTTTTCTCTTTAAGCCCCCTCATCAAGCTCAATGCCTACTGAGCTACAGGGAAGGTATGCACCTCTGCATATGGCTTCAGTTATGTCCCCTGGGTTTCACAGCAAGTGCTGCTTTGTTTTATTCTACTATGCAAGTATTGGTTTTGTCATACACACACACACACAGACACATACCAAAAGAGTGCATCCAGTGTGACAAAGCACTGTGCACTCATGCTGTGGTCATGGATATGGTACCAAAAAAAGATTGGGTAAGCTTGAATTGTGTGTTTTTCTGAGCAGTTTTCATCTCCAAAATCCTTGGACTTCAAATATTCTGGCTGTGTGTCTACTTAAGTCAGCAACAAAATTATCATTGACTTCAAGAACAGTGAAATCTGGCCAAGAGCACAACTGTCTGCAAGAATAATTTTACACCTGGACTTACAAAAAGATTAAGCTGTGCTGGGAGAGGCTTTCTATTATGGGCCCAAATAGTATCAAGGTGAGTTCACATTGAAAGAGTGAACAACATTATGGTGCCCCCCAAAACCTAGCAAGGAATGCATCTGGGCAAACCATTTTGGGCTTTTCCTAAGGGATAAACCCAGATATCTGTTGTTGGGAATGGCAGGGGATCAGGGCCGGGGCTGTGACCACCTGCCATGAGAAGCAGACAGACAGTGATTTTTCATGTTAATTGGTATCCTTTATTTAGGACTGTATCATTTGTTTGGGATTGTCTTGGGACTGTATTTTCTCAGATGTGCTTTGTCCCATATTTCAGCCTGTATGAAAGACCCTGACCTGTGAATGTGGTGTTAGGGCTTATAACACACTGCATTGGGAACAGACAGCTGCGAGTGAGTTATTCCTCTGAGCACTGGGTGCTTTGCAGACCACCATGCTTTGTGTCCTATTTCAATGGATATGGTTTATTGTGGTAGTATCCTCAGTATTTGCAGGGTGACAGCAGTGCTGAGTCAATATGGGCAGGCCAATTTATGTTTATAGGCCTGTGTTTGCAAAAATAATTTCAGATGTATGTGATTATACCATTAATTTCCAACATTAGTGGAAAAAGGTTGTTTATATTTTTAGCGTGGCTGACAGGCACAAGTCATGTTGTACATGCTTATTATCCAGGTTCCCTGTGAGCATGAAGGTGGGTGGGGAGAGAGCTTTCTAAGCTAGCAGGCATATAACTCTTTGTACTGTTATCTCTGAGACTCAGCTTTTTGTAGGAATAGTACTAGAAAGTGCTTAAAGGAAAGTACATCAACCTTTTGGCCAAATAGTCAACAATATGATCAAGGTCCTGAGTGTTAAAAGCTCATGTACATCCTGGACAAACCAAGTTTGTGCTGTATGTGAAAGGGAGAATATATATATTTCTTTGTTTTCCTGCAGGCCCAGATGCTTTAATTTACATTAAAAATGCTTATTTCCAATTTCAAATAAAAGGTCTGTGTGTTGACAGCTATTGAATCAGCAGGTGACACTAGGGACTTTTTAAGTTGTTTTTCGGCATCGCTTAGAGTCAACAGCAGGACGTGCTGTTCTGCAGGCTCATATTACCATTCTGATGTGACTTATCCTAGATGATGCAATACAAAATGAAAATGAAAAACTACATCTAGAAGAGTTGGAACGGTGCCTTGTTGGCCAATATGAATTTTTTCTGTGGTAAAATAGGCAATTCAAGGCTGATCAGTTTAGAAACTCTTTGCTGTCCTCTTTAGGGAAAAAAGTAAGTTGATGGTATTGAGCTTAGCATATTGTGCAAGCCTTGCTTTTCCGGAAGCCAGATGACCAGGCTTATACTCTGAAATTATCTGAATAAAATGCTGTCTGAACCTTTAACTATCAGCATTATCATGTGTTTTTGCACATGACAATTTGAACATGAAATAATAATTTTTTTCCTTATAATTTTTTATTATTTAAATATAGTATTTTCCAGGCTGACATTTAGCATACACAGATTTTCTGTCTGCATCTATAATGCAGTCATAAAAGACTTCATCACAGACATAATTTATCCTATTGTCTATGATGCAGAAAATCGTTGAGACGTAAGCTGCATGTTAGTAAATTACAAACAAGTATTGGGGAGATTATTCATCCATTTAAAATTAAGTATATGCCTAAATTTTTGCAGTACTAAGTAGAACCAAATGATCTTTTCAACCTGAGTTTCCTTCTTAGACTTTCTGCCCAAACCCCCGGGCAGTATTGCTGCAAAAAAAGTACGGTGACTGATTAATCAAAAGACTATTCTGTAGGGCAAAGTTACTTGGAAAGCTTTACCCTTTTTTAAAAAAATAATTATTTTCAGAAAATAATTCTTATAAGGTAATTTTGAGCAGCTTATTGAAACAAGTGTTGTGAATATCTAATGTTTTCTTCGTACTGAAGAAAATTGTGAAATTTGACTGATTAGTCAGTTCCTGTTTTCATTTTCCATAAATCTATTCTTATTTCAATTTCTCCTTTGAGGCTTTGTATGAATTGTACACACATGCACGCGCACACACGCACACAGAGGTTTGCATGCTGTTCATATTGAAATAGCCACCTGAAGTTGTCAATCTGTATTTAAAAACCTTGATGAGAAAACTCTGGTACTTTTTAAACTTGGATGTAGGGTGTTCAACCCACAGTCTGTCCTGGAGATCATTTCTACTGTCTAAGGGTAAGGCTGTGGAGCCCTCTCAATGGCAGACTTGTCCTCAGAGAGCAAACAAATGACCTTAAGAGGGAAAGTCACCCCGGTGAGTGCCAGCAAGAAAAAATCTCACATAATCACTGGAAGCAGCCTCCATCCACCACGACCTGCTTTGACACACACCCTAATATCTGCCCATAAGCAAAACTCTTTAAAAGACACAGCCTGTCAGACCTTGTGAGATTATCAACCTGAATTTTTCAGACATGAGCTATGTCATAATAGATCTGGTTTCTTCATGCAAGCATTGCTTTTGAAGCCCAAGTTTGTCAAGGTCAGGTACCTCACAGAGCTTAGAAATAGTAAACTCTGGGAAACAAAACACATGAAACCCCATGTATGAACACCAGGCTTTTTATGGTGCTGCTTGCTATCTGTCTGGGAGGGAAAGGTTTTCCTGTACACGTATTCAAATATTTACCTTCACATGAGGCAATTAGTCATTGTTCAAGAGGAGGAAAAAAATTGGTACATGCTGTAGGTAAATAGCTGCAGATACTTAAATTAAAACCTAAGAAGAAGCAGCTAAGAATAGCTCTGCAGATAAGCTGCAAGCAGGGCTTTTCTCTGCTGCCTCCAAGTCAGGCTAGGACTGTCCACACAGTCCAATTCAAATACACAGTTTCAGATTGCACTTTCTTTGCTTTTTGCTTTTATTTTTACTTATCATTGGTTGGAAACATCCCAGTTGGCCATATCTGTATATCAGTTTTGCTATTAAAATCACTGTGCAATCTATGCAGTGCTATAGATTTCCCACTTTTTCAGGGTGCAGAAAAGAAGAGGAAAGTGGTTTAAATCAGAGAGGAAGGATGTGTTGTGGTTAAAGCACTGCACGAGGTAATGTGGGTACAATCTCTGGCTGTCCCATCTGGCTGTGGCCAAATTGTGCAGTATCATCTCCTCTACAAAATCTGTGTTATCTGAGCTGGGGGGTAGATTCAATTTTATTTATATTATGGCTTGAGCCATCTGCTTCCATGCTGCCTGAGAAGCAGGGCTGAAGCTGAATTCTCATCCTCTGCTTGAAAAATGCAAAAAGTGGATCTAACTTTCCTCTTGCCCCCTCCCATTATCCCATTTTTTCTCATTTCAGTAGGGTTACTCTGAGCCTTGAGGTTTCTTCTCTATCACTGCTGCCTGATGTCTTCATTCACTGGATGAACTGTCAGTTCCCTGTAGTTGCTAGAAATCAAATGTTCGGGCAAGCTCTTCTTGTGAGTGTCACTATCCTCTGGAGTTGAGCAGTTGGCATTTTGGGAGAAGGACACACAGGTAGCATTACTTTTCAGCTAAGTGTCTCCAGATGGCAAGAGCAGTGGGTATTCCCTGGCCATTTTGAGAGGTAGTTCCTCTGTCCCTGCTCTCTCTCACTATATGCACATTGCCTCTGCTGCTCCATACTCCATGGTCTGAGAAAAGCCAACAGTCATCTTAGATCGATCGTCAGTGCAACCTCGTTCTTCCTAAATCGGCAGGGTGAGAGATGCAGCACAGGTCTCAGAAACTGCATCCAGAAGACAGGTTTTTCAGCAGTGTCATGAAGGGGAAAGTCAGAAACCTTTCCTGTGAACGCTGTGGTGGAAGTTGTGCAAGAAAGATCTTGGAGAACCAAGCGAAACAATGTTTCCTAAGCTAGACAGCTGCATGGACCAGAGAAGCAGACCCTGGGGCACAGCTGCCCACTTTCGGGGAAGAAGGTGGTGATATGAGTGAAACGGAGTGAGAGGATGTTAAAATAAGTCCATTTAATTCAGCATCATGGGAGGCTGCTGCACTTCAGCTGCTACAGCTATAGGCTGCTGGGCAGAGACCGTCAGCTTGCTCTCAAAGTTTGACAAGCTTCTCCACTTCTGGGAAGGACATGATTCTGAATCACAGATCCCACATGCTCGGAAGAGCCATTGACTCCACCTCTGCTAGAGCTGGGCTGGCCCTCTCTCAGCACGTTCAGATATACAGCAGCTTTTACGAACTCCACTCCCATATACGTTCCATCAAATAGTCATTGAGGTTTGGGACAACAACCCACCTTGATACAGGTGATGGTGCTAACAGGCTGTGGCCAGTGAGGTGGAGCAGGATCAGTGGGGGTTGTGGCTGCAGCAGCATGGAGGTTATCAGGCAAGATACAGCTCAGGAAATGCATCCTGGAGTAAACATTGCAAAAGGTCAGCTCAGGGCCCAGACAAACGTGCTGAGTCCACCAGAGACAGACATGATGTTGCCAATGTTTGCCGCACACCAGCTAGCACTCTGGCTCGAGAGACAGTCAGAGGAGTCTGCTCAAAAAAACCCTGATGGCAAACATCCCACTGTTGTGAGCCCAGGCCACAGAGCTGCCTGTAGACATGCCTCTTCAGTGTGAAGGGCAAGGCCCTTTATTTTGTCAAAGGCAGTGCCAGATACCAGCGCTGTTGTGCGAAATGCTATGCAGGCTCTTGCAGGGCATGGGGTCCCTGACCACTCACTGTCACTGTGCAACTTCTTTCACAGAAAAGAAAATCTAGGCTGTGTCAGTGGGTCGCCTGCCAGTCTTGAGCATGCCATCTTTTGTCCTGTTAGGTTGGAAACATGACGCCTAGGGCAAAAAGTGTGAGTGCCTGACTGAATGGCTAATGATCCACAAGCCTTTCTTTGGAGTTTGTGGGAAGAGAGCATGTGTCTTAAGACAGCATAGGGGAGCTGCTCTCATTGTGTCCCTCCCCTCAGCCAGGATGAAAGAGAGTTTCAGCACTGTGACACAGGAGTTCAGCATCAATTACAGCACCCAGAAAGATCTAAAGGTGTCTCAGTCTCACTACCTGAGGGTATATCAACAAGGTCATTTGCAGGCAGATAGTTTTTCTCTGCTTGTGCTCAGGACAGGGACACAAACCAGCCTGCCCCTGCAGAGTGTTTATTGCCACAGACACAGCATCACACTCACCACAGTCATACAGCTTCTGGTTCTGACTTGCTTCTGGCTAGCTCAATGTGTTGACAGAGTGTGTTTGTGCCTGTATGTGACATACTTTTAAGACTTAAACTGTCACCCCAGTGAAGTGGTGACAAGGTAGAAGTCATGTCTCCTCTGTGGGCTTGTGATATTGCTGAGCAGGGACATGTCCAGCTCTCCCTTCTGCTTTGCGGGTAAAATCTGGCCTCCAAATTGTGCTCACCCGAGATCTGTTAATAAAAAAGATTGTCATCATATGGCATGTTGATAAGGCCACAGAAACCAGGCCAAGAAAGGTACCAGTGCTCATTCCCTTACTGTCTGCACTGGCAGTCATTAGCTCAGATCTGTGTCCAGGAACAAAGTTGCACCAGTGGGAAATCCCTGCTGTGAGTCACTCTCACAGGATAAATACTGTGATGCACGTGTTGATGCAAAAAGAGGAGTGAGTTACAGAAGAAACCTGTCACCTTTTCATTCAACTTGTTGCAGATGGACAGAACAGCATGCAATTGCTTTCAGGTGTCACCCAGGATGAGGGGCTGCCAGCTTGTCTTCCTGTCGATGGACTCTACACAGAACAAACATTGCTGTTTGGAGGTAGGGTGAAAGAAACAAAATACTTGCCCACTTCATGCTTTTTAGCTGCTTATTTCCAAGTAATGTCAGCAGAGTAATGGATTTGTTACTTAGCTGATCTTTCTCTTAGTTTTATCTGTGTTGCCTACAGTTTGCAGTTCTCTGTGTGAGGAGAGGATATGTAAACTTTGACCGCTCCCTGTTAAGAGCCTGTCCAGTGCAATGGATGGGCATCACAAAGGTACCCAAGAAAATTTGTTCAGCCACTCTGGGTACCGTGGCAGCATGCCGTCTTGAGAGCAGCCTGCGCTGCCCTCAGGGGCACTCATGGGCAGTGGCTGGTGCTGATAACCCATGCTTCTGCTCCATCGTGGAGGGATTCGTAAGTCAAATGGAGCAGCACTTGCTTTAGGGCTCTGTCTGGTATCGTTGTTGTCTCTGGCATTTCCAGATCACAGAACAATTCCTTGTGTGGACTTACAAAATGTTTTTTCCTGATCAGCCTGAGTCCAGTTTCAGTGTGCAAGTCGCATGTGAGAGGATGTGAAGAGCAAATATTGGAGAGATTTGAGGTCACCAGCACTGTAGTGGAGAGCTAGTTCCCAGAGAAGAAGTGGATTCTGGGTCATCCTGCCTGCGTTGCCTCTTTTCCTCATCAATTTCACGCAAGGTTTTACATTCTGGAAGCTGCATGACACCCCTGCTCCCGAACAGTCCTGCACAATCACACCATGTTCCCTGCCTAATCCCTCAGCAAACTCATGGGCATGCCTTAAGCAACGAAGCAAACTTCAGGTACCCTTTTCTTGGGACTTTGCTTATGGCTCTTGACTTGGCTCCTCTCCTTTCTGCAAGGAAAGCAGAAACTGATGGAAATAGGTAACTAAGGTTATGGAGATCCACAGTGATCCCACTGGACAGAAAGAGAAGATGTTTCAGAAAGTCTCACTGCTTGAGCTACTACCCTGGGTACTGGTAGTTGAACCCAGAAAAACCGACTGCTGTGGGCACTGAACACCCAGAAAATGCCCTGAGAAAAGCAAATGGCATTACAGGCCAGACAGTTGTCTGAATCCTGGTTTTACTGCAGTCTTTTTCTCCAAACTGTTAAGTATTACTACAAAGGAGGAAAGGTAATGAGAAGATCAAAAGTGAATGTGAAAGTGGACAGTAGAAGGGAAATCCTGCCCCAGGATACATCTAAAATGGATGGAAAAGATTGGCAGGAAAAGCAGTATCTGACAGCATGACAGGAAATAGAATTTCTATCACATGGGGAATTCTAAGATGATTTTTTTCTTCTTGTTATTGTATGAAAGGAATTACTTTCAAATTTAATGGTGCTTTGTTGTTTATTATCAAAATATTTTTTTTGGTCAAAATTGAAACAGCGTTTCTTTATCTCATAGCATTTCAAAACAAAACAGGATAGTCAAAACATAGCAGAATGAGAGGTGGAAAGATAAAGATTGAAAAAGAAAAATACTTGTGTTGTTCTTTGAATAATTTCAAAGTTTCCTGACAAATTGACATGCACCAATGAACGGCTTGACTTGTGTTGAAGCAACATTAACTGACAGGTGTTCTGCTGAAAATTTCTTTTCAGCCAGGTTCAAAATACCTTTGCTTTGGCAATTGGGACTAGAGGCACAATGAGATTAAGATCTTTATTGGGCTAGCCTTGCTGTATTTATGATCTCGATTCAAGGCTTTAACAAAGCCCTCCAGGGTCACTTAAAGACACTGTGGCAGACTTGGCAGTTGAATGCATATTCACTGTCTCTCCCTGCTTACACCCACAGGACCAGGTCTATGTCCTGCTGGCCAGGCCTTTTCTCTTCTTTTTCCCTAGCATTTTACCTCTGCTGGATCTGTTACTCACTTTTCCAGTGTGATATATTGGTACAGCTGATTATGAAACATGAGATTGGTAACAAGCAAGAAAAAGATGAAAAACTCCAGAAATGCATGATCAAAAAAGTAATAAGCTTCTGAAATAAAAATAGGAGGGGGCAGCTACATTTTCTTAACTGAACTGCTTCTTTTTTCCAAGACTGAAAATTCTTGAATACTGTGCACTTCTGTTTAACTAGATTACTTACCACTTCTAAGAGTGGGTGGGTGGCCTAATATAGCCTTTGTGGGAGTGTTGCGGCCAGAGAAACCTGAAATGTAGCCATCTGCCACATTTTCTATAATAGGCTTCTCATTTATATAGGTGATAGGACAACCATCTGCAAGGGCAAGTACCAGCAAATAAGTATTTGGCAGTCCCTAAGATTTCAGAATTCCTATTTACACAAAGTTTCTTCAGAGCCTTAAAGCAGAGAAAGGTGGAGTGAGAAATGATCTAATTTCTTAGACAGCAGGGTAATGTTGTTCAATGAAACAACAAACATTTGAGCAATGATGGTTGCTCCCTACCATGATTTGTTCCCTACCCAAGTGCCTTACTTTACCTTCTTATTTTTTCCATTTTTTTCCATTGTCATTGACTGTGACATAAAAATGTTACAAACATTGTCTGTTTGCATGTTTAGGTATATTACTGAACAAGTGGGGAACTGTAGATGTGCATAATAATGACAGATACTTTCACTGGCATTGAAAGTATTGGCCTACCTCATGTGGACTCTTAGCCTGCTCTCTGGAGAAATGCTCCTGCGGGAGTTAGTGTAAGCGTGCATGTCAACACGTGTGTGTGCACATATGCACACCTTTGTGAATGTGCTTGTTCACCTGAAGAAGTATTTCCTTTGTCAGAAGGTTTTTCCATTTCTTTGACCTGTCTATTGTGTGAGAGTCACCTCAGGTTTAGTTGATGGTATTTCCATTCACTTTTAGGCAAGCAAAACTTACAGAAAAATAATAAGCAGCAGAAATGAAAGAAACACTCTGAGACACTATGAACCCATGGAATGTAGTAGTTATTTAACTTTCTTTCAACAATCACTGAAAATTACTTCTGTCATGAGAAGATGTTTGCAGAAAGTGACTGGATGTCTCTCTGTGTTTAAGTAAGCAGTCAGGTTTTTCTGGAGACATATATAACTATGTGGCTTACAGGCAGTTTTGTATGCATTAATCCGTGATAGGCAGAAGTGTGATCGTTTTACCAACAAAGAGACATTTACACAACTCCATCATAAAGTCACATTACAACAAGCACAGCTTCCTGTGTACTGATATGGAGCACCTGTGTATTGATATAGTTGATCTCCACTTCAGGCATTACTACTTGAATGACAGAGTGAAAATGTTCTGAGTGCAAACACAGCTTAATGAAAATCCCTGCAAAATACCCAATGTCTACGTACCAGATAGATACACTGCAAACCAGTGGGACAACTTACCCCAATGTTCAGAGCCAGTGCGAGTCCTACACATATACAAATGCTTGAAACTAGATTGCTAGCAGTGATTAGGGGTGAGCTGCATCCAAACAGTATTTTACTGTTATGAATCATTACTGTATGCAAGAAAAAATGGAGGAAGGGGGAAGAAGGATGACATGGAGGAAATACACTTTTTCTTCTCTTCCAGAAAGCAAAACAAAACAAAAAGGAAAGCAGAAATTTCCTTGAAACTGTAGTGAAATATTTCATCTTAGGAGAATGCTAAAAGTTTCATTGACACAAAAGTCCCATGAGATTGTTTTAATACATGCAAAGGATAAAGGTTGTAACCTGTGGTTGAATTACACTCTGAGTATTTGGAATAAAGGGTGAGTGTCTCAGAAGGATAAGACAGTTAGTATTAAACTCATTTAACGTAAGATGGCTATCTGGAAAGGTTTCAAGAACAAATCCATGTCTTATAAAGAAAAAGATGCTGCAAGGTGACCTAATTCTGGTTTACAAATCCCTGAAAAAATCCCATGAGGGTCTGGTTAGGAATTTCTGGTTTTTATGCCACAGATGCCAGACCCTGGGGCATGATCTCAGATTAATGAATGGGAAGTTTCACTTTCACACACGTGCAGCAGGCGGCCTTGCAATGGGATATGGGTTGACTCCCTAGTATGAACAACATGAAATGGAAGGGCATTAGGCTCTAGTGGAAAGATGTTCTTGATGAGACAGAGAGAAGGCGGAGGTCCCACCTTCATGTCTCCAAGGCTCAGTATTCCAGGGAAAATCTATTAATAGCTGTATTTGTGCCTTAATTCCCAGTACACACAAGAGACGATAATACCTTCCAGCCTTAACAGGGTTATGTGGGGAGCAATTACTTTATTTTTGACATATCCTCAGATACTGCCTGGCTGTGTGTGATGCACTGGTTAAAAGGGTCTGGTGTATGGTATTATCCTGATGATGTACTTCAGATAGTATGACTTTTTCACACAATGAGTGCTACAGTAAGTCAGACCTAAAGTTTTTGCAGCTTGGATCTTTGTGTCCAGAAGCAATCAGTACCAGGAACTTAATGAAAACTCCCATGAGACAAAATAAAGACATCCCTTTCCTACTATGCCTTATTTTCTGTCAGGCTTAAGATGTAAGAGCCCAATATTACTGCCAATTTGTCAGGGCTAATAGCCACTGAAGAACTTATTCCTCATGAATTTGCACATTTCCTTTTGAATCCAATAAAATTTTTGGCCAGAGGCTCTGCAGTTTGAGAAGAGGTATGTTTCTAGAGTGACTGAAACCACCTACTTGATAATTTCAGTCATTCATTTGTTCCTCCTTGTTAATGTGAAATTGTGGGTAATTTATTCTGATTTACCCTCCTTTGGTGATTTTGCAGATCTCTGTTTTAACTATATAGACAACAGAAACTTCAGACCAATGCAAAACTGGCATTTTGTAAATATGTCCCCAGATGACATTTAAATTTAGTAGTCTAATCTGAAGGCAAAAGCCTCTGCACTGACACTGGAGTTAATGCAATTAAGAGTGTTGCTTGTGGGGAAAGAGGAGCAGAATGATCTCTTGGAAGCCATGTTGTCAACCATAGACCTAATTCATATTGTCACTGGAATTGAATTTACCATTCCATACCATATAACTCTCTGATCTGGTTACCTTATGGCCATTTGCTCTATGACAACCACTCCAAAACCAACTGAAATCATTAGCTGATGAATGTGGAGTAAGATGTGCTTGTTTCAAACACAGAAAAGAGTGAACGTTTGTAAAAAATGTCTTGCACAGAAGTGATTCCTACAGATGACATCTTTGAGGCTTCATGTATCCAGAATATGAGATACATTTTCCTTTCCTAGTTAAGAACAACAGGAAATGCACAGCACAACTGAATTAATTGGTCCCTGCAACTGCCAATTTTGCAGTAATTACTTGCATGTTGCTCTGGTAGTAGGCTAATATCTTTAGGTCCTAGAGTCAGCATTATTATACACATACTGATTTCAAATCATGTAAGTCACTGCGCTTATGTTTTCAAAGACTGAAGTCGAGCAAGTGCTTAAGTCAGTGGTGGATGAGAGCTTAGCTGGGTGCATTTTGAGGAAGACAGAAGGAGAAAAAATAGACTGGCATTTCCTTCAGTATCCTCAAGAGATGGAGCTTTCAACCAAGGGTTGGGTGGAGGATGTGGGAAAAGGAATGAAATGGAAGATAGGAAGAGAATGCCTATCATTAAAAGATTACTTTTACAAATCACAGGATTTATCAAATCCTTAGCTGGGTGGGAAGTCATTTCTCTACTCAGCAGAACATTGCTGAAAGCCCTAAGCCCTCCTCTGGGAGAGAGAAAGGACACCCTGAAAGAGCTGTTGGAATTGTGCCTAAAGCCCCAGCTGACTGGGGTCACCTGCGTTTGTTCCATGTTCTCACCATGGGAGGCAACAATCTGAATTTCTCAGCCACAGAAGGACTGTTGCCCCAACACAGGGGGCCTTGTCATTGCTCCATTGTTGCCCACACCCTTGGGTGTCCACCTGCCAGGACCTGGAGCCATACCTAATGTTTATTGATCAATTCAAACTGGTAGTTGCTGGCCAGGTGTAAGGTACTGCACCAAGGGTGATGGGCATGTTTTTGAAGCTGTAGATCCCACAGTAATTTGCAACCTCTTTCATCCACCTAGAGATGGATGTTGTGGTTTGGAAGCACTTGTTAGCCCAGATTTTAGAACTGAAGCTGGGAAGGAGAAAGGAAATGCGGCTTTGAAACAAACAAACAAACAAACAAACAGTCACAGAAATTCTGTTATGGGGCTGAAATGTGCTTTTAAAATCTGTTGTTCCTCAAAATTCATATCCCTTTCCTCCCACTTGTTTGACATCTTCAGAACTGAAAGCAGAGGGCCATGGAACACATTTGGTGCTAGAAAATGGCTCCTTTGTGCACCTGAGTGGTTTGCACATACACACACATGGAAGAAGCCTATCGGGGCAGAGAAATGAGGTGGTGTTGCAGTATGTTGTGTCTGTACTGTTCCACAGAGGCTCAGTCCTGTGTCATGCCAAGCTCTCCCCTGACACCCTGGAAACCATGCTGCATTGTGTTGGGTCAGGCTGAGATGGAGTTAATTCTCCCCATAGCAGCCATCTTAGTGCTGTGCTCTGTATTGGTAGCTAGAAAGGTGTTGATAACACACCAGTGTTTTGGCTACTGCTGAGCAGTGCTTACACAGCATCAATGCTGCCTCTCCAACCTTCCTCCCCCCTCCACCAGCAGACTGGGGCTGGGCAAGATCTTGGGAGGGGACATAGCCAGGACAGCTGACCCGAACTGACCAAAGGAATATTCCATACCATATGACGTCACCTCAGCTATAAAAGCTAAGTAAAGGGAGATGGAAGGGGGGCATTCGTTATTTACATTTGTCTTCCAGAACAACCACTACGAGTACTGAAGCCCTGCTTCCCAGGAAGTGGCCAGACATCGCCTGCTGACAGGAAGCAGAGAATAAAATCTTTTGTTTTCCTTTTCTTTCACGCACAACCTTTGCTTTTGCTTTATTAAATTGTCCTTATCTCGACCCACAAGCCTTTCGTTATATTTTCTCTCCCCTGTCCAGTTGAGGATGGAGAGTAATAGAGCGGCTTTGGTGGGTGCCTGGCATCCAGCCACTGTCAACCCACCACATGGGTCCAGCCTCAGATCCCTCAACAGCACTGCACCTTGGTGCCTCCAGGGAACATGTAGCTTCCCAGTGGTGTGACCTGAGATGAGCAGAAATTCTTGCCCTGTGCTGTGACACCATTATGAGCTGCCCTGTGTGATGGCCATCTGTTCCAGTCAGGTGGTCTGACTCACAAATCTTGCTTTCTGGGCATCCCATCGACTTGGGAGCCTGTAGACCTGTGCGGAGCTGCAGGGAACCTGGTGGTTCTGGTATGCCTCAGTACGGGTTGGTTTAAGGCAGTGGAGAAAGGATAAGAGAATTTTTAAGGTAAATTGTTAAGGAACCAGGCACAGGAAGTCTGGACCAGTCTGATGAGTCAGAGAAAATCTGCAGGGAGATTTCACCCATTTAAATGCTTACATTTGTCCTTTTCTGCAGGTTTGCTCAGTTTGGTGTCTGAGGCAGAGGCTGAAGCTTGCTATTCTGAGACGTGTGCCTTTGGCTAGCTGCTGGGCTAGTGTCTCCACTGACGTAACTCCACTGAGGCTTGCTGATTTGCAAAGCACTTGGCGTCCTGCTCCTGGTTTTCGTCTCTCCCTCTCTGCCTCTCTGGCACTCTCTAGCCTTCTCCTTTTACTCTGGAGGGTGTAACCTGGCAAACCTTAGCCGTGCTTCCTCGATGAGGCTCTGGCCCTGAACTGCTCTGAATTCAGCTGACCTTTCCAAACAGGTCTTTGGGGGCTTTGCTTTGTCCTTGTGTGTTTTTCATAGCCCATTTTTTCTGCATGAAGCACACATTATTTTCTGCTTGCAATTCCCAAAACTTCTTCTGCTTGTCTTTCTAAATTATCCCACCTTGGATGGACCTGGATCTCTACCTGGGGCTGGTGCTTTGCCTTCCATCAGTCTTGATTCTCTGTTGTCACACTGTACTTCCTCCTTCCACCCCCAAGGATTGTGGGCCTGAACCACAATAAGGTATGTGGCTACTCTGCAAGCTGGCATTGAAGTAGCATATAATCAGAGAGAAAAAAATTACAGAGGGAGATGCATACACAAACATACACATTCTTTGGTGAGGATGATGACTCTGCTATGTGTTGACCACACTCTTTTTGAATGTTTTCTCTATTCCTCTTGTAATATCTGCTCTCCCTCTAGCCTGCTAGGGTCAAACAGCTTGACTGGGAGTGGGGAGGAGATAATCCTCCGTGCCAATCTGTTATAAAAAGGTGACTGATTTCAGGGATTTTTTTCAGTTTAATGAGTTAACAAAGATATCAGGGGGAAAAATAAGTGCCAGCTGAGCCAGAAGATAAATTCTTTAGTGTTCGGAAGGGCAATGGGGGAAAAGAAGAAGTGGATTAATTTGGCTTAATTTGAATACTGTGTGATGCTGAATGAAATAGTTTTGTTTGGGTTATTTAGTACTCTTTCAAATCAACATTTCTTATTTAAAAGTGGCCCAAGTTGAAACAAAAATGCTTAAATCAAAGTTCCCAAACTGTTTAAAAATGTCCAAGTGTCACAGTTTCTTTTTCCCAGAATAACATGTTTTATTCTGGAAAGTCCTGGGGATGAGGAAGGGGGAGGGAAAGAATTAATCTCAGCAACAAGAAAATGTTTTGGGCTAAGAAAGCACTCACTAAAGGCAAACTGAATTTGTAAATGGTTTCAATGTCACCAAAATCATACTGCCTGGCAACTTTGCTGCATCAAGGATTCACTGTGAAATGTCAGTGGTTCAGCCTGGCAAACAGTTGTAAATCATTCGCCTCATTCCCAACTTGCCTCTGTCCCCAGCGCTGCTGCACTTATGTAGGCTGAGCTCACAGTACACAGACCCAGAACACACAGCTGTAGGACTCTCTAAAGATGTCTTCATTTCTTCTATCAGTTTACAGAGCCTTTCTCACACACACACAAAGAAAAAGGAGTTCCTAGATTTTAAGGCTATCAACTGATTTGGGGCGAGAAGAGGAAGAGAGGGACCTAAACCTGATTTTTGAGCATGTGGACTTTGCAATGGAGCAAATATTGCATCAGAGAGCTGATTTGTTCCTTAATCAAAACAGTATTCCCATAAAGCTACCCACAGTCCCATCCTTTGGAAAATCAGGCAGGCTCCTAAACACAAGTAAGGAGCTTATTATTTCTTTCTCAGTTCATGATCGCTGGGTTCATCTGGAGGCTGACTGAGCCACTTCTAGCCTGGTCTTGCAGGTGGTGCAAGGGAGCTGGAAAATGCTTTCTGATGGGGAGGTAAGACTTGACCTCTTAGCTGCTCAGCAGCTCCCAGGTCCTGTTGAATTGTCCTCCCACTCATTCACTCTCTAATTAGGGAGATCTAAGCACCTTTTGGTGTGCTATCTGTGAAAGCCCTCTGGCTGGCTGTGAAAGCCCTCACTGCCCTCTGGCTAGATTACTACTTACTATCAGGATTGCTCCCCAGAGAGTCACTAAAAAGGGTGGTATTACCCTGGATGACAGACTATCTCCCCTACAGGTTTTTCAGCAATAAGTCCCACTGATCTCAGTGGGAACAGTTTTAAGAGTTAAAAACTACCCATGCTCATCCCTCTCCCCTTAAATGACTTTATTTTTGCAGTTTACATCTTAGTTTCTAACTTGTAGCCACAGACAGCTAAACAAACATGCTCTTAGTCAGCTTGCTTTGTGGGGGGAGTTATTACAAGCTTGTAGCAGGTCCTGTTGGTCATAAGGCAG
This sequence comes from Harpia harpyja, assembly GCF_026419915.1. Classification (NCBI taxonomy): domain Eukaryota; kingdom Metazoa; phylum Chordata; class Aves; order Accipitriformes; family Accipitridae; genus Harpia; species Harpia harpyja. The sequence goes on from NC_068969.1 coordinate 63,765,184, forward strand.
AGAGAACCTTATAGCCGAGTTTCCCTGGCTCTGAATAAACTTAAGATGAAACTCAGATGAAGCCACTCCTTTCTTCTGCACATTTGCTGCTCATGCTGTGTCAAACCTGATTATTATCATTATCTCGGTTCTGTCATACTCTATAAATACATGTCTAAATGAACCAAACAGCATGGCAATTTTTGTCAAGGGGGAAGTGTGAGGAAGGATTTCATTAGGGCTCTGCAGAGAACGCTTTGCAGAAACAGGGAGGAAGATAAGACTTAAGAGTCTTAGATCTTACTATAGATTAAGAGACATCTCCTGGGAGTAGCGCCTCCTGGCAGCGATGGCTTTCAGCTTGGCTTGGGGCAAGAGGAGAGAGGTCTCACCTTCCCCAAATACGTAGGATTTCTAACACAGAATGTGCAGGGATTGAATGAAATCTCCAAGATAAAAATGGGACACATGGTACCTAACAGTGACTCTTAAACCCTGGAAGTCCAGATTTTCAAAGCCTTGCACTAGCCCGAGGGGTATAACCCCATAGAAGCTGCATACAAAAAAGCCTGGATGAAAAAAAACACAAAGTGTTACTGAAACAACCTACAGGCAAGGGAATTACTGTGTGTATGTAAAAGGAAACACAAGAGGGGTATTTTAACCTTCACCTTCCAGCTCCTCATTGTGGACTAGATCCAATGCCTATAAAAGTCAGTGGAAAGACTCTCATTGACTTCATGAGAACTGGATCGGGTCCAATGTGAGTTACACCTACTTCGGCTCCCTGCCATTGGTGGAGGTAGTCCTAAAAGAGAGAGAGAGAAGGGAGTTTAATTTACATGACCTTCCAGTTCACTCTCCATTTATGGCTGCTCTTTCAGTCAAGAGGAAACATCTCCAGCATTGCAGTAGAGGAAGTTATGGTGTATTCTGGACAGCCATTTTTTCATGTCATTTGTAAGGTAGGTCACTTGTAAACTTAAAGACTTTCTTTGATGTTTTGAAAATTGTACCTAAAACATTTTCAGACACTTTTTCCAAAGGTATCTGTGATTCTGAGGGCTTCTGTCCTCTTGCTTAAGCAGTCAGTGCACCAGCTGCTCCAACTGGCTTCAAGGGGAAACAGGGATCCAGATTTTTCTGAAAGTCAGGAGGAAAGGATTTCTATTCCAGCAGCCAAAACAACACAGGCAGCCAAAATAAGAGATCGCATGAACGAGATGGTCTAAACATGCCAGCTGCAAAGTGTGGAGACTCTAATGCGTAATACCTGTTTTTAATTAGATAACGAATTACCTAATACAGAGTGAAATGAGAGAGTGGAATTAAAAAAAAAAAAACCAAACCACAATTAAAAACCTGTTGGTTGCCCCTGGCATGATTTAATTTTGCTTCTGCTCCCTTGGTTATTCACTGAGACACTTACTAATACCTCATGGAAAACTTTACCAGTTTTTCCATGTTGAAGCATTTAGAGGAAATATGTTATATCATGTCGTTTTGTGATCTGTTTCCTCTTTCCCCACCTTCTCCCACTGCTGAGATTTGACTGAAAGTCATAAACTGGATTTCTGGCTGCTGTAAACAGGCCTAGCACTATAGTGACTTTATTAATTGACTTCAGTGAGGGTGAGACCTCATATCTGTCCTGAACTGTTACTTTCCTGTGCATGTCCGTGCTTGTAAAACATACTTGACTAATACGCTTCAAACTGATGACCTTGTTTCCAGGTTGGTGAGACCTATTTCTTCACTGAGAGCTTCTTCCATCATACCTTGAAGCAAATGTCCTGCCAGCACCCCTGCGTACACTGTAATGTGCTGTATCTCCAAGGAACCTGCATCTCTGTACTCACCCGATCCTTTGTCTCTCCATTGAAAGAAATATTAGGTGTGCTTTATAGTACAAATCTGCCTAGGCAACAAGCTTGAGACCTGACCATCTGTCTCCCAACTGCTAATTTACTTCCTTGCTCTGTTTTGGGATGCCCTGACTGACTCCAGCGTGGGGACCAGGTTAGGATCCCTCTGCTTTATGGGATCTCATAATACCATTCCAGAAGGTCTTGTAACACCCCAAAGAACCTCCACGTGCCTTTACATCAAATCCCATGTTATTTACACCCTTATATTTTGCTAGAGACACACCAACCCAGAGGGCTGTAACCTGTCTTACTGTTTGAACAGACAGAAGAGTGATCATACAAGTTATGTCAAGTGGCAGCAAAAGTGGTTGGGGTCCAGAGGAGACCAAGTCTTGTGTAGTATGAGTATAGTCAGGTTCCCTATAGAGGGAGGTAGCCCTAAAGAATGTGGATGTGACTTCACCTGTGGTACCTGTCCAGTCTTTTATTTAGTGGCATTGCTGTACCCCTTGTATGTACAGATTTCACTAGAGGCAGGCTTCCTGAAGAGGGGTAATAGGCTAAGTGCAGTGCTTGGTGGGCTTGTGTCCATTTAGGTTCGGACTAGTGAATTTAGACAGCCTAACCATGTGTAAGTGTTATGAACATCTGGTTACACAGAAATACTGTAGAGTAAAAAATAAATAATGAGCCAGTGTTTCTGTCATTTTCCATCTCAAATCCCAGTGTGACCACAAGCTTTCCTTTTGGGAAAAGCTATCCAGTGTGCACTGTGATAATGCAGTGCAAGATAACCAGCATTCATTGTTAAGAACTGTTGGTTTTGCTTGTAATCAAGTCTGGAATTCAGCCTTCCTGTGAGTGTTTTATTATCGTCTCTGGTGATAAATATCTCTGTGTGCATGGTGTGAGCTCTGGGGAAGCTGTTTGCTGGGGGAAGGATGGTCCTGTGGGAAAATTATTGGAGTATTAACTTGGACAAGAGTGTTCTGGTTTTACTGCAGCTTTTCTATATAACCATAGAAAAATCATTTGATTTTCCTCTTTTGTTCAGGTTCTGCACTCTCTGCTCACACAATGAAAGCCCGACAGTCCTGTCTCAATTGCACGTAAGTGGAGCAGGTGCAGGTTCTTACTGCCACATATGCAGGACTTGTTCTGGTGTCTACACAGTTCTCTTCAGCTCTGCTGTGGGGCAGTTACATAGGAAGCCGTGTATGTATATCTCCTTAGAAGTAGTATAATACATATAAAAAATTGTAATAGTAGCAATTCTTTGTGTCAGATGGTCACCACACAGCTCTGTCAAGAAGTGGTCACCCCCCTGTTTTAAAATGACTGTGGAAAAGAAAGTGGTGTAAATACTGACAGAGCAAGCTGCTATTCATCAAAACTGAAGAACAATAAATATTTTTCTGTTCTTCTTATAACCAAGCCACAAAGAAGAGAAGTGACTCGTCCATGGCTTGTGTTTCTGCTTACAGGGTTGCAGTGCCCACATTAACACCCCTGGGTGACTAGCTGGGGCAGTACAGATCCTGAGCTGATACCTTCAGCACACTGAGAAGCACTAGTAGAATTGCTGGCTCCCAAAAAGCAATCACCATGTCAGCACCTGCCAGGTTGGCTTGGCCTTCCTCAGTGCAAGAGATACTTGTTAAGTACTGTGCATAAGAAGGTTTTATTGCTCCTAATATGCAAATCATTGACTCGTTGGACTTCATTCCTGAGGAGAATAGCATCTTCATGGGGGTGACAGGTGAAAATGCATCAAGTGTATCTCTGAATGTGAAATGCAAACTGAGCCCTTGCTCATTTCCATGCCTGTGGCATAGAACTTCTCAGTGTATTTTTGGAGAAAAAGCCACAGCTCAGCCACAGAAATGTTTTCCCATTGCTGCCTGTTTGGCTTTTTAAGCATTATGCAACTCAGGGTGCATAAACAAACAGGAGGCTGAGCAATGTAAGATTGAAATATGCCTCCAGGTCCTCAGGTCTGTCAGGAAGGCTTTTGTGCCTGTCCTGAAACAGGTGTGATGGAAGTCCTGGAGTTGTTCTGAGTGTCATTGGAGCTTTTCATGTCAAAGAAGCAAAGGCTAATTACAGGAAGGGGCTTAGTCTGGCTAAATGGGCTGTCTTCATTGAAATTTAGCAATGAAATCACCAGAATGAAGGTCTGAAGAGAGGTAGAGTTGAGGACAGGGACACCTAGACCATTGCAGACTTCCTAGTCTAACACCTGGAAACATCAGGGCCCATAAGGGCACAGAGTTGAGGGGCTCATAAATAACACCAAACAAATGTGGTCATTACTGCTTCAGTACCCAGTCTTTTCAGTCTATATGGCATTTAACGTTGTGGTCTTTTCAGCTCAATTAGACAAATCCTCAGACAAATTAGGATCTCTGCCCATTCTCTGGTGGGCTGTGTGGAGAAGCTCTTCAAAAATAACACATCTGCTTACAAGTCAAAATTTTAATGAAGTCAGTGGGACTCCACAACCAAAGCTTAAGTTGTTAATGGTGGTTAAAGTCTGTTCCACTTTGTGTTGTGAGGTCTGTGTTGCTTAGACAACTTCCATTGTCAGAAACATGGAAGCCTTCGTTATCTTCTTTCAATGATAATTAGGGTCTTATACAATTTAATATGCAATAAGGAAAAAAATTGAAAAGGTATGCAACTACATAGTAGCTCACACTCCCTGTTTACCCCATCTTTAGGTTTCAGGAGGGCATTTTATGCATGATTATGAATTCATAAACAAGATAAGTAGGTGTCTATTGGGCAGCATGTTACTGGATGCTTAGTTGTAAAGACAAAATCATATCAGTAAGATCAAGTCAGTATCGCATTTCCCTTTGCCATTTCTGAGCCCAGGCACTTCAGAACCAAAGGCCCCCAAAGAAAAACACAGCTCAAAAATAGACCTGAGTCAAGTGCAGGCAGCTGCAAGAGTGAACCCCACTGACTGTCATAGCTCGAAGTCAGAAATGACTTGGTAGGTTATCTGTGACTAGGTAAAGCTTGTAATTTGTGTGTTGCTGTAGTCAGCTCAGTGGGATTTTGGGACAAGCAGCTGCTCTATGCTACATATAGCTTGGAATTTTGTGGCTTTTACACAACTTGCCATTCAGTAGTGGAAAGGGAGCTGTAAAAGAGAGGGAAGGACTGGGACACTGAACTCGGGGTCCATGGGCAACCTCCTCTGCACAATAAACCAGTATCTGATCTGCTGTCCTTTTAGTCTGGATTTGTAAGGAGAAGGAGTTATGTGGCTCTCTTATTAGAGCAGAAGTGAGAACTTGCAGCACTTTTCAGACTTGGCGATGAGTCTGCAGCTTCCTCTTTTTCTCAGTGGCTTTCTCCAGTTACAGTTGAATGTGACAAAAATAGGAGAGATGTGAAACAAAGGAGGACTTCACATCTAGAATAATAAAAACTCAGGAAAAGGGTAAATGCTTGTCCTCTTCCTCTTGTGACTCTGCAGCAGTTTGCAACCTATTTGAGAATTGATGAAGATATTTTTAAAGACTAGCTTTGAAAACAAGGAAGAGAACCTGCTAATGATACACTCCGACCACGGAGCCTAGAGTAAGGAGGATTATTGGAGAACAAGGTGACTAGATTGCAAAATCTATGAGCAATATTTCTCTGTTGAAATATTCTGACTTTCTGATAAGGTGTTTCCAGTTTCAAAGTTTCTGCTTCCAAAGCTGTACATTTCTACAAGGGAAAATATTCTGACCAGCTCTTGTGCTAAAGAATGTGTTTGATGGGGGTAAGATGGGGGGAGAGTTTGTCAGCTTTAAATTCTAAATTGCTGTCTTTCCCTATTTTAGCCATATGCTTCCAGAAAAAGCCCACTGAGAATGGAGATTTTGCCTGTGTGGAGGGAAATGGCAGAGGGAAATGCTAAAATTCACTCTTCCACAACGTCTGTAACTACTCAATGAAATCATCTCTATACCACTCTCCAGAAATACCACATGCAGCTTTGCCAAATTTTGGGTCCTGCAGGTAGGTTTCTACAATAATTCGACTAGATTACAGTTTAATCTATGGAAGAATAACTGGATACTCACAGATTTCTGGAGTTTAAAGCATATGTGTTTCACCTCCTATAGTTCCATACTATTTCATTAATTTACCCCAAAGCTGTGTGCAGTAATTAGCATCAGACTAAGCCATACACCCCAGAAAAACATTCAATCTTGATGTGCCTGTAGAGATGACAACAGGAGATGGCTGAGCCATTGCTGCTGTGATGGGACTGCACCTACTGCATCAGTGGCGTTGCTTCATTCTTCCCTGATCTCACACCCTGGTGTCTTGTGTTCTTGTTCAAAGGTCACATCCTCTCGCAGTGAAATAAGCATTCAAGGAGGGAAAAGGGAAGCATATTTCAATGGTTCAGGATCAAATCCTTGTTGCAGAAGGACAGCAAGGCTATCCTAGGTAGGCGTGATGACACCATGAAGAGTATTTATCCTGCTCTTTGTGTGTAAGTCCATAGTGCAATGTTTCTTTCAGACTGTTGGAGGCTTTAATTTTTGTCTTTCTACTACGGGAAATGTAGGTTGAAGGATATAGGTGATATTTAATTTCAATATGGTCCATGATTATCAGGCAGTGGGACCTATCTTTTCAAATCCTAGTGTGTGTGTTGGCGGGGACAACATATCCCATTGCACAGGTGTGTCTCAGTCATAGTGTCTGTTTCAGGTTTGTATGCATGTTGCTAATTTGCAAATAAGAGCAATTCTGTTAAATAATGAAGAAGATTGAACTTGAGGGACAAAAAAAATTGGACCATTAAGAAAGCAGGGGTTTTCAAAAGGCCTGGACAGGAATGGAGGTCTCATGTCTTGGTGCAAATAATCAGGAATTGGACACCTCATATCTTATGATGATTTCAACAAAAAGGATTTATTGATCTGTAAGGAAGGACTGCCTTCCTTGTCAAGAAAGGTTTGAGGTTTTCTAAGCATGTCAAATGGAAAAGTTGAAAACAACTTCTTTCATGGTCAGTTACACTATCTAGAGTGAGAAAAAGGGTTTTGTCTTCCTGACCTTACAACTCTTCAGCAGTGAAGGCTGTAGCTAATCAAGGCATCCCTACCAGGCAGATATAAAATCCAGATTCTTTCTGCAGTTTTACCTTAGCAGATCTAATACACTTCGACAAATACAGATGAGGGGGAACTTGGCAATATCTTATATCCAATCTATCATGCCAACGGCTCTGCTGTATACATTGTGCTACTTTTATAAACCATCAAGCAGCAGATATGGAATAATGTTTATAAGCTAGGACCAGCTGTCAAGCCTCTAAAGAATTCCCGAACAGTTGGGTTCAGGTTTAAATGGGGAGATGGGGGAGGGAATGGCCATGCTGTTAGACACAAACTATTGCTGCCCATGGTATAGCACATAAAGAATCTTTGCAAATGTACTAATCCTCCTTGAGAGACATGAACATAAAACTTAAAATGCGTTCCATATGTTTCAGTGTCCTGTTGCTGCTCTAATTCCAGCTGAAAGCATAAAACTTAGCAACCTTTATATTGATGCTAAACATACCGCGTCACTCCTAACGCTGATATGTTTTATGCTAATACAATTAAACTTGCTTCAACATAATCCTGGTAAGATAAACACGGTTGCTGTCGTGATAAACATCGCAGCTATGTGTCTCTCAACAGTAAAATGGAAGACAGACTTGTTATCCAAACCAATATGAAAAGACTGTCCCTCTGCCATCCTCTGAGAATTTCCTCTCTATTGTTGTTGCTGATGAGCATGGTGCAGAGTTGAATGTTGCTGCTCTGCATGTGAAAGCTGTCACAACCAATATTGTGTGCTTTCTACACTGAGTAACAATAATAAACTAAAAATCCCACTCAGACTCCTCAGATAAAAAACCCATTCTGTGGTTGAAGTATGGCTTCAGATTACACTTGCATCTTGTAAGCTACCTCTACAAACATAGACTGATGCCTTATGAGAAGAAGTCCTTTTCTCCCTAAGGCTGCTAGTGTTCAGTCTTTTTTGTAAAGGACTAAAACTGCAATATATGAGGGATGAAGTGAAGCTTGCTGTGACTACTAGATGTTACTATCTTCTTCCAAACACTTCCCCACAATTTTTGCCCTTAGCAAACAAAACATTGGACTTTTAGGGCTTTCTGATTCATAGGTGAGGTAGCACTGTGAGCAGTTAAAGAAAGTGGTCTTGCACATTTTGGGCAAACCAAACCAGCATCACAGAGGAACAGCTGAGAGCGTGCAGGTACGGAAAGGCTGGCTGAGAAGTAGCAGCATCTTAACAACCTGCTCACTTGTGTGATACCTTCTGTTTCATGTATAATGCCCTTTCAAGGGTCTGATGGATACTTTTTTACAGTGGCTTGATCAGAGTATTTCAACCTGTATAAAAGCAATATTTAACCACCTTCGCAAAAAGCCTGAGACAAAGCTACATTTTGGGTAAGTTCAGCCTTTGTGTTGAACAGGGACAGAAAAGCATGAACGAAGTGATGGACCAACTCTTGCTCCAAATGTTTCCAACCAACTACCAAAGTTCTTATTGCCAGGGCAGGAGAGCAGGAGTGCAGGAGAAAGCAGTCTGACAGCCAGAAGGAATGTCTAATAGCAGGCAATATAGTTATTTTTTCACTAAATTCCATTGACTACTTCATGACATTGAGGTCATGCAGCAACATGAAGAAACAAGATGATGGCATCCCAACAGACCAAAAGAATGTTAAGAAATGCGGTATTTCTCACTGAAATGTGGAAAATGTCCCGTGTGAAGGAGCTAGGGGTAGAATTTACTCATAGCTGGGACCTGGACCAGAATCCACTTGGGTAACCATGGTCTAACAACCTGGAAAAGCACAAAACTGTGGTGTCCCTTACAGACTGCTTTTGTGACCCTAGGCAAATGCTGTCAGCCACTTCAGTTCCCCATCTATGATGTGGGGTACCACTACCCTTTAGAGCAGGAAGTCTTGCCACTGAGTATAAGTCAAGCAAAAGCAGGTGGGCAAGACTTCATCTGACATCCAAAACTATTTCTCTGAAATAGAGAAGGATTTCTATTTTTGGTTAATAAGTAAACACAGTTGGCGCATCATGCCTACAGCATAAACAGGTCCCCATACTTTGGGTCCTGATAACCCATTGTCAGGCACTGCTGTTCATTCCCACTGTATTCAACCATGATTACTAAGAGTGCCACTCTGGGAAGCTTTACATGTCCTGAGCAAGGGAAAAAACAATAAATCTGTTTGCATAATTTGGCACTGATGGCTTTCAGTGTGGCTTTCCAGCTTTGGATCTTTTACTTTCTCTTTTTTTCAGAAACCTCACCTGGAGCATTTCAGGAGTTAAAAGTCCAAAGTAACAGCGTGTCTTTTAAAAGGATGGATGGCTGTAAACAAATTCACAATGATCTCTTCCTCTGACTGGGAGAATCGAAGGAGGGGTTTTCAGTGTTTGCATTAGAAGGTGTGGGACTTTACTGAGAGGTTTAAAGGGTGCAACCCCTATCCCTCTCTTCATTGCTCCCTGTGGATATATATCTCTGCCTGCCTCAGGTCTCTGAATTTTCAACCCTGGCAATTTGCAAGTCTCACCACTAGGGCCCCATGCTGTCACCAGGTCTTTACTCTCATGGTTGTCTACCAGAGCCTTGATCTGCTGAAGAGGTTTCCTGCGAGGCTGAGGAAGGAAGGAGGGGTACAACCACAAGCTGAGGGTGTACATCCCTCTCCAGCTGCAAACCCTGCCACAGACTCCTTACTGCCACGTGTCCCAGAGGGAGAGGGGATTATGCCTGTGTTTTCCCAACCTGGGTGGCATGGCCATGACCATGACTTTGCAGGACTGGTAGTCAGAGTAAATAAAAGGCACCAAGTTAATTTCACTGGAGTTTTATAGGCTGCCTTGGAAAGCCAGGCCTTGGGCAGAGAGCTTGTTACAACAGTGCATTACATTAATTGGCAAAATAAAAAAAAAATCAGGCAGCAATTCATACGCTTATTACATGTACTGTGGGCTCTTTTTGCTTCTGAGATACTATTATCTCTTGGACTTTCTTGCAGCTGTGATTTATTTCTCACATAAGCTGATTCCTAGCTATTCACCCTTCTGGAAATACAGTTTAGAGATTCTTTAATAAGCACTTTGAAAATCTGGACCTATCTCCAAATAGTGACGAAGCATGTCTCTCTTTGTGATGAAGGCCTTCTCAAGAATTATGCTGTTACTTTTATACAGGTCATTGTGAACTTACAGAGGGTATAAATGATTACTTACGTTGCAACAAAGCCTGCAAGTCTTGCTGATGATAACTAGCTGGCTTGCAGCTGGGGCTCAGCCACTTCTTGGGGACCCTGTGCCCTGAGGAGCTCTACTAGGGAGGGAGTTCCCCAGCAGCAAGTGATGGCCCTCCCTTGTGACTGCCTGGTCCCTTCCCCTCCCTGGTCACAAGAAGAAATACCTCAGACACTGACAGTGAAGAAAATTGGGAAGTGGTTTACATCTCCAGGCCATCTCCTATAGCAAATGCACCGGGACCACAGGGAAAGGCACTGGAACCAGAGGCTGCATTTCGCACTCTTCTGATAGGTATGTCTCCATCATTTATTGGGGTTTTTGGAGTAGCAGGACCCCATTACTAGGGACAGCACAGGCAGCATAAGGAGCATGAGACATCTACACCACATTCACATTTCCTGAACAAAAACCCACTTCACAAAGACACAAGGCAGACATGAGAGGTTTCAGGGAAACTTTTGTTTTGGAAGGAGTTAGGTAAGGTGTGAGAAACCTCATCAAGGAAGATCTCTTCCTTCTTTACACTTACACCAGAGTGGAAGACTGAGAGGAAGGCAGTATATATTTAAAACATCTTTGGTTACACATAGATTAGCTTCAGAAGTTCAATAAAACCTTGCAAATCAGTACTGAGATGACAGGAGACAGGACAGGATCCCCTTGCTCACTCCAGGAGAAGCTACTTGTCTTTTCCTCACAGGATCTGACTGTTCCCAAAAGTGGGGTTAATATCATTAATCTTCTTATGTGGTCAGAGAGACACAAACTAAAAGCACCAAAAGGCAGGTGGTCTTATTACAGTTCCTTACACAAATAATAAGCTCACTGTTGCCACTGATGCGGTTTTAGAGCCACAGGCTGTAGAAAATGCAACATGCCAACCAGATGCATTTCAGCTCCTGTTCTGCAGCTCCTCTGCCAAACAGAAACACGTCTGCAGCATGTGACCGTCTGATCTATTGGCTGCCAAGGTGGTAATAGTCTTGGCCACACACCATGACATTTCATTGCATGAGCAAATACAGCACGAGACTTTCCTTCAGCGCCCCACTCACCAAGTTGTTACCCAAACTGAACTAATAACGCAGGATCTGGTTTATGGGAAACTCCTGTGGGGTTGCTTTTTGTTGAGTGGAATCCTGGAGGAGAGACATCTGTAGAGAGAGGTTTTGCCCCAAGTGAATGGTTCCAGTGCAAGGACATGCTGCTAGAGGGAGGAGCCTTATCTTAGGAACCAGGCCCCAGCACTAACAAGTTGCAAATGTATCTCATCAGCTCTTCCCTGAATAAATCAGAGAGGAGACTGGGAACAGGTCCAGGCACAGGCAGATGAAGAGGTGTGTTATGGCTTTGTCTCCTTGTATCCGTTTTCCAAATCTAGTAATTAGTTTCTTAACTTTGTCTTGTGGCGGGCTAAAACTCATTTTATTTTTCACCCAAATCTCGCCTGCTGTGCAGACTGATTTCAAGGTGATACGACAACTTTGGAGGTGCTCTGCTCTCCTCTCCAGGGAGTAATAAGTGATGTACTTTAGGGCTGCTGACACCCAAGCCATGGGTGGAAGTCTCCCAGAAGCATGTGTGAGACAGGACAGACATGGAAGGTGGTATAGAGCAGGGCACTGAGAGATAGCCTGGGGCATGGGGCTTGGGTTTCCCCAATCTCTCACCATTATCTGCCAAAGAGTTCTTGAGGAACTGTGTCCTTAACTCTCCTTTCACGCATGTGCCTTTACAAAAGGTTTGGTGGTAAAAAATCAGCATACCCGTTGCTTATAACTTGCTACAGCTTCACATAGTAATCCAGGTGCATGTTTCTTTCAATGGTCTATATGAAGAGCCTTGGGCAATTTGCTCAGAGATAGGCATGTTGACATAGCTACATGAATCCCACCATGCTATCACCTGACCAGCCTGTGCTCTGTTCACCAGTGTTTTTTGTGTTCCACATCATAGTTTCATAGAATATCTCAAGTTGGAAGGCACCCATAAGGATCATTGAGTCCAACTCCCTGTTTCTTGCAGGACTACCTAAAACTAAACCATATGACTAAGAGCACTGTCCAGATGCTCCTTGAACTGTGACAGGCTTGGTGCCATGACCACTTCCCTGGGGAGCCTGTTCTAGTGACAGACCACCCTCTCGGTGAAGAAAGGTCAAGGACATTTCAGTCTTCAGCATCCCATGCAGGACACCAAGGCTCCCTCAGACTTGACTTGAGGCTCTGAGTATGGAGAGTGGAGAAGAGAAGGTGCAGGGTTTACTGGGGGGCTCTGGGACTCACAGGGACATGGGGAAGATGTCATCAAGGTTTACAGACCTCTCCATGGTGAAAGAAATAAACCACTATTTTGGTAACAGACTAGCCAGAGGAACTAAGTCAAGTTCTTTTCTGGAGCAAAACCAAAGGTGGTTTGTTATCTACACACAGGCAACCTCTGACATGTCAATATTACATGAGAAAATTCTTTTAATATATCCATTACCTGACACCTGTAACGTGATAGCTCTTAGAGAGGGACAAGGAAGGCAATACACAGAGCGCAAACAGAGACTATGTTAGACAATAACATTGCCATAGCAGTGATGGTCTAACACTGAATAGGTGGCAATGCCATGTTGTTACTTAGCTGTTCAGTCAAATGACTGATGATGCTGCCATGTGTAATGGTCAGGGGACTGCAGGTGCCAGTTCCTGTGACACAGACATCACCTACCAGGGTGACTTCTCTAATCATCTTGTCTCCACATAATTGGTCTCCATTTTAAATGCTTTTTCCATTTTGCTGTAAGGCTGCTGCGATTACTGTGATGCTCGATCCCACAAATCCTCTTTGGCTTCTGTTGGGAACAGTATCATCTTTTACTAGACCAATGGGTATGTGTTGATTGAATAATCTCTAACTATTAATTCACATCTGTAGAATGGCTGGGCTGATGGGTCTCGGTCTTTAGCACTACCCCAGTGAAGGTAGTGATAATCAACAGTTGCTTCTTCCAGTGTGATAATTACAGTGGCCATGGACACATTCAGGGGTAGATTATTTTGGCTTGCTGGCCATCTGTGCTGCCTTAGGTACCTGAACTTACCTGACTGACCATATAGAAAACAGAACTGCAGCATTCCCTCCTTGGCATCCAAGCCTAAAATAACAGCAGAACGGGCCTTTCTCAGGCGGCACCTCACCTCAGAGATTTTTTTTTTTTTAAACTTTCTTTCCATTCCTGTTCGAAGCCAGGAAGTGAAGAGGCGTGTCAAAATAAAGCAATTACAGAAAGGTTAACAAATCACTCTACCCCTCCTTCCCTCCACCACAACCACAATGTGTGTGATGGTGTCCAGATCAAGCCAGATGGGCCCCTGACTGCCTTTTCCTGGACAGCTGGACTTCGGTGGCTGGAGGAGAAGGCTCTTGATTGCTCCCTAAGTGGTGTAAGAGAGTCACCTTCTGTGCTGTTAAACCCAACAGGGCAGTATATCACAGCAAGATGAGCTACTGACAGGGAGGGTGAGATTCTGGATTACTCTGCTCCATTTATGGCCTATTGCAAGAGATGCTCTTGTAAATGGTAAATCCAGGGTTTAACTGGATTTTTTCAGCTTCTTCCAAGCATATGTTCCTGTAAATGTGTCTGTGTTGTCTTGCAGAAAGCAAGTACAATTGCTATGTATACCCACTTGTCTGCCCTTCTTGGCAAACCAAAGCTTAAGCAGTGTAACCACAAAAGTAAGACTGATAAACAAAATTAACTGCTTTACCATGATACACAGTTAAGTAATGGAACTCCTGCTACAGCACACTGGAAAGTCAGTAATAAAAAAGGAGTTCAAAAAGGAATTAGAAAAAAATTCACGGAGGACAGCCGCACTGATGTGCATTTAACACGATGCCATGTAAGCAGGGAGAATCCACAAACCACAATGGAAGTTAGGGACATAATTTACAAAATATTCACCCTGTTTCTTGTATGGATTTCCTGAACATGTGCCTCTGACCACTGCTGGAGACAAAATACTTCTGTGGATGAACCTCTGGTGTGATCAAATACAGGAGTGTCTTATGAGCTTAACCAAACTTATGCACACACAACCTATCCCCTGCAACCCCCACACTCCTCTGATCAATATTAACTAGAACTCACTATGAACCCAAACTGTTAGGACTGTTCAGTCTTTGTATCCAGCTGAAAAGAAATGCAAGGTTTTAGAGCAAAGTGAAGAGTTACGTGCATTTTCTATTGAGTTCTTAACCAAAGAGTCAGCTCTTTGGAGAGTTTATAATTTCCCTTTACTATGAGACAATTTCTTTGCTTTTTCTTTCAGAACTTCTGTTTCTTCCTTTAGGCCAGCGGAAGACGCTCCCAGGAGTGCCTCAAACATAGACTAACAGAAATTGAGATACACATGCATGAGGATGGATTCAGAAAAAAGCCAATAGGACTTGCAAAATGTACTGTGTATTGCATGTCAGCAGATCTAGTCTCTGATCTCATCTCTGCAGCTTGGACCATTACTTTGCACTCTCTTGCCTTTTCACAGTTTTGTCTGCAATGTCTATGTAAGTGGGCTTTTTTAATGTTGCTATTCATCTGTACAGACAGCAGGTCTTCAGTGATTTTTGTTGCCTGAAAATGCTACTGGCACTTTGTGATTAAGAGTAGGCACCAACATCCTTCAGAGACCAGCCTCTGCAGAAAAGGGGGAATTTTCTCTCAAGCACAGCTCTTTCTCCTTAGTAATTTATTAGTGATTACTGTGGCAGCTTCCTCTGCTGAATCTGAGTGTGAAATCATTTTATAGGTCTGTTCTCTTAAAAAATCACACTCCTGTTGATGTTAAATTGTCTCCTTAGTGCTAGGTATTTGGTATTTTTAGTTTACAGTGCAGGTGAGATCATGCAAAGCATTTAAATTACCTTCTGGTGATTCAAAGAAGGTAAGTAATTAGGGAATTACCCAGTCTTAAAATAAAATTGGAGGAATCAGACTAGTGTGGTTAATAAATTTGCTTTCATTAGGAAAAGCATCAAATAACATCTGTTACTGTTTTTCTTATGAAGATATCTAGATGTCCAGCCGTAGATCCAGACTGTCATGCACAAGAAGCTATACAAGGAGAGAACAAAAGCGTCAGTTGTGTTCCAAACAGTTTAAACAGCCTGGGCTACCTGTCTTTTCCACTCCTTGCATGGGGACTCCTTCATGAAATGCTCCTCCTTGTTATAAGGGAACGTTTTTATGCCTGCTTTGCAGTCCCTTCATCTTTCCCAGTGAGATCTGATATGGCCAACGAGAAGAACATCCCTGTAGCACCTGCCTACGTTGTTGCTGAATCATGATGAGGCCAAACCTTTCCTCTTGTGTGTTGTAAATGGAGACAGACACTCAGGTTTCAGCCTCAGGGTCTCAGAGGATTGTGGCAAATCAGGCAATCTTTCTGAGTGACACTGACAGGTTTGCCCTTCTCTGGGAAAAGATGAGGGCTTGCAAATGCAAACCAAAGAAAGGGATTAACCTAGCAGAAGAGACTTATAGCAATAGCAGGGAAAAGGGAGAAAGCTATGGAAAGCATTAAATTTAGGGCTGTCCAGCTGAGATATTGCAACAGCTGCCTAGGAGAACATTTGCCTGTCAAAGATTACTGCAAGATTTGTGGTGCCAATTCAAAGCCTGCTATAGAAAATGGGTGCAAGGCAAGAGGAGCAGGGATGCTTTTCCAGTGATTGACAGGGGTTTTGACATAGGCCTGCTATGTCAGTAGTGATAGTCACTATTTTGCAAGAGAGGCTTAAGGGGAAGTTAATCCATTTAACCTGTCACTTAAAGCCTGTACAGTAATCTCAGCATCTAAATATCATTAGCACATTTTGTCTCCAGCGCTGACACTGAAACAGAGACTGTTACCACTTTTCTCATATGAGGATTTCACAGAACCACAGAGGTTTTGGTCTGGAGGTCTTGAGTCCAAACAACCCCTGGAAACAGGACTATCACCAGTGCTAGCTCAGGGCATCCCAGCTTTGTCTAACTGAGTCTAGAAAGCCTAATGGGATGGAGGTTTTACAGCCTCTCTGGATAAGCTGTTCCTGTGCTACACCATCTTTCTGGTGAAAAAGAACAGCTTCATGCAGATGATATGGCACCAGCTAGAGATTGGAGGCGGGGAGGGGGGTAGTTTGAGCCATAAAGTATTTCTGGCATTCTTACAGAAAATATAAAAAAATCTTAAATTGACATTTTATACTATAAGCTTAACTTTATAGGGAAAAAAGTGTATGTTGCCAAACATATTGTAGTTTCCCATCACAGTAAGAAACATTCCTAGTCCACTCAGAGATTTGCAATACTTCTTGCCTGCACTAAGGGATGTGGGGATCTCTCTGTTCTGACAATTTCAAATTTGAAATAACTTTGAAATAACCTTGAAATATAGATATACAGCTAGAAATTCATTTGGAGGTGCAATGATATAATGCCAAGGATAAATCACACTGCATCATGTACAAGGCAAGGTCTGGCTCTGTCATTCACACAGAAGATCTCTATGGGATACATTACAACCTTTACGATGGCAATAACTATTCTTCCACAGCTTTCCAAAACTCCCTGCATGTCTATGGAAATATTACAACCAGAAGAACAAAGAGAGAAGGACAAAGCCTTGCAGCAATTCAGATATACATATGCGAATAGAAAATGAATTTACACAGGCTCTGTGTGATCTCCATTGTAATAATGTACCAACAATTATTAGCAGTCCACTTCTTATTTGCTCAGTTATATTCAGCAGCTTCAACTCCATTGAATGAAGCTGGCAGCAATGTAAAGTCTCAATGACTTAGCATCAGGTTAACATTATTCCATTTTCACAGTCTGAGAAGAGGGGAAGTTCTTACAATATCCCTGGTCTGTGTGTCTCTACCTTTTGTTTGTCTTGCTCCTTTACCCAGACTATATCTCAATACTTTTTCCCAGTTTTCTAATAGTCTCTGAGCACTGCAAAAGTCATTGCTTATGATGCACCATGAGGATGCAAGCTAGTTGAAGAGTGCAGCATATAACCAAAATTGAGAACATAAGAACTCTGAATTACTACTCCCACCAAACTGTGGAGCAGTGTTGTTTTGTTGTGTCATTTTGGATGGAAGCATTTCCAATTTTCAGCAAAAAGTAATAGGTATCCTTTCTTTCTTGACAAAATATCAGTGGTTTCCATGACAAGCATATAGTTTACAAACACACATAGACTTGTGTTTGTTTTTTAAAAAAAAAAAAATTTCCTGTCAAATATGTTGCAGTGCAGTATTCCAGCCCACACTTCTGCATAAGTAAATCCAAACACAAGTCACCATGTTACCTGGCCAGCTTCTGGAGGGTGTGGAAGTCTGTTTCTCCTGATAACATTTTCAAAAGCAATTGATTCTTCAAAACTTCTGAAAATAAAAACTATTTTATTTAGATACCTGTCATGAAATGGATTGAAAATATCACTTTTTGGTACCCTAATATGTGTGTTTTCTTTAATGGTTTTTAGAAGGAAATTTTCAGGATGAATGGAAGCTTGTGAAACAATATTGTTATGTCCAGAAAGGAAGAAAAAGAAAGGAAAAACCCAACAGAAGTACACTGAGAAAGCATGGTTATAAAAAACAAAGAAACAACAACAAAAAACAACAAACAAGCAAAAGAAAAAAACCCTCAGAAAACAAAACAAAAATCTGTAGCATAATGTTTTCTCTGTCAGCTGAAATGAAAGTTTGTCCAAAGTCCAAATCAGAAGTCTTGAGTAGTGAAAGATATTTCAAAGCTGTGATGCATCAGAACTTTCTCTGGAAATAGCTCGACAGCCAAGAATTCCCCTCCTTTAGGAAACACCCTCATTCCAAAGCCTCAGATATCTATTCTGAATACATATAATTTATTGCCCCATCATCGTAATAACATTATTATTCATTTACCTAAGATGACAACAGTGACTAAGGCCCTAGTTAGGATCGGAGTTTGATTATACTTTACAGATATAAAATGGAAGATAATGCTTCTTTTAAAGTGTGTTTGGTGTAAACTAACAATAGCCTTAGTGTTACACCCAGCAGTGGAAGCAGACCAACAGCAAAGGCCTGGGTGTAAGACATTATGATTCCGCTGGAAGATCAAGAGAAAGTAATCATGTTCTTTAATTCACCAACATGCCAGATGCATATGTGCCTTGTTGAGTGAAAAGTTTGATAAACACTTCAGTGGAGGTGCTGTTTTCTCAAATATCTAAAGCATGAACATTCTTAATATCAATCTGAGATGCAGACACACACTGAGGCCTTTAGTTTAGGAACTTTTTTTTGAAGAATGAATGGAACATCATAACGTGTAATGCAAAAGTAGTTCTTTGAGGTTGTTAAAGTTCATTTTGTGAATGGGCACAAAAATCATAGCTCAGATCTGCAATATTGACACTATGCTCATAAGAGGAAGACTTTATTTTCTCAGGACCTACATTTTTACTGGAAATGTGTTGTATTAAGTATAGCTACTCAGTTACATCATCAAGGATTCTAGAGCATAACTGCTGATTTTTTGGAGGGCAGAAAATTCTTTTTTTTTTTTCTTCACTAAGTTAAGGGATAACATATAGTTGTCTGTTGCATGTGGAAGGTTTGGATCCATTTCGCAACTCTATCACCTGCTTTCATTGTGGACCTAGATACAAACCCACATGAACAGCAAATGGAGCACATCAAAGGTCTGTCCAGCCTGATATCCTGCCTGTGAGCCTAGAAGAGCATGAAAGAAACAGGTGATCATTTTCCAGGCAACTTTACCAGTGATTTCTTTTTCCAGAGTAAGTAACCATCTATTTATCTTAAAGAAATAGCTGTGCCTGTGGTGTTGTTTTGGTTCTTGGTGATTTCTTTTTTTTCCCACTAATTTATCTGGGCTCTCCCCCCCGCCAACAGTTTCAGCCTCCAGTGTCTACCCTACTTAGCGGCAAAGATTTCAGCAGTTTACTTTGAAGTTCTGTGGAAGAAATATCACCCATTTGTCTTCGCAATGCCGCCTACAAATGTCACCTTTCAATGATGTCTACAAACATCATTTGACCTCTCCAGCTGTTTGGGGAGAAAGCACGAACACTCAGTTTCTAGATACCCTTTCCACATCACTCATGCTTTTCTACACCTGCTAGTGGCTTCTTCGTGGACCGAAGAATAAGCTTGCTTATTGCTTTAATAGGTGCCATGCCAAACCTTTGAACAGGACATTTGGGACTTTGATTAACACTCCTTTTTCTCCCACTTTGAAGTGGCTGAAGTGTCTCTTTGGCTCCAATAATGCTTTCTGCCACTGTACTGTAGCCTTCCCAGGACTGCACATCCTCGTGAAGGCAGCAGGGCAGGAGAGGGAGGGAGCACCCAGCACTGGTGCAAGTGACACAGGAATTGCCTGTGATTTCATCTGCCCAAATTGGATCAAGCCCCTTTCAGCAGAGACAGGCCTGGTGGGGTGGCAGGAGCTGTGACTGCTGTTGCTCCTGCTGGTAGATCTAATGGTGCTGGGGTCCTCAGGCAACCTAATCTGTAAAACAAGGAGGACCGTGCTTTGCTTGCGGCAAGAATAGGCTCATTGCAGACTTTCAGGTGATTAGACTGCTACTATGCCAGCACCAGTTATCAAAAGCAGGTATGTGTGCTTTGCAGCCTTATCTGTAACTTCAACTCACTAAAGGCACATTCCAGCACTGCTGGCACTGTGGCAGCATGGAGCTTGGTGCAGGCAGTGAAACCTGCCTGCCAACGTGCCTGCACATGTTGGGAGCTCACGCATGTTGATCTCTGTCCTACCGTAGCAGTAACTGCTCGTAACATCCAACTGCCTTTATTATCTTTGGTATATGGCTGCACGGTGGATATATGACAGTCAGAGAAGCATACACTACACTGTCCTGCAAAGCTGTGTGAACTGAGTGCCTCAGGCTGCAAAAGACTTTTCCTCTCCTCTGCCTACTTGTTCTGTTTTAACAAAGATTTGCCATCAGGTTACTGAGTACCTGTCTGTTTAACTGTCTTGATTCCTGCTGAGGGAACTTCTGCCAGGATAGCAACCTAGGTGTTTTACTTCTGGCCACATTCTTCCTCTGTTTCCATTTCCTGGGATGAAAATAATAGTCACTAATTATAATGACAGCAATTTCTATACATATAGTAGGCCCAAAATGAATTAGTCCTCTCAGAGTCACAAGGTTTGAGACTTAACAAGATAAATGGCCCTCCGTTTCCTGACACTTTTTCATCTGCTCTGTCATAAGCCAAATTGCGGTGACTGGATGACATTTCTGTACTTGTTTACATTGCAATTTTTCTCCTCAAGGGCTGGGTTTTAGTTCCTGAGTATAAATAGACTTTGCTTAGATATTCAGTCTTAGCCTCTTCTGAAGGCTGTATTTCATTATGTGACAATAACAACTGTTACTGTTAATACCCTTTCTTGCAACCAAAAATCAGGTCTTGAGGGCAGCTCTGAAATTTGACACTGGAAAACCTCTCTGGTCTAATAACCAATTTGTCTTCTCTGCAGAGTGAGGGGTAGGTGTACAGGGTCAGTCTGCAGGAAGATTCACGGGGACCAAATCCCTCCAGGAGGCCATTGTGATGTAGGTGCTGGTGAGTTGTTCCTTCACCAAAGATCTAGGTGTAGACCAGCTACCTGTGTTGAGGGAGCTTGATTCAGAGATGGGCCCTCTAAAGTGCTTGGCATTGCAACATGAAGATGAGTGGTGCGCCCCAAAATTTCCAGGCTCCAGAACCAGTCTTTCTGTTACTGTTGTAAAGAGGAATTTCACAGAAATGGAATCCAGAAAAAAGCAATTTTCCACTGTTTTTGCAATGCACAGAATGATGTGCTTCATCCCAGCCTAAAAAACTGTGACAAGTAGCAACAACCCGTTTGCATTTTACTCTGTGTGCTAAATTTGCAAAATGAAAATCCAATGCGCCTAGAGGATTATCTAGAGAGTTGCAAGATCATTCATATTTTTCTGTTTCAGGCATTTCATCTTTACAAACAGCAGAGGAGACAGTGTGTGAGTGGCAGCAGACAGTAGGGATGGGACATAGGTCTGCATAGAGATGTTCACATTTGGTCTGTCCCACTGGTCCTTTGAACCTGAGCTCTCAGACAGTTTTGTGTAGTAACTGGGGATCCTAAGCAAACAGATGAACCCAAAGGTACAGATAGACACTTCTACCATGGTGAGATGGAAATGATGACTCAAAAAGCACTGTAGATTGAAACTTGGCTTTGTACAGGTATATGAAACTGTATGAATTCCACCAGGTCTCTGTTTTCACTGCTGAGGTTTTGCTCAGTTCCGGCCCACTGCTCCAGACAAGCGCTATGTCATCACACTGTTGCAGTGGGATCCATCATTATACTGCAACAAAAAAGTTTTTTATCTCCATTCCCTTCATTTTTTTGTAGGGTAGCCAAAATGAGAAAAACTGTTATGCTCCATTTGATCTTTTTGAAACATGTATTGTTTGGAGCTCTGGTGGTGTTAACATGGCATTTGTGCCTGTTCCAGCTTTCACCTCTGGGCAGGATTATTCATGTTTCTGCTTTTTTGGGGAATGGCCTCCATCCTCCACTCCAGGAGGATGTTCTACTCCTTAATGAGCTGCTGATAAGAGGCTTCAGATCTGCACCCTCTGTTCCCAGTCAAGAAGGAATCTTGATTTACTATGGCTTTAGCTTTGGAAGTTCCTGTAAGTAGTAGCTGCTATAAGGATTCATAAGCCAAATAAATATACCTTGCTTGGCTTGCTTGCTTCAAAATTTGTGAGCAGCTAATGGAAAATACAGAAATAAAATGGCATTTTTAGTTGCCGTAGGGAGGGGAAGATTTTTAATGGTGGGGTGCTGTAAGTATTGAGGATGTTTGTTTAAGACTGAATAGAAATGTTTTCCTACAGACCAAATTCCCATGGAAGAAGCTCAGTTCTGGTAGGGTTTTTCAAATTGAGTTCTGCATCTGGGAATTGGGTGGTGAAGAAAACAGAAGGGAGGAGAGAAAGAGAAAGTGAAAAGGAGGTTAATAAAATAATTAGTTCAATGAGGCCAGCGTGGTAAGGAGCTCCAGATGTTTGGGATTCCGCAGACAGTCTCTGAACTGGAGAAGCAATGGTGGGTGTATATATGTTTGTTTACTTCTCCCACCCTAAGCCTGACTACTGCTTTCTCTAAAAGCCAATGAAGAACAGGCCTCTCCTAAAATACCCCTTGGACTTCACCTCTTCACTCCAGATTTTGATCTGAGTTACTCTAGGCCAATGTAAGCCATGAAGGCAGTGGCAATAATCCAGGTATATTATGGCATAATTGAAAACACAGCTTGGCCTTTGCTCTGCAAATAGTCTGTTCACAATGAAACAACAAATGAGCGCATGAGCCTATACTGACAGCTAGCTGGGGCCAGATTCTGATCTTTCAATCTCTGTTAAACAGGTGCAAATCCAAAGCAGAACAAGAATATATGGAAAATTATAGCAAACTTAACCCTGGCTAATGGATTTACTCAAGGTGGACAACCATACAAATAACAAAGAAGTTTGGCTATGTACCTGACTATTTTCGAATTGCCCAATTTAGAAATAAACAGCTTCTGCAGCATCTCTGTGTCTGATGTGATGACAGTCACTATAGGGTGTAGTCCCCTTAGATCTCTATTTTTACTTCTGCTACTTCAGGGGGACGAAAAACCTTGGGAGCTGTTCACGGCTTATACAGAGCGAGCAAGGTGTTTCTCAATGTCATATTTCTCTCAGAAGACACCACTTAGTTGGCAGCAAAATACTCTGCAAAAACGTGTCGGTTCTGAAAAGTGTATTTTTCAGGTGTTGTGAGGAGAAGAATCTGTGGGAACAGTGTCAGTATGTCCAGCTCTTCTTTTCAATTATTATTATTTTTCATGATGAAATACGTAAATTCTGTTACTTTAAATTAAGCATTAGAACAAATCACTTTAAGTGAGATGAAAAGTCCAATTTTTGTGAAATTTCTTTTTTTGGGGGGTGCTTTGTTGTTGCTTTGGCCTGCAACAAGCTCCCCCTCACACCCCACTGGCAGTGGAATTTCCTTTGAAGAACATCTAGTGATCTGTGCTGCCTTCTTTGGAAAACATTTTATATGAGTAGGTTTGTAGAGATTGGTAGCAATGCTGTTCCTGTGTGACACCAAAACTTATTAAATACTCTGAGCTGCACTCAGTCTCACACAGGGTTGCCTCTAAATCTCTACCACCTGGTTTCCAAGATGCTGAATATCATACACATTACATGGCACTGGTCGTCTATACCAGGCAAATTTCTCATACTGCTCCATTGCTAACCTAAATTCCTTTTAGGTACTTCCAGGCGCTACCAAAAATCCACACAGTTCCCAGTAAGAGGGGAAAACAAAGTGGGAGAGATGACTGTGTGATTTGTCAAGCAAAAAGGACAGTAAGCGATTAAGAGTATGAGACTGAGATTATAGACAGTAATTTAGCCACACTGTAATTATAGCATCCTCTGTGGGCTTCTCCAGTTCTGGGTGTGATTTGGTACTGTGTTTTCAGCCTTACCTTCTTTCCCCTTCTCCCACAACCTGCAAGAATGAAAGTGATTACTCTCTAACCAGCAGAAGGGTTCAGCCCCTAGAGTGTATCAGGCTGGAGAAAGAGTGATACACTGATGATGTTTGGTCCTCATGACATGCAGCGTGGAAACCCTCCAAAATACCACTGAAGCTAGTTGCCCTTTGCTAGGCTGAATAGTAAGGAAACATGGCTTAAACACCAACATTGCCATCTGAACTGCGCTGCACAATGATTCAACCCATTATTACTTGATGCATATTATTATTAGCATTTCTGTGATTCACACAACGAATCCAGCCAAGAGGATGCACTAGAGGAAGCAGTATTGCACTGTCAGGTGGAAAGACTAGTTTACTTTTTTCTCATCTTGAAATCATATGATTCTTTACCACCTTCCCCTTGGCCTTGTTCAGGGTTTATGAGAGGGAATTTGGCCAGAAGTCTTCACTGCTCTCAGCATTGCTATCTACATCTATTTCCTAATCCTCTGCTTGTTGGTGTGTACATTAAGCACAAATTTATCCCATGCTAGCGGAAGCTATAATGAAAATCCTTTTTCCCTTTTCCTCTTTGTCCTGGCCATAATACAACCAAAAATATTTAGGATCTTAAATTCTTCCCCTTTTACTGGCTTACCGTGAAAGTAATAAAAAAGAAATGTATTTGGAAGATATATCCATAGTACTATCCAAAAGGACACAGGTGAGTCAGATCCTCAGGGAGTATGTATTGCCATGGTTTCCACTACCATGGAAATACCATCAGTCTACATCTGGAAATATTTTTCCTTCTCATTGTGCCACTGCACAAGACATTGCACCTCTCCGTGTTTCTCCTGCTTCAGTTGTTATTCACTTACAAAGGAGGATTTTTGTGGAAAAATATGGTTTCTTCCTTTGTATTTGTGTGCAGGTTCAGAGGACTTCAGATTCAGTTAGTGTCTCTGGACACTGACATAAATTTGATAGGTACTTGTAATAATAAATATGTCTGGAGTAAGGATATTTCCACCAGAAAGATCCTTCAGCCAGAAAATGTAAATGTATGGCCTTGTCCTTTCTGTTTCTCAAAACAGGCACCTGTACAGATGTCTGCTTTCCCACAGAAATGCTGCATAAGCTGGGGACCCTGCAAGAGAAAACTTCTAAGTTGGTCTTCAGTGCTGAAAGTGCCAACAAGTCCAACAAATGGCAAAAAGTGATTTTTTCTCTTCTTGCTTTCAGAATGCTGTGGTCGTCTTTCTTGAGATGATGCCTTTCTCAGGCAGAAAAAGGAGAAAGAGAAAACAAGCTTAGAAGAATGCTGTTTTTCTCATTTTTGGATTATCTTTTGATAAAGGTCTGGTGGAAGAACACAGATCTGTTGACCACTGCATTCTGATGATCAGCAGGTGGTTCCACTTCTGAGGCTGTCAGATGTGAAAAGGCAGGCATGGGCTTATTAATATGTACTGGAGATTTCCCAGGCTTATACCACTGCTATAAAGAATTTTACAAGAATGAGCTGGAATCCTACAGTGTCACATTCTGGACATGGATTTTCCTTACGTAAGTCCTCTTCTCAGCAAGTTTTAGGTGCAGAACTGCAAGGTCCTGAGGACAACAGGCTATGCCTCTAACTGGCTTTGGCCAGGTGGACCAGTGTGCTTACTTTGCTTATGTCAGGAGGTTAACTACTACCTCTGCAAAGTAGGGTTCAGAGTCTGGGGGCAGCAGTTGGCTGGAAAGCCCAGATGGCTCTCCAGAGCTCTGCCAAGATCCTCAGATTAGTCTTGCATCTAAGGGGTGAGACAGAAACAATCCTCTCACTCTCCATTTCATGCAGCAGGGATCTGGGAGGTTGATACACATGAAGGACAGTGGCAATGAGAAAAGACAGGAATGAGAGGGTGGGAGGGCAAGAGACACAACTCCTCCAAAAGCCAACAGATTGCTCTCAACCCCCTCATGTTGTCTAGCCTTTCTTGTCTCCCTTACCCCTCCTACTCTGCCCTCATTTCCCCAAACCTTCAGCTCCACTGAATTATCAAGCCTACATGTCAACCTTCCCACTTACCCCTTTGCCTCCAGAGCCAATGCTTGCCTTTACTGTTGCACTGTGTTAGAGGTCTCAGTGCTGGGCCTGAATGAGTTGTTTGCTCACAGAGCACCATGCAGTGATACAAGTTGGCTCCTGGAAGCTAAGTAGCCATGTAAGCATGGCATCATGCCCAGGGTAATTAGTGCTATGTCTCAGGGCTAATTGGGTTGGGCTGTTAACTTGTGAGAGAAGGGTGAATGACTTCTATTACCCAGCATATCCATCCCCCTTCCCCTGCCCTGCTGCAGATCCCCACTCACTGCTGAGGCTGTTAGGAAAACTCACCTGATGTCAACAGAGAAGACACCAGCTACAGCACCAGCTGCCCACAGCTATTTTTATTGCAGGCAGAGCAAACACTTGTGAAAAATATAAACAGTAGAAAGTGTGACAGTAAGCAGTTGGTCCCTTTTTTTTTCAGTTTGGCCTCAGAAACTTTTCAGAGGAAGGGCCTGGAAAGGAAAGGCAAGGCAGCAGAAGAGTGGATGCCACAGAAGGGCAGACAGCCTCCTGCCTGATTTTAGCACTGCTCCAAGGGTTTTACGAACAGGCTTTGAGGACAAGTGGGAGGGTGTTGCAGGTGAGATGCATTCATGGAAGTTGTGAGAGAATTTGAAGGGCAATAGATATACGCTAAATTTATGTGAAAGAGGCAGGTAGAAGGAGAAGGACTAGCTCAGAGTTGTCCCTAAGTGCTGGTAAGTTCACAGCATTTTTCCTTGGGTGGGAAAGCGGAAGGCTTTCTCCTGCCTTGGCTGTGTTCCTCAAGGCAAGGCCTGGTCTAGCTCCTCTTGAAGTCAATGGAGAGAATCCCATTGACGTCAGTGAGACTTGGATTTGGGCCATAATTACTGGAAAGACCTGCAGTCTAAATGGAGAAATGTCTGCAGCCATACATAGCTCCATTCCAAGTTAAAAATAAAAAGAAAAAGTATATTTCCAAGTTTAACATCCCCAGCACTGTAAATAGATGCCTTTTTCCCCCATCACAGATGCAGCACTGTTCAGATTGACTGTGGGTATCTTATACAGCCAAATGGCTTGAGTTCTCCCCCAAGGCATAGAAATAAACATGAATACTCCATAAAAGCAAAATAGAAGAGAAAAAAAAGAGAAGGAAACAAAGAAGAAGAAAACAAGAAAAAGAAATCCTGGTAACAAGTCCTCTTGAAGCCCAGACAGCAAATTTACTGGAGCATTTCATGGGCCATGGGCTTCAGAAAAACACAAAAACAAATTCATCCTTTGTCTGGGAGGGATAAAAGTTTATTTTGCATTGTTTTTTGAGAGTGAACAGTTGAGGGAGTAGCTGCTTGAGGTCTATACTCCTCCAAATGTAACATCTAAGAAGCAAGGGGCTGCAGCCCTGACTCCAAAAACTTCATTTGGCTCTTACATGATACTAAGAACATCTAAAACCAGCAAGTGAGGATCAGCAGCGAGGATTAGCACTTTTGCATGTTTGCTGCTGTCTTGACCAGTAAGTGCTGTGTGCCAGTGGCCAGACCTTCAGCTGGGGCAAGTTGCTAGCATCCCTGCACTCCTCCACTACACCTCTCCTCCTTACAGCTCCCCTACCAGACTTACACAGGCCTACCCCTGGAAAGCAAAAAATGCCTCAGATGTCCCTTGATACTTGAAGTCTGTGGGCCCCAAACGAGGGACAATAACCTTGCATCATCCCATACCTTGCACTGAGCCAGGCCATGGTGTGACCCAAATGAACAGGCATAAAGTGGGAAGCTGCTGGGTTATACACACTTACACTGCGCTGTCCCACAGGGAAAGCCTGCCCTGCAATCACATCCTGGAAGGATATTTGCTGATGAAGCTAGCAAATGGCTTCACATGGATTTTCTGGGGTTGCCTGTTGTTATTTTATTACGAAAAAGCATGAATTAATGGCAAGACTGTTACTGCTGCTTGAAGCCAGGGTCTGTTTATTTTGGTTTGCAGCTCCATTCACTTGGCCAAATAGTTTGATCTGCTGATGCCTGCAGAGCTGTTTTGAATGTGTAACCACTAGTGTAACATCCTCTGGTTATTGTGAAACATTTGTGAAAACTGCTTTTATTAAACCATTGCTTAACAGGGAAACTGAAACACTCTTACTAGTCATCTCATGCTCTCCTGTCTGTCTGTCTGTGGAAGACTTCTCCTGGGATTTCCTCTCTAGGATGAACTCATCACAAGCCCCCTTGAAAGCAAAGGAGCTTTTGCTGTTGACTTTAGTAGGTTTTGGATCAGCCCCCTGAGAACAATTCTGACATTTAAACGTGGCAGGAAGACAGCAGGATTTTTCTCTCTCTGCCAGTTATTCCTGTGTGTAGGCTGATGTCCATGTCAGACCTCAGAGGAAACAATAAGTACACGGGCCCAAATTCTTCCTTGCTCCACAGCCTGGCATAGACCTTTTCTGCACAGTGCAAAGTGAGTGTAAATGTAGTAATGAATGAGAATAGCTTACACACTGATCGTAGTGGTGCTGACAGAATTGCTACACCTGTAGGTCTGGGGACAATCACGCTGAGGAAACATGAATTATAAAAGAGCAACTTACTGCTGGCAGTGCTTTACTGCTTTGTGCCTGCTCCCTCCACAGACTTGCTTGGCTGTATCAGATAGAAGGTCTGTCTCTCACAGGAAAGCTCTTATTCTTTTTTATGAATAGACTACATGGTCCTTTCCCTGCTGTATCCAGTAATCTTCCAGTTAGTAGTCTGGGGGTTTACCAAACCTAGAAGTCTCCAGACCACCCCTGGAACTAACTTCTATGCACTTGTAAAAATCCTTTTTGAAGTCATTTATCCTTTCAGTCTCCACTGCATTGCATGGCAATGAATTCCACATTTCCTGCCTTACAGGAGATAGATGAAAGCACACTTCTTTTTCTATTATGGTCTTTATTTTAAAATTGCTGCCTTATACACTTTGTGGGCTGCCTGAAATCACTGTGTGTCTTACAGGTCCTCCACTGTGTTATAGAGCAATTCCTTACCCTTTCAGCTTCATCGCATCATCTATTATTTTATAGGTGTCTATCACTTCTCTCCTACATTCATCCTTCTCCAAGCTGTCCTACTCTATTTAGACTCTAAGTGTATTTCAGGCTCTTAACCATCCTTTTGATCAGCCCTTTGAGTCAGTTTCCACTTTCACAAAGTGAAAATTGCATTAATTTTTCCACTGAAAGATGTCAGAGTGCTTAACAAACTTGGAAAAATCTGAATAGCTCTGACAAAGTAATCTTGTATGTGCTTTTATTAGTGTTGTTCCTGAGAAACTGCTATTACAACTGGATATGCACTGCTACTGACCCAATGAATGCTGGAATAGTCATTTGGAAATCTTCTGTCTAAGAAAAACTGAAGAATTTCTCTTATTCTTGCTTTCAGTCTTTATTTTAGGAAGCAATCAAACTGCTCCCAGCTGGGTGGATCTTTGTTTCCATCTTCCCCCTAGTGCTAGGCTATTTTAGTTATAACTATGTCCTGATAAAAGTTTAAAACTCATAAACTGTAGCTGGCTTAGGAAAATCATAGTCACAACAACATTCGGACATATGTACTTTGACCTAGTGGGACTAGGTTAATTAGAGAGAAACACCCAAAGTGCAGCTAGTTAGGGATGCTCTTAATACAGAATGATGTGGAAGAGACCTGATGGAAGTCAGTAGCTACAAATGAAAGTTTGGGGAATATATGAATTATGGAAATCTATTAGTCACCTGAAACTTTATCTACATCTTTCCCATAGCAAAAACCAAACTTTTGTATTCCTCCTCAGAAATGTATAAAGTCAGTAACTGCAAACTGAAAGGCATAATTTAAAACATCCTCTCCTCTGTGGAAAACAAAGGGGTTAAGCGCACAGATGATTTTGTGAGGTATTTTGTAATTGCATACTGGATTTGTGTCAAAAGAGCTCAACTTCTGTTAAAGCCCCCAAAGAGGCGCCCACATTTCTTCATTTTGAAGAGTTCATCTTTTCTGTCCTCTGTTCGATTTTGAAACCCTGGCTGCAGCCTAGCTGGAACGTGTGGCTAGAGGCTCCTTTGAAATCCCAGCTCCTGCATCCCTGGGTTCCCCCTGGAAGTCACACCATTGAATGTGATAGCAGTAGATCCATAAAGAGCTGGGAGACTCTGCTGTCAGGGAGACTGATTAAGAAAAGAAAATTCCTGAGATGAATTAGAAAATCACGTTTTCCCTTTAGAACCCTGCAGTGGTCTTTTTTTTTTTTTCCTCCTTTGGTACTGCACACACCTCATTTATCCAAACATCTCTGTTTACACAATAGCAGGATTTTTCCAATAGCTTTTGGCCTATTTCTTTTTCCTCATCTGACACCATAGTTCCAAGGAAGTTGGAAAGGATATATTTCAGGCTGACACAAGAGTCATGGTGACTCAGTATATTGAAAGGTCAGTGTCATTAAAGCAGTTCTGTTTTCACTTAGTTGAGTATTACAGCACCTTCTGCAAACACATCCTAGCTGAAAAATGATATGTATCAGAAAAAAAAGAGTACTCAAATCTGAATCTAATATATATACTCTGATATCCTAATACATGTATCTAGTATCCTGATGGGACACACCCAGGGGTGCTAAGGGAGCTGGGTGACGTAACTGTGATGCCACTTACAATTATCTTCAAAAGGTCCTGGTGACTGGGGGAGGTTCCTGAAGACTGGAAGAAAGAAAATGTCACCCCTGTCTTCAAGAGGGGCAAGGAGGAGGATCTGGGGAACTACAGGCTGGTCAGTGTTACATGATTGAGGGAACAGTCTTGGAAGCCTTTCCCAAATGTGTTAATGACAGGAAGATGATTGAGAGAAGTCACTATCAATTTATGGATTTAAAAAGGGGAAATGATGCCTGAAGATTGCTTTCTAGAATGAGATGACTGGCTTGATAGAGGAGGGGAGAGCAGTGATCGTTGTTTATCTTGACCTTGGCAAGACTTTCAGCACTGTTTCCCGTAGCATCCTCATTGACACATGGATGAAGTGTGGGTTAGATAAGTGGACAGTGAGGTGGACTGAAAACACCAGCCACACCAGAGGGATCTCAGCAAACTGGTAGCTTGGTCTTCTGTATCTTACTGCTGTTCCTAAGTGCCTGGGATTTTGGCCTAGGGAGTGCTGCTAAGGGAAATAATTTAGTAACAGAGCCCTTGAGAGTGGGACAAGGGGTAGCAGAGCCAGCTTTTGAGGCCACAGTTGCTGGCTGAAGCTCCCACTGAAAAGTAACTTCCCGGGGCTCCATATCTGTCCAGTGCTGATCCTCCCTCTCCCTGGTCATCCACTCAGACTTTGACTACAGAGTCCCAGACTCCATATGGCCTCTATGTCCCTCCCCTAGTCTCTGGCCCCAGTGACAGGTGATGACATATCTCTGCTGACAGAGCAACCCTATAGCTGCACCAAGATAAGTATGTGGTCTCTCTATTCAGAGAGAGAACAATTTCACAAATGGAGGGAAATGTGATGGTGACAACCTGACATCTTCCCTAGGACTACCCATCAGCCTCTGCCAGCAAAGACAACTGAGGCTGAAACTCTTTGTAAGAGGAAAATGCAGGGGTGGAGGTGAACACTCAAGTAACCGCACAAATCTATATCAGAACCTGAAGACCTTCAGGTGAAAACTGAGAAGTGCTGTGATAACAGTGTGAAAAAAGCTGAAATCAGTTGTCTTCATTAAGCAACATGTATCTCCATTGCTATAAATCCACCACTTTCTGCTTTCCCTTAATTTATTTGAAGCACCAGTCTGTCATCTGTTGTAAATGAGCAAAAAAAAAACCATTAAAAACTTTGGCATCCAAAGTCACAAACAACATTATTACAAAGAAGAAATTACATGTTAACTATCTATTTTTCTGAGTTTGTTTAATCCTTTCTCTCTCAATTTGTTCCATCTACTTCTGTGCCACAGCTTCATGCTTTCTGTTTCAGTGGTATTTAGATACCAGAAATCCAGAATGAAAAAAAGACACGGAGACTTCATGGTGGCACTGTGCTGCAAGAAATCATCTCAGTTTTCGTATTAATGGATGTACACTGATTTCCATTGTTCTTTTGATGAAAACCAGTAGTTGCACTGAAAACAATTGCATCTAGACTTTGCTTGCAGAAGACTAGAGACAAGGTAAGACCAGGGTTACACTGGAAGAAAAAGGCAATATAAATTTTTTTGAAAGGTAATGAAGAAAGCTGGGCACAGAACTCCTGTGAAAATCTGTCTTGGCTTTTCTTTTAGTTGTTGGGCAAAAATTTGTACATGCGTGAGTAAGAAAGCAATGAAAACCATTACATCAGAACAAACTTTTCTCTGCAGACATTAAATGATAAATCAATGCAAAGGATGATAGTAATATATCCCTGACTGTGCTGGACTCGCATTACTCATGCAGGATGTACAAGGAGTGTTACTTCGGTTTTAACTTTCCAAGGATTCTCTGTTTTCATTCATTCATCCATTGTCTTCATCTTCCTCACTTCTTTGTGGGAGACCAGAGAGGAGCAGCACATGTCCCATAGCACGGCAAAGGGTACAATGTTAGCCTGTCTGTATGATGAGATGCTGGCACATAATGCATGGTTAGACAGGAAGTTCTGGGGTGATAAAAGTAAAACGGTGCTTAGTTTTCATAAAATCCCAACTCCCAAATGGATCAGTGAGGTATGATTTCAGATCATCTGTTCCCCTTCCACCAGGGATGGCAGTCAGCACCTCCAAGACTGAGATGAGTCGGGCTCTGATGTCAGATGGTGTGAAGCTGAGTGCACAATGTCTATTGCGTGGGATGGTTAATTGCATCTGACTACTGGCTGTGAAGGAGCTGAACTGACCTCATCGATGCAGGATGATGTCTGGGAAAGGGAGGGGCAGCTGCTGCCTCTGGGTGCTGGTGTCTCCACCTTGATACAGGAGTGCAGCTGGGCAGGGCTTGTGAGTACCAAACCTGCACAGGGAATGAGGTCTGGTTTGTCCTGAAGCGGGCTACAGCTTTGACTTAAGGGTTCAAAGCAGTTTCTGCTGGAGTTGAAGTGAGAGCTAGAGGAGTTAAATGGACAAAAGGGGTGGTAGTGTGTACTCAGTGTGCTCCGGTCCCCCTGAGCACACACCCAGTGTGCTGTACTCAAAGGGAAGATATTTTGATACCTACATTGAGGGAACTGAATTGGATGGCCTGCTTCCTGACTCACTCTGCATTAGCTCATCTTATAACCAGATATCTTTCATGCTGAAAGTGGAGAGTGATTGGAAAACACCCTCGTACCTCCACAGGAGTGTCAGGAGGTCATCCCCATTCCCATACTGGAGACGTGTGATGGAAACTGTACCTGTGTAAATCTACAGGGATTCCTTTCCTCAGCATGGAAGCAGCATCTGCTTTGGCAGCCTGGACACCAGTGACCAAATCAGCTGCCTCATAGTGCAAGGCACTGCAGAGTTTCTGTTAATCCTTCCCAGAGCTCCTCCCTGGGAGCCTGTGTAATTCCATGCGCAGTTTAAATTGGCACCACTGCCAAAGGACACCATTCCAGCTGTTTGTGTGCTCATGTGGTAAGCCAAAACAGGGAGTTAATTCTGCTGAAAATGAAACATTTTTTGTCATTGTTTTTGCTGGGTCGACTGATGGTCAGTGTGGGGCAACCTGGGGTGGAAGCAAGTGGGCGAGGGCATGCGGAGGGCCTGTCGCCTGCAGAAACAATGCTGGCTCCATCTTCAGTGAACCACAGCCTGATGTTTTATTCTGGTTGCTGTAGCTGCAATTTTTTTCTTCTGCTGTGTATCATGTTACTTGTACAGCACTTTATTCTTGTTTTATATTTAATCTGTAAAAGGAATTTTTAGATGGAAAAATTGCCATGTGTGTATCTTCCTGGATGTGCCTTTCTCTCAAGCCAGTATAAATGAAATTCATTTCTAGGATAGGCCTCTTTTCCTCAAGTGTATTGTAGAGCTCTCTAAGAAATGCCAACTCCCATCTCCTTGGCACAAACCTCAGCTTATTACTCTCAGAGTAATGCAGCCCTGTTTTTCCACAGAGCACTGAGCACGAGTTGCCATGCAAGATCTGCAAACATCAAGGCTTAGGACCGCCTGTATCTAATATCTGTAAAATGTAGCTATTTATCCCAGAGAGTAACAATATATCATTGTGACTGCTCTGCCTCTAAGGAAAGAGAAAAGAAACCCATAGTAATGAACTCACACAATCATCTTTGGTTTGGCAAGTGTTGCTGTTTGAGATTTGATCAACTGTAATGTTTATCCAGCTCTCCCTTTTCAAATCAGGGAAGCAAAAAATGAAAGAAATAAAAATATTCTTTTTTTTTTAGTAAAGCAGAGATCACATCATGCTGGTTTTAAAGTGCTACCCACTTGGGACCCAACCTCCATACTAGCCGTTCTGCATACAACATATCTTTGCACATAAAAACGTTGCTTTTCATCTTGTAATTGATTTAGTTTCATAAGTAAATATGACCTGGCATAAAGTTTTGCAGATTGCAATTCTGACATGGGTTTTGGGCAGTACCAGCTTATTAGGTCTCTCAAAAACTACAACACACCTCACCTCTGACTTATCTTTCAGAAAGAAAACAGAATAGTAGCCCCATTTACTTCTTCTTTCTCATGTTGGTGTTGGGAGTGCAACACCGCACTTGCACCATGGCGGTTGTGCAAGTATTCCCATAAGAGATGGAAGATGGCTCTGCCTTCTCTCAGGAGGCTTATTTGGACACCAGCATCCAGACCATCAAAGCAGATGCTTTGTAAGAAGCAAAACATAGGACATCCCTTTCTTCCCTCCTCTGTGGATGTGACAGTGTCCTTTGTCCCCACACTCCACATTCAGCACAAATAGAGCCTGTCCATAGCATGGGCTTATGAACATAGAGACAGGGAATAAGGGGCTGGTCTCAGCTGCCAAAATGTAGATATCTTGTCCTATTTCAGCTGCTCAAGGGATCAAAGGCAACCTCACATGTCTGGTAGGTATGACAGCCAAGGTGGTCCTGGATGTACACCTGGAAGGCAGAGTACCTTAGTGCAATCAAATGTCAGGTTTCAGACCCCGATCTTCACATCTGTGAGTTTCACCCATGCAATCACATTCACCTCCAGCCTATGACACTGTAGGCAAATGACTTCCCACCTTTGCTTCTTGTTTGAACATGGGGTGAACATGTTAAATTGGAAAATACAGATTTGTCATAACAGAAGTGCTCCCCAAGACCAGATCAGTCACCTGAGCTGGTGGCCTCTCATCTTTTCCAGCTAGACAGGATGTCAGTTACTTCTACTAACTTCCTTTCAAGTGTGTGGAAATGAAATGTTTCAGTCTTAGATGGATAGAGTAGTGTTGAGAACCAGAAAAAATGTAGTTACAGGGGTTTTATGCCGTAAGCTCTGTTGTTGTGTCAGGATTTATAAAATTAAATTACTGATTTGGGTAATTAAATGCTGCTTATGTAAAGGTCATACTTATAAGGGGTTGTGCTTACCTCCTCAAGCTAAAAAGCCAAAGATTATTTTCCAAAAACAATTGAGAGGGTACACAATCAATGCCCTAACTAGTGGAAAACTGGGGAAAAGTGAGGTAGATCCCCTTGGGTTTTGCCCTGGATCTCCCACACTCCAGCACCAGCCGAAGATCCCCTCCCTGTCCTTCTCCACCTTCTTGTGAAAAAGCAGAGGAGCAGAGGAGCAGATGCCCCTTTGTCAGCTTGCATCCACAGCTCCCTGAGGACCCTGAAGGAAATCACCTCTGGCAGCACCTTGCCATAAACAGTCCATTTCAAACTGCTCTCTTCAGAAGTCATAGCACTGATTGGTTTTTTTCAGACTCACAAGTGGCTGTCAGCTCTTAGCCCACAGAGGTGAGCTGTGGCCTCAGGCATACGGCATTTGGCATTTCTTGTCCTAGACAGCTGTCCTGTATCCCTTGCAGTAAAGCAAACAGTATACACTAGGGGTTTTTAAACAACTACTTTACATCTTCCTATCACTGCTCCCTTATGGAAGCACCACCGTCTTACTGATCTGCTCCACAGAGGGATCTGGACAGGCTGGATTGATGGGCCAAGGCCAACTGTATGAGGTTCAACAAGGCCAAGTGCCGGGTCCTGCCCTTGGGTCACAACAACCCCATGTAGCGCTACAGGCTTGGGGAAGAGTGGCTGGAAAGCTGCCCCGTGGAAAAAGACCTGGGGGTGTTCGTCGACAGCCAGCTGAATATGAGCTAGCAGTGTGCCCAGGTGGCCAAGAAGGCCAATCGCATCCTGGCCTGCATCAGAAATAGTGTGGCCAGCAGGAGCAGGGAGGTGATCGTTCCCCTGTACTGGGCACTGGTGAGGCCGCACCTCGAGTACTGTGTTCAGTTTTGGGCCCCTCACTACAGGAAAGACACTGAGGTGCTAGAGCGTGTCCAGAGAAGGGCAACAAAGCTGGTGAGGGGCCAGGAGCACAAGTCTTATGAGGAACGGCTGAGGGAGCTGGGGTTGTTTAGCCTGGAGAAAAGGAGGCTGAGGGGAGACCTTATTGCTCTCTACAACTACCTGAAAGGAGGTTGTAGTGAGGTGGGTGCTGATCTCTTCTGTCAGGTGGCTGGAGATAGGAAGAGAGGAAACAGCCTCAAGTTGTGGCAGGGGAGGTTTAGGTTGGATATTAGGAAAAATTTCTTTACTGAAAGGATTGTCAGGCATTGGAATAGGCTGCCCAGGGAAGTGGTTGAGTCACCATCTCTGGAGGTATTCAGAAAGCATGTAGACAGGGCACTTCAGGACATGGTTTAGTGGGCATGGTTGATGGTTGGACTCGATGATCTTGAAGGTCTTTTCCAACCTAAATGATTCTATGATTCTATGATTCTATGATGAGCAGGGAAGGCACCCCACCTCCTGACATGAACCCTCTGTGTTTCACCTCTTTGTTTTCCAAAACACAAGAACAGCGAAGCAGTCTCTGTATCTCAACCCAGAGACAGACAGCAGACTACAGCCAGGTCACTTGCTGTTTATAAATAACCAGGTATCATCAGGCATAAAAATTCTCAGGGACTTTGGGCTCATGAGGTAAACCTTTGCCAGGGCCATTGATGTGAGCATGATGGGATCTGAAGCCCTCATAAATAAATGTTAAACAGTGATTAGCAAATTCCTCACCCTTGTTTATGTATGCACAGAACATATTTTTTCTGTGTAGGAGAGAGCTGCAGTCATCCTTAAACCTATTTGGTTTTGGTTTCTTTATTCCAAACAGCTTCCAGGGTGGGATTGATGCCCAACAGTGCTTGTTTGCAGGAGTGTGGGGCTGCTTCTTCTGCAGCCTGCCCCAAACACAACTCACAGCTCAGGCCTGCAGTATGGCAAGGGTAGGCTGTGCTGGGAGTGAGGAAAGCAAGAATCCATGGTCTGATGATCAGTGGAAAGCTAAGGGAGCTACAATACCCTGTTCAGCAAGGAAATAAGGTGAGAACATATGTGGACAATCTGGCCCTGTGGTACGAACACTTCCATGTTTGCTTGATACACATTTAGCATTGGGCTAAGGTCTCTTGGCTTCTGAGCTGAAACCCCCAGCTTGTGTCCAGATAGGCTGATGACGAGCAAACAGAGGACAATGTGGTCCTGTTCATGTAAGCAGGATGTCTCAGTCTATTTCTGCTCTTACTCCTTGCACTGGTTTGCCTCTCCCTGCTCCATCCTTCACTTCAGGGCAATTATGCCTGAAATTAGATTGCATCCTTGCAGGAGGAAGGACAGTTTGGGGGAATGAGGACATGCAGGGTCTTGTTTAGTAATTACATTTAGCAGTAAAAATGTTGCTCTAAAGTAAACCTCTTTTGCAGGAGATAAATGTTGTTATTATTATTAATAACAATTTAGACAGTGAAGTTACCATTTAATAATATAATTGTGCCCTTTGATGGAACCTTTTATCCAGGGATCTCAAAGGGTTAGTGGTAATGAACTCCAGGGACAGATGTAGAAACTGAGGCACAGGAAGGTTCTTAGTTCAT
Organism: Harpia harpyja; assembly: GCF_026419915.1. Taxonomy (NCBI): domain Eukaryota; kingdom Metazoa; phylum Chordata; class Aves; order Accipitriformes; family Accipitridae; genus Harpia; species Harpia harpyja. The sequence goes on from NC_068969.1 coordinate 63,803,120, forward strand.
CCTTTCAGATAGAGTGGGAGAGCCTGTAGCAGGCAGATGATAGCCCTTTTGCCTCTGCACCCTCTGCCTTTAGCCACAGGTTGGAGATCAGCAACCCTGCAGACTGTAAGTCAGGCTTCACTCTGTACTCCTCACAGTGTCTGGGCTTCCAGATGCACACAGGATGTTGAATCATGCTCTTTTCTTATCAAGGAGGTTATAAAGGATTTCTGTGCCATAGGTATGCCTTGAGAGGTGCAGCCACAGGTTAAGACATGCAAGAAAATAAAATATTAACCTGAGTCTCCTTTACAGGTAACTGTTTCTTATTTATTGCACTATCACTGCTGCTCATTAAAATCACTGCCTGAAGCATCTGTAAAGGAAAGAAGGCACTCCTTCTCCCAGGGTAACCCTGCCCCTTCAGCTTACCCCTGGGCAGTGCTGAATGTCTGCTTCATAAATTGGTTTAAGTCTAGATGATAACTAGCGTGTGTGATAAACAGCCATACGTCATCGTGGTCATTCTCTGCATGGAAGAGATTGGGAAGGGAGTTAGCAAACAGTCCAAAGGCATACTGAATCAGATTTTTTTCCTGAACCACTAAAGAGGTCTATTTCAGGTCAAAGCTGGGGTCACTGACAGGCCAGCTGAAATCAAGTTCCTGATGCAAAATCCTTCATTCAGGGCACTGTCACGTCAGTTTCCCCTTCCTTTATGCCCCATGGAGATACAGACACCTTCCTGATGGAGAATGAAAAGCAGCAGAAGCCAGAGAAGTCTGCCTTCTGAAGGTACTCAGCTCTTCTGGTTTGTTTCTACCTCCTTCCCCGCTCTTCACAAGTTGCCTCTGCACAAGACTAATCAGGAGGAATTTCATCCTCCTGCAGTGGCTATTTTTCAAGTGACCTCATGAAAAGCTATCGCTGTGCCAAAATAAACAATATATTCTGCTAATCAGTATCACTACAGAGATCTAGAGTGAACTGGCCTTTTTTGTCATTACTTTTCTCTTTGCCCTTTCTCAACCCCTCTCTAAGGCCAGCAAAGCAGTTGCCTTCCTCAAAGTGTTTGGGTCACCATGAATCATGGGTGAGCTCAGTGTGAGTTGCATTCTCTGGGGCTGATGGCAGGGCTCTCTAAGGAGGCAGAGGGCACACTACTTGCCCAGACACTTATGTTTTGGGGTCAGTTTTTGTAGCACCCCCAAATATTAAGCTGATGATGGCTTTCTTACTTGCTGGGGCTAAGACTCATGTTGCTAGCATCCTCATCCTGAGTTTTCTCCCAGCACCAAATATAGACATTACCTTAATGTTTTACGGGGGTGTTACCTGTACTCTTTGTCCAGCAAGTGTCATCTGCAGCCTCTAGAAGAGAAGTACCTTGGGGGATTTTGATTGCCTTTTGTGGAGAGGATGGGGCAACATCACTAGAAAGCAATGGGAAAAATCCAGCAACGAGACCTGGCAATTCTCAGGTATTCCCTGTGGTTTCTCCTGGATGTGAATGGGATGCATTCAGTGTGAACACTGTTACCGAAAAACTGTATTTTTGCTTCCCTCCAAATTGCTGAGCCAGCAGACAAACCAAGTAGGAGGAGGCAGAGATAGGCTGCAAGGTTGAAGAAGATTGACTAACTCTCCCAGTCATTGATGGATAGGTTGACTGTACTGGGACTGGAAAAAAGACCCTTCAACCTTGTATCCTGCATCTGATAATTGCCAACGATGGATGCACAGGGAAGAGTATACATGGCAATACCCTGAATGCCCCCCCATCCATTGCCTATTTGCAGCTCAGGAACTTCCTGATCCAGTTTGGTTCCTACATGTTTAATAACCCTGAACAGCCTCTTCTTCTTCCAGGAACTTGTCCAAATGGCCATGAGCACTCTGCAATGGAAGAGGACTGGGGAAGGAATCTGTAATGGTTTGGGTAGAGGTAGGATCTTTACAGGCTAAAGCTTGCTGTTCCTAAGGACCTCTGTGAAGGGAGCAAATATTAGCTCTGGAGAAGGGGTTCTTGACAGGTGGAGAGTGGCAGTGCTATTAAAGGGAGGCAATCTGCCAAATCTCATCCTTCAGAGATGGGATAGATGGCAAAGAGATAAATACATAAACTACAAGTGTCAATCTGTTCTTACAAATGCCTGTCCTTCCTTCCATCTCTCCCCTTCATAAAAAACAGGGTGGAGGAAGAAAATAACAACTTTCTGAGACTTAGTGTTGTGGGCGCTGACCAGAAATCAGAGGACAGTTTGTTCACGTCTGGCAGACTATGATGATGTTTATTATCAGGCTTATCTGAAGTTCACAGCAATCAATTGAAGCAGTCTACATGAGGGACTTCAGCAAGCCCAGTGCTTTACTACTTCTTTGTGTTCTAGAATTGCTTGCAGTACCCTAAATATTTATTTACTGTGTTTATAATATTTACAATTTTTTTATATATATTCATTGTTTTGGTATGAAACTATTTGATATCTTCTCTTTGAATGCTGACCAGAAGTGATAAACAGTTATCAAGTTTTACATGTATTAGCCTGAAGGTTTAACTCCGCAAATACTTCCCCAAATGTTCAGGAGACATGAATTTTCGGCCTCTGGCAAAGGGTTTCTGTTAAGTTCAGAAAGAAATAGAGTATTGCATATTATAGCCCCAGCATTACTTTTCTATCTATCACAGGCAAACTTTAGCCAGGTTTGAAGTAGGTGGTGGATTTTCACTCGTACTGTATTCCCCACAGCCTCGACGTGAAGCCCCTAACACTGTTGGTAGCCCATGTTCAGTATGTCAGCTTTGCCCTCAGAGAATGATTTTCAGAAAGCAACAAACAAGAAAATAAAACCAGGCAGTAATTTGGCATGTTCCAACATTTGCTGCAATGAGTTTCTGCTCTGAAACTGCCTCTGGGGCCCATGCTGTTCCACTTACTGCCATCACACGACACTTGCATATCTTTGGTTTCACAACAGTCAGCAGGTGCAGTGATGCAGGGCGCACTACGCTGTCAGCAAATCCATTTAAATGAAGAGTTAGTCCTGGAGTTAAAACTAATTAAAAAAAAAACAAATCCAGAACATTCCCCCCCCCCAACAGTGGGAAGGAATTTCTATGGCTTGTTTTGCTTCCTTTGAGGCAAATTGTGCTCAACACACTTAAGACACGGCCCTATTATATTCCTGCTTACCACCCTCCTTGGCTAATCACTTCATGTAGCAGCTTTCTTCATTTCCCTGACAGCTCTTTTACACTATGGTGGAGGGGCCTTCAGGTGCTTGCAGGGCTGTTCTACTGTAATAAGACCATAATAAAAAGGTGGTACCTTTTTACTTGCGAAACTACCTTTTAGTGGTGAAAAGAATGATAGAGGAAACTTGGCCTGGTGGACACAACACCTATGAAAAGAAGCTGCTGACAGAATATATGGGATTGAGCCCTACAAGATGACAAAGGTGAGCAAGACTAATCCCTTCCCATCTCAGGATGAGGTCTGAGGAGAAGATTGCTTATATGTATACTTCTGACAAAAATAGAAATAAAGAAGCAGTCCCTGACTGCAGCCACCTGCTATACATAGGGTCTTCCAGAGTCCTTTCAGAACTGAGGTGAGCCCTGGGATGGCTAGGGCTGTTGTTTCCAGCTTTGAAACAGTGTTAATCAGTTGTGCTTTCTAGATATTGATTCCTTAAAACCTCCCAAAGCTGCTAAGGAATATTTTTTTCCCTGGGAATAGTGATGTTTGTTTCCAGCTTGCAAAAAGTAATAGCAGTGTCACAACTCTCTTTAGAAAGCAAAAACCAGTGAGTCCCAGGGACATTTCCTAGCGGTTTCATGAAGGACAGATACTAATTTTTTTTTTTCCCAAGAGAGGCACAAAGGTCACCAAAGAACTGGGGAAGCAGAACAGAAACTCAGATGCTGGGTCCTGGCTGCCCGCACCAGGGGCACAGGGGCCGGAGGGGGAGGCATAGAGGAAGGGCAGCATGGCTGGCTGTGGGGTGACCCTGTGGTCCCAGTTCTGCGAGGATGGAGGGGGAGCCAGGAGAGGTCTGCTTCAGCAGAAACCATTTTTTTTCTGCTTTGACTGGGTGTAACTGAATGACCTTCATCTGCTTGGCTCACTTGGCTGGTAGGGGCTCTCAGATTCAGATTTTCCTGGAGAATAACAAAGTATAACAGCAGCAAGGCTTCCCAAGAGAAACAGAGCTGGGACAAATAAATAAATAAAAGGACGTTTATGTACATGTGAGGGAAACAGATTTTGTTTCTAAGAGGGTGCCTTTAAAACCTTGATGATTTACTACAGTTAATTGCATGACAATGTCAAACAAGGTAACAGACTTTCTCCTGGTTTCCACATGCTTGGAAGCACTTTTTTAAAGGAGAATCTCTTCCAGAACAGCTTGAACTTTCTCTCAGACAGGTGTCAGGGACACAGACACAGGGCTGAAGAGCCTCTGAGAGCTCAACAGTGACTACAGGTCCCTGACACACACATTTTACTCTTTACAACTTCATGTTTAGTGTTCTCTGGGATTTACCATACACATCGAGTGAAAAGCTATACTTCAGGCTGTATGTAACCTGTCTTACTGGGGTAAAGTCCTCCTTGCAATAACCAATTCTTAACAAGATGCAAAACTTCTTGTTTTCCTTCTGTTTCTATATGACATCACTGTAAACTTTAAGTTGAATAGCTGGGAAATAGGTATGTGTGGACTGCTTTATCACATTGTGTCTCCCTTTGTAATACTTTTATTTTTCTTTTTTCCTTTGCTTGACTGCTTCGAATTCTCTTTACTTTGGTCCTTATCCTTAGAGACACATGATGTATAGTTTTGTTCAGTGGATCAGCTGGGGTGAGACCCCTCAGGACCAAATGATAGTACCCGTGTTGAACTGGACGCACCACTATGCTATATGCTGTCCTTGCTGCCAAGTGACACCATCTTGCTGAAGTGCTAATAAGAAAGCCCATCATGCTAGAACTTGGAGATCCATGGGACAGCCACCCCAGCGCAACAACTCTGGCTTTTCTCTTTACTGATGAAGGGCCATGCAGTATGAAAGGCACAGCTTGTTTTTCAACTTGGCCTATAGATGTTGACCTTTATGTCTAGACAAGAAATACTGTTCAGGACACCAAGACAAGGTCTACAGCCCTCCTATGGTAGTTTGCAGTTCCAGGGCTTTTTAGCAATTCTAGTAGCAAAACCATCACTAACCTGTTATCCTTTATTCTTCCCACAGCTGTTGTTTCCTTTTCTCTTTCCTCCTGTAGCTTTGCCCTTTGCTTTCTGTGTAAGTAATCTTACAATACTGAGGACAATGATACCCACTGTTTCATGCTAGTGATCAGTATAAAGGGAATGATAGCTACTGAAGACATGTGGGCCAAACGAAGCTCTCAGAACCTCTCCATGAGAATTAATGATCCTGTAGATTCTCGTATCCCAGGGTAAAGAAGGGCTCTTCTCTGGGGTGCTTTCTAATTGATTATTTCCTATTTCTGTCACTACTAGAGGCACCAGGGGAATGAAAGCAGCCAAATATGTTGTAACAAATTGAAGCAGGGCTGTTGTGGTGCTGGCAAGAGGAACTGGATAGAAAAATTACTGTGTATGTGAATTTGCTCTTGGCTCAAGCCCTGTTCAGCAAAGAACTGATGCATGTGTGTATTCCTCTTCCTGCTCTGCAATGCCAGCTGGAGGCAAGCTATTGCATAATGGAGTGCTAGGTGCTGCACAAAAAGAAATCAGCCCTGAAATGGATAAACTTATCTTACCTGGTTTTGCATCTGTGAAACTAATGAGATGATAACTTTCTAGTTCATGGAGATGTCAGGGAGGTAGGGGACTACTGGCTTCAAATGGCTGTGAATATGTGTCATGGCCTATGGAAAGATTTGGTGGTACCTGAGTGTCAGGATGCAGATTCCAGTTCTCACTGCAGTATGTTAGCATTTCCTGCAGTATGTTAGCATTTCCTGAACGGCCAGAAGACTGGACAAGATTTGTTTCCTAGTGAATTAAGACAACTGGTTTTTTGGTCCTTAATTCTCAATCTGTATAAGTAGGGTAACCATCCTGCAATCTTTGGTCAATCGCATATGTATGATTATGAGTAAGTCTGTGCACGTGATATGTTTTATTAACAGACCAAAGTCTGGCAGGTTTTTATTTTTAATGGAGATGAGACTTCTGGGGTCAAATGTACCAAATATGAAACCTTGAACTCTCACAAATGAGTTCAGATACTAATTTTTTCCTGTACCTAGCTGATTGAAGGCTCTTGCTAGACAGGCTCCATTTATTACAATGACTGCAATTAAGGTGTTGTAATGTTCCCAGCTGTGTGCTCATAATCCAGCTTTTATAAAACTAGGATAATGAGCTCGGCAGTGGATTTTCAATACTGTTAAAAGGTTGTGAAAGAGTTGCAGAAATGAAAGTGATAAAATGACACACACTCTTATGCACTCTGAGGCTTACTCTTGTCCCTTTGAACTAATTATGACTCAGGCCCTTAATGGACCACATACATTTTGGCTGCAAATATGTTATTCTTTCAGCATACTTGCATATAAATTTGTGGAAAGCCATTTACTTCAACAAGCACCACCGGAGGAGAAGCTTTAGTGTCTGGTGGGACAATCAAACTGAAGCCAAAGGGGTCTCAACCTGATTCTGAGATCTCTTTGGGGGTGTGCAAGTTAGTAGATAATACATGTTATCTAATGCAAAGCTAGGAGCCCTAACGTGCATTCCCACAGATGATGGGCAAATTTTTCAACTGTGGCAATTCAGCATAGTGCCACTGATGCTGATTACATTATCCAAAATTTCGGTCTTACATTTCGTTTCTTGCAAAAAATAGGAGAGACTCTTTTATCTGTTTTTCCAATGTTTCAATTCAATGATTAATTTTTAAGCTTCAGTTATTTATTTATAAATAAAAGCCATGATTATTTCATACTTCTGTTTACATTTCATAGTCAACTTCTTTAATAGTGGTCCCAACTCCAGTTTTGTTTTACTTTGCTGAAATGAAAGAGGCTATACACCCACCACACTTACATATAGTCTTTGTGTTGTCTTGAAAAGATAGAAGTCAATACAGAGATCTCCCATTGACCTCATGGAGGCCAGGATCAGCCATAACGCTCAGTCAAATAATTATTAAAATTCTATAAATAACATTGTTATGTGATTCCTTTCTGGTTTTGCCTCTGCCTTCTCTGTTTTCTTAGCACCACAACCCACAGGGAGACTGACGGGGTGCAGTTTGTAGCTGTTATTCACAGGGACTCCAGGATTTGGGATTTAAGTGGTGATTATGATGATTGCTCTTGCCAACTCAATTCCCAAATGTGCGAAGTGGGATCTCAGAAGAGTTCCCCCAGCTTGTGAAGCTGTCATGCTCATTTGTCTAAGAAAGGCAGCTGCAAGCTAAAAGCAATCATTAAAATATTAAGGACCAGAAATTGTCTGCAAGCACCTGAGTCATCATAAGCCAAGATTTTATTTACGCCCACCAATCAAGGCACCAAGTGTCATGCAATCTTTCAGTCAGTAGGAGATTATTTCATGTCATAAATTCCATGTAAGGAAGAGAAACATGGTACTTCCCACTGTAAGTGGAGAAGTAAAGGATGGGAGTCAAGCTCACAGAGCTCCAAAGAGCCAGGTGTCTTGTTAAGCTCTGTCCTTTAGAGGCAGTTCTCAAATTCAGTATCTTACTGCCTACCAAAATCACTGGCTTTTGTTTCTCATTTTTCACTGCAATGTCTGCAAAGTGTTCGAGTACAAGAATCATTTCTCACATTGCTAAGATGCAGCTGGAATTAAAAGTTTTGGGGTCTTCCCATGTGGATACCAACTGTCTGGATCTTTTTCTGCCTGTCATCTTTCACCTTTTTGCAGAATAGACCACATAATGGGTTTGTATATTTCTCTCAGTAGAAATTTTGATAGTAAAATATTTTGTTGAAGTTATGGGTAGATTTTCAGTGGTTATAAATTGCTTTTCATTTAGATCATTGGTACAATTGCTATATGGCAATTTATGCCAGCTGAAGATCTGTGCTTCAGTCTGTGAGACCACATCAGCATTCAATTTTCCTTACTCATCTGATCCAGGAGATGCAAGTGGAAATCTCTCTTTACAATAAAAGGATATTTGAGCGTCTTCTACTCCCATCAGCAAAATACTCAGTACAAGCTTAACTTAATGTTTGTGTTCAGTGTAATAGCAGCTGCTTGAGTGCTGTGCTGAATCAGTTCCTTCCTCCTTCTTTCAGCCCATCTTTCTGTTTGAAATGCAAACATTATCAGAGATTAAACTGCTGTAATGCAGATAGGCTTGTAAGATTTACTCAGCACAAATAATGCAAATGTTTTTGCAGTATTTGTCCTGATCTGGAGTTAATTTGGCTCCTCCAGTTGCAAAGCAATGTTAATTTCCAGCAATCCCCTGCATTGTCCAGTTCCACTTGCAGCAGCTGCTCTGTGGTTCTGCATTGTCATGTCAGGAACTATACAGTTTATGTAGGATGAGGATGCTGTTTATCACAGCAGGAAGACAGGCTTCCACAAAACCACTCTGCAGAACCTTAATGCAGGGACAATTAGAGGAGTCAAGTGGAGATCTGACCACACTTTTCTCAACCAGGTCCCCACATGTGTTTCAGTTAATTTGAGACTGTGATGAATGAAGATTAAATGTATGCTCCACAGCCGGTGCACATTACTTTCAGCAGCCTCATTCTTCAAGGAGGAATGGTTCAGGCAAAGGTCTTCATGACCCAGAAAGGAATTTGATTAACATTTTCCAAAATTTCCTAATCTTTCTTGTTTCTCATGCTTTCCCGAAGTTCTGACCTCTTACTGATAATTGGTTCTTTCCACCCTTTATTTTGTTCTTCTTTCTGTGGCTCAGCAAAGTCCATGTGAAAACCAATTATTAAATTTTGCCACGATCAGTGAAAAGATATGTTCTCCTAAATTAGCAAGGTGCAATACTACATCATTTTTGTAGCCATCATTAAATTTGATTGTTAGCTATCCAATATTCCCAGCAAATTACACATCACCTTGTACGGGAAAACACTACCACCCATTTCTCTCGCACACATACAAAGTTCAGTTAATTCAAAGAAGTGTCTTCATATAATCAGCCCTGAAGGACAGTGGTTGTGTGTACAGGCAACACTGCATCCTGCAAAGCACTGTTATGGAAAACCAAGACAGCATAGTTCTAGTTAATTTAGTAAGTCCTAGTTTAATTTCACAACCACCTGTTTTGTTAAGATTAATTTAGCTCCTTTTCCTTCTGTTGCACGAAATACAATGAGACAATTAGAAGCAATGGACTTACACTCAGGAAGAATAAGCTCTGGTATGCTAGATATTCCTACCATACTGGCCAAGTAAAATATAATTTAACCTTTTTAGAACTCTAGACAGGTGCAAGCTAGGAGCTGCTCTAAATAAAATGTTCATTGCTCCTTATATGGCTGCATAAGAAACATGTGCAAGCAACAGATACCTGTCACACTAATGTGTAGTGATTTAGATATGTGATGTGGCTACAGTGCTTGGGACTTCCAGTCTCTCAGGTAAAAAAAGACCATAATACTCTTGAAAATGAAGGGGGTATGTTTTTTGCATTAACTTTAGCAAAGACAAACCTGGTGCAAGAACTTTTTTAGCATAATAGAAGGTTGAATAGGCTTCTGCTTTTTTTACCTCACAGCTTTGAAAGAGAGAGGAGACCAGTGGTTGTCAGAATGAATGACAGGAGTTTTCATTTTTTACCTGGATGGAGAAATATGGGAATATTTTACACTGATGTCTCCAAATCAGTTGGATTTGCCCTGATTTCCATTTCCATCTTATGCTTGTATGCCTACTGACACATTCAAATCAGCACTTTGAGGAGCCCGGAATAGCAAAGCCTTTAATTTCAAAAATGAAGACAACAGGACCTGGAGACAATGGGGTATTGTAGGAAAAAATTTTTGTGAGTCTTCATCACAGCTAGGTAAGGTAGTATGAACACTGTAACAAACAGCTTCAGACTTTTCCAAACCTGTACTGAGCCCCTTTCAGAAGATTCATTAATGACCCAATTTGTATTTTTGGCAAAATGATGCTAACAGAAGAAGATCATTTTTACTTGTGGCAGAAATGCTAATTTAAAAGTTTGAAGGGCTTTTTCCTTCTTCAGTATCTTGAGCTGAGAAACTAAATGCATTTTGACTCAGTACTAGCAAATGAGATGTTCCATTCCAAATCAGCATTTCAAAAAGTCACAAATATTTTCTTGTTTCCTTTTTTTAAAAAAAAAACATGAAATGCTTGCTTTGTTTTGAAAGTAGCTAATTTTCAGTGCTCCCTCTGGGAGATCTCAGGTGTCTTCCCTTCTTCTTTTTTCTTTCTGATACCTTTTGAAGCTTTCGGTCTAGTTTGAGAACAGTTTAGCCCATCGGTGATGCTGTTGTGAGAAGCATGGGTGGCTGCATTTCATTTCAGGGTGAGTTTCCTCACCAGCACCTGACTGACTCAACCTGTGGTCTCAGTGCACACTAAACTCTCTGGCTGTGTTTTATTGTTTTGCAATAAAGGAAGGGCTATGGTTATTTCTAGAAGGCAAGGAAATCCCTTTCAAGCTAAGTAAAACAGTGGTGTTGGTATGCACCCAGTATCACTAACACTTTTACCAATTGGACCACAATCTTGTGGCTTGTACTATACAACTTAAGAAACCAGGGCAAGTTCCTCTCCCCTGGTTTGCCTTCTTCCTTTGTGCAGCAGTGCTGCAGCCCTGACCTAGACCCCTTCACTCTACCCAGGCCTCTACCAGTGCAGGTGGAGCTGAATGTTTCAATCACCATGCAAAATCCCTGCCTGTGACACTGGCTGCTTTCCTGATGCCAGAGGATATGCGGCTGTACTGTCACACTCAGATCCTGGTGCCCACTCAAGGACATCAAGGAGGAATGTTTTGGGGTTTTTTTTCTATATCACACATAGTATTCTGTCTTCTTGGTTGAATCAAAAAGCAAGAAAACACCCACTGTTTTATGCCAACAGAAGATGTCTGGGGTAGGGGGGGCAGAAAACCAGGCAAACGTACAGTTATGCCTCTGCCTAGTTGCGTGCCAGTTTCCAAGAGTTTGTGCCTTGGGATTTTCCAACCCAGAGATCATGCTTGTGAGTTACAAGCCCTGGACTGATTGCTCTCCTAGGGATATGCTCCCTCACTGAGCTGCTGGCAGGTAGTTGGCAACTTAATGAGGTATTAGTGAGAGGTCACCTCCTTCTGTGAGTACCCACCCTGGCAGCTTCAGTTTATGCCCCTCGTGATGTGGAAGGGACCTTGCTTAACTGTCTTCATAGAAATGTCTTTGATTGATAAGCTGAAGATCATGTCCCTGTGTAGTCAAGGGGTAAGCACAAGTCTCACAGTAAGGGTTTATTTTAGTCACTTATTACATGAAGGAGTACAAGTAACTACACCATTGTTCCAGTTAAAGTCCTCTGTAACTGACAAAGATAACAATGCAGATATTGCTAAATATACATAACTGGTCTGTACTGGTCCACCATCTTCAACGGACTGAAAAGTCCATGGACAGTATAAGGAATCAAGGGAATGAAAGCAGGGTACACAGATAAAAGATCAGTTTAGCACAGCCTGTCACAATCTCTGCAGCCATTTCTTCTCTTTCTTTCTTTCTTTTCTTGTTTTTTTTTTTTGTAATTTTCAGCACAGCCTTTTGCCATTTATCACTTGAAGTTTGTTTCTGCCAAAAGCTTTTTTTTTTTTTCAGGTTTGAAATGGTATTTTAGTTGGACTTTGCAGGAGGCAATCTTGCGAAAAGTTTCAGGATCCATATTCTCACTCTTGCTTTCTATGTCCCACTATGTAGAAGAGGCAGAAAAATAAAAATGGAGAGGGAATTTTCTTCAGTGGGGTGTTTAGAACAAGAGATTAAATCAACAACTTTGAATTGCCCCTGACAAGAACTCCTCCATTTCCCGTTATTTATACAGTGAGCTGGCATCTTAGTGGCAGCTGTGGCTAGTCAGTAGGATTATCTTGCCCTTTTCATCCCTTCATTACAACTCAGAATGTCATTTTTGTTTCAGGTTTTACTCAATGTTCTCCAATTGTGGCTTTTTTCCTCTCTTCTTCTATACTTTCTGAGGAACTCTAAGGGTCCCTCTCCCCATATTTTCATTTATTGTGATTTATTCACTTTCTCATTTTCCTCTCTGCAGCTTTTCCAGAATCTAGCAAGTTTTGAGAGCATACAATGGAAAATTTCTGAAAGAAAGGAATGAACCCAGAAAGCTGAAAACTTCAGCAGTTTTTCGCTTCATTGTGAAGTGACGTATCCTTTGTCAAGACCCCAGCCAGGAAACATGGTAGTGAAGGAAGATGAAACAGGGGAAAGATGGGTGAGCAAAGCAGAGCTACTTATTATATGAGCATACAGTCTCTCTCCCCCACTAGACTAAATGAAACCTTTGATACTTTTGGGGGGGTTGATCTCCATTAAAATGGACCCACTGGTGAAGTGGAAGGGTTGTGAGTGCAGTGGTAGTCTATTTGCCTATCCAAATTTCCTTCCCTGCTTCGTTTAATCAGGAAGGAGGCAATGGAAGAGGAGGTGAGCAGAAGACAGAAGGAGCCCAGTGGGCTATGGAGGAGATGGAGCAATGGTCAGAGAGCAGAAGGAGAGGCAGATGCAGGGTTGTGGCAGTGAGGCTCAGAGGGAGGCACTGTGAGGAGGCAGCTTGTCCAAATCAAGCCAAGCATCACGTGGTCAACGCCACAGATCACAAGCTTCCACCTCCACTTTGCATTTGCCACTGAAGGGAGCCGGAGGCTGGGCTGCAATGAACAGCCAGTGTCTTGCCAGAGCTGGCGTCAGGGATGGGCTGTGTTGGCAGGGACTCACAAGGCAGCTAGTGCCTCCCAGCCAGGGTCTCCACTCTGCTTGCTCACTCACCTGGGCTGCAGAAAGGGGCTCAGGGATTCCCTTCCTCTTCACACATCCCCTGAGCCTCTTGCCTTTGTGTCTCTTTTTCCCTCCTTATTTTTAATACACAATTTTTTGATTGCAGGTTTCTTAGAGTTGAGCAAAACCAATGAAAAATGTAAACCTTTTTGTCTTTTCTCTTCTCCTGACTGTTGGCTTCTTAGGGTTAGACTATTTTTGTAACCTCCAACCAACATTTACACTCATCCCTTTTTAATGTCTGGGATTTTAGATAGAATTAGTTTTCCAGCTAAAATTGGATTATTAATTTTCATGATAAACTGAAATTCAGAGAAAAGTAACCCAGCAGATGAACTTGAGGTGTACCCACAAGCACCTTTCCAAGTCACCAGGACTTAAGTGGGGCTTACACTGCAGGGCTCCTTTTACACAGTGGTGTCTCCAAGTCATTACATCTCCATTGTACCACATATTGTAAAATACAGGGGAAATAAAAGACCATCGCTATGCAAAAATGTTTTACAGACTACTTATATAGTGTGTACAGCAGGCCTGAAGTCAGCGCTGCTTGTAAAACAGACAGCTGTGAGTGAGATACAGCCTGTTAGACCTATTTGCCACGGCATTTTGTTCTGTTTTGTTCTTTGCAAAAAATACCTTCCCTGCAGGTTACTGCACAACGGTTCATCTCACAGTGAATATTCCTGCACAGTGGTTATGGCTCATAAGCCAGGTTGGATCTGTATCCCACAGGAGGGAATGATTTTCATTGTTTTCTGCACTGCTCTTCTGCTTTTGATTGGAACAAGCTGCTGTCCCTGGGGTAATCCTTGGGCCACTTCCCATTGCTGTGAGTGATGTCAACACATTTTTGAATGTGTGGCTATTAGCACTCTTTCCAAACAGGTTTAAAAAAAACCCGCCTCACACCATATTGTGATTTGTTTGGTAGAGGTTCACTCTCCCTTGCCCCCCTTGCTATTAGGACGGAGTGATTGAATTTTTTTGTAAATTAAACAAGCAAACTATGTAAATTATTGCTTGCTGACCCCAATTAAGGCTTACAGCTGCTTGGAAGACCAGACAGTGCACTCCCTTCTCCTTAGTCAATAGCAACAAGTAGACGAATATTTGAATGAAAGTCTAGTTTTCCACTTCAAATGGAGGGTGGGTCTGGGTGGAGGGAGACAGGAGAGATGTATATGCTACTCCTCCTTGTGCTAGCACAAGTCCAAAGTACTGCCAGAGTTGAGGGGCTGCAAATTTTGCCTTGGGAATTAAGTCATTGAATGAAGAAAGAAGGATACTTTGGCCCACTCTGTGGGAAGATTGAGGAGACCGGAGACCAGGCTCTCGTTTGTCTTTGAAGTGACACTTTGAGCCACTTGTTGATCTGCTGAGCTTTTACCCAGGAATAAGGCAGCAACCTCCTCCACTTTGGAAAGTGGCCAGAGAGGCAGACTGATGCCCTGTGGATGTGCACAGGATGGCATCTCCCCTCTCCTAAAGGGGCTCCTCTGCCGAGACAGCTGGAGTGAGCAGGGAGGACGCTGCAATCCAGTAAGAACCATGTGGCTGCAGTGCATGGGCACTGGCTGCGCTGGAGAAGCAGCTCCTGGCACCCCTGAAAAGTCAGGGGGCAGGGGAGAGTGAGCAAGGTGGTGGAAGAAATCGCCTGCCACTAAATCCTCCTGGGGACTGCATGACATGAGTGACCCCTGTTATCAGCAGAAACCCTGCAAAGGACAACTCTTGCATTATTTAGCATGATTGGCCTGCTGAGGGTGGGGAGGCTTAATCAAGGTGAAGCAACCTGCTTTAGAATTGAAAGTGCAGTGTAAGTATAAAGTCAACTCTCATACTCTACTATATTCTCCTGTTCCATATATGTGAATTGGGGAATAAATCCACCTCAGTACTGTGATTTACAGCTCCAAGTGGAGCTACAAAAGCCAGTTCAGACCAGTCCTGCCTCCAAGGTTGTCACATACCCCACATTCTCACCTACTCAGTCCTGTACGTATTCACGCATAGACATCTTTATTTGTGTATGTATGTATTGATATAAAATTCTGAAAGTTTTGGCAGCAAACTCCATAATTCTGCAGTAGCTGAATGATATTCTGTCACTCTTTAGGAATTTCTGATGGTGATAGCAGTCATATATGCATTTTTACAGCACTTTATAAACAAGACTTTAAGAATCACTTAGCTGGGCATCTGATTAGGACATAAGGTACATTTGGAAATGTGGTCCCAAAGCACTGAACAATTCTCTAGTCATGAGTGCTTACTGTGGAATAATTGGGTTAGGGTATGCACGCTGCAGCTTCAGGAAGATAGGGCTAAGGCCAAGACATGAAACTCTTTCAGATAAAAATAACAGCAAAAGTTTGGAGCAGAAACTATAAAAGCCCACGTTCTGAAATCTGTGTCTTCATGGTGTTCTTGTTTTATCTATTTATCTGAGCTAGTCTGGTAAAAACTTGCCTCAGGTATGTTTATACACATCAGTCTTGCCTTCTGGTGACGGTGAAGAGGAAGCCTCTGAAATTTTTTTAAACATTTTAGAAAAATCATTTGCAAATGAGGAAAATAAGTTTTCAGCTGAAATGAGGTTTGAACTCTGACTAGCTTCTCTGCATGTACCACCAGACCACCATGAACATCGTCATATCTGACTGCCCCTAGCTAGCAATGGCAGGTCTCCCACAGGGAAGGTTATGGTATGCAGTTGGAAGAAGAATGGATATTGTTAGGGAAAAGGACAAAGAAAATGCAAGAACCCATAAATTAGGCACATGTTGCCTTTTGAAATGGTTGGCAAGTTAAGTAACCATAAATTACAAACAATCCTGGATAGATTAATTTATACTTGTTAGCTTTCTCAGATGTGTAACCAACAGAGAGCAGCTGTCCAGTCACTGCACTCCAATGAAGCTTTCAGTTAATTCCAGAGTCGAGTGTAAATCGAGGAACTTGTGCTAACAAAAGCTCTGTTGCTTTGAATACTCTGACCATGTATCAAATGGTGGTGTTCCCTGAAATGTTTTTGCACAGCAAAATGGAAATGTGAGTAAAGTCTGAATAAAACCACTCATGTTTGTTAGTTTTAATCAAGCTGGCACAGGTAAAATAACTGCCAGTATAAATTTTCCTGTTAACCAACAACCAGTCCCAATCAGGAGCCCATGGGGAGATTAATAGTCGTGTTGTCAACAGATGGTCACTGTCATATTTAGTAATGGTGGCTAAAAGAGAACTCAGCTAGGTGTGCTTGCCTGTGACATGGTCACACTGTTGTGTTGTTGTGTTGTTGTGTTGTCATATTCCTGGTGTGACAGCATTTTTCCAAGCATAAATGGAGCGGCATCTACCTGGCAAAACAGTGTGTAAGCCATCATGTTCTTACATGAGGAAATGATGATGTGAGATGGTGGGAATGCCCATTCTTTTCACAACTAACAGTAATGTACCTATCTGCCTATCTGTCTGTCTGTCTACTGTTTCACGTAAAAGGATGGGAGAATGCGGTATAAAATAAAGTATGGCAAAGGGTTTACACATTTTTATACCCTCTTGCAACCTTCTAACTTGAAATTTAAGTTCCTGTAAAACAACTCAGAGTCATTCAGATGATTCTTTTCATGCCATTATTATAGTAGATTTGTCCAAAGGAGCCATTATCTTGTCTCTATCTGTAAATATATCATGAAGAATTAGGAACGGGTTAAAGTTAGCCATATATGTGACAGGCAAAAGTAATATTGTAACATATGCTTCATTTTACGGAACTTTTTCAAGAAACTGTGTAAGAATTGTATGTAGGCTTCGGCTGAGATAGCACCTGGTTTTTTTCGAGGAAAATTAATGTTTAAAATGCATTTTTGTTTCTGTTTATTTTGGTAAACATTTATTGTAATTTATCATTCTTCAATAATTTCACAATTTGTACCATGGTGCTTAGCAAGTTGCCTTCTTACAGCTTACAATTCTAGAGACGGCAAAGATATGAAAATAAAACCTTTGCTATGTGTTGTGCATACGTAGATAATTCTGCTTTGAAAGAAAGCAGGAGGTGTATGGTTTTGCAAATTCCCTTATCTCTGATAGATCAAGATTACATACATCTGTCACTGTGCCTGTTATTTTTGCAGTTTTCCAGGTTGCTTTCCATCTCTCTACTGAAGTAAAATACATTGAGCTGTCCAAAGCATGCGGGATGAACCTTTGCACTGAACTTTGTTATTTTTTCCTGTATTTCAGTACAGGTATTGCTTTGGCATGTAGAGCTTTCAACATTGTCTTCAATTTGCTCAGAGCTGCATAAAAACTATTCATTAACATTTCACATAACTCAGTGACACCTAACTTCTTAAAAGAGACCTAAAGTTTTGTACTTATAAAGCAAAAACTCATTTCTAAAGAATTTCTATGGACATTTTAATATCTGGCAGTATCTTTCTGTTATTGGATATTCCTTTTACTTCCTTGCTATCAATTTAATTGTTAGTAGGTGCTGTCTTTAAATTTTCCTTTGCATCTGTAAATCTTAGCTATATTACACCTGGAAGATTAGGGAAGGGAAGGGAAGGGATAATGTCCTCCCAGTTTTTGTAGGTACATTACTATGGTTTTGTTTTTTCATGGTTTTAAGTACAGTTGGGAACTGACTAATTGCTTTAGGGGATTGGTATAAGCTTCAGTTTTATATTATGTTAGAGGAATGGACTAAAAAAAGTGTAGACTAGTGCAGGCAATGAAGACAAACTTGAATTACATTTAGTGTCTGTAAATTTTACATAAAGTTTTTCCAGGACAACTTGTATCCTTCCAGAAAACTATTTAGTGAAAGGCTCAATGTTGAAGCATTACAAAGGATACACACCTCTGATTTGAGGCACATATTTTACCCTTACTGATTTCACACACAGAAATTATTATGAGTCCATTAATTTTTTGAGGTCCTTCCAGTTCTAGAGTTTCATCAACTTTTACAGAAAAAGGATGACTTTGTAAACAATCCACTGTTTCTCTTGGATAGTGCTCAAATACTTCATATAGTCATTGAAAAATAGGGCTGGAAAGGACTTCTAGATGTAAAGTAGTCCAACCTCTATGCCAAAGTAAAATTGTCTATAACTGTGTCATTTCAGAAACATATTTGTTTAATCTGGTTTTTAGGATCTCAGGGGATGGAGATTGCATACGTTAGCTAGGAGATGCATTTTCCTTGTTTCCTGAAAGAAGATCCTCATGTATGCTTTCTCATAACTCCCTCTTTTAATTTCTCTCTTCAGGCTAACTAATGCCAGCTTTTGAATCTTTCCCTATAGGTTTAGTTTTCTGGGTGTTTTTCATTCCCCTTGCCCTCTTCTTCATTTTTAACAATTAGTATACATATTTCTTGAAACACATACCGGTTAGGTATGTGGTGGGTAAAACAGAGGGCATGTTACTTTCCATGCCTTGTGGGACAAAGTTGCGTTCAAACCTCACTGTGCTTTTTCACCCCAAAGCTGTGACATTACTGTTTATGTTCAGCTTTTGAAGCCACCCAACCCTTATGTGTAGCTGAAGAACTGCTGCTGTGCCAGTGCTGCCCATCTTGCAACTCTGATTATTCCTGCTTGAGGAAAGAATATTGCATTTCTCTTCATTAAGCTTAGACCATTTTCAGAACATTTTCTATGATTTTTTTTCAGGGTTGTTTCAGTTCTTCCCTGTTTTGTCACCTACAGATTTTATAAACATACTTAATATTCTTCCATCCTACCTGTTTCTGAAGACATTGGACAGGACCAAGAATACAATGGACACCTAAAGAATGTTTTCTCATCCTTCCTCTCATTCTGGCAATGAACTGTGCCTAGTGGCTTCCTAAGTGCTTTTTCCAAGCAGTTTTGCCCTCATTTCACAGTTCATGTTCCCATGCTGGGGAATGTCAAAAAACGCCACATGAAACTGTGTCAAAAGCCTTCTTTGGGTACAAGATACTTCGTAACTATTCTTTCTCCTCAATGCATTGAAGCCATTATTTGATCATCAAAAGAAATTTGATTATCTATAATGATTTTTGCTTGACAAACCCTTGTTTGTTATTTACTCATTTCCTTGTTTTCTTCCAGGCACTTATACATAACTTGACTATTTGTCCCAGATCTTTTTGGAGATAGAAGTTAAATCTTGTGAGCCTTGTATCCAAATAAGTTCTCATTCCCTTCCTGACAGTATTGTGAGATGAGATTCGTATGTTCAACTTCCAGTCCTTTTGCCCTTGTTTTGATAGAGAAGCAAGCAAGGAATGCAGACTAGGATGCTTTTGCACCCTGAGTGAGGTAGTCAAAAGAACCTGGAAGGCAGTATGGACCAAGCACTTCAGATGGATATATACAGTTTAAGAGCCTGAAGCTGCTTTAACCAAACGTTTATGCTACCAGACTGAACAGTACCAGAGGTTGTACCTAGGTGGTAGAACAATGTTATCTGTATAGTTTAACTGTGTGAGCAGTTCGCTCCATATTTTTACTCTGGACCAACTCCCAAAACATTTCCAGACATGCTTACAGAGTTAGGCTAAGCCAATCAGCAGATTCCAGGTGGCTGCCCTATTTTGGAAGATACAAGAGTTTAATATTATACTTGTGGTCAAACGACATGTGGTAATCCAGAAAATAAGCTCTTGCACTTTCTAGTTTTCTTGTATAGAAGTAGACTTCTGTCCTGGAATGAAATTTATTAGCCCAGTCTGTCTGAGGCCTTTCCTTACCAAAGATCTTAACACTTCTTAACACTTGGTGCTAATATGGTGTTAGACAGCTGCTCATATCTGATCTTTCATGAAGCATTATGCAATAAAGATATGAATCAAACATTTCAGTCTTTCCCCGATCCATAAAATTTGCAACCAGTTCCTTTTCAGTGGGTAGAAACAAAACCAGAAGAGCTTCCCTCCAGGTGCTTTCCCTACATTAAAACCAAAACAAAAATACCAACAATTTTGAAGACTTAGTCGACTGCCTTACCACAAGAGGATATTTTCGGTGGTAAATGTGCACATGGGCTAGGTAAGGAAGTAGGTGACTTGTAGACGGATAAGCAGGATGTTCTTTTAGCACACAGTATGTGCTCAATAACATGGGAACTTAGTTGCGAGCTTTACTTTTAGAAACATGCAGCCTAAATATGTTTCCAGTGTGGTTTGTGATTTTTTTTCCCTACAGAGCACTGATTTGATGCAACTCAGATTTCAAGTGCTCTGAAATTCCATTTGCTTTATGATCTACTTCAGTGCAACAATATTTGTACCTTGAAATTTTAACATTCTCACCCTTGCCTTTTTCCTTCACATTTTTGTTCCAACGTTTTTATAGCCTGTTCAGTCCTTTTCAACATTTCTTGCCTTAATGACCCATCCTTACAAACTAACACCATATTTTTGATTGTCATTCCATCATGTTCCATCTGGACTGACGTTATGCTGTTCCCTGCTGACCAATTTAATAGCACAGTGTTGCAATAAAACCAAAATACTAAATGCAAACCATCAAGAACATAAATACTCACTGAAAGAAAAATATGAAAAGTAAATAATACAGACACAATAAAGAATATGGAGAATATCTATCTCTGTCTCTCTCTTAATTGAAAACTCAAAATCATCAACCTTATTTTTTTTGTTCAATATTTTTTTAAATTCAATTATTATTATTCAATAAATATTATTGACATTAAATAGGAATGGTCAATATAATGAAGTGAAACACTCATGGATAAACATTTATTTTGTGTTTGTGTGTGTGGGGGGGGGGTGTTTTTAATTATTTGTGTCCCAAAATGCAAAAATAAAACAAAAGCATCACTGCAACAGTCATTTTCCCCTGACTTGTGATGTGGTAACAGACTTTTCTTGTCCACCTGAAAAGAAAGAACAAAGAGATGAAGTTGACTTAATGTCCAAGCACAGGAAGAAAAAGTTTACTCATTTTACTACAGTCACTGGTATAACAAATGGAGACTTTTGTAGGTAAAGGACATGGTAAATGTCATAGGACCAGCCAGATCTTTCTACACTTAGCAGTTTATTTCTGTGTTTGAGCAATGACATTTCTGAGGTGGACTAAATAATCACCTTATGCCCAAGTCAAGAGAACTGTCTGTCTCAGTTTGAGTGAAACATGGTAGTTAAAAGCAAATTTCCGTGCACATTCTAATGAGGATCCCTCACATACATACCACAGATATGGCTTTCATGAAAATCCCTGGCAAAATTGGATTCCCTACATGAAATGTTCAAGCCCAGTTTTTTCATGTCTGTGCAGGTAATCAGCAGTTATCTGAGACCAAACAAAAGATGATATGAAACAGAAGTATACATTCCCTTATTTAAATCCACAGAGAAACAAATAGTTTTGTACTTAGATGTTTGTGGTATATGATCCTAAGCCCACTAAGCAGTTCTGTCTATGTTTAAATTCAGGCTCAAGAAAGTCCCATTTATATGCAAGGTATTGCTTTACATATTTAGAATTAAGCTGAGGTTTCAGTATTTGGATGGAGTGAGGTCTATTTTTGTAACTTTTTTCTTTTGTATGTTTCTTTTTTTCCTGTTCAGCTGTTTGTTACAAACAATGAAGTTTGACCCAACAGCCTCAGCTGAAGAGAAGCCCTTGAAGCTAAGTCATTTTAACGGTTAGGGAGGTATTCCCATTTCTTGCTCAGTGTGTGGGTGTTTAGGTAGTTGGGTGGATCAGGGAAATATTACCATCTGAGGTCTATGACTTCCTTCCTTGGTGTTTCCTTTAGCTGAAACTGAACACTTTGTGTGTTTTAGCGTTAATGGACCTCAACTGTTTGTGGACTTTGAGGAAAAGCTCTAGTAAAAGCAGAACCATGACATGCTGGCTGTGAGACAACACAGAGCTATTGGTATATGAAATAACAAACACTCCTAACATTTACTGGCTGCAAATGATGTATTAAATGATAACTGCTTAATCCGGTCTCTGTCATGGGAGCTACAATAAAAGCAACACTAGATTTAATTGCTTGTGCATTCCTCACCAGACTGTCACCGGACTTTGCAGTTCTTATGTTTTTATTTGCATTTGCCTAGTCTGTCAATGGACATAGCCAATCACACAGTCAGTCCCTGAAGATGAGCATGAGCATAGGTCTCATGCAGGATCCAAACCCAAATTATTTACATCTTTTCATGCCAACTCCATTTGTTTCACCTCAGGAACTAGTTGAGGTGCTCATTCATCCCATAAGCTGCACCTGCCAGGCAGGCCCCACGTTGCACGTCAGGTCTGGAGTCATCTCTGTGAGTCACTCCCTTACCAAATGGTGATGCTGAGCTGTTTTGCCAAAGTACGAGAGAATCTGGGGCTGATATGACAAAGACATGAGTTCTGTGCTCTTAATGACTTTTCAGCTGGAACTCTGATAATTCACATAGGTATGATTCGGCATATCAGAAAGGCATTTTTATGGCAAGGATGTGTAAGCATTAACAACCCTTTTCCCCTTCCCTTCCCTTCCCTTCCCTTCCCTTCCCTTCCCTTCCCTTCCCTTCCCTTCCCTTCCCTTCCCTTCCCTTCCCTTCCCTTCCCTTCCCTTCCCTTCCCTTCCCTTCCCTTCCCTTCCCTTCCCTTCCCTTCCCTTCCCTTCCCTTCCCTTCCCTTCCCTTCCCTTCCCTTCCCTTCCCTGTGGTTATGTCAGCCTGGCCACAACTGTATGTGCAAATACAGCAAACACACAAACACACATACATATTTTAATACTATTTTATGTGCATATGTGCATATTTACTATGTGTGTGTAAACAAATAGAATTGAAAATTTGGATTCCGTATTCTCTTTTTTACAAAATGCGTTTTGTTTCATTATATTTGCATGGTCATTTTCCCTTTGAAATAATTAAAATTTAGAAAGACTATTTGCATCTTTAAAATATTTTTAAGGCAAAAATTTGGTTAGGTGAAAAGTTTGTCTATTATGTCTATAGCTTCAAACGCAGCACTGAGAAAATGCTGCTTTGTGGTGCAGCTTGCATAAATACCTGGCATATTCCCACTGCTGTTGATGAGGCTTAGTGACTGATTTATAGGAGTGTAAAGTTATGGATGAATGTTGGATTAAAATCATTGTTTTGCAAGCTGTTCGGCTGGACAGCTGCAAGAAAGTACACTACTTCCCTCTTTTGCTGTTTGCAAGCTAGCCACACTTTTTGCTTATCTGTAACATCAGTTCACCTTAGAATGAAATCCTGTTGATGTCTGTTTCCTGGGATACACTGGGTTGCATTCATCTTTGGACTCTGTTGGCTTCTGTGGTCTGGAACAGGCCACAGCACAGTTGTCAAATCCCCTGACAGAAAGGGCAGATGATGCTTGAAACCATTTTATCTCAAGGATTGTGTGCCCAACCAGTTCTTCCTCAAACATAAGTGATGCCATCTTCCTTCAGATATTCATGGCATGCCTAGTCTTCACATCTGTACAAGATCCATCCTCTTGCTTTAAATCAGGTTGCTGTTTACATAAACATGCTGAAACCACATGTTTAAATAAAATGAAATTGAGCTCAGTGGCCAATGTTTTATTCAAGACTTTGGCTTATTCTTGCTCCATCAAAAAGATGTGCTAGGACTAGGGTTACTTTATCAGGAGGAAACCAAAGGGCTGCTTTAGCTCCCACCTAAATTAAAGGCATCTTTTCTTTGATAAGAAATGATAGGAGGAAACCAGGATATTTCTGTATGAACTGGGTGGTGGTTGGCTTCTTGCTTTCTGGCTTATATTCCATCAGCACAAAAAGTTGCCAATGATCTTTCAACATTCACCATGTTTATTAGCATCATACATGGGTAACTTCCACGCTGAGATGTCTGCATGCAGTCTGGATTTAACTCGCATATTTTCTGCCTTGAGAGACATACCAGCACTCATTAATGAAGATCTCAAACCTTCTGAAGAAATGGAAAGGTATTTGGACAATGTAATGTTTTGAATTATTGGGATGGGATGGCCGTCTGCTATTCCACAGAATAAAATGAGGTGGTAGGACCTTGTTTTTTATGACAAAGAATCATAAAGAGAAATTGCTGAAACAAGATGTATGTGTGAACAGTGAGTACTGTCTTAATCGAATTAACCAAAATGTAGATGCATCCGTTAAGAATACCAGATAAGGATGAGCATTTGTTTAATCTTAGTATATTATCCTATTTCACTCAGAGCACATGAACATGTAACATTATAAATGTGTAACATCTGTAATATCTCTGCCAGTCCTAATTATTTTGCATTGTACCTTACAGAAACTAGTACTTGATGCATGAAAAATTTGGATTGTCTGGTGTTTTAAAAATAGCCCCAAATTTTTTTAATCTATACTAAGAAAATTCTTTGTGTATTGCAAAGCTTTTCATTTCTGAAAGGCTGAGTCAAAATGGTCTGGAAGGCATTGTCTGAACAATGCTGGATGGAGACACGTCAGCTGAGATTCTCTGTTCAGACCTTAGTGGTATTGTGCTGCTCGGTTCCTGGGATGGGCACAAGGAACTGCAGAGAGATGTCGCTA
Organism: Harpia harpyja; assembly: GCF_026419915.1. Taxonomy (NCBI): domain Eukaryota; kingdom Metazoa; phylum Chordata; class Aves; order Accipitriformes; family Accipitridae; genus Harpia; species Harpia harpyja. Next base: position 63,827,701 of record NC_068969.1, read on the forward strand.
GATCAGGAGAGGGAAGTGTGTGCCACCAGATTATGCCTACTACTGAACTGTGGATAAAGGGAAAATACTGTGTGCCGCTAAGTGTGGTGACCTTTGTTCATTTGACAAAGTGGACCAGTGGACTGGAAGACCTGGAGTCTGCTTCTAGTTCTGCTTCTGACTTGGAACGTAACTTTTGGTCGGTTATTTGAGTTTTCCCTGGTGTACATTGTCCTTTTTTCTCAGTGCATGGACATTCTCTATTTTACTCCCTCCCAACAAACAAACAAAAATTTAATATCTTTTAGGCTTTTTCTAAGGGGATGATGGATCAGTTTGTTTAGGCAGGACATAGCCTACTGAGCCAGAATGCATTACAATAGTAAAAATCTTCCTGTCTTTGTGAGAACAATAGTGGAAAACCTCTGCTCCAACCACACAATCCAAACAGAACTGCAAGAGTCCTTCTGGTTCAAGTTAGGATGAAGAAACAGATCATCTGGGTAGCATCACAGTTCACTTCTTCAGTGTGATTTGATGATGTAATTTCAAAATAGATTTATTTTGAAGAAATATCTTTTCTTCATAAGCAAATGACTGTTTACGGGCACCCTTGAATCCATTATTTTATGGAAGTTTTTCTTGCTCTAATCACACTATTAGAGGGAGAGAGAAAGGATAGAATTTATTGTTTCTGATTTTTTAAATATTTGAACAGAGATAAGCTTGGTTTTCAGTTCCTTCCTCGCTAGAGATTCTCATTTTATATAACACTTCTAATTTTTCTCCAAACACTTCAAGATTACTATTTTTAAATATATGCTTTATCTGTTATATTGCAAATGGTGTCAGAGGCATTATGTGTACTTATTGAGACTTAGGATACAGACTTGAGGGTCTGGAATATTTCAAGATTTTGCATATCTGAAAAGAAAATTCCTTTTTTAAACAACAAAAAAAGAAACCACTAAAGCTATACCATGATTTAATTTCATGAAATATATTTGAATAAAAAATTAAAGTGTTTGTGCATGTATATCTACACACATATATACATATACATGAACGCACATACATACACATAAAAACTGTATTAATATATAGCTTAATGTTTGCTTTGCACAGTAATGTCCAATAAAGTCTCCTTTAAATCACTGTCCATTCTGATTTAAGGATGCTTATGTGATTAATTTTCCACTACTCACTTTCCTTTCTAATGGTGAAGAAAAAATTTCTTTAGTTTTCCAGTTACAGTTTCTTCATTATTTTCATTTCCCACCTAGCCTTTTGCTTCGTAATTTTACAGATGAGCTGGACCTACTGTTTTTTGTTGTGAGTAAAGGGCTCCTCACCCATGTTAGTATTTAAATAATAATATATTTCTAATGTGTTTTAAAAGTATATCCTCATTTATTACTCACTTACCTGTGACAAACTATATCTACATGTGAGAAGAGGCATACCAACTGAAGAGTTTCAGTAGCTGGCTTCATAATTTCCGCACAGACCATGTTCTGTAACATCCCGAAGAGCATTTTGAGAATCTTGGTGCATAATGAAAAATTAAGTCAAAACAGGATGGTGCCCTATGTTGCAAGTTTGTACTCTCTGACTAGTGGGAACAGGCAGAGGTAAATGCAGAGCAGAGCAGGGATATGAAAAAACATACAGACCATCAGGATAGAGAAACAGTCTTCCCTAGTGCAGCTTGGGTGGCAGTCAGCATCCTACAAACTTGGAGTATCTGAGGTATCCAACTGCAGTGGTGTCCCAGGAGAGGCTGCCCCTCTGGTTTCTTGCCAAATTCCATTGTGGAACATGTAACACATGTTGCCAAGGACGCCATACAATTGATTTCTTAGAGCTTTGTACAGAAGGTCTGTGTTCAAGAATTTCACCTTACTTTGGTATGCATGACCACTCTAAAAAGTAGCTCCATGAAGAAACGTTTGTATTGGTCGTTAATCAGTAATTTTCCATACGGTCAGCTTGCAAATAAAGCTACACAGTGTTTGTAATTGCTTTGGTTTCCAAGCCAACAACCCAACAAGTCTTTCCTAGCTTCAGAAGGATTGTTTCAGTAACAAAAATGTGCAAAAATGCTACTGAGACCCCATAAGTGTGTATTAAATTATGGGTACAGCACCCACCAAATTTTGGCTAAGGTGAAGGACTGCTTTGTTATGATCTGCTTTTCTTCTTCCCACGCTGATTTTTGCAAGTCACTTAGTACTGTTTCTCTGGATATCTGTAGTGATTTCTGTTCAGCCAGTCACCTGGAAGCTCAGTCAGGAGAACATTATTTTAGAAGGCTAGCAACAGTTGATGCTGCGGTTTGAGATCAGCTTAGCTGGTATTTCTCCCTTTTCTTTGATAGACCAATTGCACGGGAATTTTGGGCTGGCAACTGCTGGGCACTACAAAGCAGCAAAGCTGTTCATGATTGGGCATGTGTTAGCTGTCTTCACCAGCTCTTGCAGTCTTTACATTGGAGAAGCAATTTCAACTTCATGGCTCTGTGGAAACTCAGGCATTAAAACCAAGCGTTAACTGCAATAAACAGAATGACCCCACTTTGCTTCGTTTTCACCTGAAGGACATTGAGCACCCACATCCTCAGATGGTCTAAATCTGGGACTTCAAATCTCTTCTGCCAATGTCATTTGGGAGAGAAGGAACTAAAGTATTGAAGTCAGGGAAGCTCCTGGGGACAAAACTTCTCAAACAATTGGAGTCGGTGTCCCTGTGAAGGCCAGTGGCATCTTAGGATGACAAGCAGTGCTGATCTTTGTTAATTAAATGTTCTCTTGCTACTTCTTATGGAGGATAACTCAAGGCGGCAGAGGGGTTACAGTGTCTTGTTGAAGCTCTAGTGGGGTTGAGTTCAGGCTTAACTCCAAAATCAGCAATATGAGAAAAAGCAATGATAAAATCAGTGTGTGCTAGAACTCTCATTTAATATTTAAGATATTAAGCCCAGAGATAAGCTAGAAAGAGGTATACGTGTTTTAAATATGTGACATTAAAATTGTGAACTAGGATTAGACCTGTTTTTCAAACATACATTCTCATGCTCACAAACCTACTCAGTTTAGCCACTGAGTCCTGTTGTGGTCAGAAGACAGGAAGAAGCAAGATCAACGCTTCTTTCTCAGATCTTGTCCAAATCAGCTCATTTGTTATTAGTCTGGCAAAAATTTTGAACTGCCCTAGGACAAAGAATGTGATAATATTTGGGAAAATATTGGTATATCTTTAAACAACAACTAAAGAATTAATGGTAACAAAAGGAAACATAAAGAATGGATAGAGGCTTTATATTAAATATGTCATTTTTCCTTAAATTTGCTTTCTGCTCTTTTCCTTGTTTACAAGTGCTAGTAATAAGTATGGCAAGGAAATATGTATTTAACCGAAAACAGATGTTGCTGATTAATGTTGTTAGGTAACGACAACAAAAAAATTACAAGCAAAATAACTCCTTCAGGTGACAAGAAATTCTGATGATGACAATTTAACTGTGAAGATCCATTTGACTTCTTTGGGCTGACAGACCCTCATGGTCAGCACATATTTCCACACAGATGAATGCAAGGCCAAAAAGAAGAAGGAGTGTTATGTGGGATTTTAACATGGACTGCCAAAACCTGGAGCTGAATAACCTTGAAAAGGGATGAGGTATAGTGTGTAACCCATATGAATGAGTGTTCCCAGAGTGATGCTATAGTCAAGACAGCAAATACAGTCTTCACTGGCTATCCAATAGGCATGAGGAGATGAAATTAGGACTATAAAACAAAAGTAGCTCCAGAGTACTGTGTTTAATCCTTCTGTCCACATCCACAATGGCTTTTGGAAAATCTGAGTGGGTGCAGGAAAGAGTTTCAGGAATGATTTGAGGCTGGGAAAAGTCTGCCTTACAGTGAGAAATTTTAAGAAGCTGAATCTACTTACTTCATCCAGAAACATTAAGAGCTGACGTAATTATAACATGCAAGTACCTACATGGGGAAAAGATTTCCGATACGAAACAGTCTTAAACCAGTAAATGGCAGAATGCAAGCCAACACATGGAAGCTGAAGCTAGCCAGATTTATACAAGTAATAAAGGGGGTTTTTTTGGTGTGTTTGGTTGTTGTTTTTGTTTTTACAGAGAGGATAATTAACTATTAGAATAACTTACCTTAGGGGCATGGGGAATTCTCCAATCTTTAAATCAAGATTAGTATCTTTCAAAATAATATACAGTATAGCTCACACAGAAGTTCTAGCCTCATGCAGAAATGGCTGGGTGAGGCTCTTGGCAAGACAAGATGATCTTGGAGACTTCTTCTGACCTTGCTAAAAATATTAATGTCTGCATGCATATATCCTGCTGTATAGCACTAATTTCTAAGCAGCTGATGATTGTTCTTTTCTCTTTATAGGGTACTAATACAAATCTCAGAGCATTCTGAAAGCATCAGTCCTTGGATCACAATCTTAATAAATGCTGTGCTTAGTTTGAACATTTTGAATTATTTTGGTTTGAAAAGAATTGCCAAAGGCAAGTTAATCTAGTTAACCTAGGCTTAGTTAGCCTAAGATGAGCCTCAGGAGTCCCTTCTCTGAGTTACCTGTGAACATCACACAAGGAGCCAAAGCACATATTTCTGGTTCTTATTGCTGTGGATATAGGGCAGAATTAAGGAGAAGTGACTAAGGTGCACTTATGCAAGAAGCAGCAATGATAATATCCATTTTGTGTGTTTCAAACTGTTCCCTCCCAAATCTGATTTTCCTTATGGTATAACTCTTCGCAGACCAATACTCTCACTGATTAGTACCCGAGAGGTGTCTTGAGGTCCACAGCTGTAAGAAGTGCAGAGAGCAGAGGAACTACTGTGGGGCAGCACCTCACCTTGACTACCTGTTTATGAGAAACTGTGTAAATGGGAAGGGAAATCTTGTCACATCAGGCAAAGAAGTAATAAAACAGCATGCTCTTTCACAGAACAGTTTTATTTGTAAAGCTGACAGGTCTTGGCAGTCACTGGAGAGGTGGTGGTGCTCATAATTTAAAGAAGGATGCTGACACAGGCATTCTCTGGGGCTAGAAGCCCATTTAGTCCTGTAGACAGATATGAGAGAAGCAGAAGGGAGGTAAAAGAGTTTTCTCCTGTTTTCTCTTAGGGAGGACATGAGTTTCTGTTATCTTCTTTGAAATCTATATTTGATAGTCACCCTGTCAGCATCTGCTGCCAAGCTCACATGGAGCAGAGATATTTTGTGACCCAGCAAGAGAGAGAGGCTTATGCCTGATGCTTTGTGGCTCACTTTACACTTCCAGCCAGGAAAACAAATACTGTATTTATTTGAAAACCAGGCTCTAGGCAACTGTATTAACCAGTGCTAACAGAACACAGTGGTTTTGTTTCTTGTGGATTTGTATATGTGTGTGTTTTGTATACCTATGGGCCTCAAAAGCTGTTTCAGTGGTGTTAATGTTACCATGTGGCTCCCAGCAGTGTCAGTCTGCCAGCCTTGGGAGACGCTCAAGAGCAGCAGGCTCATAATGAAACCCTCATCTCTGCCTCAGAAACAAGCCCAGTAGGAAACAGGATGGGAACCTGATCCAGATTGTAATGGTGCCGACACTGATTGATGGCATCTGCTTTCAGGACAAGAACAAATGGATTATGAGGAAGTCAGGTCAAAAAAAAAGAGAAGTAGCTTAGTTCTTGGTTATTAAATTGGACTGGATTATGAGCGGTCTTTTTTGAGGCTTGCCATTACAGCTTGTCAGGGTTTTAGGAAGCAGATGAGCAGAAAGACATGCACAGAGCTAACCATCCTGCGGGTGTGCATTTGTTTCACAACAAGGGTCTGCAGAGATGCTTTGCTGCTCCTCCTCTACAGCATGAAGCAACAGGGAAGGAGCAGGTCAACGTATAACTGTATTCCCCCATTGAGCTTTTACTGTTCACCCTGCTGAGCTCGATGAAAAGCATGCTGTCTCATGCTGTTTCACAGCAGCTATTGCCTCTGCAGTAATTAGATTCATGCTATTTGCTAAATAAGAATCAGGCCCTGGTGACTCACAATTGCTGGGATCTTCCTTGACCTCCCCTCCCCTCTGCTTTGCCTTCCCTCCCCCCAGCCTACAAAGCTGAAAAAAGGAGCCAGCAAATGGTATATGAACCCAGCCTGAGCAGCCAGTTCTGAGTGAACAGAGCTTCTTCCTCCACTACATTTCTGCAGCTTTATCATCTCTGAGCAGGAAATCTTATCCCTGTGCTGTGGCAGCAGGACATAGTACCAGCAGGGTCTGCTCTACTGTTTTTCACTAACTCAGCACCATGGTGCTGCTTCAGGTGCCAGTGGAGCAACAAGCATCCTTCGTGCAAGCAGCAAGACTTCTTGCATAATGAGGTGCTGCTCTGCAGGAGGAAGGGGGACAGGATCTGTTGCCTGGTGGCTTTATTTTTAATGGTGTTGGAAAGCCACCGCATTCCTGCTCCACTGCATGGAGCAGCAACCGGTATATGCACTACAAGCAAAATTTATCTAATGTTTAAACATGCTCTGGCATGGAAATAGTATAGTGATTCATCAACCCCGCTGCTAAACCTGCCCCTATTCCTGCCCAAGTCTGTTTTTCTACCAGTACATGCTGTTTTTCTGACATGCTCTTTCCTTCTGTTTCTTTGGATGACGTGGTGTCAGCCCCTAGAGCCTGTGATTAAGAGTATGTTCCTGTCCTAGCAGGTGTTGCCATAGATGTAGGGGTTCCCACCTGGGAAACTCTGGGGCAGCGTGCAGTGGTGAGGGAAAACAGACATGCCTGTGGCAAAGATGCAAGGCCAGCTCTTACAGTACGATGTGAGAGGACTACAGCTCTGCTTTGGAGCCAGTGTTCAAACTGTGGGTACTGTGCGCCTGAGCCCCGCTCCTTCGGATTCAGCCAGGGAAAGCTGGAAGGTAGGGAGGTAACTGCTTTCCTACTTTTCCTCCTGCTGGGGAAAGACTCAATTTGGATGTGATTTCTCCTTTTGAGTGCTAGCACTGCTCCACCTTCTGGTGGGAATCCAAGTCTATGCTGCTTACTCAGGCCACCCCATCAGTCACAGTTTCTGTTTCCAGTTCAGGTACTCCTGCTTGATCACTGCAGCAGCCCACCAGGAGGTGGGAGGAAGGTGGTGGTGAGGAAGCTGAGTTATGCTGGCCTCATAAACAGCCATGCTGAGAGTGCTGTGCAGAAGACTGGTCCAAGTGCCTTGGAGCACATCCCTTTAATGCTTTGATGTATGGAGGCTAACCAAATGCCCCATTGAGTACAGGTGTCTATCCCCTTGGGAGGGAGCAGGAGCATCTGCACACCAGAAGGGTTGGGTTTTGGAGTACACGAAGACTAGCCAGCTGGAGCAAATTGCTCAGCAGCTTTCCGTGATGGAGGAACTGACCCCATGTTTGTACTGTGGGTCAGCTAGCATCTCTGCGTTTGTTCTCCACCTACAAACATTTTCCACCATGGCACGCTAGCTTGGTGGGCTTGGAGCAATGTTTACCCAGCCTGTGGGAGCCACTTTCACTGAGTCTATCGTATCAGATGTTCATGCACAAGAACAGCACACGGGAAAACTGGGGCCTTGCTGCTGACAATCAGCAAAGCCATCAGTAAAGGGCTCAGGCTGGTGAGGAAACAGCCCTGCAGCCTTCTGGAGGTGGGCCCTGTTACTCAGGCTCAGAGCAGCATCCAGACATTTCCAAAGTATTGGATAGCTTTTACTGCTGTTTAAATCACTGTCAAAATGAATGCAGTGAAGGAAATCAGGCCACTACGACTAAATGTTTTGAAAACTTCTCTTTTTAGTTTTTCCTTTATCTGAGGTGTGTGCAACAGCAGAGGGAAGTCCTCATTCTGCCTGATGCTCTTCACCATCGACAGCACTGGCTCGTGGCTGTAGCCTAGGTCTTCAACTGTTTTCCAAGCACAGCTGCCTAAATTAGTAGGATTGAAGGTGAGAAGATTTAAGGTGAAAAAGACAGGACAAATTTAGCACCAAATTCCAGAAAGATCAAGATCCCAAGTTGACTCTTATCCTAAAATCTTGCTAATGCTTTATAGCACACTACACTGTTTCATGAATAATGCTACAAATTCAGGGTTTGTGATCATGCAGTGTTTACAGTCTTGACAAGGCCAAACCCTTGCCAAACACTGAAGCCAATATATGTTCCTGAGTGAAGCTGTACAGGTGGCCCAGCCACTTCCAACATGTCAAACCTTGCGCTTGGTTTGGTGTCTTGTTCTTTTCATTTCTGGATCTTCACTTAGAACTTCCATGTCTCCCACTTCGCAGTTCAGAGCATCTCTATGAGATGCTGGGACAAACATTGAAATGGTGCAGTGGCATTTCTCAAAATGTTTCTGGCTTTGATTGGCAGTATGTGCACACTTAATGTGATCACGAGTGGTATGGTTCAATATACCTATGGACTTGGGTGAAATGTAAGTTTTGGTTTCCTATTCACACCCAAGCTCACTACCATTTTGAAGTCTTTTTCACTGCAAAACCTACTGTCCTCAAAATGAAAGTGGATGTCTGTTACATAATTCTCACAGGCTCTAGTTTTTTTCTTGTAAGCAAAAGCAGTCACTTTCATTCTTCAGATATTAACAAAACTGCTAACAATACCTTGGAGATTGGGTAATGTTGAGCTGTTTTCTCTGCTATGGTTCAGTCCCACAATCTTGTTCTGTGCTTTAGCAGAGATTGTGGCAGAATCATGTTTGTCATCATGACAGTGTTACAGGAAATAAAGAGAGAAAAAGTGTAGAGAAATTGGGTAGCTGGTGACGTCTTTGGATTTGCAAATTTCTAAATATTTAAAAAAACCAATCTGTTTCTAATTCTTTCAGAACTTTCAACTGGATGCACTCACTATTTGAACTAATACAAATGCCAACTTGGCAAAATGCAGCATAATATAAATCTGTAGAGACGATCGAACCAATACAATTTAAATTAAAACATACTCTTTTTTTTTTTTTCTGATCAGATATTTGCTGTTCATTTGGATGTACAACATTTGATTCAAATAGATTTTGTCAGAACTGGCAAAAAGAGCAACGAATCTTTCCAAATCCAGATGCCAAAAAGCCTGATCCAGTGCTTAGTGATGTCATTTGGAGTCTTGAGGTTCACTTCAAGAGACTTTGGAGAAACATCTTAATGTTCATTTTCTATTAAGTAGCATTCACAGGCAGTGCAGAATGTGACTGGGTGGGTTCAAAAGATACTGTAGAGCTATATAAATCCTTCTGTTACTAATTGCCTTGTCCCTCTTTCCTTCCCATACCTTCTTTCTTATTCTCCAAAACTACAAGTTCCTAGTAATAATATTTATGATATTGGATGAAACTGAGAGAAGTGTTTGGGAGTGGAGGGTTGGTGTGGCAGTAAGGGTAACCAGGAAGATCAAAATGTTTTCTTTGATACTTCCATGATAAAACTCCTTAGGTTTGTGGGAAGGTTTTGTTGTGGTTTTTTTAGCTTCGAAGAGAGTAACGCTAGATTTGCCAAATGTAATTTTTTATTTCCTGGAATTTAATAAAATGTTTATTAGGTAAAGAATGTTTTTGGCAAGTTTTCATTTCAAGGAAAGAATTTTTTTTTTTTTTTTTAATTTGGATCAAGCTGATCTTTGTTTTTATGCTCTTTTTTCTTTGGACACTGAACTGGAAAAAAGAACTCTTCATGGAGCACTATTTTTTGTTATTCTTTGAGCAAAAGAAAATGTAAATTTTTCTTAAAAAAAAGAACTGAAAAAAAGAGCTTGGTTGTTAATGAACATTTCAGTTTTTAACATAAAATACTATTTTCAAAATACTTCAGTCTAGGAACAATTTATTTTGACAGACAAGTAAATTGGTTCTTGGAAGTTTATAAGAGTCCCTCATGGGATTTATGGCTGGATTGCTCCATCCTCCTAGTTTCTCTGCTTGGCTGAACTGTATATCCCATCGTACACTGTATATCCCATCATGTGCCATGATCTTCCCTCTTAAAAAGGAAAGCTATCTTGCCTCAAAGGGGATGAAATCTGCAGAGTTTAGCTTATGGAAAGTAACATTGATCTGTAACAGATTCACAAGACTATGGCATTATGTTGGAGTTTTTCAACAAACAAAACAAACAAAAATAACTTTGTAAAGACTGCATTCACGGGCAGTGCAGAATGTGACTGGGTGGGTTCAAAAGATACTGTAGAGCTATGTAAATCTTTCTGTTACTAATTGCCTTGTCCCTCTTTCCTTCCCATACCTTCTTTCTTATTCTCCAAAACTACAAGTTCCTAGTAAAATAGCTTTGTAAAGACTCAACTTTCTATCAAAAGCAGTTTTGATGGAAACCTCCTGTTTTTTTCAGAGTGGTTGTTTATGTTCATTGCTGCTTCTACGGGAATGCTTGGGCAACCTGTTTCACACACCATATGGGCACCTCTTCTTCTAGGAATGTTTTTGATCTTCTTACTCTTTTTTATGACAGTCTTGCACCCTCTGTTGAGTATGGAAACAGAACTACCATGTGACCAGTTAACATCAGGAATGACTGAAGAACAGTGGAAAACAGGGTGGAATGAATATCTTGCAGATAGGGCACCAAATGAATTTCATCTTTGAAAGAGTTCATAATGATGAATGTATTTATTAAAATTGAAGTTGGCTTGAATGTCCTTTTCACAGAAGAAAACAAAAGGCTTAATTACCAGATAAACTACTGGCTGCAAGGAACAACCTACCTTCCACACTGACTGCATTGTGTTCAGACAAGATGTTAAGTTAGTTCAGAAACTAGATTTGGTATTTTATTTCCAAGTGCCACCAAGTCACAAAGGTTAATAAAACCTTTCTCTCTCTCTCTGCATTCCATGAAATTTGACACGTATGGGTTTTGCAGGCATGGTTTAAGGACATTTAGTTTGCCAGTTCTGAGAGAGGACTCGTACATCACGGTGTCCAAATAGAAGTCAAACATAGTGAGCACATTTTGCTCCTCTCAAACAAACAGTACTTGAGGTATTATGATGTTTTTAACATCTGTTTTTCCAGCAGAAAGTTGAGGGCAACAAAAGAAGAATGATGATCTATAACCTGCTGAGAATTTGGGGGTTTTGGCACTCAAAATTACCCTTTATTTACTTATTTATGTTTAATTGCAGAAGAATTTTAGAACAAGGTTATTGTTTTAGCTGAAGAGTCTGGTTTTAAAACCCAGTTAGCCATGAGTCAAATTCTTTGCTCCTTAAATTTGCAGATGGCTTTTTTATGCTCGGAATAGCTCTGAAGCTGTACTTTTTTTTTTTGTTTCATTTTACTGTAATTTTCTGGATGATTCAAAATGCTGGTGCCTATATGAAGTTGCCTTCTTGAGCTCAGTGTTAGAGGGAACACGAATTTCTAAACAGTGTAAAAGAATTCCACATTAAAGAAGAATGATGACTATGCCATCTTTTCTTATAAGTAAAATTAGAAAGAAAAATCAGTCCTGTAATACTGAATAATATTTTTTGTGGCTTCCTGGGAGTCCAAAAGCTGAAAAATGGGTTACTGAAGGATGAATACTGTATGTCTGAAAAGCAAAGATGGGGCTTACTACCAGTTCCCTGAGAAGTTGTATACCAGCAATTCTGAAGAACTTGGTTTGGCTGTATCCCATGAAGGTTTCCCTTCTCTCAGATGATAATTCTCCCAGCAGAAGAATCCCCTGTGTGCAAAATACCAGTTGACTTTTAGGTAGAAACAAAAATTACTATACTTTTTGCTCCAACTTGTGTGGACTGAGAGAGGAGGAGGGGAAGGTGGAAAGGTCCTTCTGGTGTATCTAATTTTTGGAGGGTTTACTCTGGCTTTGGGAATGAACTGAAGCCTGGAGCCTCTAGCTGTGTTTCACACTGTGATTAGAATAAGGTGGGAGAGGATCATTTCTTCAGCATGAAGAATGGAGATGAAAGCAAGCATGTTTTCATTTTTTCTTCCAACATATTTTTTGCTAACCAAATCACTCCCTATCCTCATTTAAAGAAATGTAAATATATTTATGAAAATCTTTTCTGTAAAAAAACCTGTCTCCCATGAGGGATACTCTCCAGAAGAAGTTTCACTTGTTCTATTTATAGCGTGGTTGAAACCTATAACATGTATTTCAAATCAACCTAATTAGAAGTTGAGAAGGTCTCAGCTCATTCCTGAGCAACATTTTGCCATTCATCAATAACATTTATAATAGTCACTGTTTAATTAGTAATGAGGTAATATATAAGGTAGTTCCTAAGAGCCTGAAACAAAAGCACATGCTTAATTCTGGTAATAGTTTCTACTCCCAAGAATCTTCTATAATGCATATTGTTTCTTGTAATGAACCCTCATATAGGCAAGCAAAAAATGCATCGTATGTATTTTCCTTTTATTCCAAATTGATACTGGATTTCAGGCAATTTTATATATGAAAATGTATTTTTACATACATAACTCTGTGTGTGTGTATGTATACGTATGTGTGTTTTGAATAAAAATTAAGCTGATAGAAAATAGTGGCAAGACCTTAGCCTGAATGTGAGATCCCAGAATAGCAAACCAGGTGTTTCTGTGTATTTCTGGCAATAACTGTGTGTAAGAGAGATTGATTGCAGTGAGGAAGCATATTGTACTTTCAATTTTACAGGGCTTATATAAAATATGAGTGAAAAGGGATTTTTAAAGTTATGAAAACTATTTTGCCTGCATCTTATCAAAGTAAAGGGAATGGTAACAACCAAAGAAACATGTGTAAATGCTTCCACAACATTTATTTCAATTGTCATGCAATGAAATAACTCTTCCACAATAGCATTTGCTCTCCATGCCAACATGCTGCACTTCAAGGCAAAAGATTTATAATCCCACAGGTATTCTGTTTTAACTAAGTGTTATACAGAGCTCATTTTATGGCCTAATATTCTGAGTTAACTTGGATAACCACCTTTGCTTTTCTTTGAATGTTCTTTGCCTGAATATTACTCTTCAGGCTTATAGGCTCGATACTCAACTTGTTGAGTTCAGGCCTTTTCAGATCCTGCACCTGGCACAGAGCCACCCTTCAATGCAAATTAGAATAGCTACAGGGCTGCTTTATCTTGTGCCAGTTGGAAGGGCTCCTGCAGGACAGCTCGTATAGTACTGGCTTCTCAGCGTGCAGCACATCTTGCCATGGCTCTGCTTGCTTTGGAGTTTCCTCTTCTCCTGAGGTAGGGAGAGCTCTGTGCTTACCAGCATGGCAACAACTGCCAATGCAGGCAACTCCAAATCTGTGTGGCACCACGAGGGTGCCCCAAAAGGATGCTAGTGTCAGGTATTGATCTGGTGCTGGGTTTTCCATGGCGTGCACTGCAGTAACACGCTCTCTCCTGATGAAAGATGCCATTGAGCATAACTGCTTGTGGCACTCAAGAAAATTGTACTCTTATCTTAGCATCATGGAATCTCAGTTTTCATTTACTCTCTCATGCAACAAGTTGATGCTGCTGCTAATCTTTTAATGAAACATCAAGGTTCATAATTCTCACTGCATCCTCAGGCAACATGGAAACTGAATAAGGTACAGATCAGATTTTACAGACATGTTTCTTTTTGAATTCTGTGGGCCCCTGAACAAGGAAAAAAATAATGCTGGTGCTATACTGTTTTTGTCTTGGATTAATTTAATTTTTGTTTGCATGTTTGTGAAAATTCAATTCTGTAAAATTTTGGCTGAAGTCTTCAGAGTTGGAAATATTACTGAGGTACCTCACAGGAACTGCAGTACTACAAGACTACCCGGTTGAGCTGCATGTCTGAAAACAGGCACACTTTGTCTTGGTTTTCTTTCCTTCTGCACAAAGCTTAGATCTTTAGCAGCTGTAAATTGGCACGTTTCAGGTAGGGTCAGTGAAGCTAGGTCAGTTTACAACTGCAGGCCTATCCAACAACTTGCTCCCTACTGTAACTTTTTCAGTTCTTTGGGGGCAGTTAATTACTTTTTACAGAAACCTAAGCTTAACAGTAAAGAGCAAATAATTTGGTTGTTTATTTGCTGAGCTGAAGGTTTTAGGCAGTAACTTAGCACTAAAGTTGCACTGCAGAAACAGTTTCATTTCTTACTTCTCTTGTGTGGAGCAGTTATCCACACATTTTTTCCTGATCTAAACATTAATGAAAATGTCTGACTTCAGTAATGAATCAGTTCTTACCAGTGGATCCAAAAGCTTTTTCATCACCCAGTTGCATTACTATTATAATGCTGCAAATTATGGGTTGCTCAAAGCTGTTGTGACTTGTATATGTCCCAGTAGTCTGTGTTCTGCAATGTAATTATGAAGGCACCAGAAAACTACATGACTAGGAATTTCAGAAGGCCTTCCCAAGCTGCATGTCCCACTGCTGCTTAAATTGTGCCTACATCCTCCTGGTTCTTCTTGGCAAAGACCAAACAATAATGCCAGCATAGTCCTTATCACTTGTCTGCTGTAATTTGTTTGTTTTCATGCACATACCTTCCTCCTTCTTCTTGCTTGCTTTTTAATTGACCGCATACACCATCCCTGCAATTTTTACTGGCTGCACAGAGGAACTCATATGGTTCCCATTTTTGCAAAGTATTACTTTACTTTAAAGCATTTTGCAAATGAGTAGATGGGGGAGGGATTGATGTCAAATCTAAACGGCAATTTGAGAAACTTAAATAATTCATGTCAGTGATACACCTGGACAGCTGGACAGGTTTTAAAATAAGGAGGTGTTGTTGGAAGAACCAATCAAAATAATTTGTGTCATCTTTTCATTGGTTTCTATAATGCCGATAAGGAAGACAAGTTAATAGACTATGAGGATTCAGGATACCTGGGTTCACAGGATACCTGTGAAGCTGAAATGACATTTCAGTGTTGGGAAGAAGCATTTATGGCGGAATAAACAGCACAGGATGACTGTATGTTAGAAAGCAGACTATTATGTCCACATCTAAATAGTCATAGCTATCTTTGTATGACTATGGACTTTATTACAGAAATAAAATTTCTCCTTCCTTTAGTGTTCAGGAAAGTAGCTAGTTCAGTTACTAAAATCATTTATTTACATGCACAACAAGTATATTGTGCAACAAACAAGTAAACATGCGTCAGTTGCCTTGAAAATACACACCATCACAACATCCTGGGGAGCACTTGGAAGAGTCATGAAGGCTCAGTTTTAAACTGATTTCAGTTTCAAATCATGACTGCAGGTTTTCTTAGGGATGGCCTTCTTCTTATAGGCAGATCCCTCTCTGTCTTTAGGAAAGAATATAAAAACACAGCTTCAGTGTTGCAATGTTTGTGTGGAACCTGTTGTGACACCTAAAACTCTGCAATCAGATTTCTAAAAATATTTTGCCCCAAGTAGCCATCCTTAGTCCAGGGCACTGGACAGGAAACCTGTTCACATGACCACAGGTGTAGTAGGATTTCCCTGCTTGATGGGTCAATGGCCAGACGCAGTGGTAGATTCAGCCTAAGAAACACAGAAAAAATATTCTGCAGCTAGCAGGAGAAGGAGGATGAGACACAGCTCCTCGTTGGATGTTTATTGCAGCACATCCCCAATCTCTGGCTTTGGTTTCAACATTACATGTGTTGACTGTGCATAATGTCTGAGTAGAGGGATTATTGCCTGCAAGTCCCCCAGATAGGCAGATCTGTCCTTTGCAGGTGCAAAATAGCCCAAAGAAATCTAATAGCACTGTTTGTGGCGCAAGGTGAGCACCAGTAGCAAAATCTTGCCTTAGGCAAGAGGGTCTTCAGAGACGAGTTCTGATTTTGTTGCACCAGCATAAACCAGGTGCTCCCCTGATGTCAGTGGGACCAGTCTCTGCTCTTACTGAGGGACTGGAATTCAATCCAAACTGTTCCTGATTCGCTGATGGTGAAGTAATTGCACCACCACATATGGGAACGCTGTTGAGCTCCATCTCCATGACAGCCAGCAAGGCTAGCTGGTGAAGAAGGGTTTTCCAGGATGCCAGGTGCAGGTTTCACACCTTTACTAGCCGCCTTTCCAAATAGATAGTGTTTGGATTACAGCTGTCTCCTAGCCTCCTCTGAAATCCTAGGCATCTTTTCCACTTCATATAGAGAGAAAAAAGGATGAACTATGTATTTTTCTCACTCTTGCATTAAAGTGGCTCTCAAGATTTAGTCTTTATTTGGTTGCATAAAGCTAGAAGTATAAATACTACTTTCTATGCATGTGTGTGTGTGCACATGATGTGGGAGAGCACTTCATTGCTAGTGCCAGGAGATGTAAACCAGGGTATATTACCCATGGGCTGCTATAGATGAAAGCAGAAGATAGAAGCTGTGGACTTCCATATGGAAAGTAAATGGCAGATACACATTACCAATGGCTAGTTTTGATCAAAGCAGTAGAATTAAGATTCAAATTTCAAGACTGCAGCCTTTTAGTGCATTTGGGTTTTTCTAAATTTAAATGTGGGGACTGCAATGTCCCTCAAGAGTGGTTTGTTTTGACCTGCTTCCATGTGAGTACAATACCTGTGCAAAGGTCAAAGGCATCTAGAAAGCTATAGAAACACAGCTTTAAATGATCCCTTCTTACCGTTCTATGTTCTGGAGAAAATACTCAATGGTCTCAAAGGTATGTCAGTGTAGTGCATGACAAACATACCTGCAGGCAACTTAATTACATTTGATGGTAGTTAAATCAATGAGCATTCTCTAAAGAATGCAAAGGATTAGTGGCAGCACTGAGTGCCTCCAGAAAGACAAGCACACATCAGGGGAGCTTTCATCACTGCACAGATTAAAGAAATCAAATTTCATTGCTTCTTGTTAATTGTTTTTCCATAGCAAACAATGTCATATTCAGGAGGTGGGTCAGGAGGGCTGTTGCAGTCCATTTTCTGCATTTGCATACATGCCATGATTCTGAGGAAAGCAAAGCAGCTCTTAAAATTAATTACCACTTACTGATATTTCATAAAATTAAATGAAAGCTGATTAACAGTGGAAGAGAAGGTACTTAAAGATTTACAGCAATGACTGTGGAGACTAAACTGTGACCACTGAATCACACACCTCCTTCCTTCATGTCTTTTGTTAGCTAGGAAATATCCTTAGCTAGTATAAATCATAGCTCTTTCAGCTTCATTGAAGCCTCCACTGCCATTTCACACCAGCTACTGATATGACCTAGTAGTGTCTTCAAAGCTCAGATGGTGCACTAATTACAGGTGGATGAGAACTGAACAAACAAACTGCAAGCCCACTATGTGAAATATTGAAATACACAGACAGTGAATGTGCTTGGTCAGCTTTCCTTGCAGAAAAAAAAAAATTTTTGGAAGCACCCACAGAATTGACAAGGGAGTCACTTAGGTTGTCTTCTCACAACTCACCACATTAGTTCAGTGGTGAAGAAGAAAGTGCTTCTCTCCTTGGTCTCCACCTCATAGCACATGTATCCTCCATCCCAGTTCCACATAGCTATAGCTTTAACAGGTCTACATGCTCCACTTACTCTCAGCTGAACATCTGGTACCCAATTACAATACAAACTGATACATGCTCATTGCACTGCCAGCATGCTCTTTGCTTGGATGCCCTGAATCCAAGGAGGTAACTCTGGTAGACCTCCATGTGGGATGCAGCCCGCAGCTCACGAGCTCTCTGAGTTGTGTGGTCTTTCTTTGCTGAGTCAGTTACATCCCTAAAGGCAGCTGCTACACCCAAATTCATATAGGGAGCTGCTGTCTGGAGTTAACTAGGTACTTTTATTAAAACACTACCTATCAAAAGCAGAGCAGTGCTTGTTGACATCCATTTCTGTTGTATGTGCTGAGAGGTACACCCTGTAGGTTTAAAAGAATATCTTTCCCTGTTTTTGCTGGCTGCCTTGTAGCCCCAGTCAGTGTCCTGGTTTTCAGGGGGTACGTTTGCTTTTGGATTTGTTTTGAATGTGTTTTTACTTGCTCCAGTGTATTTGTTTTAGCCCAGCTCAGGAATGGGAACATTCTGAACATAGTCTTGTTTGCTCTTCTGCTCCCTGAGGACTCTGGAGAGGCTGACTCAAAACCAAGTGAGATAATGTTTCTTCTTTTTTCTGGGCTGTCTTTTGGGTTTGGTTTTGTTTTGCTCAAAAATGATTGCTCTGGAAAAGAGACCAATTGAAAACAGCATCGAGTGAAGCCTTCTATTTATGGAATTGGTAGAGTATGATGATAAAATCTTCTTTTCCTTAGCCCCTTTTGGTATCTAGAGACTGGTGATGACTGGAGGACCTTATATCTCCATGTCCATCTGATGTGTGGGCACTGTGGCATGTGTTTAGATAGGGGAATTACATTTGAAGAATTCAGTGGGATCTACAAAATGACAAAATATACATTGAGAAGATTGATCTTGACTTCCTTACACCAGCTAAGCCAGACTTGTGGCTGGTGCGTATCAGTCCGTCTCCACTGGACAAACAGCAGAGAAACAGCAGAAACAGCATTGCCACCTCTCAGGAACTCCATGGGAAGATTTTGTTTGGAGCTGGAAACCATGTAGTAGTGACATGTAAAGATAAGGTCTCAAGAATTTCAGCCTCCTCTGGGAAAGATACATTTTAATTAGTTGCCTAGCCTTTTTTTCACCTTCTGATGCTGGAGATTCAAGCTTTCACATCTCTCCACCTTTCTTACCATTACCTAATGCCGCATGAAGGAAGAGAGGAGGAAAGCATTAAGAGGCAGCATCTTCCCTTACTGTAACAGTTGTCCTGAAAGGGTCCCAGTCACAGATGTATTCTTTCACTCACAAAACTTAGGGAAAAGGGAGAAGGGGGCAGAGGCTCTAGTGGTTTAAGTGGAGTAGGACCAAACTGCAGACAGGGATGGGGATGCAGGATATTAGGTACACACAACTGGGGGGAAGCTGGGCACATGAGACTGAGGAGGTGAGCACTGACATACAAGCAATAGGATCATGTAAGAGATGGTAATTTATCTAATTTTCCTATGAAAGAAAAAGGCATAGGTAATGTTTGAGGGTGACAAGAGCTCTTGCAGTATCTGTGTGTCAAAACCAATATTTTAAATTTGTTGTCAGAGTAAGCAAAACTCCCTGCAATATATGCACATGCCGGGCTCTCTTGGATGCACAGGAATGTCGTGGTGTTAGAAGGCAGGAATGTAAAAAGCTAAAAAGAGACAGGAAACAATGCTTGTCATCTAAAAGGCTCAAGCTCTGACTCTTGGGTTTTTCTGCTCTCTTCAGGGAACTTAGCTGGTGTTTTCAGGCCCCTAAAGTGAGAGGCACTGCAGATCCATCCCACTGAAAAGGTATCTCCACGTCCCAAGTGACCCACCCAGTTTTCCCTTCAGTGACAGTGCCACCATCAGGCTCTACCACTGTCACTAGACTGCAAAGCAAACACCTTGTGGAAAACTGACCCTTAGGAAATAGGAAGGAACAATAAATGTAGACATAAGAATCAGGACAAGTCTGAGGAAATAGTTTTCCAGAAACATCACTGTTTCTAGTGGAAACCAAACATGCATGTAGAGCTCTTTTCTGGAAAGATGGTGGTTGAAAACAAACAAAAAAAACCAGAGAAAGCTGACACTATGATCATCCAAAGGAATGGTGGACGTGTGCTGGGTTGTTATTTTTTACCTAATCTAAATGTCTGGCTTTTAAAAAGATTTTTTTTTCCCTGCAATAATTGCAGAGCATATTGCATCCTGTCAGACTCTTAATCCTTTGCATTTCACTCTTTAAGATTGCTGGGAAGCTACATTGTTTAACCTCTGGGCTGGGCAAAAAAGAAAGCAAGCCATGAAAATCATAAAATCATTAGAGCTTGTCCCTCAGCTGACCACACAAGGCTGTCCTCACTGGGGAGATAACAGCATAACAGCTCTTATTTGCAACTAACAAATGGAAAAGGCTACTTCTTCCTCAGGTTTTGTTTGGTTATTGTTTTTCAACTGGGATGTCTTACTCCCACATCAGATTTCAGAAAATGAAATTAGATCAGAAAAGGCATGGAAAACTTTGCAAGAAAATAAGTGCAATCTAAATGAATGTAAAGCTTAACTTAATTTTATAGTAATTTAAGAAATTACATGGTTATTCATGAAATGCATTGTTTTCCATTTCTAATTGTGGTGGGATATCCAGTTTGTTTCCATTGGTGTTTGAAGCTGTGGGGAGATGGTGAATTAAGTCTGAATTTCCCCCTGCATGCTAACTTCATCATAAAGCATTGTTGAATTTGATCTGCTACATATGGCATGGTATTGTTTTTGAGACTCTATAATTTCTTTCACTTCACACTGGCATCCCAGAGATCAGAATGTGACTCAGCTCTTTCATGTTTGCTAATTCAAAAGATGGGATTGATGACATAGTTTTCTGTCCTTCAGCTGTTGGGGACATGATGCAGAGTTCATTGCATGTGATTTTTCCACTACTGCACATTCAGTATCACCAGTTATACCTGTGGAAACAGGCATAAAATCCTAGGACTATGGAGTTCAAATCACTTCACACCAGTTGAAATGACAAGGATTACTCTGAGGCTGGAAAATTCATTTTGGAAAAGCTTTTAAGATTTTAAAATGTGATTTCTGCAACACAGTAAATCTTCAGAAATTCTCAGAAATGGCTGAGAATTTGGGTTAAACATAATAACCTGAAACTTAGGTTTGTAAAACACTTTTATATTTAAGTAGTTTGAGTGATAGCTACATGGTGCATGTCAGATGCCCAGCACAACCTTGGCATTGGTGAGCTCGTGCTTTTTCCAAAGACGTAAACGTATAGATGGCAAGCACAAAGAGGCAGGAACCCCGAATGGCAACTGCAAATACCTTGAATTAATATTTCCTTTGTTGATTTAGGTTGAATACAGAACCAAAGGGCAGGATGTGCAATAACTCTTTTGCCAGTGACATGTGATACTGCTAAGGCATGGCACTGGTTTTGGCAGGTATCAATAGCAATATGCTCACAAAAAAAAAAAGAAAAAAAAAAGAGAAAAAGACATGGAGAAGAAACGCACTGTCTCTCTCTGCAACCAAAGAAGTGCAAAAACGAAAAAACAAATGGCCACTCATCCTGTGGTTTACAGCAGCATACCTCTGAGTGATTAATGAATTTCTTTCAGTGTAACAGCCAGAATAAAACAGTTGGGAGGTTGTGGCTCGCCTTGACTCACAGCTGAATATGATTTTTTTTTTTGGCAAAACAACAAAAAATGTTTTGTGTTGACTCAAAATATTACATCAAATTGAAATGAAATTCCTCCCCTCTCCATTTCTCCTGCACTGTAAAAAATGATGAGACTAATTTGAAATGCATCTTGTTTATGAAGATACTAAACCCAAAGTATGCCTGGCTGTGAAAAAACCTCAGCGGCAGACACAGAACTAAAAATTAAATTTTATGCATCTGAGGTCCAAGCCAAGGGACTGGGCAAGTTTCAATAGCGCCTCATCAACTAAATCTTAAAGTAGTGTAATGAATATGAAACATTACAGAGAAGTTACTTTACTACCCCCTTCAATTTTTCTATGAAAACAGTAAAACAATCTAGTAAGAAAGCTTGGAAGAGCATGATTTTAAATGGGGAAAAGCAGACTGAGTGTTCTACTAAGTCTTACATCAACTTTTTCTGCCCTCTGCAGAGACACAGCCAGATACCTGGACCAAACTCTCTTTACTTTGTCAAACGTGAAAAAAAAAATCCTGTAATGTATACATTAACCACCTTGCATGATAAAAAACAGGGATTTGCTCTTCTGTGTGAGATTGTTACAGTATGTGTTACCTAATCAGTCCACAGAGCTGTAGGGACTTCAGATGGTGATGGTGTTAGATCCTTTCCAGCTGAGAAGCATGAAATAGTTTTACTTCCTCAGGAACAAAGTGCTTTTGCTTGGCCAAAGTAAAAAAGAGGTGCGTTTGTGGGGGGGGCACTACACAGTGATAGACAGGAGGGAAAGACAGATGGTCAAAATGTAATTTCAACTAATTTGAAAGACCCATGGAAAACAATAGCACTTGATGAATGCTGAAGAGTGCAGGTGTTTCATTTGTTTTTTCTTACTTTCTGGCTGCTCTTATTTCAGTGCCAATTTAAGTTCTTGCAATGATAATCATGATTATAGGACTGGATAATCTCTACGGACCATTGCATAGTGTTGCAGAGGCATTGTGAAAGGGAAACTATGTTATAACAACGGTAACAGGGTTGACTACACCTGGGTAAAATATTTATTTTTCTTAAAGCTAAGGATTTTTTTTTTCTATTTCATTAAGAACTTTGATTTTCTCAAATAACTGGATTTGTACTGCTCTAAATTTATTCTGTCTCAATTATAAAAGACATTGATTGGCATTTATTTAAAAAAAAAATCTTTGACCAACACCTAGCTTTTACTTACAATCCAAACATTTTTTAATTTCTTTTACTATTAATTCCATATGTATTTAAGTGTCAGCTACAAAGGAAAAAAGCTCAAGCTTAAAAATAGAAGGAAGCAAAACGTCTAAGTTTAGACACTTTCAGATGCTATTTTAGACACAGTGTCCAGATATTATCATGAACTGTTTTGATTTCACTCAGTCTGCTATTTCTGGCAATACAAGTTTTTGCTTGAAAACTTAGTCCTGCTCAACTTTGACTGCTTGTTAGAATGTTACAGTCTCTGCATGTAAGCCCTTCACTAATTGTCCTGTGTTTCAGTCAGTGTATTGATCATACTTAAATATTGTTTCTGAAGATTGAAACAGGAGGAACGTGGTTCCTACTGTGTGATGTGACAAGCCGAAGCTGACTCTGGAAGTTGGAGCTTGAAAGCAAAGTGGTGGGCAAGAAGCCAGACCCTTCTCCACTGCAAACTCTGATTCTGTGTATATGCATGTGAGCAAATCTGTGCTGTAGTGGTCACTTCTAGCTCTGCACACTTGGTAGCTGAGTCTTTGTCATACCTCAAAGGATGCTGGTTTTCTTAGAAGCAGTAAGCTCTTGACCGCTATAAAACATGCCCCTTTGCACTGTCCAAATTTATGCACCCAAAACTGAGATTTTCCCCCTCCCTGCTACTCACCTCAGAATACTTTGGCCCAAATCCTTGCAACTAGAAAGCTCCCACAGAACAACGCAGGCACGGTGGCATCAGAGGAGGTAAATTGCCAAGTGGAATTGCATTGATTTGAGACAGTCAGATGAGCAGTCCCCAAGAAACTGCAATGTTTCTCACTAACAGGCAATTCCCAAAATATGGATGATATCAGGAAGTATCAGTTTTATGATATGCCAGGGGAGCTGAAGAGGCAGTGTTTCCTTCTGGGGTGAATTTTCAAAAGCAATCAGAAATCACTTAATTCTACTCTGACTGATACTTTTCTGGAATATATTAACTGCTCTGAGAATAGAGCAAAGTCAGAAGTGAATGCTTCTGAAAAATCTCATACACTGTTTTCTTTAATAAGATGGAAATTCTACATCACTAGAGGAGGAGCAAACAATATAGGAAATGTTAAAGCAACAGATATATTCATTCTTCTTGGAACATACATGTTCTCAAACCTGAACCAGGAACAATGTACACCATGATCTATAGTATAATAATTATTTTTGGTAATAAACCCATCAGTATAGAATAAGCATATTGGGCCACCTAGTTGATTTTACAAAGAGAAGATCTCATCTGTTTAGCAATGGTTACTCCTCTAATATATGGCAATTTGTTCTGTTCAAATGCAGATGCCTTACTGAAAAGAATACAAACCCCATGAGTGTTTTTTTCACATTCATTTGTGAAAAGCATAACTTTCATCATGATATCTTCTGCAAAATCTGGGATAAGAAAATTGTCTCTTGGTCTTACTTTTTTTTAAATTATTTTAAGCTATAGAAATACGTTCTTAATAAAACAATCAACTAAAAGGAAAAAAAAAACCAACCTATTATGCAAGTATGTTAAAAGCAGGTCAGTTCTGAGCAAACACGTGCTTGTTTTAAACCGAGCCCAGTTTGGCTGGGAGCTGCAAATGCCATGTGTTGGATGTGTTTTGTGTAATGTGGATATAAAATCAGATGAAACACAGAAGTGGCAATTAAGCTTGAGATTCTTCTCATTTTTACTTTATATACTTGTGGTCTGCAGACTACCATTGGTATCCATGGACATAGTCAACATGACCATATTGGCTTGTTAGTGCTTTTAATTAATATTTGACTGGAAGTATGAGTGTTGTTCACTAAGCATCTTGCTGGGTGACAGTGGTTTGTGGTGCCGAAAGTTTGAGGACTGCTGGTTTAAATCTGTATCTGTTGACTGTTTATTCATAATGGAGTCAACACATCTTTGTGATGCCAAAGACTAAGCAGAGTTTTGGCATCCAGGCTGGAGAGGAAAACAGTTGTTAGTGTTGCTAAGTTTGGCTTCCAACAGGCAAAAGAAATACGAAGATGTGAAGGTGGTGAAGGCAAATACAATTCATGACAGTACTATTTAGAGGAGAGGACAAATTTGGGGTTGGGAGGTGGTCTGTGTTTGCTCTTTCATACAAATCATTAACCTCAGCCTCAGGCCAGAAATTTTGTAATTGTAATTTTACAAATCTGTACTGCAAGATCGAAACAGTAAAAAATAATAGGAGTATCAGAGGTTTTAGGGGCAGCACGGATGATCTACTTACTCATAGTTGTAGACCAAAGAAGGAGCAGAGAAGAGCTGTGGGACTTAAACTCATCTTCCAGAGACAGCTAAGGCTGATAAAATCAAGCATTTAAAACAGTAGCTATAGACCTAGCCTGAAGTCTTTTATTTTGGTGGCTCGCTGCACAATTGCATGGAAAGGAAGGTTTTAAGTGATTATGTGCACAAAGCCAGGTATCAGCTTTACCACTACCAAAAAACTTTCTAGTTAAATACAGGAATAAACTATAGTTTCTCCAGTATTGGAGACCCTGAAGATCAGGATAAGAAAACAACTGTGTGCTTGGCTATAGCTGATCCTGCCTCTGGGCAGGACAAGTAAAGAGGTCACCTGTGACGTTAGAGCTGGACTGTTCACTGTTCTCTATATACTTAGTTTTTGTTAGGTCTGAATCAGGCTTTCTCTGTGGAATACCTCTTAGGAAAGAAAACCAAAAACCAGCAAGACAGGCAAAGGAAGGGAAAATTTTCCTTCACTCTTTTTTTTCTTTTTTGTGGGTGTTTTGGGTTTGTGTGGCAGTTTTAGTAGTGGGAGAGGGGCTGCAGGGGTGGCTCCTGTGAGAAGCTGCTAGAACCTTCCCCGGCTCTAAGTCAGACCCAGCTCTGGCCCAGGCCGAGCCCATCAGCGATGGTGGTAGGACCTCTGGGAGAACAGATTTAAGAAGGGGAACCTGCAGTGAGTAGTGGTTTTGGAATGTGAGAGGAACCCTTCTGCAGCTACCGAGGTCAGTGAAGAAGTAGAGGGAGGAGGTGCTCTGGAGGAGGGGATGCCCCTGCAGCCCATGGTGAGACGGCAGGCTGTCCCCGCCAGCCCATGGAGGGGAGCGGGGGAGCAGATGCCCATCTGCAGCCCGGGGAGGGGACCCCATGCTGGAGAAGGTGAATACCCCCGAAGATGGCTGTGACTCCATGGGAAAGCCCGCGCTGAAGCAGTTTGTGACTGAAGGACTGCAGCCTGTGGAAAGGACCCACGCTGGAAAAGTTCATGAAGGACTACAGCCCATGGGAAGGACTCAGCTGGAGAAGTTTGTGAAGGACTGTCTCCCATGGAAGGGACCCCACACTGGCGCAGGGGAAGAGTGAGGAGTCCTTCCCCTGAGGAGGAAGGAGCAGCAGAGACAACCTGTGATGAACTGACCCCAAGCCCGGTTCCCCATCCCCCTGCATTGCTGGGGGGAGGAGGTAGAGAAAACTGGGAGTGGAATTGAGCCGGGAAGGAGGGAGGAGTGGGGGGAAAGTGTGTTAAGATTTGCTTTCACTTCCCATTATCCTTGTTTTGATTTGATTGGTAGTAAATTAAATTGATTTTGTTTTTTCCCCAAGTTGAGCTTGTCTTTTGCCCGTAACCATAAGTGATGCATGATCCCTCCCTGTCTTTGTCTCAACCGATGACCTTTTCTTTATATTTTCTCCTCTTCATCCAACCAGGGCCGAGGGGGAGGAGTGCGCGAGCAGCTTCCTGGTGCTTTGTTACCAGCTGGGCTTAAACCATGACAGTGGGGTGGAAAAATAAGAAGGTGAATTTAAAAAAAGAGAAAAAAAAGGAGGATTGGACAAAACCAAATCTCTTTATTAAAAACAAGTCCTCTGCCAGAACTGTGCTCTAAACCACCTGGACCATCTTCGTTCTCCCAATATAATTACATGACTTCTTAATTTCCAGTTAACTCTGAGAGTGGAAACATCTTGGTGAAGTCAGATGGACTGCCACAGGATGGTCCTCATCACTCCTACAAAAAAGACCTCTCCATTTCTGTCACAAACTGTTTGAATTGGCAGCTGGCTATACCCACATAAACCAATCCGCAGGGGTATTCTAACATGTGCATGACACTGTTCTTAGTGCATGAGATAAAATCCCCTGCATGAAAGACTTTGCCAGAAATAGGATGATAAAAGCCATCTGTTTTCACAAGTGTTACTTCACTGAGCTTACTTACCAAGGCTTCGAATATTCCTTCTTTGATGGAGGTTTATTGAAGGAGAAGCAATGAGGGCTTTTGAGTCTTGGTGGGAGATATATGTAAACCAATATATGTAATAATGTGTACGAGTACCTGGTGGGAGGGTGTAAATAAGGCAGAGCCAGATCCTTCTCAGTGGTGCCTGGTGAAGGACAAGAGGCAATGGGCACGAACCAAAATACAGAAAATTCCACTTAAATATAAGAAAACCTGCCCACCCGGTTAGACAGAAGAAGAGGTTGCCCAGTGAGGCTGCAGAGTCTCCACCCATGGAGATATTCAAAACCAGACTGAACACAGCCCTGAGCAGCCTGCTGTACGGACCCTGCTTGGGCAGGGGGGTTGGACTAGGTGATCGCCAGAGGTCCCTTCCAGTCTCATCCATGCACCGGTTCGCTGAAATATGCAGGATTCCAGGATCACATTTTAACAAGCTGTTGCTCTGCACCCCTCTCTGAAAACAACAGAAATTGTGCTGTTCCCAACTTGGTTTTAAATCTGGTTCTGAGGGTCCTGGATGCAAAGTCAACATCTCTGAAACTGAGCTGTAATATGCAGGGTTTTTTCTGTTTTTAAACTACTTGTCTTTAGATTTCAGGTTATTCCAGATGCTTTCAGTGTCAGAATCATGCACTGCCCCACCAGATATTTTGTTTGCATTCCTCTTCCTTTCTGAAAATGTCAAGACTTAACAGCGCAGGCATAGTAATCATATCTGTGGAATGCATTACTATTATTATTTTAGCAGCACACTGCTTAACAGTAGTATTCTACTGTAGTCTTCCCCTCTTTGTCTAAAGGCAGGTTATATAGAAATACCACAAAAATACACATAATATTTGTTAGGTTAGGGAAAAAAATAAATGTCAATATACCATTGCAATTTTTTTGGACAGTTTTCTGTTTTCATGTAAATATTTATTGTAAGAAAAGCAATAAATACCAGTTACCATGTGCATTAATTATCTGGACATGGGTCTAGGTTATTCTGTGAATTTGACCTGTTTAGAATAGTAAAAGCTTACCAAAGGTGAAGAAGTAACACCAATCATCATGAGGTTAGGTCTGAGTAAATAAAAGCCTGATTCTGTTACCACATTTCTCCTTTTTTCCCCTTTCTATTTCTACCAAGTTTTATGATTTTGGAGAGGTACAGCTGCAGAGGTACTGGCAGAAAACCCAGCTTTGAGCTGTTTGAAACCTGTGAATAAGCATCTGAAAAGATGGATAGTTATCTCAGATGAACCT
This sequence comes from Harpia harpyja, assembly GCF_026419915.1. Classification (NCBI taxonomy): domain Eukaryota; kingdom Metazoa; phylum Chordata; class Aves; order Accipitriformes; family Accipitridae; genus Harpia; species Harpia harpyja. The sequence goes on from NC_068969.1 coordinate 63,855,659, forward strand.
ACACACATTTTTGTGGCTAGGACAACATCTATCTACTGTAAGGAAGTGTTTTGTCAAACACTGAAGCCTATTTCAGGAACTGTGAAATAATTTCAACATAAACAGGTATCTACTAGATTTCATGCGCTAAGTCCTTCTGATTCAGAGCAGTGGATTTTCTTAGCAAGATACCTTGACGCTAGATTTCTCAAGCTGACCTCATGTTTTAAAGCCATCAGCTCTCATATGCTATTTCACATAAAGTCAAGCTTTCCAGGGAGCATAGCATCCTACCAGTTTAAAAATGTTTCATGATAAGGTGACCCACTCACATACATACTGGTGCCAAGGCAGCCTTGGATCTCTGAATGGTCTGGACCACCCCCACATGCAATAGAGTGAGCCAACAGATGGATTCCCAACCCAAACAGTACAAAGCAGGAAGAAAGTACAAATAATCCCATCCTTGCCTTGGCACTGGTGGCCTTCGGTAGTTACAGCTGATTATTGCATTGTTTGAAAAAACTTAACCCTTTTATGTCTGCTGGAAATCAAGACACATATTTGTTTTTTTAATATTGTTTCCTATACGGTACAGTGTAAGGACAGTGCTAAGAAATCTTCTCTTGCTAGAAGATTCAAGTCAGCTTTATCATTGAGTGTAAAACAGAAATCATTACAATTTTGGCCGGACTGAAAGCTTTTTGGATACTAATCTTCTAAAATGTATAAATCTAACCTGATTTATTGCTGGGTAGTGGTTCAGGTTTTCTTCATTTGAGAATTTCCATAAGAAACAACAGAGCTAAAGTTTTGGTACTGGACTGGGAATATGCAACTCCTAGACTGTAATGCTGAACACATTAGGAAGTCACTGTTTTCTGGCAAGTCACTTAGTGCCTTTGTGCAAATTTCTCAGAGGTGTGCAGTGCGGCAAGGCTAGAGCTCTGGACACTGAGCAGGAGAGTTAAGTGATGTCCAGTTTCTATTACCTTGGTGAGGAGCAGGACTTGCCCAAAACTGAAGATTTAGGAGTTACTGTTGCTCATTTTCCTCCATAGCAATGGAAAGCAAAGGAACTGGAGACATATGACATCCAGATACATTGCTAGTGCTATTCATTCTGCCCAGTGCTATGGTGATATAAAATCACTCTGTTGATGCAAATTATTATTATTCCTTTTTCTTAAAATAATTTGGTACTTATAAATAACTAATATTATGTTCATCAATCTGATTCCCACAATTTCTCCTGCTATTCTCTCTCTCTCACACACAAATCCTAGCTGAAGTGTTCACACTGCTTTCTAATTTGCAGTCTACTTCTCTGGCTATGACCTCTTGTGTCCTACAACTGCACAACAGAAGGATTCAATATTGGCCACAAAGTTGTGGTCTAGCATGTAGACTTTCTTATAAAAGTTAGTATGTAAAATAAAATGTTTGCTTTCCTTAGTTAATAAAAAAGGGAGGCATAAACTAAATTTAATCAGATGCAATGTGGACTTCCCTGAACATGTAAAGAACCTCTCTTTTAAAAAGTGACAAATCAGAGAGAAGACTGGATTAATTTCAATTTCTTCTAATTAGATTCTTATCATTGTTAAATATGAGACAACACTGTGACCACTTGCCTTTCAGCGTCATAGCAGTTGTCTTGTGCACCCTTGACAGAAATTTTTGCCTGACTTACGTGACACAGAGAAACCTCTAAAGCTTTCCTGGAACGCAAACGCACACCCAACCACCCTGCCTCCCTCTCCCCCATTTATCCTCTGCCTCCTTCCTTGCCCTGCACCCCTTCCCATCTGCCCCTCCCCCCCCTATTTTCTACAACCCAGCTGTGAATCACTTATAGATTCTGTTTTCCAAGTAGGTTTTGATACATGTTGCATAAGCATAGTTGACAAAGTAATACGCATGGTAATTGAATTATGAGAAGGATGGTAGATGATGGCCTGAGATTACCACATCCAGTGACATCACCTGTCTGGATTAGGTGGGGCCTTAGACTCATTTCTTGTTCTTATGAAATATTGTGATTATCTGATTTGTGACACAAGGTAAATAACTGGAGTGAAAACAGTAGTAACTAGCAGGCCTAGAAAAGAAATTGTGCAGAAACAGTCTTCTGAGATACGGTTTCATTTAGTTTTCAGACTGAACACATTGTTTTAACAAAAGGGTGGCTTTTTCATTGTTGTTTTCCCTCTCTTTTAAGAAACAACATCAAAATCATGCCTCCAGACAAAGAGATTTTATTTCCAGGGGGTTTTTTTGGTTTTGTTTGTTTTGGAGATTTTTGGCCAAAATGAAAAGCTTGATTAAATAAATAAAATAAGTTATTAAAAAAGAACTGCTTTTGCCATGCCTTACTGGTTGCCTGCTTTCCCAAATGCCTGCCGCTTTCCTGCAGGGCAAGGCTCCCCAGCTGGGCTTTGCTTTCCAGATGGGCTATGGCAAGAGCACAGAGTGACACCACCACCACCACTGCCCCACTCCCCCTCGCCAGCTGATCGTACCATGGAAGTCCTCACCCCAGCCTGCAGCGCAGAAGGGAGAGGGGAGGAGGAGGAGGCTGGGGATAGCTCTCAGGAGACGTCACAGCCACATTCCCAGCCAAAATATTTGTGTATTGGCCAAAACGGTTGTGCTTTGGGCTCCTCTGCAGCAAGTCAGAGATTTTCTGGGCAAAGAATCAGTGGCCCAGATCCAGCCCTGCAGTTACATTTGTGCTTCACTTCATGCACAATAGTATGTCTTTAAACTTAAGGGCTTGAAATTAATTATGTGCAAAACTGTTTGTGTTTGGGAGGATTTAGATTGTCGTGATGGGAAAAATTAATTGTAGATAGCAGAAGCCTTAGAAACTTCCAGATCCACCCATATGATAACAAATCACAGACATTAGCTATGAATTTTCAATGTCATTGCAGCAATAAGAGAAGGCATTGTTCAGATTGTGGTCACTTGATAAATCATGCCAGAGCTTTCAATAATGCTAAGTGTCTGTCCAGAGACTATCATTATGGTAAACAGTACAAAACTGGACAGCTACAACGCTTCATTCCTTTCCTATGTCACAGCCACTTAATCCTTGCCAATGAATGTGTTTTTCTTTTTTCATAATCTTATATTGCTTAGCCTCAAACTGGAAGCCTCTTCTCCACATATTTCAGCACATAGAATTTATATCATCAGATTAATTCCACAAGCTGGCCAAGTTTGATGCATTTCAGGTATTGCAATGCCTAATGGGCCCTTGGGGAGAGAGAATAGCTTGCCAGGTGGCATAGAGAGTCAAGAGACAGAGAGAGGGAAAAGTTCCTAAAAGGAAAGAGTAGCTTTTGCAGATGTGTTAAAGCACATGTTGTCACTACACCTATCTCCGTACTTCCCGGTCCTGGCCGGGTTAGAAAACAAGAAGTACAAGAGCAAAACACTCCCTCCCACCTTTGTGTCCTGTGTTTTGGGATCAAAGCAACGCTCTTAATCAATGGTGTCTCTTGAGTGAGTAAGACTTCTGGTCTACCTGGTTTAAAGGAGAGGACCAGAGTTTAGTTCCCAGTCGAGAGCAGTTTACTAAATTTTTTTAGTTCCTCTTTAACTCCAAAATGAGCTGAGATTTTCATGAGTGAGGCAGCGCTGACTAACGATGAAATAAAAAAAAAAACTTAAAGCACTTGAACATTTTCACAAAAAGTGACAGTACTTGGCTTGCTGCCACATGCAGCCTTGTCCTGTCCTCCATTTCCTGCTGCTAGAGCAAAGGTGCAGCTGTTCTTCACAACCTTAAAAGAATCCCCAGGGTTCCTCCTATGTTACACCTTTCATGACTTCCACTTAACTTTGTAAAAAGGGCAGGAAAATGGCTAGTCATCTGCTCCACTGAGAAAATACCCATTTGAATCATCCCCATGTGATCAGCTACATGTCACCAGTGACAAATATTAATAAATTAGGTGCAAGGTCTAAAATTTAGTCCTAGGTTGAAAGTATTCATCCAAATACTGAACTGAATCTGGGGCAGTATTAAAGAGATTGGCAGCTGCTTTCTTGATAGGACTTTGACAGAGAACATGGGGGGGTGGCAAAGGCTTTTTGTTACTGGGTTTCAATTCAGTGTCCTTACTGCCTGTAAACTATCATCAATAATTTAGCTACTTATATGTTATATTATTCTGTCAGGTTTAGTAACTACTGCAACAGAAGGTAAGGTTTTGGAAGACAGACTATTCAAAGGACTAGTAACTCAATTTTTTTGAACTATAGGATTCAATTTGAAAAAGGAGCTGTCCATAGAACATAGAAACAGGTGTAATCATCTTCTTTCTCAGTTGATATACAGAAGAAAATATATTCCTCCAAGTATTTTTTTTTTCACTGAAAGAGATTAAAGATCAGCAAAGCACAGAGAACAGCTAGATTAGCTAAAATGAGCTTATCTTGCAATGGATCAGTGATTTGAACAAGGGTTGACCTTTCTAATGATTATTTTTTGTAAGTAATAATCCCACATATTTTAGTTCCAAGGTTCTTTGTGGTGTAAGGTCTGTTTAATCTCACACTTGCTGCTATCTGAACAAAACTTAACAGACTTGGAGACAAAGTTATGAAAAGCTTTGTCAGAACAGAGGAGGAAGGACATATTTATAACGTATGTGTATAAACCATATATATTTGTACGTATATATAAATATAGTAAACTTCACACTCAGAGTGGCTTTGATTCACTCTCCTTTATATTCTATGCATTTGCATTTAATATATAGGTTCTTCACTGAGTAACTCAGAACGTAATGTTATCCACTGAAAAGCAAAAATAAAGCTACTACTATTTTTAGTACTTTAAAACCATGGATGCAATTTTGCTGTATGCATGAAAGTGAAAAAAGCTTTTGCCGTAATTGCCTGCCCAAATGAGCTTCTGTGACTCTTGGCGCTTGTTAGGTCAGACCCATACTCCTGAAGCTAAGGGGAGGGAGTCCCAAAGTCATTTCGTGTCTTCCTTCACAGGGCTGAGCTTTGGGCTTGCACCTTCAGCCTCACTAAACCGAAGAAAAGAAACTCTCCTTAAGAGGACGCTGGTGTAGCTGTTCTGCCAGTGCCAGATCTTGACAACCAGCTGGCCTGGCAAGCCTCTGCTGGATCAGACCCTGCTTCTGTTTGCAACTTCAGATGCTAGAGGCTCGCAAAGCATCACCAGCAGAAGCGAGCAAGTCCATAAATGCACCAGGGGAATTTTACATTGTCTTTACCTTTACAAAATCCCAGAGGAGAAGATAGTTCTACTTATGCATTGCTTGTTGTAAAGACTTGGAAAATGTTTCCAATACTTCTCCATTTTCTGGCAGGATTAATTTACAAGATAAAATGCAAGCTTTTTCCCTCCATTGTGATCAACTGGTTGTGGCTGATTGCATTGTCTCTCTCTGTAAGGTGCAAACCTAACTGGCCTGCTTGAGGAAAACACATCTCACATTGTAAGGGTCAGATTTTTCCAGTGTCCAGCAATTTGTGCAGTGATCAATGAAACCACAATATGGGGCAAAGTCATGACTAATCCTTTTCAGTATTATTTTCATGCAGTCTGATTGTGCTTTATATTTTGATGTGAGCAATATTTTAGCAAGTAATGACAGTAGTTAGCAGAGATCTTTGCGAAACAGCAATTTCTATTCCACAGAAGATCCATGGTTGTGAGAAAAAATAGTAGGATATTGAACATACTAAAAAAAATTACTTCCCAAGTTTTATTTTTAGGAAGATGCCAATTTCAAAAAAGGTAGCAAATTTGAATAGTCACAATAATCCCTCTACAAATATAATTACAAAATGATGACATGCCTTCTGGATATGAAATAGAGTATCTATGACTGAGACTGAAGTATTTCTAGAAACCAACATTATCCATGAAAAAGAGATTAGTCGAGGTGAAAACCTGTATCATCAGGATCTTTTTTTAAGTATTATTAAACTTCATGCAGGCTTAAGTGTGACCTTACAAAAACTTCCATGTCTGCTCCTGTAAGGCTGATCTGCATAAGCGTATACGGAAAATGAACATCCAAGGCATGCGAACAATGCCAAAGTAAATTTGTTGAGATGAAAATAAATAAGAAATATTGTCTTATTAAATTTCTTGATCAGGGAAATTAAGAGTTTTAGTAATTTCTGTCAATTTTATGTATTTCCATGGCTGAAGATCAAAAGACTGATATAAAGAAGTGAATTGCTGTGTCTTGGCAGTCATATTTTATCACTCAGAGTTACTCTTGGTTTCTTTTTCATGGTCTTTCAGAGATTCAAGTGGAGCAACTAAGATGCCTGGAAAAGTCAACATAGGTAGATTACACTGCACTTTAATGACATCATCACTATAAAGAATTGAATCTGACAGATCACGATCACGCGGGACCAAAGTCCTTCTTTTCCTTTAAACGCAGCTGAACTCCCCCCTGCAGAAGTTGTGAGGGAGGAATAAATCTGCAGTTCATTGCACTGCTGGCTGTGCGGTGTCCCAGCCCCATCCCAGAGTGTGGCTCATCCTCCCCAGCACCAGCACACTGCGCTGGGCTCAGCACCAGGACCTGGACAGGAGAGGGCTGTGCTAGGGAAGGGGGACTGGCTATTCACCTGTCAAGGGTATTTCCATTTCATAATCCTTGAGTCACACAGACAGGAGGACTTCCCTGAAAAGTGTGCCACTGCCAGCACAGCCGCAGTATGAACTGGTCCAGACTGATACAATCAAAGGGAATGGAAAGAAAACTGAATGTGACAACTCAAGCATGTGCTTGGCAACCCCAGCAATGCAACAACCAGTCAAAGATGATGAATATTACACTGGCTGGCAATTTTTTATTTATTTATTTTTTACATTTGAATGAAAATTGAACGACCCCCTTAAACCTTCTGACTAAGAAACCAGTGGCCTTTTCAAGCAAATTGTTACCACACTGCTTTCTCTTCTTTTGAAAGTCCATATGGACAGATAAACTGAGAATAGAACAACCACATCTGACTTAAAGCCCGACATCATACAAATTATTACCACTGCGATCATCTCATTTCCCCTGGACTAACATTAGGCCAGGAGCCAAATGCTTTGAAAACTCTGTTTTCATTAAAGACTGAACTTAGTCAGAGAAAAAACCAACCTCGAAGCACTGTGTGTCTGAGGTATAGTAAATATAGGGATATATATAAATTTTCACTCGGTAAGGTCTTGGGCACTGTTAGTGTTTAGATTTTGCTGTGGCTTGAAAAAAATTTTTTTGTGGAAAAAAATCAAGTCCTCATACTGTTGCACACAGAACATGAAGAGATTGATAGCTGTTTCTTGTCAAAAGAACAAGTGAATTCAATGAAGAATGAGCAGGAAGGGAAAAAACTGACTTTCCTTGAGGACCTATTTACACTATTGGCAGAGCAAGCCATGTAACATGCATCCTGGCACCATGGGCAGGTCCGGAGCAACAGAAAGCTTCTGGATGGCAGCCTAAATGCTTTTTTCTTACTGTGGCCTTCTTTTTCATGCAGACAAGAAGAAACTCAGAAAGACCAAGTACAAGTTGTTGGCTGGAGTATTCCTGTGTACTGCCTGTAGCTTTCGAGAGTGCACAGACCAAGCCCATTATGAAGGCTGGGGTTAAGGAGCCCAAGAGAAGGGATGGAAGAGCACTTAGATGGGAAGCTTCAAACAGCAGGACTCCCAGCCATAGGGGAATGAATCTCTCAGGATCTCTAGTAATGGTTCCTCTCCAATGTAAACATCTCTGCAGGAGAAGCAGGCACGAATGCTATGTATATGTGAGAATAAGGTAGAAAATTCTGGGAGGAAACTGAGACATTCCGAGAAATTAAGCAAATGCATTTATTTCACCTGAAAGGAACTGCATATCTCCATGTCTTTGCTTCACTGTGAACTTCTCTTCCACCTGTTTTTAGTGTTAAATCCATGAAGATAACAAAGGCCAGATTTTCAGCTCTTCCATAGCACAGGACCACACACAGCTGTAGGACTTAATTAGCTGGTGGACTATTTTATCTTCTTGAAACTTTTGTTTTGTTTTGTTTTGTTTTGTTGTAGCAGCCATGTGACTTCTGTCATCACCTTTGAGAGGGAATGAGTCCTCCAGAGACTACAACATGAAATATGACCCAAAGTTAGGATTTATAAAGTAGAAAAATTCTCATCTTATAAGGATTTCTGCACAGGCCACAGACCCAAACAGAGATTTCTGTAGCATATGGTCTCAAGTAGTAGAGGCATTTTTTATTAAATTGTCATCCTTATATTTAGATCAATTTTGCAGAAAGGAAGAACAATCTGGGGTTTTTTAATAGTGTGTGGAATATAGTTTAATTAAAAAAAGAGAAAGAGAAGGAAAACAAGAACACTAAAAAGAAATAAGGAAGAAAGAAGGAGGCCAAATCCTCATCCTCTGTTAGGTCCAATTGCTGCGAGAAAAATTAGTTGCTTGCTATAGCTGATTATAACAGCTTGTGAACATACTGCTTGCTTGTTTTGGCAAAGTGTCCATGACTACAGACTTCAAAGTGCAGCTATTCTCTTGTCCATTGAGAAGCTGCAGTGGGGCAGGCTTCTGACATAGGATACAAGGCTGCAAAGGGGGAAGGAAAAAAAAAAAGAGCTAAAGAAAGAAGGTGATGGGTTCTTATCATCCTCTGGTGAATATTTCTCTGGAGACCAGTAGCTAGAGAACTCTGTCCTCCCATTTGCTTTCAAATGGTCATGTATTTAATTCAAACACCTCTTTTCTTTTTTCTTTTGTAATTTATTTGCAAACGTGTCCTGTTCTTTAATATCTAGCCTGTACCATGTGAATTGCTTTGACGGGAATATGTATAATCACATGATATATTTCTATTTCGAAATGAGCTGAGGCAGGCTCCCAGAGTTGGCTTTCTCGGGAGAGTATTTCTGGATGTGGATTGGAACCTGGTGTTTTGCTGAAACTCCACACAACTGGCTTTGAATTCACCATTGGGATGAATGCTCCTGTCAGCAATGCTGCTCAGTGAAAGAGTCACAGAAAGCCAAAACAAAAGGGGTGTGAACATAAAAAAAGGACACTCATTTGAAAGTGTGAATGAATATTAACAAACCTGAGGCAGCCTTTCCACAAAACTCTGTGCCTGCAGACTGGGAGGGAGCTCCACTTTTGCATTGTCATTACCTTAAAAGTGTGTTGTATTCCCTTTGAAAACATGCAAACCCAGCAAAATACATGTTACTTCCATTTTCATTAAAATCCCAGTGGTCAGCGTTCAGGAAATTTTTCTTGTCTGGCCTAGCCTAACTCCAGATTTTTATTCATTATACATTTATCACAGCAGACGAGTCTGAAACAGTTACCCAATGCAATAATATTTCATTATTTTTCCATAACAAATTAAAGGATATTAATCATTGCTCATAAAATAAATATTTCTGAAAGTTCTTGTTGAGAAACATTCCTTTTCCTGAACAGCCCCATCTGTTGTTCATTTCTGTTGTCCTGCCTGATCAGGATCTCCCCTGGCTCGTGTTAGCAGAGCAGATGTGCACCAGGGCTTGTGAAATTGGTTGCTGTGAATCGAAATGCCACCCACCCTGCAGAGCCGGGGCTTGACAGACAGGGACTGTGACCACAGCCCAGAGTGTGCAGTTTTTGAGGGCTGGCACCTGCAGAGTCCGCACAGCGTCAGTGCAAAACCAGCATCAACAGAGATGTCAGGGATTGCACCTCTTGGAGAAAGGTGTTGGGAGGTGCGCATGCATGCTGCTCTGCTGGGGAGTGATTGGCTGCAGCTAACAGCTCTTTATTTGACTCCAGTAACAGGCCTGCTTAATTTGCTTAAAGGACTTTGGAGGCTTCCCTCTCCCAAAGGCATTGGACATTGGAGAACGGACTTTGGTAATGCTAATTAATACCTTCTAAAGTCATACCTCCGGCTTTCACAGATAACCCAGGTAGCTCTGGAAAGACATATGGTAATTCACCAGCTCTCGGTCTCTCTGAATATCATGCACCAACCTCTGTGCAAAGCTTCGCGCCAGCTTCTGTGCAGTTGCAATTGTTGCTGCACAAGTATTTGCTATGTAGATTGCATCAGTCAAAATGCTCCTATATCTAATTATTCTTCTTCCTTATCACCAATCAGGAATGCCAATTAGTATAAGGAGTAGAAAAGGAAGGGATAAGATCTCTGAGTGAGCAGTTTCCCAGCAATTAATAGCAGGCAAATTGCCATCTGTCAAGCACCTGTTGGTTTCCTGGTAATAAATTAGGGAATATCTGAGATATGTGGCAAAGGAACAGAGAAATAAAAGGGTAAAAGAGAGGGAATATGCATGCGGGTCATGTCCCAACATGGAAAAAAGATTTAAGGGGCAGAAGGAAATTAACTTTTCAGGGCTGGAACCTGGGGAGTTCCAGAAAACTCTGGGTAGGTTGGTCTGACATGTAGGTTTTCTTGTTTTCATGCATTGCGTGAATTTGAAGTGATTGAGTCTGTGTCAAAGGTTTGGGTTACTTGGATTAAACTCATACTTACCCATGTACAGGCAAGGCTGGTATCACAGATGGGACCCGTCATATTTCTGCATCAATATGTCCAACAAAAATATTTACTCAGCAAAGGAGGCATTTATGGATGTCTTTCGGCATCTCATCAGGGCCTGCTGCTGTCAAACCAAAATGTTTGCCAATGAGCAGCAACAGCACAGGCAAGTGATTCAGATGGACTGCTGAATTTATCTGCCCTGCAAAAAAGCCCATACCACAGTGGTTATTTCATAGAAAATGTTTTGCCCTTGACCCTCGACATCAGCAGGACAGGTATGGAACAGAGTATCAGAGTTTGCCTTTTTTGCCTTTCCTTACCCTTGAGGGACCACCTGGCCCATGATGGTTTTGGCATAGCGTAAGACTACCTTATGTTTGGCAGCTATGAACTGGGGGATCATCCCTCAGAGCAAGACAGGAGGGTGAAGGATATATGGGCTTATCCTTACCATCTTCGAGTAATTTTTTTTTTTTTTGCTTTCTTTCAAGTTCTTTCTAAGCCACCAGCGACTAGAGAAAACTGTTGGTGACTTCAGTCACCCACCTTAAACAGTGATCCTGTATGTGTCTTCCTGACACTGCTTTTGAGGTGCTTTCTCATTAGGAACTTGTCCAACACTTCCCTGACCCAACTACGGCTCTCTGTTAAGCAAGCATAAATCAATTTCTGATGATAAGAGTTACTGGTGACTTTGGCTGCACTCAGAATTGACTAGGAATTTCGTGTGGGACATGAAGCAAGAGTATTTCACATTCATACACTCATAGATAGACAGCAAAATGATCCTGGCCAGTGACTGATGAGCGCTCTGAGCTAAGGTCTGTAGCTACGCTAACTCTTTAACATAATACTGACTCAACTATCTATCACGTAGGAAGTGCTTGTAAAGGAGGGGCAGGGATCTGTGCCCTTCTTTGAGGACTCATCAATCAACTTAAGCAACACAGAGGCTTAACCAGAACATGCCAAGCAGGTCTTGCTTTAAACCCCAAACCTCTTAAAGAAATATTTACTGCAAAAGGTGATTCACTACATTCTGCTTTAGAAATCACTGAATAATCATCACAAATAGCTCTAACTGCACTGCCAAAAATCAGGCATAAGTACTTGAAAGATGGGTATTATCCAAACTGAGCAGGCAAAGCTACAGAGCCCTTGTAAACAACAGGTTGACAGCAGCAACTAGTCCCAACCAACTGGGGAAAGCCTGTTTGACTCTCTTTAGCCCACCACTTTTTGCATATCAGGTGTCAAACATCATTGGTCTGCATTAAGGAGGCAGCAGCATCCAGATTTGTCTTTGTTTGCTTAGGTACTACATGCAGCAGTATCTTCTGGTTGTGTGGTAGGCCACAGATGAAAAAGAGGGGATATGCTTCCACCTGCTCCTCACACCACAATGCTTTGCCAAACTCAGACCATGAAGCGGCATCACCATTTCCTGGCTATGAGGAGCCATCCGTCTCACACACTTTCCCTCCTACCTTGGGAACCTACTTTACATCACCTCCCCTCTGCCACATCTGCTTGCCAGCCAATATTTCTTTTCCAAGAGCCTAATCAGGAGGTAAGCAATGTAAAGTCCCCCAAATCGTCCAGCCAAACATGTAGGGGAATGCTTGCTTGAAGGCTGTTGTTATACCTCAGGAAAATTTAAGCTAGTGGATAAAGCTTATTTACTCTCCTGCCTCTCCTAGAAACTCGTACCTTTTCAAAGGTAGCAAATACTATCAGTTGTTGGGATTTTTCCTTCTTTTCCCGGAAAAACACTTTCTGAGAAAATAAATCTTTTATGAAGTTGTTTTCCAATTGTGAGGTACACTGATACCACATCAAGTGGGAGGTATGGTCTTGTTTTTCAGCCAGGTTTTGTAATAAGTGGTTACTTTCCCTCACTCTGATGCAAGCTACTAATTACTAAACATATACACTTGTTTTCCTTTAGATACAGAGCTGCAGTAGCAAGCTATGATGAAATTTATTAAGCTTGGGTAGCTGTAAAGAACTATGAAAAGATGAAAAAGAAATACATATAGAATAAAGATGTGCTAAAAGGTGAATGACAATTCACATGGAGATAAAGATAAGCAGAGAAGATGAGAAGGAAACCTGTCTCCCCACCTTATGCAAATTTACAAGATTTTGAAACATTTATTTTTCCAAAGACTGGAATCAAAATCTCAAAAAATTCTGCAAGCTGCAAATCAGCAGAAGTTATTATCTAGACCAAATCAGTTTTCTTTATATGACACAAAATCCACTAAAATAATGACCTAAATCAACATACATTTTTGTACAAAAATCTTTGCATATCTGTAACAAATTCTCTATGAGTACTCAAGCACATTTCTCAACATGCATTTCATCTAAGAGATAAAGATATGCTATTGTCTTTATTTTATAGAAAAGAAAACTTCAGTATTGGAAACCTTTTCTGCTTGTGTAGCTGAAATGAGATTTTTTTTTTTTTTTTGTATTGTGTATGGCCTTATAAAAGTGAGAAACTTCTGGATGTTCCCATTACTTCAGCATCTTTGAAAATTTGATGCTAGGGACCCATTATGATCAGTTTTACCCTAAGCTAGTCCCCTTGAAGGGGGTGGTAATACAGTAAAATAAATTAATCCCATGGACTTTAGAGCTTGAGGTCAGCTATCAAGCCATAGTGCTCTTCTAAGCAGCAAGAAGTTTGGCTGAAAACCTAGGAGTGAATATCTCTTTCCTCACTATTAATCAACTCAGCCTGGTGGTTTTCCAGGCACTTCATCCAATACTTGGACACATTTGTTCATCACATGAGGTGGCTGGGCAGAATTATGTCTACCCTCATTTTGGAAAAGAAACGTCCAGATTTTAGTAAAATGCAATATACTAACATGTAAGTTTTTGTAATAATTTAGAATGCTTTTTGATTTTTGGCTGTATAAAACCATGCTGATTTGGAGGAAACAGCCTGTTAGTTACAGGCTTAGTTAGTTACAGATTTAGCTAGATTTACAGCTAGTTACCTTTTCAGAGGTTGAACCTCTTGGGAGATAGGTGACAAAAATACAAAAGGAGATACAAACTATGACAATGACACAATGAAAGGATTTTTAAGGCAGGGGAATTGACTTTGATGGACAGGACAGCAAAAAGTTACAATGGACATTGTTCCCTTAAGTGACCCGAGCTATTTGTACATGTTGCTACAGAGGTTGTCTTTCCTTATTTTTGTGAAACACCACAAATATAAAACCAGTGACTGTTTAACATTGAAAAATAATGGGCTAGTGTTTTAAGCCTTTTCTAAAACTAACTCACAGAGGCCTGGTGACATCAAGGGACTGTGAAACAGGCAAAACTGCTAAGTGCGGTGGTTTTGCTGCAGGAGATATGGCCAGGGAAGAAAAGGGGCATGGCAAAGCTCCACTGGATTTGAGAAACGGACTTCACGTTCACTTTGAAGTCCTGGGAGATAGGGGGGTGGAAGATCAAGCACTAAAAACTTCCGACACTCAGTTTCACCTGAGACTTGGAATCATCAGTGATAATTTAATCAGAGAGGAATGTTAATTAAGGCTTCAGGCCCTACGTATAGACGCTAATTAATTACATGTGTTGATTAGCATTTTGCTGTATTGAACATGGAACAGCCTGGCAAAGTTCTACCCGGAAATGCCATGTGTAAGATAATTCAGGTCTGTTGGATGCAGGGCTGTGGATGGGCATTACGGTGGCTCTGATTTAAATAAGCTGGTTCTGCTCCCTAGGAACTGGACCTGGATGAGCATGCTTATTCCTGGCACATGTGCTGCATGCTAGGAAACAGGAATGCCAAATAAAAAGAGGAAAAGCGAGCCCACAGCAGAGGGGAAAGAAAGGTTGGTTTCTAACTGTCCATTAGCAAACACCACAAGTTGGTTTGCACATCTTGGCAGGCAGAGTTAAAACTATCCCTGTGGATACTTGTGTGGTTTAAACATGGAACTAAAACTACCTGACGGCCTGATATTGGCCAAAGCAGAACTCCTGTGCCCTGCCTGCCCCTGCCTACATGCTCCTACCATGTCCTGCTGGCCACTGCTGTCCTAATGCCAGGAGGGCCACCAGCAGCAGGTGACCCCATTGTTTCTGTAGGACTGAACTTCTGCCAGTCTAGTGCTTCAAGACCCCTCGCAGCTGTGTGAGGCAGCACACCCACATCATTCCAATGGGCAAAGTGGGCACAAGAAGCAGGTCTGGCCATTTGGAGGCAGCTAGCTGCTAGATTGTCTTAGTTGTGTTGTCCACCTGCACTTGCACATTTACCCTGACCTGCTACTGTGTGTACACTGGTAGATGCAGCCCCATTTAATTAACTGTTTAGGTATTGGGTGGAGAGTGGTGAAAGCAGAGAAGTCCTGGGTCCCAGCTCTCAATGGAGCAGCTGTCACACTGCAGTTAGTTTGGCTTTTTGGAGACAATTACTCACAATGTCTGTCTTTTTAACACCGTCTTGCTGAAGTGTATCATAACCACCAATTGTTTGGCTCTATAAAATCATTTGGCTTATTAAGGTGTCTCAGGATTAAATCTTGCCAAGATTCAGACACACTAGCTTTTCTGTTGACTTCCAGGGAATTACTGAAGTGTAGGAACTTGAAAGAGCTCTCAGGAACTGGCAGCATTTACGACTGAACTAAAGATAAAAAAGCTCAATTCTTTAAAAACCTCTACCAAAGCTGTAGAGGAACACAACAAGAGGTTGGCTAAATTGAACTAAAGTCGGATAATTAATTTCAGAAGAAATAAAAATCACCACAGATCATTACCTCCAGTTTCAAATAAATTACAAGCCTCTGAGATTAGAGAGATCTGGTTATGTTTATGATTAGTTATGTCAGTCCCATGGGTCACTATCTATAACAGTTTGGGAAACAACCAGAAGACCATCAGTGTGTCTGTTGAGGGAACATAACATTAGTAACACCTCTAGCACTCCCTTTGTGAATTACAACAATTAATTAAAAAAACCTACAGTCTAATAGTAGTATTTCTTCTGCTTGATTAAACAAGCACTAGTGATGCCATGAACACCAGTGATCTCATGACCTTCCCAATCCTAGGACAAAACAAGGGGAGTTCAGCTGTAGAAGAGTTGATGAACTTTCAGACAGTCATTGTAAGCCAGTTCATAAAATCTTGGGATTTCCTCATTGTTGATTAAAGCCACTAGTAGATTCTTTATCCACAAACAGATTATCTGCCTCAGGTTCTTGTTTAGTCAATCACAGTAATACAGATATGACAAAAAAAATGTGTAGGTAACTGATCTCTAACTCTAGAGTTGAATTTCTCAAGTTTGCCTATAGCAAGGGATGGTTTTTTACCACCCACACATTACTTTGCTTACGTGAAATAAAAATCTGACAAGCTTTCAAAAAGCTCCACCTCTGATTCTCTTGCTGTTAATCTCATCATTGTTAACACAAAATGGCTGCTTGCCGAGGCCAACAGCTTTCTGTGTTTCACTTTGTTCTGGGCCACACCTGCTTAACCACTAGTAAAACAACTAGTTAAAAAATAATAAAAAGTTATTAAATGCATGTTTCATATGTGGTGATAGATATGGAAGGACAGGTTCAGCTTTTTTTCCCCATTCCCAGGTGAAAATTCTAACGTATTTAGTTTACAAATGTTGTCGTACATAAAACTTCACATCTGTGCTTTTCCTCCTGTTCAACTGCTTTTTTTTTTTCCAGTGGACATGTGGATTGATTGACATTTTTAGGGGGAAATTGGCCAGAAATAAGTAATTAAAGAGTATGGAGTTACATGAAGGAGAACTTTCAGAAACTTCTTACATGAAAATATGAATCAAGATTATCTTCATGTCTGTAGACCAGCATGCTCGTACTCAACATCCATTCCTTTACTTTTCCGCACTAATTTATCTGTTAGTCCAGAATCTTGAATCATCCCCATCACTTGATTACTTGTGGGTGTATTTTAATCCCTATGGGAAGTTTGTATTTCCACTCTCCTGACACAGAATAAAAATTGTTCAGGGATAAAGAAGTACACTGTGAGTAAGTAAAAAAACCCCAGACAACACCTTCTCTAAAGAACAAGAAATTTCTTAAGGCTAGAGGGTCACTCTCATTTCCAGTAAAGTTTAACTGTGTTCGAAGTGAAATATTGCAGCTTTGAGAAAATGCTGTGTATTCATTCTTCCTTCAGGAAATGCCAATGTGTGGTGTCTGCTGATGACATATTTAGAGTTCATGACCTGTAAAGGACTTCAGTGGGGTAAAAAAAAATCTTCGCTCTTTTTACTGGCCAGGCATCAAAATCACCAACATATACCTATACCTCCTAGCAATGTCATTAAGTTACTAAAACATGTCTATGTGTGCTTGCCTTTTTTTTAAAGGGTTATGACTTGCTTTTTCTGTACCAGTTTGCTTCACTCCTTCCTTCAGCTGTCCTCTGCAAAATGCAATGGTTGAATTCCATCTTAATTTTTCCTGGTGCAACTTACAAGTAAGAAGGTTGAAAGCATTTCAGGCAGTGTTGAGGAAATAAGTTGTTGGTCAGTACGTGGAAAATATAGGAGCAGGTAGAGCAAGTGATACGTTCCAAATCAGGCTCATATCTCTGTGGGAACTGAGCTGGAAAAATTTCTGTGCTAATTCCTAGGGACATTATCCAAACACATGCTTTAATGCTGCCAACAGAAAACGAAAGACTATGTGAAGATCTCATATAAATGCAGCAAGACAGATGGAGGTTAGGTAACACACTGATATGCTGTGGAATTAAATCATTAGCTGGAAATCAGGAGCCTTGTTAATCACTGTCACGCAGTCATGCTGCTGAACTGCACAGGCAATGTGCTGGCTGCAGGTCTGTGGGTTTGTCCCTTCCTCCCTCTCCGCTATCCTACAGCTACAGCACACGGGCATGGGGCACTCTAGCTCTGCAGTGCCAGAGGCAGGCTGGGAACACTGGGGTGAGTCCTGGAGATGCAGCTGCCCTTCAGCACTCCGCATCTCCAAACACTCTTCTGTGGGCCTGGCGTCCTCCCACAAGCTTAGCATCCAGTAGGTCCTGTGTAAGCACTTACCTGAAGGTCACGAAAAGAAATACTTTCCTCACATGGAGTTTGCTATGCCCTTAGCACATATACACAGCAAGCTAGAGGTCTGCCTGTCTTCCCCATGCTCAAAGTCAGTGGCAAGAACAGTTTGATGGCCACAGCAGTACCAGCACCTCTGGAAAGGTAGTATGTGATGCTGCAATACACTTAGGACTTCTCTGCACATGAAAAGGGCAGTTAGGGACTAAATCAGGTGTCTCACACATCTTGCTGAAACACCTGACAAGCTGGGGAGCACCCACCAAAAAAAAAAGGTGTCCTCTGGAGAGTTTAAAATGGAAACTGCTGCAGGGGAACAGAGCATCTTCAGCATATTGCCAAGATGCATTTTTTCTGGTAAAATAATAGATCTGTGCAAAGTTAAGACATGAGTGCTTAACTATAACAGTTTTTATCATATTATTGTGAATGGAAGGTCCAAATGGCAAGAAGTCCTTTACTAGGTCACAATCTATCGCCAGGACAGGCATAACAGAGAGGCAGGGAGTGAGGGAACAGGATGTGGGTCGCAAATACCATGTAGATTACAGAGGGGAGTTGAGGAAAGAAAGGAGGATTTGACTGCAGTGGGGAGTATCAGTAGCTATTTTTCTAAGAGTGTCAATGAGGAGAAATACAGCAGATAAAAGACAAGGTCAGCTATGGAAAGAGAGTATGAAAGCAATACAGGTCTGGGATTGGAAGGAACAAGTGGAGAAAGAGGGAGGGGAAGGAAAGGAGCCAAATAGCCAAAGGATAGAGAAAGCTTTGGTGCAGGAAAGGAATGAGTGGAGAAGTGAGAGATCTGAAAACTTTTATTTTCCTCCATTTGCTCAAGTCAGTAACACTGCAGGTATATTACCCATAACTTTGGAGCTGCTCCAAGTTTTCTTGTCTTCTCTGGGTCTTCTGATCCCTGGCTACTGGGCAGACATTTTCCACCACCCTATGCCACAGAAGCACTCTGGCTGGCCTGTTTAGAGGCAACATTTCTGTGTGCTTTACAACCTGCTTATGTAGCTCTGGGCCCTTGACCCCATGGCCCGAAAAATGAATAAGCTGTGGTCATTGTAGAGCACCATTATGAAACCCTGCAAGTGCCTTTGCTTTTCTTTGTCACTCAGGAATAACTTGGGGAGCATATATGTTCAGTGTTAAGAATTTGGTGCACTTTAAAAAATTCTCTGTTTGGGAGGTTCTGGAGGTAAAATTAAACTGTTTTGAACTGTTTCATTTTTGTGTCAGTTTACATTGCCTGACGTGCAGATGGAACTTGTTCCATGATGCAGTTTATAGTCAGGTGCAAAGCCAGTAGAAATAAACTGAGGGCACTGCAGGTGGCTGAGTGCCTTGCTGATGTACAGAGCAGCAACTGAGTTTACAACAGCAACTAACTGGAGACTGATGCCCTTAGAAACCTAAAGGAGACACTAATTGCACTCTACTGGGGAGACATTTAACATGCTAAGCCACTTATCTTTTCTAATTATTCTTGATCTGTTTGCTCATTATTAAAAAAGCATGTCTCTACAAGTGAGTGCTACTTTGCTTCTATTTCTGCACCATCTTGTTCAAAAGCATGCAAATGGGTTTGTCCTGTGGGACTTGCAGCCATGGTGTCTGCAGCTATGTTTTTGCTGTAATTCTAGGAAGTTGTCCACAGCAGCTCAGGGTGCATGATGTCTCAGGTTGGCAGCTGCCCCTTTGGTTGGAGACCAGACAATCACTGTGCACACAAGTCTGTATCTTCTGCGCTTTCCAACAGGAATATTTCTTCTGTTCGTTTGTCTCTTGCCTTCCTCTAAAGTAAGTCTTTCCAGACCAGTTTGGTAATGTTTGTTCTTTCAGCATGGAAACACATAACAACAACTCATTTTACATATGGGCAAAGTGGTCAGGTGGGAAAGAAGGTATAATCAGAACTTTCTTCAAAGCGTTTCTTGGGAGACAGAGGCTATTTGCAGACTGCATGTTTCATGAAAAATAAGGGCAAGCTTGTATGAGATTTGCAACTTAAAGAAGAGTATGGTTCAGCTATGCAACTCAGCTGAATGCTTCTCGAATGCTTCTTCAAATTGAATGAGCTCTGAGTCACCTATATTAGTGGTATACACATGTTCAGCAGAGCTGGATTATTTGTAGTAGTCGAGGACACAGTTCTTGGGACATTGTCGGGAGCCAGGTGTACAAACATTTCCAGCCCTGTTTCCTGCCCCCACCCATGACAGTGTGCAAGACTCCTAGCAGAACTGGTGAAACATTGCTTTTCTCCCCACATCACCCCCCAAATTGTTAACTGATGGAAACACTATCACAAGATGTGGCATGAATAATGTCTGTTGTGGTGAAATTTTAAGATTTTTGAAGACCTAAAATTAATGTATTTTTAATTAACACTTGTGTTTGGGGCTCTTTTTTTTTTTTTTTTTAAATCTAAATACTTTCAGTGTAGAATTGTTTTCACAGAAGTCTATAACCAAAAGAATAAGCTGTAAATAACCAAAGGGGAAAAAAAAGTAAATAACCAAAAGAAACATCCTACATTTCACTCTATTAATAAACCTGTTTCTTGGATGTCCTTTCAGATCAGTGATTCTGGTTGGCATGAAGATGTAACCTGATTGTTTATGGAGTGAAACATATTCAGCTCATGAGTACCCTATCACCAGCAACTGCAACCTCTTGAAGATGATGTAATGTACTCTATGGAAAAAGTTTGAAAACATTCAAGTTTTTCAGTGGAAGCCAAAGCTATCGTGCTGTGCAGAGTTTTGAGATATTTAGCCACATTTGTGAAGGAGTTTTATGGTAGCCTTATTGCTGTGAGATTATAGACAAAGGGTCTTCTATCTGAACACATCAAGTTATTTAGGTATTGACTGTGTTTCTATTTCAGATTATACAGTATGACCTCATCTTTAAAATCTTCTCTTTCTTTTTCATGACTAAGTTAATCTGACAAAAGCATAACTCAAAAGTTGAAGGAGAAATATACAGAATAAAACCCAAAACAATAAAACACACTTTTAGCTTTTTAATATCTGAGGCAACATTTAGTTAATACATTACCGTGCTTTTTACTACTTGTTACTATTTGCTTCCAAAATACAAAATGTTGTCATTGTATATTAGATCTTTATTGTCTCAGAAAAGAAAGGCCTTGGTTGAAAATTTAAAATCTTTTTACACATTTTTATGCTATTTTAAAACTTTACTTGAAGTTGTGATAGAAACTTTTAATACACAATACCTTCTTTTAAATCATACAGGATTAGTCAAGATGAAAAGCAGAGATTTTTCATTGAAATTAATCTGATTTTTTTAAACATGTTCATTGATACAATGTCACAGTGAACGGACTCAATTTCTGTGAACACATAATTTTTTTATGCACATCTAGCCAGCTGCTATTAGGAGCTCATGATTTGATCTAAACCCTCATTGCAAAGGGCAGTAAATCAACTGTTTACAGAGGAGAAGGCAAATATAAACAAAAATAATCAGAGCTCTGGTCTTTGCAAGGAAGCCTCCAAAATGATCCAACACAAAAACTGGTCTCTGCTTTCCACTGTCTATACCAAGAGCCCTCAGGTTATCAGGGTATTAAACATGAGGCAGCTTGCAGATCAGCAGAACCTAGAATCTTTCCTTCCCTTGCAAAAATAGTGGTTGTAGACTCCAGCAAATAACACGGAGAAGAGCAAAGACGTTGTGCAGCTCCTGGTGGGGAACAGCACTGCCCAGCACAGGGTACGCTTGCACAGCCTGGCCCACACCTCTCTGCTAGGCAGGTGCCAGCTCCTGGAGAGAAAGGCAGGGGCTCACTCTGACCAGTTACTAAACTGGAAGCTGGCTGGTCTCATGAACTTTGCGTTACATTTAGCCTCAGTGAGTTGGACAAATGCTCAGTGCTCTCTGCTTTTTAATCTCTTTCCTGCACATTCCCAAAAGGCACATACTTGGCTCATTAAATTCCCTGCGAAATCTGGAGTACAGCACAGAGTGCCTGCAGACAGGCAGGTCTCCCCCATGCTTGCTGTTGAAATAAGCAAAAAGGGTTACAGCGATGCTGAGGATAAAGTATTGCTGTTTTTTTCTTTTTATGGCATCTTCTTTCTTTTTGACATGTCATAAGCGGCAAGAGAAAGTAAAGCATTTTTTCCTGCTTCTTTTGTCTGATATAAAATTGCTTTTTCTTGGCTTTCTGCATATATTCATATCTTAACTTTCAGGGGGAAAATACAAAAGAAAATCAGTGTAGAAAAGGAAAAAAGAAAAAAAAAAAAAGAAAAGAAAAAAGACACACGCCCCCAAATCAACTCCACATAAAACCATAACGGGATATTATTAACAATTATCTCTGCTGTAAGATGGGAAATTAGCTTGGCATTAACATAGTTTTTTTAACACATTTAAAGGAAGTGTCAGGCTGTAATTCTGTGCAGTCATGCTGGAGAGGGAGATATTGGGAACTCTGATCTGCCAGTGTGGCAGGCCTCCAGCAGAGAGCCCTGCAGAGAGCCAGGTGCCACAGGGGGAGACGATGTTATCACCTGTGGCTCCAAGAAGCTGCTGTACATGGCATGGAGGCCACAGGGAGTGCCTAGTCTTTTGCTGGAGACACTGCCTTAGGCAGACATAACTTGTAGGAAGATGCACATGCTTGTTTCCTTCCGAAGAAGCAGGTTTCCTTCTGGAGGAGCAGCTACGTGGTGTACAAAGTGCTCTCACTGCAGACCTCTTGAATTGTATGGCACTGCACCAACAGGAATGATCCTGGTTTCTTCCAACAGACACTGGTGCACTAGTCTTATTTGCTTGTAGATATGTAAAACAAACAAAACACCCCCCCCACACCCCCCAAAAAATCCCCAAGCAGCTGCTTTACAAAAACAACTTATTTTTTTCATTTGTGCCTCCAAAGGAGAATTGGCAGAAATATTGCTGTAGTTCATTGATTGTAAGATTATTGGCTAAGTAAGATATAAATTTTGGCATCTAAATTCTTAGTAAAATACCCAAATAAACAGACAATTTTCCCAATAGTGTTAAGTAATCAGTGGTACGACTAGAGGTCAGCAGGGATAACCAGTTGCTTATGAGCACACATTTGAAATCAGGTCACAGTATTTTGAAGCTTGAAGTTGAGAAACTAACTGTTAATATCTTCTGTGAATGTCAGGAATACATTCTGTGTAATGGCAAGATTAAAAAAATAAAATCTGAAATGATAATTAGCTAGTAATTGCAAGCTTTGACCAAAGTCTTCCTTCACTTGGTCAGAGAAGATGAAAGGAGGAGCATTTTGAATTCTGCAGCTATAATTACACTTCTGACTTGGGAAGGATTGCTCATGGGAAGTAAATCCACAACTTGAGATGAGTGTTAGCTGTGGGGGAATGTTCATTGATGGTGAAAAAGGTTCATTTGATGGTAAACACTGAGCTGACTCAAGTGAAGGTGTACTTAGAAGGTCCCATGTTGTCTGGGTCAAAATGAGTATCTGATTTGCAATAGTTGAATTAAGTCATTAAATTGAAAAGTCTTGCTTCCTGCTTCTAAAACCTAAATATAGCAGTGTGAAAATGTTTAGTACTACTGGAAACACTGTGCTTCTGACAGATTGATTTTCCAAACTGTGTTGATCAGGTAAAACACGCACTGAATGCATGGTTCCTCTCTCTTTCTGATGCACACATTAGTACACATCTAGAAATTTGGAAGGGCAAAGTATTGTATTTATTGGATAGTAGGAAAATTTCCAGTGATGACCTAAGCAACTGCTGGTTTTCCTCCATTATACACAACAAACATTTCTGTTGTGTTTAACAAGTTTGATTGATTAGGTAAAACAATGTCCATTTGCAGAATCGTTGCTCCCAGATGGAGGCTTTTACTGTTTACTTCATAAACCTTTTTCTTTCTCTTTCTGTGCTTCATTTTTTCCCAAAGATTTATAACTAAGTTATAAAATCAATTTGGGAAGAATTTTGGTTGATTGATTTTTGGCCCCAGCAAAAAATAACACAAGGTTTACTATTATCAGCTACAGTATGCACTCTCCAATAGATTAAAACAATATCCATTTGCAATCATAGAAATGTGAGATTAAGAGGATCTTAAAGGAATACTTCTTCATGTCACTTCCCTTGCCAATGCAGGATTATTCCCTGCAGTATGTATTTGATAAAACGAAATTTAAGAAACTATTAGAAAGTGAGGATATGTTAGTGGTCTAATCATCATAGTCAAAATATTTAGATTCCACCACTTGACAGTCTTGGCAAGGTTATGTCAAGCTGTAACCTATCTTAGATAAATAAACAGACTGTAATACATACTGAATTTGGATGACATCTTCAGCTGGTGAAACTCCATGGAATTCACAATCTGGCTTTCTACCATTTTTTATGTTTTGGGAGTGTCTGTTTAAAATGGTGTGCTAGAATTGTAAGGTGGTTGTGGCCTGAAAATTATTCTGGTGATGCTGAGGAAAAAAACAGTCCACCTATCACTGGTATATAGCAGTTTCCTCCCTTTCTTTCACTAAAAATGAAGTTTGAGGCATGGTGTGAGTATGTTAAGGAAACAGGCTTCTAAAACACATTGTTGCTGTAGTCTGACAACTTTTTTGGAAAAAGCAAACAATGTCTGAGATGTAGTTAAAAACCTATTCTTGTATGGTGATCATACTGCTTTTACTGTGTGCATTAATGTTGCTAGACAGAGAGGAATCCCTACTTCAAGTTACAAATAATTAACTTACAGAAAGTCTGCTTCCCCAAGAAAAATAAATGCACAGTCCCTTGGACTGAACAGAGTTCCCTGTGGTTGGGATGTTTTACTCCTCAGCCTTAAATAGTAAGTCGATTTCTTCAAGGACAGTATCTTTAATGATGGGAGACATCTGGGAACGTTTTATTCAAGGTCTGTATATGGGGAACAAAGTGATATATATCATTGGCTTATATTCACTGATTCTTGTGACTTCACTTTCTTCTGTCACATGCATGGCACAAGAATATCTAGATATTGAGGGTCATATCATTTTCTTCCTTCACTTCCTCTTCTGCTGGGCATTCAGTAGTCTGAATACAGAATTCAACAACAGCAAAGCCAACAACAGCTCAGATATAAGGACAAAAGAGGGCTCAAGCAGGAAAGAAAGAGAGAGGACTGAAACCTCTTCAACTGTGTTGCACTAAGCAGTTGATTTAGGAGGTCAGCAACCAGGCTTGAGTGCATGTTTCAGTCTACCAGCGATACCCCTATTGCCCTATTGCTCTTTCTGTACTCATCCATGAGAGTTTGGAGCCCTTATTCAGCTACCATGAAGAGACCCATGCAGCTTTGTAGCAAAAGCCTGGGCTTACCTCAGGGTGAGAAGAGAGCATGGAGCATTTGCACTTAGAGAGTAGCTGAAGCACAGCTGTAGCTTCTGTTATAGTGTAAGCATGAGAAGAGGGCTCTGTCAAAAGCAAATTTTTAGTCCAGATCAGGTTATAATCCCTCCCTTGTAGAGTGCCTTGTTGGCTGTTGACTGCCTCAGTTCCTCCCAGAGGAAATTCCTTGGCACATAATTGCTATAACACAAATCACCCTGAACGGCTTGAGCTTGACTATGCTAGATAGCGTCCCTGAAAACTGTGCAGAGCCTCCTGCGGTGCCTCTTGCGACCTGTAGATTTAGTGAGAAGAGGAAAAAACTGGAGAAAGAGAGCGATAAGGTTAGGCTGGATCTTGTTGCTTCTTCCTTTTACTTGCACAAGCTAGAAGAAGGTATTGCCGGATTAGGCAAAAGTGTAGGCAGTTTCTTAATGATGTGAGCTGTATACTCAAACTTCCACAGGGCAAGAACCCCAGTCCCAAATGTTTACCTTAGTGTGTTTTCCAGGGATCCCACAGATCCTGTGTAAAATAAGTGAACAGACAATTGGAAAAGGCACGGGCATGCCGCTGGATCCTGGTTTATACGCATTTAGCACTTTCCCTCGCAGCTGCAGTTCAGATTACCGAGGAGCTTCTTGCCCTAGCCCAGCCCTGCCGTGGCGATGGCCTTAACATGGAAATCACGTCTGAGCCACTAGTGAGCCCCAGGCATTTCAGGTCACTGTACAGTTGGTGTTAGCACAGCACCTTCCTCTCAGAGCCCTGATCTGCTGAGGACAGCCCGTTGGGGGATATTCCTGCCAATGGGGCTGAGAAGGCACAAGGGTGACGGCATCGTGTGGGGCCCGGGATGGAGGGAGAAGCTTCACTGAGCTTAAAATAAAAGCTTACATCAAGCTGACCAAGAAAGAAAAGTGAAAGAGGGAATGTGGAAATCCATTTTTAGAAGTGACCTTACCACAGTTTATAATGGGTGTCCTGGGTTTTCCTCTGAGTCATGGAGTAGTCAAAAGCCGCTTTATGCAGCGCGTGTCCTCGGCAGTCTCTGTGGAGCTTCCCTTGGCTTCAGACAGTTAAATCAGATCTCGGCCCAGCATGTGTAGTGCATTCTTGTGGTCATCTCTGCATTCACATATTGCCACAAAATATTTAACGGAGGTGCCAGCTGTCTACTGGAAGGTGCCGTAACTGTGTGTATCCACCTGCTGGGATTTAGAGTTGACACAGATGATCATCAGCCTGTTACAGACACCAGTCCCCAGTGAACAGCTCCGGTTTTCCACCTCCTAAATGTTTCTCTGCAGAGATGGAACGATCCGTTTCAACAGAGCTCTCTGGCTTACAATCAAGAATGGTTTAAAGTTACAGTATGCTTCTTCTTTTATTAATTTTTTCCTTACCAGGATATAACAGTAGCTTAATGTTTAAACTGGTATGAAAAAAAAAAAGAAAGAAAAAAAGGATAAGATATCTAAATATTTTTAAATGAAAATAGTGTACCCTAAGTGTCAGTGCTCCTTTATTAATAAGCTTAATTCTGTTTATAAACATATGTGGCTCACAAGTATAAAAGTCACTGCTCTCTAACTGGCCATGCTGCTAAACTAAGCACATGAAGAGGCCTCTGCAACAGTGATGAATAGATCATAATGTTCAAGACCAAAGCCGACAGCTCTGTAACTAGGCACAAGCAGCCTGTGTGCTATTTAGCAGCTCTCTGGGTGACAGGCTTGTTTTCAGTTTGTCATGGAAAGGCGCAGGTGGCCTGCTGCACCCAGGGAATCCCAACATGCAGAAATAGGAGCAGATTTTCACATGAAATAGCTAAAGTTGTATGCAAAACTCACTGAAGGGTGTTTAAAGAAACTATCTCATGTGTGTCATGCCTTGGCAGAGAAGTAACTAGTTAAATCCCAACTGAACACTTAACCCCTTTGAAAAAATCCTATGTTTTTATTCTCCTTCATCCTTTGAACTTCATAAAAGTGTTTCACCTTTGGGTATGCTTTGGTGAGGAAGTGACTAAAAATGTATGGGGGATGGTGCCGTGGAGGTGAATAGCATATTCAGTAGAGGTAGAGGCTAAGCCTGGGACAGGCTCAGCTACATTTTCAGTAGCCCTTCCTCCCTCCAAGTTATGCCGTTCTTCTTGGAAAGAGCTTCTGAGTCTTCCTTGCAGGCTTTGGTGCCTCTGATGAAAGTGGAGCCTCTGTATAGCAGCTTTTGTGTTCCTAAGGTCTTGAAACCAGGAAACAATTGCTTTTTCTGCACTGAGATGACTCCAGCTTCAGGGCAGAGGAGACTAAAGGAAATTTTGTGAGATTTCCCTGAATGACCTACCAGACAATCCCTCTGGCTTCAGATCTGAATCAGACATACTGGATTTTCATCAAAACAGAGGTCAGCAGGTGAATACTTCTGCTGGAGGGAGAAAATCAGGCCTTATGCATGTGGGTCGTAGGTGATTACCTCATGTACTTTTAGCAGTTGCTTGAAATGGTTTCTCCCATGAATGATGATATTGTGATAAGGTACAGTAGCAAACAGGGTTTCTGTTTACACTTCTCTAAAGAGAGGACCAATGCTGCAGTGTAAATTTGAGAAAATAAGGTATGTGTTTATATTGCCTTACTGCTTAAATATTTGGTAGCATATATAATAAAATCTATTTTCCTAAAGCTGTGAAGCTTGACGCGTATATTTGTTTGAACTTTTGGGACATTTCTACTATAATCCCTCAAAACAATATAAGTGCATTCAAAAGACTATGACTCCCTCGATTGGTAGAATTATTCAGAGTTCAAGCAGGAACAAACCAAATCTGTTTTGCAACGCCATACTATAGTGATTCCTTTGCTGTGTGGCAGGGGAGGAGAGGATAAAGTAGTGCTGAATCTTAAAAATTCAATGTCTGACTTGAACACAAAATAATGGACATTCAGGAAACAGCTTTTCTCTAGGGGTGTGGTTTTCTTAAAAGTTGTTTGGTTTCTGATCAAATATTCACAGTACTGAGCTCAATGTGTAAGTGTCCTGTGACACAGCATTCAGATGTCGAGGGAAGAAAGTGTTTGAAAATAGCATCCAGTATCTTTGGAAGCTCTTCAGGACTTGACACTGAAGTGGCTGTATGTTTTTAAAGCACAGCATATTTCTTCAAAAGAAGAATCAGAGCAATGGCATCTGTGTTGAGGTTTTATTTTATTTTTTAAAATTCTTTCTTTTGCTGAGTCTCATTTTGGTTTTGGGTTTCAACTTGGGATGACTACTCTGACTTTGAAGCCCCGAGGTGTTCTCCTTGTGTGCCACAGAAGAAACTGGATGTGGGTAAGGCATGGAAGAACATCATCCATTGAGGGATATTCGTGCTAGGTCTAGGCATTTCTGTAGCTAACTACGGAGAGCAGTGGGCTCCATTGACCCTCTAGGGAGCCAAAGGAGGCACCCAGTGCTCACTGGTGTGCGCACATCCTGGGCAGAATCAACAGTGCCCTGTATGTTTGCAAGCCAGCTTCCAGGGAACTAAATTCCCAGGGTAGAAGATCCATGCCACTCCTCTTACCAAACACAGTGGGATGGTGAGGTTTTAACATTGTGGAGAGGGATTAAAATGGGAATCAGACCTTTGCTGTATCTCCTTGTGGGGAGACTTCCAAAATCTGTGTGAAGATGTGACGCTAACCAAGCGTGCAGAGGCACCAGAACAAGCCTGCACACAGGCTGGGAGAGAATAAATTATCCCAAGTAAGGTTTTGTGCTAAGGCAAAAGTATAAGCTCTGGCCCCTGAGCTAGGTCAGAGTAAGATACTCCAGCAAAGCCCAGGCACTAAGACAGTAAAATCAAATCTTTACCCACTGGATTGCACAACACCAACAGCTGTGGATTAGGGAAACTGAAGGCTAGCAAAGTTTTTGGTTTTTTCTTTGCATTCCTCTGTTTTCAATGGTCATGGGGGGGGGGGGCATAGATTTAATTTTGTTGGGGGTTTTTTCTTGTTATTTTAGTCTTGTCTAGAACACTACCCCTTTTCTAAAACCTGAAATCAAGAGGAAACTTATCAGAAAAGTCTAAGCCTTTTCAGGAAAGTCAGCACTGGTTTTTGGAAATAAAAGTTCTGGGAAATGTCCATTTGTTCCCCTTAAAAATTGTTTTCTGAAATCTTACCGAACAATTTTAGTTTGCTTCATGGATTCATTTATTTAATTTCTGCATTTTGTTCAATATATTACACAGTAAAAATCAAGATAAATATATACTTATAAAATTAAACAAAAAATAAGAGAAGCAGAGGAAGTTTTCATGTTGTTGAAGAAAAGCTGTTTTCGTATGCCTTAATGAAAGAAACACATTAAAATAGGGTTTTGTTGAAATTACTGTCTTTTTCCTTAATATATTTTGGGGTCAAAAATGAAATATTTTGATGGAAAATGTTTTCCCTCCAAAACGTGACATCTGTTGAGTTACCTGAAACCATTACTCCATTTTTATAAGGAGAAGGGAAGCAAAACATGGCTTTCTACTGCCAGCAGGGATTATTCTGCCTTTAGATTCACATTTTAATCATGTGTTGAATTAAATCAGAGTGAAGATAACCTATCATTCCTCCTGATAGTAAAAGAAAAATAAAAGGACTAATTAAACAAATAGCAGCAGAAAGCTGTATTGCATGAAGGCACACCAGTGCGTATATACATATATATGTTGGGAAAATGGTCTGACTGGTCTTAATAACTTTTTCATTGCTCATTGCAACAGTTTGGGAAAGGCTGTTAGACCTGAAGTTACCTATTGCTTACACTTGAAAGGACGAGTGAGAGACATGATTGCAACACATGCAGCTGAGCAAGGATGAAGTGCCAGTTTAGTAGGCTGACACAGTATGTGGTGTGGGTGAGTGTCACAGCATTATAGCTACTTCTTCCCAAAACAGGGATCAGATATACTGCATGGGACAATGCTAGTGGGGAACTGCCCTCTTGGCTTATCTCATCTTTAAACCCACTGCATAGAGCCTAGGTGAATAGAGTGGTCCTGAAAATTGCACTGCCCTGGGCAGAAACCTTCTTGCACTTGGAGTATGATCTGCTGTCTGCTGAAGGAAGACTTCTGTGGGTTTTCTGGCCTTTAAGTCAGGCTATTGGAGAGGGTTTGTAGAACAAGAAAATGGAAAATTCTAGAGAGTGTTTTTCAAACTACAGCCAAATTGTTGGCCACAACAAGTTAAAATTATTGACCAATCTGCAGCCACATCTTTGCTCATTAACTCAAGCTAAGTTATTAGTTTTAGCTTCAGAGGTCCATTCTCCGTATCTCTGGAAGGAAACGGGAGACCTGGTTACCTGGGATATGGAGAAGGCTGAGGTACTCAATGACCTTTTTTCCTCCGTCTTCACTGACAAGTGTTCCAGCCAAATTACAGGAGGCAAAAGCAGGGACTAGGAGAATGAAGAACCACCCACCTTAGGAGAAAATCAGGTTCAAGACCACCTAAGGAACCTGAAGTTGCACAAGTCCATGGGACCTCATGAGATGCATCCGAGGGTCCTGAGGGAACTGGTGGATGAAGTGGCTAAGCCACTATCCATCATATTTGAGAAGTCATGGCAGTCTGTGGAAACTTCCACTGACTGGAAAAGGGGTAACAACCTCCTTTTTTAAAAAGGGGAAAAAGGAAGACTCAAGGAACTACAGGCCAATCCCCCTCACATCTGTGCCTGGCAAGGTCATGGAGTGGATACTCCTGGAAACTATGCTAAGGCACATATAGGAAACTACGCTAAGGCACCTCCAATAAGGAGATGATTGGTGACAACCGACATGGCTTCGCTAAGGGCAAATCGTGCCTGACAAATTTGGTAGCCTTCTATGATGGAGTTACAGCATTGCTGGATAAGGGAAGAGCAACGGTCATCATCTACCTGGACTTGTGCAAAGCATTTGACACTGTCCCGCACGACATCCTTGTCTCTAAATTGGAAAGACATGGATTTGATGAATGGACCACTCAGTCGATAAGAACTGGATGGATGGTCGCACTCAAAGAGTTGTGGTCAATGGCTGGATGTCCAAGTGCAGAGCAGTGACAAGCGGTGTTCCTCAGGTGTCAGTATTGGGACCGGCACTGTTTAACATCTTCGTTGGGGACAAGGACAGTGGGATTGAGTGTACCCTCAGCAAGTTTACCAATGACACCAAGCTGTGTGGTGCGGTTGACACACTGGAGG
Source organism: Harpia harpyja (assembly GCF_026419915.1). Lineage (NCBI taxonomy): Eukaryota > Metazoa > Chordata > Aves > Accipitriformes > Accipitridae > Harpia > Harpia harpyja. The sequence goes on from NC_068969.1 coordinate 63,886,925, forward strand.
GAAGGGATGCCATCCAGAGGGACCTTGACAGGCTTGAGAGGTGGGCCCGTGAGAACTTCATGAAGTTCATCAAGGCCAAGTGCAAGGTCCTGCACATGGGTCGGGGCAATCCCAAGCACAAATACAGGCTTAGCAATGTGTGGATTGAGAGCAGCCCTGTGGAGAAGGACTTGGGGGTGTTGGTTGAGGAGAAGCTCAGCATGATGCGGCAATTTGCACTTGCAGCCCAGAAAGCCAACCGTATCCTGGGCTGCATCAAAAGAAGTGTGACCAGCAGGTTGAGGGAGGTGACTCTCCTCCTCTGCTCTGCTCTCATGAGACCCCACCTGGAGTACTGTGTTCAGCTCTGGGACCCCCAACATAAGAAGGACATGGACCTGTTGGAGAGAGTCCAGAGGAGGGCCATGAAGATGACCAGAGGGCTGGAGCACCTCTCCTAAGAAGACAGGCTGAGGGAGTTGGTTTTTTTCAGCCTGGAGAAGAGAAGGCCCCAGGGAGACCTTATAGTAGCTTTCTGGTACCTAAAGGGGGCCTACAAGAAAGCTGGAGAGGGACTTGTACAACGGCATGTAGTGATAGGTCAATGGGTAATGGCTTTAAACTGAAAGAGGGTAGATTTGGATTAGAGGTAAGGAAGAATTTCTTCACTATGAGGGTAGTGAGGCACTGGAACAGGTTGCCCAGAGAAGTTGTGGATGCCCCCTCCATGGAAGTGTTCAAGGTGAGGTTGGATGGGGCTTTGAGCAACCTGGTTAAGTGGAAGGTGTCCCTGCCCATGGCAGGGGGGTTGGAACGAGATGATCTTTAAGGTCCGTTCCAACCCAAACCATACTATGATTCTATGAGTCTAACAAGGCTAGTGGATGAATTTGGTGTTGCATCCATCTACTGGAAGATCACCATTGAGGAGCCTACTGTATCTGAAAGGAAGGGATTTCTGAGAGCACAACAAAGCATGTAGAAATGTTGCATCATGAGCAGCTCATAGGAGTGGTGTTCCTTTCATTTTTTTTGGCCCCAGTTTGAGTTTTGCATGAAAAGAACACTTAATCCTGCTGGAAAGGGACTGTAAGAGTTGCAACATCCAGCTAAGGCTTTCATTGTGTAAAAGAAAACTCGCTCTAAGGCATAAAGAGGAGAGCAAATTCAAATAATGTTTGTGGCATTACCCAGACCTGAACTGCTGCAAAAGAGAGTAGGAATTACTACTGTGAGATTTGCATCTTCTCCTACAAAAATAGTCTACCTTCTTCTCTTTATGTGGAGGGCTAAATACTTCATAAATGCCTTATGAAGCCATTTCCTATTCTCTTCTATGACAATAGGTCAGTCAGCCCAAGTCCCTCTTGCACAAAGTACAGCCCACCTGGCTCTGTACATGTAAGGGGTGCTTGGGAGCAGAATTACATGTAGGTTGGCTGCAGTTCCAGACTGGTGTTGATGTAATAGCAATGTGATAATGAATGAGGCCAGGTGGTCTCGATAGCACTGAGGTGTCCAAATAGCTCTGCATTTCCTTCCTGACACCTGGTGAAGTCTGATGGTGCTATTTGCTTTCCTTATAGTTTTATTACCATCAAATAACAGAAGCCACATAGGCCTTCTAGGGAGCTTTTATGACAGAATAAATCAAAATGAGGGGAAGACTCCAAATACCATAGGGGAGGAGGGGGGAAATGTAGCCCAGCTCCTTTTCTTGCTGTTGGAAACACACAGCTATTATCTCCAGGTATGTGGGAGTGTGTCACATTAAATCAGGTTCCAGCATACTGGTGTGTTCACGAGTTCATATATTTTTTGACATTACCAATTCTCAACTAACATAAGTTCATGAGAAACATCTGGTTGGGTTACCTAATGCTAATATTGATTCTGGCCTCGCCCTGACTGCACAGAATGGAGGAATTTCTTATGCCATTTGTTTCTTTTTCATGAACACGGTAGCGTATATATTTGCTTTCTTTCCCCTCCCCTCTGCCAACCAAGCCTGAGAAGCAACCGGTGAACTATATTTCTTTCTTTCCCTTTCTCTTACTGTAGGCATGTTTGTCCATAGTAGCTGCAACGTGAGCTCTCACTGACCCAAGCCAGTAGGTTAAACAAGAAGAAAAACAAAACAAGACAAAACCAAAACCCCAAACACGTTTGCCCTGCTCAGGCATTTGGAGGGTGAGTAAGGGAGTATTGATTTTGAGCTCCTTTAATTTAAAGGGGACATAGTGTCAGCTTTGGTAAAGCCAGGGTTTAAAGGAAACGGTAGCCAAATGACATGATCTGTACTTTTCAGAGAGGGGGACACAGGCAGATAAATGAGAAGAGGAAGCCATGGTTGAAGCATCAGGGTGATCAAGACAAATGCAAGTTGCTAGAGCACAGGTGCCCAAAGCTTCAGAAAGGAAGCACATGGCACTGCTGTGCTTGAAGCCCCATCCCATGACTACCCCAGTCAATCCACGACAGCTCTCCTGACTCAGTGACCAGTCCAGTCCCTGAGCTCTTGTTTCATGCAACAGGGACTGAGCTCACAGTCTGGCACAAGGGATGTCTGCTCTTGTTGTGAAACAGTGTTCAACTTCAAATGTCAAATGATGAGGTAATCCTCATTCACAGCTGTTTATTTTACCTTTGAAGGGAGGAGGGGAGGAAGACATTAAATAACTCCTATAAAAATTGTCATACACTTAGCAAAAGGTTTCACTGCTCCTTTCTTTCCTAATGCTAAGTTAATTTTTTTTAAGATTTTACAACCATCTCAAAAGAAAAGGAATTTTATGTCATTAAGATCTCAATGTAATATGTTGTTTATTATGAACTTGAGATATCTACTGTTAAGTACTTCATATTCACATTCATTGTAAAATCTCTGCTATATTTTTCAGGCAGTACGAAGAGATCTTACTGTAAAACACACAGATACTATGGTTTTTCTTTGGGATCAGCCAGCGGAAAAAAAAAAAAAAGAAAAAAAAAAACAAACCAGAGAAGAAGGGTTTTATGTAAGCACAGATTGCTTACAAAGAGAAATGGATATTATTTTCTAGACCTAACAGTGCTATTAGTTGAAAGGTATAAAAGACCCACTTAGAAAGTTCCCATTTTCCAGCTAGCAGAAAGCTTTTAGTCTCTCTTGTATGGCCCAGAGATTTTATTTTGTGAAATTACAAGTCCAGGATAGCAACCTGACATGACGTTATCAATACTTTTAAAAAAGAAAATAAAATTTCTTTAAAATTTTAGAAGTTGTGTAAAAAAGTGTTGTGTTTGTTCCCAAGGTGAGAAACGTAAAAAATCCCCAGGAATTAAGAGGTGGCAGGAGGAAAAAGATGTGCACAGATAAAATCGCTAAAACATAAATGTGAAATAGCTGTCTTCCCCCTACACTAAGGACTGGACTGGGGAACTCAGAATTAAAAACTTAATGGGCTATTGCTTGCGAGCAAGAAGATCCCTTAGCAGGACTGTCACAGACTCCTACTCTCTGTAGGTCAGGTGAACCTCTAAAACACTCATTGGTGTACAAGGGAACATATTTATATATTATTCTCAGGCTAGTAAAACCATGTGAAGAAAGTGGAAGCGTAATTGCCGTGAGGTTGGAGAAAAAAGACAGTGAGTTTGGGAACAAAAGACAGCTGGGGAACAAAGACAGTGAGTTTGGGGTCAAAAGACAGCCCTCCTTTGTCAGGTGAAAAAAAGATTGCCCTATCTACAGCATTGGATAAATGAGTTCAGAGAGACTCGGAGACCTGCCAAGGCAAAGAGTGGTGATGCTAGGAAATAAATTGGGTTTTCATGTTTTTTAATTTAACCATCTTAACCAGAAGCCTCATTTTCAACCCAGGATGAAGGCAAGGTCTGCAGAACACAGAGCCAGAATATATCAGAAACACAACTTGCAAGTAAAGCTGATAAAGGTTAAGAGATATTTGTCTGCATTTAAAGTTTTACAATAAAAATTTATATATATATATATACACACACACACTAGATACACACAAACACAATTCAGAGGTGTGGGTTTTCAAAAACAGGGTATGAGAAATGTCTCACATCACTCTCTGGAAAAACATGACTGTTTAACTGATAAATGGAACTGATTTAACTGATAAATGGAACTGATTTCAAAAAAAAGTATACTTTCTCTGGAAAACAGAGGAGCAGCATTGCTGACCAGTCTCAAGCATTAGGTTTGTATAAAAGGAAGGGTTTCACTGCATTATCTTCACTGTTACCTCACACAACAGCTCAGGTCATTTCTGGAAGTAACTCAACATGAATGACAGATACTGCTTACGTTTCTGACTGTTGTAAGTTTCAGTATGTTTACAGTGCCATTAAAACTAACCAAGCTTTTGGGGGTAAAACTGTCTTTTAAATTTGGCAGGGGCAGACAAACCAAGTAAACTTGTTATAATCTTGACTGCAACTCAACCTACCTGGTGTTCTTCTGAAGAAATTTTAAGTTTGCAATTTGTGCATACATCATTCCTAGTTAATTCCAGGTGTATATAACCCCTGGCTGTGCTGAGGAGCTACTGCTGCAGAACCAGAGCTAACTGTTATAGAGCACATAGGTGGACAGAGATGCAACTTAAGCTACTGTCAGATTCCCCAAATTTCCTGTCTTCTCTTTGTATGAAGGACTCACCTTCCAGCCCCTCTGATAGTTCAAAAAGAGAGATAATAATTAAATCATTTCCTTCTCTTGCCTCCGAGGATCAGATTCCACTTCTCTGATGGAGGTTTGCCTTTCTTCTGCCAGGCCCTTTCTGCAGGGACATCATACCTGTCATACTATCAACAGGGACATCAAACCATCCTTTTCATTCAGTGTAACACTGCACTGCCAAAAGAAGTTTTGTATCTAGGAGGGATGGAATGTTGGCAGAGTTTTGGAACAGACAATGAAGTACTGTATGGAAACATTTTACAGGATAATTCTGAACTTCCCATGTGGACCTGTTTTCAAGATACTTGTTTATCTACCACCCTGGCACTGGCCATTTTTAACAAGATTGCTATGCTTGCCCCTCCTAAAACTTGAATTATGGAGGGATCATTCCTGCCTCCGTAGTTAAGAAGATGGATCTTCCCCTTTTGCTCAGAGAATGTTTTTATTTTCATGAGCAGCTGTGATTTGTCCCCAGTTTTCTAATACTAAAACAAAAAAATGTCTAAATGCAGGCATTTTTGTCAACCTTACTGTTATAAACCTATAATTGTTATATTATGCAAGCTAATAAAATAGGCCCAATTCCTTTAAAATCCAAAAGTCAGGCTGTTAATCAGTGTGAGGCATATATGGATTACTTTATTTCTTCTCATACAATTGCCGAGACCTGTGAGTTCCTCCTCACAGGTCCATCTGGAAGGAGGATATCTTCAGGGATATCTTTATCCCCCTGCAATAATTCAAATTATTATTGGAACAATACTGATACAAGGGAAATTACTTCCAAGTAAGGTCATTAGCATAAATCAGGACAGTTGTTATAACTCCAATCTGTCCAAAATCTATACAGCAAAACTAGGAACACAGAGGCATAATGTGCTCTTGAATAGAAGAGACAAACAAGATATATGAAAATGTATGGCTTTCATCCATTGTACTGAAATTTCTGTGTGCTCTGTGCACTGTTTTCAAATTCACATGATTTCGTCTTTTTTCTTAGATTCCTCACCACTAATCCTATGCCATAGCTAAAGCAAAGTTTGTGGAGCAAGTCAGAGGAGTAAATCTGATATAATGCTAGCATATAGTGAAGGTAGGAGTATGAATTACATTTAGCAAAACTCCTAAAATTTAGTCACTTTTTACTTATTGTTTTGATTTATCTGTCCCCTCTTTTATTGTTGTTTAATATAACTGATTTTCAGAGACTATTTAGCTGATAAAAATATTTACAGAGAATATCGAAGTGCTTGAAATAAAACTTGTGTTTATTCAAAAATCCTTTAATAGTGGGGAGAGATGTAACCACAGCCATGCTCAAAAAAGACCGCGAATCCCGTGTTTTCAGCACCACAGAAAATTATGCACAGCAGGCAGAAAACAACACAGGCTTTTTTGACTTCTTACCAGGAGTAACTACAATAGGAACAAAATTGCATATATGTATATCTACACATATATAATTGAAGAAGCATATGTGAAAGCTAGAAAAAATTTGTCTACATAGTTTAGCAAGGAAGTGTTTTCTAGAGAGTAGCTTTAGTGGACTTGTTTGCAGCACTGAAGCAGTGTAAATTTATATGTTTTCCTCTAAATGTAATATTAAATTAAAGGTCTCTGTGGAAGCTCAGAATAGTTCATGTAGGGTTTGTGGTTATGCTGGTGCCCATGCTTTTTAATTCAGACAATGTGTACATTGAAAGGCGTAACAACAGAGAAGCACTGAAGAACAGACATGTGGCTCTTTCAGAGCAGAATACCATAGCTATCTTGCTTTACATTTTCTTTCCAACATAGAATTTAATCACGTTTCTCCATGTGTTTGCATACACAATGGACAAAGCCTGTTAATAGTGCTAAGACAATGTGGGATCTATGACATGTGTTGAGCTAATAACCTTATTAGCAGAGAGGATAACATTTTACAGAGCTTCTGTGTGTGTTTCTGTAGCCACCCAAACATGACGAGAACATTGCCAACTATGAGCATGGTGATGAATTTTATCAGCAGACAGATGGCCAGAAAGGACCAGAGAAATAAATGCAGTCATTGGTCACAGGAAAAAAAAGCTGAATGTTCTTTCCAAGTGTTATTTTTTGTTACTGTGTAAAAACAGGTACAAAAGTTGGGGCAGCATTAGTTCTATCTTTAAACACTTCCCAATCTATTTCAGGAATTTTTGCATTATTTTTCAAACTTGAAAATATAAGGGAGCAAAGTCAGTGCTTGAAAGCTTGAAAGGGTGTGCTTGAAAGGTAAAGCTGAACCAGATCGAATGTTACTTCATCGATAGGCCACCATGCCTTAGGTGGTTTACAGCAAAACCCTCTTTTGCACTTGCTTCTGAGTGATGGCATAGCTGCATCTAAACAAAATGATCTTAATTTTAAACTGTCCTACTCCCAAGGGAAAGCATACAAATTTAGTCCCTTGATCTATAGGTCCAACCCATTGTTTGGGCTGTATCTTAGTCCAGTGCATATTTTTCGTAAAGCTGGTAATTCACATGGAAGAGTCCTCTAGTCTCTTCATTTTACCTCTGTTGGCCTCCTGACATCTTCCAGCATCCTAACTGTATGCTCTGTTCACTGAATTTGATTGGATTTCACTTAAATATATATATTTCTTAATTACGTAGATTGCCTGAAAAGGATTCTTTATTTGATAGTCTGCAATTCCCAGATATCTTTGAAGGGATTGAGTGGCCTGTAAGTGAAGAGAGGACAAAAAGCACTGTCAGCTCCTGGTATGCTGGTCTGAACATTATTGTGTATTCACACCCACTTAGGCAGGAAAAGGGTAAAGAAAAGGAAAAAGAATGGTGAAGTATGTAACAGCTAGCGATTTGATCCAGATTGTACTCTAAAAAGCAAGGATCTTCAAGTATCTTGCTATTAGAAACAAAGAAAGGCAGCATGAGCACGTGAAGAAGGCTGCTAAAGGGCATCAGACTATCAGCTTTCTGAAACATGAAACTTTCAGCACTTTGCAGAGAGACAGCATTTTGAGTACTGGACAGAAGTTTCCATTCTCCAGTAAGGAAAAATAGAGTCTTTTTGAAGCCAGGCATGCAAATAAATGTACTTATTTCCTCAGTTGTATGACATTTTCTTAATAGTTTTAATGAAGTTGCTGTTAATTTGAGAAAACATGCTAACCATAATCCCCCCCCCCCCCCCCCCAAAAACCCAACAATTGGTAAAGTCAGATTAATAAAACCTGAAAAAATAATAATACAAGGTTTGTTCACTCTTATTATAGGGACTTAAAGAAGCAAATCAGTCTCAGGACATAATAGGAAGATAATAGCAAACTTTCCATGCTTGGTATCAAGAAAGTGAAAGATTTAACTAGCAGGCTGTTTATTTAAAAAGCTAAATTCCACCTACTGCTTTTTTTTTCACTGGTTTATAGGGGTTTTTTTCCCATGAATAATTTTATGGGTGTTTCCAAAGCACATGCAATGTGCAGCAAAGAACGATCTGTCAATTTTGTATGGAATATTGTTCCTTACCTTTTCTATTGTATGGGTTAAACAGCCCAAGGAAGCATGCCTTATTCACCTGCAGCGCCATGTCTCTGTTTGCATATGAGTGCCTATATTTTTGTCCACAAAACCCTCATTAAGATTTCCCCTTTGCACTGGAAACTATGAAATTCTTAATTTTGGTATGCAGGTAATTTTGTGGCAATGAACCCATGAATCTGGAAGGCAGCAGAGGGTGGGGAGGTGCATGAGATTTTAATTTTGAGACTACTCTACTATACAGAGATAAAAGGAGAAAAAATAGTTTTAATAATCTCATTGTTTGTAGAACAGATAACTTATATCAGTGTAAAAATTATCACTCAATGTATTTATAAAAGAGTCTCAGTTTGTGTTAACTGTCCACAATCTAATACTAATATTTCTTTGCTTTTTATTGGGAAGACTTCAATGGTTTGTTTTTTAGGATGATGGTAATTTGGATTGTAGCTTATTATTAATTATATTCTGTTGGTTAGGTGCTTTTTTGGATGGTTCCTTTGCGACAAGCTAGACAGTATTTTTTCTGTTAGTCGATGAAGAGATTTGTATTTCATAAATCACCTTTCCTAACAAACTTCATGAAAATTTTGCCTTGCCTAGAGATCTGAAATTTACTTTCAGAAAATATAGACTCCTCCTCAGGAAATTATTGTCATCAAGTGGTCATTTTAAAATCAGTTAAGCGACTTGTGCTTAAAGACAAGCATGTGCTCAAACACTTTACTGGCCCCTAAGGGACTGATATATATTTTTCTTTTGTGTTCAGAAAACAAAAATACCAAAGAAAACAAACAGATCAATATGAAGTTTCTTCAGTGACTCTGAGGATGCAAAGCTGCGCTCCTCTCCATGATATTCCCAAATGGCGTAAGGTAATCTTAGTGACCACAAACACCTTGGCATTATTTGGCATTTCACTACTAACGTAATAATGGGGCCTAGACATCAAGGATAGACGGCAAGATTTTCCAGTGACATACCTGGCCCAAATTAAATTCTCCACTGAATGCATTTTATTCCTGCTTAATTCAGTCAAGGCTGTGTTTTTTGAAAAGTTGTCCTTTGATTCAAACTCAGATTGCTGGGATGGATTCCAGGAGCCTGAGCTGGGCCAGAAAACAGTGCCTTCTGCTATATGCTCTAGCACCCCTTCCCTCTCCATCCACTAAAGAAAAGAAGAGAAAAAGAAAAGAATCTCTGAAATTGTTAACATATGAAAGATAACAACCCTGAGCCAAACCCTCAATCTAGTTCTTCCTTTGTTAATTATAAAGCAACAGAATAACTGGCACAAGTATCTTGGCTAAACATGCAAACTGTAACTCCTATGATAGATGATGTTCTTATACTAGCCAATACACTCATGTGGCCTGTTTCCTTCCTGCTAGATCTCCCTTTTTGCAATAAGCATGTCCTTTATCCAAAGTGCATTGTTAACATTAAACGTATTTTTATGATATCCACATGACCAAGAATAATTAGCAGTGTATCCCAAGAGGGTAAATGCTAGAATTCAATTTATTTCTGTTTATTATATCATTACTTTTTTACAACTGTTTCATCATTACAAAGTATAATTTGTTTGAAAATATTTAGGGATGTTCTGGATCACTGTTGCAATCAATACAAGGCAACATTATGGAAGCAAATCATTTGTTTGCTTCAAAGAATGAGAGATTTAGCTTTTCCAGACTTGGGTCCTTCTGGGTTATGGTTCATCAATTTTTATTTTTTTCCTCTAGCCATCATTGACCAATACAAGAGCGCATGAAAAGTAGCAGCATTCCTGAGAAATCCCATCTGCATTATTGCTGTACTAGCACTTGGAGAAGTGGGCTTTTATGTTCTGTGGTTGGAATCAGCCACAGGCATGGTTTTGGGGTATGACAATTTATGAGTATTTCTGAAACAGTGGAATGCTATAAAAATAAACAAAACCAAAAAAAGGCCTGGAAGTTGAATTTTACCATTGTATGAAATAACACTTGAAGCTCTGTTTTGTGTTTTTTGCAAGACTGACTTTTTCAGAGCTCTCTGGGCTGAGCTATAGTTGATGAGATATAGGCAGCATGCTTTGAATAACAGATGAAAGAACAAACTATGCTTCCATTGCTTCTTGTCTGTGCTGGAGTTAGGATTTAGTGTCTCAGTCAATTACTGATTATTTTGGAAGTGAGGGAAGTAGAAATGAGTCTAGGCTCTTGAATACCTTTGAAAATTAATTAAAGCCCTCTTTTTGATGGAGAATCTGATTCAGTGGGGAGATTTGACAGCCTGCTCTCCAGGGTAACTCAGGTTTTACACTACTGATCCCATACCTCTCTATTTTGTACACTATTACAAAACAAACCCTGACCTTTGTCTTCCATTAACAGAGCTGTGTCTTTCCTTCTGAGCAGAGCTGACATTTTACTGTCCCCTACTTTCCAATGCGACACAGTCCCAACCTATTGATCTAGTTCCATGAATACACTGTGTTAGACCCTGAATGTTGTGAATGTTGTGAATGAAATAAAGTTTTCTTTATGCTGGGGGTTGCCCTTAAGGGTGTGACCATTCTCACTGGGCTCTCATGTGAGCTTTAAGTAGTGGATCTAGCCAGCAGAGGAGCTACTCCTTCTCAGTAAGTTCACCCTTGTGATCTGAGCAGTGTCAACAGTAGAGAAATGAGGAGTGTAGCTTCATATTAATTTTCTTTTTTTCTTTCAAAAGCCAGAGCAGCCCCTGCTGTGTCTTAGAGCCAACTAACTCCATACATCCGACCAGCAATAGGAATGAATGAGTGGTCCGAGACCAATACATTCTGCCCACACTTACTCCTGGCACCTGTATTGCCCTTTTTCCCCCATACTTTCACTCATGACAGAAATCCTACATGAGAAGAGAAAATAGCAGCAAAAGCAGGCTGGGGCCAGCGCAGCTGCTGTAAGGCACTGTGGGTATTGCCTCAGGTGGCAAACCTCTTTCCTTGTACTTAATGCGTGGGAGTAAGGAAAGTGGATAGAAGCACATACAAGCTCATGTGTGGCAAGCAGCCCCCATAGAAGCCCTTCAACCCATCTATTTCAGTCCACACTTCTGCGTATTGGTCTGACACAGAGAATTTACATCCTGCTTCAGAAAAGCTGAAAAACTATCTGTGGGTGGGCTAGGATCTATCCACTCTACCCATCTGCAAAAACAAAAGTTCAGGCTTCCACTAAGATATCTAGATTCTTGACTTCTCCTCTCCACAAAGGTCTGGAGTTGGCCTTAATTTGTATATGCATTCCTGCCAGACAGGTGAAAGAATACTCTGAGTTTGTGAAGGGGCTCATACCTGTGCTGAAAAAAAAGAATGGTGTCTATCTTGGAAATTTTTGTCATTACTTAATGCGTAAGTGGTTTAGATTCTTAAGGAACACATTTCATGTTAAAAAAAAAAAAAATTAAAAAAACCCCAAACCAAAACAAACAACAAAAAGCAAGCTCTCTTAATTGGAGAACAGCTGATGAGTATATTCTGGCTTCACTTTGCAGTGCAGACACAAAGGAATGGATGCATACTTGGAAGATGACAGAGGTCCCTCTGGTGTGGATGAAAAAGCCATATGGAAAATATTCTTTCTTCAGTGCTTTAAATTAAACAACTTTATTTTCTGAAGCAATTGTAAGTGCTTAGCAGGTTCTGAGGATGTTTAGGGTGTATATATGAAGCACACATACATGCAAGGTGTTTTGAAATAGATTAAATTGGCTGCAGAAACATAAATGAAAATACAGCCCTCCTGGGTGCCACCAAGACTGTCTAAGTTCCCAGAAAACATGTGTTTGAATAGGATGGGAAGGCAGAAGAAATATCCAAAATCTGAAGAGAATCATCTTTCAGATCTTTAACAGAGGACTAGATTCAGACTGAGAACTACAGCCTCAACCACTCCCAATTCCATCCCTTCTTTTGAAAGGGTTACAGCAATAATGCTATCAAAAGCATTTACAGGGCTGGGAAGCAGAGTATAAACCCAACCCTGGCCTTTGTGGAAGTCATTTTTTTCTTTTTATTCTTGTGGCAGTGCTTGCAAGCTGGGATGTAACTGAGTTGCTTGAAACATCCAGACTCGAGAAAGGAAGTAGTGTAGCATGAATATAAGAACAGGAACCTTCACCCCTGCTGTTGAGGGTAGTATCAAAGTGTCGGCATTTGAAAGAAGTACAATGATTTAAAGAGCTCCAGAAGCAATTAAAAATTGTAGCACTGAAATGCTCAAATAAAAATCATGTAAGTTTGGTTTATTGGAGTTTTCTCTTTGATTGCTGCCCATAGATTTTAAGGAAAAGCAGTGGGCCCCTCAGTCAGGAGGAAGAAAATAGAGTTGGAGAGGAAATCAGGAAGATCTGTAGTAGCAGGGAGTTTCATTGGGGGTTTTAAGGACATGGGAACTCCAGGGAGGGTGGGACATGGATTGACCAGACTTAAAGGTTAATATCCAGCAGACAGACTGCCACGATTGCTGGAGTGACAGTCAAGAATGGTACCAGATGAAGTTGAATATCTGGTGTCATGGCAAAAATGAGACAACACAGTCAATTGTGAGTCATCCTTTTATGGACATAGCTGTAACGAGGTTGAGCACTCAGCTTTACTGAACTCTGTTGCTCAGGGTCTGCACACACTATCCCCATCAACTAAGTTCTTCAGTGAAGCCCTATTATATGCTACAATAAAGTGGTTAGAAACTTATGGTCCTCCTCCAGAGCTTCATTTATGACTGTGGTGATGAGTCATCTTAATAGGATACAAGTGCAGAATGCCACCCACACAGAATTGTTGCATTTATAGAATGCTACAAGTGATTGTGTGAAATCTGCGAGGGAAAACAAACATTAAGGTTCCTCTTTGGTTGCTATGAAGGACATCCCTGCTGTTGCAAGGCAGATTCCATTAAGAAAATGGAAGAGAGCTCTCCATAGGGAGAGACTATGCTACTCTACACTACAGAGAGCCTACAGCTCTCTACAGTAGAGGTTGGGTTGGATCCCCATGAATTAGTCAGGGGTTGATACACTAGACTGTGACAAAAACGTAATCCTGCATTTCCTTTCGCTGTCTCTTCCCTTTTAAGCACAAAGAACCAGCATATAGCCCATGGAAATTCTATTACTTCTTTTCTTGCACTGGAACAATGGTAAGGGTGTTTACTTCAGTTTTTAGGCTTCTCTTCTAGTGTGGTTGTTCTTTAAATGGAGAGTTTAATCCTCAGAGCAGTTCTGTCATCTCTGGCAAAGCCAAGCTTACAAATGTGACAGTTAAAGAGTTAATTCCAACAACAACAGCAGAAGTCTGAAAATTAAGTAGATTGCAAAGAAGTGGCGCACACTTCTAACAGTTTGAAGGTCTGACTGGCTGACATGCTGTATGGTGCCTTTTCAGGAAACTTTTCCTGGAGGCTTTAGAAAAGGGCTCTGTTAAGACAAGTCTATGTTATTCACTTGAAATACTCCCTTGGAGAGACTAGAACAGTGTTATGTAAACACATCCACATGCATCCAGCAGTGCAGGAAAGCTTGATGAAATAGCTCTGAATAAATACATTGGAGCCAGTTACTGGTATTAGAGTAGAAGCTAAGGATCCCCGTGAGGTGCTTTCTGTCAAGTCTACGACTTGAACACAGAATTACTTTCCTAATGGTTTTGTGGTCTTCCAAAAAAGCATTCAAGAAGGGATTTTGTGTGAGGCATTGCATCTAGATCACTTTCAGTGCTGACAAATGGTATCCTCTATATCACTTACAGCGAGGAGGTGAAAGACTTATGTGCCAGAAAATTCATTTGTTTTCTTCAAGTGATGGGAGTTGGCTAGTCAGATACCACCTCTCCTTGCAGACTTTGTGGGTGTGTTTTGGGTTTTTATCTACTTTACACTGTCACAGCTATAAAGAGTAGCACATTTGCAACATTCATGAACATATCTTAGCATGACAATGCAAGGAGTATTAGGAGAAAGGGAGATCATATCACATGAGCAAGGCAAGCAACCATGGCCCAGGGGCATATCAAACACTGAACCTAAGTTCTTTTTAGTACCAATGTATTACATTACCACTTCGATCATTAGGCTTCATGAAGCATTCCAGTGAGCTTCAAATATGGTTTCTGATATTAGTCTAATGGTAATGTTCCTAAAAGTGCCTAAAGGCCCAAGGTGCTGAGGCTTCAGGAAAACTTAAATGAATAGGCGTAAAATGTATTTGAATGTGCTATCTCTCAGCAACGAAATATAGACCTGAGTCACATACAGTTAACAGCTCAGAAGTCGGTTAACAACAGATCTTACCCAGTTTCTGAACAGAATCCTATGGGAGTCTAATTACTAAAAGGGCTAGAAGTTTTAATACAAGTCAGATGTTCCACAAATAGACATGCGTAACCAACCACAGATGGAGACAGTATGGTCTGCTTGAGAACATCCATTTTAAGAGCAGAGAAAGAAGAGGTCTAGTCATGGTGATGCCATATTTTTTGTCATGGACAAGCTATTTTGCCTTTCTGTCTCCTCTAAGTACTTCCCTCAAGTATTCCCTGTTAGGACAGCTAGCTGTAACAGCCAGCAAAGGCTGTCTGTTATTCCAGGAGTTTGAGAAAACGCATGACTGTTGTGGTGACCCAATCTTACATCCTGCAACATGAGTCACGCAGATGCCCGTGATTTCTCCAGCAACCTTCTTTTGGGGTTGGAGCACACCCTTTAGGCATACATCCAGCATGTGTCCCAAGCTTCTCAAGGACTCCAGCTGGAGACAGGATTTTACCCTGAATCTTCAAATAAGGATTTATCTATCACAGGCACAGCATATGTTGGTCCAATGGTTAACCACCTTCCCTTAATAATGTAATTAATACTTCTTGTCTGAATTTGTCTAGCTTCACCTGTTGAATCTTGTTAGGCCTTTATCAGCTAGATTAAAGGACTATCTTGTATTAGAAGTCATGTCCTCTTTCACATAACTGGTGCTTAACTCATCCCTCAATATTCTTTTTACTAAACTACGTGTATCAGAACTCCTCTGTCTTTTTGTGTAGGCTAATGTGTTCATTACAACTGGAGTTCAGAGTTGATATTGATCTGGCAGTAACAGCTCTTCAACCTGTACATTGTCTGTTTGGCCTCTGATCTTGACTGTGTTCTTTAGACACTCCACCCCAGCAATAATCAACAATCTAAGTGAACACTGAGACAATATTATTACTAAGACCCATGGCTGACAACCCCAGGATGTGCAGGGTAGATATGGCTGAATGAAACATTTTGGCATAGGGCTGAAATATATTGGGGTGAGATATCCCACGTTTGTTCAGAGGGAAGGAGAGTACAGATTGACTTTTTAAAGCCTGTGTGGTCCATGTTATTCATCTTTCTCAGTTGTGTCAAGCTATCCATTTGAGGAGTAATACATCAGATAAGTACAGACTATTTGTTTCTGGCATGCACTCAGCTCCCTTGTAAAGCACAGCATACAAATTGTTTCCTTGTTGGAAGCCCTGGATCACCCAGCAGTTTTATTTATTTTCAAGAAATACAAGTGGTAAGTGGCCAAGCACTTCCTCTGGGCACTTTGATCTTTTAGCTTTGAACAAAGAATTTTGGAAATCCATATAAGACATCAGAACTTGGGATTCTGGAGTAAGTCAGGAAGTCTTCACATGAAGCAAATACAGACTAAAGTATCCTAAATGATGCTTACATCCACTTCCTTGTATATCATTCCATTTTCTTTTGCTGTAGCTTACTGGTGGAAAAAGGACTAGGAGAAGATTCCAAACAGTAGCAGATATCATAGTTCTTGCACTGCCTGCTGGTTTTGGTGCAACTTTTATGTATGGAAGCATGTAATCAACAGGTCAGGTTAATGCCAAAGGAGTGATGGTAGTTTATTCAGGTGCAGGAAATAACTTGGTTACTTTGAAGTACAGCTAACCACAAAACCCACTTTTAAGTAGTGAAGGGTTCTCTATTTATTTTTTTTTAATGGTTCCTAAAATAAATCCTAAGTTTCAGTATCTTGTATATCATCTTTTCCTAAATCCTGGAATTTCAATAGCTATTGGAGAAGTTGTTTAGGCAGATTCTGGAGTGGCTTACATTGGTTTCAGAGCCTAAAAGACTTGCCTGTCCAGCTGCATAGGATTTTTGTAGAACCTGAGTTTTGTCAGTAATCAGAACTTAAAGAGAGAAAAAGAACAGAGAGCAGTTGTGACTTAACACAAAGATGTAGGCCTAGCTGCCCTATCCAGGAGGAAGGGAACAGTTTGAAATGCTCTACCTTTCTTCTTGTTTCTCTTTTCCTATAAGAACCATTTTCAGTATGACTGTTCATTGCCTTGTACCAACCGCAGATTATTATATCTGACTCTGCATTGTCTGCATTTTCACCAATGCCTGGCTCCATACACCAAGGAAATACATACAGCTGCTGACTATAGAACTCCAAGACATTGTCACTGGAGCAGTGCAGTTTTTTGTTCTGTGGGGCCTTAGTTAAGCTCAAAATAATCAAAACAGGTTTTATTTGTAGCTTTCTCTGTAATTGCTGTCTTGCATCAGCATTTCAGCCTGAAGACAGCAGAAAAATTGCCATATACTGTGTGTGTCTATCTATCTTTTTGTGTGTCAGTTTGCCCTCTTTGTATGACTTTCAGGACCCATTGGCCAGTTTCAAGCCTACTTGACAAAGAGAGTAGAAACTCTTGCAGATCCACAGTACTTAAAAATTTTATGAAGTTGGACATCTGGAGAGAGCAATCGAGTATGATAAATGCTTCAAAGCTTCAGTAGGTAGTTGTACTTCTTAGGTGTTGGGAAAAAAATCACAGAAGACAGTTTCCATACATAACCCAACTGCAGGAAAAACTTTAGCTAGAGCCTGTGTGTTACTAGACATCAGGAAATAAGCTGGGACTTGCATATGGGGAGGAGGCAAGATTTCGTTAGCCCTGCTCAGGAGATGTTACTTTATATTAATCTGTTTCGTTTTACTTTTGATTTCTTTTTTTTCCCCGTAGGCCCCAGACGGAGATGAGGTATGTGTCTTGTCTACAAAGGAGTCCAAAGGAGTCCAGCTAGCCCTCAGTTTTGTAAGGATTCAGAGAATCCCTTATACTTCTCTAAACCTGTGAAAAAAATTCAGCTTCTTTGTTGAGCAACTTTTCTTTAAATGAGTTTGGTTTAGATTAGGAGGACGAATTGTTTGCCTAATTGAAATATGTCACTGCTTGTCATCACTATGTACTCTCACAGCTTGTTGAGCTGGCATAAATCAGTCCTACTAAGGTTGGTAGGCACTTGATGAAGACACTTGCATGGCACCAGTGTCACCCTTGTCCCCATTTTCACTCTGGCTTGATGGTACAAAGACTTAAGGTTGCTGGTAAGCGGCTAAGTGACTTTTGTTCTATGACAGCAATAGAGAAAGCTTGAGGCAGATGGTCACAGGTCAAACAAGTCTTCAGAGCAGTGGATCCTTTTGAACATCACATCAACCTGCTCTTCTTTATGGCCTTCTATTTTTCACCCTGTTTTGCATGTTGTCAGAACTGTCCTGAAGCAAATATACAGATAATATAGAATTACCAATAAATTAGTTAATGTTGTTACATGATTCAGCACATGAGCTGACATCTTCCTCTTTGCATTCATCAAGACACAGGCTATGTTCTGAAGTTCCTGCTTAGA
Source organism: Harpia harpyja (assembly GCF_026419915.1). NCBI lineage: Eukaryota > Metazoa > Chordata > Aves > Accipitriformes > Accipitridae > Harpia > Harpia harpyja. The sequence continues at coordinate 63,904,837 of NC_068969.1, forward strand.
AATGGGTCCATGTGTCCTGAACACCTCAGAGAAAAGTTTGATTTCTCACAGTTTATAGTACTCTCCATGGGCCAAAAAAAGCTCAGTCCAGTTCCTGATAGAAGTTATTTGCAAAACCTCTTAGTAACTGATAACTAAGTTTTGAGACAGTAAATTAATGGTTTTACTACTCATCTTCTCTCTGATCGGCAGGGGGGAAAAAGTTGGTGCCTGTTTGCACACCTCCCACATGCCTGGTTATGCTAGAACACTGAAACAAGACAAAAAAACTTGGCTTCATAAATTGTGTTGCAGCTCTATTGGGAAAAATGGATTATTCGGGAGAGAACCATAAGCAGAGAGATCAAGCGTAGGCTGTGACTCTGGCCCTCAGGTATTACAAAAGTGCTTCAAGTGAAGAACTGTATTGGAGACAAAAAAAGAAGCAGTTTGAAATATGAGCTCTGAAATCTCCCATGTACTCCATAAAACTGACCTTGTTGACTACACTCTTGAAGACTAGGAGGCTTGTTTAGCACATATGCTACCCAGCACAGTGGATTTGGGGTAAGCATTGCTGCAGTGCATGTGCTCAACAGGCGCATTAATATATGCACACACAAATACAAAAAGCCACTAGCATAATCTGGTACTCTACGTCATGATTCTAAGCATGTAGAAGTCTGAAGTACCTTGCAGGATCTCTTCCCTTTGTTGTCCCTAAATCACAACACTTTCCCTCTGAATACTGACAGAGAATTGCTTCTCTGAGAAGCTTTCCTTTTCCTAACCTGCTACAGAGATACTGCCATGGACTTCTACAGTCAGCTGCAGTTTCTTGCTTACCCAGGTGCATGTCTGGCAAGCTGCTGAGACCTATGTTGTCAGCCCAAGGATTTTGTTTCTTTCAGTCCAGTCCAGAAGGGGAGAGACCTAGGTTTTTAGAACAGAGCGCTGTGTTAATTTCCCTATACCTGTAGCACAGCTGTACCAACTCTTTCTACCAAAATTCCTCTTCCTTGTTCCTTGCTAAGGGTCAAATAAGAGTGGCAGAGCTGAGAAAGCAAAGAAGATGAAACAGTTCCTTTCTTTACTGCCAGTATAGCTGGCAGATTAACTCTTGCTATTTCTTCTGTTATGAAGAACATACATTTCTAAAGCAAATTATTGTCTGACCGCGGGGCTCCATTAACAAGGAAAAGCAAAGCACAGCTTAAAATCACATCTAGATACATGGGAAAAAGAAAGATCAAAATATAGCTACAAGAAGATAAAAGAGCTACTGAAACTTGGGTTAGCATTTTGCAGAAAATGTGCACTCTATCATTTTGTGGGCAAGTATTCTTACGTGTTGCAGTTCTGAAGAAACACACTGGGAGTGGAAACAGACTCGTGTAATAACTGAGAATGACAGAGTCTTTCTTTATGCTGCTTATGGTGAAGGACTTTAAAGAGCTGCTTTCCAAGTAAAATCATTTAGCCAAAGAAGCTGAAAGCATTAGTGTAATTTACAGTTAATTTCAAAAATTTTCCCCTTAAAGAATGAAAAATAAACAAGAGTCCACCTGTTACCGGATTAGCCAAAAAGCACAAACTGCTTACTGTAATCTAAACCAGCTGAATGATAAGTCCTCAATCACTCCATTAGCTGACACTTTTGCTAAGGGAGCAAAGATTTTTCCTGTTGTTGCTTACATTGCATTTAACGGGGGAATGTTGAGTTTGGAAGATGGGTTTAGGCTCCTTGCTTGTTGAATTCCAGTTCGTTCACAGACCTCTTGCTTTGCACAGCACAGTCCTTTGTCCTCCTCTGGTAGTAGATTTACCAGATGCCTGTGGCAAAGTGCTCGGAGGCTGAAACATTCTGCTAGCAGACCTGGCTATCAAGCCAGCATTTCTGTTTCTGGCTAGGGAACCCTGCATTAAGCAGCTGAGACAAATGCAATGGATGTAATCATCTGACTCCTTTTGCATTGTTTGTCATGAATATGAAGTCTAACAGAAGAAAAAAAAATTATTAACAAAAAAGATTTGTAAACTATTCACTTTCTTAGTCTCCCTAAGCACTGGTTTAAGTTTACTCAGTATAAGTATAAACACTTCTGTGCCAGTGCAGGTTGGCAAAGCAACTGACAAAAAAAAAAAAAAAAAAAAAAAGGAGGAAAGTTAGAGAATGGATACCATCTAGTGGTACCACCAATAAAATAGTGTATTTGGCAGCTGCTTCATTTGCCCATGACTGTCTTCCTTGTGGGGTACTAGTTCTTTGGTAGACCTCTTGGCCTTATTCATATTTGTTACTATCTTTCTGCAAGGATGGCCTTTTAGTTGGCAAATGCTGGGGAACACACAAGGTAGTGCTAGACTGAACCTTCAAGCTCCCAAACTGCTGTTACATGTTAATCTCTCAGGCCCCCTCTGGAGAAGGTATACCTTCTTATGGCACTGAAAAATGGTGTGGAAGACTATTAGAGCCTCAGAAGAAGAGAATACACAGGCTTTGTTTTCAGCCAATGATCTAGTCCTTAGTGCTGAAGAGATGTATTTCAACTGGCATGTCCCACCTCTCCTCCTCCCCACATGCCTGAGCACACAGGTTCAACCCATAGCTTGCAGAGATCAGTGAGGGCTTTTGCTTTGGCTAAAAAGGGTTAATCTTCAGACTGATCATTGTAGGCTCTTATACTCTGAACCACCCGCTCGCTCTGAGTCCTTACTTCTGCAGAAGGGTGCAGTGCCTTTGATGACAAGATTTTCACCTGTCTGATAGATGGTGATGCAATCTGACCCTACATAGGCACCTTTAGGCAGTATTTTTCTTGCTGTCAGACACGGGATTGCAGAACATGCAGACATATGCAAATTAGATCTTATCTAATTGGTTAGACAGTAGGAAGTCATAAAACTGCCTCACACTGCTGTCTTTTGCTGGGTCTGTGGGATAGGGAGGGCTTCTGCCTTCTCTGCTACCCTGGCCATCTCACAGCACTGCATCATGCCTCTCTCTCAATAATACCAAGTGTGCTGTAAGTATGGTCACAAAATGAGTGGCAGATCCCTACCCCTGATCTCTGGGTGGAGATCAGGCTACTGGCAAGTAGAAGGAACTGTGAACACACCTGGTGTTCCTGAGTTTCTGACACTCGCCCCACCCTTTCTCATTATCTTTCTAACTAGAGGAAATTGTTGTATTTTAAGCTCAGATTTAAATGTTATGTTGCTATGTTGGCTTGATTGGAGTTCAGGATTAGAAGGTAATGTGTTTTTTTTTCTTTAGGTTAATTTTGATTCTAATATTATGCTTTAGTTCCCTGCAATGTGTGAGGTCTCTGAGTTACTAGAAGAGCTCATCAATTTATTTTCCATAGACATTTTTTATTTTTGTTAGATATTTTGGCTTTTTTTTTTTAATCACCAGAAAAAACAAGCTTTGCCAGTAATTTTGTATTGGTTTGGAAACATCACCCATCCCCGTGCTGCACAGATACTTCCAAAGATGTGATTCCAGTTTGATTGAAAACATTAATTTTGGGCTTTTAAAAATTATTGCTTTTATTGGAAATCAAATATTTTCTTTTTCTATGATTGTTTTAATATTATTTTAAAAGTCTGGTTAAAGAAGCTACATTAAATTTTCACAATAGTCAGGAGTAAATCTTTGCATATTCTTTGTTTGTTTTTCTAATTACACTTCTGGGAATCAGTTTTTCCTTTGTGGCTCTGCTCTGAAGAGCTATATGGCACTCTAGCAATCAGAGCTGTTAATCTGTCATCTCTGAAGTCTATGCAGACATACATTCAATGCCTGTCTTCCTTGCTCTCTACCGTCAGTAAAGCTTGGCTGGAAGACACTGTCCCAGAACAGGAATTGTATGCTTTCATGTTAGAAGAGTTGAGAGAAGGACATGTTCTTCTAGAAGTCAAAATTACCAGAACTTTTTATAATGCTAAATGAGGATTTTGTTTCCAGTTTAGCCTGCAGCTGAGCTTGAACGTGTCTTTTCTTTCATTCAAGGCTGACCCACAATTCTTGACCAAACCCTCAAAAAGTTTTATTCCTTCCAAAGGTCTTTAAGCTTTAATAACCCCTTTTCCTATTAAAGATGTTTTAAGTAACAAACTTAGCATTACTGTTTAATTAGAAAATCCCTTTGGTGAAAAAAATGTTCAAAGACACTGAAGTGAAAGATTTTACATTCACCTAAATGTGTATCTGTGGACAATTTTCTTGCTGACCTCAAGCCTTGTTGGACATAGTAAAAATCTCATTTTTACCAACATTGTGCTCACTCTCCACTGTGCCCCTGACGTTTGTTAAAGGTGTGGACATTTGGCTGCTGCTCTCCTTGTCTCATCTTTAGCCACCTCAAAGGCCTGACATTTTCATCCAGTCTAACTGTGTGGTTTTATATGGCCATCTGCCAGACATAGGTATTTACACCAACCCCACTGATAATCATGATATGAAAATTATAAATATGGTTATTTTGTCTTCAAGAAATCTATCATCTTATGCCTCTGTCACATACCATAGAGTTTATCAATGGTGTCGCTCCTTGTCACCTCTCTTCTAGGACCTCCTAAATGCTGATCCTATGCAGAGATGGTCTACACCTCCATTCCATTACAAAATCTTTGCTTCTGCTAGCAGGATTCACCCTGATTCTGCAAAAAAGTCAAGTCTACCCTCAGTGATTGCTCCTTTGACCAGCTTCAACAGGCCAAGAAGGCAGAGGTGAACCCAGGCACTGCCAGGGTTGGATATTGTCTTTAAATTCTCCAGGAGATGACTTGAGCCTGAAACCGAGCTTACCGAATAAAATCTTTACAAAATTTGAATATGTCATGGTAGCAGTGAGGAGCTGCAGAGAAGGGAGTGGGATGCACTGAAAAAATTAACCAATGGAAGATGTGCAAAGTTTTAAACAAAAAGATGGACTTTCTCAAATTGTCAGGATGTACCAGATATTCAGGAGAACACATAAGAGAAAAGTCCACAGGATTTAGAGAATGGTTTGGAAATATGTTCGTAATATCTTTTCTGAAAATAAGTCACATATTTTAACTGAAAATAAGCGATGGGATAAAAGAAAAATTATTTTGAGAAAAAGATCACTTTTTTGGGGGAATAGTAGAATGGAGGAAAATTCTTATGAAAATATTTTACCAGTCATAACAAAACCTGGATAAACATCTACACAGTGTTATACTAACCTGACACAAGATCCACAGTGTCCTGTGCAGACAATGGGTATAAATTATAATGTTGTTGTGTGAAGATACAACTTGATGAGATGAAAAATAGATTCGACCATGATTTTTCAACTCTCTACTAAAGTTGTTGATACTGAAGACAGTTGAGAAGTAAAAATACCAGCTGAGGCATGCTTGGCTTCTGCAACTGGTGGACTTCAGCAGATACAGAATTTCACCTTATCTGTCTCTACAAGCAAATGTTCAGACTAAAGAAGATGGGAAAAATCTCTAGAAATGATCTAAAATTTGAAGGTTTTTTTAAAAGTACATGACTTTTAGACATTTTGACACCTATTGCTCTAATTACACCCAGTGCATCTTTTCTAAAAACTTTACATTAAAAAGGACTGTTTATATTCAAGAAAGCTTTTCCTGTTTCTCAGAAGAAAAAAATCTAAGGTGTATGACTACCATGTTACCAAGAATGCAACATTACCGAGCAGTGTTGAAGAAATAATATATGCAAGGTACTATATTACTTTTTGTTTTATCTTTGGTTAACTTCAAGACTTACATGAATGGTAAAGTTTATAAAAGAAACAAACAAAAAACTCAATGAAGTCAGATTTATTAGAAAGATTTGTCTGTTTCTGCATAAAGCAACTGTAGTCAGACAGCATCTATATTGGGTTTATAGATGCTCCATTTTACTGGGCTCAGTGAGAGCAGAGACCAATGCTTCCTTATCATTTTGAAACTGGGAATGTCTGGAGCTGCTTTTAGAAACAAAGGTAAAAGCATCAGTGTTCATTCCAGCTGCTTGCCTATATTTTCAAATGCCACTTTCCCTTTTTCCACAGATAGTGCTATGATATTACACGCTCTGGGAGATATGGCTTACTATAAAGCTTACTGAAGTTAGCGTGAGCCTTTTCTTTGACTTCGGTGGGAATAAAATCTAGCAGATGCTCTCAATTTCCAGAATTTCTGGGCTGGCACCTTTCAGAAGGTCATAATTTACATTAAAGTTTTATAAGGAAAGGATTGTTTATTTGTTTGTTTGTCTTTCTTTTAACTTCAGCTCTAACTCGTTGGGTTTGTGGCAAATATGGTTTCAAGTTGGGTCTCCAAATAGATGCATTTTTTTTTTTGCTACATATTTCTGGCATGGCATGCAATTAAACTTTTTTTGCAGATGAAAAGGAATCCTCATTTCAAAATATTGCTCTGAAGCAGAAGTGTAGTAAAAATACACTGGGCACACTTTTTCCTCCCTTAGAAAGCAAGCTTGGAAGATTATTCTGGAACGTATTGTATCTAAATATCAAATAAGTGTACCTTTTAAAACTTTTTGTATGCTGACAAGACTTAGCTAGAACATGAGTGGGTGCAAACAGTGTGAATGCAAAGATGTTAATAAATAGCTTGGATAACATGCAGAAAACCTGGTTTATTTCATACTCAGAAGATCACTTTTTCATGCATCTTGGAAGAATAAAAACAAATATTTAGGTAAAACTGCAATCCAAATAAATCAGAATTACTTTTTGTATAAGTGGAGAGAAAACTGTGAGAGCATATACTGTCCTATCTATAGGGTTGCACAAGACATGTGAAAGCAGGAGATAAAATACATTGAAATAACCATTAGCTAGATTATTGGACAGATCTAAAAGGCAGATAAACCTACTGAATAGGCTGGCAATTTATATCTAATTCTGTATCTAATTGCTTATGAACAGTAGAAAAGTAGCAATACTAAAGCTTCTCCTCCTTACTCATATTGATTACATGTTCCTTGAAAATAGACTCTTTACAAGAAAAAATATGAAGAATACAGAAAACCAGATTTTTATTTTGCCAAGTTTAGTAGGGTAAAGTGAAAATTGAATTTGCTTTAGAAGTCCAACATTTCCACTTTAAAACAGATTTAAACAAGATCATACGTTAACATAAACTTTTGACCTACTCTAGTTCTCAGTAGAAAACTACTGTATGAGTTGCCCTGTTGGAACTGATATGAAGACTAAAGAAAGCTTGGAAAAATACAACATTTTTGTACTGTAATAAAATGCCCAACTGCATTCAAATCAAATTCTGGAAAAACAGTTTCACTAAGATTTCACAATTTCACTTCAGGTTATAGCTGTAATTCCCACACAATGAGTTTACCTCTTTTGAGCTTCTGGGTCTAATTTTTTTTAGATTTTGAAATTACTTTTTAAAATCACATGTATTCATTCTATACATTGGATTATGGATGCATTTTAGATTTTAAAAAAGTCTTGATAATCAGAGAAAAAATTATTCTTTTTCACCATACTCCAGATTTTTTGTTTCCCACTCCCAAGACCCTGAGTTCTTGAATTTTTTTTCTTGGTTCTTCTTTGAGTTTTAAATGCAACTTTTAAATTCTGCTCACATATAACAAACAGAAGAGGGGGACAGGGTGACTGTGAAGCCTAAAAACTGACCGTAGCACTTTCTAAAACCTTTCAGTTTCCAGGTGAGAACTTGTGGTTTAGTAATTCCTATTTTATAAGTATGATGTGTTTATTTTTCCAAAGTGAAAATTTGGTGCCAATTTTCCAGTTGTTTGTATTCAGAGTTGCATATGAAGATCTGTTTTGTGACAAAAATTAGTTAATTGGAAAGAAGGGAAAGTTTTAGAACAGCCACAGAACAATAGGCAACAGTCTAAGCAAGGAAAGGGGTTAAATAGTGAATCACTATGGACTTTGGAGGAAAGAGAAATGCTGCATTTGAAATTACTTTCTTAATTGTCCCTAGTAGTTTTAATCCTACACTAGCAGCATGAAAGAGAGGTGCCTGACCATATGTTTTGCAATAAGGAAATGCCTATAATGTTGCTAAAATGAACACACAGAAAGAGGTCTTCCAGCCAGCTGCTTTCTCCTTACATCACATAGAAGACCACAGCTGTGCAAAGACAACATAAAAGATATCCCCTCACAATGGCCTTTCAACTCAAAAGTTATGTTTCCTGCAACAGCTGGGTATACTGGAGATGATCAGTGCTGGGAAGAGGCAGGTGGAAAGGGGAAGTGTAAGAGAAGGCAATGGAAGAGCAGTGCCCCTGGGGCCACAGGGGAGGATCCCCTAGGCAGACTATGCAGCTCAGAGAAGTCCTCAGGGCTATATTTCTGCTTCTCTCCATCAGTCGTAATGTTTGTGCTCTACCTCGTTTCAAATATGGAAACAGTTATTTCTTAAATCACAGAGTTTCATAATGTGGCTGGAAATCGGGCTTGGCTAAAAGGCTTCTTTTGCTTCAACAGCAATGACCATGTGTAGCTATTGCTGACCTGTTAGTTTGTTTTTAATTAGTTCTATTATTTATGCTTGGAGTAAGACTGACCCAAATAGAAGTTTTGCACATGTAGAGCTGACCTAAATATTTCTGGTTTCTCACTCAGTGGAAACATAATGCTGTATTAGCATACCAGTGTAATGCCATATGGAAGCTATTGTTTGTGTCTCCATTTTTCATTTTTGTGGGCTTGCTGAAGGATTCTCTTCTGTAATGCAACATGTTGCTTCCTATAAGGTAATCTTGTGCTTTCACCTTGAGCTGCAAGGTGCTATGAAGGAGATATGATGCTCATGGCTTTACAGAAGATGCATTTTTGCCTGGTAGAGGGTGAAGGAGGACCATCAGGCATCCAAACAACATGGACACAGGGAGAATGGGAGGAATACAATGTAACGCTAAAATCATTTAAGTGTTTTGTTAATTTCTGCAAATGGCAACTTTCGGTGTAGTGAAGATAAATATGGATTAGGTGGATTTTTTAAAAATCTTGTGAAGTTTCAAGTTTGGAAATATTTGGAATTTTTTTTTCTGCAAAACTTAATAAATGTAAAAAAGATTTTTTCACCCTCAACTAATTTGTAACTAAGAAAGTATGTTAAATCTGATACACTACAGAGACATCCACGTAATCTGTACAGAAATTCTACACAGAAAATGCCAGATAGAGAAACTGAATTTTACTTAGTAATACTGCAAACATTTCTGTATGTAGATATGAAGAATTATGTCTCTGAAAGTTAGTGTGCTTATTCTTTTAGAAACACCACCAAAAAGTATGTGTTTATGAGACACCATTACCTCTCTGCCAAAATATGACAAGTCAAGTTTCTTCTGGTCATTCTTCCTTAAGAGAAGAGATCACTGGCCTTGAATCTGAGAATCTTCTGTGCTGTTCCTGCATTCTTGAGGTAAGGGACAGTACAAAAGCATAATCTGCTGATCAGACACCTGGACTGGGACAACAACACTGACTCGCAGGGGAAATCTCCAGAAATTTCTTTTAAAATAGATTAATAAGACAGAGCTCTGATCTTCTTGTGCAATGTAACTGTTTCCCCTATCACAATTAAATTTTCTGGGTTGAAGTTGGCCATCACTGTTATGCTACCTCAAGTCTTTTTCCTTTAAAATGAAGCAATATTGGTGTGTGCATCTCATGCCAATTTTAAATGAACAAAGTATTAACATGGCTGAGATTTTTAAAGGAAAGCTGATTCAGAATTGTCAGCAGTATAATAGGGACTCACATTAAGTCCAATTTTTGAGGTTGTAGATGAAGCACTGTATAAACTATGCTTGGTAAGGGTTGGTATTTAGAGTGAGCTTTTTTGAAATCTCTATGGGATATTATGATTAATTTGTTAATTAAAAAAGAATAATAGTAATTTTGTTTGTTATAATTCAATACTTATGTGTTGCTACTAGCTGAGAAAGAAAACTGAGTTGACTATTTCTGTTCTCCATTGTGATATGAAGGATAGAGATGGGTAGAAGATGATGATTCTACTTTTATGATAATTTTCAAGTGCTAAATTTAATTTATTCTCTTCTGGATCACAGAGGAAGCTTTCCAGGCCTCTTTGTGTGTGCATTTTAGCAGTTTTTCTATTTATGAGTTAGATTCAGATCCATAATCTAGAAATGTTCCTGCTGATTGATAAACTAGTTTAGTGTACTTAAATTAAATATTTTGGCTTCTACAAAAAACATATTTTAACAGAAGAACATTTCACCATATTTTTTCACTCTAGCATTGATAGATTTTTGTACTATTTAGGAGAAGAACACAGCACAGATTGTCCTTGGTAGTGTTTGTTTTGGCCAAACCTGGCAGCTCATATGTGATTTGGGCTTTAAGATTCAGTCGAACAGATGCTGTTTGGTTAAATTATAATTAGAACTTGCCAAAATTTAACATTTAGGGATTGTTCACTTTTTTTCATTATTCCAGTCCCAAATGGGCAAAAATCCCAGTAGTCAGCATCGCTTCAGGATGAAGAATTATACACATATTTGGAGCAGACAGACAAGACCATTCATTTCACAGTACCACGTGTGTGTGTGGCACAGAGCCTGTTGGTCCAGGAGGCCCTAACCAAGATCCTCTGGACTTTCAGACTTTTGGGGATAAAACAAGAGCTTTGGTCTTAAGAGTTCTCACTAATGGGGCTCCCCAGAACCACCTGGTTCTCACAGGAGGAAGCCTAACGCCTCTGCTAAGGTTGCGATTGTTTCCCAGCTTTGCAACAAAGCCCTGGTACGCTCCAGCACTGTAAAGTAAAAAGCTCGAGGTATCCATCAGTCTCATGAATCCAGGTATGGCTACTGTGGGGACTCAGATTCTTCTTTACTGCAAATTCCCTTTGACTGGTTTTCCAAGAATATAACTCCAAGTTTTGATATAAATAATCAGACCAGCTCAAACAATAGCTGGGACTTGTTTTGGGTTTGTTTGTTTTTGTTATTCTTGATCTTATTGTTTCTTGTTCTTAATCTTATGATTATGTGTACTCCTATTAAAAATTGTTCAAGAGTTTCAGTACTGTTACCATTTAAAACTTGTAATAATACTTGCTTCTGTCAGGAACAGTTTTTTAGCTATCTAAAAAGAACCACCGCCACCACCAATATTGAAGAGCAGAATCTGACTCAAGTCACCATATATTCCCCAATACCTCAGTATTTCATCTGCTGAGCCTAAGAAATAATTTAACAAAGAACATGATTACTGATGTGAGTTAACCAAAAATCTTCTCCCTGGTACATTTACAGATGTCACTGAAAAAATACCTATTTATTACCTATTGTTCTAGTTCATTGTATTGGATGTAAAGAGCCTTACCAGTGATGTAACACAAATCAACTGCTCATGTTTCCAAATGACATGATTTTAACTTTATCAGGGAATGACATTTTGGGAAAACTTGAAGAAAGCTGTAAGACGTCACCTGTTTTCAGTACTATTCTCTTTTGAATACTAATTCTTAGTAACAAACATTATCACTAAACCACTCTGACAATCCTAACAAAATTTTGGAAATAAGACAATGACTAAGAAAAAATGTGCAACTTAGTTTGACTTCCCTTCCTCACAAAGCCTTTTGCTGAGCTTCAGCATTTATTATTTTTAATACTTATTTCTATCCATCCATCCCTCCAGGTAGTGCACATATGTGTGCACAAGCACACTGATAGCTAGAAAATGGTGCCCTTTGGAATGAGTACCTACCACCCAGGCATCTGAGTTGGACAACATGGCATATGGCAGTGGATAAATTAGCTCTGGGTCAGCTCTAGAGGCAAGAAGCATCTGCTCACCCTGGCATGTTACTGCTCAAGGTGCAGAGGTGCTACCATACTGCCAGATGATTAATTTTGCATTATGGCCAGTGATTACTATTGCATTTCACCTGCTGTTACCGTTGCCATACAAAAAATGAGAAGGATTCTGAAAAAATTTTTTCTTCTAGCATGATATACTGAAAAGAAAACCTACGTTTTATTAGCAACATCAATAAGTCAGTGACATCCATCTGCCTTTAATGGGACATAGACATGGCACCCCACGAAGATGCCTTTTTCACTCTGTGACTGTGATCCCTATTATTGCCACTGAAGGCACAGCAGTGAGCTATGCTGCCAACCCCAGAGGCAAAGAGATAGAAAAAACAGACAGCCTGCTCCTTCCTCTGTCTGCTTGCAGTTGATGCTTTTGTCCTACTGAAACAGTCATGCTTTTGTACAGAGTTGACATGAGCTCCCAGACATACTTATGCATCACACAGTCCTCTGTTGGTAATGACTCTCCAAGATCTGCATTTAGACAAATAGATTTGGGAGATAAATAGCTTTCTACATATAGCTCAACAGATACCACATGTTTAAAAAAATCTCTTCTGATCTGAGAAGAGACTTCTTGTTTTTTACTTTGAAATCTGCCATGGCTGGGATGTCTTTTTTCAGAGCCTGATCCATTCAAGTAAGAAAATCCTGTGTTTCCATCCAAGGCTTTTAGGGTTTCAATTTAATTTATTAAATGATGGGTTTACACAGCTACACTGAAGACAGTGCAGTTGAAATGGAAATGTGATTTGGAATTGTGGATTTCAGTGTCACACACTCAACACTAAGATGCAAATATTTGTGTTATATTTCTGTGGTTAAATGAACTGTAATATGTGAAGCTGACTGCAAGAATCTATGTCTTTTGGCAGCTGTGATTTTTTCAGTGCAGATGGATGCATGCCAGGTGTGTCAAATATTTTTAAAAGACTAAACTATTAAGGATTTGAAGGAGAAAATAGAACTACCCAGTCTTCTCTGACTGAACTTTCAATGCCTAAGTCATGTTCTTCTCTTTACCGTACACTTCCACAAGTGCAGTATAAAGAAACATAAAGGCAGAGGAAAAATACATCCACAAATAAAGAAACCCAAAAATTTTTCAGCTGAACTCTGGCATTTCCATAGCAACATGCTGGATCTTATCAAAACCTTTTTTGAACAATTAAGACTGATGGCATGGATACTGAAACATATTTTATATATGTTTTAAAATGTATTTATTGAGGCAAATAACCTGAAAAATCAATCTATCTAAGCTAGTAAATGTAAGGTTATAGATAAGAAAATTACTTGGCCAGCTTGGCTGGAAATTAAAGATCGTGCAATGTTGGGTTTTTTCTAAGGAGATGGCATGAAACTCATTATTTGCTCATATAAGTAGTCTTCAGCTATATCCATCCTTTGCAATTAGTTTGGCTGTGTTCATCTAAACTAGATTGATTTCAAAATCTCACTGCAGATTGTATTCCCCATACATAATAATTCACCTTGACAAGTTTTTGGCAGGAAAACAAACAAGCCATCCACAGCAATTGGGCAGCAAGTATTATTATTCATGATCCTAGGATGCTGACAGATTTTCTCCACAAAGACTGAAGGATTTCCAACCTGGTCCAAGTCATGTTATTATAAAAGTTTCATAAGGATCAAAATGGGTCATATAGTTTAGCCCTAATATCTTCTGTCTTGCAGTGGTCAGTAGCCAGTGCCAAAGGAAGAACATAGAGTAGAAAGAGCATGGGGTGGTACGTCCCAGAACAGCTGGACTGTGAAACTGGAATTCAGGGACCCCCTGAGCCAGAGGTAGTTCATCTGTGTTCAACAGTCCTTAAAAGATTTTTCTCCTATTAATTTAATGATCCTCCTTTTGAACCTGTGCAATAAGTTGTCATCACTAATATACAGCAGTAAGACATTTCACAGCTTAACTGTGTTTTGTTTTAAGCACGTTTTCTCTGGTTTTGAGACTAACATACATGGGTTTCATTTGATGTCCTCTAGCTTCACATAAAAAGAAACTGGAGTGACTGAATGGATTTTATAGACCTCTGTCATATACCATATGGTCTCCATCATCTTTGGTTTAGCTTGATGTGTTCTAGAGTACAGATCTGCTACTTTTATGACAGGGATGGTTGCCTCCAGTGTTTCTCAGACCCCTTTCCATCTCCACTCCCCTGCTCTTTTCTTCACTCCATGCTTATTAACATGGAATCTCTTCAGTAATAGTAATAGTTCATGGAAGATATCTTCTGAAAAAATGAACTTCACCTGACCCTTCAGATTCCATTACCTGCCTATAAAGCACAGACAGGCCTTGCAGGAACTGTTGTGAGCAGCTTTGTGCTAATCAGGAACTAGCAGATACCCTAATAACCATTGGAAAATGTGTGAATAGGAAATGGACCAGATTTTGAGAGTTCTGTAGTATGACGTTGAATTTCCTCATGTGATATTTACCACTGAGAGCAGACAGAAAGGAAAATCAGTGGTTCCTTCAGTAAGGAAGAAGACAACAATCTCAAGTGAGCAGCTTAAGACTCTCAGCCTTGTTTGCACTCAAGGCCAGCCACTGGGGTACCTCTGAACTGCCAGAGATGCTGTAAGGGATCATGGCATAAGTGAGTGTTACATACCTATAAATTAAAGTAGAAGGTGTTTGGTTTGAAATGTGGCTTTGAATACTGTACTGTCAAGCTGAAGAGCTTTGTGCTTACAGGCATTTGTGACTACCTCTGACTAAAATATGTACCTCACTACTCAGCTAGTGGGAATAAACCTGCTTCCCTCTGTCCATGAGTCATTTTCAGTGAAAGCTGCCCATATATATGAAGTTATAGCTTGAGGAAGGAACTGCTGGGTAACATATTATGAGCTGCATTATACAAGAAGCTGCAATAAGTGATCATAATGATCAGATCAGAAAGCTTGTGTTACTTGAGGTCTACAGAGGTCTGCTTTTTCTTACTTGATGGATTTATTCTGCTCAAGGTGATAAATTAATCTGGTTAGCCACCATGCTGCTTTTAGAAAAACAATGATGATTTGCAAAAAAATGGGTATCTCACAACATTTCCAATGAAACATTTACTTTTTAGTCCTGGAAATGAGTGATTTGCATATAGCGCATATAAGTGAGTCTGTATGGAGACCAAGAGCATGATAATGGTCTTGTGCTACAAAGGATTTATTGACATCAATTTGAGAAGATTGAACCTTAGCTGACTAATGTAATTATCTCATATTAAGTCTCATTTACCACATCACAGCATTACATCTATTGTAGTAAAATTGTTCATAAGGATCAAGAGATATTTTTATGTGTTTTCCTTCTTTTCCCTTTCCATTTCCCTTTCCTTTTCCCTTTCCCTTTCCCTTTTACCTGACTGATACCTGTGCTGGACACTAGGTGCTTACCAATTCCTAGCAAATGCCCCTGTGTTCTCTCTCTGTCATGTTGTGCTAGAGAAGGTGACTTTCATTCAGCAATGCTTTATGCATAGGTCACAATGGTGACAGAAGGCAGTAGGCAAGGCAGGCACAGTTCATTTACAAATATCTTCTAAGACCAGATTCACAAAAGGACTAGTCTAGAGCTAGACTTAACCTTTAGATGCCTGTCTCCCCAGCTAGAGTTTGTAGCTCTGAGTTAGATTGGCACTGTGTTAGCCTATTTGTAAGGAGATATGGGTGCCCAAGTGTATCTGTAAAAACCTGGAGACTAAGCTGAAATCCAGCTGAAATGGGAAAGTAGTAAGATTTGAGATACCTCATGCAGTCTTCAGTGTCCTACTCAAGACCATAGTGAAGCTCTGATTACAAATCTCCATACTAAAGTTTGTCATAGCAGCAGGTGTGACCTGGGTGTCCTCATTGTAAAACATGTCCAGAGAGGTAGAAGGAAATCTCGATATCCAACTCTGCTGAATTTCTTAGTAGCTGCAGGGCTTAATGAGGACACCAAAGATATGAGTATATATAATATGAGTAACATAAGTGTGACTGAAAGACATGACCCCAGTCTCCTATCTCCTAGAAATATGTTCATTTACCCTCTTTCTATTTGTCAAGTAAACATCTAGTTGTTCTGTATAAAGAAGAGCAGCTTCCAGTAGAACTGCCTACCCCTCAAAAAGAAGAGTCATCTGGAAAGCCAAGCTGAAATTGGTTCAAGCATGGGAATAAACAGAAACTGTGTTCCCCATCTGATTTAATATTCTACCTTGACATCATGGAGAGATATCTTAGTGTCAGTGGATTCAGGGACTGACACTCTAAGAGGTCAACACATACACACTGAGAGAGCACAATAGTGCAATCCTGCAAGCAAGATAAGTGAGGGTCATTTCAGCAGTCAATACCAATGAGGTCTAGGTAGCATTGCAAACACTAGGTGGACCTATGCACAGACTGGGTGTTAGCTACAGAAGCCATACATTTACTGTACACTTGGATAACTATAGGCTTAGAAATATTTATGGAACTCTTTATTTCAGTGTTGCCTTCTGATTTGCCTTGACTCTACCACACCTTCAAATATGATGCCTTAACAATGCATGAAGAGTGCTCTCAAGAGTACAGTTTTTTACAATGCAAATTGTCCTGTTAAACCAGTCAGAAGTATACTATAGGGAATAGTAATAAAGGTAGTGTAAACTTATATGGTTTGTACGGATGGCAAGAGGAACAGTGATTATGCCTCTCTTAAAAAAAAGCCAGAACTTTTTTTGGTAGAGGATAAGGATTCAAGATCAGTTTTTCTTCTAGATATCCAAGGATCACACATGAATATTGAATTCATGAAGGCTGTTGCTGTTTTGCCTTTATAATTGCATATGTGATATAGTTTTACCTTCTATATGTCTTTTTAGGACTTTACAAGTGCCTGAGGCAGAGTTATACAACAGGGAAGGGTAAATATAGAGCTCCAGCTGTGATGACTAGAGATAGATGCTACTTTCTCTTTTGAGCATTAATGATACATTTACATAGTTACTAATCAATACTCCTAAAATCTGATTTTTGGCAAGTGTTGACCTTTACTCTTACAAAACACACCTGTGTAGTACACATGCTGGTATTAACACAGAAGGAGACTAACAGATACATGGTGAAAACATACATAAAAAATTTGAAGCTAAAAAGATCATTGTAGAGAGAACACTGAAAACAAATATTCATGAATGTGTTAATAGTAGCAAAGATACATCAAGTATCAGTAAGAACAATCAAACTATCAAAATGAGAATTTCTACTTGGACAGTACTTAAAGCTGTCTGAAAAACACAGGGGAAAATCTTCCTAGTTCTCTTGACTCTTTCTGTCATTGTTCACTGAAACACATAAACAGTAGAGATAACTTACCCAGGTCTTCCATGTCTCCTTGTGTTTCTCCTGCATCCACTCTCATACCAATCAGAATTTTGTCTGCAAGTAAAGCAAACTACTGTGCCACTTCAACAGTGTATTTGCTCAGGTCCTGATCAGTGGCATGTTTTTTGCAGTTACTTGAAAGCAAGCTGTGAATTTGACAGCCAGCTGATCAGAGAGGAGGAACAAGTCTGCGTGTCTCTGTGATAGACAGGCAGGGAGAGGAGTGAGCTGTGAACAGCAAAGCCTGAATGCTGGAGTTATGCTTGGCACTTAGCAGGTTCCTGACAGCTCAGACTTTGACATTTTTAAATAACCAGGTTTATATGTGAATAGCACATAGTGGTTTTGTGGAGCTTAATTCTGTGTACAACAGAAATATGTCTATAACTCCATAGTTTGCCAAAAGATTTAATAGTGCTATTACAAACATGTAGTGCCTTTACATTCCTTTTAATTAATGGTCAGCCACTTCTGCACCTTTCTGTGCACAGTGCTGTGCAAATACAGAGAAAGTAATTGGCTTTTCCAATATTCATATGTAAGAGAAGATCTGAAAAAATTTCAGAAAGGCAGTTTTGCAGGCAAAAGAACAGATGGCCAGCAAGTGGAAGTCAGCAGAGCTAACTGATTTCAGTGTCGCTGTAAAAGTTGTAAGTGGAAATCCTAACGCAGAACCTCTTGACTATAGCTGTACTATTTCATTCAAATCCTTTTTTTCCTAGAAGACAAATATCAACAGTAAAATGTATTCTTTTGTGAGCATTTTATATTTTCTAATCCTCTTCTGTTATGTTTCATACATATACCATGCACATAATTATCGCCTTTTTGCAATGTGAAATTTCTTGTAAAGTTTATTGAAAGCAGAATGAGTCTAGAGATTCAAGGGAATTGGTTATGAAACTATTTACAATGAAGTCACCATTCCAGAATGACTCTTTCTAGTTAATGTCTTTCACTAAGGCATAGAGGAAACAAAATACATCATATTTTAACAGTGCTGTTACACTAAAGTTTTGTTGCCATGGAGACAAACACTGTGTAGATGAAGTCATAAATTCTCTAGGAGGTGCTAATAACTCAGTAGTGCTTAATAACTTGTTGAAAAAATCCACATTCTTGTAACATTTCAAAAGGGGTAACAATAAGCCATGAAAAATGCCAAAATGCAGAGCATGCTTTAATCGTTGCTAATGCTTAGCCTACTATTATTTCTTTCTTATGTCTTGTTCCGTGCACTCTTTGGTACTATAGCTGTGTTAGACATAGCACAGGTCTTGGTATGAAAGTGATAGCTTGCCTTGTGGCAGTAGCTTCCTCCACATGATGCCAATGATACCAAAGCAGAGGATGTTTCTTCTTGTTGATACTCATGTAGAGGATGTTTCTGTGTTAAGTACCCTCATGTAAAGAAAATGTAGTAACTGAGGAAGAAAGTACTCTGTAACAAATGTGCAGTTTGCATATTTTAGCAATGCCTGACAAGAATGGAAGTGCTGACGTTCTTTCAGAATACTCAAATCGCTAGGAAGTACCACAAGCTGTGAAGAAATTTCTGCTATTTGCCCCAAACTCAAGGTGCCCAAGAGGATGAACTATTTTTTCAGTCTAATACTTTATGCTTTTTGAGGTTAATAATTTAATTCATTGCTTTTATTTTGTTTGCCTGTTTTTGACAGAAAAGCAGATGTCCAAGTACCATGTGGCTGGATAGGGCCAGAGCACACCTGAAATCTAACAAACTGCTTCCTGAAATTTCTGACCTACCTACTCATACCTCACAGCGCTGTTCTGAATCTCTTAAGTCTGATGGGACTTTTGCAGTAAAATTCACTGTGGCCTACATTTCATCTTATTGAAACAAAATCTGAAGTTGCTTCCTCTGAATTCTCTGAGTACTGATTCCTCTGCTCAGGTCACTGGAATTATGATATTTGTCGCTGGCTAAGCCCCTTTCTGATCAGTGATGGGGATTATCACTGCTTGCAAAAAAACATTGCGAGGGCAAATTGCACCCTGCCAGATTCATGTATCAGAAGGACACCCACATCTTTGTTGTCCCTCTCCTTCCAGGTAGGTTGTCTTTTTTAACAGCAGTGGTGTACAACAGTCCCCAGCACTCTAAAGAAAACAATAAGATGTGTTTGCAAGTAAAACTAAGAGGTTGTGCTTGCTGACTGTGACCTTAAGAGTGCATTAGAGAAGCTACTTAAGTCATCTGTCTCCCATCTAATATGTGACATGGTGTGAAAAATATGTGTTCACTCCTTGCAAGCTGTAGGAGTGTTCTGTTTTCAGTTTTGAACAGAAAGGTTTTCTACAACCCATTAAAAAACATGGTCTGATTTTAATAACTATTTTCTCTCATTATTCAACTTTTCTTTCAAGACTTGAATGTGTACCCTTTCTTTGTTTTTTTGAGAAGGAAATACACAGATGGGCTCCAAATGTTGTTACAGACAGTGAACATCCTGAAGGAAAAGGTAGCTGGCATTTGTTAGGAGTCTGACATTTTTACCTGAAGGTACAAGTCCTAACCTACAAGCAGAAGTTTCACATATGCAGTTTCTGCATTCAGTGGCATGAATGAAATGCAGATTATACAAATGAAAATGGTACTGTTGACATGTGATGAGTCAGACTGCTGCCAGCTAGAGTGTTGCTGATGTAAGAAACTCTGAAAGAAGTGTCTGGATTTACATTGCCATCACTGGCTGCATCTTGATGATGGTTCCAGAAACAATTCCAAGCTGCTGCTGTGGGTGTAGGTTTTGGCCACATCTTGGTGTGGTCTGGGGAGTGGGGGAGCACCTGCTCCAGTCATCTACCCTACACCTTGTTTTTCATGGGAAGCAAAAAAAAAAACCCCATGGGCTGGTAAGAAATATTATGTGTTTTACCCAGGCATCTGATGTGAGAAGTTGAGGGGCAATGACCTTACGGTTCAGCAGGCCATGTGTTTGCCATTAAGTATACACATAGCTCGTGTGGCTCCAGTTCTGACAGACATCCTTGGTAATCAAGGTGCTTGACTTTGAGCAGGCCTTTCTCTCATTGAGGTCAGTGAGAAATAATCACTTCCTTAAATTTAATTGAGTGCTTTGTTGGTTAGAACTGGTATTTAAGTCTAGGTCAAAACACTTTTCTGTACTGGTGCCTGAAAACAGATTATGACCTTGTAGGATAATAATGTAGGGTGCAATACAATTTGTCATATTTTACTGCACTGTGGTAATACTCTGGTGTGTTTGCCCTGGTGCCATGATGCACGTCCTCCTCCTCTAGCTCCCCTGGGTGCTCCCTCTGCTGTTTCTCACTCCTGCGTAAGCTGCCACTGCCTGCCCAGCCTTTTCCTTTCCTCTCTGACCCTACTTAGTGGTGCCCAATGAAAGGACAAGAGGCCATGGGCACAAACTGAAATACAGGAAATTGGACTTAAACATGAGAAAGCTCTTTTTTTAATTATGAGATTAGAGCAAGTTGCCCAGAGAGGTTGTGGAGTGTCCATCCTCAGAGATATTAAAAATCTGACAGGATATTGTCCTGCGCAACCTGCTTTAGCTGACCCTACTCTGAGCAGATCTGTGTGTGGGGAGAGTGGACTAGATGGTCTCCAGAGGGACCTGCCAACATCAACTATTCTGTGAGTCTCAGTGCTGGGTGAGATACTGCTTAACCTCATTGTTAATCACCTGGATGATGGGGCAGGGTGCCTCCTCACCACATCTGGTGATGATGCAAAACTGGGAGAAGTGTCTGATGATACACCCGTTGGGTGTGCTGCCATTCAGAGGGACCTCAACAGGCTGGAGCACTGGCCAGAGAGGAACCTCATCATGTTCCACAAAGGGAAATGTCCAGTCCTGCCCCTGGGAAGAAATAAACCCATGTACCCATCCAAAATTGGGGCCAACTGACTGGAAAGCATCTTGCCAGAAAAGGAGCTTGGGGTCCTGGTGGACAACAAGCTGACCACGAGCCAGCAGTGTGCCCATGTGGAAAAAAAGGCCAACAGCTTCCAGGCTGCCTTAGAGGAAGCATCGCCAGCAGGCTGAGGGAGGTGTGGAGAGACCCCTGAAGTGCTGTGTCCAGTGCTGGGGTTCACAGAACAAGAGAGAAGGATCTGTAAGGAATAAAACAAGCAACTTCCTCACCTCTTTACTTGATTAGAAACCGTTTGGGGCAGGGTGGGGGCTGGGGGGCAGGGAACACCCTTCTCTATTCAATTCTTCAATTCCATTATTCAGTTCAGTTGTTCAGTTATTCAGTTATTCCCTTTCTGCCTGCCTAATGGGGAAGAAGAAAATTTGTGATGTGTGAGAAAAAACTAAATCCAACAGCCTCAGCATATAAAGGAAAGTGGATGCAGCCCCTGACTCTTGGAGCAATGTTGACCAACATTTTGGCAGGGACCAGTGGGGGGACAAGGTTTGCCTTCCTGCAGCACTCCTGGCCAAGGCATTCACAGAACATTTCAAACTCTTGGAATTAGGAGGTCTCTTACACTCAGCTGGGATTTTGGCTGAAAATATAAAGAAGATTTTAAAAAAGGAAAAAACTAATATATTTAGATCACATAAAGCAATATAATTAGAGGCCTCAGACCAGACCTTACCCAAACAGATTGAAAAGTCCTCCAGCTAGGCCCCACTGAAACTAAGCTACAGTTCTTACTGTCTCCTCTTCTGCCTTTTCTCCTTGCCAGATTTTCCTTAGGAAATAAATAACAAGGTCTACAAAAGCCCCCAGCAGCAATACCCTACTTCAAGTGGAAGGCAGCCTAAATGAAACTTGGAACCAAACAATTAGATCAAAGCTTTAAACCAGAGAGCATTCGAGAAGCATGCAATATTAATTATTTACTTTTAAGTTACCAAGGGAAAAATAAGGATTTGGGGATTGCACTGGGGAGACACTATAACATAATTTTGCATCAAAGGAGATCATATTATTCTCTCTGCATCATCTCATGCAAAATGATTGCATTTTAAAGTGCAGAGCACTAAGGCTTGGCAGCCCTGCGTCATGTGAGCCCTCAGTTTCGCTGCTGCTCATTGAGTTCACAAAAAACACAAGCAGAGTTTTTAGTCATTAAGCATAGAAGGCTATCTAGTTAGGTGTTGAAAGCTGAGGTATTGTCCTCAGCTCTTGTGTGCTCTTCTCCTGGGTACACAGGAACCACTGGAAACAGCTGAAGAGGCACAGATGATTGTTTGTTGTTATCAGCATATTTATATTAGTTTGTTTTAAAATATAACCTGTGACTGTGCAAAGGTTTTGAAAGCACAAGGCCAACTCTGGACAGCTGAGGCGCTCTCTGCTAGTATGAATGCTTATTTGTTATTAGCAGATGATTGTTTCTCTTTGGAAGAGCAATTACACAAAACAGTGAGGTGATCTGAAGCCTTGTGCAGGTGGGTGCACTGCAAACCCCGACCTCCAAGTTAATTATCTTCTTCCCCTCCTAATCAGTGGGCAGAAATAGGATTTCTTTGATACGATTGCAGTGAGTTCAGACATCTGTTTTAATATATTTTGACTTGATGCATGGAGACGCACATTTCTTTCCACTGAAAGAAAGTTTAGGTCATTAAGAGACAGAAAATTGCAGTCATTAATGTTATGTGAGATTGTATCCACCATGAACAACCATGCAAAAATGACAGTAGTTTTGAAAAGACTAAAAATTTTTCACAGCTCTCATAAAATTCGATGTCATTTTGAAAGCTCAGGACTAGGAGGCTAATGGGCAGTACAGCTGACTATCAGCTTTCACTTAAGCTGAGTGTGGTTTTGGTTGGGTTTTTTTTTTTCCTCAATACCATTACAGAAGATTGAAAATGACCATAAGACATTTAGAAAATGGATATGCCAAATGGTATATTTTGCATGCAGTGGGAGCTTAGACTCAAGCTTGAATACTTAGGCTTGATATTAATGAATATAGAGCATAACTAAACTTCTAGTGAATGTGAATTTGTGGAGAAAAAAAGGGTATGTGAAGCTGCTTTTCTCCCTAATTTTTGTCAGTTTCTAGGAGGTTTTGTGTAAGTACTGATTCATAAGATTATTTTAATTTTCTCTTTCTCTTTCCTTCATGTTACGGAGGCTTGCACAATCAAATCCAATAGGTGTCAAAACTCAGATTTATTCTTCAGTAAAAAAAAAAAGTTAGTTAGAACTTAATTAGTTTTTTTTCCTCTCCTCGCTGCCTGGAGAAGTTTCCTTTCCTGTCGGGGGTGTGTGTGTACCTCCCACACTTCAATATGGAGATACTGATTTGTACTCAGGTACAAAAAGATTCTTACCTGCAGAAACATAAAACAAAGAAAGGTTTTTCCTTAAAATCAAAACTGGTGATGGATGAAAAACTTGAATTTCTTGGTTGCAATGGATGTATTTGGCAGGAGACTAAATTAAAAAATGCTTGGAAAAAAATAGTATTATCTGAGCTCCCGCATACACAGGTATGTTCCAGGAAATCCGTCTGTGAGAGTCTCTGCAATGACCAATGTTTGTTCTGTACAGCAGAGATGGAGGACGTCCATCCTTCTCCCCTTTCTCTGTTTGCCTTGGCCAAATCCTCCATCCTGGCATTGGCTAGAGCTTTTTGGATACAGCTTCCACAGCTCATAGTGGTTTCTTGTGGACTGACTAAACACTTGCTGAGGTTAATCACCATCCTCTGACCGCTGTGCCAGAGAATGCAGGAAGTGACCTGTGCTTTTTGGTGCAATGAAAATGACCGATGCAAAAAACTTCCTCTGACAGAAACAGCAACTTCTAAGAGGGCCCGATGGTCATCTGACTGAACGTAATGTACATATCTATATGTATACATGCCTGTATACATATTTATATTCACAATACAAGTGGCAAGATTTAGTAATGCATTGCCTCATATGTACTACTTCATATCATCTAATGCTGATGTATATTAGCAACAGTGCACTATGTTTTCTAGTAGGATTGGAAGGGCACCTTGAATCAGGTCGCAAGCATATCCTGCCTTATTGCAGCTTCTATTTGGAATTTTTCTTCTCTTTGTGGTTGTGGCTGTCTTGGCTGAGCCCTGCTTCCCCACAGTGCACAGTGCATTGCCCTCTGGCCTCTGGCGCCCGTGGAGGGGAAGTGGCTGCCAACAAGAGTGCCACCCGGCATCCCAAAGGGATTGAGTTAGACCCATTTCATGTTTCTGGATCTTCAGATTCTTGCTGCTCCACAGAAACGGCAGAAAAGAGGGACCCCATTAAAGTCCCTTCACCTGCAACGTTCCAGCAACCAATGCCACAGTGCCCTCCTCTGAGCTCTCCTGACAGCTCAGTTCGTGTGGTCTTTACTTCTCAGTCCCCTCTGGCTCCAGAACAGCTGCAGCCTGGGAGCCAGCATCACTTTAGCAAGAAGTGGGCCTGGGAGAACTCCGAGTCGCGCTGCATTTTGGAGTCACTTCCCTGTAAAGAGCATGCCCTGTGCTGGGCCAAGCACGCGTGGGTTGCAGGGACTTCTCCATGGCTCTGTGGCCTTCCTGGTAGAGAAGAGAGGAACTGGAGAGGAAAGTATTTTCCCTTGGCCTCCCCTCTTAATGACTAAGTCTTGGCCTCTCTGTGTTTCCACTTCAAAACCAAATCTCAAGGAAGAAACCAGCAAAACCATATTTTCCCGTCCAACTGTTACAGATTTTTATGGGGCTGTTTTAAGACACAGGATACCCAACTGAACAGGTGGCTGGGGAGGTAGCATCTTTCAGTTTCTCCTTTTTGAAGAAATAACAATCAGGTATGAAACATGGAAAATAACATTCTTGTCACATTCTTTTTAAATTTAATGTTGTAATGCAGGCAATTATCAGAGGGAGCTTTTGATCAAAGTTTCCAGAAAAGCAATGGACATTTTACTTTTGTTTTCTCTCAGGAATGAGTACATCAAGTATGAGATTTTTCAGGTTTTCCTTCCCAATCCAAAGAGATGCCATTCAAGCTCTACAAAGTCAAGGACAGGTGGCATAGGGAGATACTCACTTCCTGTGTGCCTGCAGTAAGTGCATTCAACCAGCTTCCCAAGTTCACACAGGAGAAACTGTGGACATGGCACATTGTGATGTTGTCCCTTGCCAGTCCCCCTTACCTTCCATGTAGATACTTAACGTTCTGTAATGGTTTATGCCTTCCATCATAAGCAGGATGCCTTCATAGTTGTTGGATTCACAGTCCTTCTGAAAAGTGGCCCCTTCCAAAGGCATAACTGCGCATTCCAGTATGAGCTCATCCACATGGAGGAGAGGAGTGTGTTGACTTTCCTGTACAGACATTCTGGTGTTGGTCTAATCGAGATGTGTCAACCTATCTGTTGTGATATTAGTGCCATGAAGGCAGTAGCTGAAACATAGGCAAGATCTTACATCTGTTATTATAACTAAATATGTGAAAATGCAAGTTCTCGTGGGAAAAATAGCATTTCAAAGCACTCTGCTGAATTTAAGCTGGTTTTATTCTTTGCTAAAGCTTATTTTATTAAAATAATGATGCTACAGTTAGAAACATAATTATCAAACTCGGCAGTTTTTCTATAGGAAAAATCACACAATTTAAAGGATTAAAGTTGGGAACAATTACACTATCATGAGGCAGCCATGCTCAAACTTTCTTGGTCAAGCCAGCCCACCTTTCTTGTTAAATTCAACAGAAGCAGTGGCATCAATTAAAACAGTACTGTGCCAAAATACATGAAGAAGAACTAATAAATATGAAACTGGATAATATGGAGAACACAGGCAACGACATTAACACCTTTGAGGAAATATGTAATACCACAGTGTCCACTAGTGGAATATGCATCTAGAGTACTTGGGAGACGGCTGCAGTGTGAGCTTGCGTGGGAAAAACTGTCCTGCTGGCTCAGACCCAAGACATATGTTTTCCAGAAACCTGTTTCTAACAGAGGCCACGGCCATGGCAACCCCCAAAGAGGAGGGCCGGCAGCTCCCAGGAATCTTCCCAGCCCTGCAAGAGGCCACCTCACTGGCAAAACTAGAACCAGGCCCCAGAAGCTGCCAACACCAGGACTGGGCCAGGAGCTGGGGCATGTGCTGGTGCACAAGTCAATCCAATAGCTCTCAGTAGCCTAGATTTATCAAAGAAACTAAATATATGAAAACTACAGAAAGAGCCTCGGTGTTAACTAACAATGCCATCGGCGCTGCTGTCCCGATGCGTGCTTTCTCCCCCTTTTCCTGGTGCTACGTCCTCCGCTTCCTCACGTGTCCGCTGGTCCCTCTGGCTGATGGGGTCAGTGTGGTGGGAGAGTGGGTGCGGCAATGCAGCCCCTGGCCAGGAGGGGCGGGATGTTAATGCTGACGGGTCCTTATACACGTGCCATGTATTATTTCAATGTTCCCCACAAAGGCAAGTGCTGCCCAGCTCCAGACCTGCAGCATCTCTGCAGCTGGTTCTGGGGCAGATGTTTCCAGATGGGGGGTTCTCCAGGGCCAGCCCATACCCCACCGCTCATCACCCCAGGCTCGTCCTCCCCCTCACCGCCCCCTCTGCCCCCACGTCCCGGGGCTCTGCTCTCCCACCAGCCTGCACTGCTGGGTGCAGCCTCAATACGGCAGTGCCCAAGTCCCTGCTGGGGAGTCATGACTTGGTGCTGCTTGTCAGAGTTAATGTCTCCAACATTGTGGTGGCGCAAGTTCTGCTTAATGGCATGCTCTGCAAAACAATGAACCCTGCACAGCGAGGAACCGCAGGTGAAAAGAAGCGATTTGGAGGCTGTGCAGGAGGGTGCGCAGCTCAGCGTATTGGCTGAGCAGGGCAGCTCCCCGGGGATGGCGAAAGAGCAAAGAAGGGTTGGGAGGGAGAGGAAGGGAGAAGTTACTCCCCAAAGGACCCCCAAGCCCACCGACCCATTTCCCGAAGGTTCTGGAAGCACAAACCGCACGTGACACCTAATTAGCCTAATGAGTTCGAGTGCCCACCCGAAGGAGGGGCAAGGAGATTATGGAAGGGCACAACCTGAAGCCCCACGTGCGTGCACCCTCCAGAACAGGACCTCTAGGCTGACTGGACCAACGCTGGACCCACAACTGGTGAAATCTTTCTCTTCTCTCTCTCTCTGTCTCTTTTTTTTCCGTAATCCCTACACCTCATCCCTTTAGACATAAACTGCTGACCAAGCCTGGGACTAGGAATGGATCCAGCCGCCCCCAGGCTCCTCTCTGAGAGGGAGTCTAGAAAGGGACGGGGTCCGCTCTGAACCTCGTGACCCAACAGGAGGGCTCTCCTTATTATCTTCCCTGAACTGATCCCCAAACAGGCAAGGCCTGTAGTATATGTTTGGTGATGTATGGTTAGCACATGTTACAGTTTACTGACGTAGTTTCATGCCAATTCTTGCTGTGAGCATGCGAATTCTTGTTGTGAGCAAATACAAGTTGAGTTTTGTGAGTTAAAGGATGCTGGTGTCGTTTCACCTTAATCCTGACCTGGGAATCGGCAAACCTGAGTCATCGTCCTGAGAAACTGGGACATGACACTGCTCTCTGCATCGGCCTAGGGTTGCACCCTGCCAACGCTTCCATAAGGGTGGTGAATGCGCATCAGCCACCTGGTCAGCAGAGAACGTGCTGTGGCACCTAAACCCAGTGAAAGCCCCGCTGTCAGCTGGCCAGGGCATGTCCCAGCACAGCAAGCCTGAGCAGCCTCTGCTCAGAGGCTTTGGTAACTCAGTACAGAGCTTGTGGTCTGCTACTAGCAATGGCAGTGCGATGTTCCTGGGGTGCTGGACACAAGGGATGGGATGCAGGGGCACCCCACTGGGGGTACTTCTGCTCCGCGGGGCAGAGGAACGGGGACAGGAGATCAGGTGAGGCTCAGGTCCACAGAGGACCAGAGGCACAAGCCTCTGGCGAAATGTGTGAATGCCTTGCACCAAACTTCTTCAGGGCTGCTCTGGTTTAATTGGAGGTGTTCATTGAAAACACGCCCACCGCGGTGTGATCTGGGGGTGTTATGAGCGCTTTGAGGAGGTCTGTGTGAAGCTCCGCCACAGATGTACTTTGTGGCGCACAAAGGGAGATCGTTGTGCCTCAGTGATGGGCAAGGGTTTCCAAATGCATGTCAGCTCACAGAAACTGAAATGCTATCAGTCCGCGCCATCTTCTCATCTCCCCACTGTCTTTCTAAGTGTACGTGCATCTTTGGGGGAGAGATCTGCTCTTTGCTTCTCTCTTTGGTTTGGTTTTCAAAGCCAATGCTGCAACCGGGGCTGGCATGCTGGGGGGCTTGGTCTGACCTGACAGAGCAAAAACTGGACAGCTCACAGAAGCGGTAGAGGTCAAACTGCGCCATTGTTTGTGCTCTTGGTGGGGCACACATGGCCTTTTAAAAAAAGCAAGCAAGCCAAAAGAAAAAGAAAGGCAAAGAAAAGCAACCCAAAGACAAAGACAGTTACCCCCCACAAAGCAGCCAGCACCTCCTTGCAAGGCAGTGCTCTAGCCCCACCATCCATCTCACTGGCCTCCCCGAGCCCCTCTTGATTGTCGACGTGCCTCCTGTATGGGGCCACAGATGGGAGGCAGTGTCCTGGGTGAGGCCTGACAGGTGCTGAACAGGGGCATCACCCCACCGTCCCCTGGCTCCCCGTGCCATGCCCTGCTCAAACCAAACTGCTCGCTGCTGCCCGGGCACAGGCCTGGCCCCTGCTCAGCCCGCTGCCCATCTGCACCCAGCGCCTTCCCCTCAGACCTGGTCCTCAGGCCTGCCAGCATCGCTGCTGGAGTCTGCCAGCCCAGGACAGGGCTGCCCATTCCTCCAGCCCAGACTGCACAAGGTCCAACCCCGCTGTCCCAGTCCCTCTGGATGGCAGTCCCGCCCTCGCACGTGCGACTGCTTCCCCCCAGTTTTGTGTCCTGTACAAACCTAGAGAGTGCACTCCACCACCTGCTCCAGATCAGCGATAATGTGACCTCACTCTTTGTATTACAGCTCTTGATACATGTGTAACAAGAAGGTAGGTGCTATCTCTGCAGTCCTCCAAAATGCATCCAGCACCCAATATAGCTTAACTGCTTGTCATTATTAAGACAACAGAAGGAACTGGCACTTCTGGCATGCCTGGGTGATTCCTCTTCAGGGGCTCAACCTATCTTCTGAGCAGCTTCCTACCCCCGAAAGGGGGAAATCTATGTCACAGACACTATTTGGTACTTAGCCAAACGTCCCAGCGGAAGTCAAAGTAAAAGTAAATCTTAGGGTCCATAAATTTGTCAATGCCATTGGCAACAAAAATGCCTAGCAAGTAACAAGACAGTAAGACGAAGGAAGAACGATCTAGCTTTCAGCGAATGATTTTCAGTCAAATCACTGGTGCCATGAAACAGTATCATTTTTATGGTACGTTTCCCAGAATCAAGCAAATCCCTTCTCCTGTGCAGAGTCACGACTCGGTGCTGCTCTCTGCATCAGCCTAGGGTCGTACCTTGCCAAGGCAGGAGCCCCGACAAGCTCAACAAGGGGAAGTGCAAAGTCCTGCCCCTCGGAGGGACAACGCCAGGCACCAGCACATGCGGCGCGCTGCCCGGCTGGAAAGCAGCCAGGGAACGGTGACCATGCTGCTGCCCTCGAGCACAGGCTTTCTTCTCACTCTTCCAGATCCAGCCTTGGTTGTTAAGAAAAATACGTTGTCTGCCTGAATGTTGGATGCCAGTCCCACCACCACTGAAACTAATGGGAGCAGTGATGTATTTGTTGCTGTAAAGCTGATGAAATATCACTTTAAAATTTTACACTGAGCTGAGCTGACCTGTCAGTCATCTGCTAGCCATGACATCCCAGTGGAGACAGACTAAAAATACTTTGCGCGATAATATATGCAGGAAATACAGTGCTGAAGGATGTACTTGTGAGCCAGATGTTCAATTAGCATTTGCTGATGTTGGCTTGCGTTTGCTGAAAAACCTGTGCATTTGAGCAATAGGCTTGATGTCACCTGCTCTGTGCAGGGCCTGATTCTCCATAATCCTTTGCTTTATATTGCCATTTAGACGGTGTGAGAAGGAGTCTTAGAAGCTGCCGTTCACATTCTTAACAACAGGAATGCAACAAGACTGTGAGTTGGGGAAAACACAAAGCTTGCTGACAAATAATGGCATTTATTTGAAAAGATAAAATCAATAAGCAGCAAGGCCTTTTGTATTCACCATCTGTTTAGCAATTTTGTAAATTATGTTTTTACATCTGATAATCTCAGTTTTTAAGGGGAGGGTTTTTTTCAGCCCAACGGGATGTCCAGACTCTGAGAGTCAAAGATTTTTCAAGATTCTGTTCACAGTGTCCTAGAAGCAACCTAAGCGGTACCAGGACACATGAAAGTACTGCTGCTGCAAGCCTGACATTTTCTTGAGTCTGGCAGGAGGCAGAGAAGGTGTTCCAGGCAAGCAGTCCTATGCAAAGAACAGTTCAGTTTCTACAACGCAAATACAAAATGCCTTTTCTTTTTACTTTTTAACCTGGGCTTTTCGTTGTGAAGTTACTTGCAAAGAACATTTGGCAGGTTTTGGTATGAAGGTTTTTTTCCCTCTCTCTTAGTTTCCTTTTTTCTTTATTTCCCCCCTCATTCTGTCCATGATTTTGCTTTTTCTTACAGCGTTCTCAGGTGTGTCTACACCCTGGGAAGGTAAGGAGCCTTTTCAAAAGGCATTTCCATATCCTAATCCTTCTGAGTACAAATCAAATATTGATCTATTTAGGAGAAGTCAGGGTTGTAAAAGAGGGTTTACTCAGGAGGCAGACCCCATGACAGCCATTCAGTGGTGGAATTCTGGTGTCACAGTAGTAAATACCCTATGAACAGTGGATACAGAGGAAAATAAAACATGAAAGGGAACTTTGATGCCTGTTACCAAGCAACAAAAAACATGTAACTTGAGATGTGACACACATGTACGTTTTCTAGGAAGCTGCCCAGATGTCTTGACTTTATAGGCAATCTTATTTTCAGTTTCAGTTTTGTTTTTTTCTTCCTCTATTTTTTTCTTTTCCTGTCCTTAAAAAGTGGAAGTGATGGTTTCGAGGGAAAAGAAGGAAAACATTGAGTTATCTTCTGTTAGTTGTTATGAATATTGTTTCAGGGCAAGTGTTTCCTCTGTATATGATGAAGTTAAAATTTCTTCTGTGTGTGTATTCACCACTTTGTTCTCTCTTAAGATGATCTATGTTGATATGTTTTCAACCAAGACTTGAAATTTAGGGCAAATCTCGAATTTGACTGTGAACTCCTGCCTCTTCTAGACAGCAAGCGAAAATGTGTCTTGCTCTTTCTGGGGCTGGGATTTTGTCCTATCTTGTCTCCAGAGAAGCACAGGAGATTTAGGAAGCTTCCTACCTGTAAGTGGGTGGAGTTCTGTGTTTGAGTCCTCTGTCCAAGTTCTCAGCCTGAGTAAAGTTGACCATGTATTTCCTGCGTGGGCAAGGAATCAAACGTTGTCAAAAATTAGGTCCGCCAAGGGGTCCTGGTGGTGATCTTCCTCACTGGAAGTGTTACAGTGAAGGCCAACAGAGATTTCCTTTTTTCCTCCCACACCACATTTTTTCATTTAGATACACGTGTATGCATTGTTCCACCACAAAAAGGGACAAGTTTTTTTTCTAACATTAAGCGGAATCGTGCCTTGTCACTTGCCTTGGTGATGACATTGTCTTTTTCTTCTTTGTGAAGAAGGCATTTCTTTGTAGGCTGGCATTTGGAGAAGCTCAGTTCCTGTGTCACACAGTGAGAAAGGGAAGACTTGGAAGGTTTTTCCATCTGCGCAAGGACCAGATAAATTCTCTCCTACTTTGATGGGCAGAACAGCCAATGATGTTTGTCCCCTTGTTGTGGAGTAGAGAGACTGCAAAATATCCTTTTACCTCTTTTCTCATAAAACAGGCAAAACAATTTTTTTTCTTTCACTGAATTTCTGGAAGACTCTCTAATTGAATGTTCATGAAGAGGGATATAATGAGATATTTCTTCCTCCTACAAGAAAGCAGGGAGGAATACTGGTTTTTTTCCATCTGTAATTGCTTTTTTCCATCAAAACATACATCTGATAGATGTGATCCTTTTGGTTAAATCTTCCTCCTTTCCTTTAAGGGGAGGAAGAAGGAAGGGGATGTCCTTTTAAAAAAGAAAAGGGTAAATTTTTTTAATGTGATAATTCTTTTTTACGAGTTCATTTTAATGAGGAAAATATGATGAATAAAGGAGAAAATAAATCAAAAAATGTTTAGCTTTCCAGTTCAGCAAGATATGTGAGTTTTTTTCCCCAGCCTGCTGTAGTAAGCACAAAACTGTGAAGAAACTACAATTGAACACATGTGGTTGTATGTTATCTAGGAGCAACTAGGAGTTAAAAGCTGAATGTCTTTCACAACAGCAGTATATACTCTCCAGAGGAGGAACATGGTGTACACACCAAAAGGAAGAGTTGGCTTACAGGTCAGCAAAGAACTCGTAAATCATGAGAGACTTCTTGTAATTAGTGTGAAATCTGTGATCCATAAGAGTGTGGTTACCTAAATCACACATGAGGGTCCTTTCTTGGCAGAAAACACATGATGTGAATAACCCTTGTTCCACAAGAGAGCTCAATAGATTCCACAGTACTAGTTAGGGACTGCCCCTTAAAATACAAATATAA
Source organism: Harpia harpyja (assembly GCF_026419915.1). NCBI lineage: Eukaryota > Metazoa > Chordata > Aves > Accipitriformes > Accipitridae > Harpia > Harpia harpyja. Next base: position 63,937,740 of record NC_068969.1, read on the forward strand.
ATATTTAAAATAACTCAGGAAAGGCTCCTGACACAAAATGCCGTGTCCATATGCCTTGGAGTCAGTGCAACGGTGATCTTGAACCATAGGGAAAGAATCACACGTCTATTTCTTGCTAGTAGCTCTGTGGGAAGGAAGAATACCTGTTCCTTTACTTTCTGGTGCTTCACTGTTCTCACCTCCCAAAGTTCTGCTTCCTCATTTCTTTCTGTCATTGCTTGTCGGTTCCACAGACTCCAGATGTCATCTTCTTCATATGCTGTAAGCCTGATTGTCCTTCACCGTAGCTCCTGAAGAACACAGGCACCCATTTAATTAAGACTGAAGACTTCTCAGAGACATAGGAACTGCACTCAAATCTAGTTTGAGTTAATACCTTCAAGCCTTTGAAGCACACAGCCTGCACATACTAGAGAAGGGAAAGGAGATCTGCCTCGTATTTCTCTTAACCCATGCTACCAGCTGTCATACTGCTGTTCTCCTGAAGTCCGTGGGACTATCAGGAATTCTCAGTAATGATGGACTATAAATTACATCTGAGAACGTGAAGTACAGTTTTCTTCTGACACAAAGAAACCTATCTGTTTTGAACAGCACAAGTGAAGATTAACACCAAAGTGGAAAACCATCTGAGCCACCCCGTTTCATTCTAAACTCAAGAGTCCTCACCTCACAGAAGCACAGAGGTAATTGCCAGGTAGACATGACAGCTAACACTGTTACTAGTAATTATAATTCAATGGAAAATAAATCACAAGGGCAGGTATCTATAAATAAACACCCACAAAGCAGGCCAAATAGCATTCCACAATACCTCCAGCTCAGAAAGCCAGGAAACTGTGCTGACTAGAGAGCGCCATGAACTCTTTGCAAGAAAGCCTCCTCACTGCTCTCAAAAATTTGAAAGCAAACATGAAACAGATGGACTTGCATTTAGCTCTGAACTTCCCACAAAGGATGGATTTAGGTTATGCTAGATGGGCACCCAAGCTAGGGAAACAGAAAGGCTGTCCCTGAGCAGTGCCTGCCATAGGATGAGTCGTTCTGTCCTGTGGATGACAGGTCCCCTAAAATGTCCCTTTTGTTCTGAATATCAAAAGTCTTTGCAAGACATCCTTGCCTCCAAAGCCTTGTGTCTGATGGCTTTTAGGCTTCCAGAAGCCATCCATTCAAGAGCATGCCTTCTCCCACTACTGTGCAAAATCTGGGTCTTCCTGAGGCATCTCAGAGGAAGCCACAGATCCTTTATGTCGTGAACATGCTGGCGGGCCTTTAGCATTTCCAAACAAGCAGGCTGTAAAAGTAAATGGAAACAAGCACAATGTCTGATAAGGGTCAGAATATCCTTCCTGTTTTCTGTGAAACATTTATCAAAAGCAAACCTTTGCAAATGCAGTGAAAGTGGGATTCAGACAGCAACAACTTTCCCTATAAATGATGCAGGCATCTATTATAATACCGCTGTAGCATGCAGGAGGCCCCGTCACACACCAGGCTCCATCATGCTAGAACAGTATCAAATACGCAGAAAGACAGCGCCTGCTCCAAAAAGCTGGCTGTGCAAACAAAAATTGTTAAGTATTTACCTTAAATGTTTACATTCTTAGGGGATTAAGAAGTATCCATAAAAAGGGGTCTTTCTAAATTGGTAAAATATATTGAGGTGGACCATACACTGAAACTATAGGAACAAAGGAAAAAAAAAAAGCCTCAAAAAGAGAGCCACTTCTGATTTTAGAAATCTGGGGACGTGTTTTTTAAATTGGTTGGTTAGAGATAGTCTCGTCACTGTTATTAATAAAAGACATGAGGCTTTTGTAGTTCAGTATTTTTTGCTATAGAAACGATGCTACTGACAGGTGTTTTGGTTAGTGTTCCCGCTAGAAGAAAACGTCTCGTCTTTCAAAGGCAGTAGTTCCAGCAAACTTTGTTTCTGCAACCCTCCATGGTTTGAATAATAAAAATAACAATTTTGATATTTTTGCTTTAAATTTAGAGTCATCTTTCAAATGTTCTTCTTACATGGCATTTGTTGTGGACATTCTTGGAACAAATCTAATAGCTCAGACTTGATACAAAATGCAAAGGGTCATTGCCTTTTCCCATTAAAATGTTACCAGAGACGGAGACGAGAGCCTAGTCTAAAGATGCACCTGCCTTATTGCTGACAGACAGATGCAAAAAGGGCTGTCGGTATGGCACACTCTGCTGTCTGCTTACGTTAAACCACAGCGTCACCAAGTAAAAAGCCCACACGTTGTTTGGGTATGCCTGGAATATTTGGGGCATGGAGGCTCCTCCATGTTATAGGAATTTGGGGTTGGCTCGGACAGTTACTCACTATCCTTACTGACAGGTGCTTAAGGAAACTTTAGACAGTTTTTAACATGTTGTATAAATTCTTCTAAAATATGCTTATAATGTTTACAGAGGACCAAATGATCCATGAGTTTTCACTACCTTCATTAATATCAGCAACTAGAAACGGAGATGGTAGATGATAGCTTTCAGAGACTTTGTTAAGGCTGATACAAAATACAAGAATTATATTTCTAAAATCCTTTACCATCCATAATGAAAGCCCATTGCTGATTTCATTAAAGGTAAGAAGACACTTCCTGTCACTTTCAGTGGAGAAACAAGAGAGAAAACAAAGCAAGACAAAAACATTGTCTTGCATGCTACAGGAAAACCCATCACCGACTTCACAAATGCTTATTTGTTGCCATTTCAGCTGGTGGAGTTTAGAGAAACTCCACCGAGTTCAGTGGCACTAATCTAATTTATACCTGTGGAGGATCTGGCCCTAGTTGTGTGTGATTATGTTTGTCATAAATGAAATGCTGTTACTGAGAATACTGAATGAGGAGGAGTTATCAAAAGAAACTCACCCAAGGATGGAAGGTAATGTCCTTTCTCTGATAATGGTTGATAATAACTTGTCTTGTCATGACAAGACTCCTACCGAGTCAAAGCAAACTTGCTGACTGAGTGCCTACTGCCCAATTCCTCTCCAGTACAAGTACAGGATAGTCTGGAAACATCCTGATCTGGGTCATGATGTTTCACCAGGCACACGTGTTTCACCATAACCTGGGACAGCTCTTGGCTTCTTTTAGGGCTCTCAGGAAAATGGAAGGATTTGTCATAACCACTTTCCTGAGAGATGGCTTTACAGCAAAGCTGGAGGTGGTTTCTTTTGCAATTCGCTATTGAAGGACAGAGCACTTGTTGCTAATTCACTGTTGAAGGACAGAGCTGCAAATAGATCAGCTGGAGCCTTTGTCCTTTGAATTTCTTCTGTTCAACTGGTGGCAGAGTGTGCCCATGTCAGACAGGGACAGCAGCCCAACCCAGCGCAGGTTTCCCTTGTAGGCAGTCCAGCTGATCCCAGCACACTGAAAAAACATCTACACTCTCCCTACTTGACCCCATGTGTGTGAGGGGTTCTTCATGTGAGTTCAAGTGCCCAAATGTTATACAAATACTACCCAGAACTGATAGAGATGAAGAGAAGCACATTTCTGAGAGAAGCGCCCCTTCTTTTTTGCTTCTGACACTAAGGGAGTACCACCTACTGTTTGCAGTCCCTAAAGCCAAAGAGTTGTGGCACAAGGCAAACAGGTAGGTTTGGGCTGAAAGGAGTATGTCAGAGCACGCACACGTGAGATTTTGTATGTGTGTGTAGGTCCAATCTCTTCACGGTCTTGTATGCCAAGATGTGTTCCCAGTAGTTTAATTCTTCCTAAAGGTTGTCTGCTCTCTCCCTTGCGTCTCTGCTGGCATCACACAGCTGGCCGACAGATGCGCATGAAACCCTCAAGTGGAAAGATGCCTCTGTAGATATTGCAAATGAGCATGTAAAGACCTGATGGCAGCAGGAGTGGGAATGAGTAGCCAGACATAGCTGCTTTTAGGTCAGTTCAAGTACTTCAGTAACAGAGAACAGGAAACAAAATCCTGTGGTTTAGGGAGGACAACAGTCCAAACTCCATGGCTGTGTCTACTGCATTATCTCATTTTAATAGCAAGATACATCTCATCCACTGAAAATCTGACCCTTCTGGGCTGTTCTTTAAGAAGCCAGGCCTCAGCAGTCAGTGTAGCATAGAAAAGATGGCACCTCCCATCCTTTTTTAGAGTGGGGCAAAAGCTGTTTCTTTGAGACAGACAAAATTATGGGCTGAAGTTTTCAATGCCATAAGACAGGCAGCATCTTCTCTCTTGTTTACCTTTCCTTCCCCACTTCCTTCTCCTCCACCACCTCCCAACACACTCTTTGCAGAATCTTTGAACTGCTCAGGCTGAATTTATCAGCATCTAGTAAAGCTGGTGTGAGTGATGATCATTCTTCTCATTACAATGATATTAGCTAAATCCCCCTTACATGTACAGACTAAATGATATTTTAGCATCAGACACTCAGTCATGCTATTTTCAGAGTCAGGTCATATTCCAGGGAACAAAAGGTGCCCCAGACGACTTGGGGCCAGAACTTCAAATAGTGGGGGTAGTGCAGGATCTGGCTGATGGGTCCTGCAACATCCCTGAAGAGAGTAGTACATCGTGTGCCAACATACCTAGTAAGCTGGACTGAACTAGAAAGAGGGGCATAGGCAGAGCCACGTTGCAACTCTGTGAATATGGCCTATGCTCTTGCGGAGTCTCGACTCTCTCCTCCATGAAAGTCACTGAACAGTTTGAGGATCTTGGAAGCAGATGCGTGAGCAAACCACAGTTGGCTACAGTCAGGTGTCGTGTAAGACTCACGTAAGACATAGTTAAACTACAATCCATCTAAAGTTTCTACAAAGCTACCTGGATAAACGGCCCTTTCCAAAAGTGCAGCTTGTTCTGAAATTCAGCCTCATTTCTTGCCTTCAGCTTTATAAAGAGAGGTGAAAATATGTGTTTCAGTAAGAATAAGAAATGTATCACGTGCAGTTTTAACAAATTCTAGTGCAATATGGACTTAAGTGTGTGAAAAGGGAGCGCACAGTGGCAAGATTAGCTATATAATTATGTACGCTCGTACTTAACAACTTTTTTAAGTACTTCAGAACTGTGTTCCAGAACTTAACACACTACACTCTTCCAGCAAGATCTATAGTTTGTCAGCAGGAGAGCAACAAACCAATTTTGCCAAAATTTTTGGTGGCAATCAGAATGCCTAATTGAAAGTTCAGTCCCAAGTAGAGAACGCTGCCGTAATTGATATGGTGGCCTGTGTTAAAGAGAAATCTTGGTCTGGACCCTTCTGAAATTTGGACTGGAGACTTGTATGCCTACAAAAATGTTTCTAGAACTTAATAGCCACCAAATAGTTCTGAAATAAATTGCTAATAGAGACCATTTGGCAAGTCAAACTCAGCCTCTGATTTCACTTATGGTAAAGTGTGCTATGGGTTGATAAAGACTTCAATATTATCATGTTGAAGCCACAGTGTTTGGAGACATCAGTCATCTTCACCTTGAGAGGAAAGGCAGCTTCCTCCTCTCTCTCCCTTGCAATCACTTGAGCATCTGGTGAAGTCTGCTGGCTGAGCAAGTTGAGTGATTTTTTGAAAGTGCTTAGGAACATGTAACGGCTACAAAAAGAGACAGCGTACTTTTTGGGGGAACCTGCTGTTCTCTCAGTGCAGCTGTGAATTCTTTGGTGATGTTTTATCGTCTGCTATAAGCACTGGTCTTATGACTCTTATTGAAGACACTTATATTTGCAAGAGAGCAAGACAATTGTGTTATTGCAGCAACTGAAACAGGTTTTGGTTAAATACTGCAGAACTTCTGTGGCTTTATTTTATTTCTACTTTTGCCTCTTCTGTATTAATTATTTTTGTCTCAAAGGCATTTGGCCCTTCAAAATGATATTTGAAAACTTTGCAGCCTTGACTGGGGCAGCAAGCCAAAACTGAGCCAAAACCAAGCTGCAGTCATGGGCAATGTTGAAGAGCTGACATGTGAGGTGCTTGGCAGCCGTTTGTAAAACAGTTGTCCACTGTGCTCTCTCAGCACCTGTCCAAGCTATTGAGATTGAAGCAGGAGCAGGCTTGCGTCCTTCGAGGTCACAAAGGAGTTCTCCCAACATCCTCCTGAACCCGAGTCTCACTGGAAGAGTACACGTCCTTCCTTTTAACTCCTCGCTCTCTGGAAATGTCACTTATTGCCTGCCTCTTTGCATTGGAAACGAGCAGGGATGCCTTTTTGACAAGGACCAGCAGACCCACTGAATAAGGCATAAACAAAGACTAAAGTTACAGAAACTTTAGTCTACTTTTCTACTGTAACTCATTAAAATGGATAAAGGTCCTTATTCATCAGTCTTTCTCTTCATCTGAAATATTCACACTATGTAAAATCGGTACTATATAAACAAGCTTCATGCAATATAACCCACATGATGTGTACATAATCCTTTTGACTTAAGTACATTTACTTGATTGGAAATGGCACAATCAATAGCATTTCTTAAACAACCATATCTAGATTAAAGCTTAGTTAATACCCAAGGCAACAGATCTAACAAAAAATACATAGAGATGAGATCCACAATGTGCTCCAGAAAAATGTATATGCCTTGCGTATATTTATCATCCTTTTCTTTACATGGTTAATTGAAGAAGCATTCTTCTCGTCTTTGACCAGTTCAGTGTGTGCAATTAAGATCTACAAGGCAGACAGGAAGTCATCGCACTTTGATGTCAAAACTATCCAGAACTGTTCTGTTTCCTGAACTAGATGCCACCCGTACGGTATCTAGGGAAAATCTATTTTATCAGCTGCCCCAAAAAACAAATTATAGAAATAAAAATCAGTGCAGCAACATGCACAACAAAGGGATTAAATCTGTATAAAATCCATAGATCCTTTTGCTGTTGCAGAGGTACCTACATACCTTGGCTCCAAACAGTAGGAGTAGTTAATTTCATCACTTTTCCTGTCTAATGGTTTTAATTTATTTGTGAAGAGAGATGGTGCTGACACAGGTGATTTTGTCATAAAAGAGGCAAGCACATGCCTCTTTTCCAATCTCTCAGTGTCACAAATTTGAGCATATAGTTCAATGAGTGGAAAAATCTGTTGTATTAGCTGAGGAAGAAAGGATGTTTCTTAGTTCCTTTAGTCATATAATTCAGTATGCTTTTGCATAAGAGGCTGCATGAGAGAAAGGCTTATATAATAATAAATAAATAATAATAAATAATAATAATAATAAAGAATAATAAATAAGAAAAAGCTTATTCTCCCAGTCCTGTGTGCATTAGGGCTGGAAAAGGGTATTAAGCCTAAAAAGGAAATTTGGGGTGTTCACAAACAAAAATCGTAAGCATTTTGAATCTGTGTTTCACACCAAGTGTGGCTCATATCTAACAAAAGAATATTGATTTGTTTCCACTTTAAAAATTTAAAAATTATCTCTGTGGACTACATGGAAATTTCAGTGCTTCTATGGGCAGAAGTCATAGGTGATAAATGAAGCATCTCTATCCCCAACCCTCAGTATGGACAAGACCTTTCACAGGTGGGCTGACCGATCTGTGTGTGTGGACAAAGGCTGATTTGGGAGCATCTGATGTGGGGAAAGGCAAATAGAGAACTGAGCTTCTCAGTGCGACACGCAGGTCTGCCAGGGGTGTCTGCACCAGGGTCAGTGCTGGGATGACCAGCTGGCCTTTTCCTTTGTGAGGGTGCCAGGCTGCCTGGAGCTGCAACACTGTGCAAATGCTGCTGGAGTCCCAGCAGACAGCTGGGGAGAGCCAGGCTGCAGGGAACGGGGAAGGCACTGGTGGCATAAGGCACCAGGAAGCTTCTGCCTCTTGACCATACTAACACTTCTCCTGAGATTTTGCTGGGAAAGAAATCCAGGTGGACTTTTGCCAACCTGAAACTTCCCAGACCCTCTTGGAGAGGGAAATGCGTGGGAGTTGGTGCTGGCTAGGAGCAGCTCAGTACACCATGGAGGAAGCCTATTCCCTTACTACTTGATCCACAGATGGACCTAAAAGGAAAACAGAAAGCTCAATTAGTGGTTCAGCAAAAGGCTATTATGGAACAAAAGTGGGCCGATTACTTCATTAAGGGTATTGCCATTGGGCAGGTTTGAGCCTTCCTTGTTCGTGTTTGTTCTTGGCACTTCATCTCAATCTTCAAGTCATTGTTAAGGCTCCACAGAGTATTCATTCACTGGGGAAGGATGATTATCCTAAGTGGAAACCACCTGTGCCCCATAACTAGAAGATGAGAAACACTGTTTTGCTCACTTTTGTTTTCCTGTCTTCTTGCAGCATATACGAGGCATTAAGTAAGTTGATTTAACAAGATTAATCTGTGAAAGATCCAGAGCAGGACTCCTGAGAGGGTTATTTAATGCATTCTCAAAAAAGTTGCCTATTGTTTAAAAGGGATAATTAAATTTAATCCTTGTTTTAGCTTTTGGATTGCATTTAGAGTGCTCATGGCTTCTTTTCTTGTTCGTTTTCTTTTCCAGCTAACAGAAACATGGATTGGGAAGCTTCTATGACTGTGGGGTATTCACACCATCTCCAGCTGCCTAGAATCAGTGAAAAGGGGGGTTTGTTCAGGATGTTGCATGTGAAACAACTTTATCTCAGAGGAAAAAGGATACGGACATTGAAAATCTGAGACACTGGAAATATTCTCAATATTTGTAGCATTTGAAGAAAAAAACCTGCTGTGGTAAACCAGTCTGTTTCTCTGTGATTTCATGCTTCTGAGGTGGAGGTGTCTCATGTAGACCTCGTACAGGTGGAGAAGGCTTCACAGTGTGTAAGATGACAGAAATGTGGGCTCTGTAGGTCACATTTGCAGTGGATCAGAAATTAGAGAGGGATCAGATTTCGGGAGGTCTCTGTTCCCACCCACAGGCAGTCAAATTAAGCACCTTGCCTTCAAAAGAGCTCAGCATGGTAGGCTTTGTGATTCTGAAAGAAATTCTTGGGGTTTTGACAAGAATCATGAAACTAAAAATTCTGAGGCAGAGGAAATGGCGAAGCGGGGAAGAGCACATACAAGTAGAACAATCCAGAAAAAGAGGCTTTTCCACTGGAAATTTTTTAGTTGCAAAATATTAAAATTTTGGCGGAAATTATGTCTTTAAAATCTCCAGTGTGAAAAACTGAAAAGGAAAAGCAACAGACCCAAAACAACTGAAACATTTCATTTGGGCCTGAAAAAATGCCAAGATTATTTTTTCACCCCTAATTTAAATTGGAGCAACTTTCCCATGAAGATTTATGTTTAATTAAATTCTAATTTTCCATCAGAGGAGGAAGTTCTGATAGAAAGCTTTTAATTAAATTGACTGCTACTCATTGGCACTGAGGTTCCTCTCTCCCCATTCACTGACTTTCAGATGGGAGTGCTGGTGCTGTGTGGTCCCACTAGCTAGCACTTTTGGGACAGGCAGATATTCTGGAAGGTGTCCTGTGGCTTCATTCAAAGTTTCACAGGCTTCTTAAACTATGTGGTCTTTCCTTGTTGTTCTGAAAAGACCAAGTTGTACAGTAAGTTTTGACTTCTCTTACAGAAAACATGAACAACTCTCTAAAGAATTGTGACATGTGCCCTCTCATTAGAGGTAACTCGAATGAACTTCTGAAATGTATTGAAATTTGAAGGCATACTCTTCTTATGAAATCTACACATTGCTCAAGAGAAATAGTTGCCAGCTAAATAATTGAGACGTTTTGGTGACCAAATATCATTTTCCCTGGGGCAGCATATCTTTAAAAAAAGCAAACAGCAGGGTAGAAGAGGGTCTGTTTAAATGTGGCATTTTCAATTAAAGAAGAGCTGAATTTGAAGCAGCAACTCAATTGCTACTGTATTTCAAGGTACATGAGAAGTGACAGATGGCTCATTAGCAATTTAAAAATGTATTGGGTATTATCTCTTCTATTTTAAAAAGCAGCGTGTTTGCTTGAAAATATATGACAAAATGGTGCAAATTTAAGGGTGGAAGAGATCAAAGATATGATATAGGGGAGCTATAATTGAGGAGAAGTGCTTAATGTCTCTTCCTAAGACAAAAAAAAATAAGAATAACAAGAATATACACAATTCATGTAGTATGTATTTTAAAATAGACCAGTGAAGAAAAAATTCTAACTTTCAGGAGGGTTGCACAGGGAATGTCTGACTAATGGAGATGAATAGGATGTTTTATTTGTGATCTGACTACCCATCATTACTCTCTGCACACTTTTTTGCTTGTCCCAGAGGAGCGTCGTACCAGTCACCATGTGAGACAAGATACCGGAGCAGCTGGACTGTTCATATGACTCCGGACTGTGTATCGTAAGGACTTGCTGGGTGTTTAGAATTGTCTTCCTCAATTCCCAAATGAAAAATGATCAATTGGCCTATTTCTCTTATCTAGCTTTGACAAAAGGCTGATAGAAGGGAAGAGGGAGAGTTCAAGAAGATTCATTGGACTACTCTAAAACTAAAGGACAGTAAGATTTGAGAAAGCAAGGATGTGAATCCAATCACCCAAAACCACCTTGACCAGAAACAAAAGCAAAGCAAAACATTTTGAAACAAAAATCTTAAGACTGGCCTTAGGCAGGTAGCCAAATATGTATAAGGAACTCAGCTCTTCCAGAGGAGTGTTCTGCTGCTATTGAAGGGAGCTGAAAAGAGATTGCAACATATTATTTAACAAAGATACAGCTGTGTCAGGTACATTAGTTGAAGCATTGTGCAACAGTAAAAACAAAACTCAGATTCAGATACTGACAGACAGTATAAATAGAATCTCTCCTGACAGTACACAGTGATCTTGAGTATTACAGTGTTTAAATTAGAACACTGTATAAAGACAAGGAAAGATAATAAAAGTCATGAGTTGTAGTGGAAGAATACCAGATTCTCTCAGTTCACAAGGTAAAAGACCTTTCAGATGTTCCTGTACCCTCAGAAACTACTTGTGGAGACCTGCAACAAAGTAATAACATTAATGGCCATTCATTATTAATATTGCACATGAAGGGGGAAAAAAAAACCATAAATTCAGTGTTCCTGGACACATAAAAACACATGAAATACCTCTCTAAATAGACTCTTATGCTCTTCTGTTAATAAAATTGCAAAGAGAGCACTCCACCACAACTAAATCTGTCATGTCATTAGAATTTAAGATTCACTACGAAAATGAATGGACTAACATGCTCTCTGTAGGTAGAGGCTTCCACTAGTTGCACAGCACTGATGCTTTTTCTGTAGTCCCCCACCTAATTCTGGAGCTGGGACCAAACCCTTTGCCAGGACACACTTTACTCTCATGTTCAGCTAATGCAATAGCTTGAGGGAGAAATAAACCAGTTCTGCAGAGACAGAAACTTCCTCACTTGCTACTCAGTACAGAGGTGGGAGAGACTTGTTGCCCTGATATCAGAAACAGGCAACTGGTGCCAGGCTGCAGGAAAGGCTTAAACTCTCTAGGTAGATGACCCTGTCTTTGGCCCAGTGTTTTGGCCTGGAGTCTCCAGGAAAATGATTGTCCTCTCCAGGGGTCAAAACAGATGATGAAAAAAGGCAGGAGCAGAAAGGGACACAACTGGTAGGGGTGCATGGTTGTTGGCTTCAAGCAAATTATGCAAGTTTGGATTTCAATCCAACTCTCTCAGTCCTTGTGGCTGTTGGCAATTCATTCATGGCCATGTGAACATTCCATTTACTTTCCTAGGTTTAACAGTGTTTTGAAGGTTCTGTGAACTGGATAGCTATGCGTGTTGAGAAGCGAGAGCGAAAAAGAGTAGCCTTGCTTCAGTTCTGATTTTCTATGTGGCTCCAAGTAAATTATTTGTTCCCTTTGTGTTTTGTTCTCTCCCTGTTAGAAGAATAACAGTACAGGTGTTGTGTAGCAGCAAGGTATACTTAACAGCATCAGCATATGAAAGCTACATTTTGTATGCCATCAACTTTTCTTCTGTGTGACAAAAAGAAAGTTTGCTTTTCTTGACTTTGAGTTGTATAATCAGTGAAGCTCAGCTGTTGAGAAGCTATTTTACAGCACGTATTATTGAGAGAAAGTGAGCTTCTCAGGAAAAAAAGTTTTACTTTTTCAGTTTCTTCTGGTCAACGATGCTTTCCCTCCACATATAAGTAATAGTACAAGCTCACTGAAAATGAACACAGAATTCATGTACATTTGGAGAATCTAGCTTGTAGTTAGATGAGGCTGCAATGACTGTTGCGCCTCTTATTCACAATTACCATTCTGCTCCATAACTTACAGGGTGACTTAACATATAAATCATTGATAAAAATACCTGTCAAATCACATGGAGCTTGGTGGAAATGGTGGAAGGTAGTGGCAGCCTCATGGAGTTGAGGTGACAGTTAAGAAAGACACTTTTCGGTAGCTGAGCAGAAACTGACAAAAAGTAACAGCAGAATAGTGCAAATTCATAATGACGGTTATCCACAGGACAGTAGTTGCAAGCTTCAGCCTCTGCCAAAGGTCTGCAGTGCCCACAGCTTCTTGTGGCTGACTTATTGGAAAATATGTGACAATAGTTCGTAAGTTTGTCCCACTGAGGACAGTAGACCCTCTTGTGCTGGGGTTTGCGACTGGATGTGCTACGCTCCCCCAGTCAGACTAGCATTTACCAATCTTCATCTCAGATAGACTGAATACTGCTGGTCAAACATGTTCCCCAAAAGCAGGGCATCTTCAAGGAAATGGCCATCAAGTTTATTTCACAATGTTTTAATTTTAGTAGAAATACAACTATTTGATTTCAGTCCTGTCTCCCTGTTGTGGCTTCCTTTTACCTGTATTCAGTTTTTTAGCCTGTTCTTAATAACAAATTATTACCCTAACTCTCTTCCGACTTAATCTTGTTGCAGACTCTTGTTTCATTCACTAGGTGTAGACAATTTATTTCCCAGAGGGAAAAGACAGAATTTAATTAAATAATTCCCCTTGTTCTATGTTTTAGTGTATGTGCTGAACAGCATTTGTCAGCTATTCCAGAGTTCCCAGCTGAGAGGAATATTATTTATTCAGACACCTACAGCTACAGTGTACCTACCAGCAAGCATATTTCCACAAAACTCTCAGAAGAATGTTGAAGTGATGCCCGAAGGGCGAAGTCTCTGCAGAATTTGGTTTTTATCTTTGCCTAACAGGGTCATAGGTCTTCATTCTAATAGCTCCCTTGAGCAAACCCTGGCCTAAAGAACATACCAAGCTTTAGAGGCAATTTATAAATAACATAAAGGCCAAAAATGTTTTTTGTGTAATAACTTAAACTGGAAAGACACAAATTGGAAAAAAAACCCCTGCTTCATATGTTGGATTGCCTATTATTATGTTATCAAGAATGACAAGTAAAAACCAACAAAATAAGCAGCCTCAAGGAAAGATGAAGTATCACAGAAGGAGCCAACTGTCCCATTTGCCCTTCCCATCTTAGAGAGGAGGACTTCTTGTTGTAAAAGTTGCCTTGCTGGTGTGTCGAGTTGTCAGCAGTGTCACTGAATGCAGCAGAACTAACTTTACTTAAAAGCTAACTTGGGCAATTTGTCCCTAAATCACTGTCTTCAGTTTTTACTTAATGATCATATATGTGCTTAGTTTTAGAATAGAACAGAACAGAACAGAGCACAACAGAATAGAACAGAATAGAATCATTTAGGTTGGAAAAGACCTTTAAGATCATTGAGCCCAACCATCAACCATGTCCACTAAACCATGTCCTGAAGTGCCTTGTCTACACGCTTTTTGAATACCTCCAGGGATGGGTTTTCATCTGGTAGAGATGCTCAGTGTACTTCTGGGTCAGGTAAAAAGACTTTGCAGCATGCATATGCTGTCAGATTTGGGTCCTTCATACAAATACTTGAGTTAGCTGTCAAACCTATTAGATTAGGCACTGCTGTCAGCACCAAGTGGCATGGAAAAATGCCTCTTTAACTCGGTGTTGATCCTGTGCCATCGTTTGGTAGGATACTGAGAGAAGCTAGCTCAAAACTGACTTGTGTGCCTCTCCCTGTGCATCTGCAGCATACAGGTATCTCACATCTCTAGGGAGTGACTAGGCAGTGGAGTACATATTCTAGAGCTTACCTATGGTATTTTTTTAGGCGAATTTTTGATTAAAAGATCTTTCCCTCTGCAAAAACTCCTCCCCTCCAAAAGTTAAATACGCCCAGAAAAGCCAAAATGCACAAGTGAAAAGGAAAATCTACTTGACAGTTTTTGATTCTGAAATGCTGTTGTGATACCCTGAAATTTTTTGTGTTCTTTCTAATCACCCAGATCTTCTTAAGAGGAAACAGAACTGATTTTTATTTTAAAAATAAAAGTTATGATTCATCGGCACAATTGTTCTTCCAGAAAGCACAGCTATTCCTCACCTTCAGACATGCCTTGCTCAATCCAGTACACTCCAGTCCCTGTTCAATTTTCTCTGAGTACCTGTGAAATTTTCTGACAAATTCATGGAATAGGACTGAGTATCGACAATTGGTTAAAAGAAATTAAAAAAACAGTCTGAGCTTCAATCTCAACCTGAAGCAGGTTGGATGTTAAAGAAAAGGAAGAACTAGCATGTGGTTGACTTGAGAAGAATGGAGATGAATATAATGTCAGCATCAGAGAAGTCCATTTCAAATAAATCGTTAACATTTGAAAGGTCATTCCTTTTTCCTACTGCTTACTGATGCACATTTCATATTTCACAGAACTTGCATTTCTGAAGCCCATATTCAAACCTTTGTGAAAAAGCTTTGCAGCTTGCAGAGAGGACTGCTACCAGTGGCAGGAATGTGATCCTTGAAAGAGAAGACCTACACTTGACAGTAACATCCATCAATGGTGAAACTTTGAACTTTACCACCAATTTGAGCATAAAAGGCAGATTGTGATGAACTGAACTGAAGATTTCACAGGCAACATTAGATGAGTAAGCTTCTAAGTTCCCTCAGAATTTAAATCACAGGCTAGTTTTCAGAAATGTCGGTCCTTTACCTCTTCCTTCCCCTGCCTTTCCTCCTCTAGCATTAGGACACCCAAATACCTTGCAAGTGGTAGGGTTTTTTTTATGTTTTTCCATTACTCTTATGGGACAGATCTAAGCTGGCAAAATGCTGGTAGTTTTGCTGACTGAAGACAAAGAATCTTTCACTTTGAGAGACAGGGTGGAGTTGTTCTTATCAAACGTAATGAAAGTGACTGTTCATTTACAAACATTTTTCTTTATATCAAATGTAAAAGTAAGGAATTTGTAGCAATTCCCAATTTAAGACTAGGTCATCATAAAAGAAAAATTAGGTAAAATCTTTAACTGGAGTAGAGGAAAAGAGATAAATTTGAGTAGTGCAAAAAGTGCAAAGCCATGCAATTAGTTGTCAATAATTGAGCTCCCTGTTATAAAATGGAGTCTTGTCATTTGATGTAAAAAGGGAGGAGATCTGTACTATATGTCAATAATTTTACTGCTTTGAACTGCTTAAGTCATCCCACTGAAGACGAAACTAACGTGACTCCAGCTAGGATACATAGTGTGAAATACTAACATGAAAGTGGAATATGAATATCCTTATATAGGGCACAGGTCCTGGATCTTGAAGGGCTCTGTTCTTGTGTCCTTTGAGAAAGACTATGAACTTGAACTGCAGCAAATGTCAGGCAAGGTTACTCGGATGATGATAGAAGTGCAGTATCTGTGTTAGAAAACAAATTAGAAAGTGGCTTGGTTCAGTCTGCTAAACAAGGCCGATATAGTAGCTTTTTATAAATGTGTTCAAGTTGACTACACATCAAGAGAGGGGGAAAATGATCTTAAACTAATACTGGCACCACATCAAATAGTTGTAAATTGGTCATGTATAAGTTTAGACTGGAATTTAAGAGAGAATTTCTAACCGCCCAAATAGTGAAGATCTGGAAAGGTCTTCAAAACAGGGCAAGGAATCCAAGTGGTTGTAAGATGGAGCTTGATAAGAAAACTTCTTGGAAGGAGGAATTAAGCTGGTGGCATGAAGGCTTGAGTTTCTAAGGCAGTACAAAAGGAAACTGGGTCACTCTTTATTTATACAATATTTGTAGCTGTGCATTGCAGGAGAGACTTTCTTTCTCCTTTAAGCAAAATTTAGCTCCACCCCCCACCTATCATTTTTCTTTTCATTTTCCTCTGCCTCCCACAGAGGTACTGGAGGATACTGGCAGATTGATTTCTGTTACCAACAGCAATAGGTCTTTGGGAGATTTATGCTTCATATGCCCTGCTCACAGTCTTGAACTCTGGATGGATCAGATGTCAGTTCCCTCAGGTTAGGAGGATCATGGATTAGTTGTAGCACAGATATAGACGTGTGCATGCAACTGGCTATCATCCCAGCTGCACTGGCAAGGGCTGTTAGGTGCAGGGAAGTTTTCCACTAGTAGCAGAGACCACTTTCAAGGATCACTAGAGAGTTAAATTTCTTGAAATTGTATTGTAAAGAATATTTGGGATATGAATGGTGTCCTAGTTGTTCCTTCTCACTTTCTTTTTTTTTCCCCCTATGGCACTTTACAGTATTGACTTTTTCTTTTTCTTTTTTCTTTTAAGACTGATATGACATTGATTATGAGATTATAAAAATGGTGCAGTATTCATCCACAGATTCTGCTTAGTGTGGTGAAGTGCAATGTGTTTGCTGTGAAGCTTTCTAAGCCATACTTTAAAGCTACAAAATATGACCAAAATAACATGCAACAGTTCAGGGTGTAGCAGATTCCAGTCTGAAATAAGTATACTTTTGATATCTGGGAATTACAGAAGTAGTTTAGAATCATAGAATCATAGAATCATTTAGGTTGGAAAAGACCTTCAAGATCATCGAGTCCGACCATCAACCATGCCCACTAAACCATGTCCTGAAGTGCCTTGTCTACGCGCTGTTTGAATACCTCCAGGGATGGTGACTCAACCACTTCCCTGGGCAGCCTATTCCAATGCCTGACAATCCTTTCAGTAAAGAAATTTTTCCTAATATCCAACCTAAACCTCCCCTGCCACAACTTGAGGCTGTTTCCTCTCTTCCTATCTCCAGCCACCTGACAGAAGAGACCGGCACCCACCTCACTACAACCTCCTTTCAGGTAGTTGTAGAGAGCAATAAGGTCTCCCCTCAGCCTCCTCTTCTCCAGGCTAAACAGCCCCAGCTCCCTCAGCCGTTCCTCATAAGACTTGTGCTCCAGGCCCCTCACCAGCTTTGTTGCCCTTCTCTGGACACGCTCCAGCACCTCAATGTCTTTCCTGTAGTGAGGTGCCCAAAACTGAACACAGTACTCGAGGTGCGGCCTCACCAGTGCCGAATACAGGGGGACGATCGCTTCCCTGCTTCTGCTGGCCACACTATTTCTGATGCAGGCCAGGATGCGATTGGCCTTCTTGGCCACCTGGGCACACTGCTGGCTCATATTCAGCTGGCTGTCGACAAACACACCCAGGTCTTTTTCCACGGGGCGGCTTTCCAGCCACTCTTCCCCAAGCCTGTAGCGCTACATGGGGTTGTTGTGACCCAAGGGCAGGACCCAGCACTTGGCCTTGTTGAACCTCATACAGTTGGCCTTGGCCCATCAATCCAGCCTGTCCAGATCTCTTTGTAGAGCCTCCCTACCTTCAAGCAGATTGACCCTGCCTCCCAACTTGGTGTCGTCTGCAAACTTGTTGAGGGTGCACTCGATCCCCTCATCCAGATCATTGATAAAGATATTAAACAGAACAGGGCCCAACACCGAGCCCTGGGGAACACCACTTGTAACCCGCCGCCAACTGGATTTAACTCCATTCACCACAACCCTTTGGGCTTGTTCATCCAGCCTGTTTAGTGCTTTTATAGAATAGGAACTGAATTATTATTTCACAGATAGATTCCATAGGTTATATCATTATTATTATTATTGTCGTCGTTGTTGTTGTTGTTATTATTATATCACCATCTTTATGATCATTATCGTTATCATTATTTTCATCATCTTCATTATTAGTATTATTATTATTATACTTTTATTCTCATTTTCTCATTCAGAAAAAACAGCTTTTTTAATGCAAGTTGAAAACAACTTTTTGAATCTAGGGATAAAAAATCACCTAATGAGTTTGAATGCATGCCATATTTGTACAAGTGAAGACAATGCACAAGTAAAAAATCACCTCAGTTTTGTCCCACTATTTCTTTAAGACACTATGATGCTATACTCAAACGTCAGATGGTAGTCTATCTTTAAACTATTTCTTGGCTGCTTAGCCCCCAAGTTGTTTTAGCTTTTCTTTGCCTATCAACCTGAGCAGAAGAATTTGTACTGATCCAAGTCACTACAGTCCCAAAGGGTTTAGTGTTAACCTGAGTTTGCCACAGCATTTTCATATGATGGATTACCAAGAAAGCAGACCTTCTTCAAGCAAAGACTGTGAATCGCACGTGGCTGACACTCTTTAAAGGCTTTAACTCCTTATTTGGATGGGAAAACTTAGGCAAAGTACAGACCTTCCCTCTTGCATATGCATTACCTTAAATAAAATACACAGATGAATGTTAAATATACGTCAATTTAACTTAATCCAAGGAAACCATCATATTGCAATAGTGAAGAATTACTATAAACATCCACTGCCTACTACTTTCTTTACAGAATGCTGGTATTTCTTTAAAAGACCTCTTAAAGCTTTTCCACTCCTCCACCTGTTATGTTTCACTGTTTCAGGGCTCTGAAGCACTCAGTGATTAACTAACCTGCTGAAGGCCCTTGCATTTTCAGTGGCAGATATGGGGTGGGCTCCAAATCTAAGCTCAGGGCCAGTGCTGTAATTGTGGGATTCCTTCATTTCTCTCCATCCACAAGGCATTGGAGTCGCACTGACTTCAAGACCCTCTTCCCCATTCAGTGATATCTGGAAAAGAAAACCCAACCCTATCTCCTTTCCTCTGATAATAGCTGTGGAACAATAGAGAGTGCTGCTTGTGTTTTGGAGCATCTTTTGGTTTCTCTTGGGTGTAGCTGTCAGTGCTTTTACAACAGGGTATGTGTTACTGGCATAAATCATGACTACACCCTTGCATTTACATCTGCCGCTACAGTCCCCGGGTAGTAAAGGCTTCAGGACAGAGAAATGAGACAGAAAATGCATCAACACTTTAGGCAGGCACTAGGTGTAAAAGTGACTCTTCCTGGAGCTGAGCCAGAGCTCCCGGCTGAAAAAGACACATGGTTCCTAACTGACCACAAATGGTTTAACATCTCCTGTGGTAGACCCCACTGTGAGATGCCTGACAGCTCCAGCACTGATTCAGAGGGAAGCGAGCCTCCCACTGCTGCTGAGTCACGGCCGCCACTTCCTATGGCATCTGGTTTACCTTGGAAATGGCCCAGGAAAGTGGCTTTGGCCCATGAGGGCTGCTGAAGCAATGGCTGATGGTGCCTGGGAGCAGCCAACATGATAATGGGCACTGATCTTAGCACCTCTGTGTTTTCACACTAGGTTTCTCCAGCCCTGCACAAGGGTCACGGTCTTCCTTTCCCAGTCTTCCGCAAGGGTTTTCTGCCCATGACTTTCCTCCTCCCTGCAGCACGCTCATGCATTGGCAAGGCTGTGTTGCAGACACTCTCCAGGTCCCTTAGTCCACAGGCTCAACCCTGTGGATAGGTGGAGCTGTCAATCTCCCAGGCATTCGCCACAGGACAGCAAAGACATAAAGGAGGAAGCACACTTCGTCACTGCCCTGTAGCTATAATGGGGGTGGTGACACCCCACAGAGCCTCACACTCCCAAGTAATACATTGTCAAACACTTGTCCAGCAGTTCAGAGTGGTGCTTTCCTACATGGAGAAAACTGGAGATGCCCAATTGTTTGGGTGTTTTCTGCTCTACCATGTAAGCATCACCACAAGTAACAGCTGCTGCTCCTCAGGTTTTATTTACAGTTATTCAACTGTCCTTTGGCTGGATTATTTAGGAAAAAAAATAAAGAAGCCTGGGAATGATTCAAAACAGCCTTGGGCCAAGAGCTTGCCATTGTTTGCCAGTGTGAAAACACAGTAAACATTGTGTAGTTTGGGGGGTTTCCTCATATCTGTTGACTTTTCCTAGTGTTCTGAGCACCTACTGGAGGGTTGAATCCTTTTTTTTTTTCACAGTTACATGGAGCTTTTTTGTTGTAACCTTTTTTTCATTCTTACCAATTAATACCTTCCATGGTTTTTCAGTCTTCAAATTAGGAGGTTGTTTTCTCCTGACCATGTTACCTGTACAACCTAAGGTTATTTAATATAAAGCTAATAAGTCTAATTCAAATGATTTATAAATTAGTATTACCTTCTGTGGATTGGTCCCTTCCAATTATAACTCCACATACTACTAACTCTTGCTTTGGCACAACTAAATGAATGAGCTTAAGTACTTTGAATTTTACTCCAGTTATATTATTTGGCTATTTTCCTTTGAACTTTATACTCCTATATATGTAACTGTAAACTCTCTTTCTCTCAACTTTATACTCAAATTTTATATTTATATATTTAGCCTTCTTTAATGCAAACGTTATTTGTTGTAGGTTAACCATTTCTTAATTGACAGTAAATTTGCTTCTATATTCAATTTTTTATTCACAAAAAGAAATATATATATAGGCAATTTTGGATTGTGAGTGTATGTATATTTATATGGGTCTCTTTATGTATACATACAACCCATATTGCCTGTATATAAATTCCTTTGCAAATTTTGTGGACAATCTGCAAGAGCGTTATATGGGAGAGGTAAGAATTGTCTCTTAGGTGTTATGAAATACAATTGCTTGTAAGCACAGACAGAAAAATCATAGTTACCTCTAGCAGAACTTTTTCAAGTATTTCAGTGCTATAGAAACAATATTATAAATGAGGTTCCACAAAAATTACTCCAGATGGATAGCAATATCAAAAGAATCAAATTCTCACTGTTTTTCTTACGGAGTTCAGTGCAGAACTTTGGGTTTTTTCTGTAGAAAAGCAATTTTTCATTCTAAACTTTTAGCTGAGAATAAACTGCTCCTATAATAATATGCCACAGGCATTTCCTCTGCATAACAGAAAGATCTTATATGGTGTTTTAATCCAGCCATATGTCCAGAAAGAATACTTTACTGAGTAAGGTTACTTGAGGAAAAAGTCCTCCTACTAAATATACATGTTATTCGAGTTGAAGTCCGGTATCAGATTTCCCAGGAGAGGAATAGGCATCCACGTGGCATGTCCTGTTTGAGAACCTTGAAGGAAAATATTTGGTGGTGGTGACTCAGAGAGGTGGCTCTCTTCCATCTGAGTCAGGACTGAATCAGCACCCTGGTGCAGAGGGCACCCGGTGCCACTGAAGATGCTGTGATTTGGGCGAGTCACTAAAACCATGCTCTTCACCTCCTGTGGTCACTGCACATCCCAGAACACTCTCTGTATCCAGCCAGGCATTCTCCCTGCTCTCCTTGCCAAACCTACCGTTGGGCAATTCTGCTGAAAGAAATCCCCTCTCCAGTTTCATTAGCTGTTACGCTTTCTTCATGTCCTGCCATCAGCAGTGCTGCACTCTTCCCTTCCACTGAGCATCTGCAACATTGCTTTGCAGTACTCCTCAGATTTAATTGGGGCTGATGCAGTGACTCATGGATGAGGGTCTGATCATGCAGCCTTGCTGAGTCAAAGCTCCTGTTTTAACTTAGCGCAATGTCTTGTATCTAACAAGATTTTAGGACTAATGAAGTACAGAAATTTCTAAGAGGCCCTTTATGCCCTCAGTTCCCCATGAAACTCAATTACTGAATATTATTGAGCCTTTTCTCCCTGATGGTCTGAGATGTCACCCCCTCTGGTGATGTCAGCTATTAGAGAAGGTTCTGTTGTTACGGAAACAAGCCTACCTCTGACAGTTGCAGCTAGCACATCTTCTGAAGCCCTGGCCAGGTGGTAGCATAGACTACAGAGTGGGCTAGCAAGCAAAAGAGAGGTTTTCATTGCTGTTATTCATTGTAGACCTGCTCCCTGCAGAGAAATGGATTTTCCTATTCCCAAGTTCAACAATAAATTTCTTCATTATATAAACCTTTTTTTTTTTAACGCTTTGCATCCTTTCTGAGTCCAAGAGAGCAGCACTTGCAATTTCTTTGAATTTTTTGTGACCAACATAGCGCTTATAGCAACACATGTTGGTTTTAACAAAACCTTATGGCACCCCCCTATTATTTTTGGGCCTGAATTACTTCTTAGAAAAATTTTGGAGACAACATTTAATCTAAGAATCAAGCATTGAGAGAAACTGAATTCTTCATCAGCAAAAAGAGAAAACAGGTTTTTTGTTGTGGTTTTTTTTTTCTCAAACAGTTGTCGTGTGTTGTCTTCACATGTGTAACTTTTATACTGGAAACTGCAAGATGGGATCCAGGAGCTGAGGACTCTGAGGAGAAACATAGGTTGTGACCATTCATAGCCTGAAACTGAATAAATTTGTTACTAGTTAACAGGGGGCTGCCATTGAGAGACTGGCTGCTGTTACATTTTTCATTTTATTATTTAAGTAAGAGTACTGTAAGAGCAACCAGACACTTTCATGTCAGGCAGCGACTCACTTTGAAATACTTGCAGTTCAAAGATAGGAAAAGGAGTGCTGACATGACGTGGAACGGAGGCAGCACAATGAGGACAGTTGTCCGAGATCACCACATCAGTATATTGGCAGACCTGGGTATGGAGCATCAACCTCTGGGCTCCCTTGTCATGTGTTTTACAAAAGTAAGTAAGAAGTGGGTTATGAAGTATATGACGTTTACAATACACTTATTTAAAATATTGGTTTTTAATGACATCTTAATGGAATGAGATGGTCTGAGAATCACCAGAAACACTTGGATGTAGTGGCAACAAAGCCAGCAGACTGTCAGCAGTAGAAATACACCATGTGTGCAATGGCCACATTACCCTGAGTTACAAGCTAGCATAGGCAAATGTATATGTCTGTGGATGCATCCCTTTCTCCCTCATGCATATCATCAACAGCCATATGGGAAACACAATATGATTTTTAAAATCTTCCCCAACCCCTTTAAAAAGCTGTCTCAGAGTGCAGGCAGCTGTTGATTCAGCCTGCTTAGAGGCACCTGCTCAGCTGGCTTATCCAGAGACAGCAATGATACCAGAGACGAGGGTCTCCGAGGAGGCTGGTGGTTTGGGGTCATCTGACACATACTGCAGTTATCAGGAGATGCTCAAAGCTGACAGGCAGCACCAGATGGCCTCCTGCAACCTTGATTGAAAGCCAGAGAGAAAAAGTCTTTGTATAACAGAGTCAAAGCATCTAAAAATGCGCATCTGTATCAAATGCAGTTTGGTGTCAGAGCTACCCGAAATGCTGGGCTTCAGGGAGTGATTTCAGGGACCTTAACTGGCCTTGGCCTGAAAGGTCATTAATTAGTTGAGGCAATGTCTGAGGTCCAAGCAGTGAAGTAAAGGTCACCTTGACTTTTTTCTTGAGCATATTTATGTTCCTCTAATATGTCAGTTCTCAGTAGTGAACTTAACGTTAACAGGTCAGCTTTCAGGAGTTTATAACTCACTTTGCCATACTAAAAAAAAAACCCAAACAAAACACCAAATATATAATATTAAGCTTCAGTGATGGATTCTTTTTCTTTTCCCCCAAAAAATCCAATGTCTATGTCTTGAAAGCTCTTGGATTGGGAACACATAACCTGTGGGAGTGTAGCAGCAACATAATGTCCACACATCCCAGGATTATCAATGTTTTGGAGTTGTTCGAAAGCTGTTGAGATAATTATTATTAATAATAATAATAATCATAATAGTAATAATAATAAACATCATCATTACCATCATGATCATCTGTCAAATTGTCCCTCCTTTTTTGGCATAACTGAAAATTTGATAATGTCCTTCCTACTGTGAGAAAAGATAAGGAGACAGAAGAAAAGAAAGCCTTTGAGTTTTTATTATTGAATAGATGTTGATTTATTTATTTTTCTTTATGAACACTCAGCTTCTGTGTTTACTTTCTGAATATTTGCAAGCAGTTTCAGATGATCTTTATAAATTCCTGTGCTTGTTCTTTAATGGAAGGTCATCTTTTCTTGATTTTTAAAGTAATAAAATAATTGTTACTCATTTAGAAGCTGTTTGACTTGTCAAGTGTCTCTCCTGAAGAGCAGCCACCATCCTTTCAGGAAAAGAGCACTTCAATAAGGTCATGAAAAGCATAGCACTTTCAGTTTCCACTGTCTGCAGGGGAGGTTCCTTTATCATTGTTGCAGGTTGTTGCAGGGTATGCAAGACGTAGGAAAATGCTGCCTGCTCAGTTGAGATGGTATAGTCCACAACTAGATGGCTACTTGCCAAAATGCTTATCTTATTTTTTTGTTCTCTTAAAGTAGGGGGAAAAACATGCCTTGCAAACTCTTCACAGTTTACTGTATAAAAGTAATGAAGAAAATTGGCTAGTTTCAGAGACTCACAAGTTCTGCTTAACTGTATTCATGGTCAAATATGCATTAGCATTGTTTTACTTAAGAATGAGATGGTATTTTATTTTTTAAATAGTCTCTGAGGTTTTAGCCTTCTTACTTCTACGTGTATACTTCCATGTCTTTACAGTGTTTAGAGAACGAATACAATATTAAATTGTTACAATGGAAAACCAGTGGAAAGCCGTTGCTCATTAAAACCAGAGATGATGACGTTCATACAGGAAAACATGAAAGGTACTAAAAAACATTTAAGTAACAATTAGATGTTAGCCTTCTCTGGTATCATCAGATAAGGGCATCGTGGGGAAAAAAGAAAAAAAACCCAATCCTTTTCAGAAACTTTTTTCCATAAAAAAATTAGACAAATATAATTATGCCTTCCATTACACTTACCTCATTTTTGTGCTAGGACTGTCTTTGAATGACTGTACGTCTCTCCCTGGCTTGCACAAGGAAAGCACAATAACACATTGATCATGTGAACTACACTCTGTGTTTAAGCTATATTACCATATACTTCACAGTATGCTGAATTTGGCCTGCGGAGTCTACTTTTATTCCATACCAGCTGATGGAAATCTTGTCTTTGACTTCAACAGGAGGAGTTCAGGTCTGAAGTTAGTTGAATTATTCATTGTAAGTAATATTTGCAACAAACATAGCCCTTTATCTTGTGAGCAACTTTCTTGAAATTTTGCCTAATTCCAGTTTCACAATTCTTCTGTCTCTGGTTGGGTTGAGGAGCATTTCCTTTGCCATTCTTTTGATTTGATGTTGTGTGGGTGCAGTGTGATCTAAATGACAAGGTGTCAAACTTCGACTCAGCACAAAGGGATTTCTAACTAGGTATGTGCCTTGGAATGAAGAATTTCCTTTGCTTCTTGCCCCTTTCTTTCTCCCTTGTTTATCTGTCATGACGATCTCTCACAACCCATGTGCTCAACACACAGTGCCATAGGACCTGGCTGTCGCTTGTGGCTGCTATGCACTCCTCTGGTGTACACAGCCTTGAAGTGATCTGCCTGTGTTTCTGCTTAGAAGCAGAGAATAAAATAATAGGATACACCAGGTTTGATTTTTTTGATCAAAAGGCTTGGTCTTGAGCATTTGTACCAGGGGATTTCTTTCAGAAAACAGGTTTTTTTCCAAAAATTTGTGAGTAACATATGCTTTCAAATCACAGTGTAGAAATCTTGATACTTCCATTTTCTCCACATGTTTAATGGGTCTTTCACTGTGGGTTGACCCCTAACAATTGTGTGTGTCCTGCTCCACAGTCATCAAAACAGGGGTGTGGTTCAGCCTTAGCCCTGACTGAGACAGCATTGAAGGACACAGTCAAGAACAAAATCTAAACGTCTTCCCAAGCACACATGAAACAGAGCTTAGGGTAATAGAAATAAAATACTAAGGCAAGCAATTAGCCGAAACCCAGGGCTGTTTTTTTTTTAATGTTTCCCTTATACTACAGTACATATCTGGAATTAAAGTTTGGACTTTTCAGGCTTTTTTAGGAACATGCGTGTTTAAATACCAAATCCTGCTCACCATGTAAGAGCTTTTATTTGCACATATATCCAGAAAGTCTGAAAAGTTCATTTTACCAATATATATATCCAACTGTAATGCCACTGGTAGCATGGTCTGTAGATGGATTTTGCATACTGACTTTCAGAGTTGTTTTTTGTTTAATCCCCAAATGGTTTCAATATGTTTTTCAATTACAGAGTGGCAGGAATAAATATATCATTTATGCCACATTTAAAGTCTTTCCTTTTTTATTGCCAATGTTTAGCTCTTCCTTGTTCAATATATACAATGAAAAAGCAAGATCAGAAGGAGGTTTACCTAAAAATGAATTTTAAAAAAAAATGTAAGAATATTTTTATCTCTTCTGCATCATATGATGCTGTCAATGTTTTCTGCTGTTTCTGATCCTGAGTAACTGACATGTGGAAATCACTATGGCAATATGAGTACTATCCCTATAGGTATGCAAAATCAATCTCCCATACTTTTACTGTAGGAATTCAGATATTCTCCATTCTCTTCTCTGGTTTTGTATTTTATCAGCCATAGACACTTCTGAAGGTCACAGATTTTTAGACTACGGTTTCTTCCCTTGTATCCCCCATGTACTAGCTTGGGGTTTTTTGCATTGCATTTAGAGTTTCATTCAAGTATAATGATGATTAGAATGGGAGAGACTACTTCTAAGTGTTTTGGCACGCAGAAAAGTACCATGAATAAGAGAGAGTTAATTCAGAGCTCAATTATGTCCCTTTGGGACATCAACTCTTTAAAAAAAAACCACTAATGTTACCATATTTCAACAGAATGGTGAAAACAATGTGTCCATGCAAGCCAGCAGAGGTCTCAGTGTAGAAGAATTCTGTACATGTACACTGACAGAAGTGTTACAAATATTTGTTACTTTTCCGTATATTCCTAATACTTGATGTATGGGTTCCAGGATATGTTCTTAAGATACATTCTCAGTTTCCTGGGCATGACTATCTGACTTTCTGGGAAAATGGACTACCCATCAGATGGCTTTTAAAAATAAAGTAGGTTAAAGGAAAATATAAAATACTGCCTATATTTATGATTTATGATTCATGATTCACTGACTGTGTAAGATATAATCTGGAAAACAACAGGACAGGTCTGACTGCTATAATCATTCAATACATTGCAAGAACCAGTACTGAAAAACTGAGAGGTAGAGTTAGTTAGGTAGTGATTTTCTCCCTCTGTCTAAAAAACCTTATCAAACCAGGCAAACTGTTTAACTAATAATAAGAAAATTAAATGTTACTGGAAAATGACAGGACTTAGCATTCAGTCTCCTCTTTATTCTCTCTGTCCCTTTAAAACAAAAATAATAGAGTGAATTTTCTTGTAGCTTTCACTTTTCTTCAGATGAAAATCAAAACTCTGATTGAAATATTGCTCTAAATAGAACCAGCCCTTAGATCAAAAAACATTTTTTTCTATGGCTGGACTTACCTCTGGATCAAAACCACTAGTCAATATCTGATTGTGAGGTTCTCTGAAGAAAATCTACATTGTCCCTATCTTTCAAACAGTAGAAAATTCTTCAAAGAAAGATAAAGCTCTGAAGCAGCAGCTTTCCAAAAATTACTCTCCATCAGTATGTTATCACATGTCATTGTATCAACATCTTTTCTCACTTGGACAACTGTATCTTCCAGTTACCCTTTGTGCTGCATCTCTGCAACTGGATATGTAATTCAGGTTTTATTCATGATGCCCACTCTGGAGGCAACATAAGCCAGGTACTTGGTTTAAATAATGGGCACAAAGAGCAAACGATTTCAATGAGATCAAGACAAGTGGCAGAATTCCTTTTGTTTCCTTGTGCTGGGTGTGCAAAAGAGACTGCCATATTAATTACAAAATTTTGGTGAAGGATTTAAGAGCACTTAAAAATGCTGTTGCTGGTGAGTTTTCAGTTACATCTGTTGCAGGCTCCTTATTTTTCAAATGAGCATGGGTGTTTTCATGAGGTTCAGAGAGGAGCCACATGCTCCCATAGCACATTGCAGAAATTGGCACATTTGCCTTCTAGCAAGGGAAAAGCTAACTTGTGATAGTCGAACGATTATTTAAATTTACAGCTCAGGAATATTTATTCTTAGCTCTATCAGAAAGTCCTGGAACGGCTTTGTCCTTGGCATTGTGAATGTCCCCATCTTTGATTAAAAGCAAGGATGAATTCTGAAAAAGCAGTTTTCCCTTTATCTGTTGTCAGCAGTAGCTGCTGCTGGAAGGAACTGCAGGCTTCACCCTCTCTACAGAAGCCTTGTAAGAATGGTTAAGAAGAGGAAGCAGCCCCTGTAACTGAATCTTTCTGCTAGTGGGTACAACCAACATAAAAAATGTCACAGGGAAAGCCACATCTAGCTTCTAGCATTTCCCTTGAACTGTCAAGAGCTGACAAGCCTGGAATACTCTCCTATTATACCACAGGCTTTATTGGACCCACAGGACTTCAGAATGAGGTTATGCTGCTGTAGCTGAATGTGTGCACTGAAAAAATATTTCTGAATACTCTTCACCCCTTCTCATTTACTTATCTATAAGGAAGGGGAATTTTGCATATAGAAACATCTCTGGAAGATAAAAGCAGTATATGCATTAACACATGCCAATATCTGTCAGAAAATACCAACTTTTGCTGTCCTGCTCTGCCTTGTTTTTTATCATCTTGCACTGCTGTACGTGACAATGCATACTGTGAATTCTCTGGATGTCTCATCTGTGGTTACCCACAATGCAGCAGGCTTCATTTTAGGGAGACCAAGCCCCACTGGAGACGTCTATTCTACAAAGCTAGGTGGACAGTCCTGATCATAGAGACATTTTGCATGCAAGCAGGAGACGGGATGAATGGAAGTGGGAGGCAGAGGACACCAAAGCAATCTCTGAGGGCCACACAAGTAGCATGTGGTGAATCTAGGTAGGAAGCCATGTGCAATTCCCAGAACAATATCTGGTTCAGTACAATATACTCTCTTTTTATGTATGGTGTCTAAAGTGGTAAAGTTTTCTTAAGATTGCCTTACAGAAATGTGATTTTAGAGGAGGAGAACTATTGCTCCTCTTAGCAAAGTGTCCAAAAAATGTATCAGCATTCCATGAATGGATGCATAAACCATATTTCCTCTACTAAGAAATATCTTACAACTTTTGCATACCGGGAGCTATGACCTTCTGTATAGAGTGATATCAGCTCCAGTGGTAATCCTGGATGCAGACATGTCTACTGGAAAAGAATTTACAAAGCAAAGTACAAGCATAATGTAGCAGCCATTTCTTGGCTCATTTAAAGTAGCTTGTTTAATGTTTTACAGCTTTGCTTTTCTTGAAATCTTAAGAGTTATAGATATTGGTAAACTTTCAACTGGAAAAAGCATTAAGGAGAACACCCTAGCTTTCATTTGGCTTTTTTTTTTTAGGAGATCTCTAAATTTTTTACACAGAAGTGAGGATTAGTTCAGACCCAATTTAGCAGCAGCAGAAATAATGTTTTTAAAATATAGAAAAATATTTTTTTCAGGATTAACCAAAAACCAGTGAAGAAAATGGAACTTGAACACTTTTTTTCTACATGCCAGTTCAATGCTATGAAGACTCAACCAATTTGCTCTAATAAAAAATACAGAAGAAATAAAAGGAGTGATCACATTTCAGTGTCCTGAGATATTATATACATAAATATATGTGTGTGGTTTTTTGCATATTGTACAATTTTGGAACAGTATCATAGAATCATAGAATCATAGAATCATAGAATCATAGAATGGTTTGGGTTGGAAGGGACTTTAAAGATCATCTACTTCCAACCTCCCTGCCATGGGCAGGGACACCTTCCACTTAACCAGGTTGCTCAAAGCCCCATCCAACCTCGCCTTGAACGCTTCCAGGGATGGGGCATCCACAGCCTCTCTTGGAAGCCTGTTCCAGTGCCTCACCACCCTCACAGTCAAGAACTTCTTCTTTACATCTAACCTAAATCTACCCTCTTTCAGTTTAATGCCGCTACCCCTTGTCCTATCACAACATGCCCTTGCAAAAAGTCCCTCTCCAGCTTTCTTGTAGGCCCCCTTTAGGTACTGGAAGGCTGCTATAAGGTCTCCCCAGAGCCTTCTCTTCTCCAGACTGAACAAAACCAACTCCCTCAGCCTGTCTTCTTAGGAGAGGTGCTCCAGCCCTCTGATCATCTTCATAGCCCTCCTCTGGACTCTCTCCAACAGGTCCATGTCCTTCTTATGTTGGGGACCCCAGTGTTGAATGCAGTACTCCAGGTGGGGTCTCATGAGAGCAGAGCAGAGGGGGAGTCACCTCCCTCAACCTGCTGGTCACACTTCTTTTGATGCAGCCCAGGATACGGTCAGCTTTCTGGGCTGCAAATGCACATTGCCGGGTCATGTTGAGCTTCTCATCAACCTTCCAATATGTTGTGGAGGTGATTTTGTTGTGATGGAGATGGTATCTTTTAACAGAGACTGCGATGTCAGAATGTTGCATTTCAAATCCAGCTCCTGCCACTGGCCTTGTGATGAGCAATTCCCCCTCCCTAAGCCTGCATTTTACCTCCTTCAAAGAGAAGATAATGAAACTGACCTCCTTTATAAAGTACTTTGAGATTTACTGATGAAAAGTACAGGAGAAGAGCAAGGCAACTTTAATTATTTGATGTAATCAAGAACTTAATGAAACTTAATGCCTTGTTGATGTAACATTTGCATTTTCTTCGGGTTTTCAGTGCATTTTTTCCAGCGTAGCAAACTGGTGGATAAGGGCTGAAGGAATAATCTGTTGTGAAGAAATAAAGAAACAGATGTCTCTGCCTTTCAAAAATTAATAGCAGTGTTAAATCATATAGCCTGAGGTCACAGCTCTTGAACCGCTAGAGCCAAACTTTCACTTTCAGCATTGCTTGGCAAGCCTATGAAGTCCCAGGCAGAAGACTTGTGGGAATCCATAATAATGAAAAATGTAGCTGCAGAAGTTAATGCAGGCCTTGTTGTTATAAATGTAGGCAGCATTGGAGAGACTGGAAAGAAGGGCAGGGACCTGGGCTCCTCACGGGGCTCAGCCCCCCTCCTCGGTGCTACCCACAGAGCCTTTGGAGTGGTGGCGCTTCCCATCAACTCTGAGGGCTATGTCTGCTTCGAAATGGAAGTGGAGATATTCCTGTTTTAAACCAGCAGCTGAGGCCTGAGGGACAATAAACAAATCTGCAGAGACCTGTGATAAAATCATAAAAGTTGAAACTACAGCTTTAAAAGCGTGGTTCTCAGTAAGACTTAGGAAATCCATTCTCTGCGCAAATAAAATTAACCATGCAACTAAGACATCCCCAGATTCAGGATAAAAGTTATCCATTACTAACTTTATATTCTTGCCTTTAGGCTGCCAATTTGAGATGAGTTAATACGTTGAAAGTTCATTTAGCTATAGCCATGTGAAAACACAACCATGGCAGTACAAAAATACTATGAGAGAGGCAGGATGCTGTAAAATAACTCATTGGAAGATGCTTGGCCCAACTCAATGCTTTTTGACATTATTGGCAAGCTGACTTTGGACTGTTCCAGTCAGTTCCTTAGCATTTCTAGGTCTGCCTTTCTTCAAGGCAGCTGTAAAGGAACTACTTCATTTCAGCATCAGTCACCATTCATTGCTATACTGCTTGTGTGACACAAAGCCTTTATTTCCTCTTTCTGACCTTCCAGTGAGGTTGATTTGAGGTCTGTTGGCACGATGTATTTCCATAGCACAAGAGGATGGGATTACCTAAATCTGCATTCTGCCTAGTTGCAGGCAGGATGGAGCTCAGTGTGAGCAAATTTACCTTCCTGATGTATCTAGGACAGCACCAGCTCTACAAGTCAGCAGGGAGGTACCTCAGTGAAGTTCTTAGCTCATTAGTCCTCACATTGGAATTTTTGGCAGAAGCTATTTTTATTTAAACAACGCCAGGGTTTTCAATATTATTTCCTCATAACTGGAGTAGGCAAATGGAGGCTTCAGACATATTAGAGATAAAGAGTCTGAAACTTGCAATGTTATTACAAGGAAGGGAAACAAAATATTGTAGAGAGAAGAAATAGGCTACTTCAAACATCACTAGAGCTTCGTAATTATATCCTTACTTCTGTTGACTCTGCTTTGAGAAGTAATTTCAGTTTCAGGATAATTAGAGAAGTCCTAGAAACACTTTACCAGGAAAGGTCACTGTGTGTCAAATCCCTAGAGATACCTTACAATATACTCTCATGGGTTTGCAAAAGAGTAGTATTTCCTGAAATAGACTGGAATGTTCTTGTTCATAAAGCAGTATTGTTTAACATTGGTTTGGGACCTGTTCAATTCACTTCCCTGCAACAGACAATTTTGCCATCCTCTGAAATTGAGGCAGAACTTTCTAGCATGTCATTGCTCTAATGTATTGAAATTGTGGGACAGAGAATTTATTTCCCACCAAATTTCCCAAAGAATGATGTGCTGCAAAGAGAAATTGATTACAAGCAGAGATGTCTGGTCCCTCTGGGAAAGACAGCTTTAGCCATGGCTGGAGGCTGTGAAGATATCGACATACAAAGTACCGAGAACACTTTATAGTACTGCAGTACAGCTGCTGGCCACCTTCAGATTTATCGCAGGACTTGCCCACTTGAGGAAAAAGAATGTCATTTTAGGGATGATTAAGCTTCTACTTTTCTATAACTGTTTTAAAAATATTAAGACTTCATGGGGATACTTACAGCTCCACTCCCGTAGGACAAAACCACAGAAAGAAACTGTTGGTCCCCAAGTTGCTCATAGCCTTATTTTCAAGTTTCTGACTCCATTTCCCCTCTGTTCCCTCTGTGCTGGGATGTTCTAACTGTGCTGCAGTGATTGGATGTGACACAAATTTCCGGCAGCTATCTTCTTTTCTGGACAATAAAACCTTACTGGGGAACAGGACACAGCACATATCTTGGGCTGATTTTTGTCTCCTGATTTTTGCATAAGTTTGAATTCATGTGGTGTGTCTGGGGTGGCATTTGGAAGCAGAAGGACATTCAACAGGAAGAACGCACCACTAAAGTTTTGAGAGTGTTCACAGGCCTCCTATTAATTCAGTATTGCTAACTCAAAATAAAGATTAATCCCATCTGAAGCTATGGCAGTATTTAATTACAGTTTGTCTGTATTGTACAGTCCCTTTATTCTTTAAACCTTAAATTTAACCCAAGCTAAATTAAGTAACTGAAAATCCTTAATTAGCCAGAGCTAGTGTGCTAGCTGAACTTCAGTAGTGAGATTAAATCTGAAAATAGGTGATTCCGAAAAGATAATAAATGTTTATATGGCCTGCATACAGATTTGCTCCCAGTTTTGGTTACAAGTGTGGTTTCTGTCTCTTCATGCTAGTAACAGAATAAGAACATGGGCAAGGAATTTTCTACATTGCATAATTTTGCCCCAACTCTGTTACCACCAATGTTACACTAAAAATGGGGAACTGAGGAGCTTCATCTCTGCAAGTGTGTGGCTTGTGCATCTAGTGCTATGGGAGCAGTCACACATCCAGGACCACACAGGAGTGCAATGGCTCAGACATGCAGCTGAGCTTGCTCACCTTGGCTCCTCTCTGCAGGAGCTGATGAAATCCATCTTTGGAAATGACATAGTTTCTTAAACCTTGAGTGGCTATTCCCAGTTCAGCTCAGTGACTTTTAGTGGAGCTGGTAAGCAGTTGGTTCCCCTTGTCCAGGAATTCTCCTGGCAGAGAGGGGAATTTTCGAGGTGGCACTAAAGCAGTTTAAAATGTCTGGAAATAACCTTATGCTAGAAAGTGGGGTGGGTTTGGAAGAGATTCTTGGAAGGAGATCATGGCTGTGGCTGGAGCTTGCAGCTCTAGGATACTGGAAGACACCCTGGAGGACAGCAGTACCCAGGCATACAAGGCTTCTGCACAGAGTGGTGTCCAACGCGTCTCCCAGTTTCCAGGGTCCTCACTATTTTCTCCCTTGCCCTCATCCTGTTCTCCCTATCAAACTGTCCTTCCAAGCAAAGCTTCCCAGGGAAGGAAGACATGCAAACTAGACTGGTATTTCCTTAGTTCATTGAAATATATTATCTGATTTGGTACTCGGATACTTAAAACACAAGATACCATCATTCACCCAGACCACAAAAACGTTTCTTTTTAAAAATGCTACAGTGACCAGTTTGTGATTTTGATTTTATTTCCTTCCAAAATAGACTTCCCAAGGTGGCTACATTTTGATGGTGAACAAAATGACCTCAGTTTTCCTTTAGAAACTGTAGGAAAGAAAGTACGCATGCTCAACAGAGCAAGCCCTTAGCGCCATGTCCTGCTGGAGGCTGGAAAAGCTCCTGGGCTCTCAATGGCACAGCAGTCTCAAAGGCCTAAAAATAAGTAGGAGAACACCACTGCTCCTAAGAGAGAGCTTGTGCGTACATGACTGCACATGTTATTTATAAGACTGCTTCTCTGCCAACCCCTCTGTCATCATGTCCTCCAGCTCTGCTTTTGCGTACGTCAAAACCATTGGTATTAGTTGGGCTGTTCAGTTTTTATTGGAAACTGGGCCCCGAAAACAGAGCAAGGAAACATGTTTTCAGCCATTTGTGCTGTAGTGCATGTTGCTTTATTTATGAAGCAGGAATGCTTCATCTGCCATCAAGGCCATTTCATTCCTGGTGTTTAAATATAATGCGACCCAGTTCCCTGCTTGAGGAATATGTTTTATTTCCATATTGCTCATGATTTTTGCACTTTTTATTGCCAGAATGGAAAAGTTCAGATTATCCCTCCCAATTTGTGCTGTAAGGCCACATTTCAGCTTCTTTCCCCAGCAAGCAGCCACAAATCTGTTGCACTGTTTCCTCCCTCCCCACTCTGTGAGGTCAATGAAACCTCTGCAAAGGGGTGAATTTCCACACCAGTGCAGTGTGGAGGCACTGGCAGCGGGGCCACGGGGGCTGGGTGAGGAGGCCAGCCGCAGCCCTGGGCTGGTCGGAACCAGACCCCGCCGGTTCCAATGGCCTCCCCCGCCGATCCCTGAGGAGCCTGCGCCGGAGCATCGCCTTCCTGACAGGAACCGTGGCCATGGGGAGCCCACACTGGAGCAGGGGAAGGTGTGAGAGGGAGGGAGGGGCTGAGAGAAACTGGTAAGTGCTGCCCGACCCCTGTCCCCCCACGGCGCTCAGCGGGGCTGGAGGAGTCTGGGGGGAGAGGGGGGTGCTGGGCCTGGCAGGGTGGGGAGAAGAGGTCCTTTCCTGGATCCTTCTAATTAAGCAGTTTGTGAACTTCTACGTGTCTTGGCCTAGTGGCTCACAGTTCTCTTTTCATGAGGAAAATTAAACTTTATTTGAAATCTGAATACAGTAAGTGGGGGAGGGGGGAGGCATGCCTTGTAATAAGGTGTGAATAACTACACGTCCATCAAGTTCCTTATTTTGTTTGACTTCAGTTTTCGTGTCCCATAGTAAGTTCAAAATGAACTATCACTATCTGGAGGTGTCGCAAGATGTTTAGATAGCAGTTATACCCTGTGTAAGTGATGGATGTACCTTCTAAGCACAGACAGTGTTCCTGGCACAGGAAGTACCCCTGTTATGCCCTGGTTTTGCCCCCTCTTAATGCCCT
The DNA here is from genome assembly GCF_026419915.1 of Harpia harpyja. Classification (NCBI taxonomy): domain Eukaryota; kingdom Metazoa; phylum Chordata; class Aves; order Accipitriformes; family Accipitridae; genus Harpia; species Harpia harpyja. Next base: position 63,973,459 of record NC_068969.1, read on the forward strand.
CTCCTCAGCCTCTGTTCTTGGCCATTTTCAGTGGCCGCTATCTTCCAGTGGTACTGGAACAAGCAGGCCCTTTGTTCAATCCAGTTCAATTCACCTAACAGTTTTCTTGTGGCCTTCAGAGAATACATTAAATCCTTCCTCACTTGTTTCCTGGAAATTTCAGGAAGCTGAAACTGCCCTAGCTTTACAAATATGGCTGAAAGACATGACACCAGCTCCCTGTTCCACAGGTGATAAAAATGACATGGAGAAATCATATGCTTGTAATGTGGCTGCTCATACTGCAAAGATTACTTAAATGTAGCACATCTATGGTTTTTCAGCTCTAGAATTCTGATCATAGGTACAGGATCTGGCACATGATTCTTATCAGGGATTTATCTACTCTTTTTACTCTTTATAGCATAAAGGAAGTCCCGTTTATCCCAAAATATAAAATGGCATATAATGACTGGAAGGCCAGGGGGAGCTTGAAGTAGATGTTGGTGAAAACTCTAGGATCCACTAAAACAAGTGGGAACCTAAAGCTGAAGTATGTAACAGTACTAGAGTTAATGTAAGTAATCTCAAGAAAGGAGACTGTTAAGGCAATATTTTGTATGTACTTGATGAGGAGTGAGATGACAATGCTGTTCAGGGCCATCTTTGTATTACAAATCACATAGTCAGAGAGAGCTGTAATTGTATTGCCTAGTGTAGAAGGAAAAGCGCATGACAGTCAAGCGGAAGAGAGCTACCCTTCCTTCAGGTGACAAGGCACCCACAAAGACAAATCAGACTCTCTGCTGGCAATGTTTTACAGCTTCCACTGCTGCCTTTACCAAGCACAGGCAAGAGCGTAGCAACAGAAGCAGGCTGAGAAGAAAAAGAAAAATTGCTGACTAACCCAGTGATGGGGTGAAGGCTGTGGAGGGTGTTGTAGTGATACAAGAAGTAACCACCTGAGAGCTAGACATTATGCCTCCCCTGCCTGATGGCTTTGGCTTGAGATTATACAGACAGTGTTTTCACCAGTTTCAAATAACTCTCTTACCTGCACTGAGGTGGGCCGAGGGCTTGCATTGGAGCTGCTACAGGTGTTACAGGTGTTCTTGAGATGACTGTATGACTGTGCCATTTACCTCCACTTTGCAATGGGCATTTGGTGGTATCGTGAGCCTATTGTAACTGAAACATGCAACAAGGCTGGCAACAGATTGAGATACAAACCTTTTCTTTCTTTCATCTGCAGTTAGGGTGTGTAAATGAGCTGTTCGTACAGAGGTAAAGCAGAGTTCGGTTGGAGTTCGTTTGTTGGATTCATGGGCATGAGGTCCCAGAGTTTATGTCCACTTACTCCATGATCTCACCTAATATTTTTTTTCTGCTTTGTATTACCTATCTTTTCATTCTGTCCAGACCAAATGTCTACTTGTTGCTGGCACTCTCGTGCTGGTAATCTCTGAATGTACTCACTACTTGGGTCCAGCTTATGTTATTTTATTCCTTCAAAGATACTGTTGTTGTTTGCATTGTTATGACTGCAGGATTTGTTCAAAGGGATGATTGAATTTTAGAATAATTAAGAAAAAATTTCCAGTTTATTCTGACACTGGTTCTGTTGATCTTGTAGGGGTCACAGGATAGACATGCTCTTCCAGTTAGGTCTATTTGTACTGCCAGTTTTCCTAAAGATTTTTGTGAGGTTTAATTCAGTCTCTAGGATAAATATATTTGGTTGGTAGCATGGTGTCCCTGTTACCACTCAGATAGCAGTGAAAGAACTAATTTTCCAAAATTTCATAGAGTAAACAGATTATTTAGGAAACACTAGGGGAAATTGCCCAATTGGGGAAAAAACTCTTTGAAGAGCTTTGTAGGAGACTTTTCACCCTTTTTGTGTGTGTGTGTAGTGATGAATAACTAAGTCTCAGAGAAGTAACCCAGACAGGTGCACAGTGCCCAGGATCACAAACTTTTCATGCCTGGAGCTTCCATTGAGCACCACCACCCACAGAAGATTGCCAGGCTGGGTCAAAGAAGTGAGACAGACTTCCTTGCCAGCAGACAACTTGTCCCCTGTAGTTTCTGCCTTGCACTGCTTGAGTAATACCTTTAGGGGAATATGTAATAATAATGGAAAACATGCTTTTCAACTTTTGTTCTCCCTAGTCTGTCCCTGGAAGGGGGAAAGAGTTCTCAAGACTTGGGGTGGCCTTCTCTTCCTTCAGAGATCTGGGACCTCCCAAGCAGGATATAGTTTAAAATGAAATTTTTTAAGAAAGAAGGAAATGGGATGTGTGGGAATGACAAGGGGAAAGTAAAAGCTAAAACGGATAATTCAAGAGGACATATGAAAGGGCGGGAGAGAAATTTTATTAAATTAGAAAAATAAATAACAAATTAAATAGAAATAGGTTTACAATCATATTACCATGCATATTAATTTCTGCAAAAATTTGATTCTCTGTTTCAGGCTTCTTCAAGCCCTCTCTCTCTGTAGCTGGTGCTGTTCAAACTGTGGTGAGGATCTGAGCCACCAGAGCCAATTTCAATTCCAAATCTAAACATAAGCAATGGCTTGTGAGGTTGAAATTCCTTTGAGGCTCACCCAACTTCAATTTTGCTTTATTCCTCCAGGGGAAACATTTTCTCTTTGAAGCTACAGTCCAACCCATTGCATTGCAGGATATAAGTTTAGGTTCTCCTTTAGGCTAGCCTGTCCTGGGACATTTTATGCACTGTCCCTTCATATTACACTGATAGAAAAAGAGAGCTCTGACGTTGAAACTGTAAGTGATGAGTTGATGTTAGGAGTTTAGAAGGCTGGAAAACATTCAGTTTTCCAAGTCTCTCTGTCTAAATTAACATTTAAAATCAAAAGCATTGTGAATTTAATTAGTCCAGATGTTTGAAGGTGCAATATTAATGGTAATTTATCTTCCCTTTTTTTTTCAAAGTAATCTTGGAATTATCATGAGAAAGATGGTTACCAGAGGGTTATTACATGTACTGTTTTCGTGTTGTCATATGCCACAGGCAAGAACAACACTTTGAAGAGAATTGTTTTTTTCTGAGAACAAAGATAAACTACTGTAAACTAATTGCTAAGCTGCAGCACAGTAGGTAAAGTAATGGAAAAGTACGGCATTAATGAGTTGTATGAAGTCATCTTCTCTGAAAAATGAGCTTGCTCTAAAAGCACTGATAGCCAATTACAAGTACTTTTGATATAGTTGTACACATGGATCCCATAGTGCTGGATGTTGTATAAATGTAAAAGGCTAGCCCAGCCCTCAATGGACTGACTTCTAAGTAATGAATAAAAATGTGGAAAAAGGACTAATTCATGTTACTGTTCCAGAGAATATTGGAGAAGCAAAAAGGCTATCATTTTATGCAAAGCTGAGTAGGGAGGAGAGGTGTAAAATCAAATACCCTGGCACCCAAAGAACCTTAACTTTATCCTGAACAGTACAATATCCCTAGGATTTAATACAGATGTGAACCTCCAAGAGCCTTTGTGACCACAGTACCTTAGTGTTCACCAGGACCAAATAATCCTTGATCGGTGTCTGACTGGGTAAGCAACATGTTTTCTTAATTGGTCAGAAGTTGTGGCTGAAGGCAGAGAAAGCTTGTACCTCTCTTTTTTCTATCTTCTAGTGGAGTAAGAAATCTGTAGTGTTCTGTTAAAACTATTTGGAAAGAAGGAAAGATTTTCAGAGTAGACAGTCCAATTTAAAACTCCATTTTAAAATCAACTTACATTTTTATGGGTTCAATCCCTGAATTTTCTGAGACTTTCAGAAAAAAAATTATGGATTTGAAAGTTTCTGTTCTCAGTGTCTATGATGTTGTGAAGTTAAATGCAACTGTCATCAGTGTTCAAACTAAAGGGGGATGTGGACAAGGTGTTTCCGTCCTCTGTTTTCCATTTTTTGATTACTATCTCTTCTTGTAAATTTTTGTAGAGATACATATGGAGAAAACATTGCCTCGGTTAAACCTAAGTGAGAAACATCATGTGAGGATGCTTGAGTATGTCACAATTCACACAGGACAACATCAGAAATAGATAGTGATTTTTGACTTGTTAAGGGCATGATTTTAAAAAACCAAGTGCTGAGTTCCATGAGGGGAAACTCTACTTTGTCTTCAGCCTTCAAACTATCATCATTTTTTGAAATCTAACCTGCAATTACTAGTGTCATGGATCTTCTTCTGGGGATTTTCATCTCATTTCTATTTTTCTGCTTCATAAAACAACAGACTAATTTGAAAGAAATAAGAAAACTTCTTTTTTTTTTGATCGACTTCCTTTAATCAAATCAAAAGCCTCTCGTTTTTTGGAGGTTAGAAAGATTATTCAAAAGCAAAGCAACAAACCTTTCTGTCAGACCTCCAGTTGTCAACAGGCTACAATGGGGCCCAAGACTATTTACAACAAAGACTTTTGCTGATTCTTTCACTGCCTTGATAGAGCACCTGGGGCAAATCAGATAATCTGTTTGGTTGTCACTGACCTCCCATTGAAGTGTGCTGAGGGCGAGATGTCATTCCACTGTCTGTTGATTTCTTTAGGAATATACCATTCATCGAGTTTTACCAAGACTGGGCTTTATCCCAATTCTAGGCTCCACAGTTCCGTCAGATATCAGCAAACTGTGCTTAATAGTAGTATTCGTATATACTGCCTTTCATCCAAAGAAGTCAAAGTGTTCAGAAACAAATTAAAGTTTTGCAATACTTGCTGGCATATCTCCTGTAAGATTTGTCCTGCTGTAATTAAGGCAGCTTTTGATAAATTGGGAACCTTCATCTCCCCCCCAGCTGTGGGGCCCAGGTAGTTCCACTAGGGTTTTGGGCAAAGTCTCTTACTAAAATGATGAAGATTTTGCCTTAAAACTCTCCCTTTCCTCCCCCACAACATGCTATTTTATGCAGTTTACTACTTTATGCCACTTCTAGAACAGGCAATAAATGAAAGCTACCGCCCTTGTTTTTTTGTCTTTGGATGTGGCAATATATTGCCCTCTGAGCTTACCCAACCACACAATTATCCCTAAATTAAAAAAGAGAGAGGGAAAGCAAAGAAAAGCAAGAATGCAGAGTGGGTGGGAACTGGCTGATTGGAAAGCAGCTGGCAGATTAAACACAGACAACTGAAGATGGAACGACACGTGGGTGCTGCCTTGCCAAATCCCTACAGGGGGGAAAATGCCAACTAGATTTCAATGAATAAGCAATTAACATTATATTAGATTACTGCAAATAAACACTGATTTGGTAAGAAGTCAGGCAAATCATTAATACGAAGAACAGGGGGACCCAGATGGGATAATATGTGAAAGCTCAAACCAAAGCCATTCTGTCTGGACTGTCAGTTTTACAAAATCAGTATCAGGGTCAGTCAGTATCTGAATGTTGTTGGTCTGAATCCATGTGGCCAGATGCTCCATGAAGGTGAATTTGGGAGCATTTCAATTAAATTAGTGTAATTAGGCTGATTTCCACCAGCCGATCTGTCTCTAGAGACTCAGTTTGCCTTTTCTGATTAAATATCATTGCTAGTTAAACTTCTAATCACTTTCAGAAGTATATTAATAAAACAGAAAGCAAAGGAAACACAGATGCAACAGAAAGGTGTATATGGGTGGGCAGCCTGGAGAGCAAGGTCATGGGGACAGAAACAAAATAAATTGATGCATGATGTCAGGCACTGCCCCATACTACAGCCCTGCTTCATTTTGGAGGACCAGGGAATCTGAAGAGAGATGAAGGGGGAAGGGGAATTTAATGCCAAAGTTCTGGGTTGAATACATTCCTTTTTCACTTCATATCCTACTCCAAACCTTGTTCCTCACCAGTGTGGGCAGGAAATTCTGTTTTCAATTCTACTAGAAATCTGATGTTGGAAGGTGATCAAATGACCCCAGTAGTTGGTCACTGGGACAGCCATCTACTTTATTGTTGTCCCCATGACTTGATCCAGCCCCAGGGGAGGAAAACTATATGAGAGATGCTAAAGCTGGCTTAGCCAGGTCTTCCCTGGGGGAAAACAGGAAGTATCACTTCGTGCAGAGAAGTTTCCCTCCATTTTAGGGGACTAAACAAGTTGGCTAGGGAAGCAGCAAAAAAAGGCAAGCCCATTTTTTTTCTTGTGTACTATCTTGGGCAATTTAATCTGATCCATAAATGGGTTTTTCAGGTGCTGTGATAAACATTTTATCAATGTATGGCCATTTTAGGCAAAGAACCTTAATTTCATTTTGAGGATATAATTGAATTCTGAAACAAGGTCCAAATATGTCCTTTGTTTTTAAGTCTTTTCTTTCATGTTGGGGAGAAATGACACTGAGAATACAGGCTTTTTATGCTAGAAAACATATCTGCGTTCACCTCCAGCAGGGGCTCTGTTGTGTGGTGCCCTTTACATAGGGAATGTCGCTTCCCCTATGTTGGTGACTGAGAATGGAGGCCATGCTCTGTAACTTATGCTAAACAATACTGCGTCAAGACGTCCACTGATTTTGTTTGGCTCCTCTTGAAGCAGTATCTCCTACTGTTTCAGCAGGAATAATGCTGCGTGGACCTACTGAATAGCATTGCTCTAGCTTACATTGGCCTTCAAGTCACCAGATTTAATTTTGCTTTGGCTTTAATTTATCTGGACTATTTCAATTTATGTTTCTCCCTTCTTCAGAACTGAGGCTGACTAGAACTGTGGGAAGGAAGGCTGCATCAGCTTAACTGAATTCCTATGATGAAGTGGTGCGAGTGTTTGCTTAGACAAGATTCAGATGCATTGGTTGGAAATAAGCAAAAAGAAACTGCTAGGGGAGAAAAAGAAATTTCATATGGCTTCCAGAACATTTGCTGCAATTATTTGAGTACTCATTGGAATATTCTCTGTACCTTTTCTGAATCACAGAAGAAAAAATAAATATATGTGTGTTATTATAGTACCTAGAAGCCTGATGTTGGCTTTGCTAGGTCACAGCTAAATATGTAAGAAAAAGATGCTTCCTGTTTCAAAGCTTTTGCTGCCTGATCAGATTCTATTACCGAAATGGAATTCAGTGCTCTGGCAGAAGGACAGTGTTTGGTTACAAATGTGAGAGGTCATGAATTTTTCTGGGAAACATGTGTCTATAGCAAACTTATGTTTCATCAGAACAATAGGTTTTTTTCACAAAACTGATTCAAATTCATGTTTCACTTGGAAAAAGAAAAAGGGAGTAGATCTTCTGAAGATATGTGCTAACTTTTTGCTAAGAACTGTACTCATTTTTGCAAGTGATTAAACCAAAATTCTGCTAGTGTAATATTTGTATTGAATTGAAAAGTTTTGAAACATTTTTAAAAGAAATTGTAGGAGTTCTTCTATCCTGACTGAGGATGGGGAACAAACATTTCAGCTGGGGGGTGGGGGCACTATAAAAATATTTCTTCTGTCCTTTTTAATCAACCCTTTGAAACCGAATGATCACAATACATCAGAAAGTAACAAAGCTTTGTCCTAGCTGTGTTCATATATGGATATAGGTGAGATGCTGAAAAAAAAAAAAAAAAAAGCATAATCTTTTGGGTAGATAAGAAAGAAGGGTTTATAATGCTAAAAGCCTCTGATTTTATGGCAGCAGTATCCATCAGTTTAAGATATGATACCTCCTTATAAGCCTTGTACTATGATATCATGATAGAGGGTATTGGTTGTGCCAGTTCCCCAGTTTTTACAGATTTACTCACCAAGAATAACTTCCCTGAAATATACTAGAATGTATAAAGTCTATTAAATTTTGAAATTTTTCTTACTACCTATACAGAAGTAATGGGACTATCAGATATTAAACCAGGACTGTGTCTGAACATGACTTATTTGCTGTGTTATGCAGACTTTCTAGGTTTGCTAGTCACCAAAATTTATGGCCTAAGATGGTTTCTCTTTGAACACCTGATGCTGTTGGATGTTTGTCATATTCATGAGTGGAACAACTTTGTTTTTATCTTTGATAACATTTTATATGATTAATTCAAAGGAAGCAACGGGGCTAAAGAACTGCAAAAACTGCTGAGCTAAGACCTGTCTTCGAATTAAGCATGATGGAAATGCTGCTTTACATAGAGATATGTCACTACTGTGGCCTGCCAAGATAGAAAGGTTAGTATTGTGAAAATACATAGCAGCAGCATGTAGAAGCAAGGAAGAAAATAATAATGCAAATGAACCTGAGATTGTGAGCTTTCCCAGAACTTAAAACCTGAATGTTGGTGAAATCGTACCAGTGTAAGAAATTGCACGTCTTTTGCCCTCACACAGTTGTTGCCATGGCTACTTTTTATTGCATTTTCAATCATCTTGGACATTCCTTCTTCTCCTAAATTTTTAAAAACATGACTGTACTGAATCACAGCAAAAGTCCATCCAGCCCAGTAACCTGCCTCTGGCAAAGGCCCCAGAGGTAAGTTCCTAGAGGACCCGCATTTTCCTATAATCTTTTTCTGGTCTCAAACAGTTTGCAGTTCAGGTATTCCTAGTCTGGAAATGCATTATGTCTTTTCTGTAATGCTTAATAGATTTGCCTCCTGCAAACTTGTCCTACCTCTCTTCTTGAATCCGTGCAAACTTCTAGCATCTTCAACATTGTCTGATGAGAAGCTGTACAGCATAATCACATATGGTGGCTCTTCACACCATTTTCTGTTTGCTCTGAAACTGTTATCTCGTAGTTCCCTTTTGCACCCTATAGTTTTTGTTCTATACTGAAGAAGCATTAAAAAAAGGATGTGTGGCCCAGTGCTTAGGACAGAAGAAACGTGGATTCAATTTCTTGTGATTCCACAAATTTTCTGTATGGCCTTGGGTGGGTTTGTCAGCCTACAGTGAGAAGGGGGGGATCTTATGAAAGTCTTCAGCCCTCAGATGGGTAAATGTAGAGAAAATGAAGCAACAATGTTCTGAGAGGTTTAGACCAAAAGCAGGCAGGAGCAAAAGGCACAAGTTTCAAAAATAGAAATTCTGACTAGAAAAAAGAACACTTTTTTTCACAAAGATGTGGTCAAACCCTGCAGTAGGAGCCCAGAGAAGCTGTGGGGTATCCATCCTTGGAGTTATTCAAAACTTATCTGGGCCTGGAGTAACCCAAGCTGGTTGGTGCTGCTTTAAGCAGAAGTTAGACTAGAGCCACTTGAGGTCCCTTCAAACTTAAATTGCTCCACAATACAGTGATTTTAAAGTATTTGATGTGTCTGTGCCTCAGCCTATAAAATAAGGGCATTTCCCTACCACTGCTGAGGGTTATGAAGCAAAATAAATATAGTAAGGAGTTCAAACACCTGGCAACAAAGACATGATACTGTCACTGGTTCAGTATTTAGAAGAGGTCACGGGCTTGAGGTCTCAGGGGCATTGAAAACCATGCTTAATACCTTCCAGCTGGGCAAGCTTTCATCCAGTTTCTATATCCTATTTGTCTAGATGGAAATTCTGGCTTGGACTCTCCATGGAGTCTTCCTCTGCTGTTGAATTCATATTCACATGAAGCCTTTCCATTCATTCTTTTCCTTCATGGGCCCAAAAGAGATCACTTAGCTCAGCATTACCCTCTACATGCTCAATACAACAACAGTTTTGCTTTAGGACAAACTGACAAATTGAGCAGTCCAGTCCTCCTGTCCAGGAACAAACAGGAGCTGGTTAGATCATTGCTTTTAGCTGTTAGGAAGTGTCCTTTTTCATAGCTGGTAAAGAAATGCCTTGCTCAAAACCAAATTCCTTGCTAGCTTCCTGTTTGGAGAGGAGCTTTCTTCATAACTTGACAGGGATGTTGAGGGTTTGGTTCATCTCGTCAAGCTAGCTTCTAGCCTGAGGAACTGATAGTCACTTTGCCTGTCCAGAGTCCTCCTGAGGACTGATGCTTACTATCCTGGCTGTAAATAATGCACACCAGTAGCGAGGTATGTGTGAAGTGTGGTAAACTCTGTTCAATAGGAAGCCAGATTAAACCACCTTAAATCCTTAATCCTGTCGGTTTTATCCTACAAAATGAAGAGGGGTGGGTAGAGACACACTTTCTTCACTTTGAGGAAGTAAAAAATGCAAGAATTACTTCCTTACCTCTTCTACATTAAAGCATAATCAGTGTTACTCTTCAGGGGAGAAAGTGTCTGTATTTGTCTCCAGAATAAAACTGTGGGGAAAAAAAAAAAAAAAAAAGAAAGAAAAGAAAAGGAAAAAAAAGATAAGAATTCTCTAATTACCATTGGAGAAAAGGTGTGCCACAAAAAAAAAAAAATCCTGTTCACACAGAAAAAAGGTATAACTAGTTTTTCATTGTAAAATTACCCTTAGATCATAAGAACTCAATTATAGTGCCCTGCTAACTGGTGGCTTTCACACATTGTGGTAAAACCATATTGATTTTAAAAAAAAAAAATTCCTTCTGGTTATATATTTGATTTTGCTCTTGGTCCTGAGATATGGTATATTGTTTCACACCTTATTGTATCATCCTGGATACTTCATCAGAATAAAATACATTCTCATTTACAAAACTATTTGAGAAAAACAATGAAATAAAAAATCTTTTGCACAGCTCAGTCAAAGCACAGACAGCTTTCTTGAGTCACAATAAGGTTCATAGAATCTGACAGAAGTGCAGGGGACCACATTTTAAATCCAGATTAGCATGAGAATTAGGAAATCTTCAGTCATTGTGGTGTAGTATTGGACTGTATTTCTGGTACCTGCATGCTGTCATGAGAATTGAGCTGCTTGTATCAGAGCCAATGTCAGGAAAAATGACAGCTTTACATTTGCTTTTGGTGGTGTTTCTCTCCCATGACTTTGGCGAAACTTTGGAAAGGGTGAGAAACATGAGGTGTTGTGACATTTTTTGAGGCCACAGGTTACTAGAAAGCACAAAAAAATATGGAAAGACAAGGTTTTGCTGAAGGGGATTGATGAGAGCAGAGTCTAACTGAGCAGCTTAAAGGACATTTCTCTTTAACTGTATGCAGAGATTTGAGCTGACTCCACACATGGTAATGCCACCATCTGACATGCTGTGTCTGTGAAGCACCATGTCCTGACCTAGCTGGGGTCTAAAAGGATCACAGCTCTTATGCATCACTGTGGGCCTGCTAATAACTCTGGTGCCACTGGTATTTACCAAACTGGGCCTATGTACCATCATGCTTTATTGGGGTGAAGACAGACTAGAGCCCGAAACAGCAGTTTCAGCTTAAGGTATTTGTTTGCCAGACTCACCCAAAATGAGAGTTCAACACGAGTCACTCACGCCACTTTCACTAAGCTACTTTAAAATTACACTGGGGCTAAGTGGCTGCAGCTTCGTAGCCTGGAAACCAGAACTTCCTTCAAATTAACAGCTATGGGGTTTTATACTGTGGGGGATGGAGAGGCGTTGTTATTAAAAAGAAACATTGAAAAAGAAGGCTCCATTTTTACAGACAGCATGTAGAAGACTAGAAGTTGTAAATTGAACTTGTGGAAATTAGTATACAGTCTTACTCCCAATGAAGGATTGGTCCCTTCTTCATAAATCTGTAGATACTATTATCTCAGTCCTTGCCTCACTTCTGGTTTTCAAACCCACATGTCCAAGTAACTGTCAATTTCAAGTCAATATGTGGCCAAGGTGGATCTGCCTGTGGTGAGATGCTAAATTATCTTCTCCCCTACCCCCAGCTGCAGGTTTCTGTGCTCCCCTGCTATGCAGTGCGCTTACAGTGGCATGCCCCCACTCAGATAACAGCTGTGCCCCTTTCTGGTTATAAATGTACAGCCTTACAGAACAGAATCCCTTAGGAACAGTCCCTAATGTATGTGTATATAAAGATTTAGGTTAGATATGGGCAGAAAAGGGAAATTTCATCAAACCCTGCTCTCCCCAGGAGGAAGAAAGGTATGGGAGACCCTGAATGTGAGACTTCTCCCCATCTTTCTGCATAAATATATTATTATTATCACTCTGCTAGATTTCTATTGCCTGAGTTATAAGCATCTGTATGCATTCACCTGTCTAAATATGAACACCTTCCAGTGTTCATATTTACCTGAAATGAAGGAGTAATGGAAGCAGGTCTAGAAACAATGGACTCATGATTAGTCAAGAATGCAAATCTAAGTGGCCCTGGCTATAGTTGGGGAATTTGCAGATCTCGTAAATTATCATTGCTTATTAACCAGAGTGCAGCTATATCAGAAAAAAACTACACAAAAATTAATGTGGTTATAGAGGCTTTAAGTTTGGGGTTGTTTGGGTTTTTCTTCTTTTTTTTTTTTTTTTTTCCCATTTATCCTGAGATTGCAATGAAACATTTGAACAGTTTTGCTGCTGCTTCACCCAACATACAGCTATTTAATTCCGATCCAGAAACAGCACCATCTAGTGATCTGTAGTGTTTTGCACCCATGGGAAATTAAGCACTACCTGATGCTGAAAATGGTGTTGCAATTAGATATTATGGCAAATTCGTTAACCTACAGATAATTTGAATTTGCATAGTAAAATTAAGGCAACCCTTCTGAGGGAGTAATAATCATTAACTGTGAAATGAAATAAATGATTCAGAAAACAGGCAGCTTCTTCACTGCAGCAAACATAGTAAAATCTCTGAAGCCACTGGAGCCAGAAGGTAAGCAGTAACCTGTCATAGGCAAAGATGATGTGGGACCTGGTGGGAGTGAAGTGCTGGATTATAAATTAGACTCATAAGCCTTGTACTAAATTAGACTTGCTGTTTGTAATGTTAAACAGCGAATTAATCTTTTTTCACAAAGATGGGAAAATCCTTATTCAAATGTAAGGCAGCTTTTAAATGTGGAAGTGACCTAGAAGTTTAATTGGAAATCTCTTTTGATGAGATTTAAGTTCTTATGTCCCTGTTGGACTTTAAATCTAACCTGTAAAAACTGGGTCATCTGATTTTGTCATAGTTCTTTTGCCATTATTGCTCTTTCTGACCTAATCTTACATATTTCTTTTTCTATTTTTTTTAAATACGAGTGCAGAGTCAGTCCAGAAAATGGGTTTATTTAGTGCTGCAGGACAGCCAAATTGCCATCTTCACTGTTTTAAATAGATATTTGTCCCCATGGAAGACTTACAGTATTGAAAGAAAGTCTTAGATTCAGAAAAAAATGCATTTTTACAAAGATAAACAGGATTGACAGGTCGCTGAAATACACTTTTTTCTACTAGGTCTTACCACCTTCTTAGTTTCTGTTCCTCCCCAGGATTGATAATATACGCTACCCCATGAAGCCTGTCTGGTTTGTAACTGAGGGGTTACCCGCACTGTTAGCCATGGTTAAGTGTCTGCTACAGTAGGAGAGCTGCAATATCTGAGGACAGTAACTCTGGACCATTAGAGACAGGAAAGACAAAAGTCTTTGATGAAAGTCAAGAGAAAACTCAAATTCAATGAGTATCAAAGTGGCTTACTTCTACCAAAATAAGTTTGAGAATCTAGCATTCGATTTCCCACAACAAAATTTTCACTGCAGTTAGTGTAAAGGCTCCTAAAGTGATACAGTCTACTAGACCATTAGAAATGAGAAATGTATTTTTTATTACTATGTTAATGATTTCAAGGAATTCAGTAGTCAAAGATATTATTTTCTACATTTGGACCATAGAAGGTTATCTCTACTCTTTTTTGGTTTTCTCCTGAGAGTGATAGGGAGAAATTTTTTTAGTTTTGAGAGAAATTTCACCTCCAGAAATGTAAAAAATGCTAAGCCACAGGATAAGTTCAGGAAACAAGTAGAAGACAAACTGAGGCAAAAAAAAAAGCCCCAAACCAAGCCCCCTATGAATAGCAAACTTTTATATTTTTCTCATACTCACGAAAAAAATTGAGGGGGCCAAAGTATGGGAGAAATCAAGACCATACCAAGCCACATCTTTCTCTTGCTTCTTTCTTTTCATGTTACCATTTTAACTAGGAAAACTTTTGAAGTCATTGATTCCAATCTCCTGGTTTTTCAGTCAATCATCTTTTTGACTCACTCTCTCAATCAGCTGGAATGTATTAGCTGAAATCCAAATGTTTCACAATAACAGTTCAGCTTCAGCCATATTTACTTTTCCCAAGGAAGAATTTTAAATTCAATGAAAATGGCCACTTTGTTTCAAACTGGTTCTTTTAGCCAAAATAATAAAAAGAAAAATTTAATTAATTTGTTTTTCTTATTTGATCAACTCTAGTTCTGATCCCTTCAATTCAACAATAGTCAGTTATTGTAAAATTGATTTTGTAAGTAAAGAAAGGTTTTGTGATATTCCATTTCTGGGGCACTGCCTTGCTGGGGAGATTTTATAAAATTGTGTAGTCTCTTTTAGTCTGTGTGTTTGCATCTGTTGAATAGAGATAAGTTATTTACCTCATATTGTGTTTTGGCAATTGACATTTGAACAACTTACATATAGAAAATACTGCCAATTCTAGCTGGTGTAAGTCACCATAGCTCCCAAATGTGTTACTAACCCTGTAATTTCATTGCTACATGAAAACTTGTGCTCGGTTCTTGCTTCACATGCTCCTATTACAAAGGAAGATTAAGCAGTTGCTGCTCAGAAATTCCTCAGGCAGCCCTGGGGCAAAAGACAGATACTGTCTTCCCCTGCAACATGGGTTTGGAAGTCTGCTGTAAACACAGGCTTTAAACTCACAGCCTCAACACCCTGGGGGCAATTGCTGTGTTGTGGGGAGAGGATGGGATTGTGCCCATGGGACTTGCAGCCAAGGCTGGGGGCTCAGCACCTGCCTGTCTTCCCTGGTGTGGGGCAAAAGCCCTGGTGAGGCAGACCAGGGCTCTGGGATGTGCCATGACACTCTCTCCCAGTGCTTGGCACTGGCTGCAGTGCACGCTCTTGGCATCACACCAGTATGTGAGGTGGGGAAAAGTCATGCAAGGACAGGTGACTCTAAGTCCCTCACCCCTCAGGCGGCCCCGGGAGCCGCATGGCCTGTCGGCAGAGTGCAGAACCTTGCCTCCAGTGCTTTTAGGTCTCTTCAGCTTCTGCTTGGAGGAGCCCTCTGCCCTAGTGAGTCGAGGCATTGAAGTGCGAGACTTGTTTCCACAGCGGTGGCATGGCTACTGTGTGCTCCCTCCATACACAGGCTGGGGGCGGTGCTCCTGGACAGCTCAGGGAGTTGTACCAGTTTCCATTCCAAGAAGTGGAAGTGAAATGTTGCCTTCATTGTTTCTCAAGAAAGCTCCAGAATTGTAGCATTTATTTTTCAAAGCCCTGATTTTAAAAAAAAAATCAGAATTTCCACTGAAGTTCTGGACCCTAATCAACATTCGTTTCTCTTTCTTTTTCACCCTGTCACCTGGCTGTCAGCTTTAATTCCTCCACTGATGTTCTTTCTTTTTTGAATACAGGAGAACAATTTAGGCTCTTATGCTTTTAACTCAATAAGTAAATATAATGTCCAACATAATTAACGGAGCCATGAACATGCCTCCCTGTTCAAAGACTAAATTAGGAAGGGAGAAAGTAAGGAAAACAATCAGTGTGGTCTCATCAGATCTATCTAAATAATAGGTTAAGGAAAGGACAAATATATAATTAGATGTATTTTTGTTTCACACTCTCCTTACTGGCTTCATAATTTACATTTTGCTTTCATTAAAAATAGATGTAGCTGTCAGAGCACAAGCACACACCCTGCACATTCCATACCTGCCCTGGACACACCCGTGTGGGATCACAGTTTTATTGTTGTACATCTAAACCTTTGTGCCAAACTGTATTCTCATACGCTACAGTTATAAACTAGAAGGAGAGTGATCCTCATCTTGCCACCTTTCAGGAAACAGGTATGATATCAATTGTGACTGCAGGGAACTGAGCAATTAAAACAGACTGACATGGCAAGCAAGGCACCAAGTTTTCTCGATCATCTTATTATTCACTGCCAAAGGATGGGATGAACCTCTGGACCAGCCAATATATAATACAGATTAACTTTTTTGGCAGCAATCAGTTCTTAATATTCTGATTGAAACTCCACTGAAGTCTTTCATTGCCACTTTACACTCAGTAGTTTCAAGGACATCTTTAAAGTCCAGGAAGAGCAACACTGCCAAAACCTGGCATGTTGTTTAGTATTGCTTGACTGGGGATTCAGCATTTGTTTCTTTATCATTTAGTGTAAGATATTTTATTCATCACAAAATTATTAGTGGTGGAAAACTGGATTCTCATATATAACTTGTCCAACAATCACCAGCATCAGGAGATTTGTCTACTAGCAGCAGTAATGCTTCTAGATTCTCCTCCGCTACAGAAATTCTTGCTGTGCTTATTTCCCCTTTTTCACCTCAATCCTTTATTAACTGTGCATTCATTCACCTCCACCCTCACTGTCTGCCATTTCTATCTCTGTTTCAAGAAATAAACATTATTTCATAGAGTAAAATCATAATGTGAAAAATGCATGATGGTCACACCAAACATTTAAGCATGCATTTAATTTTAGCTAGTATCAGTGCTGTTCTTACTGAGATCTAGACCAGATTTAGAATTGAAAAACATGAAGACTGAACATGACCTTCTGCAGAATAAAATGGTGGGGTGTAAAAAGAGCTAAAGAATTTTTTTCTTGGTATGCTGTCTTCTGCCAGGCACAGAAAAGAAGAGGTGAGAATGGGTTGGAGTTTTATGCATTTCAGTAGTAGAATCGGCAACTCAGGTAAATCTGTTTATACTAATTGAGCTGGTAGGAGCACAACTTCCTGTGCAGACATTTTCTGTTGGAAAAGTGATGCAGGAACATAACAGAGTACAGAAAAACACTGGTGAAAAGTCAACTAATAAAAAAGAACAGAAAGGAAGATTTGTGCTCCCCAGGCAATTTGTGTCACCATTCCATTGGGGAAACAGCACTTCCTTACCTTTGAAGACAGACACAAAAGACTGAAAGGTTTTCAGATACTGCAGTGACAGTGTCCATAGGAGCACTACAGTTTGCATCAGCTGTGCCAAACTGAGCATGGCTCTTCTCCTCCCTGATATCGCTTGGGCAAACAGCGAGCTGAGATTGATTCTTGAGGTTTGGCTATGGTCAGTGTTTTTCAATTCCACCCCTGAAGATCCATCCCACCTCTCTGTCTAGTAGTTCTGTGTAATCCCTGAAGAATGTTCTATGGGTGAAAGCCTGTTTCTTGCATCATGTGTCTAAGCAGCCTTGACAAAATGGGATCTGAAGCTTGATTAATTTTTTAGGTGGAAATTTAAATTGGTGCTGAATGGATTGTTATTGATTGTAACATGGGTTTGCCCTTCTGTTTTTTGTTTGGAGGGTTGGGGTTTTTTCCCTTATTCATGTACACATTCCTGCTGGATATGAGAAGAACTTACTGTCTCTGACATGGCCAGAAACTAGGCTATAAAGTTCCTTCAAACATGCTCCTTCTTTCAGTCCTCCCTTCAGAATGTGGTAAAGGAGCTTCACTCTATGGCTTGGAAAAGGACAAGGGCTAAAGTCCAGCAGCTGAAAAGAAAAAAGAAAGGAAAAAAAAAAAACAAAAAAACAAAACCCCAACCCTCTATTTATTTGAATTCAAATGCCCTAGGGAGATTCTGAGAGATTAAATATACTTCTGATACTAACCCAAATTGTACGACAGGATTCCCTAAAAATGTATTAGAATTTCTAAAGTGCCCTATACATGTTATTTCCTGGAGAGACTGCAAGGAGAAAAGTGTTTAGTAGGTTTTTCTGAAATTCCAGCAGTGTCAAATAAAATAGGCTTTGCATTATCCATGAATGCTGGATGTGCCAGGGTTTGAACTGTTCTTTTAAATGTGTGCAAGGTTAACAAATGGTTTGGAACCAAAGAAAGAGAGAGTGAGCCAGAACTTCAGCTAGGGTAAATCAGCATTGTCTGAAGTTTCTTTGGGCTGGATCTTAGAGATCTAATGCCAAAAAGATAGTGAAACAAGGGCCAGAGTATATTATTTGGTAGAAATTTCTGTTGTTTCTATTAAAACTAAATTCTGACAAGCATGTGAAAGCTTTCAGTTTGTTTCTAAAACTGAAAATCTGGAGAAGTGTATAACAGAAAATCACAGACACAGTCTGGCACACGGGCAGGGGGCTGAGGGAGCCGTTTTCTTCTCTAAGGATTTTTTGCTTTTGCAATCCAAAATTCAAAATCCTTTATCAAGACTGATAAGTGCTATAATATGTCTCTAATAGATTATTTGCTTTTGATATTTGTCAGGTAGAAATTAATAATTGGCATGTGACTTCTGATATGGCTATCTTCAGCAGCCTGGCTGGAAGAGTGTAACACTGGAAGCTAGATCTGGCTAAAGGCATGTCCCCACTGCACCCTGCAGTGGAGTGGTGTTAGGCCCTGATTAGCAACTTCAGCTCCCCAGCCCTGCTTTCATGCAGCAGCAGCATGGCTGTCTTGCTTGGGGTTGCAAATTTAAAGTGATTCTTACTAACACAGATACTACTACACCATGGTCCACTGGGCACTAGAGACACATCTTGGGAGATTTTCCATTTTAATTTTTTTTTTTTAAATTCTTTTGCAGAAGTTTAGAGGACAAGGAGGAAGGCAGGGGAGTGTTTGGATTACAAAAGTCAACACACACTTTCATTACTTCATTTTATAAATGGAGATTACTTCGTTTTATAAATGGAGATACAAAGAAGGTTTGAATTTGCTAAACTTGTGGTAGAAAAATCTCTTGCCAGGCTTCTTGCACATCAGTCTTTTCTGAGAAGCTTAGACTACTGGCTTTGTTAAGTTTGAGGATTGAAAGTAATTGATGGCCTCTGGAAAGCCTCTAGGAAACATACTTTCAGCAAGTGATTCAGTTCGGTTAATTTGGTTCGTGATGGGAGCAGGCCTTGCTGCAAAATTTCTAGGTAATAAATGGGTGTGCCAGAATGACAGCTGATGGCAAAGTTGGACAAATTTTATAGCTGCAGCCAAGAGGCAAAAAAAAGATTTTTTGCAAGACTCTTGTCAACCGATTCAAGTTTTCACTAACTTGTGCAACTAGGTTTGTAGACACAGGAACTGAATAGTGAGTCAACTCACTGAATCTTACAGCTCATGTATAAACAACAGTCTTTGTTTATAGAGTGCTGGAGGTTCCTACCCTGCCTCTCATGCTCATGAAGGATTCTGAGAAAACTCTACTAAAATCTTTCCCCTCATCAGCATCTAAAATACTTTTTGGGTGCTAACTAATAGGCAATATTGTGTATTTGGCATTTATCTTATTTGGTATTGAGCATGCTCATGATTCTGCAATCTGGCTGTACAATAGCAAATGTTTTTACCCATTAGTCTTACAGTTATTGCCCAGACAAAATTTTCAGTTGTGAAGTTCATGAATGCTTGTGTTTTAGAAGTCTTGGAGTAGCAGCAGAAAGAGGAGAACACCAGATTTGTCACTATGCACAAATCTTTTAAAAAGAACTGTGCATCCACTCTATGCTAAATGGATTATACTGCAAGATACACTGCCTTCGTTGAGTAATAGCTAGTAAGAATTTATGTTAAATATTAAGAATTAATACACACACATATACACATGTAAACATTCTGTCTGTGTAAAGCCTGACTGACTGTTTAAGGAAGGAATAAAAAGGAGCCATCAGTGAAATCAAACACCCAAAGCAAAGCTGAAAATTTCAGTTTGTTCTGGAAATAATGGACTACAGCTTGAAAATACTCCCTGACCTTTCACATTTACAAAGCTCTTGATTTCAGTTAAATTACTTGCAAAAGTACTTGTACACTTGTTTAGCTCCACCACGTACAGACCTGGCCAAGCTCTAAAAGTGCCGTGACTGTAATTAAAGTATGCAAAACAGGCCTGGATATATGTTGTTGTTTTCTTTTTTCTTTAAAGTGTTTTATCTGAATTGAATGACCATAATGGGATGTATTTGAGGATAGTGAGGTGGATATACCTGCCACTCAATATATTTGTGGAATTTTAATTTATTTGCTTCTTGCTCCTTCCTCCTTTGAGGAGCAGTCTGGATTAGGTCTATGCACCAGAGTCAGTCTCACGCTTCACATCTCACATCTGCTGAGGGAGATGTTGCGTGCTTCATTGGAAACAGAGAGTGTAGCATTTCCATCCACACTTTCTGTGTAACTTCCACCATCAGCTGTCTGGTCCCAGTAATGTATCTTAGAGTTTTCCTGGGAGAAAAGAGATGGAGCTAGTAACATGCTCTGAGTACTCTTGAACTTCACTGCACTTGGATTTTTACTCTAGCTCCACCTAGGTACTTCAGTACTGCATTGTTGGGAGCTTGACAGATAACTTCAGCTGAAGAGTATTGATTCATAAAAATAACCACAGAGTGAGAGGTGGGAGGCTTCATGACTGGAGAGGTTACTCTGAAGTGCTTGGGGCTTTTGCAAGGCTGTTAATGTTTGTTTCTACCAGTTATAAACACTAAGAACAAATGGATTTGGCATGCTTTGTTCTGTAAAATAGCAAGCCTGTTACTTGCAAAATAAACAGGACCCACCAGCATGGTGAGAAGAGGGAGGTGACCTTGGGAAGATAATGCCTAGAAAGCAGCAGGGAGAAAAGAGTTACAAAACAGAATAGGACATTTCTATACTGTCTCCCTCCTTTTTTCAGTCACTGAACTCACTCTGAGGATATACAGAATCTCTCCTTAGCTCTGGAGTTCAAGTCTCCATAGTGGTCAGGTACAGGGAGCACAATCTCATCTCTTCAGCCTTTAGCCATATCAGTCGACATTTTCTCTTATGGACTTGGGAGAAAGAAACCCCCCAGATTAGATAGTCCATGAGGTACTTGTCTGAAGTGTGTGAACATGTAGAAACACATGATGGCTTTGCAGAGAGTACACATTTTTTCTGTACATTTGTTATTCATGAGAAAGGCCAATGGTTTAGGGAAGATTAAAGAAAAATCCAACCAAAAAAAAACACCTTTCCCTAGTGCCTTCTAGCCCATTTTCACTCTTCTGTCAGCTCTCCTGGACTACTCTTCCTGCACTTCAGAAAGGTGAGCTTTCTTCCCCCTTTATCTTCTTCAGTGTAGATAGCTGATCTCTGCCCATTTCTACTGCGTGGTCAGCCTCCTTCAGTTTACCAAGTACAGCTGTCAGATGATTGTCTTGCTAAGAAAATCTTCCTCCCACACATAGTGGTTTTCTTCCATTAGTTGTCTTTTAAATCGTCAGCATTTATACCACCTGCTGACATACTGGTTGCACACACCTGTGGTACTTCAGCTTCTTGTCCAGAGGAAAAGTGAATGCTTCTCCTCCAGGGAGATGGGAATTTTGCTGAAGATGGACACAGGATTGTCACATAAAGGCAATGTATTATACCAAGACCTTATCCATTGTCATATTCAATGAATGTGAGACTTCTAAGTCTAACCAGAGATGACATATATTGGGGATGTTTTTGACCCCAAATCCTGCTAGTGCATATAAAGCATAAAAGTTTAGAAATTAAAATCAACATTAAATTCCTTTCTTATTTCTCAGTGAACTTGTCTAACTTCTGGGTACCTTTATGATATATGCGAAAAAATACTACCCCTATATGATGAGATCTTTCTCCATAAGACTCATGATTTTACATGTCTTTATCTTATCCATTCTCTTTTGTCACTTTTTTCAAGGAGTCTTACATTGCTGCTTTTATGAAAGCTATTTCACATTTTGAACTTCTCTATTTTTATGTTCTTTCTAGTTCTTTTATGGTGTGGCTCATCTGCATAGTAGATGGTGGCCGTTTTAAAGCACAGGCTCCTTTATACAATTATTTTATGTAGTGCCATGAATCTTGGACTTTGGGCTTTTAGGCACTTACCATAACATAGGTGCATGGCAGTGTTGCACTGATGCCTTGCTGTGATATTAAAACCACTAAGGAACGTGAAGGTGTAGCTGATATCTCTGGTAGTGTTTTGTGGTAGATTTTCCATAGCATACCCATGCATTAGAAGAAGTGAAATAGTTGATGATGAAAGTGATGGCCAAAGGCTGAAGCAGTGCTGTGGTACATAAGGGGAATCTGTTTACCCAGCATCCATGAAAATTAGTAGTACTATGTAATTATTTAATAAGTACTTCACAAATACTGTTTATCTTGACTAACCAGCACATTACTTTATCTGCTAATGAGTAGACTTCCCTGTTATTCAAAGATGCACCACAAGTTTCTAGATCATATGTGTTCATAGTGTGCAGTTTTTTAGAGGAAGTGTTGCTGTAGCAGAATCTAGGCCAGGAGCAGGCCATGCTATAAGCCATGGACTTCAGCGTCTTGCAGAAGGCAAACCACAGATGTTTCTCCAACTGACTCCACCTCATTGTCTGGCCATTGGTGACTGAACAAGTGCTTTCTTCTGGGGAAGGCATGCTAGCTTCAGTTGAAAATACCATGTGATGGAGAACTTAACATATCCTATCATCATCACCTCCTATGATTGGGATTCCTTATTTGCAAAATTGCGTGTCTTGCTTTAGGTTGAACTGTGTCAGTTGCCAGTTCCACCTACTCAGATGCACTTGGCAAAGTTGCTTCATAGTTTTAGGGACTTCTCTGTCATGCTGAAACCAAAGTGTTGATCTCTTTATTAGGCTAGTGTATTCCTTGTTATTCTGGTTTCCAGTGTTAACATATGTCTAACATTTAATTTCTATTGTCATTCAGAGGCACATGTGTGTACCTATAACAACCTCAAGAGAAAAGTACGAATCTGTTATAAAATGCTGAAATCACAACTTCCTTGCTTTGTTTCAGATATCACCTATCAAGGTAACCCAGCTTGTCCTAACATCATTTGGAAAACAAACTTCAGCAGGAAACCTGATACTAAACTTTTATGTTACGAACACCTTCCCATTCCCTCTTTTGGTCTCCTGGGTCTGCTCGTGGCTTAAGCTACTTTTTGCTGTCACTGCCTGAGCTGCTGATGACCTGACTCTGTTCTAGTTATGCGGGACAGTGACTTTCTCCTGGCTGTATTTGGGGCCAGAACTTCTTCTTAGAATGGCATAAATTTGGCGGGTTTGCTGAGGTCAATGACAATTGAGCCATAAGTAAAAATTTAAAATTAAAGGTATGTAACTAAGGGAAGTGGAAGGAGATTTCTGTTTTTACTGCTAGCAATTTTATCTGGGAAAATTCCAGTTCACACGTGGTGGGGAAGGAAAATGTTAAAACTTTGGAGGGGATCAGAAGTATTCTGTGCTTAGCATCAATAAGACCCAAACCAAGTTTCAGACTTCTTGGAATATCAATATACTTGTAGGCATCTAAAAACAGGGTAGGTATTTTTTCCTTTAAAATATAAAACCTGAGAATTTCAGTGTTTTCAACTAAGAAGTAAAACTTTCAGGGAAGTCAATGTGAAATCATGAAACATGCAGTTTTGGCAACTCCACCGTTTCTTTTGATTAGCTGTTTTACCCAACTCTGCCATTTACCTACACTTTTCATCCTTCAGCTACAGGATAGCATTTCCCCTACTCAGTACCTCTCGTTGCTTTAAATTAAGATCTCAAAAGCACACACTTTTAAGAGAGTGTATTTTTCCTCTGCTCACAGTCAACACTGTGGAAAGCAACATTCACCCAGTTGGGATCTTGTTAATTACCATAGTGATTTAGAATGATAACAGCCCTCTACAGGGGTGTAAGTTTCCCCCACTTCAAGCGTTAAGATTACAATAAAACCCCTGTATGTTCACCACTTTAAAAGTTTTAACAAACAACAGTGAAAATAAAAAGGAGTAACTGCACCAGCTCAGATAAGCGTGTAACTCCCTGTAACCTGGGACAGACAAGTCCCTTTGCAGGTGGTCCTTTTACTTAAATGTTGCTTGAGTAAAGCTCCTGCTTATCTTGAGGTTAGAAAGTAGGAAGTGGATAATTCAGGAAAGGATGAATCAGTAACTCTTTGTTTCATTGTCATGTTCTCAACCTCTATTGACTTCAGGGGGACTTTGACTGAAAAGTTTAAACATCTGTACAGCATGGAAGTAACTAATGGAATAAATTTTTAGTAATGCAGAATGGTTTTTGTTTTTTAATTCAAGGTGATGAGACCACAGCTATGAGCCCAAGTCTTGAAGTCAAATGCCCTCTACTGGCCATGAACTGATTTTCTTAGTGTTAATAAGGCATTTAGTATGAGAGTTTGTTTGAAGCAAAACTCGTGTTTATCTGCAACCTTTTTTTAAATTTATTTTTTTTTAGTTGTTGTCTTGTGATGCATGTCAGATTGTTGAGTGGCTTAAGCTATTCCTGTCGTTTGATAGATGGTTGTTTTTTGCCAAGTCTTCATACCGTGTTCCTCTCGGGAAAGAAAGCTAGAAAATTACTAAATTGGGAAAGAAAGCTAGAAAATTACCAAATCAGGAAAGAAAGCAGAAAATTAGTAAGTCAGGAAAGAAAGCAGAAAATGGTTATAATCTTTGTGACAGTGTAGCTTAAGGCCCATGCTAAAATCAGGGCCAAGTTATGAAGAAGCTATGCAATATCCTTGTACAAATGTGTCCTTAAAAGCTTGCAACCATGATAGAAAAAGAGAAAATACAGGACATGCCCAAGGCCATAACAGAAAAAAAATCTGTGGTAAGGTCAGGATTTCAACCCAAATTTTATGCGTTTTCATTACCTGTGACAAATGAGACAAAGTCAGACTCTAAGGCGCCCAAGTTCGGTTAGGGAGGGGAAGGGACAGCGGAAGCATGCTTATTCATGCGAACTATGAACATATGAGGACATTCCCCTTCCTGGAGCACTTACGTGACTTTGCCTTCTAACACGTGGCCACAGCTTACTGCCTCTTTTACTACTTCCTTTGCTTGAGACACTCCCGGCACGCAGCTGTCTTAACTGTCCAAAGGACAAGTTTATCACTACAGATCATCTCGCTGAAAGCAAGCAGAAGAGCTCTTCCACTTGTTTACCTGATACATCCTCTGCTGAAAAACAGGTGTGCTTTTAAGGAATTTAGGAAATTAGGAAACGTAAGGGACTTGAGGATGGGCAGTGAGCTTGTAGCCAAAAGCTTATTTTTCATAGCTTATCATGAAATTGATTAATTGACTTCTACAGTTTTTTCTATATGCCAGCCTGATTGGAAATTGTGGGCTAGGAGGTGAAGAACAGACTTGAATCCTCCAGGGTGATGGTTTTAGAGTCACAGCAGCTTAAAAGGTCACAGACCTCAAGCAGTGTGGCAGCTCATCAAATACACCTTTCAGCTTCTACAAATTGATAAGGCTACAGCTCAGGTTTTCATGGGAACCCTATGTAAGTTACCTGCTCAAACCTCACTCAGTGTTTTTTAGTGTTATTATATTTTCTCCAAAATGCGATGGGGATGCTCACCTTTCCTAGGCCCCACGGCAGTTGCACACATGACAACCACAGTCTTCCTATACATGTTGACATCCCCTGAATGATATCAAAGCTCCACACCATGCTGAAAATCACAAGGAATCATTCCTTTGGGGGCCGCTGCCAAGAGCTTTGACCAAACTCCTGAGCTTCTTGTGTCCTGGAGCAGATGGCTGACCTTAGCAAGGGTGCAGCATGCACTCTCTCTGTTCACAGAGCAGCGGTGAGTTTGGCAGACTTACCACTCTCTGCCGCTTGGGCTGGGCTGTAACCGTCCTGGAGACTGCCTACCCAGACAGCTGTTTTCAGCTGTGAGGGCTGAGCTCACCACATGTGAGCCATCTCTGGTCTGAGAGCTGTTTAATAACTGTTAGGCACGCAACTAGAGCCTGTGTGGAGGATTTACTGAGTGAAAGAGGACTGTGCCCTCCTGGGCTGTTATCCCAGCCTGTTAGAGCCTTGTATAGCCTGGGAGATACTTCAGGAGAGAGGCTGCGCAAAGCCTTCTCTCACAGGGGCTTTGGTGTCCTGCCATATTCGCATAACCAGCCTCCTAGACAGCTATACCCACTTGTTACCCTTCTTTGATCTGTTTTGGCTGGCTTTGCCCAGTACACCTCTTTGTGTGTGGATTTCCCCTTTACTGGATGGGGAGGGGCGTAAGGATTGACCAACAGCCTGTCTTGGACTTCGCCAATGCTCTCAAAGGCAGCCAGTGAAACGACCCTATTCTTGCTGTGCTGACCAAGCAGTCATCAGAGTATGAAAAATTCCTGGAGCAGGAGCAGTGGCTGTCTTACATTGTCTGTGTTTAAGTGCATGTTATTTTTCTCATGGATTAAATCTGTTCTTTAATTGTGATTTCTAAAAGCAGGAATGTGGTGGGTTGGGGGTTTTTTCCAGCTGTAGAAGCCAGTCTCCAGAATAACTGGTGAGATGGTTTTCATGGAAAGCACAGGCATGTAACAGCAGATGCTATAAGATAGGATATACAGGACAGTGCAGAAGGGAACAGCCTAAAAACAGTGCTTACAATTTTTCTTTCAGCACAAGCCCTTTCAGAACGGTGCAGAGAAAGGGAGCAAAATCTTGCAAGGTACTGTGAATGGGTATCATGCGTTACAGGACATTTTCTTCTTAGGGAGAGAAGCCCAGCCCCACTTGTGCCATTGGACCCTGCAGTCAGGCTTGTACACCCCTGTGATTGCTGGGGCCCCCTCTGAACAAGCAGTGTCTCTCAGTCCTGAGGTCCTTGGAAATGTGAGTGAACTCCCCAGATCAGGTTTGAGGGTCACAGCCTCAGCTTGGACATAGGACATATGAGGCTGATAGCTGACAGTCCAGCTCTGTAGAAGAAACTTTCCCTGGATCAAGTAACATACTTCTGGCACTGCCAGAAGGCACAAATGTGTAATTTTACCTTCTAATTAAAAAAAAACAGCAAACAAACAACAACAACAAAAAAAGGAAGTCACACTGTTGCCTTGCTGCCACTCTAGCTTGCTTTTTCTAGGAAATGCCATCTTGACATCACTTCTTCATGAGATACACAATCTCCTTGCTCCAGGCTAGTAGTGGTGCCCTCATAGCAAACATAAGCATACAGTTTTTCTAGAGCTTCTGCTTTGTGAGTTTACTGTGTAATACTGAAAAAATTTGTTAAGACACATGGCTTTAAAAGGCTTCTTAATACAGTTGCACATTACTTTCACCAACAAAAGAAATACAGGGTTGCATAAACTGACACAACATTTGCACACTTTTTTGCTGTACCGGTTTCCTGTTAATATTCAGTTTTGGCATTCAGATGGTGACCTTCTGAGATGAGGATAGCTGAAGATGGTTTCTGTGGCAAATTTCTGTGTCTCTTCCTCCTGTATGAAGACACCTTTTTTCTTCTTTTGTAAACTGGAGCCCTCGGTTATGAAAGCTTTTTCTCTGCTCCCTTTTGTGTTTGTGTTTATATTTTACATTCCTCTTAAACTCCCTGTACTCTCCTCCTGAGGACCTCAGATTGTTTTTAAGCCTTGGTGTGAACCCCTGTTTATCTGTTCTTCGGCTTAAGGATTTTTCCTGTCTCCAGACTACCACCATAGAGAAAAACTTGGAGACACAGTTTTTCCACAATCTAAATGAACACTGCTGCTGCTCTATATGTAAGCAGCCCTGGCCACATGGGCTGGATTTCTTATTTAGCAAAGCTTTCTCTGATATATCACTGTCTGAGCCTGAATTGAGTCCACGTAAACATAACCTGCAAGTCAACATGAAAGAAGGAGAAAGCATTTTGATGACAGCCCTTGATCACAGTTGAAGAAGAAATTTGAACTTTGCATGGAAAGGAACAGAGGCATGCTCCAAGCGCAGCAGACTGTGTGGAAGGGGATATTCAGAGGAGAAGGGAAGAAGAAAGGAAGTAGAGGTCATGGATGTGACTCTTTTGGCTAGGGACAGCTTGGAAAGAAAGGGGCAACTACAACTGGATTTGCAAGAATCCTTAAAGGATCAGTGAGTTCGCCTGAACTCTGCTAGTCAATACCTGTTAATGGTCTGAATTCTTATCAGGTGTGTTTATGTTAACACAGTAAGTGGGCGCGTGGCATCTTCTGATCTAGAGAGGGCTCAGGAGAAATTAGTGGGATACAAAACATGATCCAGGCCACCCTGACATGACCCCAGCCCTGTCTGATGAAGAGTCTAGCCCCTCCACACAGACAACTATGGTGCTAGAAACATTTTTAACATCCTAATCCCTCTGGGTTTGTGCTGTGGTGGGGGTTTATTTATTTTGTATTACTTGAAAATTACCATTTCTGGCAGATCCTGCAGAGTCTTAAATTAATCCACAACAGGTTAAATGCCCATTGTGTGGCATTTTACAACACAGAAAGCAGCAGAATTAGACAGACTGTGCTGTAGGCATGTAACAGGTATGAGCCAGTATCTCTGAGGCAGTAAGAGCACTTTAAGCTTTTGGAACAGAGCCAGACTTTAGTCATTCTTTCCTAAGGCTAATACTGTGAAGGCAGCCAAGTGCTAGTCCCCGTGCTGTTTTAATTTATCAAGCTGAACATAATAGTGCACACCATCTCTTCTTAAGAGTGGGGAAGAAAGAGGACGAGGCAACAACAGCAAATTGAAGTACAGAACCTGAACAAAATTAACATCTTGGTAAAAGGGCATCTCTCCAATCTGAAGATTAGCCCTGCTGTTTTCTTTTAAAATGTCAGTTTGCTGCCTTTTCTTTTGTTTGGGTTGGTGACTAAGAGCTTCACCCGTTGGTGGGAAAGTCTGTTCTCTCTGACACATTCTTGATCTGAAGAGGAATAACCTGTGCAAACAGGGGCCATGGCACCCAGTGTCAGAGCAGAGTGGGGCTGCATTCAGACAAGGAGTACTGTGGCAGTATGGAGGGGGCACCACCCTAGGAACAAGTATCCCAGCTGAGTGTTGGCAGGACGAGGTCTGGAGGAAGTAATTTTTCATCAACATGCCCCATTACCTCCTTGGAGAGCAAGCTCTCCTGGACCCCAGGAGGAAGCGTCATGCATTATCATCTGCCTTCTTCCAGTCAGGGTTCTTGCAGGGGTTATCCCTCTGAAGGTGGTGCTGGCCAAACAGGGAAGCTGTGCATTCTTGTATCCGCTTCACCAGGAAAACGAGTGGCTCCCTTCAGCCCCATGGCCATGGACAATCCTGCATTGGCACCAGAGATGCAGACCAGCCAGCTGATAGTGCTTTGCTTCTGTGAGAAGGGCTCCCACAGATCAGCAAACCAAGGATGCTATGTAGGCAGGGATGCAGGGGCTTGGGAGGCAATAATTCTTCCTCCCCAGGGCCCAGTACCTTTCCAAAAGAGCACTTTGCCTCCTTGATGAGCTGCCACTCCTGACTATCGGCTGCTGCTAAGTGTGGCTTTCCTGACAGCAGAAGAGCTCCTCTGAGAGGAGTGGATTCTGCCCTGTTTTGTCATGTATTGTTTTTTAAAACAGTTTTTTTAAAAAAATCTGGTTTATTGTGAGATGAGAGATACTCGCTTAAGACTTCAAGGGAAGATTATTTTCAGGGATATTTCTTCAAAGCTGATCCTAAGACACAATGTACAATATGCAGTTATTGGTGAGCATTATCTGAAACATGAACCACAAGGCTTCTATTAAAATGAGATACCCAGGTAGGATCGTGAAATAACTGGGAAGGAAACACAGTTCTGCAGTTATCCTTATAGGTTAACATCTCTTATAATAATCAACAACAAAAGCAAAAATTTTACAATAATCAAATCACTAAGTGTGTTAATCAGTGACAGCGTATGACATGGGATCATTTAATTATGTTTACACAGACTATTTTATTATAATATGAACTGTTCAGTGGTATCACTGTAAATCATTGCTGGAATGTCACTTATTACATGTGTCTGGCTGCTCCTGTGAAAGGCAAGGTCTTTTCTAAATATAGGTGAAAATAGAGGACAAGGTCTCTACTTGCTTACATCAGCGCACACTACAAGCATGGTACTGCCTCACACTGAGCTTTAAAGAAGCTATCCAATGAGAAAAACAACTCCATGGGTTGCAACAACTCCAAACCTAAAGAATAGCCTAACAAAAGGATGTTTACACAGAAAAAAAATTATTTACATATTTAGAGAGCTTGCTCTTTACCTTCATCTTGGAAGTGTCATTTCTGTGACTTGTGCTTTTATTTTTGTGAACTGCATGGCCCCAGTAATGTGAGGTGAATATAAGAGCACTGGAAATGGACTAGACCCATCCAAGCATCACTGGTGGCACTGGCACCATGCCCAGGGACTCATAATCAAAGCGTTCAAAGCATACAAACTATAGGGCGTTGTGCAGGCAACATCAAACAAAGTGCCTGGCACCTGAGAACTCTTCCTAAGCCCTTTCATGAAAGTAGGCTGCTACAGTGAAAACAGGATGATGTTCCTGACTGACATCTTTGAAAACCTGAATGATTTATTGTGCGCCTTCAGCATAAAAATGTAGCTAGCCTCTTAAATCTCTGACAATCACTTATTCATGAGAAATTTATCTTTATGTGAGATCATTAAAAATATGGAAGTAATAAATAAATAGACACTGAAAACACATTTTAAGGAAACAAACCAATTAAACATTATTTAAACAAACACTGGAATAGCTTTCCAGAGGAGAGAAACTCATCAACACCTAGAATATTTTTTTTATGGAAGGTTGGAGAGAGCTTGTGCAGGAGAAGCTGTCCTGTAGGCCATATTGGGCACTTGTAATCGTCCCTTCCAGATTTAAAATTGAGGACTTCAACAACCTTTCTCTTTCTTTACTTTTCATTGTAGGCATGGAAAGAAGAAAAAACTGTAATTACAGCTGAGATAGAAATGGTAATTCTTTCTAGAAATATTTCAGATTTAACCACATTTTTCTGTTTTGCAGTGTACTCAAACCAAAACTGTCCATGTTTAAACAAGGGAAACAGATGAGATAGATAGTCACTTTCCCAATCACAGTGGCCAACGGAAGACAGATAACCACATATTGAGCGTGCATCTGAGAGAATCTACATTCAAGTATGTTCAAATACCTATCATTAATGCAGCCCAAGTTAAAAATCATTGTTACTAGCATTATGGGTTTGCCTGAGGCCCAGCTTCCGCCACTTCTCCTGTTAAACTCTTCTATAAATGTATAATGAGCAGGCCAGAGAATGAGCAAGCAAGGTAATTTTTTATTTGCAGGGATAGGGAGGGCGCTTACACATTGCAGGAGACTTAGGCTCACCATCTAGTATGTCCTTGGTCCATCTGAGTTATACAGTCTGCCTCCCTCCTCCTGATGTTTGACAAAAAGTCCAAACTAGCTTACCAGCTCACACCACTTTTCTGTAAGACAGCAGTGCAGTGAAATGTCAGGTGCTTAAAAGCTTCATCCGGTCACTTGAGATACAATTGTACTAGACTGGATAGCTGTATTCTGGTCGGATATTCTGGGATTTAATTTCCCTTCCTCTGAAACCCTGTAAACAGCTATATGTAGAAGGGTAGTGTGAATATTTCAGTCAGCCCTTCACTATCAGTGATTGCTTGTCAAGCTGTGGATTTGTGTCAGAGAAATTGAGGAAGGCTAGGTCCAGGACAGACATTTGCTAAAGGTTCAGCACAGCACTGGTGCTGCTGTGTTCTCTTTGGTGTTATATGCATTTCTGGAAATTGTGTGGCTGCTTTCCCATGGAGTGGAGCCAGAACTAGTAAACCTTGCTGAAACCACATTCAGTCCACACAGAACTAGGAGTGGTCCAGAGAGCCTTGCAAAACTACCCCAGTGGTTCCTCATGGAGGCAGCTTAGCAGCACACAAACCAGAATGCAGAACACAAGAACGAGCCAGCCAGTGTCAAATCTTGGGATACCTCAGAGCAGGAGCCTGTGGAGGGAAAATGGAGTCCGTTTTGAAAATCAGCATTGGGCAGGAGACCCTGCTTCCCACACACAGAAGACACCACCCTGAGTGCAGACAAAAAGGGAAAGCAACAATTTTTCATGCACGTAATTTGCCAAAACCTCCCAGCTAACTCTGCAGCTCAGGTTCAGCTGAGCTTATTAGCTCCAGCACAGACCTTAACTGACTCTGTGTGTATTCTTGGCCTCAAGGACCTGTGAATTTCTTATGACACTTGTTTGGTATAGGGCAGAGTGTTTGCATTGGCCCATCTCTAATAAAGCACCACACTTGAGGTCATAAATCTCTTCGGGGAAATACGTATTGCAGAATCATCTCCAGCTGAACTGCTGCTGATAAACATGACTGGACCAAAACAGAGTCAAGGCAGAGAGGAAGATTTTATCCTACACTAAATAGTGAAATACATGCCTTATTTTGGTTTAAGAAAAAGCTTGGTGTCTCTAACACTCCTTCCTTACCTCAAGTAATGAAGAGCTGATGAAAGAGATCTGTATTTCATCTCACATGTATGTGAATTAAGCTGTATTGCTTTACACAATGTGTACCTCACCATACTGCTTGAATTTTACACCAATGTGCATGTTTTGGGGTTTTTTTCCTCTGTAGCATAAGTAGGCATTGTGTGACAACAACAGGCCAGTAGGTTTAAATAAACTCGGAGATGCATATTTTCTACTGCATAGCTGTCATGCATGGAACTACTCAAAGGACAAGCTGTAGAAGGGGCATAATCCAAGACATCTTAGAGACACTGCAGTATAAGTAAATAATATTTTTAAATATTTTCAAAAAGTGGAATCATGGAGTCAGAGATAAGTGTCACCTTCATCTCAAGCTGGTTAAAAACTATTGGGTTTTCCATTTACTTTGGACATAACAAAAAGTATTCATTTAATTCAAAATTGAATGTATGCTGTGGTTATTCAAATAAGGGAACAAGCTATTTTCCTTCTGGTTTGCATTTTATACCATTTTCCAGTGGGACACAGAGAGAAAACAACTAAGTAAAATAAAAGACAGGACTGTCACTGGGGCTCAGGTTTAGCAACTATGTGCCGTTGCATTGCCTCCCCTCACCACCTCTCCAGCTGGCTGAGGAGACAGCCAGCGCATCAGCCAAGGACTCTCTTATGATCCATTTCCACCCCATCTAATGGCTTCTCTTTACACCTACAGACCGCAAGCTTTTGGGTTTGTTTTTACAATAGCATATGTGCCTTCTGCAAAACAAAATATGCTTCTCACAAGCATCTCCACAAGGCAGAGCTACAAAATGTGGCTGGTTGTGACAGTGTGGTGGGAACCAAGGGAACAAGCCAAAGAAGCGCAGGCACAGAGGCAGAGAATCCAACTAAATAAAATGAGAAGGGGAAAATGTTTTCAGTGGGAAGCAGGAACACAAAATATGTGAGAGAAAGAGGTTTCTCCAGATGATATTATTGTTGTTATTATTGTTGTTGTTGTTGTTGTCATTATTATTGTTGTTGGTATTAGTATTAGTATTTTGCATTGAGCTTGTTTTGGCTTTTTAAGAGAAAACTAGACTGCCCTGTGAGAATGCCTACTTTCTTTTGGGTGGGTGGGAGGTGACAAGAAAGAGAGACTATCTATTAGGAGTTCCAAACCACAAAACCCTAGCAGCATTTAGTACACTTTTTATTATCACACAGCTTTGAAGAAAGCTTAACCTAATGAGATTTTCACTATAGTTTATGTATTACACAAACTGAGAGAAACTGCAGGAGCTGTGGAGCATCAGACTGGTTGTCAGGAATTCCTGGCATTGAAAGCACCTCTGCCCTGGGTTAGTAGTTTAAGCTCAGAAGATGACCCATCTGTGTAACGACTGGTTTTGTCCACTGTTTGGAGAATGTTTTGAACTTATGATAACAACTTTTACTGCCACAACCTGCAGGTAGTGTCTACTACCTATAAAAAAATTAGTGATATAATATAGTTTCTGGACTGGACCTGGCTTTCACCCAGGCAGAAAGGAAGGCAGGCAGAATGAGTTCAGGTCTGTCAGCACCTGTTTAAGGAGACATGTCCATGCTAATATCAAGCCAAGCAATGATTCAGCTAATATAATGGCTGTGATGCCTTTGTTGGGTAAGTAAGTGCAACAGTGCAGAACAAAAGCCAAGTTCAGTGGAGTCTCAATGTGCCTGTGGCAAGAATGGGCAAGGGATAGTCAATGTGAAGGAAGGAAAAGTCGACCTAGTTTTCCTATTCAGGTGATAGTGAGCACTGAGTTAACTGGTTCATAAGGGGATCTGGGCAGCCATTTTCTTGCCAGGACCATAGTTGACTGTTCCTGGCTTTTTCAGCTATAACCAAAATGAAAGTGATGCAGTGTTGCAAGAGAGCCTTTTCTTGTGAAATTTCAAATACAGTTTTACAAATCTACGAGGTTTTCAACAATACAGCTGGGCATAAACTCTGGTAAATTTTCTTCTCACCAACAAGAATCACAGCATGAAGGTGAAGCCATATCAAGGAGAATATCTAAATAGTTATAAATAAAAAAATAGTTATTTTGGACTGTATTTTATTCCTTTATTTTTTTACATACATATATGTATAAATAGAAGTAACATTGGAATCTATATAATTAAAGTAACTGGCATTGGCTTAGCTCAAGTTGGCCCACTTTCTTCTTTCCATGTAGAAATACTGTAATACACAGCTTTTGTGATGCTGTTAGATCTTGATAAATAATAAAAAAAAATTAGTAGGATCCTTTATTATCCTCCCAAATTATATTGTGGTATGACAACAATATCCTTTGGAATTTGCTTTCTGTGTACACAATGTGAAAAGTTCAGTCAGGATAGATGCAACTCTAAAGCACAAGATGTAAATTTTCAATGTTAGCCTGTGAAACCTTGGAAAGTATGGAATTTTTTGAGGCTACAAATATATTGTTAAAGAGCTCTATGATTTTCATTCAAAAATTCTCTTTTCAGCTTCTCAGAAGATGGTTTGAAGGATGAAGAACAAACAAGGGCACAAGAACAGAGAAGACTCGGGAATGTAAGTATAGGTGTATCTATTACTAAATATACATATATATCATAAATACACTCTCATGGTTTTTTTTAAATTTAACCCTTGAGGGGATTGTAAAGCCTATTTATAAACTTTCTTATAGCTTCAACCAAACCTTTGTACTCAAAATAAATTAGTAGTATTAAAAGAGAATGCAGAATTTAGAGCATACCTTTTTTTCATGGTGAACTCTAATTTACCCAGGTTAATGCAAACTCCTGCATCATTTTCAAGCCATATGTACCTGGTCTTCTGAAGATGGAAAGATGTCTTTAAGTCTGAATCACTTTTTGCCCCAGCTAACTAAGTTTTCTACATCTGAAACAGGCTTCTGCAGAACACAAACTCCTAAACAAAAAACATTTTAAGATGAAGAAAATCTTTCAATGTGGGTTAGTTATAAACAAACTTATGCTTCTAAGTGCTCCAAACATGTAGTGGGCCTCTTTATGTAGTTGGTTTTTTTCTTGTCCTCTTTCAAGCATCACAGCCTTTAGGCTAAGCTGGTACATAAGGCTTCTCCAGCAGTCCAGAGTAAAACCAGTTTACCACAATCCAGAGGATGACACACAGTAATGTGTTCCCTTGCAGGCTTAGGAATTTTGCCAGTGCTGCTCCTCGTAGGAGCTTAAAGATGTCCATCAGCTGAGCTGTATCTTTTGGCCACTTTTTGCATTAACTTTTTTTTTTTAACGCAGCAAAAAAAGGTATGCAGAAGGCTTAGAAGCTCCAACAAGATTCTTGAGGGTGATTGAGGATTTTTCTCTTAATCTAAAATGAAACCTGGCCATTGAACAGATCAAGAGTAGGTTACTAATCCTCATAACTTCAAGCAAGGGTCCTGCTAGCAGTCTGGTTTGGGCAATACCAAGTGCTCTGTGAAATAATCTGACTTCTCATGCAGATTTTTCAGTCCTCAGTATACTTCATATATGCAGCTTAAGATTTTTTTCAGACATGACTATCACAGAGCTAGTTTGGAGGAACACCGGTCTTCAGTGCAGGCCTGCCCTATGTATTATGTCTCATTTGGAGGCATTTCTTTTTCTTGGCAGTTATAAGCTGATAAACTATGTTTTCTTCTTAACTCTGTCACTGACACAGCATGCAGTTTCAGTCAAGTGCTTAGTATTTTATTGCTGTGGGCTGTAAGCCAATCTTTTAACCTAATGTTTGGGGGTGGGAGGTGTTAAGATCTCATAGGATCCTTACAGGATCTCTGAAGTTTAAAGTGTGTTTTAGACTACAGGTTGTAAAATCCTAAGCACAAGAGGAGCAAAGTCCTTTTCTACCCTGCAGCTGAGATTTTCTGTAAGCTTTCTATTCTGCTATTTGTGGGTTGAGTTACCCCAGGATCCCATATCATTTTTTTCAGTGTACCCACTTCCATTTTGCAAAAATTCCAGTTAGATCACTGTTCTCTGACAGCAGTTCCAGGTCAGTAAGTATGTTAGAGTATGCCAATCTGTGGAGCATTTTTTCATATTTCACTGTTTCCTGAGTTTTCTTCTGTCAGGTTTAAAATCTATCACAGTTGTAATGGCCTGGAAGCAGGAGTAGAAGAACTAGTGTGATGCTGAAAATGCCATGCAGTCCATCAAGGCTCAAGCCATAATACAGTTGCTTTTTTCCTGGAAGGCTCTTCCATTCGACAAATTTCACTGGTGTAAAGCCCTTGCTTATTCACATCCTTAATGTTTTCCCACTTGCTTTGAACGCATTTCTGTATAGCCACTGTCATTCATGATTTGCCTTGGGCCATATCCTTATGACTTTAAAAGAAAAAGTAAATCCATATCTACTTTCAGGAGCACAAGCATGGACAGAATTCAAATGTGTTGACAAATAGTCTGTTTGCAATGGGAAGAAACAGCGTCTTCATGCTTATTCCTACTCCAGTCTGTTAGTTTTTGCTTGGAGTTAAATATCAGTTACAGTAAGTAAACACAGTAAAACTCAGCACCATTAGTTTGTAGACTTCTCTACAATCAATACTAATCACCTTTGTTCAGTTTCAGACACTTGTAACAGGCATTGTAACATATGGTGGACTTTCTGAGGGTCTATTGCCAACAAAACAAAGAAAAAGTGAAGAAGAAAGAAAAAGAGAAAGAAAAAGAAAAGAATAAGAAAAAGAAAAAAAGTTAAGGAAGTTTTTTGCTGCAGTTGCAAAGGTATTCTGACCTTCCATGCACTGGCAGAAGGACATGCAAGTTTTGCTGTCAATATGTAAATATACAAAACAAAACCAGTATATGCATTCAGTCAAGGTCACATTGTAAATGCTTAGGGCGAAAGATCTGTCAGCATCTGTTTACCTGTTCTTTGTTAGCTGAATTAAAAATAATCTTCCTTGCCATCTGCAGGACCTCTCCGTGGAGATGCAGGCACTTTCAGCCAAAAGATCACAAAAATCATCATGCTTGTCACTAACATCTTGGAAAAAGCAGGAACATTTTTTGGACATGCCGCGTTTTCATTGGCTGTGTTTCTCAACTGTGTCAATTTTATTAATCAGGTACTTTGATGTTGGTCTTCTTTGCTATCATTTAGTCTGTATGGATAAAGAGAGATTATCGACAATCTTTCACTTTCCTGTGAGGTCTATAAAAACTCAATAGAGTTAGATATGCAAACATAGATCATGTGTTTGTTTCCTTCCTCTGAAGGAAATGCATGAGAGAGGTATTTGTTTTATAATGATGTGTAAGTATTAAAACATAGGTATTTAATTCCTATATTTGTTTTCATGGTGTTGCAACTCCTGTAAAGCTGAACAGTAGATGCTTCTACTTTTGTGGAGACTCACGGGCATTCCCCACTGTATTGGTCTTACTCTTCTGTTGTCACCTGCACTCGACAAGAACACCATCACCAAAGTGTTAGCAAGACACAAATCCCTTCCCTCTGCCACATCAGTACCACCTGTTGCTGGCCCAGTTTCAGCCCTTGCTCAGCGTATTGTATCTTTCTTTGCTGCTAGCATGCTGTCTGCTCATGTTAGAGGCTGACTCACAGTTTCAGTAACTAGTGCAGGATGGTGCACCTCTTTAATGAATTACACTTCTTAGTGAGGAACTATGGCCCAGGTGGACCCTAGATAGTATCCAAGAGGAAGGCTAGGGGTGGTAGAAACTGTGCTGTGAATGGATTTGGGTGGGAGCAAGAGACACAGTATTCAGCCAGAGGGCTGATCTTCAGCACAAGCATTCAGTGTATTGCCTTCATCCTCCAGCACCAAAACCAAGTCAGAAACAGAAGAGCTATTCATATTTTTCACAAAGCCTCAGAGCCCAGTCCCACACTGAAACATTGTTTTGTTTGCCAATAGTCTGTAGGACCTGTGTCCCTGGCTGGGAACCTGGAAGTGCAAGGCTCTGCCCAAATTGTGAATAAAAAGTTGAAACACAAGTGTGGAAGGTATGAATGTCAATGGACCAGTATCTTTTGTTTAGCATTGTGTTTCTGAAACGGTCCCTTGAGCTGCTGCTCTACCACAAGAACTAGTTTCTTCTCTTCTTTTCAGGCATGAGGATTATATTTTACATGGCATTAGTACTGACAACACTGTGGTCTACCTTCAAGGCACTGCTGTTCTGAAAAGCTTAATTTCTAAATACAGCTGATGTTTTCTCACATATAGATGTGCAGAAATGAAGAACTGGAGTAGAAGCAGTGAAATTAGCATTCTGCACAGTTGTTTTTCAAATGGTAGGCCATGGACATTAGCTAATGGAAGCATAGGGTTGTTTGTTGTGTCTTAGAAACACAAAGTGCACATGTTTCCTAAGGCAAATGGGGTGTAAAAGTGTATGTGGGCTATGTGCGGGATTTTTAGCTGTCAGTCCTTCCTGTGAAATCTATGCTTGGGTTATAAATCACTCCCAGCTATGGGCACGAGAAAACCAAAACAAACTAAAACTGATTTCCCTCCCACCATCACATCCACAACAAATCAGAAGGGCAGGTCCTATTTCCATTCTGGCAGCCAGCTATAGTATTTGATAGTGCTGCGACATGCTGATTTCACAGATCATCTTTATGTATAAATGGTTGCATGAAGAACCACTGAGTGCAATCCCAAAATAAACTCAGTCAGCCTAACCAGCCCTTCTGTTCCCTCTCCTTCAGCTTAATGTCAATGTAACATGTTTCTGCACTACAAGAATGAGGGGGGGGGGGGGGTTTCCGTTCATGATTTGTAAACACACATAGTAAAATTGGCTCAAAATGGCTGTGTGGGGAACAGTGTTTAGTTTGCATGACCCTGACTTCACCAGATTGTGCCTGGCTTATACCCTCAGTGTTTTATTTTAGGCCATCACCACCACCTTTTGGGGGGAGGAGGGAATTGGTGACATTTGCTGTATTTCTTTTCCAGTAGAAAGAGAGAGAGATAAATCTTTCTTGAACAGGAACAGAATTCATTTTTTAAGATCTTCTTGAATACTGTGTCAGTAATTGAAATTTTTGGTTACATATGTATATGTTTGTCTCTTCTCATGAGGAAAGTTTTGCTTTTCTTCTTTTCTGTCTCACATTCAAGAATAGAGAAGTGTTTTGTGAACTTGATCCAGAAAGATGAATAGGCAAATATAATGAGTAAATTCCTGTAGATTTAATAAAAATAATAAATGATAATAATAAAACAAACCACAGGGCTAGAAAGAAGAAACAAGTAAAAGCTAAAGTGACTTCATAAACTATAGAGCTCCCATCGACTTCCAGTCATTTGGTCATACTCTCTGGCTCATTTTTCTTTTTTGCCCTGCCATGAATATACAAGGCATTAATTATTTTCTTCTCTGTTAGGAGTTTCCATTGACCAATGATTATTTACTGTTCTGTGCACTATGTCTTCCAGGGCACAGGAGACTCATACAGCATCAAATTAGGCATCTTACATGGAAGTGTCCACAGAAGGTTCAAAGCGTGTTTATGTAGAAGATGGTTAAGAAATGCTTTGCAAGGAATTTACCACGGCATTTTCATAGGACTTATTAAGATTCATGGCTCACAAGCAGTCAGCATGGCTTAGATTATCTATGGGCCAGTATGCTATGTTATTGTGCTGTAACCACAAGGAGAGTCTGTTCCAGAGCTTGCTCCTGAAGAAATGTTGCGAGGAAACTCAAAGGGGTTTTGTCTCAGAAACTGGCCATCTCTCTGCCATGACCACGTACAGCGTTGCAAAGCTGATCCAGCCTCTTATGGGTAGGAGGCATTTCTTTTCCCTCCAGCTCACTCAAAGATAAAATATTAGAGAAAACAGCTGCAGTCTGACTTCGGTCATATTTTGGTGTCGCAAGGACAATGGCAGTTTCTTCACTCAGATAAGTTAGATTTCCCCTTACCTGTTAGGGAAAACAGAGCTTCTGTCTATGTGCTGTTTGTTGTAGGCCTGAAGAATATGAGAAGAAAACACTCAAATGCTGAGGTAATGTTGATGGCTTGTCTGCCTGGACATCCCTTACACCATGGCCCACATCTTTTATATATCAGAATGATTTAGCTCCTAGGAAAAAGTTTATAGACCAACAATTTTATACAGTACTCAGCAGCTGAGCAAGTCTTTAAGGCATAAAGCAAAGAAAAGACAGAACCTGATCTATTACCCATACTGAGTCATTTCTTGGGAAATGACAAGTGCATTTCCTGGATGGGAGAGACTATCAGAGGCAGAAGGCATTGCAAACAGTATTATCATGAACTGTCCTTAAGAGAAGTGGGGGAGGGAGAGCAGAGATGTGTTCAGACACACTCCTCCAGAAACAGGCTACAAGACTTCAAATAACGTTCCAAAGCTATAAATCAAATGAGACAGGGAAAAGAAAAAAACAAACCCAGGAATTTGCAAATTCAGCAAAGCAACTGTAGGTTGATATGCAATATCATCTCTTCCAGCAACCAGAGAGGGGTGAGGGGGGAAAACATGCAACAGACATGGCCAAAGGGAAGGAAACAGGATATTGGTCCTTACTGTTTCTCTGGGACTGTTACAGTGAAAGGCCATGCTCTCAGCACTCGGACTGCCTTACCATTGGCAAGTGCTTTCTAAGCTTCAAGGGGCAAACTGAATTTCAGCAAGACAGAGAGGTAATGTAAAAGAGTAGCAAATATCTTAGAAAAGCGGTGTGCTTGGTGTGCTCTGATGTCTATGACACTGGGGGTCTCCTAGCATTGCCATTGGGCTTTTCTACACTCTGCAGTGAATTATATCTCTTACATGTGCCTCAACTTCCCTGTGCACCTTTGGCAATACAAATTTCCTTGTCATTGTTGGAGACCAAATTCTCTCCCCCACTATAGCATCCTCCACAGAGGTTTGCATTCTGATTTCAGGCAAATTAGATTTGTGATTACCCTGTCATGAATCAAACCAGTCCACACTGTTTGGTTATGCAGATTTGGCTAGCTTTATGCAAATAGCATGATCCAGAGATGAGCCTGCTCAGGGCTTAGTGCAGGGCTATTTGCTATGTCTACACGGCTGAGCAGTGAGTGCCAGGAATCTGGCATGGCCAGATCTCATCATTCCATAAGGAGAGAGTTTATGCTATTAAAACTGAGTTATTAGTGAACTTCACTTCTTGTCTGGGATTACAGACCATAGTAAGGCCACTTGCAGTGTCAGAGGATGGTTAAGCTGTCTCAATGAACTCTGTCATCATGTGCATTCAATACTGTGGTGGGTGGGCCTCAATCAGTAACCAAGCATTCACCAGCTGTTCTCTTACTCCAGCCCCACCCCCCTACCCCCCACCCCCCACCCCACAGTGAGATGGAGGAGAGAATCAGAAGAGCAAAAGCAAGAAAACATGTGGATCAAAGTAAAAACAGTTTAATTAGTGAGGCAAAGCTGCACATGCAAGCAAAGGAAAAATTTTCTGTTATCCCAGGCACTGAAACAGTTCAGTAAGGTACTGCCAGTATAGAAATGATGCTGCAGCAGGATGGCTTTTGGTGATTCCCCCAAAACTAAAAGGTCATATTTAGAATGTGTGTAAAACCCTGTTTTCCAAAACCATGCTATACTACTTTTGGTTGTGCACTAGTAAATTCTCCAGGGCTTTTAAGACTACAGTTCCTTCATAATCATTAGATTCACTTCCATCTGACAACTGAAACATAAACCATGATCCTGTTACTGTGGGAAAAGGGGAAGAAAGGGGAAGATGGAAATTAGGAGGAGTTCTACTTTTTACCTCCTCTGTAGTCCCAGTCTGAAACAGGATTTAAAACCAAAAACAAACTAGAAGCACTTGGATTAAATGTTATAGTATTTTTTTCCTAACTCATGAGTCACAAGAAGCAAAGCTTTTCTGATACCCAGTTTGAAATACCACTTAAAGGAGACACCTTTGATATTTAAAGGACAAAGAGAAACATCAGAAAAAGAAATCTATGAATACTAGTAGCAGAATTTGAGCTCTTTAAAGAAGAGAAGAGCTGTTTCTTTGCTGAACGTGTTTTTCCCTGTTGAACTTCTTTTAAAAAATATTATAATTTTTTTGTTTTGTTTTCTTCTAAAGGGTAGTGAGACACCACAATAGCTCTTCTTTAAACTGATTCTTATTTTATTAAGGATAATGAAAGGTTTAGTGTGTCTTCTAAGCACAGTACCGTCACTCTGGCAACTGCGTAAACAGATATTTTAAGTGCAGATTATGAATTGCATTATTACATATAAAGAAATGTTGGTTTTAAAATGCAGGATAATTATCTACAGATACTAGGGATATGATGCCAAAAAAACCCCAGTGAATTGCTTGATAATTCCTTGAATAAAATACTCAAAACCACATTTAATCTCCTTTAAAAAGTATTTGACCTTTTTTTTTTTCCCCTGGTAAAAGCCTGGATTTAGAACTGCGGTTGCTAAAACAAGAGAAGCTTAAATATGACTTGATTACAATCTGAAACAGCACATGCAGGATCTGATAGGTTGCCTGACTCTGAAGCAAAGAGAGTAAAGATTGCCTGGCAGTTGGTGATAGACAGA
This sequence comes from Harpia harpyja, assembly GCF_026419915.1. NCBI lineage: Eukaryota > Metazoa > Chordata > Aves > Accipitriformes > Accipitridae > Harpia > Harpia harpyja. Next base: position 64,016,373 of record NC_068969.1, read on the forward strand.
TTTAACTAAGATGCAAATTATAAATGAGAATAATTAACTACTGAAACATCTTACCAAGGGATTTTTTTGGAATGGAGAACATATTTTTTTTAAAGAGAGCTTTCTTTTATACAGAGATCAATAATTTTATGGAAAACCTCTTTTGGAAAACTTGTTCATTCTTCTTCCCCAAATTTGAAATTTCCTCAACGATAGGTCTAATATTATTCTTATTTTGCCGTAAGATATACTACCAGATAAAGATTTGGTGCTTAACATCCAACCCCCATGCTATTTCATTTAAGACTGGTTTGAAACAGCTTTCTTCTTATATAGTAATTTCAGACTTTCAATTTGCAATTTCAACTGAAAAAATCTGAACTCAGATATTCCATTTGAGATTTCTTCTAAGTGAAAAATCTTCTTTTTTTTTTTTTTTTTTTTCCCAACCAGCCGTAATCTCTATCACTTGGAATTGCTAGCTTAAGGATGGATCACTTTCCAAAACACTGGATGATGTTCAACTGAAAATTGATAGATTTGAGGCGGGAACAAAAAGATGAATTTCTTTGATGTAACCATCATGCTGGAAGACTTAATGCTTCCCATGCACTTGAAAAAAAAAAATCTCTGAGCTGTATTCTTAAGTGTTACTAGAACAGTGTAGCAGAGTTGAGGTGAGCTGGTATTTTGGCACATTCTTTGATTTTAGAACTAATCATAAGCATAATTTTTCCCTGTCCAAATGAACATGTATGGTGTTACCTACTTAAGTGTCACGTAAATCTGATTTTCAGAAATTAAGACTTTTAGCATAGTAACCTGTTTTTATTACTGTAGATGTTTTGAAATATAGGCAACCTTCTACAAGTGGAAAAATCTTCAAGGATTTTTATGTTTCAAATTTTAGCCTTAGCTAAATATAAATGTAAAAATACATATAAAAAAAAATATGTGTTGAATTAAAGAAAAGCAGGTCTTTCATGAGGAAGTTAAGTGAGTCACATGAAGCATCATGATATCTAGTAGGCACCTGAAGATTGACCATATGGTAGATATTTGAGGTAGAAGATCCTTGAGTACTTGGGGACTAAGCTACAGAACAAGATTCATACTTTATTTCTGTACTACTGTATTCAGTTGTGCTTTCCTTACATTTGGAATTGCTAAATAGAACAAATTCTGTTGAATCTTCTAGAGGTAGCTTGAATATTATCATTGAATATACGGACAACTTCTCTTAAGAAATAACAGCAATAGATTTTTCTGTCTGGTATATTTTTGTTGTTTCTTTCTCACTCTTGTTTCTGTCGTGAAGATGTTGATTCTCTTTGGAGACAAGATACGAAGACCATGAAAAAATTACAATCCTATTCTGTCTGAATTAAAATATTCTATCTTGGGTATTAATCATTCAGCAAGTACATCAGAGAAACACAAATATGTCAAACTGACTAGAACATGTCAGATCTGTAATTGTTGAAACAAAAATGGGGTGGGGGTCAGACTAAAATTCATGCCCCTTTCCAAAAGCAACACAAAACCTGCCAGAATGTTCCTGAGGAAGGAGGGGAAGTTACACCTCAATTTCCATTCTGCTTTCGGCCTTCCCTGCTGCACCAGGGACCAGACTGCCAAACACACAGAGAAATTAGAGCAAAATTAAGAACTCATTAATAGGTCAAAGAGAAATTCTGAGGAGTAAATGTATCTCTGCTTGCACTCCACTGAATTTCTTGCCGAGTAGGGGATGTTCTGCCCTCACATGACTCCACAGGGAAGGACATGGTCCTGCATCATAACACCATGGCTGTGACCACAGCCCTTGCCTGCCTAAAACTGAGCAGCCTTTAGTTTAATCAGGTTGCTGCAAAGGCCACATTGCCCACAAGAATTCTTGGAAATCCTACTGTTAGTGACAGCAGAAAATCTAAGGCAAATTACTGAGTTTTGAGCATCTTCCCTGTCTATGTCCTCAATTACAGAATACGTATGAATGGACATATCTCAGCTGTCTGGCACTCTTTACAGGCATCCAATTTGCTGTTCACTAACACGTATGTGTCCTTTGCTGCACTGTAAGCATCTGATCTTGGTAGTGAGTTCCTTGACCTTGATAGAATTGAAAAAGCCTAATATGTTGAGGAGAAAATGAGAGGAAAGAAAAGAAGCAGAAATCTGCCTTCTTTGTTTACAAAAAGCCCTGATTTTTCAACACTTCTGAGACTCTTTTGAAAACCAAATGGCAAATTATACCTTTTGCTAGTAATCTGGACTAATTAAGATGAAGATTAAAGTAACTATAGGGCAGGTAGCACCTGTAGGAAGTGCTTTGCACAAGTTAGGTACAGTGTCTTTCATGCATAAGGAATATAAAATCTGACCCCATGAACCCAAATTTGCTTTGGTCTCAGGGAAGGTTCTTTATCTTTTCCACCGTGCTTTTGTTGTGCTTCATGAGCAGTCTATGTGTTGGGGTTTTTTTTATTGTTTTTCCCCCAAAACAGGTTTGATGAATCAATGTTTGAGCTACTTACTTAATATTTAAACTGCATCAAAGACTTCTCATGTTGATTCACCTTAATTCAGTTTGCTCCCCCTATTAAATTGCATTGATTTTAAGCCAGATCTTACCTAATCTGCTGGAATGTTTGTGTGTACATCAAAGGATGGAATACCATGAAGGAAACAATATGAATGGAAAAAATGAGTGTCAGAATAACTGTTTGATCATAGTCCTCTTCCTAATTTTACTCAAAGCTAAGTTAATAAACAATTTTGCAAACTATATTTGACTGATTGCTGTACTGTTGCCTTCAGTTCCATATCTCCCACATCTTATAACAACAACGCCCTCGTTTAGGACACTGTAGGTAAGTTTAAGTTTAAGCGCTTTAATTCTTCATGGCAAAGCCTTCACTGAATGAGAAGATAACATGCATGAAGGCTTTCATTTAGAAGAGTGTAAAATTCTGCTATACCATTCCTGCTCTAAAGACTGATGATGTGTTGAAGAAGTGTTTCATACAAAATGTGCCAACACTCATTATAGAGAGAACTGGAACCAAAGACCCATCCCTGTCTTGTGGGTCCCTAATCATTAGATCAGCAGTTTGCAGGCTTAAACTCTGGACTGTCCAAAGTAGTGGAATTGGGGATATTTAGAGAGCTCATCCGTTTCTGGGTTTTGCCATAACTGACTCAGCAGTTGGATTTCTCTTCCCCCCCCCCCCCCCCCCCCAGAAATGACTGTGAGACAATTATAAAAATCTGTATTGAAATCACAAGGGGTATTCAAAAGTGCCTCTTCTGTGCAAAAGTTTCAGCGATTTGGTATCTGTACATGTCCAGTTCTCTTTAGAAGTCTGGCCTAAAGAATCCAGAGTCCTATTTCTTTTCAAAACACAGTCAGAAGCCACTTGAACTGTTTTGAGAGCACAAGTTTCTGTCAATGACAGTTTCCCTGACAGGCTTTCTAATGATAAGGCAGAATGATCTGCTTTGGTAATAATGACTATTGTAATTTGACTTTTGTCAGTTTACACTTCAATTAGACAATTATCTATGTTAGTACCTATGCTTAACTCCTTAAATAAGGAATTCTCTGAATGTCATCGACAAGTGAGCTGCTTTGTATTAAATGGGAAGTTGCAGGTTAATTGTAGATAAATGTCTGATTTGCTGACACCGTGCAAGAATATCTTAAAAGGGCAAAGATCTCCCTCCTAGAGAGAAGCACAGATAGAAGAAAAGAGGAAACCTAATAGGATTTTCCATATACAGTTTTGTCAGAGCAAGGAGAGCTTAGAGAAGCATCTTACCAGTCAAGCTTTTTTCCCTCCACTGGAGTTTCCAACAGTGTCATTGATTCCCATTTCAAAAGGGAACTAGCAGCTAGCAGGATGAAAGGGAGCCATCAGGAGAAGAGGGAAAAGACTAGGACTGGGACAGTCTGAATTCATCTGTGGGCAAGGTGCAAGTAAAAGTAAGACAATAAAAGTGACAGGTAAGAAGAGGATGCTGCAGACCACTCCTGGTTGCAAAAGAAGGAAGCTTTCAAATGATGGTTTCTCTGAACATGACTTGCTTTGGAAATGAGATTGGATGGTGTACAGTGGGTTTCATTTTTGCTTCATTAAAATCTCCTTTTTGTCAGAAATAAGCTTTTCTGTAAATGCTTAAATTTGTGTCAGTAAAAGGGAAAACAGAGATGTGTGCCCCTGCTGAGAAGGGGAAGCTTCAACCCATGCATAGGGAACTGAGTGCCCTGCATGTGCTACTTATGGAGTTGTAGCTGGCACTGTAAAGGAGGAGAAATCTGTAACTGAGTTTAAAGGCCTCTTAGTCAAACTCATCACATAAAACTTTATTGACTGCCAGTGCTAATAACATTGGGATTCATTTCTTTTTCATTTTAAATTTCTTCTTATTTTGGGGCATACAATTGGCCCCCAATTAAACACTGAACTTGTAGAACTGTTTCACCTACCTACCTACGCTTCCATGAGTTCTCTGTTAAATGTAACCAAACGGTACAACACAACGAAGTCATCACTGTTCCAGTGTAGCATATAAGGGTGATTATAGACACCTACAGTCTAAAATTACAATTACAATTATTTTTCTTTAGAATTATTAGAAAACACCACTAATATCCTCATGGTCTTTTGGTAACATGCTTAGTGTTTTCAAAGTGTAATGTTGGTACTAAAATCTGCAGACGAATAAAATACCTATTTAAGTTAAACTTTTATAATTTTATGAGCATTTTACTCATATTGTTCTACGAGAGGTGTTGTTATGTGTAGTTTATTTTGTAACTGTTACACATTGGAAGCTGATTCCTTTACATGTGGGGCACATGTACAGACTACACAGTACTGATCTATCTTTATGGCAAATTGCTAGCAATCTTTGAAAAGGCAGCTCTGTCTTGGGACACAAAGACTGTCTGCCTAGCCAAGGTTTTTGTAAGGCCTTTTGTAATTCAAAATAAAAAATGCAGATAAAGAAATGTAAACTAAATTTGAGACAGTAAAGAGGGTAATTGAATAATAGGCAGGACTGCTCAGCTAATGTAAAGCATTGTCGTTCTGCTTAGTCGTGAATCTTTTGAGTAACAACAGGTTGTTCATGTTTCTTTCTAATGCTACTTAATTCATTTCTCTAAAGGTACAAATGTGAGTTGCGTGCCATCCCAGATATGAGCTTAGAAATGCCAGCAAGGACAACGGCATTCACCATGTCACTCACATTCCAGGTGATTTGGGGATAATGCTCTGTAAAGGCCCTGGCAAACGTATTTCTAGAACTCTTTGATCTCATTACAGCAGGCAAGGTGTGTCTACAGATTCTTCTGCAGGGAAGATTTAGTTAATTGCTCTTGCGCAATTTCTGGTTTGTCCTCTGCATGGCAAGTAGTATTTCCACACCTAGTGCAGCAAAGGACAGCATGTCACCTGTCATGCCTCCAGTTTTTTAAATTGTTACTGGATACTGTGTTCATGGGAATCATTAAACTTCTACTTTGCAATATCATGGAATTAATATCCTAAAACAATGAACCCCAATTTTATGTTGGCTTAAGATAATGTGATATCATATCTTACAGTCAATGTTTTCCTTGTGCTTTCTGTAGAATCTGACAAGACCTGGCTTACTGTGCTCATTGGGTTACTTTCTGTTCTCAGTTACTTACAAAAACTCATGTAACACACGTAACTCAAAATAGATTCAATGCGTATGACTCAGAGAAGAATCTCACTCCCAGTACATAATTTCTGATGAAGTGCTTTCAGATAAAGAAAATCCGAAGGAAGAAGCAACTAGGTTGTTGGGGTTTTTTATGGCAAACTCAAAACTTTAACTTCTTCAGAATCAGAAGTGCAAATCTAGTTCCCAATGAAAAGTGGCTCCAGTAAGCCACTTACAACAAAGGAATAGCTGAAACGGCGTAGGTAAAACCCTGCCTCCCATACTGGCCACTAGCAAATGTGTGAGCAAAGGATATCAGGACCAGGACAAGCACTGCAAAATCTTACAGCCACTCTGCTCTTCCAATTTATTAGGGTCAGTGGATTAGGAACTTCCTAAGCTGAATGCCACATCTCAGGGACCATATTTAATAACTAGTCATGCTCTATCTTCTGTGACTTTCTCTAGTTCCTTCCTGAAATTTCTTTCATCAGATGGCAGTGTTTCCCACCATGCAATGGTAATTGTGATACTCAGCTCTTGTCTTAACAGTGTAAACTCATCAGTGTTTGTAAAGTTTTTTGTAATCCTTGGAGTGAATCTCAGATGAAGGGCTATTAAACTCTTTGTGGCAAAGCACAGTATAATAGCAAAGATAAACTCCAAATATGAAACCTTTTTAAGTGATCACAGAAGAGCATGACAAGAATGAGTTCTTAATGAATTGTCATAAAAATGAGAAGTAATTGAGCAGATATTGTCTGTAACTCTCTTGGTATAAGAGTATATAAATTTTGTAGTGTCACACATATCTTTTTCAGACGATTAGGAATCAAACAAGCTTTCAGCCCTAAAGTGGGTTGAAGGAAAACCAAATCTGAAGTGTGACCTGACAAAAGAAGTAGCATTGGTTCTGTGTTGCAAATATGTGCCTTAGAGGGGGAAAGTGTGTTTTGACATCATGCGCTCTCCCTAACACACCTGGTCTGAGACAATTGTTAGAAGAGAAAGTTGATGTTAGCAAAGAAAGTCCTAAATTTGGGTGCATTTACTTAATGGAATATTAAAAAAGTATTAGGCACATTGTCTTTCTAGCAGATGGATAAGAATGCAAATTATTAAAAGGTACCAAATTTCTAGCGGTGAAGAAACTTTCATAGCAATAATAAAGTGACAAAAATCTCTGATAACAATATTAGGTTATGAAGTTTTTATTAATTCTTCATTGGCTGGTTAAGAGACAATGTAGTTCAGAGACCATTGTACCTGATGTTTGGGGAACCAGACTCAGTTCTAGATCTGGCCACTAATAAGCTTTGCAACCATGGAAAATTCATCTCCATGCTTTAGTGCCCCCCCAGGATGAGCATTTTCTTTTGCAAATGGATCTGCAGCTGAGCTCTCACGTGAATTAATTTCTGAAGAGAAGCATGATGCTATCTTTCGGTCTACATTTTCAAACCGGCTATCTATTGGAATGCATAATTAAATTTCTGAAAATTGGCGTTGCAAGAAATGGAAGGTCTCTTAATTTCGCAGATGACTCTTTTGAACTGAACAACTTCAAAGGTGTTCAGCAACCCAAGACCTTATTTTCTTATCGTGGTACAAATCATCACCTTCAGCAGTGACAAAGTATTTGATTGACAGTTTGAGAGCACTGGTATTAACTGAAGACTAATGGTACTTTGCATACTTATATATTTATATCCATATATACAAGTCTGGTAATAATTCTGGTAGCGTGGTACCTACTTTGAGGAGGCAGAGACATTGTAAGTGATTGAAACCATGACCACAAAACGTGTCTTTGTATGTGCAGACCAACTGTAAGCTGGCAGGGGGGCTCCCTTTAAACTGGAGCCTGACCTTAGGCGCAGCCTTAAGGCAGCACTAGAGAGACACCACCTTAAAAAACCCCTTGTAGAGTCTCTGCTACTGAAGCAAGTAAAGGCAGCAGAAAAATCATGATAGATTATGCTGAAGATCCTTTGGAAAATTCTCCCTCTAAAATCTTGCAATTGGGTGAGAAAGAAGTGGGAAAGTAAAGGAGTTTCCTCATTTCCGCAGAGGAAAAAAAAAAAAACCAACACATTTTCAGTAGCATTATTGGAGTGTTCAAGTAGAATTTATCTACATTCTAAAGAGATGATGTGTCTTTGTGATGCAGGGGAATGCAAGGAGTTAAAGGTTCTATAAGGGGTTAGAGGAGAAGCACTGCTGGCTTATCGAAGATGGAGCAGAGCTCTGCAGCAGCTCCTAATTACAAAGTGTACCAGGTCTTCATGCACAGATTTCATCTGAAGGGGTAGTCACCCCTCAGGCCAGAAACTGGGGGGGGGGGGGGGGGGGAGGAGGGGGGGGCTAACTCAGCTGTGTGCAGCACAAATGTAAATGAGTACATAAAGCTGATGATGCAAGAATTGCTTGTTTATGAGAATAGAAAACTAACTGCATTTTTCATCCTGTGGAGTTTCAAAGTGTAGAGAAGGATCATGGAGATTTCAGCCTCCACTTCTCAGCAAATCAGATATTAAATATAGTATGTCCATAAGCATACCAATGTTTTTCTTTATCTCTTGGGTGAGGGTTACTGAGTAACTGGAGATTTCTGATGCTCTTTTTTTCATTTTGCAACAGAAAATTCCAAATAACATAAAATCAAAGTTGTTGGAGAAATCTTAATAAAAAAATTGTTTTCTTTTTCTTAAAAATCAATAAATGAAAAATCTTGTTCTGAAATATGTCTATGGGTACCTTCATGAGAATTTGAGTTCCTGATATTCCCATTTTTCAGCAGAGTCTAGATCCCATTCTTAGGCCCCAAGATCCAGAAAACACTGCTTTCATGCTTTTTGGTAAAGGGAAAGTAACATAATATGGCTACTATGCAACTGTCATGGGAATTGTCTTTTGTTCTAAAAGCATTAGATTCTCAGGAAGAAAATATTAAATTTTCTGTGGAAAGTAAGCATGTTGTCTGAGGACCAGAAATAAGATTTGAAAGCCAAATTTTCCCCTCAGGCAGTTTCCATCAATATTTTTCTGTCAGTCCTAATAAAAGCTGAAGACACATCATAGTGCACTTTTATCAGATTTCATTGCTGTGATGTCCTTAAAATGCATTTCTTCAGGGAGAAAAAACATGGAAAGATTGGAAGGGTAGAGAATGGGAGTATGTGGCATAGAACTGGTGATAGAGAGAGGAGATGATTCAGAAAATCACTAATTGCATTTACAGCTTGATTCTGTGACAACAAACTCTCAGTGTAAATTGGCTCAAATAATATATATATCAGGTCAAATATATATATACTCAGAGTGTCTAATACCCCTTTTGTAATGTAGGAGAATAATGCTGAAATTGTCACTTCACTACCCTGTGACACTGCTTTCCATCTCTTTCAGACTCAGCTTGGTGCAAAGCATGTTATAAGTGCTCTGGGTCCATCACTGCCGTTCACTGTGCATTCCTGCACTGATTACATTTGCCACAGCTCCCCCTCTAAGGTACATTAGACCCTCAGATCAATGCCCTGACCTTGATTTTGTCCTTTGTTCCTATTACACTGTGGACCAAGGAAGGAAGGAAGGAAAGAATAGAGAAAGAAATAGAGGAAGAGAGAGAAAGAATGAATGAAAGAGAGTGAAAGAGCAAGCAAAAAGGCAAGACAGCAAGCAGGAAAGAAAATGCAAGAAAGCAAGATGGAAAGAAATAAAAGGAAAGAAGAACTAACCATAGAGGGCCAAAGTAGTCTCCTGTGACTTGCTTTAAATGGAATTTCTCCAGAAAGTAATTTAGCCCAAAGGGTAATAGCAGTAGATTCCCACAATGTCTTGATGGATTGGTGTGAATGACTCATATCTTGATTTTTTCCAGTATGTTTTGTAAGTTTTACACTGGGCAACCCCAGAATTAACTTTGAAGTGGACCCTAGTTTTCCCAACCTCTGAATTAGCTCCTGGCAGTGACATATTCTGATGGGGGCAAGAGTGGTTTTGTTTTTACATTTTTCAGCAATAAAGATCTGGAATCTTCGTGGTTTGTAAGTTAGTCATCAGCTACTTAAGCTTCGTTTGAATTGTACGTAAACAGCTCTATCCACCAAATACGGCTTTGTTCCTCTGCTGAGAACTTGAGGCACATCTTCTTAAGTGAAATAAAGCTCTTATTGTGTAATGTCAGCCCATTAGGGATTGAGTTTGAGGATCTGTCCTGCCCAGCTCTGAAAGCATGAATTGTGATGTTGAAGTCAGTTAATGAGAGAAGATTTCTGTCTGTGAGCTGCAATGAACTGCTATGCTGTATGGACTGAGCACAAATGGAGGAACTGTGGCATAGGAAAGAGTGGGTTTATGATGTAGATTAGGCTCCAAGTTTGCCCTACTTTCAGTGTCTGAAACCATCCTAAAGACTGTCTAGCCATGAACAATACATGGCCAGTGCTTTCCGTCTGTGTGTGTCTCAGTGTCAGATATAGCAGGTTGATGGTGTCACTCAGAGCTGTACCTAGGATCTGCTCTAGCAGTGAATCAAATCCACCATGTCGCATTTGGCTCTGCATATATTGTCATCTTCCATAGCTTTTGCTTTTTTGGCATTGTGCACAAGTAAGTCCCAACATTCTCTCACAAAAACAAAGGTTCAGTTTCTTGCAGTGCTCCAAGAAGCCTGACCTGATACTTCCAGGGCATGCAGAATTTGAATATCCATTTGCTTTATTAACATGCAACCTGCCATTCCAAGTCAGTCGTAAGGTGACTATAAAGCTAAAACAAAAAGGCTGCTTCTTGATGACACATCCCTGATTCAGTTGGTCTTGAAAAAGCAAGAGGTTTCTTTGCCTAAACCTGCCAGTGGAAATCTGACACTGTTTGGTGGTTAGTAATGGAACGCTTTATTAAACTTCAATCGCTCTTTGAAACTGAATGGTTTCGATTGCCACACAAAATGAAACTGCAGTCGTTTGCTCAATGGTAGGATGTTGGCTAAACAATTCATTGAAAAATACATAGTAGCTGTAGTAAACGTATAGCATTGTATTTCTCATTGGATATATGGTAGGAGCCTGATTTTCACCTTAAACAAGTTCCTGCCTGTCCTACTGTTTCCTGCATTCAACAAGAACATAAAAATTTTAATCTATTGGCTTCACTAATAATAAAACAGAAGCAGCATGTAAGGAAATTATCTCCACTCTCCCTTTTTCCAGTGAAAGATAGACAGAATCTTCTTTGCTAATATATAATAATTCCTCTTGAAAAAGTGCAAAATATCCTTTCCAGGGAATGCATTCAATTCGCTGAAGTGACCATGCTTTTATTTTTTTATCTGCCACAACATTACATTAATACCTATCTGTGAACAGGCACTTCACAGTAAGAAAAAAGTTGATAACCACATACACTGAAAATGTCAATCAGTCTGAAAGGTCATTAGACAGAAGGCACATGAAATGCTAGATGGCTAAAATAACTGTGAGCTCAATAGGAGCCAGGACCTTGCCAAGAATTTTGGAGCCATGTCTGATCACGCATTTGTTAACAGTGTCTGTGCAGTAAGCCTGTTGTGTCCAGATGCCTTGGCAAGTGCTTTCTGAAATCTTGGTAACATGGGATGCGGGCATCTGATAGGAAAAAGTAAGATTCAACAGTTGTTATTTGATGCCACCAAAACCTAAAACATCTGGAAGCTCTGATGAGGCTGGTGTGCGCTGTTGTTGTGTTCAGAGGCGTCTTACACCAGGCAACATGGTTTGGACAGCTTCATATTTTCCATTGCCTATATTGCCTGAAGTTTGCTTTGTTGCAAGGTGTGAATCTGACACAAGGCAGAGCACAGTTTTACAGACACCCACTGCTGTTGTCTTTGATTTGACACCAATTACAGCTTCCTGCCCTATTTTCTGCTTCTTGGGCAGTTTTTGAACTATGGCATTGTCTTATGTTTCATCTTTCTTATGTTCCATCTTTCCACTACTCAGTTTCCTCATTAGTCTCTTGAACTGTGCTGAGAGCTGGCTTAATCATGATGCTGCTGAGTCCTTCTTTCAGCTGCAGGAGAGCATTAAAGGACTGAAAGGGAGTGAAATTCCTCCAAGGGAAGCCATGCTGATTTGTCCCTGTCATACTGTGGTCATATGAATGGGGAAATCCCAAACTGACAGAACATTTTGGGATACACATACCAAAGCAAATATTTGAAAGACTTTATCTGCTCTAAGACAGCAAAACTAGGGAACAATAATCCAAAATAGACCAATGCCTTTGTATTGTCATTGATAGCTGATGCATCAAAGTCTGTCAAACTTTATTTTGAAATTACACTGTAAATGTATTTTTCAGATTTTAGTCCAGATGGAGAACAATCTTATGAAACCAGTGTCTTTCAGAAGTGTTTGACACATTGGGACAACAAAAATATATTCCTGCAATATGACATCTCTCCAAAACTGATCTAGCTGTATTCCAGGAAGAAAACAAAAGAAGAAGATGAAAGAGTGGGATCTGGAGATGACTTTCAGAATCTTTTCTACTCAAGAGGATTCTAGTAGGAAATGTTCTCTACAGTAAAATTGAATAAATACTGGAACTCACAAAAAATCAAGATTTCCAACTGATCAGGGTTGCCTCATTCTGTGCCCTTAAGAAAACTTTGATTTAAACACAACTTAGACTGAAAATAAACAATTTCAGAATTATAAAGAAAAAAAAAAGCAAAAAAAAAGGCAAAAAAAAGCAGGATGCCGGATCACCCTTGACTATGAACTACTGTGCTCTCCGCATCCCCAGTTCTGGAATTAGGCTTGTCAGGAATCCCTGCTCAATCACATTGGAGCTATCTCTTGGATTTGGTGGAGGCTACTCAAGCCCAGATATTTCCAGTGAAACTCTTTGGGCTCAGCAGTCAGCCTTTTACAGCAAAATGTTGTTTCATCAGTTCAGTTCCAATCAGCTATAATAACCAGCATCATCAAATCTGGGGAGAGATAGAAGCCCTACAAGGGAACCAAAGAACTACTTTGTATTTTCAAAATAGTTACACTAACAAATGTTAGCAGGATACTTTTAGAAGGAATATTTCTGCGATGGACGTGAAATCATGACTACAACTAAAGCAGGATGATTAGACTAAACAGAGTTTCATTCTCTGTTCTTGGTAGGATGTGTGCTGATGGCTACAATTTGTAATTCTGGAGCCAAATCAAGGCAACTCATCATGATACATCTGCTGAGTTTTGAATATGCATGGAGTGAGCATGTGTGCTTTCCTGAAAGCTTTTCCTAGAAGCAAAATGCATTGCAAAGATTTATACATCTATTGTGTCATCTTTTGACAAGGCTGATGAAAATCAAGGCATAAGTCCATGCAGGAGGGAAGACAAAATGTTGAAAAGAAACTTTCATGGTGGATTATTAAGCAATATTTGGCAGATATTAAGTTCTAGTCCCAAATATATTCATTTAAAAAATGGCTTGCAAATGGTTCTTCTTTTTTTCTCTATTGACTAATTGTTTTCTGTATATAAAGGCAGTAATAAAAATAGTGGATGACTGCAGTTACGAGTTCTTGAATCTTCTCATGTGAACCCACAACGCAAATATTCAAGTATTTCCTTGTACTTTGTGGGAGGTTTTATTCTTTTGTTTGTTTCTTTAATTATTTATGGTGGCAGTAGCATTGCAGTGACCTAGACAACAGCCAAAGAAGGACTTTTTTATGCTCAGCCTATCATCACCTGCTGATTGCCTTTTCTCCACAGTGATGAAGCCCACTTAAACATCAGCCGCATGCTATCTTAGCAGGATGTAGGAATACTAATTAGACCTAGCCATGTGTTTTCAGATTAAAGAATTTGGTATTTGAAAATGCATAATCAGAAAACAATGCAATGGCAACCTTTTCCAAAAATGTAACATTTTCCAGAGGAAGGAAATCACAGCTTTTACAGAAGTTCAGTTGTAATGCCCTGGAGAAGTAATGCTCTGTGGCAATAGAGGAGGACTGTATACCTGCTGAATACATAATCTCCTTCAAGGTAATGTTGTCCCCTGCAGTTTTCATTGTGACTTTCTGAGCCACAACATAATTCTTTATTGTGTGCTTGGAAACGGACCTTGGCTTTGATAGAGGACTCATCTTAGATGTTAGTCCAACACATGACCTGGGCAAGCAAAGGCAGCAAGCACCACTCATCTTTGCCAGACACTGAAAGGGGGAAAGGGACAAGCCAAATGATTTAGCAATCAACCAAAAATGGGCAATTTGGGAATGCTATTTAATCTCCCTCTCCTCCATGTGGTGTTAAGAAGGTTACAGTCCTAACACTTAGTGTAACACACTTCTGTGGCTATTGCTGTACAAATTAAATCAGTTTGTCATTCATATTCCCTCAGATGAAGAATGGTCAAAGCTTTGGTGGCAAAGAGATTTCAAAAGCAGCTGTGTTAGGACTTCTTCCTCCCTTGTTTTTGTGTACCAAAAACCTTGCAGGGAAAATGGTTATTAACATTTTCAGCACAAGATGGAAAAACACTATCCAGGTGGGCCCAAATAGATCTTCAAAAGTTAGAGATTCCCCGTGCAAGTGGAGGGGAATCTACAAAGGTAAAACTTGCCCTCAGTCTTGCTTTCTTTTCTCCTCATGGCGTTCCTCAAACTACAGGGAGATTGCAAAGTATTTATGTGACAGGGTATAAACTTCTTTGTCCTTCAGCTGCTAGCATTACTGTTCCCAGCGCAAGTTTGATTACTTCAGCTTATTTCTGCAGGCAAAACTTAATAACAAAATGAATGTACATGTATTTCTGTAAACAAATACACACATGCAGAAATCTGTTCATATTAGCCATTGTGTAGGAATGCATTTCTACCAAATAGCCTTTAACCATGCTGTGGATGAAGTGATGGATCTGACAGGAGTCTGTTGTGCATGCTTTCGTGCTGACCGTTCCACTTGTTTTGGAATATCTCCAGAGTAAACATTGCCAGTGAAATGATTGCTTTGCATCCTCCTAAGGAAAAGAGTGGAGGAAAGGTCTCTGGTACTTGTTAAATTTCAAGCAGCCAGAAACCACTATTTCTTTTTTTTTTTTTCTTCCTTCCATCTCTTCTTTTATTGGGGAAAGGAAACTCTCCTTCACTGAGTGCTTCAGTCTTTCATTCACTAGGTCATATTGCATTGGGTCACACTGCATTAATCTCAAGGCTTTAATGGCAGGGTTTCCTTCAGGGATAGGTAGTGGCTCCTGCCCATTTGGATAATTCCGTATTTATTTCCTTTTCACATTTTTTCCTGTGTTGCATGGCACATCTGTTTCTTTGCATCTGAAGGAAAGAACTATTTTTGACTCTGCTTTCAGAGACAGAAGGCTGTTGAGTACCAGAAATTCAAAAGGCTGGCTGGAGTCACCCTGCTTGCTTGAGGTGCCACGTCAACATAGAACACTGTCATAATTCAGAGCAACAAAGTTAAGGACTGTTTTGTCTCACATGGACACCACCTAGAAGTTGTAGTCCCCAGTTTTAGCTTAAGTGAGTGCCAGCAGTTGGTCACCAATGAGGACCAGAGAACCTACTCACACTGTACTCATGGCTGTCTTGGAAAGTTTACAGGAGGCCTGAGGCAATGCTCCATGAACTTCAAACAGTGCCTTCCTTCCCATGGGCACGAAAAAAAGGCTGATTTCATGTGAGGAGTTATGAGCAGGCAGTGACAGTTGTTACCACTGTAGTAAGAGGCACACTCATGACAGTGTCCCGTGGTGTTCCAGGGGAGCCATAGGGTGGCCTAACACCAGCTCCTGGAACATTGAGTGCACTGGCATTTCCCAACTGAAAGTCCTCTCCCTGGACTCTGTGCAGCCCACTATGGAGAAACAAGACCAGCAGTCCCCAAGCAAGGCCTGAACAAATCTCTGATATCTGGAACCTTGAAGGAAATAGTTTGGAGGTCCAAGGTTAAGCAAGACAAAGAATTCCTACACTGATTTAATGTTCTGCAACTCACAGGGACTACTTCACTCACAAAAGGCATTTTTGCCTTCATGCCTCTATGAAATGAAGGGGCAGAGGAAAGATACACATCTTCAGACCTTTAAAAGCTCAGCATTTGTTGTCAGTCATTCCTTTTTGCTTCTGGGTCAGCCTTACTGAAGAGGTATATTGTTATGCAGAATTGACCATTATGCAGAAATGACCAGGTACTTCAGCCTCTGGAAACTAAGAACAATTTAGCTACATTGGCACATTACTTTCCCTTCTATAATTAACTCTGCCGTGCAGACACTAAAGATCACCCTTTTGCAAAGGAAGCCAACACTTCAGAAAAATGTTTGCAAAGAACTCATTCCTTTCCGCTCTGCCTTGAAATTTCAGTATTTCAGTGTCTATTTTCTTCTGAACACTTCCATTCTCAGATGTAGGCAAGTTTTGGTATAGTGGAAATCTTATCTCCTAGTTGCAGGCTTTCTGTAGTGCCCTAAAATACTATGTCATCCTTCACATAGATACATACTGTATTAAAACAAACAGCAGTATTTTATTAGCAGAAGAATGACCCATTAACCACCACACTTCAGAATGTGGAGGGTATAGATTTCACTTGCATATCTCCTAGCTGTTGCAAAGCAGGTTGGGGGCAGGCTGAATTTACAAAAAGCTCGGAAGCTGCCAGTAGAAAATGTTTTTCCCAAGAAATGAATTCTGCAAAACGTAGGCTTTTTTTCCAATTGCTCATGCAGTACTGCCATCTTGTGGTCCTTCCTGCTACAGCGTGAGGGGAAAGCGGCAGCAAAATGCCGGCGGGAACCGTCTGCTAATCGTAGGCAGAAACAGTTGATGCTGTTAAATTGTGATCCTGCCAAATGCCTACCTGAATGCATGAGCAGACTCTGCTCAATTCATCTGCCAAAGCCTGTGGGAAGACGCATTAGAGCAGAAAAGGATCCTGCAAACACATAGGCTTAGAAAGGAACTTTCAAAGAGGAGTTTACCCTGCAAAGGCAACAGCCCAGTTGCGTTTTCAGACAGAAGACTAACAATAACAATGAATTATTATCTTCACCTGAAAAAAAAAAATAACAATTAAAGATGATTGGTTGAACTAGGATGGGGGCAATGTTGGATGTACTAAACCAAATAAAGCACTGCTAGAGTAAGTTCCTGGTGAATAGCATGAAGTGGCTGACTTTTAGTATAATATTCTCCCTCTTGCCCAAAGTTCTATAGTGGTAAATGTGTGGTCCCCAAAGACTGCATTGTTAAGTATTTTAAAAACATAAAATGCTCAAATCAAACTATTAGAGGGTGTAACGGAATTTAAACTGCAAGGAATTATTCATAGCCAAAGAAGTTAACAGAGTAAGACTAAGGCTGTAATTCAATAGATTTATGAATCACCTATTGAAATCAATGGGACAACTCACTTGTTCAAGATTGTACATGTGCTTACGTACCTCTCTGAGTCAAGGCTATATGGTAAAGAATAAATTACCCTGCAAGGCAATTGATGTATCAAGAAAGACGTACATTTAAGATTGAGACACCTTGATTGCTTTGGGTAAAGATGCTGAAGATGCTGTTGAATAACACACAAATAATTCATTAAAAATCTTTTCATCTTCTAAGCTGGTGTTCTAATTGTTGACATAAGACTGTTGCTGTGTAAATATCATTTAAGACTAAGACATGATCTGTTAACAGATATGGTAGGTAAACTTGTCCCTGTGACTAACTAGTGACTCCAAAGAATGTTCCAGTAGTGCTTGTGTTTGGGCCATTCAGCTGAATTTTGTTTGCTAGCATCAAAGAATGGAAAGTTGTGAGTACATTGCAATGCTTCCACCAGAACTAAACACTGATTATTTATTATGCATTCCTATGAAGATGAAACTTAAGTGATTTTTATTAATGACCATTATTATGGGTGATATAAAACTTACAGTTTGCAATAGATGGAGATTTTAGATGGAATGTTAATGGCAATACAGTAGCAAAAAAAGTGCCTGAACTCTCAGTTTGAGACAGTATTTCTTTTAAACTGAGGGGTGGTTTTTTTTCCTTTTTATTTATTGATCAATTGACTGGCCATTTACTGCCTTTCATGTAGCAAAGCTGCTTTCTGAACCCACTAGCCATCACTGTACTGACCACATTTTTTGCTCCAGGTGGGAAGTCAAATGTAAATACTAAGTACTTAGTATCTCACAGCAAATGCATTCCAAGTTGATCACCTCTTCTGTGCTCACATGCAGAATTTTTTCTGTTTCTTACCATAATATAACATTTCCTTTGACAATTTGCAGGTTATGTATGTGCTTTCCTCTGGCTCCGAGGAAAAGAACACTCAGTGTAGAGAAGACAAGTCTGTGGTTTCATGTTGAGTTCACTACAGTATGTCAGGCTACTCTGGAGATGGGCATTTCCCTCTTTTCTGTCCTGACATACTTTATTCACCTCACAGTGTTCCTTTTTTGGAAACTAGGTGGGTCCCCAGAAGCGTGTGTGGACTTTTCAGCCCTGTGGAAATAGATCGTGGTTCCAGTTTGGAACACAGCTGCTACTTAAAACATCTGTGGACTTTATGAACCATCTCATCCAGCCAGGAATCAAATGTCAGGTACAATGAATAAGAAATACTCATCCTGAGGATCATAAGAATGCAGCATCATATAATTATTTCTTAAGTTGTTCTCATTGAGAAAGCCTAGAGGTATTAACCAAGAGCTGAGTCCACATGTGCTGACATCCAAGCGCACATCAGAAAGAGCCGATCACTGCCCCAAGAAGTGTACCTGTGAAAGTAAAGGCTAGGGAAACAAACACTCCACAAAAATGTGGAGTGATATGCTGTAGCTCATGGCTGCTTTTATAGTAAATTGAGCTGACTCTGCAAAAACTTCAGCCTTAGTAACTCTTGTGTGCATGACATTCTTCAAAGGACATCTTTCTCTGAGTTCGGGGGTTTTTTTAATGAAAATGTTTTCCAACAGTAAACACTGACCAAACACAGGATTTAGGCAGAGCATAGGCATCCTGAGTTTGTAAGACTGGCACTTTTCAAAGACTCTGGATGGATGTTTTGAAAGCATTTTAGTTTGACAAAATTGTTGCATCAGGACTCAAGCTGTGGCAGCTTTGTGAATGGATGTTACATTTTCCTCTTGAAGCTGTTAATCACAATAGTCCCTTCCCTTGGCAGGCAGGTGATACCACATTGTTACAGAGCTGTACTACTTCAGATTGCAAAAGAGCCTGCTCCTATAAAAACACACCCAGGGAGTGGCTGGGGAATAAGTGAAATGAATCATGGACCACAACAAAGCTCTTCTTGTCATTCAGGGTTCACTTGCCAAATGCAGGAGATAAAAATTTGAGGGGGGGAGATGAAAAAATATTGTCATAAGGAAAAAACACACTGACCATTGCAAGCAATCTTGCTTAGAGTTGTACAAATAAAGGTTAATTCCAGTGAGAATAACTGTTACTAACATTTATAATGACTGGAATTTAGAGTGACTACTGCATTTGGGCATACCTGAATAAAATTAATAGCGGTAGTTACCTTCTATGTCATGTGTTGAAAAGGGAGTGCTTTGTTCTCACCTAATTTTTGTATGTTCTATAGTTCTTGCCTTATGCTTTGCTGGGGGAGATGAAGGGATTGATTTACAAGATGTAACTTGCCAAGATTTACAGAGACAAAAGAAACTGAGCTAATTATAAGGGCTTTGAAGAGAATTCAAATAATTCATCAAACCTTATGCTGGGATATCGGGGAGTAATGGCAAACTGGAAATATCTAGCAAAATCCTGAGGCTGTTGGAAATTTGATACCACAATCTGAATTCTGCTAGTGGCCTCAGCTGAAGCTAATTGTGAGCATCATTTATATGTTCCAGATTTCACCATGCCTCACTCACTTCTTGAAGTAAGGATGGAAAACCAACTGTCATGTTTTCAATCCATCTGCAATCCAACCTTTCATTCAATTCTGCCCTTTTCAGCTCAAGCAAATATTATCATTATGCAAAAGATTTATCTAATCAAACCTGTTCAACACATGCTTTTGATGTATTTATGTAGGAAGGTGCCAGATGATCTCACTGTATTCCACACACTTTGGGATGAAGCAACCTGACTCATGTTGTCTTCTCAATGACATTTTTCATAGGTTCAGCTCACTGGGACTACATCCTCTTGGATAAGTGGACCCAATGTTTGTCAAGTGTGACTTCTGAAAGAGGAGCCGTCTTAGCAGAAGTGGTGTCATTTCAGAGAATGTTGCACAGCTCCAGATTACGCTGAAGTTAGTAGAAGCAGCACTTGTTCAGTGCTTCTGAAGAAGACTGAACCCATCTTTTCAGGACAGGCTAGAAAATGCTGGTCTAGTTGGCTAAAACAGGCCTGGAAGGAAACCTACAGGATATGATTAGACTGACTGGAGTCTGTTTTATGTAAATTCCAACAGTAAACTGCTTTCAGCATATGAGGAAAATGTGTAAGTGTTCTTCAGTTCAAAAACTTGGGAAGATATTTGGACAATGATTATTGAAAATTTTATATCCTACAAAAGATCACGGATAAAATGTATGCTGTTTAAACTAGGAGAAATGTGTATAAATTTATATACTCTTTTCCCAAGTAACAAGTGATAGGACAAGAGGAAATGGCCTCAAGCTCTGTCACGGAGGTTTAGCTTGGACATTAGGAAAATTTTTTTCACTGGAAGGGTTGTCAAGCATTAGAACAGGCTGCCCAGAGAGTTGGTTGAGTCACCATCCCCAGAGGTATTTAAAAGACATGAAGACCTTGCACTTAGAGACATGGTTTAGTGGTGGACTTGGCAGTGTTAGGTCTACAGCTGGACTCAGTGAACTTAAGGGTCTTTTCCAACCTAAATTATTCTATGATTCTACAGACAGATATATGGATTTACACAAGTGTTATCATATTTTTTTTGACTGACTGCATCTCTGAAACAGCAATTGTAAAATTATAATATACCATAATATCTGATACAGAGAGCTTGAACTCTAAAAGCTGATACAGCTGTGGTGAATGAGTCACTTCATTGTAAATAGATTATTAGACATGACTGTACTTTGCCCACCTTTATAGTAAAATTACAAGAAGTAAATTTTTCAATGAAATATGTAGGGATGTGTTGATAAAAATTTAAAAATTAGAGCCACGGAGATTTATAAAAGTAATTCCAGGAACCTCTGTAGTCCCTCTCTTTTTATCTTTATCAGAGAGGATGTGAGGCAGCACTTAGCATCAGAAAAAATATTTATTTCCTTTGAGATATTAAAAAAGATTCTAACTTAGAACACAATGGTTTGAGACTATTCTTTCTTAAAAAAGAGTACCTTGTCAGAGAGGAGACCATCCTCAGAAAATCAGGTTTGAGACCACGTGAGGAATCTGAATATACACAAGTCCATAAGACCTGATAAGCTGCATCCCAGCGTCCTGAGGGAATTGGCTGATGTTGTTGCCAACCCACTCTCCATCATATTTGAAAAGTCATGTCAGTTAGGTGAAGTTCCCAGTGACTGGACAAAAGGGAATATCACACTCATTTTTAAAAAAGGGTAAAAAAGAGGGCCCTGAGAACTATTGATGAGGCAGCCTCACCTCCATGCCTGGTAAGATCATGGAGCAGATCCTCCTGAAAGGTATGTTGAAACATGGAAGACATGGAAGTGATCAGAGACAGCCAGCATGGCTTCACGAAGGGCAAATTGTGCCTGACTAATCTTGTGGCCTTCTACAATAGTGTGCCTACATCAGTGGACAAGGGAAGAACAACTGATGTCAACTATCTGGACTTCTGCAAGGGCTTTGACACAGTCCTCCACAACATTCTTGCCTCTAAATTGGAGAGATATGGACTTGATAGATGGATGGTTAGATGGATAAGGAATTGGCTGGATGGCCAAACCCAAAGAATTAATGTCTCAACATCCAAGTGGAAACCATTTACAAGTGCTGTCCCTCAAGGATCCATACTGTGACCAATACTATTAATAGCTTCATCAATGACACAGTCAGTGGGATTGAGTGCACCCTCAGTAAGTTTGCAGATGATACGAAGCCGAGTAGTGTAGTTCATTCACTTCAGCGAAGGGATGCCAGCCACAGGGACGTTGACGGGCTTGAGGAGTGGGCCCATGTGAACATCATGAAGTCCAAGGCCAAGTATAAGTCCTGCACATGGGTCAGGGCAGTCCCCAATATCAGTACAGACTGGAGGACGAATGGATTGAGAGCAGCCCTGCAGAGAAGGACTTGGTGTTACTCATGGATGAAAAATTGGACACAAGCCGGCAACATGCTCTTGCAGGCTAGAAAACAAACCAAATCCTGGGCTGCATAAAAAGAAACATGGCTAGCAGGTTGAGGGAGGTGATTGTCCCCCTCTACACCACTCTTGTAAGACCCCACCTGGCATACTGCATCCAGCTCTGGGGTCCCCAGGACAGGAAAGACATGGACCTGTTACAGCGGGTCCAGAGGAGGGCCACAAAAATGATCAGAGTGCTGGAACACCTCTCCTATAATGAAAGGCTGATAGAGTTGGGGTTGTTCAGCCTGGAGAAGAGAAACCTCTGAGGAGAACCTATTGTAGGGTTTCAATATATAAAGGGGGCTTACATGAAAGATGGAGAGAGAATTTTTACAAGGGCCTGTAGTGACAGGACAAGGTGCAACAGTTTTTAAAGGAAAGAAGGTGGTGAGGACCTCCTTACAATTAAGGTGGTGACACGCTGGAACAGGTTGCCCAGAGAAGTTGTGGATGTCCCATTATTGGAACTGTTCAAGGTCAGGTTGGAAGGAGCTTTGAGCAACCTAATCTAGTGAAAGACTTCCCTGCCCATGGGAGGGTGTTTGCATTAGGTGACCTTTAAAGGCCCCTTCTGAACCAAACCATGCTATGGTTCTGTGTTTCTATGTTTTTCCAGGCAGCACATCTCTTTAATACTATTCAAGATTTGTCTTAATGTTTATTACAAAACTGTGGTAGCACTCTCTGGTCAACGATCAACTCCGTTGGAAATATTTTCTGTATGTTTCTTAAGCTTAATATTTAATTTAAATTATTTCAAGCAAATGCATGAATACAAATAATGAAGTAAAGTTAGTAAAGCTAATGTTTATAAATTACATTATATTTTTTCTGTCTTTCTGAATTTCCTACAGCACAGAAAGAACAGATTTAAGAAGCTTTATTACATTATTTTCTGTGTAATTTAATGGCAATTCAACACAGGTGAAACAGAAAGCACAAGCAAAGGAAGGATAATTGTTAAAACCTATGTATGGAAATCCAAGCTCATTGGGAAAAGGGCAGCTTGGTACTCGAAGCAATCTGCAAACATTACAGTGGAAGACAACCTGCATACCATCCCTGTGGCAGACCACAGTATGTTAGACATCTGAGACACGCTGCTAATGTGACTTCTGATATTTTACTGAGAGTTGTTCAGAGCTGCCATGGCATTCTCCACGTGGTGCATAGAACTGTGTAGATATAACTGGCAGCCTAACTTAGCTAACGTCTCCAGGAAGTTGCTTATCTTGGGCAAACTCTTTCCCTGTCTCCGGGTCTGCACCCTTACTAAATATCTGTTCCTGAATATGTCACTGGCTGTCTCGACAGTTAATGTTTGGATGCATTTATGCTGCTATAATCTAGCTTTTCTCAAATCACCTGTCTTATCCGCTCACAGAAGGGCTCAAAGGCTAACAAATGAAGCAAATGACTACTCTGAATTTCAGGACTAGATGCACACTTTGACTTAGAAAAATGCACATCTCTTCAGAGGAACTGAATATGTCTGCTGTAACTAAAGGCAAGTAGCAGAAACATATTAAGCTGAACAGTTGTTACTGCTTTTGCTACTTCCACAATAATCTGCATTTTCTTTCGCACGAGCATTCTTCAAGAGAGGCCCCACATACCGTTGTTTCTTTACTTAGAGTGGAATTATAATTTACTGTCAGGTTTCTGTGAGGAAGGAGTGAAACATTAAATTAATTATTAGTCATATATTGAAATAATATTGGAACACATGACTTAGTGCTGCTGGAGGGATGAGAAAGGAGGGAGGAGAAATTCTGTAGAGCCAAGAAAGCCAGGAATGTGCTTCCAGTAAAAAGTTCTTGCTAACTCTGTTCCTCTACCTTCTCCCTGATTGCTCCAGGAACTTGCTTCCCAAACATGTGTTTTTCCTTGGATATTTGTGTTTTAGAAACTCCAGCTCAACACGTATTTCAAATTATTTAGATATGTGTGTTACAAGACTCCAGGGTAGAGGACACTATCTATCATAGAAGAAAGTGTTGGTATAACATCATGGATGTTTGGGAAGCTCTGACTCACACTGCAGAGAATAATGGGTGGGACTTGGATTGAGAACAGGAGCCTTTCATTGGAAAGGGTTTCCACTCAATTTGCAGTGTGGGCCAGGACATCATGGTGAAAAGTGATACATGCCTTGCTGGCTTCTGAAAGCTGATCTGCCTGGGCTGAAAGGTGTGCTTTCATTTTCTAGCAGTTTTTCCATGTTCTCAGATAAGACCAAATCTGGTTTGATCATAGGATATAGTCACTTCAAAATAGATTTTTATATTTTGGCTGTTTAGATCAATGCTTTTCTTGAAAGTAGCATGGTGTTCCTAGGCTGTCTTCAATAGGATTTTGCTCTCCTTGTATATTGCTTCCCTCCTGCTCCCCCACAGAAAGTGCTTCCTGATTTAACTTCTCTTGTTGGTAGTGTCCCTTCTTCATTTGCAATGACCTGGGGCAACGCACACAATTTTGGTGGTTTCATTCAGCGTGAGTAAAAGTGGCTGACAATTTGAATAAGCTTCCTGCATAGCAAACAGCCTGGAGTCTAGTTGAAGTTTTGTTAATTAAAAAATTAGGTCTAAACAGCTCCAAGCAGAATAATGGAGCAGATCCTATCTCTCTCTCTTTGGTCCATCACCACAGTATCTATGTTGTTTGGAAACCACTCAGAGTCAAGGAGTCTGACAGAAATTTGCTTCACCCGCTGTCAGTGTTGCAGCCAATCGGCGCAGCATATTCAGCAGTTGCTGGGTGCAAAACAGCAGCCAGCTCTAACCTGTTTTGCTCCCCCACTTTACTGTTGTTAAGAAGTTGTTCTTGCTCTCACTCAGAAATGGTTGTCTTTTTCCTTTCAGTTACCTCTAGTGCTTCTAAAGGATCCTAGGCTTTCCATGTTTTACAAAACACAGGTATTCCACAAAATAAATACTCTGGCATCTGTCAGTTTAGCTACATCCACACTGGTGTTACAAGTTAGAGGGTAAATTCATCATAGAGATACTGTCAAGTAACTGTGATAGTGTTACACTGAGGAATGTTTATAAAAGAAGAAGAAGCAATAAATACTGGGAGTGATACACCTTGAAGAAATTATTTTAAAAAGATGAGTAGCCCCACCTAACCAGAAAAAAAAGAAACTGTTAGGAAAACAGGCTATATGCAAAACTGACATTGAGAGTACCACAAGCAACATATTCTAGGCAGGAGAAACTTGGTTTGATGATATGTGAAGGAAGGTGAAAAAGTTGCGGTTTGATTCCATTAACAAACTGGGAGCTGGGGAATGGAAGATGCATAAGGGTCAGCAGGAATGTCTGGAAGACACTGAGTAAGGAAGACTATGAAAAGGAAAGTTTTAAACTGCAAATAAGACATGATTCCAACCTTCAGAGCAAAAATGAAGGAGGTTTTTATCATAGTATTTGAAAAGCAGGGCAGGACTGGGGATACTTTCAGGTGAAAAAATAAACCTTGTGTGAATGGGGACTAAAAACTGAAACTGGGAGAACTAAAAGTAGTGTGTGATAAGGAAGGGAAAATGTATGTGGACAATGGAGGAAGAAAGAAGACCTGAGAATAGGCAGAGGGGATATATTACAAAACCATAATATTTATTTAATTAACACTCATTATTTATTCATGACTTTCTCACCTGACAAGTCATAACAACTTTCCATTAACTGGAGAGTGAGGACTGAAATAAAACCATAAAACAATCTAGACAGATTGTTGTTTTACATACAGAAACTCCAATAAGCCGTGATTATATGGACCTCTGGATTTCTTTTGTCTATTTGGCACCTTATTCTCTTCATAGCCATGAACTAATGTAAGCTAAAAATAGTATACTGCATTGAAATCAACAGGGATCACTAAAATCAGACCTAAGTTGCTATGACTACTTTGACTGGGAAACTGGGTGCTTAGTCAAATAGAAAACCAATGAGAGTTCCTTCTATTTAAAAATTAATTAGAAGTGTGCTTGGACAATCACAGCCACTTGAGTTAGCATGTTTAAAGAAATTACAATCCTTGATCTGTATGTTACCACCTCTAAGCTGAGAAAGAGTAAATTGATTATTTATTTCTTGTGTTGATGTTGCTATATGAAATGAATTTCCTCATACTGTGAAATCAGTAATGTTTCAAACATAAGCTGTTGTCATTTATGTCTGAAAAAGATGAATTTTGGATAATTTTTCCCTAGAAAAATACAGACAATTGGGAAGGGAAAACAAACAAATCAAGTATGACATGTTATGCAATGCAGACTCCCTTGGGTGTCAATAAACATGGCAAAGTCAGGGAGGGTTTTATGGATTAGAAGTCAAAAGAACAAAGCAGAACATCGCATCTTTACAAGAAGTGTCTCATAATGAAGAAACTCTAAATCAAATGAGATGTTTCCTCCAATGAGCCCCAGTAACCAAAGCAAACAAAAGAATAATAATGAGCCTCGGAAATATTACCCATGAAAGAGGATCAGGTATTTTCTTTGATGAAAAGTGAAAATCACCCCAAATCAAACAAGCCTCTGCACATCGTCACGCTGAGCTCTCACATTCTTGGCTGCAGGCACATTTCAAATGTAACCTGGTTTGACAAGCTGCAATGGAAGAATGCCAGGACTAGAAAATCTACCTCTTTCAAACTACATAACTACAATAAATATTAACTTTTTGTATTGATTTATTAATATTGTTTCTTTCTGTATACTGAGTGTTGAGGTCCTTTCAACCATGTCTGAACATCCTTCCCCAAAACTGCATGTCCCAGAAGTGAACAGAGAATGATGAATACTAAAATGTAAGAAAAAACTTGATCTCAGCATCAAACTCCGAAACTTACTTTGAAGGCTGTGTTTGAGTAGAGGGCTGTCAGAATAAATTCTGCCTTTATCATACTTTATGCAACCAGGTGAATTTAACAGAATTGCACAGGATGTATATAACGCAGTTTGGTCCATTAACTTCTACCATTATCTAACCTACTTTAGAGCGGGGTGTAATCAGATTAGCGTAGATTAAATCCTGTGCCAGCAGATTCACAGAATCACAGAATTCCTCAGGACAGCTTTTATATTCCAGGCTACAGTCATACAGCATCCTGTGCAGTCAAAGATAACCTTCTAGGTGCCTAGCAGAGATTTTCCAAGACGTTCCAGTTAATGGAATATTTTGATTATTCGAATAAGGATAATTATACAAAAGCAATACTGTGAAATACTGATGAATGATGGCCAGAGCAATAGAGACTTTTAAAATATATTTAGTTTACTTTAACTACCACCTCTGTTTAAGTGGGAGGACCATTTTGCTAAGGGTTGGAGTATAGATAGAGCTTTCCCCTAATTTTACTCTCAACAAGTTAGTCTTGGGCTTGTTCTGATTACCCTTGAAATTACTGGGAAGCTTCCTGGCAAGAGCATCATGAGGTGCATCAGGTCAGTAACTCCTCTTTAAGGTCATCTAGGATGTATATGCACATGAAAAAATTAATGCATTGCACCGGTTAGACTTCAGGTTGTTGTTTTGCCAAAACAGGAGGAATGTTCCATGGTTTCATCTGTCTCCTAGCATCAAGGTGAGGAGGATGGTGATGGTAAGTGAACAGCAGGTTTTAGCTCTGCTCCTCCTCATGGAAAATGATACACATTTAGTGCAGCAATGCTTAGTGCTGAAACGGAAGCAGTAAATCAAATCTGTGTAATATTTTGCTGGGCAAATATACAAGCAAAGCATATTAGCCTATGCATTCATGTTTAGCAATTTATTTTTAGCATATTCTCATGGTCTGGTAGAGTCTGTTAGCTCAGGACTAGATCTGACATAAACCTATGGTATCGCAGTCTGAAACTGCAATGTGAGAAGCCCCCAAACTCTGGGAAACTAAACTCTAGGGAAACTCCTGCTTAACGCTGCAATTTCAAAATGTACATTGTCCTTCTGTATCAGTTTGGTGCTTTTCTGGTTTCACATAGGCTAAGCAACTGTGTCATTAAACCCTTGAAACCAATCACAGGAGTACTTGAATCACTATTTTAGGAAAACATCTGTTGAAACAGTTATTAGAAAAAAGACGTAACTTCTGGGAGGAAGGACAAATATGCTCCTCTCTCCCTCTCTCTGTTGCTGAAGATTGTTCTAACCACAAGTCTATAAAATTATAGCCCCTTTTGTGTATACTTGCACTTCCTCTCTCTCTCTCCCTTTCCTCACTTCATAGCTCCCCAGCCCTAGGAAATCTTCAGTTCTTTGGTGGACAGAGGTACAATTCCAATCAGGAAGTTGGAGAAGAAGCAGTATGGCACATCAGGCTAAGTGCTGGTTCCTGCACTTGGGTCACAACAATCCCATGCAGCGCTACAGGCTTGGGGAAGAGTGGCTGGAAGTCTGCTTGTTGGAAAATATGTGGCGCTTATGGACATGGTTTAGTGGTGGACTTGGCAGTGTTAGGTTTACAGTTGGACTCGATGATCTTAAAGGTCTTTTCCAACCTAAATGATTCTATGATTCTGTGATTCTATCATTAGATAGTTACTACTGTTTTAGGGGAGTGAGGAGATGTATGCTAGAAGGGAAGAGACTATGTTGAACTTGGGTCTCCTGTGTTGTGGTGAGTGCTGTAGCAACAACAGTGCAGCCTAATCCCATTTTTTGAAAGGTAGACTAGTACTGCAAAGAAAATGGTCAGTAAAACTGAGACAGCCCTGGGTAAGATGTTGATGACTGAGAGAATGGTGAGATCTCAGATAGATCCCTGGCTTCCGTGATTCCTCTCAGCTTTGCTCATTGCCCATGATCATGGTTCCCTCTTTAGTGTACCTCCACATCTTGGACTCCATTTGAAGTCATTAACTCTTCACAAACAGTTTATAGGAGGCTGGACACCTCACACAGTCTTCTGTATTCCTGTCATGAAGGTAAGACACTAAAGATTAGTTACTTTAGCACCTAAATTTTGGATCACTAAATCTTTTAGCAGAAACATTTTTAACTTTGTTTTCCAGTATATGAACATACCATTGGGTATCAAGCCATTGTGTCTACCAGTCATATCCATGTGAAAAATGTTGTTGTACTGCACACTGCACTTGAGGAATTGAGTAAGAAAATGATATTTCATTTACTTGTGCCGAGGAAGAGCTTCAGAGACCCATGACTCAAGTCAAATCATGGCTAATTTCACCACAACATGTCAAATTTCTTCAATTCCTACATAACTTTTTTTCAGGGAATGTGAAATATTTAAGTGAGACTCTGCTTCCATGTTCTAGCACCAGAAAACTTGAGGAAAAAAGGTTTTATCTACTGGAGTAGACTAAACAAGCAAAACAACCCAGAAGCATTTGGGAAAATACAGTACTTACTTAGAAAAAATTATTTCGAAAGGGAGCATCAAGAAAAGAAGACTGGAAATGATTCTGCAATGTCAGCTCTAGGACTTTTTGTGCCTACTGCTGTAACAATGCTTACTTTGTAGAATACTACAGTGTAGGATATAAAAAATGGGTTTCTTTGGAGAAATAGACAATGGTATCTGAATTGCTACGAAAAATGAAAGGGAAGAAAAGGAAAGAAAGAATATAAATTCATTTTGGGCCTCACAAGTTTTGTGAAACATACATTTCTGCAAAGTTGGCAAGACTAGTGGGTGCCAGATGATAATTGGAAGGGGCCCTACAGGCACAAGCTCAAGCCAGGACTTACTCCCGTTAATCACAAAAGATGTAAGAGGCCAAATGCAGTATACAATTAAGGCAGGCTATTGCAGAAAAGGAAACAGGTCACACAGTAGGAAGATGTTCCTTTCCCCTCCCTACCTCTTGGCAAGACATGACACCACAGTAGGCAATAGTTAAAGATGCTTGAGAAACTATTGCATGAAGTAAGCATACATATACAGCTGGGTTAAAAAAAAGTAGATGCAAGAGGCAAAAAAAAAAAGACTGAATGAATATTAATCACAAGACTGATAGTATTCAAACAATTTTGGGAGTCTCAAACTAGAGATTCAGCTTGTAGGAATAGAGCTGACAGATTACTCTGAAGGTTGGAATATTTCTAAGCTCTTACAAATCATAGGGAAAATGTAGGAAATCTGTTCAGAAAAAACCTATGAAATAAGAGGGTAAAAATTTTATCTCCTGTAATTTCACAGTTAGATTTTCAGAATCAGCTTTTCAACACCTTAACCTGTTTTCATTGAAAGCCTGTATTTAGAGTGTCAAGGGTTGTGATTCCAGCCAAACAGCTTCATCCTTAAATATAGGGACTGCACTGAGCATTTTCCTCCAAAAGAAGAACTGGATCAAGTGTCTACCTTTAAAGCTATAATGATCCCATCTTTGAATCAGCTAGCTAGAATCTGCATCCAGTAAACACAGCAATGGAAGCCAAAATATCTAGAGGAAGAGGATATCAACCACAAATGAACAACAACATTCTCAAAAGTACTATGGGATGAAAGATGTTTACTTTTTTAGTCAATAGACTCTTATTGACACATGGAAATAAGCATCACTTAGCTTAAATCTCATATTTGCCTCTTCATGAATCTCAAGCAGGAAGCCATTAGAGCTGCCCAGAATTTATTTGCACCCAGGTTACCACTCCTCTGGCTTAGGTGCCACTAGGAGATGGATGAGATCTTACAAAGGTGTCCAGACTTGTGAAGGCAATAAAACTGAGGATATAAGTCCTCACAAGAGCTTGTAAGACTGTGAGAAGCCTGCACTGTCAAGTATGTACCCAAACCTTCATTTTAATTCTTCTGTGAAGGCTGAATTGATCTACAGCTAAACATTACTTAGCAGCTTAAGTCTCAGGAAATGCAATAGGTTTTGTACACAAAATATATGTAAAAATACAGTGTTAAAAAAGATCTCAAGCAGAGAAAAATGTTGAAAGGTTGCATTCAAGCATCCAAAATCCAAGCCGCTGCACATATTCCATCAAGTCACCTCTGAAGAAAAGAGCAAATGCCTTAGAAGGATGCAACACTGGGAATTGCCTAGAGCTGGGTTCTGCATATAAGTTCACACACATACAAGGAATTTTGCTGGAATTTATACTTTAGTATAAATTCTTAAACCACAGTGAAAGAACTTTGGATTTGTGTATTAAGCCAGTTGTGTTCATAGAGACCATCTGATGCAATTTCATATTTGGCATCCTCAATCTCTCCTTACATATAGAGCTTTAATTCTTATCGTATTTCACTCCACAATTTTTTTCCGTCCCTAGTAAGAGAACAGAAGACTTCTCAATTCACTGGTGGGAAATAAAGAATTGGAGCTTTAGGTGTAATAATGTAATCAGTATGTAAGATTGGGAGAAAATCCAATTTTTTCAACATTCACATGGTCTTATTTTGCAGTTCTGAAGCATCATGATCAAACTTTTTAGACAGCACTTCGAATGCTTTTTCTAAAAATAAAAATCTTCAATTAGTTCAAGAATTTATTATCTGTCTATTGAGGAAACATGTAATGTTCTGCGAAGGTTGGATTAATGTTAGCTGAATAACCTGTGGAGGATGTGTTTACATAGGTTTTTGGAAGAAAAGTAAAGGTGTAATGAAGGAAGCTGATTCATAGGTGAGGAAGTGTCAAGCCTTGCCTTAGAAGGCAAAGCTGGAATAAATTCATAGTGAAGAGAATTTGGTGGCTGGGAAAGCAAGAAAACAGGGCAGCTGCAAAGGCAGGCATTACTCTCTGGATCAAAATCAGCTGTCCCAATACATTTAG
This sequence comes from Harpia harpyja, assembly GCF_026419915.1. Classification (NCBI taxonomy): domain Eukaryota; kingdom Metazoa; phylum Chordata; class Aves; order Accipitriformes; family Accipitridae; genus Harpia; species Harpia harpyja. Next base: position 64,048,152 of record NC_068969.1, read on the forward strand.
GGATGGAAGACATCATAGTATGTTAATTCCAAGGTGTAGGAAATGTCAGCAAGATATGACATATTGCTAAAAGGATGAAAATATGAAGTAAAGAGAAGGTGACCCAGAAAGGGCAGGGCCCAGTGGTAAATAAATCATGCAAAGATACATACAAAACTCTGATCAGCAGCAAGCCAGCTAGAATTTTCTCCATTTGAGAGGAGGATGAGCTATTTCGATAGTATTATCCCCAAAGAGGTGTCAAGCTTTGAAAAATCTGGCTGCAGAGTCTAAATAGAGTTTATTTAGATATCTTGGAGCAGGATGTGTTTTCCTATGCCTGTTAGCACAATACAGAGGATTAACCCAATTACAGCTTCTCTCACCTTTTTGCCCATGGGCAGGGGCAATGAGAGAACATATGAAAGATTACTTAATATGTAAAAATGCAAAGCGTCTTCTTTTTCAGTGCCAGCTGGGTCCATAATATCTTCTGCATCTCAAATTTATATCTGGAAGGTGATATCGTAAGCCTTATGTCTGCAAATTATGATAAAAATCACACATAAACTTACAACATTCTGGTCCTGTTCATGCTCCTTGGTGACCTCAGACTGAGTCAGCTAGAGGACTAATACTAGAAAGAAGTAAATACCTTATATGAGCTTCTCATCAAATTTATGCCCAGAGAATAACTGTCTTGACTAGATGAAGAGATACAGTTCAAACCAATAGTTGAAACCATGCTACCAGTAAAGGTAAAAATACAGAGAATTTTTGGAGCCCACACAGTAGTAAGAGGGGGTACATATCCTTCTGTGCACATTCAATAGATGTGGAAAGCCTCAGAGCAGCCAACCAGCCTCCTCATCATGACCCCTAAGGATCCCCATAGGTAATCTTTCTTCTGCTAGTCTTGGATGGGTATGTGTAGGCATTCATTCTCAATAACTTATTCTCCAGAGGTGAGATCTTTGCTTAGGTGTAGTTCAAATACAGTTCATACTTGCATCATAGGGATCAGGAACTCATCAGACAAATCTATAAATATTGGTCAGAAATAAGAATACTGAAGTGCTGTGGAAATACATGTGTAGCAAAAATGTATGTCTACTGTTCTACTGTAGTCCTCCTGGCCAAGGCTGTGTGTCTTGCTACCTTGATTCACCCTTTCACTAAAAAGCAGGTTCTTCGTGGATTTATTGGTGGTGAATCAGCTTTCCTACAAACAGATCTGTTTCTGCAAACCATAGTCCCTGCATAGGTTCTTCATGGAGAGTTCCACTAATACCACACTAGTTTGCTGATTTTTCTTACTTTGTGTCCCATGGGCTTTTGGAGAAGAGAAAGTGAGGATGAACACAATAAAAACAATTTGAACTCTGCCGATAAATAAAAGATTACAGCTCAAGTTGACAAATTCATCCCTTGAATAATTTCAGAGGAGTTACCACAGGTCAAACCAGTGGCATGCTCTGTACCATATCTTATCTTATTAGGGATTAATATACTTTCAGAGAAAGTCTCACAAAATTCTTCTTTCATCCTGAGATTTGCTTCCTAACCACCTTTAATGAGACAAACTTTCATAATGACTGCCCTTAGTAGTTGTATCTTTTCCCAAACAATGTTGAGTCATTTGGCCTAATGCAGTGTTTCCCTTGGCGCATGAAAAAAGGAAGCTTGCCACAGCAAAAACAGAATTTTACTTATGAATTCAGAGAGTAGTCTTTTTCTATGAAAGTATGAAGAGGCTCTAGGTAGCAACAGGAAAAAATGTCCTATGTTTAAGATAAAAAGCATCTATTTGATGCTTTCAGCATTGAGTAGATTTTGAAAATTATTTGTGGCCTAGCTAGGGTAGTTAGTGCTAGATCTTAAGAAATGAGCTGTAAATAAGTATGTGACCCCATGGGATAAATGAGAAACACCAATAGGAATTTTTTCTTCAGCATTCAGCCCAGGATACTAGTGAACCACAAATGGGCATGACTGAGAGAGGCAAACACATACATGGGTTCAGTGTAACCCATTAATAGCTGCTTTCAGCAGACTTGTGTGCATGCTTGAGCAGAGCACAGAGCCACTTTTGACCATCAGAGTCTCTCCCGGGGTCTCTTCATGCTACAAGATATAGCTACAAGGGTATTGTTCTGGAAATGCTTATTGTAGTGCGAGCAGGCCTGGAAGGGGAATAGGAGAGACAACAGATACCTTCTTTATGTGAATCCAGTGAAGGTAATACTTTGTGAGTGTAATTTAAAGAAGTATGATGGCTATTCCAGGTGGTGCAGTGACTGTTGGCTCTGGAAAATGTGTAGTGTCCAAAGAAACACCTCTGTATCAAAAGATATATTACCATCACTGTTGGGTTAAACTCCTTTTATCTGCTGCCTAACAGACATGGCACTAGGAAGAGAGGCAGGCAACTTCATGCCCCAGGGACAGTCATTTCAGTTCTTTCTGTCTCTGATACTCTCCTCAGTGTTGCTCACATCTAGTTTCACAGGAAGTGGTTCAAGAGAAGATGTGTCATTCCAGATGTATTTGAACATGGCCTGGACTAACTGAATCGTGTGACCTTGATTGGCATCTTTAGAAATACTACTAATAAGTCAGTCTATATGTTTTACAAGAATGCAGTTTTTATACCTAAGCAAATATATTTTTGGAGAAGCACAGGCTTTTTGGCATCAACTCATTTTATTATCAACTGTCCAGCCTATTGTATGGAAAGCAGCCAGAGAATGGAAATGATGCACTATGTTCTCACCAAAGAGTAAAATAACTTCCCCATGTTTTGAAGTCATTTGTAAACTGTTATCGGCTCAAGATGACCATAGCGTTTGACCGACTCAAGTCTTTCCAGTGTGCCCCTTGTCTCTTTACTCTTAACTCCTCTGCATTCATTGCAGATTAGATCCTGTTAGCACAAACAAAAGTGCAGACAGTGAGTCAGCCTGCCCAAATGCAACTGTTTCCTCATTGCTGCTTCCAAAGAACCTGAATCCTTCTAGCGGGAGGTTTTGTTTCTGGAACAGCCTGACCCCAGTACCCAGGAGCAAAGCTATCTTCACACTCATCTTCCCGGCGTGCTTAAAAAAAAATTTTTTTAAGCATAGATATGTACACAGCACACATCCACATCCACAAATGTATTCACAGATCAGAAATTAACCTAACATTACAGCTAAAAGTAGTAGTTGCAATGTAAGAGTGAGAGTATATATGTTACAAGGATGGGTTCTAAACCAATCTAAATACCATGCTAATCAGGACAGTGAAGTTAAGCTGTTAGCCTTTGACTTCAACAACAGGATCCCTCACCATGAATTCACACATTTCTATAAAAAAGTTAATTAAACGACTGTGGGGAGGAGGAGAAATTCATCGCAATCTGAAAAAAATTGAGTCCCAAGTACATAAATTAAGCTATATCTTCTCTGGGGAAAAATGTATTTGGCACTGAGTCAATTCACACCTTCTTTTGGAAACTCTTCCCAGCACACGTTTATACAGATGCCTTACATAAAAGCGTAACTATGTCTCTGGAGAATTTCAGGTAGTTGTATTTGTCATCCTTTGTTTCCAGTGGGCAGCATCATAAAAATCCTTGGTGTTGCAAGTAACATGGACACCTGGCATCTTCCTTCCTTCCTTCCTTCCTTTCTTCCTTCCTTCTTTCCTTTCCAGAAATATTTAAGCATGAACAGAAATAGATCTAATGCTGAGGAAGGCTAATAGTCTGGGACATCTGCTCTTAAATCTGTTTCTGCTATGCTACACAGTCCACAGTATGCAAATCTGCATGATGAAAAGTGCTCTTTTTGGTATTATGGTGCAATACTTTGAGTCAATAATAAACATTTAAAAGTTCTCAAACACATATTTTAGAGATTGCTGTAATGATCCAGATTTTTAAATAGCCCCCAAATGATAATACAAACGTCATTCCCTTACAATCCCTTCCAAAAATGTATAATGAGAGTGTATTTGATAGATGAAAACCCCCTCCTAAGCATTTAAATAGAAATAAAAACTCTTCTTATTTCCTTGTAGGACTGAAGGGAAAAGGACCACCAGCATTTTTTGCCTTCTGGTCATCTGGAACCAGTGCAATCCTTTTTCTTTTTTTTTTTTTTGTTAAAAATTGTTGGAGTTCTAGCACCAACTTTTAAAGACTAACATAATGATATCGTAAAGGAAACATAAAAAAATCCAACAGATTAAAAGTAATTAAAAAGATTAACCCCACAAAAGCCAGGAAATTCACACTGCAGGAAAACCCTTCATAGTTAAGTTCAGTGTGTTTGGAAAAATATAAGTTGTTCCAATTTTTATCAAAATTTAGGAAACATCTACTGACAACAACAGCTATTTGACCAAAGAATTAGGAATGTGCTGAAAGAGGCATTAAAGCTAGCTAAATAGGAATGTTTTTACAAACTGAGGTCCTAGTAAATTAACTAGGGGAGGCCACACTTACTTAAATATTCTGCAAAGCAGAAGTTCAAACCATTCTGTCAACAAGTAATAGCTTGCTTGAAAGTCTGAGTGAAGATCTTACAATTTCAAACCAAATTTTATTTTTAATTTTAAATTGATGGGAAATTCAGTGGCATGGTGACTTTAAGAATATGACTAGAATCCTGAAGATTTAGAACAACAGAAAACAACAATCTCATGGTTTTTTAATTTCTAATAGTTTAAATGTTCTTGGCACTTCTAATTGACATGTTTTATTTTGAAAAACAGGTCAAAAATCCTATTACGTCTTTTCTTGTCTTGTCTTGTGTTTTCCACAAAATCAGTAGGGTTTGTGTTTTGAAATATTACTTGCTGGAAAATGCGAGTCTTCTGTAGTGCTTTGTGGTGTAACTATCCATCAACAAAAAAAAAAGAAAAAAGGAATTTGTATTTTCCTGTTTGTTAGTGTCTATCCAAAGGCACGCAGTGATGATAAATCTTTTCTCCTCTGTCCTATGCTGGAAATGATTACAACTCATTCTGCCTTTAATGAGCATGATAAAAGTGAATTGACACGTAGCAGTGGTTGGTTTCATTGCTCTGATGAAACTTGTTGCATAATGTGAACAATTACACACAGATTTTACAGCTGGGTGTCATGAGCAACCCTACTGTTAACAGGCCCTTATTTCCCTTGACAAGCCAATACTGCTGACTTGAACCTATCGCTCACTCCAATTAGATATGTGTGCTGAGCATCTGGTTATTCATGCACCTGTTTACTGCATTAATCACGCAGTGAAATTGGTGTCATCCCAGTGTTATTACCTGCTGAGGAAGCGGTGTTCTGGCCTTGCTGGTATGTGGAAGTGTGGCTGACAACTGAAAAGCTCCTCTGACTTCGCTAAGAGAGCACCTCACCAGTGTTTCTGGTGATATTGGACAGAAGATCATGAGTGCCTATGGATTTGAGGGGCACATTTTCACAGAAAAACCTGATGTTCCAGAAAGACTTTCTGGCAAACATCTTTTTCCTTTGTGAAATGACGTGATTTTTGACACTGTTGATTCAGAGGGCTGCTTATTATGATTCTGTGAATCCAGGTTTTCTATTTCTTCCCCCAATAAGGACACATGATCTCTTTTCCTGATACTAAGTTTCTAAATGCCAGCTGTTTACAAGCACAGAAGGGAAAGGGAATGGCATCTAATTTTAATCCCGAGCATCCATTTTTTATTTATATTGTAGAAGAGGATTGTGGTTTTGGCAACTGTAAACCATTGTCACAGAAATCCACAAAACAGACATTGATTTCCAAAGCCTTATTCTTTTCAAAGTGTAGTGGTATAAACCTGAAATAAGTTCATTCAAATGGAGCATTGTTGAGACAAGAGCACTGGCACCTCAGCAAAAGTTTGCTCCAGGTTAGACCCTAAAGTATAGCCAGAAAAATGTTCTCATTGCCTCTTGAGCTCATTTTTTTAAGTAATCCAAATAATTTAGATGTAGAAGTACTATTTAATTTCATTGCTATATAGGCTCAGCAATACTGAGAACACCAAATGTGTTTTTAAGGTTAGTTCTTTTTTTTTTTTTTCATTTTAGAAACAATTTAATCTATGCAATTCATTTTGAGACACTTTTCTGCAGAAAAGTTTCCATTTCTACAAAGTTTTCATTTTTATATGCTAATTTTAAAGAAGAGTAAGCTGATCATAATTTTACAAAACCAAACCTAAAATGAGTCATTTTGTTTCAGGTCAAGCAAATTATCTGGGTTGATCTGGAGTGGTTTGCTTCTTTCTTAATTGAGAAAAACAAAAACATTTCAAGACATCCTGTTGCCATGGTTATTTCTAATTCAATCAGAAGGAGAATGCTGTTCCCATTAACTTGCCAGGCTGATTCATACAATTCAGAGAGGCATCCAGATTTTGCTGATTCTTTCTCCTAAAAATATTGAAGGCTCACCTAGACTGGGAAGAGCTGCACAAAAGAAGAGACAGTGAGTGAAAGGATCTTTAGAGGGAGAATATAATCTGCATCTTGGTAGAGTTGTGATTGTTGGATGCTCTTGAAAGGAGTCACTTTGAAATAAGGCAAATGGGTTATGCAGACCTTTGTGATGGACACCACCACAGAATTTGCTTTTAGTGTTTGTGGCGTTATTATTTGTTCACTTTGGAAGGAATTTCCAAATGGCTTTCAGCATCAGATCTGTCCTTAAACTCAGAAGAAAACAAAACCCAAGGTTTGTAAGCAAGCTGTCTCTTTATCTGGGGCTGATGTCAACATGTACATGTAAAAAAAATATTGAGAGACCTGGCGTCCATGTGATGTTTCTGTGGCTTTCTCAGAAGCACTGGCAGGAGATATAATGAAAGCATTATTTTTTATTTGTGCAGAAAGATTTCCACTCCATAGAGGAACAATGCTGCTATTGTCCTTCTGGCAGAAGGTGCGTGCAGACAGTGGAGTGTAACTTAATCTAAGTCAACAGAAATGCCAGTGTTAGAGGTGTATTTGGGAACTGACACTGTAGGATGCTGCTGCCATGTAGCCAAATACATAACTGTTCCCAATCAGCCTTCCTCTTGCTCAGGGCAGGGGGTGGGAAGAAAAAAGGTTGCGTGCAAGCTGGGAGGAACAGCCAGTTGCTGTCAGTGTCCCTCAGGAGGGCTTTTCTCACTTGCCTGTCAGGCACCATAGCAACAGCCAGCCACAACCTGCAAACAGGTTGCCCAAAACGCTGCTGGCTGGGCTCTCCTGGAGGAGCCGTGTTTGTGCCCCGTTGCCATGGGACCTCTTCTCTGCATGATCGGAGGAGAGCATGCGACTGCACGCATCCCCACAGGTGTGCAAGCGCTCATGACCTTCACGCCGGTGGAAACCCAGCGATGGCACACACAGCCAGGGGCTCTCTCCACCCAGGGGACAGAATCTGCGCTGGAAAACTCCCTGCTCCCCAGTTAATCAACCAAGTTAAGTTAACGTAATCATGATAAGTCAATTTATTGTGCCAGCAAATGAACAGCATGCTTTTGGCTGGAGCAAGTCATGTGAAATCTGGGGCTAAGAAGAGTACATTTATGGCCAGTCTTAACCCTTGGGAGCCAGTGGCTTGGAGCAGACCCTTAGGCAGGTTTGGCTGCGAGATGCTTGTGCGGGAGTGCTGGCACCTCCAGGTAGGTTCCCGCTCTCTTCTCCACTTGAGCCAGGCCTCTGAGTCACCACTGCCTTTGTGTCTCATGAGATCACTCACCTGCAGGTAAAACCTGAGTACACTGCTTGCCTTTCTTACAAACCAGGGTTTCTCATTCTTTCTATAATTGTATGTAACTCACAGGGAGGTGGTACTAGCAGTCAGGTTAAGGATATTCACTTAGTCAGACTGAACAAAAGTAAAAATATTTTTAAAAACCCTCGATAAAAACACCAGCTAAGTATTTTTAAAACAATTAAATGAAGGCCTGCTAGCACTTCTGTGTTAACTGTGGCTGGTATACATACAGCTTCTATCAACTGCATTTTATTTTGTGAATGCTGAAAACATATAGGTTTCATTTTTAATTTTTACCCTGAACCTGTGATTTTTGTTGACTGTCTGAGAGAAGAAATACTTTCTTTTTTTTTTTTTTCCATTACAATTAAAGAGAGATCAGTAGCTCTAACTGTAACTGCAGCATAACATATTTTCATATTTTGGAGTACATACTGATAACAAGCTTGAGTTTGACATTTTCATGTTTTTCCTGTTAGGAAATCAGTAATGGAAAAATCAACATAGAGGAGAAAAAAATATACCCTATATAGATATGATATGGGGGGACAAACTGATATGTCCTCTGTGTCTACTTAGGTATACATATAAAAGTACATTTAAATAACATTCAGTACCAAGCTTTTATATTACAAGCTTTGAATGTTAGTGTCTGTTTATCAAACAGGCAAGACAGACAGGACTGCGATCAATTTTAACTAGCATATATAATTTTACCTAATATATTTTAGTCTATAATATGACAGTACTGTTGCCTCAGAAAAACTGTTATTTCACTGATGAATTTGTTTTCTTCAAATGGAATTAAAAACAGCAAGTGAGGAGCTGATAATTTAATTTATCAAAATCTGCTATTTTTTTAGGCATAGAATTCTGTGTGGCATTCGTCACTGAATTATTCCAGTACATAAGCACCGTGATGTGTAGCTGTCATCAGAGCACTAGACTCTGGACTTGGAAGCTAAACTGCCAAGCGATCTGATCATCTCACTTTCTTTGAGACAAGGTATATGGTTTTGTGCTTCTGGTTTCTCTCCAGGGTGCTCAGATGAGTGGTAACAGATGAAAATGCAAAAGGTAATGTTTTGGGGGTTTAGGAATGATCCCTGGGAGTGTTACAGAAAGGTGTACTGCCCTCCAGACTTCATAAAAAGTCCCAGCCCAATGTCTGTCTGCTTTGAGACTTGCATCTACCAACAATTACATCCTCAGTGATAAGAACTGTTTGTGAGCTTACAATTAAATCCAGTGCATTTCCATGTCCATTTTGACATTTTGGACCACTATCAACCTGGAAGAAGGAGAACAGTCTGTTGCATTGCAATGGGTAAATGAAACCTTATTTTTTTTAATAAATCTGCGGTATATGGACAATGCTTTCCCTCAGGGGAATGTTCTCATCAGCTTGATTCATGGAAAGTTACTCATCTCCCTACCTCAAGGAAAAAATATGTATCTAATTCCTGAGACTAGACTATTACATCACATGTGAAGAGATGGTTCAATGTGAGGCAAAGTTGTGAGAACTTCCAAAGGCAGCAAAGTTTGCCATGCAATCAGATGCTGTTCAGATGAATTCATCTTGCATCTATAGGAAATAGTTCACAATTAGCATATTATGAACATTCTTGTCCTGTGAGATGACCTAATACTGCTGGGCTTTTCCACCTCTGATTTTGCTTGAAGTGCAAGTTACAGCATACATTCTTGCGTTACTTAACTAATTGTCATCACTTGCTTCATTCATTCCATGATACAATATGTGGTATCCCATGAAAGCCTTGTAAAAGTGTGTTTGCACATCATTATTATGGGGTACTGATGTCAAACTGGGAAAATGCCATGAGGTAAATGCTTAATAAATCATTGACCACTGAGAAATGCATGATACAAATAGATCATGTGTACTTGAATTATAATATGTATGAAAAAATGCTACATGATCTTATTTAGCCTGAATATTGTTAAAGACAGAGCAAGCAGGCGTGACAGTAAGTTTTCTGAGGTACAAGATACAAAGTGGTACAATTATTTTTGTGAACAAAATTCACTGTGACTGGAGCCTTTTGATGTGGCTCAATATTGTTCTTATCTGACTGCCTGCCCTTGTCTGATCTTAAGTGTGGATCAGAGAATCTTGCTGAAGAGTTGGCTGGAGTACCAAGATCATTTCAGCATAATATCATTTTAATATAAAGTGTGTTTTTGTTGGCTTCTAAGCACCTGATTAACTTTCTGAAAAAGAAATAAGGCTTAAATTGAAATTTGCAGAAACTGTATTTTCCTCTGCCCCTCTAACTTACGTAGATTAGGGAAACCTAACCTAGGAAAGTAAAGGGGAAAAGAGTTGTGCAATTAAGGTATTGGATTAAGACTTAGAAGTTGGTTTTAGCAATCCCTTCCATTTTGCCTTATGCAGAACTCTTTCTTAGTCTGAAGAATGAGAATAAATCCCTGCTCTGCCAACAATTGCTGTGTGGTTTCTGCGAAATCATTTAGATTTGTGTCCATGGAGGTGAGCAAGTGGATCCAAGCTAACTCAGTTTATGCTTAGAGAAGGCTGGGTGTTACTTGGAAGTTAGAGAGCTGTGCTAACAGTGTGCTGTGCTCGACCTAGGAAGCCTTGTACTTACAGGCTGGGTTTATTAGCTTTAAAATAAAGTCATACGAACACAGCAATATGGCGTCTGTCCAATATGTCTCAGAGGAGCTTGGATCTGTCCACACATGTCCGTGTTAGCAAGACCTTGCTTTTTCTGGACTAGGTGCTCATGGTGAACATCTGTGTTTCAGGTCTATAATTGACCCACTTAGTGTCACAAATCCAAACGTGAGTTTCTTAAAGCCCTTGTTCAGCTGTGGTCCCATCCTGGGGTTCATTAATATCCACAAATGTTCTTCTGGCTCCCAAAGGTCTGCTTGGTGTGCCCAGGACTGCCTCAGACTTGCAAACACTGAGTTAGGAATTTCCCTTTCCATCTAACCTGTAGAGCTGGACCAATGGGTGTGTTCAGCACATTCCTACACAAACAGCCTCTGCTTAAGACATTGTCTGGAGCAGAGGAAGATGGTCCTTTTCATCCAGAACCTCACCAGTTCATGTACTGGTTAGGCATATAGACTGTTTCTGTACGCCAGCCTATATTGATGATTAAAGATGCAGCGTTCATCTGGAAATCAGGTTTCCCATCCCTGTTTTATCTCATGGCTTGTCTTTTTCAGCATTTATTGCAATGAGGATGGATACGGAAAGTGGAGGGGACTAGAGTGTCTCGTGGCTGCAGTGATGGTGGTTGGCCTACCAATTGGGAGGTGGAAGCATTGGGATCCAGTACCACCAGGAACAGGATGTCATTGAACCCGAGTCTTTCTTGACATAGCTAAAAGTCTCCTGTATGTCACAATATGTTAAAAAAAAAAACAAAAGGAACAAGAAGAAAAAAAGAGACTGAGCTCTTGACCTGAAAGGTAATAAATCTGTGCTTACCTGAAGAAGAACTTTAGATTCTCCACAGAAGGGAAGAGCTTCCTCTGTAAAGCTAGAGTAATGGGGGTGTAAGGGTGGTTGATAAGGATTCAGGAAGCATCCTTGTCTTCACTGTTTCTTCTCAGCCACCTTAAGAAATTTCCATTGCAAATGATCACATTCTAAGGATCCACACTGCAGAGGCATCCTGGCCTTTATCTTGGAAGGTAAGATACTACATGGAGAAATATGTTCTGCACTAATATGTCAAAATTACACCTGGGGTTTCTGCTTCCCTGTTAAATGGTAATGATAGCATCACCTTATCACATAAGGATATGGTAAGGAAAGATGCTTGTTCCATTGTCTCCATTATTACTGAATTCCTGAATGTAAAGAAGGAAAGGAAACACACATTATGGGAAAGGCCATTCTAGTTGCAGATTCTTCCAGCAGTTGGAGATTTCATCAAGAAGAACTATCAGGTAAGGTGACTTAGTGTGGACTATAGCCTGAATAAGGAACAGCTTTTTTCCTTCCCTCTGCTGGAAACTTAAACATTTGATAGTTTAATATGGTAATAGAATCTGGAAAATACATGGAAGCTGTTCAAAGAATATATATTTATTATGTCCCTTGTTGTATCATTATTCTGTACATCACTATGGTTACTGCAATAAAAAGGTAGATTTTTTTTTTCCCTTTTGTAACTTAGCAGAATAGTGGATAAATATTTACTACATAACATAGAAACTAAATCTCCAAAGTTCTTTAAAATGAATCTCTAATGATGGAGTATACTCTGCTCTACTAATTTACATGTCCAAACAAACATTCACTGCATGGTTTTCAGTCATTTCTATGTTAATTTCGTGCTAGAGCTAAAAGGAAAAATTCTGTTCAGCAGAGCTTGTAGATTTATTTCTCTGCTTTCCTTTGATCAGATCTAGGGTCTTTCTGCATACTAAATTGGAAATCTAAGTACAAACACTCCTGGGATAGTCAGATTCATGCAAGCTGATTCAATTTTTGATGAAACAAAGAGAAAATCTAAGCTGAAATGTATTCATGAATCTAAAATTAAACAAATAATACCTGGACATGGAAAAAACGGAATTCTTTCTATGCCTTTCTTGCCAAGATTTCCTTGGTCTCCTGTTCTCCAGCTAATTTTAATGTTTTTCAGTTAAAGTGTCTTGGTCAAAATCTCAAATAGAAAACTGCATTAGTTCCACATATGTGTTTGTTACTTTTAATTATTTAAATTAGTCCCTGTGGGCAGACCTTAGAGCACTCTACACCCACCTAGTTCTTTAGCAAGCTCAGGTGTGACTTAAGTTTCTAGACAGGGCCACTAGTTTCTCTTTTTTCTGCCCTGTGTTCCACCCCTAGCTTTGTAACACATTTTTGGCCAGATTTCTAAAACAGATTAGCCTTAAGCTCTATTGAAAAGTCTGACCATGCAGCTCTGGGGCCCAAATGGGAGCAGAGCCCACTGAAGAATCCGATCTGAAAAACTCTAATGTAGTTGGCAGGACGGTGCAATAAAAAGCTGCTTATGTCTTGGGATGTTGCCTCCTTTGGAAATGACCACAGTGCACTGCTCCTGATAGTGGCAGCATTCAGATCAGTGCTCTGCTATATGTTCCTCTCTGGCTAGCAAATTTGAGGGTTGGCCATTTGGTTCTGTTAGCACGTAGAAATGCCAAGTATCAGCTACCATTAAAAGACACTTTTTTGTCTGTGACTGATTTCTCATGATAAGAGAGTAGCAAACAAAATACAACTTCTGGCAAACCTCCTCTCTTTCACCATCCTTCCTCAGATTCATGCTTGTTCTGACGGTCATCTGGCTCAGGGAAGCATATACATAACAATCGTCTGCTCTGAGTACTGGGGACAAACTGCAGCTCATGTGATTTCAGTAGAAGTTTCACTAAGACTGAAAGTCAACTGGACTAAACCATATCTTGTTTCAGTAAGTACAGCTGTGGGTGACTTTAGCAAGATCTCTTTCCAAATAATCTTTTAAAGAACATTGGCTTGGCTTTGGTAGCTGCATCCCCTGAAGCACCTGCTGGGTTGCAAAGATTTCTGAAAGAAGCTGTGGGAATGAAACAAAGACTGCTAGAAGGGAGGAGCATGTAAAACTTACAGAAATCTTCGTATGTTGTCATTTAGTATTAAGTCATAGCTATTACAGGATACTGTTTGTAGTTTTCCACCTCATTCCTAAAACTACTAATAAATCATTTAAAGTATATAAACTCATCAGTAAACTGTACTCAGCAATACTGTAAGTAAGGACTTGCGAGTTTACTGGCATTAAAACTACAAACAGATAGCTTGTAAAATAATTCACTGACTGAAGATTGGGGAAGCCCTACCTGAAAAAAACAATATAATTAGACATTTTTTATTGCACTGTGCTTGCATAATTCCTCTCCTTGAGTAAGATTTTGAACAGGAAGATGGCCTTTGGCTGCAGAAGTGCTGGTAATAGTATTGACAGCCACTAGATTTGAGTATTTGATGTTTGCTCACAAACAAAATAGTAATGACTAAGATGCAATAACTGAGAACAGCTGGACAACACCCCACATACTGTTCTCTCCATTTGTGAAATGTTACTGGAATTCAGTTCCTTTCACATTTTTACAAAACTTTAAGATGTGTCTTAAGTGTAATCTTCTTACAGATTTTCTCTTCTACAAGATTACTTTTTCTGCACACCCAATTATTTTTTTTTAATACAATAAACTACCATATTAACCCTTACTTAGCTGGGGGGGATTACTGCCCGTGCTTCAGAAAAGGGCAATCTTATGTCAATGTGTTTTCCAAGTGGGGCAACTGCAAATACCCAAAAGCTGTCTCTATGCAAAATAGAAGTATGATAACATAACTCTTGAGCTAATTTTCTTGAATGGTTGCCTATTTCCTTGGCTAGTTTGAATTAGTATTGTTGGGTTAGGATTTTCAGCTGAGTCTTTCCATGTCCAACAAGAGAGATTCACCTACTGGAGTCTGGATGAAACAGAAACATTTGTGCCTGTTATTTTTCAGAAATGTTTCTAGCTCTCATGTCTGAAGAAGGAATTTGGGGCACAGTCTAGACTTTTGGTTGGCTGGGGTGGTAATGCCTAATTAACAAGCTTTTGCATTGGAAATATTCTGTAAAATGGTGGGTGGAAGAGCTTACTTTCCTTGCACCAGAGTGCTCGTGCACACTCTCTAGGGACCACCTCTAGAGCAGACGATGGCCTGATGGGCCTGATGTACAACCTTTTTGTCCACATGGACTTTTTATAGCTGCAGTTAACCAGTGTTACCTCTCAGCCCTATACACAAGGTCTGGCATGAGAGGGATCACCCATCAAAACATGGCTAGCCTTTATTCATAAGCTGCTAACATGATGGTTTTAGTCATGGGCCAAGTGATCATCTTAGTGGTGCTTTTCCACAAGTGCCTTTGCACTGTACCGATGGATATTCTGGAAGGACCAAGACCTCCCACAACTTCTGAAAGCCCTGACAAAGCAATACAAGTAACAGCAGTGCTGAGGTGCACTCCTGGAAGTCATGTAAGCACATACTGGGTGTCACTATCAGAGTGAATATATGAACTCACACATTATCACTTAGCATGGCTACTGTTTTTACAACCCTGACTAATAAGCCCTTACAAAGTATCTGTACCATTGTGCTCTACTGTGTGATGGCAAGCATGGCTAAAATCACTTCGCTTGTACAAAAATGAGCAATAGTGAAAGACCTGCAGATAATTCAGGTAAATAAGTAGCGCCAGTTCCTCAGAGGGCATAATCAATTTCCTTGTGTGCCAGAATTGCCCTAATAGTATGACCATTCAGAAAATAAACCTTTTTTCTCCTGCGTCAGTCACAGAAAAATGTGAAGAATCCCATGAATTAAATCACCCAAGTAAAACTACAAAACCCACAGATGATCAGAACATTTGCACCTTGAGCACAGCTCATGCAGATTCTATTATTTTTAATCAGAAAGTTAATCTATAAAATTTTGTTGCGTATCTGCATGTAGAGCAGTGGCTTCCAAATTTGCTCTTTCATGGAGTGCCAATAGTTAAATGAGGAGGTTTCTGTTTTGCTCTTTTTCATTTTTACTTCCAAAATAAAAATATTTTAAAATGACATGAATAAACTGGCAGGTGTAGAAGACAATCATATTACTCCTTTTTCTAGAATTAACTTCAGGTTTTTAAGCAATAGATTAGAGTGAAGGTCCAAATCATGGGTTTTTTTCAAAAACACTCATCATTTCTTACTGTCAGTATGAAAACCAATGGGAACTGCTCGATGTCTACCATATCACCTAAGAGACTAAATTATCTGTCTTTGATCTCTGCAGGAAACTGGAATATATGGTGCCTCTGATTTTAAAACTTAAGTGTTACATTGCCTAAGCTTAGAACTCCAGCTTAAAATAACAAAGTAATGGAAACAATATGAGGTTCAAAATGGGAATAAATACTGTAAAAGCAAATTTTGAGGGGAAGTAGGTTCACTGGCAAGTGGGAATGACTTTCATATTGAAGACATGTTGAGAAGCGCAGACCATTTCTCATGAAATACATTATCCCCAATCCGTTTCTGCCACAAGCTGAAAAACTTCAGCAACTTTGGAGTTTGCTTGCCATTCCCAGAATCCAGGGTGGTCATTTAGTCCATGGAAGAGTAGGGGAAAGGATCTACTTTGCCCTTTTGGAAATTATCTCTTGAATGCAATGCTAGGAAGCCTTGTGACTCTTGGGTAATACCACAGAGCTTGCTTATCTTGGAGCTTGTTTCATCTCAATTTCTGCCAAACTCCTCCTCCTATTTGCTCTCCAGTGACAGCTGTGAGCACAGGTTCTTCTGGGTCATTCTCTCAGCCACATTATGGAGCCAAATGTGCTCATTTCTCAGCACTGTGTGTGCAGGGTTGCCGTGATGAATCATGAAATAAAAACTTGACAAACTGAAGTCTCAACAGTTATGTTTTCCAGGCCTGAATGAAAAACATTTAAATTTTGAGGCATTCCATCTGGAATACCAAAAGCAAAGACAGGAAGGTGAAGACCACCTCAGGCCCAGCTCCTTTGTTCCCATTTGATTGGAATAATGAGCTCTGGGCCTAAGTCACCTGTTCTAGGATACAGAGTACCTTTTGTTTGGGAATAGCTGTCTTCACAGGAACTGCCTTGTGAGAAGTGTTTAGGTTCCACCCTGCTCTGTAGAAAATATAGCTACAGATCCCCTAAGCCCCATGTTGATCTCCTTCCATTATTGTCTGGAACCTGTGAGTGGCTGCAGCAGCTCTTTGGTGTTCAGAAGGCCCTAAAGGTCTGCATTTCATTTTTTTTAGAAGATTAAATGGCAGCAAAGCAAAGAAGCTTTATGTTGTATGCAAAATGTTGGGTTTTTCTTAAAAAAAAGGACAGCTACCACTTTGTTTTATAGATGCACGCACTGCTATAAAAGCTCTTTTAGCCATGTTGGAACATAGTTTGCTAGTAATCTTCATATAGGCTGTTTGGCCCTATTAATAATTGCTATGAATGATCACTCTCCCCATGTTAACCATGTGTTCATGAGAAGGCCATTTTCTGCCAGTATCATGAAAAGTCTATTATTTCATGCAAGAAAGGCAAAGATCAACACAATGCAACAGAATTACTGCCTCTTATACTTCTGAGATCTAAGACAGTATATTTCCTTTTTTTACAGAATATTTTAAAGGACAGATGTTGGGGGTTTGGTGGGTTTTTTAAATATTGGACCATCAGATCTTAACATGTGTTAGGAGTTCCAAGTTCAGGTGTAAGAAAGTACATTATAATGTAGCAAACCTGACAACTTGCTTTTATTGCCCTTTTAAAGAGGGTCTTGAAATCCCAGTTAAAAAGAAAAAAATGGAATTTTTCTTAGTGGCTGTGGAACAGTTATTAAAAAAAGACAAAAAGACAAAGCCCAACATTGTTAGCACCAGTGAATTGTGGGGAAAGTGTGTGCAAGTGTGCTACATAGGTATAATGTGATGCATAGCTAGCTTAAGGCTGGATCTGCACCCCAGAGGCATCAACAACAGCAACACCATAAAATCTTCCCTGCACTTCAGTTGCTTTTGGATCAGGTTATGTGTGGTGTGGCCTTGGTTCAAAATAGTAGCAATAATGTCCATTATTAATATTTAGCCCTGGAGGGGAAGTAAAGCTGTCCCCTATTACCAAATTTGAAAGA
Source organism: Harpia harpyja (assembly GCF_026419915.1). Classification (NCBI taxonomy): domain Eukaryota; kingdom Metazoa; phylum Chordata; class Aves; order Accipitriformes; family Accipitridae; genus Harpia; species Harpia harpyja. Next base: position 64,065,605 of record NC_068969.1, read on the forward strand.
ATCCTATTCACAATTGTGACTATACTAAAGCACTTGTGGCAGGAAACCTACATTTTTAGTGATTCTTTTCTAGAGCAAAAGATGAGTTAATAGGGTAAAATGTCAAGTTATACATTAAAAAATAGACACCTGGCAAAGCACTGCCACATCTGGAACATGCCACAATATTTGAATTACATTTGGCTTGTCACTCTGTGTTTCACAGCTGTTACGGCACAGAGAAGGATAATTAAAAGCAACAGGTTACCATAGTATTTAACTGACTGCTGCTCAACAATTTGTGTGTTTGTGATCTGAGTGAAAACCATCAGGCAAGCTGTGGCTTTGGAGGAGGAAGATGATGTTTATGAGTGACAATGAGTTTATTGAAGCCATTTACCTTATGCTCTGGGGCAAGAAGCAAAGATTTCAGAACGCTGAAAAGCTATAGGAATCATAATGTAGTTATGTTAGGAAGGTGGTTAAAGCAGAATAAAATCTGTCTTGCTTAAAGAGAAATCTAAAATACGTACATTAACATGCCACAATATCAGCTATATTAGCTAAGGCTCTGAATCACCAAATAAAGAAAGGAACACACAGAAAAGAAAGTTGGATACCAAAAAAAAAAAAAAAAAAAAAGAAGGAAGTTGGTAGTGGTAGTTTGACTGCTTTTCTGGTGCTCTGAGCTCAGGCCCCAACTCAGGTACAAATGGGTTCATTTCAGGATCACAGATGACATATAGCAGAGATTCCCCTTCAGTTCCCAGCTCAGGGGGAGCTCAGCAGGCTCCTGTGATGTGCTTGTTTGTAACTTTAGATTTGAACACACAAAAACTCAAAGTGGCATGACAGCTGAATCTCTCCCTCTCCCCTGGCAACTGTTTATAATCACATTCCTGGAGACAGAAGCTACCTTTTCAACTTTGATAAAGAACTGTTGTGAGCTTGTTCAATCTTCATGTGAATGCCAGGAGCTACAGGGAAATTCAAAGACTTTCACCATTGCCTAGTATGGTCCAAATAGATAGTGGTAAGCTGTGTTTGGTTAACATCCGTAAATTCCAGAAGAGCATTCTTCTGAGTTTACTGAAGTTTCATTCAACATTTCATTATTTTGCATCTTCTTCTAAAAAAAAAACCAAAAAACCAAAACATTTTGTCTCAAACTAGTAAACACCTCACCTTACTTCTGTCCTGAAATCTTTCTGAGGCAAAGTGGCCTGGGGTAATTGGAAATAGTGGTATGCCACCTCCATTACAACCCACCAAATGTTCAGATATTAAGTATCAGGCTGGCTGTTTCCTGAGATACCTAGAAACAAGCATATTTTTGAAGTGTGGCTTGAATTTTTTTGTGTTTGCCCTGATTTCTGAAGCTGCAAGATGCAGCCATGCTATGTGTTCCTCCTTTTCTACATAATCTGGCAAGTAGGAAACTTTTTTTTTTTTTTACTTAAAATAAAAACCATGACTCTCACATATTCACGTGTCTCCAGAGGCTGAATGTAAAGAGTGAAAACCAACAGGTAAGAAGGGACTTTGAGTTTCAACCCTGTCATCTGAAAGATCCAGAGCAGTATAAAACCATGACAATATAACAAGTGTCTTTATTAACTGAAACAGTCATGTAATAATAGCTAGTGCAGTCATTTCACTGGCGTTAATTAGCAGACACTACATGAAGTATGAGCACTCTGCATTGTGAGTGGCAGAGACTTCTTCCTCTCCATGGGTAACACGGATTCCCCTGACAGAGGATGAAACTAGATGGAGAGACAGGGAAGGGAGTTTTAGCCCTCACCCTTCCCAGCCCTGCCTGCTAGCAAAGCTCAGCTGAGCAGCTGCAGAGAAGTAAATGGCCACAGAGATAATTTCTCTTTTCAGGGCAGTGCAATTATGTGCTGCTCCTCAGTCCAGGTCATGTCAGAGCCAACAATGATCTGCCTGTGCATTTTCTTCTGTATCCTTCTTTTAAGGTACTCCAGGCTCCTTACGATATCATCTAAGCTTCACAGTTGTTGACAGAAAAAGTAAGCAGTCAGGGGTACACGATAATATTTTTCTTTTACTTTGCACACTCTTGCATTGCATATGTTTGGGTTTAGTGGGAGGAGAGAGAGAGTGGGTGTATCAGGAGTTGATAATCAATCGACGTATTTTCAAAATAATCATAAATAATTTTTGGTTGGGATTACACCAGACTGGTTTTGTGTTTCTTCTCTACACAGTGCTCTTCTTGAGAAACTAATTGTAGAGTAACAGTGCAAAGCAATTATAAAAGTGCTTAAGCTTTAACTTAATGTGACCCTTAAACATACATTTATCTATGAATTTTCTCCTGAAGAAATTTTATGGGTTGTTTGGCATAGAGTTCCTTCATGAACAGTATTGGCCTCTCCACCCACAGCAATACCAGAAATCTGTATCACATGAAATATCAGTTCTCTTCCCTTAGTGCATTCCAACCAAATTCACTCAAAGTGTGAGGAAAACATAGGCCAAACCCCAAGATCCCACGTTTAGAACCTCAGTACTGCAAACCATTGCTCATATGAAAAATCCTTAGCCATGTGAATATATTCTTTTGTCAATGAGTTTATTTCACGCACGTTTAATAGATGTTACTCAAGGGAACTCCTAATGTCAGAAATAAACATTGAGAAAAAAAGTACATTTAGCACTGTAGAAATTAATAACTATGGGGACAACCTAAAACAACAGACCTTGATTTTAGCACCTCTAAATTTCACAACTCTAAGCTTTATTTTATGTTAGTTTCTTAATGCTAAGTAAGCCATAACATAAAGAACTTTAAAACCCAAGTCATATGAAATAGACCAGAGAGAGTATTAACCTAGCAAACAATTTACAGTTATGTAAGGCTCTGTGTTTGAATAAAGGGAAGTATGCAAAATCACCAATTCATAGCTGTGGAAACAAAGGCAAAAGGAGATGTTGTGGATAGCGGATAACTATTTAAATAGAAAGCTATTTCTCTTTCATATAAAAGAAGCAATGTAATGTTTCCTTTTCATAGTGATAGATCTTTTGCAATTAAATATACCATTAAGTTTACATGGGAAAAAATCCCTAATTATATCACAATAAGGCATCACAATGCCTTATTTGGTATGATTTATTTGCTGATATTCATTGACTGATCATTATGTTTCAAGGTAGTGTGTTTAATTGTCAGTCAGGCCCTGGGGAAGCAACATTTCCTCACTTCAGATTATAACCAAATGCTCAAAAGTTGTGACCCTGCCAAGAAAAAGATTAATAACTGAGGTGGCACATAGGACTGGTGATCAGTGATCTGAATAGAGGTGCTTTGGCTTCTAATTTTATTCCTGCCACAGACATATCTTATGACCATAGACCTACCACTTTCCCTCTGAATTTCTACTTGATTTTCCCTTGGTCACCTTTGTGTAGCCTGTTCAGGCTGTGTTCAGGCTTCGAAGTGAAACAGTGAAACATATGTGTAAGTATTTATTGCCAGACCAGGCCAAAGGACTTGGCAATGTGCAGAATTTAAACTCTATTTAATATTTATACTTTTAAAATCCATGTATACAATTAATTAACATGCACGCTATACACTAGTCTGCAATGGAAGTTTGTTTCTAGGAATCAGGGCATGATATCAAAAAAGGGGAAATTCAAGCAGAATGGTGGGGTTCTCTTAGGGGCTTTTTGTTTCAGTTTTGGGGGTATTTTTGTTTGTTTTTAACAGATGTCTTTCTCCAGATCTCTGTATTGAGGAAGGAGGTGCAGGGTGGGAAGGCGTATGAATATCTGTTATATACCTGATATTGAAAAACATTTAAACATTTACTCAAAATAGTTTATCATCTGATTCAGTTTTCCTACAGAGCCAAGACTGGACACAAAAATGCCACCTTGCTTTGTGAGCACAGCGTAAAGATCTGGAAAACACAACCAGGAAAAGATTGGAACTTTGCTCTAGTTAGTGCCTAGAAAATCCTTAATATGCATCAAATGTACCTAGATAAGTACTTTGCTAGAAGCAAATCTAAACTGTTCTCTGACTGTGATTAACAAAAGCTAGAGGAGTTTCTTCACAAATAGTCCTCAATACTAGTATTTCCAAAACCAATGATGTTTCCTCTGCTTAGAGCTTTCCCCCTTTTGCACAGATTCCTGTTATCAAATACATACATTCTGCTTGGGAAAGAACAGAAATGCTATGTCATTTAGTACTTTATGCCTGCTGGGAATAAACCATAATCTGATTTAGAAGGCGGCTCTGGAAGAAGCTGAAATCTTGTTTGTTTGCCAAGTTTCAAACGATGATATTTGAGATACTTAAAAGCAGTCCCTCATCTCAACGCTGAACATTACTCTGCTGCCTGACATTGTGAATAAAAAAAATGTTATATGAAAACAGTTTGATATATTTTACACTTATAAACCTTTCTTTGCAAATCTTCCAGTGCTGGTAAGGGATTTGGAAGCATTATTCCCTCATTACTGATCAGAGAAACTAAGGCAAAAACGACATTTCAGAGGTCACCCAGAAGGAGTATTTCTACTTAGTTCTTTGCACTGCCTTTATTTAAGAAGTGATATTTTCACTTGTATTTACAAATTTGAATTGAATCTCTAAATTCCCTTTGAAGTCAATAGGCTGAGTTACCAATTAAAATTAATTGCTCTACCTTGGCCTGCATTATTTTATGGGGATTATGGCAAAGCAGGCCATTGAAATGCTTTGAAAGTAGAGGACAAATCAAGACAAACTCTACTGCTCATACATGAGAGCCTAGTGTGCTTTGCAGAGAAAAGTATTCCCACGGCCTGCATGAATTGCATGCAGCTTCCCCTCTGCAGATGTGCCGAGTTAATAGCTCTTTGGAGTAAGCTGGCCTGTGACAAGCAGGGACGGGGATCTTGGGCTCTTGTGGAAAGCCAAGACAGCACCTGTGAAATCATTGAAAACTAGACTGAACACTGCACACCATCAGCATGAACCAGCAGCTGAGTTAATCTCTGCCAGCTCTTTCTTTGCCTCAGTTCTGTTGGTTTTGCCAGCTTTCTTTTCATTGCTTTTGTTTGGCTTTACCTTCAGAGATGGCTATTTTGATCAAATATCTTTTCTTTCTTCCAAACTGTGCTCTTAAATCTCTGCCTGCAGCTCCTGACATTTTTCTTTCCATTCTTATGCATTGTGAAGCAGTACATCCAGTCAGGGGAAAAAAAAGTGAAGCTTACACATGTTATCTCCATTGTGTATTTGTAGAACAGGTATTCTGCCTTTTTTCCTAGTAATGCAAACTAGCATTCACACTTAGTAGTTTACAATGTCCATATTCAGAAAAAACTGGTGATTTATTAGCTGTATTTTGAACACAGTGGAATTACACAGACCACCACAGAAAAATTTTACATTCTTTGGACCTGACTGTTCATAAAATAAGAATTCTGCAAATTGACTCTATAAAAATAATTGCTACTAATATAACAGCTTGTGCAATCATGTAAGAATTTCAAGGAATATGCAAAGAGACCAAAAGCTGTATCTGAGCTTTATGCTGGACAGTAAATTTGTGATGATTTTAAGATCAAAATCTTGTGAGTTTGTATATGTCATTGCACATTTTTTGAGTGCCTCACCACACTTCTTTCTGAGCATTTCTTCACAAAGGGGTACAAGAGAAATGGAAAGACTTTATGATCTTCCCCAGTTTCATGAGATCTGTGAAGATGGCCCCTCTTCGCACGCAGAGTGTGGCCGCTGCAAAGGCTTCAGTGCAGTCTGCCATGCACCCCACACCCTGGAGGTTCACCTTGCCTCTCAGGTATCAGTTCTGTATGTAAATACTGCATTTAATTTCCACTCAAGTCCAGGCATGTTAAAAGATATATATGCACCTAAGAACTTCCTCCTCAAGCCAGGCTGTGGTGAACATTAGAGATGTTCCCCTCTTTGGCTCTGATACACATGCTTCCTACTGTTTACTGGAAGTTTACAACCATTATGATCTACACAGTTATGTGAAATTAACTCATCATGCGAGGTCAGGTGCTGTCCAAAGTTCCTCTTGAAAAACATTATGACAGTTGCATTGTGCTCAAAACTGAAAGGCTGACTAGCTTTGCACCGCTGAAGGGATTCATCTGGCCTGATCAGTGTGAGGAAACTTGCACTTACCAGAGTTGTGTCATTCCAAAATAGAGAAAATTGGTTCCATTTAACTAAGGCTCCCATGATTCATATTAAGCAGAATGAAAACAAAATAAAGCATACTAAAGGTTATCAGTCATAAAACCCATTTTATTCTTCTCCAAACTCACAGCATGTATTGTCTCCATAGAGCTAGAGACTTAAGCAACTAATTTTTATTCCTGTAAGTAGAGAGACCATCCCTAAGTTCTCCCCACCACATGCCTGACCTACTTTGGAAATGTCTGCCGCACACTGGAGGAAGAGACTTTCCCAAGCACTTAAGTTGTAGGAGTTTTGAGAGAAAAGAGTTTCTTAAGACATTGGGATCATAGGTCTGTGACTGATAGACTACATCTGATAGCTGTTTTTGAAAACTTCCTCCTGTGGTAATACCCATGACGTTCATTCTGATTCTGTCACAGTGCTGTTGGAAAACTCTGTGGTACAACCCACAGCCAGAATATTAAAACAGACATTGTTTTTTGTGTCAGGGCAGCAGCCTTATCTCTGTACAAGGCTGCCTAAGATAAACCAAGGCGGGGCAGGGGGTGAAGGTTACAAACATCTTCACTTTTTCATGATTAAAAAGTCTTTTTCCTCTAAGAAACAGAGGTGAATCCCAGTAATTTTCTCCTTTTCTTACCAAGGATGTGCACTCTGTCCCTCTGTATGCAACCCCTTTTCCAGGGTTCATCTAGAACTATAATGTCTCAGTTCAAATTCAAAGGGGATCGGTCGCTCACAAAGTGAATGCCTCGAGCATGCACTTTCCCTTTCTTGGGAAGGATTGAACTAATTTTTCAGATATTCAAGAACATAATTCTCTCCACATGGGGGGTGGAAGAAAAGGAAACAAAAACCCAGAGAAATTATCAAAATATTATTATAATATGTTCTTAAAGGGAAAGTAAGCCCAACAACAAGTTAGAGTAATATCTGGTACTTAATGCCTGAAACATCAGTAGCTATTTTACAGTCCTCTTCTCTTTTTTTCCTGAGGAGACACCTGCAAGGCAAGACAGATTTTTCTTCCCTTGTGGAGGAGGACTTGCAGGTGAAGATAATCAAGCTCTGGGGTAATGTCACCAGTCCTGGAGGGCAACAAAGCCCAGATCAAGGCAATGCTGCTCAGGCAGTGTGAGCCATGTCCCCTCTGTGAGCTCCCCAGATTAGTTCTTTTCAGCTGCTCTTCTTCCTAGTACAACCTTCCCAGGGCTTGGTGTTATGTTGGCTCCCCACTCAGATCACACAAAATATTTAGGAATACATAGTCTTTTCAGACTTGTGGATCACTCTAAAGCAGACTTCCATTTCTTAGCCCACAGGTAACTGAATTTTAAAACAGTCTTTTCCTTCCACTAATAGGAGACCTGTAAGCAAAGACTTTCTCCCTCTCAGCTGTACCTTTTTCAACACAGGCCTGGAAGCTGTTCCCTGGGGTATGATGGGAACAGGCTCACTTAAGTCTGGTTACATAAGCCAGACTTTTGTGTTCCATTATTGCTGCAAACCATTACTGTTTTTCCACTTTGTGGAATGCCACTTCCTTTTATTTTTTAACAGAAGTGCCTCCCAAACACAATAAAACAACATATGTAAAATGTTCAGGCCTGTCAGCCTTTTCTACTTATTTCCTCTTCTTTCCACTGGATACCTACAGTGTGCTTTGCTTCTGTCTGTAAGCCTTTGGGAATTTGTTTTCTCTGTTTGCTTTTTCTTTTGAGGAGGCGCTTTCTCTTTTAGATACTAGGCACCAGATTTTATGTGAAAAGAAGCTATTTTTTTATGCAATATATAAAACTGATGAGGCCTTAAAAAGAAGAAGTTCCCCATCGTCATTCCTCTCCTCTTCCCTTGAAATCCAGATCTTGAGAAGACCAGAAAAAACAGTCAGGTGAAGAGAAAGGGAGCAAAGAAAGTACAGCTGGACATATGTGAATGTAATTTGGTTGTACACCACTTTAAAGGGTGTTCAAGTCCTTAAAGAGCAAAAATAATGGCAGAGTAACATCTTTAAGTCTGAGCAAGCATACTTCTGACTAATTGTGCTAGGATGGACTGTCATCCTTATCTAATACAGAACCATGTGTCTTTGGAATGAAAAATATATTGTAAAAGATATTTGGTAAAGGTAAGCAAGCTGGAGGAGCTACAGCAATTTATTAGGACCTGGTAGTAATTGATGACACATAGTTTAAGTGATGCTTTACTATCCAGTAGAGTTATGATACTGCCTTAAGATTTGATACTAGGAAGCCAAGAGGAGGTGTTAAAAGAGGCACTAGGAGGCTCCAAATTTTCCACAGCAAGAACTCAGGAGGACTTCAAATAATTAATATTCCACTTTGACAAAGCAATAACTTCTCTAGATCTATACACTGGCTCTTTTCCCTTTCTCCTCTCCGAAAAGCACCATTTTGTTTGCTGTTTGATTCATAATTGCAAGGGTTTCTCAGGTTTCTGTTGGTGGCCTAACCTAGCTTCTGTCAGTGAGGAGGTTGCTGAATCTGGCCCTTGCTGCTGGCAACTGAGTTCAAGTAGTCAAGTAACAGTGGGTGGACTTCAAGTAAGAGTGGCTGACACAGTGAGACAGTAAGAAGGTGGAGGCTTGTGCTTCCAAACACTCTAGGTGCATAAGGACATCTCCCCCTCCTCACCTAACCCGTTATGATGAATAGGAACAGAGAGCAACAAAGTGTGCAACTATTGCTGTACCCTTCAAGAAAGTCACCCATCAGACTGCCAACAGGATTGGTCTTTGCTGAGTATCAGAAATCAAAGAGGTTTCATTTCTCTATCTGTATGGAGTACAGGCAAGAGACAGGCATTGGACCGGTGCAGCCCTGGCTGTCATAAAAGTGCACTGCATATAAATAGGGCACCAAAACCATATCAGACAGGCAGGTCCTGGTTGCTCCTCCAAGGCTGAAAAATCCCCTCAGCACCCCAGGGCAGATACAGGGAGGGGGGAAACGCACATTGCCACATCTGGGTGACAGAGTTGTCTGCTCCACCTTCACAGGCTTTGACACTGTGGAGGTGAGCTGCTCTAGGGAGACCATGAGCTGCAAATCCACCAGACGACAGGGGTTTCCAAGGACAGCAAACACCAGGGGCTGCTGTGAGCTCTGCTGCGGGCTGCAGCCATCTTGCTTGCAAGTTGCCCAGGAAGACTGGCTGCTGTTCTCTCAGATATGTGCCTTGGGAAATGCAGTTACTGCTTGATCTGGGGAAGGGATTGCTTTAGCACTGCTCTGGCAGGTCCGCCTCCCTGGGCCTGAGACTGTGGTCACTGTGCTTCTCCATGTGCGAAGAGTATGATGAATGACTGGAGTCTGTGTGACAAAGGTAGAGAAACGAAATGTACAGGCAATTCGATTCACCACAGGACCTCAGTCTGAAAGAGAAACTTTCCTCTTCATACTTGTTAAAAGTTAAGGGACCCAACATCCCTGCTTTTCCCAGTCTTCCTTTTCTTCCTTCCAAATTGGCCTGGCTGGAGGACTGGAGGACTGGGGCAAGAAACTGGAAGGGAAATATGAATATATGTGGGAAGGACGAATACCTATTTATCCTATAATGGATCTGAGTGTTTGGTGATGGTTTTTTCTTTTTTAGTTTGGTAATAGCAGCCTCTAGTGGTTTATAGCAGCCCTTACAGCCGTTTAGTGAATAGCAGCTTGTTATAGAAGTGCTCGTGTTAGAAGTATCAGTATCAGCTCCCAGATGGAAATTGTACTTTAATGCAAGCCAACTTTCCAAGATTAGAAAATGATCACACTGTCTTCCCTTATGCCCAATTTTACTATAAAGAACAAACATCTTCTCCAAACAATCGCTAGTATTTCCTTTTTATGCTGGGGTTATGCTTCAGATAATGTCTTATGCAGGTTACAGTAAAAACAGAGGGCTGCAATTGAGAGTGAGAGCACATCTGGTCCCTGCTTTGAAGGCTATGCCAACCAGCTAGCGAACGCAGGTGCAAGAAGTATCATTATCCCAATGTTATAGATAAGAAACCAAGGCACAGAAAGATTGGTTCCCAGTATAAGCCATGTATGCAAGGAACAGAGGTGAGTGGGGTGCTGATCTGTACTTCATGACCTATGGAAAAAACCAAAACGTACACAACAGATGCAGTCTCTCTTTTGGTTTTGTTATCAAAGCTTACACCTCAGAAACAATGTGGAAAACCTGACTACAAGAAACATCCCAAATGGCAGAAACATCCCAAATATTTCCTGCTGTATTCTTCTTTTTTAAATATTATATGCCCATGCTCCAGGCTTCACGCATCTGCTATAATCCTGAGGGCTGGTGTAAGAAAAGGAAAAGACAGGACCATATTGCAACAGTTCTGTGCTGTGGGAAGAACATGGTGCATGAACTCTCCCTAGTAGGATCACAAATCCCTTCACTGAAAGAACTGTGGCTGGTTGTGCTATATTTGCTCCATAACTTTGCTCAAGTAAGTATGTCTACTGACCACGTATTCACAGGGGTCCCTTTCTGACAATTAATTAGATGTAACAAGGACTAGAGATTCAACAAAGGGACTTAATTTTGAGAGAAGTACAGCTCTGCTTTTGTATGACCCTTCTGGACACCTTAGGATTCCTGAAAAGCTTCCTTTCTCCTGCTTGCAAGAAAGATAAAATGAATGATACCATAATTTTTCTGTTTTAATTTTTTTTCTTCCATGTAGCAGCAACTTCCAATGAGTGTATATTTTCAGTTTCTCAGTGTTATTCTTTTTTAAGCATAAAATTTTTATTTACATGAATGCCTTCTGAAGCAGAGATCTCCTCTTTGCCCCAGTATCCAATCATAAAGTAAGTGATAGTACTAACAATAAGTGAATCATATCTCTTTTCCAGCACTCTGAATCCTAGATTTGAAAAAGCCAATGGCTAGAACTGATGGTGATTTTAGAGGAAGGGTCAGTCACATAAAACTTAAATGTATAGGTACATCAACAAATCCCTTGTCACTCATTAAAAACCTTGCTAGTTTTCAGTGGGAATTGTGATTTACTAGTGGTTCTGCGGAGGTCATGGTCATCTTTTCTTCCTAAAACCATATGCATTTGGGGGGCATACTGCCTTCCAGTGAATGGAAACTGAGAGCTGCCAAATTAAGGCAGATATATTAAAATTAGAAATAAGATATATGTATTAAGCACTGCAGAAGATTAATCACTTCATAAACTAATCATGAAAGGGGAACGTTCTCCACCTCCTAGAGCTGTCCAGGCAAGTCAGGATGCTGTTCCAGAGGTAGGCCTAAGACTACAGTGCATGCTGTTGGACTCAGTGTAATAGTAACTGCATGGAACTCCCTGTGCTTTATTATGTAGGACTGGCTGGATAAGTTAATGGTCTCTCTGGCTTTAAAACTATGAAAATATGAATTACAAAACCTTAAAGAATTGGGCAAGATTTCTTATTTATGGCACAGATGTCCTGAAACTGCACAACAGTTGCTTTCCCAAAATGAAAAAAAATTACTTCTAGTAACTGTTTCCAAACACAGCTTTTTGTTCATGTTCTTCATAATCAGATTAAATCGTATTTTTTGAGATCGAGCTTGGACACTTTCAGGTGGTATTTTCAAAACTATGAAGACACATGACTTCTACAACATAGTGTAATCAAGTGCCTTCATCAATAGCTTAAAGTAACAAACAAGACCCATGAGCATCTGTTCCTTAAATAACCATCCCTTTACTCAGTTGAATGGTATTTAAACCTTCAACTAAAATGATTCCTCTGTTATTGCATTAAGTTTGTTGAAGAAAAGTTTGAATGAGATTAAATGAGTGTCTGCATTTTCTTCCTAATTTTCATCTTCACTGAAATTTCTACAGGTATTTAAAACTAGCACACACACACAAAGTAATTGCAAATATTTATGTGTTTATCTGTTTCCAAATATATCTTTTTATAATGTCAAAGTCTAAAACAACTCAATGAAAACTGAGATCCGATCAAGGTCTTTATCTTGTGATCAGTGGAAATTGTCCCATTGACTTGAAAAAATTTTGGAGGAAAGGCTTTCAGAATTCTGGGTTTAAACTAAATTATTGTCTTCTGTAACATCACTATGGACTACAGAAGAATCTCTAGGAAGTTTCTTGGAAAGTGTACAAACATTTCCCACACATATCCAATGCCTGAAAAACTACAGGTGACTTATTGTTCAGCTGAGCACCTTATCAGACATTACACTGTCCTCCTAGGCAAGGTGCTATATGTAGATGATTTAGAAATAAAGGTTTAACCTCTTATCCCATGGGAACAGTCACTTCCTGGCCTTAACACATAGTCAAAGAACCCCTTTCAAGCTGTTTATTGTTTCTGAAGTTGTCTTATGTAAATTTTCGACTTGCATAGTTCAGCACTGATTGTTAATACTGAGAGGCCAGGCACTGAAACCTTACAGGGACTTCGTGAGGTGCACTGTGCCACTCTTGGACCAGAACTGAAATCCAAATAGCAACCTCAAGTGAAAATGCCGAACCCATAGCATTTCTAGGGGAAACAGTTTGGCAGAGATTGTGACGAAAGAGAAAAGACATGCAGAACTCACTACGTTTCCTTTGATGATCCAATGCATGTTAGCTTATCCATTCTCAAATATAAACTCCTCTTACACTACCTACAGACCAGCCAGTAACTACAGCATAACAACACATGGAGCAGACAGAGCAATTTGAACAGGTTTCTCTGTTTGTAAACTTGATTTGTTGGTAGCTAAAATCCTCACTTAATCATCAGCTGCTTCTCTAACCTCAAGTTTCTTCCTTCTTTTACAGGTAAGAATGGTGGTTAATGCCTGAAAGAGGAGAGCACTCCTTTCCAGACCACTCCAGATGTCTGGAAGCTTACAGGAGGAAAAGAAACAATAAAACATGTTTAACTGGCATTTGGTTTTGCTCTGTCTGCTGTATATGACAACACAGACTGTGAACAGGTGTTTGTGGCAGGGCATAGGAAGTGCCAACACTGAAAATTCAAGAGGATATCTGCATATAATTAGAGATGGAAGATTCTCCACCAGGGAAGAATCAGCTCACTGTTGTGTTTTGAGGGGAAGTATCTTTTTCCTTCTTTAAGGCAGGAAAGCTTTCCTTCTTTAGTTCATATGCATACCATATCATCCCTGTTCCAAAAGGTACAGAATTTGTTAGGTACTTTACCTGCTCTCATATTATGTTCTCGTCCTTCACACCATCATCCTCTCTGCAGAACAAACACACTGCAGTTCTGACAGGGAGGATGGGACCTCAGCTACATCACTGTGAAGTATCGCTTCTTCCGTGATCAGTGCAAGAGGTCATTGCATTACCTGCTGGAGATATGGGCCTCCATAGGAGTAAGGGCCCTTCTGTGCCAGCCCAGCACTTACGAACACAACAGGAGCCATCCACCAACTTCTGTGGGCATAGAAGAGGGACACAAAGATGGAGAAAACCTTTAGAGTTACACATTCACATAGGAAACCTAAATCTTTGTGTCTTTACTGTATATTCCTTTTCAATGCCTTCCTATCAGGCAAGAAGACACAACTCATAAAAATACCTTACACCATCAAGTATTCTAACCAGCCCACATGATAACTGTGTTCCGAGGTTTGTACCTCTGTTTCTAGGGTGACCTCTTTGCAACCCCCCACTGACTTAAAAATCCAGGTGTAAAAGAAAACAGAAAATAATCCAGAGTCTGGATTTATGGAACCACAGAAGAAGGAATTGCCTGCACATTTGAAGCAACAGTAGCATATGTAAAAGTAATTTTTCAGTTGGAGGAGTTTGGCAGGAGGTAGGAAATAATTTCTGAGGCACCACATAATGGAAAAGAACAGCTCAGATCCTGGACCAGGACCATCGAGTCCTGAGAAAGCTGGTGAGACAGCCATTCCTGCTGAAGTGTGTGCATACACAGTCCATATGTGCACACCCGCACATATGTCTGCAGACTTTTATTACGTAAGACACAAAGGATGCCTGGCTTTTTACCACTTTTTGAGTATGTGCTGTCTTTCATAGGAGGTAAGACTGATAAAGTAAAAGATGCTTGTGTTGAAATGTAATCATAAATAAGAAAAATGTCTGAAAAAAACAAAACTAGCTGTCATGATACAGGGAGAAAAGTGTTACTAAAGAATTCTATACCAAGAGAAAGAAAAAGAGGATATTATAAATAGAAAGGAAACACATTTTTGGTATGAGCCTACTTTCCTTTCCTTCAGTGCTCCCTTTTCTTTCTTCAACACCTTAGTTTTAATTTTTCACCTTGTCTGTAGTCCCTGAATCAATTGAAATGGAATGATAAATTTTGTCTTCCCTCCTCCTCCCCATTCACTAAAAAATGCTAGCCTTCACTTTTTTATGATGTTCTGCTTTGATACCTTTCCAATTAATTATATGTAAAATTCTAGAAAATGTCAAAAATGGATTCAGAGCTAAAAATTTATTATTAGCAATTGTGTAGGATTACCTTTCCAGTATGAGGTCCCTTTTCCCCAGCAGTGAGAGGAAATAACATAAAGTAGTAGACACCCTTAGGAAATGAGGGATAGCAATGCTGGGAAGTCCCAGCCCTGGTGAAATCAGTGGGACCAGAATTAACCTCTCCCCATTTCTTTTGCACCAATCAGTTCTACCCCTCTTTTAACTATGGGGTTTTTTTAAGTTTAAATCTTTATTAGGTGCCTTTCAGTGAAAGGGAGAGTCACATCTGTTGCAAAGTGACTCCAGCATACTGTTTAGGGGGAACTACTGTCTGGATTTCTAAATGGTTAAGGTTGCCTCTGTTCCTGTTGTTTTGCATTCATTAACTTAAGAGAAAGGATGACACAGAGCACTCTGAGTGCTTCTGAAAATGTGTTCTTCTGCATATACCCTCTTGTGCATGATGAGACAGGAAGAGATGGCAGCTTGACTCTCCACAACACTCATTTCTCTTTTTATCAGTCTGACTGCAAGAAGGGGTTTTCCTTTTCTTCGTGTCTGACCTTGGCATCCTCTAGATATAGGTGACCATTGTCATCCACTGCAAGACCTGTTCATGCTGACAAAGCACTTAGGTTAATACCACTTGAACACTGTGCTCTGGCTACACGATCTGTATCAAAGGAAAGGAAATACTTTAATGCTGTTTGAGTTACAGTGTGTCAGGATGCTGTGTGCACACCTGCCCTGTCCCCAAGGTCTGCCTGCCTGATCTGAAGGCCACATCAGTTGTGCTGCTGCTGCGCAGCCTTGAAAAGAGGTGTTTGAGGAAGACCCATGAGAAGCCTCCACCAGGCCTGTCTTCCCTCTCCCTGGAGCTCTTTGCCCAAGCTGTGCTGCAGCCATGCCCATGCCTGGTGATGTATGTTCATGCTGTTGACCATCACACACTGACTTGAGTTCCTGGCTTGACTTTGGACCTACCCCATCTCTATGGGCTTGCCTAGTGACTGCTGGACTCTGGCTGACCCAGGCTGCTGTCACCAGACCTGCCCTGCTCTCCTGGCTTGGCCACCACAATGGGTTCTTGCTGGGAAGGCCACTGCCCCTGCGGCATGGTGACACTCTCAGCTCCAGCTCCCCTCCCCTTGCAGAGCAGCCCACTCCTGGCACACAGCTCTGCAGTTGTTTTCTGTAAACCTGTAAAAAATGGGGGTAGGGTTTACCGTTCCGCCTCTCTCCAAGAGCTGTGCCCCCTGGAACCCAACGCCTGGATCTGCGAGGTCCAACCCCATTTCTGCCTTGATCAAGTGAGTCCGTCAAGCAGACTCACAGAACACTGGGAGGACAGGATTGCAGGTTTCTGTATTATATAACCCTTAGTCTTTTGTTAAGACAACCGGTATGTTTCTTCCTGAGTTAATTCCCACCTGCTGGGAGAGGCTGGGAGAGTCTGCCCATCCTGTCCAAGCTTGCTCTCTTCATCTCCCCTGGAGCCTGGCAAATCTCACCCGTGCTCCCTAGGTGGTCCCACTCCTGATCGTCTTCTAGGATGGCAGTATCTTTAACCTCAGGCCTAGCACACCATCCACTGCCATGGAGTCAGTTCCAGGCTATTTTCCAATAAAACAACAATCCCTGAGATTCACTGACGTCTCCTATTGTGATATTTCAGGAGATTTTCCCATTTTCAGCTGCACTACAGGTAACACTGTGCCTTCCAACAGGATAACATTTTGCAAAAAAAATCAATAGCTGGACTTGATTTGTGCAGAAAAATTACTAGCTCCTTCTTCACCAGGGTTTATGTGAGCTTCACTTGCAATATCCAGGGCTGACATCAAAACCATTAAAACTATTGTTTAGAGCAGATTTTTTAACAGACCTGCACTAAAAGCAAGACATGGGGAAAAAAGTGCCATTTGCCTGCAGATGTTAAAGGCTTGATGGGCCTCCTGCGGCTGGTACTTGCTATATGCTATCTGGTGGCCCAGCATGGCAGCTGCTCTTTGTGCTATAATGGACGTGTGCAATAGCAGCCTGCTAGCAGCCTCTCCCTGTAATGGTTAGACAAAGGATAAGCAGTGCAGGATTGTCTTCCAGACCAACTGCATTTAAAAATAATGGCAATAAAAGTAATATTCAGGGGAGGCTTCCCATTCTGCCCATCCCCTCTGGCCTGGCTATTTTTTTAGCTGCTTCTTAAAATACTACAGATATTGTGCAGGTCAGACAGGATGGCAAATTTGGCTTAACAAATTACAGACCAGGAAGATGACATGGGGATAGTTTCTTTTTAAGTCAGTCTTTCTCAATGAGCCCAATTTTGAGACAGGGAGTGGAGGAAGGTGTAGCTGCCTGTACAGTAGAAGGGAAGCAACTTGAGAAGAGGCTATCCCTCAGCTATAGTGCTGCAGTGTACTTAAACTTTGCTCTGTTGACTTATGGTATTCATTTGTCCCTTTGGGAGAAGAAATGTCAGCTTGGATCATATGCTTGTCAAATAGGTGATGTCTGCCTGTCAGCACTAGCTTCCTCCACTGAAAATATCCTAATTAAGACAAACTGCAGCAATGGCTCTAATTCCTTCAGACCCAGTCCCAGCAGATGCTGAAAACCTCTTGTGACTTAAGCATCAATAGGAACCGACAGTACTCAGTGCTGTAAGAGGCTGTGATCTTCGCTGGCTAAATGAACATGCTATTCAGCACATAAAAAAAAAAAAAAAACAAAAAACAAAACCCAAACCTAGGTTGTATCAGTGTCTGATACAAGAGATAGCACATCCTCAGCCAAAAGGGAAAAATGGTCAGGGTGACAGCATGTTCTGATATAGTAAATCCCTTGTCAATATGCCTAACCACCTCTCCAGTCCTCATCACTCTCTGATGATGGTGATGGTGAATGATGAAATTTTCCAATAGGCACAGAAATGTGACTGGCACGGGTGAACCATAAGTGACTGTACAAGAAAGGCAGTTCTGTTTCCCAGACCATAATGCTTAAAAGAACAGGAATTTGAGAAAACCTCAAAAGAGGGTTTTTACTTCAACTTGTAAAGGAGATTAGGATTTTTTAAGACAGAACATTTGGATCTTTTCTTCATCCTTTCAGTAGCTGCACAACACAGGATTTACCAGCTGTAAGCAGATTTTCAGTACTACAGAAGGTGCAGGGTGCATCATGACCGTTCTGCTCATAAAAACCCTGCACAGGTATCGTAAGCACAGCAATCTAAACTTTGGTTTCTACAGATCAATGGGTCTAATATATCTTGTTTGCTAATTGCAAGTGGCTCGTTTTCCACTTTGCTTTGCATTTAGGATATATTCTGCAGGCCTAACACTAACTTTTTTTAAATTTACTTTTTAATAAGGAAGCAAGTTCAAGACTTTGACAAGAAGATATCAGAGCAGTTTTGGTATTGCCCCTGTCCTTCCCATATCCCAGCAGATTCTTAGACAGATTTCCATCCCGCTGAGATTAGAAGTTAAATAGATGAACAGCCTAAGGATGATGTCCTCTGTTGTGTAAAGAAGCAATCAGAAATGAGGAGGCTGTCTTGGTTTCCACCCTCTTGGAACCTGTCTGTCTTGAAGTGGCAAAACCAGTATTTTCATTGATTACACCCTGGCAAGTTTCTGAGCTGCACATTTTATCTCACAAAAATAGTTATGTTAGATATTCACAATGCTTGAAATTTTGACTGTAGTTTGTGTCAGCAGGGTGACTGCTTTCATGCAAGCAAGTCCCTATGAGCTCACATTGCCAAGAACCTCCCATGGTTACAAGCTGATGGCCTCCATGTCTGACACAGCCTGTGATAAGGGGACCTTGCTTCCTCCTAATTTAACATATGGTCTGTATTCAGTAGTCCTTGTTTTCGCATGCATCCTGATTCCTGCTTTAGCCTGTTTTTCTCTGCCAGTAGCATGATGGCATGCCTTATCTTCATTATGCATGTTCTTTTCTTTCTAAATAGTTGTAAAGATGGACAAGATTTTCTTTAAGGAAGGCATTTTGACTGTTAGGGGCACTGGTTCCTGCTATTCTGACATGTTAGAGTGCCTCCAAAGATCGGGATGGTCAGAGCAATAGAAAAAATATTTCCTCTACATATTTTCCATTAAGAAGCTTGTGAAGCAACTTACATATCTCATGCTGATACTGCATTTTTTGAAACAGAAATCTAGATTTTTTTATAGTTCCAGAAGGAAAAAAAAAGCATTATGTTTGGCATAACTGAGGCCAGAATAATCTTACAAAATCTTCATAATTATCAAAGGAAAATGGAGGGATAGAAGTCAGAATACAGGGAACTAGTGATGTTCACTTGTTTTTGTAAATTTTTTTCTCCTGAAATCATGAACTGAGGAAGTATATTGTTCTCTTTGTTTGATTGCATTTGAAAAAAAAAAACATGGTCACAGTTCACTGTGTGAGAGTGATTCACAGACTGAAGATGGTCATTATATATTGGCATATGTCAGGGGACCATATAGATATTGAATCTGCATATAAAACTCTTTCTTTTTTTCGCACAATGTCATATGCTGATTATCATGCAGCTTCAATAGGCTTAGGATAAGGACTGAATCCCAAATTTTGAATGATCATCACACATTAACTTGTTATTATGTTGCAGGATTTCACTCTTAACAGAGAATAAGATTTTTTTTCGTAACAACTTAATGAATGGCATTTATAAATTGCATCTTCCCACAGTGTAAAGATTGCTGACTGCATTCAAGACAATCTTACAGTGTACTGAAAGGGTTGTGACAGCTCCAATATACAAACAGCAAGTGCTTTGGTTGGGCCAGTTGCTTTGGAAGCTATTTCACCAAGCGTACTTAAGTCACTAGAAGCTGGATGTTTTTCATAAATGTGTTTGGATAACTTTATTCCCATGAGCTCTTTGTTCTTTCCATGATGACCTCTCTTGCTCTTTTTGTCTTTGCTGTGAATTGTTGGACAGGATGTCATGAAGCAGGAGGAATAGAAAGGAGGTGGGAGGGAGAAAAGCATGTCAGGACCTCTTTGAACTGGTGATACCGGCTAGTTTTTGCAATGTGAGGGTGGTATCCCAATGTCTGCCAGACTTCTTGTTAGGTTGTGTGATAAAGCTCATCTGTACACCCACCAAGGAGCACAGAGTGACAGTGGCAGGAGGGGGACCCCAAACAATACCCTGCCCTGGCTGCTCCCAGGCCCACACCAGGGCCACCAGCCCATCAAAGGCCCATCGCACACATCTGGAGGAGTCCCGGGGCAGGACGGCAGGAGGGAACCCAAACCAAGGGCTCCTGAGGAACAAGCCACCTTGCCATGGCCCTCCCAGGGCTGTCCCAGGAGAGCCCCAGCCCACAACCAGCGTGAAACCCGCCAGCAGCAGCCATCCTAAGCTTCTGTTGTAGGGCGGTTGCTGCCCAGGGCTGGGGGGCACGTTCTGGGTGCAGGGGAAGAGCGGCTCGGGTTCCCATGGGATTTATTACGGGATGTTTGGGGGAGGAACCAAAGGTGGGAAAAGGGTGTTGAGGTGATCTGGGGAGGAACAGGAGTGGCAAAATGAGGGGCAAGGGGGCAAAAAGGGCCGGTGGCAGGTAAGTAGTTGGCGGGTGGGTACGCTTGTCAGCCATGCCCTGTGCCTGGCCAGCGCAGCCTGTCCCGGCTGCTCACCACAGTCCTTCCTCACTCTGTCCTGGGTGATGGCTCTGTGTGTGTGCGCGTTGTGTGTGCACGTGTGTGTGTGTGCACATATGGTGTCTGAGTACTGCAGCTGGGGTCGGGGATGGGTGGGAGCCCCGTGTCCATGGTGCAGTGGCCACAGCGGGTGTGGGTGTGTGACGGTGTGCAAGCACCAGCGAGGATTGCACTGAACGGGGCACTGGGCCAGTGAAGTGGCTGGGAGCCAGTGGGTGTGGGGGTCTCTGAGGGCGAGAGCACAAGGAGTTTGGTTATGGGGACAGGGCAGTCCCAGACAGCTCTCTGTGCATGCATGTCTGCGTGCTTGTGTTTGCATGCATTTGTGTGTGTGTGTGTGTGTGAGCACAACGGTCTGTCCCAGCAGCTGGCATGGGGTTGCAGTCTTGGGGGCTGTATGTCCCAGTGCCAGCAACTGGGGAGACCGGGATTCAGGGGCAGCTGCTGGTCAGGCTGAGGGTCTGAGCCAGCCACCCACCTCGTTCTCTCATGGACTTCCATCCTACTCCGCTGGAGAGGGGAGCAGGATGAGGCCCTTGGTGCTGACTGTGTCCGTGAGAGTGCTCTGGGTGTCTGTCTGATCCGTGTGTCTGGACACGTGTATAGGTACCTGTGTGGTATGTAACGTGTGCTCTGCGTGTGTCTGCCTGCTGGGAATACACCTCCATCCTCGCTGCTGGTTAGACCCCAGGACGAGGAGCTGAGCAGCCTCGCCTCTCCCAGGCTTTTGGATCTGGCAGGATATATTTTCCCCAAAGATTTTCAACACCCTTATATTTTGTTGTTGTTAAAGAAATGGTCAAAGATGCTGGTCAAAGTTCCTCTCTGGAACAAGAACATTGCCTACACAGGCAGAGGGGAAATGGCAACATACTCCAAGACATTATTTGCACATCATACCAGAATATGGATACAAATAGCTGGATATGATATAGCAAAGATCTTCCCATCACTGCTGTAAGACATGCCTTTTCCAATGTAAAAGTTTGTATCTTCCTTAACTATAGCACAAATTATTCCAGATATGTGGATTTTTTGAGTCATTTAAGGTTTCTAGTTCCTTTTTTTAAAATGTTGTGAATAAATATCATTATTTATATACTTTTATTTGTCTGGGAGACAGCTAGCATTGTCTGCCATCCTATCCACACCATCATTTTGGCAAAGGTAGATATTAATACTCAGAAAAAGGGATGGTGTTTACTAGGGAAATACCCATCTGGTATGTATCTAAAGCATACTAACTCTGTACTGCACCACAGCTCTTTTTTTAAGTGCTGTTTAGTAGTTTAAAACTCATAGAAATTCTTACCTCTTCTGCAATGCACACAATTGAATTGGAAGCAGTTCTTTCCACAAAGAAAATGCTATTTGCAAAGTCTATTTCCACAGTCCTACACAGACAGCTAAGAATGTAATGTTATGGTTAAAGAAGAAAAGCTTGCTTTTGTAGTATATTGTACTGAACTTCATCTTCACTACAAGGTAGCTTTGGAAATGTTTTCAAAGACAGATATTCTTGCTGGTTGCTGTAGTTCCGATTGTGCTGTGTAGCACAACTGAAGGGGAAAAGAATCCCAACTAACTCAAACTGGACCTGTGTTATACATTGTAAGCAACTCATTAAACCTCACATGAATCTCCAGCTGTTGTTAGAGCCATTGACCAGAAAACACATCTGTATTGTCTACATAAGAATTTAACATCTCCATTAGTCTTTTAGAGTCAAATTTAATACCACAATACTGATTTTTTTCTTTCTCTGTTGATTTTTTTTTTTTTTTTACTTAAATGTGCAAGTTGCTAGAATGAAGAGATGGAAGATTGTTATAATAAAAGCAGGTTTCTAGATTTGCTAATTAGTACCAATTTCAGCTACAAGCAAAGCCCTATGGCCCAGCAGAAAAGCTAAAAAATACTAGAATTTACTTGTGGAAGGTTTTGATTTTCTTTACACGAAAGCAGTTTATCTTTGAATGCTCAAGAGTAGCTATTTTCATTATCAGGATGTGGCTTCCTGAAGATCATTTTCTCAATTTTTGCTGATTCCTGCTTATCTGCAGTGCATGGAGGTCTTCTCTGTTACCGCAGAGCTGTTCACTGTCTCCCACCAAATTAGCTAACTGACATACAGGTTGCATTATTTAAAACTCTACTGGAAACTTACTCTTCTTTATAAGTGATTTTTCCTGTGTTTTTCCCTGGAAAGTAAGACTCACCCCGATTGACCCCATTTGGTGTTCCTCCAAAATGGTTATTTCTTCCTAATGAGTTAATCCATATGCTGATTTGCTCTGGTTCGTTCAAATTCCTTTGTCTTTTGCATTTACCAGAGAACTGATGAAATGCCAGTTCTCACAATTTCCTCAGCTGGTCATTTAGGCTGTCACTCAATGAAATAATGAATCTGGCTTTTAAGCCACTATGGGGCACCACTGACTCCATAGAGAGATAACACAAAGTGCTGCTCTGGTACAAAGTCACTCTACTGCCTCAGATATGTTCAAAATGGTATGAAGGGGGAGGAGACTTCATAGGAAATTAGGTGTTGTCTGCTTTTCTTTTGCTGATGAAGGTGATGAGGATCAAATGTACACACACAAGCTATCTTTATAGTTCAATGAAACAATATGTCTTTTCTGCTTTATCTTAACTTGGCCTCAGAAAAACCTTTGAGCACAGAAGCCTGAAGAAATGGAAATATAAACTGAAACTTGGAGTAACAGCGTGGAAGATGTAGTCGAGATTGTAACTGTGCTGGCATGTGGTTTGCAGTCCTGCAGCTGCCAAGAGAGGCAACTCTTCCTCCCACCTGCAGTGATACAGCCCTGACCCTGTTCTCACATCAGCACTAGGGAGTCCATAGCTACACACCGCTACATCACATTAAGGTAATCATGGCCTAGGCCATTTAGAAATAAATTGTTTTCTCCAGGCACAGGTGGCCCTTCTACCATAGTTCATCCCCCCCTCAAGGCATGCTGATCCAGGTACCAGCAGGTCTGAAGTGTAAAATGGAGCACAGGACTAAAACAAAACATACTGTCTTAAATAGGGTCACTTCAGTGCAGTCTTACAAAAGGTTATTCTGGCACAGGAGAATGCTCAGTGGACTTCAGCACACCGCAGGTGGGGCAGCTGGAGGAAGAAATGTTTTCATCCATTTCCATTGCCAGAGAAGACCAATATGGACCTTGTTCTTCTGTTGTGTTTCTACATTGTGATTCTTTCACTGGCAAAACCAGAAGAAAGGGGATCCTGCCCAGAATTCACATAGCATTTTTAAGGATTTATTTAAAGCTAGACTATTTCACAAACCTGGGTTACAACAACACACAATCCCCTTAGTCTGACCTGCCACGTCTATACCACGCTGGTTTCACAGCTCTGCAAAGGAAATTACTTGTATGAGCACTTAGACTTTTTAAGGAATTTTCTGACAAACTTTATCATGGTTGGCTCTCAGCTTCTTTTAACAAAAAAAATGTGTAAGGTTGAGAAGAGAAGGCTGTCTTCTAGCTGGACAGGTATCGCACAGCATTCTCCTTATTCCTAAATGAATGGGTATAGTATTATCTATTTTCCACCGAAGCATATCAGGCATGTAGAATTCATTCTCTGCAATCTTTGCTTCAAGCTCTGTATTCCATAAGACATGCTCACACCAGCAAAAGCATTCAGTGAGGTATTTGTGGAAAGTGAATGCAACTGAAGCAAATTCTGTTCAGTAGCTGTTGAAAATTTCTTTTAATGACTTACTCTTTCTGGTAGAACTACTGATAGACACATACACAATGAACTGAAGACTTGTAATTTCTTGGATGAACTACATTAACCTGAAATTCAATTTGAAGCTATACAACAGGCATGATTAGTCCTTTTTCTTTTGCTTCTATCCCCAAACACAAGTCCTCCAAACTCTGGCACGCTGGTAGACTATCAGAGGTCTCACTGAAGTAAGTTTACCACTTAAAGCCACCACAAACAAAAATGCAAAATCTCTCGCCTGGCTGTCAAATTTATGTGCCTATCCAAATTAACAGCATGGGGCAAGTTCAGGCCAGCTTCCCACTGCAGCAGGACTGGGCCCGTGGAAGTCCTCCAGGCTCTTAAGTAATCCTTGCTCTCATGTCAGCAGAGCCTGCTTTTGTTACAGGTTCCTTGCTTTTTCCACCAGGACAGTGAATTGGACCACAGATCTAGTCCTGAAGAAGCAGTCTGGTGAGATGGCTGAGCCGGTGTAACAGCTGGTATGAGAGATGGAAAGGCAAAGTCCCACGTCTGGTAGCGGAGCACCACGTCTTCCCTCCATCCTGCTCTGTGGTTTCACTGTTCTCTTGGCGAGCCAGTTCATGTCATGAACCCGACCGGCCCTGCGGTCCCTTTTTGGTGGAGGTACCTTACTGAGGGAGTCGTGAACTGAATCTTTCCACCCACCAGGCCCATGCATAAGAGCCTTTGGGTAGGGTGCGGCAGCAGCCCCATCCAACACGTGGCAGAAGCCTCAGCAGCTCCTGCAAAGGAAGCTGTTTGGCAAAGGGTTTTCTTTTGCTTTAACAAATGGCTGGAAAGTAATGGTAATTGCAGGTTCAGTCTTACTCATGCACGTAAGAGCTCAAATGTTAGTCAGTCTTTCAGACTGACAGGTCTTTGGTTCAGTAGCATGTGAAAACTGGTTTCCCATTTTGTACTTTGAAAGAGGATTTCCTTTTTTAGTGAGGAGAGAGAATATTCCTCCTCAGAGACTTTTTCAAAAAGGCTTAATTATCTCTATGTGTCTTTCATTTGAAAATCTTCAGCTCCCTTTGAATGTCTTTGAGTCCTGTTTTTCATCCTAGCAAGTGAATGCTTTAAATAAAGATGTAAAGGGTGGGATGGGGGGTGGGGGGCCAGAGGAGGGTTGAATTGCTAATTATGAAACTTGTGCAATACATACATTTGAATTTAGAGCCAGCCAATATTTTGTGACAATTTTTTTTTTTTAAGGTAGAGTAAACTACATAATTGCTGTTTGAAGGATCTCCAATTTATAAGCAAAAAAATGTATGTAGAGGAAGGTATTAAATCTCATTCAGTCTGAAGTTTTTTTATGTTTACCATGAATTCTTTAAACTTTAATTTAATCATTTTTTCAAACCTGTTCAAGCATCACAAAAATCTCAACCTATGAATTTTCTAATCTAAGGTTTTCTACAGTATACAACATAATTCAAAATACCTCTAATAAACCATTAAGTACTAACATTCATTTCTCCAGAGCATGAAGGACTTATCAGACAAATATGCTTGTCACATAGCAGAAGATTGTTTTCAAGTAATTCTAAATTGGAAAATTATTGACAAATTTAAAACTTCTTTAAGTCCTCAACTGGCAGCAAGTGCAAGTCCTGATTATTTTAAGCAACTTTTAAATCAACCTTATCTACTCATGTACAGCAAATTTTACTTTTTATTTACACATATGATTCCAATATTAAAAAGAACAGGTGGAAATTCTTCACGACTTACTATGGGCTGTTTCTATGTCTGAATTTAGCCAGGAGCTCATTGTTCATTCACCCAGACCTCCTGCTGCCTTTGCCTGATCTCATGCCAGGATGGCCTACTAGTGAGCTTTAAGGACACAATCCTTGAAAATCAACCAGCTCTCCTGGTTGCCTCTTCTCTCCAGGTCCATATCTCCTGGGATGCTTCCCAGCAGATCTCTGGAGGGGCCGAAGTCTGCTCTCCTGAAGTCCAGGGTTGCATTCCTGCTATTGTCCTTGCTCCCTCCTCTCAGGATCCTGAACCATCTCTGGTTCACTGCAGCCAAGGCTGCCCTGACCTTCACATCCCAGAACAGTTCTCCCTTGTTTGTAAAAATAAGCAGAGCATCCCTGTCACTGGCTCCTCCGGCAGTATCATTAGTGCCCACACAGAAGAGCAGTACACTCTGAGAAGTCACTGCATCCTGGACCCCAAACTCAGACAAGCAAGAAACCTCCCTAGATGGCAGTTCACACTGGCAGATGGGGGACCACTGTCCCCCACAGACAGGAGTCTCCCACAACTATCACTCACCTGGCCCTAACGCTGCTGTTGGGCTGAGGTTCATCTGGCTCTGGTGCTGCACTGGAGAGAGCTGCCAGGGCACTGAACCTGCTCTGTAGCTGCCAATGAGCAAATGGAGCTGGAGTCATCTTCCAGGTGCTGAAATTCACAGGCTTCCAGCCTTCACCATGAAAGCAGCATGCATTTTCCAGCCTGATAAGTGCAGACTTTGCCTGCGCCTCCCTTAATACAGCTGGGGTCTTGTATCTTGAGGGTCTCAAGGGAGATACAGTCTAGCTGCTCTTTGTGTTCTCTGATTCTGGGCAGTCTGCTGACATCCTCCTGCAATTCCTTTACGCAGAGCCACTACCAGCACACAAGTCCTGTGGGCAAGGACACCCTCTCCCCCTCTCCCCCCTCCCCAGGGATAAATCCCTGCTTACCTTCAGCCCCAGGCCTGTGGGGCTGCATGCTCCCTTGGGAGCTCAGTCTGGGTCAAGGACTTTGATGTATCAAGGCAGCTTTTCCAGTCACTGTTGGGCAGCAGGTTCTGCAGTGCCCCACCACCAGCATTGCTGAGCACATGTGCACCACCCTCAGCTGAGCTTCTGGCTCCTTTCTGCATGAACTGCTGCATTTGTTGGCTGTATCTGTTAGCTGGGCTCTAAGTTTTCTCTTTCGTTTCTAGTTTCACCTATCTTTGAGAAAAAAAATCTTACTGACGAAGCACTGAGCTGCTCTTCAGATATAAGAAACAAATTAAGAGAAAACGGAGTACAAACATTTAACTCTTTACTTACATTGAACATACTGCTAGTTTCTTTTACAGAACCAAAATTCTATAGTTTTAACAATTTCATTCCAAGAGCACCTAAGATCTGAATATTTCACTTGCAATGAAGAACAGAGGCTGTGAAGAGATATGTCTAGAAAGCTTTTAGAGCAACATGAAAATGTGCAACTCAAGCAAGAGCACAGATAGAGATCAGCAGCCCCAGCTGTTCCCTGTCATAGTTGAGATGCATCTTTGCATCTTTGAAAGTCTAGGTGAAGGATGTAAATGCAGGTTAAAAGACTATAAACCAGAACTGTGTCCTGCATTTAAGTTTGCAATATTGTTTCTGTCCTAAAACATCAACCCTATGGCTTACTGGAATAAACTTGCGAGAGAGACAAATCTGGCAGCTCTTATATGTCTGGAAGAAACAAGTACAAACAAAAACCCTCTAGGCATGAACTGCATTGCACTCCACAACCTCTAAGGGATCTAGGACCTGGGAGGTGTCCAAACTGCTGCAATTGGTGTGAGGGAGCGGTACTGACAGTGCCCTCTGCAAGCAGGCCTGAACCTGTGCTCTCCTGTAAAGAGCAGTCTACAGAGGGAGGAGCCATCTGAACAATCAAATAGGGATATAAAAGGGAATTGAGTTGTCTTAAGTAAAAAACAGTTGAAGTGATAGGCTCTTGCAAGGTAAACAAGAAAACCTTGAGCACTAGCTACAGCTGCAAATTCAAGAACAGGATCTTGCCCCACGGTGACTCAGTAACATACAGTTTTGGGGGTAATAAGTACAAAGAATTTTACTTAGCAACTGGCCCGTGCAATATAATAAATAGACCTATGTGACAGAGATATGGCCTTGAAAGTTCATGTGCTATGATAAGATGAAAGGCCAGAAAAAGAAGCTCAGATTCAGTTACTGTGTTTCAAGAGGAGTTTGAATATCCACAGATATGACAACTTCACAATGAGTACAGTTAAGAGGAATATAAACTTTTGGTGAGATCTCTTTTTACCGTGTAACTAATATAAAGTATTTAACTTATGTAATCACCTTTGATCTGATTGTTTTACTTTACTATAAATAAAATTATATGTATGTTTACAGACACCTTAGCAATTCAGCTTTTTCTTTGCAACCCTTAATCAGGAAAAGGCCTACTCCCTCTCTCCTCTCATCTCCTCTCTCAATTTTGTGACCGTCTAACTTCTGCTTAACCTAACACTAAGTTGAGCTGCTTGTAACATGGAGTCCTGTAGTAACACGATTAATATAACTTAGTTAATAAAAATACGCAATAATGAATAATAAACTGTTTCTCATGTTCTCACCCTATTTTCTCTCTAATGCTTTTCCTGTGTAACTCTCCTATATTATTTGAATAGTCTGTAGAAAGCAGTAGGGTTTGACAGACATACAGACCTGACAGCAGAGTAGGATCCATACAACAAAATAGCCATTGGCAGTAGGCTGACTGAGCACGGTAAGAGTCATCTTCCAATCACTGCATCTCTGAGATCCTCAGAGAAACCCTGCAGGGAGAGGGAGCCCTGAGGGTCCCCTAGAGACCAAGGACATCTTTTCTCACCATGTAGTTTATTCTTTAGCTTATTTATAAAAATTTGGTAATCCTTGACATCTATAGTGTGTGACATCAGGATATTGTTTTGGACACCTGTCCAGGCTAAGTCTTTGCCATGTTAGAGGCTGTCTTGCCCTGTCTTCTGCTCCTCTCTGCCCAGCTCTTTTGTCCTGTTGCATACCTCTTGGATTTCAGCTACTTTTCAACACCCCTGCTCTTGGAAACAGTATCACAAGATGACAGAAACAACCACTCAGGTCTGAAGAGCTGTAAAAATTTACAGTACATCTAAGGACCTGATCAGATCTTTCAAGCAGGTGAAGTGATCCAGAGCCTTAAAGCACTGACTATTCAAGTCTGCCTGTCACTTCAGGCCAGTCCCTAGAAATAACCATCTTGGATCCCAAGGAAACCTCCTTCTTACTTCTGCTATCTGTCACGTCCCAATTTCTCAGGATGATGACTCAGGTTTGCCGATTCCCAGGTCAGGATTAAGGTGAAGCGACACCAGGGATCCTTTAACTCACAAAACTCAACTTGTATTTGCTCACAACAAGAATTAGCATGCTCACAGCAAGAATTGGCATGAAACTATGCCAGTAAACTGTGTAAGGTGCTAACCGTACATCACCAAACATATACTACAGGCCTTGCTTTTTTGGGGATCAGTTCAGAGAAGACAATAAGGAAAGCCCTCCTGTTGGGTCATGAGGTTCAGAGCGGACCCTCTCCCTTTCTAGACTCCCTCTCAGAGAGGAGCCTGGGGGCAGCTGGATCTACTCCTAGTCCCAGTTTTGGTCAGCGGTTTTGTGTCTTAAAGGGATGAGGTGTAGGGATTATGGAAAAAAAAGAGAGAGAGAAAAGAGAAAGATTTCACCAGTCCTGGGTCCAGCTCAGGTTGTGCCCTTCCATAATTTCCTTGCCTTTCCTTTGGGCAGGCACTCGAACTCATTAGGCTAATTAGGTGTCACATGCGGTTTGTGCTTCCAGAACCTTCAGGAAATGGGTCAGTGGGCTTCTCCCCTCCTGTTGGTGATATCCTGTGCTGATGGGTGCTGATCGGCTTCTTTTCACCTGTGGTTCCTTGCTATGGGGTTCGTTGTTATGCAGAATTTGTCGTTAGGCAGAACTTGCCCCATCACAATATTTGAGACATTAATTCTTTCAGTCTCTCACACTATCCCATATGTTCTCCTTGCATCCTTTTACCAGTGAGGAGACTGCTAAAGGGAGGATAAATATTAGGAATTTCTTATAAACAGCTCTCCCTGCTTGGATTTCAGAATAGGATCTTCTGATCCTACCTCTTGTACTATGTATCACAATCCAGAGAACTTGCGAACTTACTCACAGCTTTGCCTGAAAAGCCAAGCGACATTGCCTCAGCCCAAAACATTAACTCTCTCTTGTTATAAAGTGACATGACTCTGTTTACTGTTAACTCTCTCAACTCACTTATTCCATCACAATCATCATAATAATCTGTTGGAAGATTTAGGTTATTCCAATCAAGCACCTGCAGGAATGTGCTAAAAGCATAGAGCTTACCAATATTCACATAATTTGATGAGTACAGCTGCTGAAAAGAAGTCAGATGAAAGGTATTGGCAGGGTGAAGTGCACTGGGTCTTGCTTTCACCTAGTAAGAAACCATCGGTGGTGTCTGAACAGTTGTTACCTCAACAGAAGGCTGCCCTTAGCATAGTGAAAGGTACAGGTTTGTAGTTCTTTGCCCCTGGGATCCTTTTCTGGGAGCAATGGTAGGAACTCCCAGAATTCTTCTAAAAGTTATGCTTAAGCAGAAACTTGCAGTGGGAAAGAGATCTGGGGTTTCAAAAAACAACTGGAACGGGGTGTGCTGTGGGTTTCCTGTCAGTTTAAGAATGAAAAATGTTTTTCCATTTGCAACATTTTTACTCCATATAGTCTTATGGATAGAAAAGCAGCATCTTTGACTTCTCATGGTCATCTTTTTCTTTTCCCTTGAAAGGCTTGGTTGTAATCCACAGTTTTAAAATATGTGAATATGTGAAAAAGTGCAGCAAGGTAAGAATAGTTGCTTTGTTCAAATTAATTTATCTATTTATTTATTTTCTTACACAGAAAAGTCCTAGGCATTATGTGACTGCAGTTAGCAATAAAAGGGAAAAATTAAAGCCAGAAACTTCAGCTATAGCTATCTAATAGGAACTTCCACAAAGAAAATAAACTTTCAAATGTACAACCCTTTTGGAATGGGAGGAGGCACTGTATGGAGAGACTTCAACCAGTGGATCATCATGAACTGAATGATCACTCTATATGATGGGTATTTCCTCATCTTTGTGATCTTTCTAGATGCCTTGAGTCAAAATTTGGCTGCAGCAGCTACCTCTGTGGGCATCATTGCTGTATAATTGCTCTCCCAGTTATTAAATACAAAAGTCTGGGTAATTTATCAGTTTGGATGTACCCCAATATGGGGAATAGCATTTCTAAGGCAGTAAAAACTTCATTGATGCTAATTGTTGTCTTTGCTTGTTTTTACACAGTGACTAATATGTTTGTACAAGGTCTATGCTCTCCTGATAGGCTTCCAAGATCAGCTACAAAGAAAGGACAAAAACTAAATGAAGGGTTTTTTTAGTTACAGGGAAGCTTCCCGGGCTCAGTTCAGACCAACATCTGGGTAACTCTCAGGCTACACAGACAGGCTGCTGCTGCACAGACACTCATGCACAGAATATTTATTTAAAAGAAAAACAAAGCTAGTTTATTCAAATCTTGGCATAAAGTAACGCTCACACGAGCAAGCAAATGTCTTAAGCAAGGGCTGGTCATGGCTAGGCGGTGGAAGGAGTATCTGTTGCAAGCCTCCTTTCAATGATGTCTTCAGCTGTAAAGAATGAGACTCGCTGAACTGCTGTTCTGCTTGGTCCTAAGCATCCAGATGGCCCATGGTTCTTCATGGCCACTCCAGCACATGCATGATCTGTTCTTACTGACAGTCTTAAAGTATGTGCAAAGCATCTTGCTAACTTATCCATGCATGAAGGACCATCCTATGTAAATAACTTCTGCATCTGTGGGACCAGTTTCTAGTGACTATTTACAAGTGCTTTATCGGTATTCAAGCTCAGCAAGAACTACCTACGGAAGTCTCTGAAATGGCCAGGTTATCCACCTACAGTGTCATGTAAGCCTTTTTAAAATGTTTGGCACAGCAGGAGCTATCCTGGGAGGGATTCTTTAGGAAGTCAAAAATTCCAACTCGGAAACTTCTTGCACCACTTAGTCAAAAACTGTGCTGTGAAGGTGGCTAGGACATCAGTCACCTAGTTTCAAGTTGGTCCATTTTTTTAAACCAGTTCATTATCTAATCTATGAAAACAACTAGAAGTGGATTTTCTGGACCACTCAGAGAACTGATGACCAAAGTGAACCAGCTGTGCACACAGGCATTGCCCTAATACCCAGCAATACCACCATTACAACTAAATTATTACTCATACTTCAATTCTAACTTAAGTACCCTAACTCATGCAAAATATTGGTATAAATTTGGTACAAATAAATATATCGTGTTTCAGAAATTATCCTCTAGAAGAAGGAAGATGTTACCATACAGTGTGTTTAAAAAATGTAGTTCAACAGAGGAAAATGTAGCTAATTTCTTAATCAGGCAATTAAGCATGAAAGCCTGGGTGAGCACTGAAGTGTTTTTATTACATCTTTTTCCAGCTCTGAACTCTTTAGTTCCCCTCTTTTCTCCTTCTTCAGTTCTAGCCAGAATTTAGATAAAAAATTAATATGAACATTTTCCACGTTTGCTAATGATAATCATCTTCTCCAGCATTTATCTAATTTAGTTACCAACAATAATTTTAGTTACAGCGGCAATGTTTTTTCTGATGCATCTGGATTTAAATCACTCTCTGCTGTTGCTGTTGGACAAAAAGGTGGTAAATATTTTCATGTACTTCTGCATTTCCTACTAATGAAGGCTCTGACTCAAATATCCAAAACAGCCCCTGACATTTTTCTTAACATTGCAGTGTCCCATCTGGAAACAGACAGCTGTGATACATCATGAGCCCTTTTCAGCCTTGTTTTACCTTCAAAGAAAAGTGCCACATATAAACAGAGACAGGAAAGATATCACAAACTTTTTATCTGACATCTCTGTCGATGGACATGCTTTATGCTCCCTACACCAGCCCATTTCAGGCTAGAAGTGAGCAGCAAAACAGATTGCCCCATGAAAGCAGAAGACTGCTCACCAAGCAAGGTCAAACTGAGGCTGAAATGCTGGATGTTGAAAAGCTTTCCTGGCACACCTCGAGCCCCACAGGAGCATCAGCTACTACAACCACAATGTCCTTCCACTGATGCAACAGAAGTGGTGAGTAAGCATCACTTTATAAGGTGATATAAGCAGTAAGAAACCCATCTGTGCTGATTTGCCTGCAGACTCCCTGTTCAGATGTGTTCGCCCAGTAACAGCAAATAATACTTTTCTTCTTATGGATTCTTTCAATGATTGTTAATTTTGTCTTTTTCAGATTGCACTGAAGGTCTGGGCATGGTTTCTCTTATGATTTGATTGATTTTTAAAGAACATCATATTTTTAAGGGACTTATTTTGAAATAAGTAGTGTTTTTCCTGAAAACATATAGCATTCATTTTGCTTTGTGAAAACAGTCACATGGAGAAGTAATTCAAGGAAGTGAGAAGCAGGTAAGCAGTTACTTTTCTAAACTTCAGCAGAGTCCCTTCTGGTGCCTTAGAAAGGCAGAAAAAGGTGCACTTGCCAGAAAATTTTTTTCCACTATTGCCTTGGTTGAGTGATGGCTCAGTCCTGACAGCTGTGTTCTGAATGACAGCAACTTCCCAGCCAGTAAGTGTATTTTTTCACCACATTTACTAGATAGTGGATTTATTAGACAAATTAAAATTGCTAATACAATTAAGAAATCCAGTTCATTATTTAACCTTGTTATAAATAAAACATTTTATTTCCTAGATATATTGGCACACATAGGTTGTTAAGAGCTCTTATTGTGGTCCAAGTGGAGAAAGTCTACACAAGATTCCAGGCCACCTGATAATCCCCTCCTTGCAGGTTGTGCCCCTAAAACAAGAAATATAAAAAAATTGAAGCATGACAACTTGCTAAGGTCCATCTTTGTGTTCTCATTTTTGTATATGCTGGGCAAGATAAATCATTGATGAATCCAAAACAGAACAAAGGACTGTGTCTTCAGCAGTACCCATCAGTTGAGACAAGACGAAAGACTGTTGTATCTACTTTCTACAATTTGATCTGAGAACTTAGAATTTCACAGGTAGGGGGTTTTTTATCTATATATATTATTAGCTTGAAACAGAGCGACTTCACACATATTGATAACTTGGTTCTGCAGTTTCTCAGTGCATTTGTATTCTTCAGGGTTTTAACCAAAAATACAGCTTGTTGAAAGATGTATACATCTCCGGTATCTCTGGTACTGGATCATGGGAACTTATGCATTATTCCTGAAATTAAGACTTGTGTTTGACCCTTCACAACCTCCAAGCAGTTACATTGGTATTTCAAAATACACTGCAAAAAAATGCACAATTTGTGAAAACTGAATAATTATGAAGGGCTGCATCTTACAAAACCTAGATGTAAGTATAAATTCCATAAGTATGGAATAAATATGGATGTAAGTATGTAGATTCCATATGAATTTTTCCTCTGCAGAAAACAGCATAAAATAGAACAGCATAAACTGTTCCGCACCAAAAAGACAGTACTTTCATGCTAATCAATTCCTACGGGCTGTTTTGCAGCAAAACTACATGGTTGCTGTAATATTCTCTCTGTAACTGGTTGGATAAATTTTTAAGGTATGGTGCAGGATAGTATGCAAATTTCTCATGAATCTGAGTATTTAAGATGTTTCCAATTGTAAACAGAAGCTTCAGATAACATTGAGAATATTTTGGAAAACTGCTTCTATACTTTTTCTTCTGTTTTCTGCCAAAGAGAGCTTAGACACACAGATGTTTTGCTACTTGTAGTGCTTGCATGATATTCAGCAATCACCGCATAACATCTCTAACAACAGATCCTTCTCTGTAGCAGAAATTTTCGTAACAGGGAGCCTGTATTAAACTCTGCATTACAGATCTAGTTTTAGTTTAGAAATGTGAAGACACCACAGCAGACTTTTTTCCTTAGTTGCAATGTTGTCTCCCTCTTCTATTATGCAGAAGGTCTGGTCTTTTACCTCACATTTCAGTGGCAAGTCTAACAAGCACTTTTTCAATATATTTCATCTACTGAATGGGGTTTGAGCAGCAGTTCTATTTGCACAGATGTAGTCTTTGTCTCCTTTTACTATCTCTTCTAGGCATCCTGTTCAGGCTAAAATAATGTATATGTGATGACAAATACCTTACTCTCTTGCATTTGTCACATTAACAGACTGGCTGTAGGGAAGACGTTCTGAATTTGATGGAAATTTCAATAGGCAAAGGTCATCTTTTCCAATCTCTGCATAAAATACTTTTTTGTGGGGTAGCTTGGCATGTGCATAAGCTCCTCCAAACAGGGTCTTTAGGGACTTCCTAAAAATGTTCATCAGAATGTACTTTTGCGGGTAACTCCTTCTGCATCTAACTGCATAGATTAAATCTTAGCAGAAACAGCCTTAGCTGTGCTGTATTGACTGATAAACATAAGCCTTTCTTCCATTTAATTATTATTGGACCGTTACTTGCTTCTGAGAGCTGTTAAGGCTAATTCAAATCTTGTACTTTGTCTTATGTGTAAGCTGCTGTACCTAAACCTGCCTGAACATCTGGTACTTGCAAAATGTTTGCTCTAAGCTCTGTGTTCACCACTAGATTTACCACTAAATTACCCAGACAATTTGATGACAGATGTGGAATTTTCCTTTTGCTGACATGATGACAAATTACCTTCCTCCAACTTCTATCTCCAGCTTATGGTGAATGTGCTTCTCAGGCAAATCTTTTATCTGTTAAATTCCCTGTGACTCAATGGATGCACTTAGCCTTGCTGTGAGTTCAGTCCTCCAGACAAGCACGGATGATTGCAAATGGCTACAAACTGGCCCTGTATGCGAGTAACCAGTCTCTCATCCTGCGCTTTACTTTTGTGCTCCTCACTTTATGATATGACTTGACATGACATTAGCTTAGTACTTAGATCTTTAGAAGTTGTGCACATCGTATCTGTTTTCTGTACCCATTTCAGAGAATGACCATAGGCTCCTCCACAGCTTAACCCCATGACTTTGGCCACTACTCCTGCAAGGACTGGAATATAATAATACAGGGTGTTCATGTGCAAAGTCAGTCTTACATCTTCTGGAATGCTTTTTTCAACTGTTCAGTGTTATCACGTTGCTACCACCCCTTGCAAGGTGCCTGGTTTCAGCAGGCTGGTATCACCCTATGACAACTGTAGGGATTCTATTGTTGCTTCTAGGTTGTGCTTACATGAAACTGCTAACAACATAGGTAGAAATATTTCAGAAGTAACTGGGCATGTCCATACTGGGCTCACAAAATACATCTCCCCTTTCTCAGGAGGCACTGTTTATTCGTAAAGGTGTTAAAGGTTTATATAGTCCAGCTAGTGATCATGAATAAAATTGAAAAGCTCTGTAGTGGGTTTATGACTGCCTCATGGCATGAATGTTCTGGGGTAATGTCTTAGACCTTGAGGAAAACTTAGTAAGTATTGCTTGCAGTGAACCGTAAAATACAGATTTTTCCTAAGTTAGATAGGGAATTCTGTAGCAAAAACTAGTATCTGCAGTGTCTTCTATGACTCTCTATAAATCGTCTTACTAGAATTTTAAAGCAAGATGTCCTGATTTCATTATAACATACAAGATGCTGAATTCCAAATTTTATCTTATAGGAAAAAAAGAATCAGTAATTTTAGAAATTGATTAGAGCCTATTTGATCTTTTCCAAGCAAAATATCAAAAATAGATTTAAAACTTAATGAGTATCCAAAGCACATTTTAAAAGTTCCTTAAGTACAGAATAAAAATATGTCACTGTTTAACCAACTGATCAGTGACTTTTTCCTATCTAAGGCATTCCTACAGACATGAATACAAATGTAAACAGAGTGTGCACCCAGAGGAGTGAATGTTAATAGTTTTTATGTTAACCTCTGATACTTTTAATGCTGTCTTTCATCAAAGGTTCTCAAAGTACCATGAAACTTCAGTCAGATCTACTCTGGAGCTTGCACTGAAATACTAATTTTCAAACCAGAAAATGACTGATTTCTTGAATGCCAAGCTTTCTGTGGGACTTGGTGAGGCTAAATGCAACCCTTGGGTTGGGAAAGCTTCTCTAATCCCTTACCATCAGACTCTCCCTGTGTGATGTGAATCACCACCTGACCTTCCCTGGCAGAGGCAGGGTGCAATCCAGCTCTGAGGTAGCTGAGTTCAGACACCTGGAGCCTGGGGAAAGACAGTTTAAACTGGGAGCTGACAATCTTCCTGTGGCACAGCTGAGGAGGATGCAGCCCTACCTCATTTCTGACTCCAGGGTGAGGAATGTCCTGTAGCCATGCACCTCTGAGAGAACAGTAGGACTTGCTCCTACCAGTGTTTGGGAACAGGTCAGGAAATCACTCCACCTGTCAGCTGCAGTTTCGCCATGGCTTCAGACTGTCATGCTTTGAAGTCTTTTCAGAGTCATAGATACACCTTCTGCTTAAGGATATTTGTGCCTAGGTATGTCTGTGTATGTATATATACACATATATCTATGTATATGAATATATTTGCAAGTTTTGGTAAGAATCCTTTTAATATCTGCTGTAGGTAGGCAACAGATGTTCCTGATTAATTTCAGCTCCTGGAATCCAGATGCACTTGATAAGAAGTGAACTTCTCATCTAATGAGCAACCACAGTTCTGTTTTTGAAAATCATTACTTATCTGCTACTGGCATGTATTACAGCATGACTCAGAGAAGTAGAAGTTGGTCTGCAGCCTAAACGATTTTAGATCTTTTTTTCCCTATTTGCAAGTCAACCTTATTCCATTTAATAAAAATCATCTATACCCACGTTCAGTCATGCTGTAAAAGCAATAGTAGCCAACATAGAAAGGAATTTTTTTTTTCTCCATTTTAACTATAGAAGTGCAGCAATGTAATGCTAGATAACTAGTCTGAAAAAATACGACGTTTCAACTTGCAACCCAGGAGAAGTCTCTGTTCTGATGGAATTTTCAGGAACAAGGACGTGCAGCATTGCTTTTTGCTTCCTTTCTGGTATGGAAGCAGAGGGTCATTGCTCTGATATGTTGTGTGAGAGTTTCTATCCAGCCCTTCACAACCAGTGGCAAAACCTGAGCCTCTAGAAAAAGGATTTACCATTTAAAGGATCACGCTTATGACCCTGAATCTCTGTATTGTTAATTTCTTACAGTTTCAAAAATATTTTATTGAATTTCTCACCTTAAACATGAGTGTCCCATATGTATTATCTTTCAACTCCAAAGTCAAGAAGTGCTATAAGACCCTAAAGACCCAAACTCTGCTTTGTCTGTGTCACAGATGGCATAGTGAGGTGACCAGCAGTGCTATTAAAAACTTTAAGACCAAAATGCCCAGTCTGACAGCCAAGTGCATTAGCAACCTTAACATGAGATGGTTGTCTGCTTGCATTTTCTTTCTTCATGACTGCTTTTACCCAATAGAAAATAGGGGTAAGGTGAGGTCAACTCTGGATCTTTCCAAATTGAGCTAAATCTAACTGCATCGCACTACGTAGGGGTTCACAGAGGCGTGGAAGCTGTTACTGTGAAGAGCAGGGAACTGCTCAGCTGCAAAATCTTGCTCGTTCATCCAAATTCGTGCAGTCAATGAGGAGATGGCATCTGTGATGTTCCCCTGCCAACAAACAGAGACTCTTTCCTATTTCCCTTCCACAATTTTGGCTTTACAATCTCTGTGGTTTGAAAGTGTATTATTTCCAAAGCAGTACTTTTCTTTCTCACTGTCTCTCTTTTAACTGGGTCACCTAATCTGCTACAGCCAGGCACCAGAGCCTTAGGAAAAACAAGTATTGAAACTATTATCTCTGCTTACACATACCACAGAGAGAGAGAAAAAAAAAGAAAGAAAGAAAGATAAATACTCCCACTGTTTTGACTTTCATCTATAATGCAGGATGCTAAAAATGACTCTTTCTGAACCTGCTGTATCTGGTAAGTAAGCCTCATAAGTCCCACTCAGGCCTTTGTCTTGCTGTCTGACACCTTATTAGCCTAGAGAAGAAATGCGGGATGGCTCCCCAGGCAAGGGAAATGAAGATTAATAATGAGTTTCACTAAAGGTATTCCGTTATTCGTACTTTTCTTCATTCATATGGCAAGAGCAATAGGAACTTGACAAAACTACAACTCAATTTCCCATTAAAAAATGAAAAGCAAAGACAGGATCTGTGCACTTTTCAATTATTTTTTCCTGCAGTCTCTGTGGATGGCTGGACATTTCCCAGAAGAAAGCTCCTCTGGCAACACAAATATTTGGTCCTCCATTTTCAGTCTGACTAATTTTCCACATCAGTAGAAGAAATTAAGACTTCCTATCATGATTTCCATACATACATATCAAAAACTACCGGGACATGATTTAGTAAATCAGAGCCTTTGGGCTAGAAATTCTGTGTCAATGGGCCTGCAGTTCATGTGCTCCCCTTGTGGTAATAAAGCAAGGCAATTCTTCCATTATTCTCTAGATATTTAAATGGATTAATATGCCAATGTATTCACAATCAGTGCAATTCATAATTACATGATTTTTTTTAGGTTAACAGCTAGACTTTTAAAGTATGTGTTTAACTCTGCTTACATCCAAATTAAGAGTCCTAATTGCTTTTCTGAATTAGCATCTGAGTAATATCAGCTGTGTACTAAGTGTGCTTTCAGAGTGAAAATTTCTGTTGGAGTCTTGTTATTAATTCAGAATAAGTTCCCGGACCAATCCAATCTAAATCCTGCAAGCTAGAATAATTTTTTTGTTAGAGCCATGCACTGCATGACACAGCTACTATAATGTGAACTGAAGAAGAGATTTTATCACAAATGTGAGTAAACAGTTGTGGAAGTGAAATAGTAATATTAAGAAAAATAGTAGTATCACACAATCAAATATTATGTATGTAATGACAATACCAAGCGACCTCCTCTTTTTTTTTTCCTAGCATTGACGTTATATTGGTACCATTTCTAAATAAGTTGAAAAAAGTTGCCTCTAGGAAGCAGTGACTGAATTAAAATAGACCTAAAAACATAGGAACATAGGAGAACATATTACCCAGGTGGGAAGCCATTTTGTGTGCATATATATAATTGGGGGGTCTGGGGGGGGGGGGGAACGACACGACACGACTGTTCAAACAAAAGGCTCAGTGAAGAAAAACTCTTAATAAAATCAGTGTAACTAAGACCTTAAGGCAAATTACAAAGAACTATTGCTCTCGTCTCTGTCTCAAAAGGACGTATACCTCTAGATTGTTTGAGGAAGAAATAGAAGGAGAGACTTCTCAAATAAGAAAAAAAAAATCCTCAGCAGTTTAATTAGAGAAATTTACTCTTGGTGAATTGTGTCACCTTTCTATGACATATGATACAAGCAGGAACAAAGGGACCTACTGAGAATATAATATGTTAAACCTTTGTTTTTTCTTTCACTAGAATTAATTTGAACTTGGGGGGCGGGGGGGAGACAGTTTTATTAATGCTTTCTGTAGAAAAGGCAATATACTGATAAGGCAAATACATTCTAACAGTGATACTGACACTGACTTGCATGGGAGGGGAAGAAAAGGCAAAATAGGAGACAGATGAGAAGTGTCAGACTATGCACCTTGACTTTGAAACTGCAGCATGAAGGTTAATATTTCACCACTTGGTGTCACTGTAGCATTGGATGTTTGTAATCACTTGCCCATTGCTCGTTGTTGCTGTTGCTTCTGTTGCTGCTGGAAATTTTTATTTTATTTTATTTTATTTTATTTTATTTTATTTTATTTTATTTTATTTTATTTTATTTTATTTTTATCGTGGTCATTGCTGCTATTTTTTATCAAGAATAAAAGTTAGCAATCAAACTGGTAGCTGCTATTAGCCCTCAGCTCTAACAATGAATGTCGTTCAGCATTAAACCAACAGCATAAAGCCTTGGGCACTAAACTGATTTGCAATAAGCTGATTCAGAGATGGATAGAACTTGCACAGTTGAAGGTTTGGAAATCTCTCAAATCTGTTACTGTAGTTATTGGTGAACTTGATCAAGTTCACAGTACTCTTCCCCTTACACCTACACCCTTTTCACTCTTCCTAAAATACATATGTCCTGACATTGATACTTCTGTGCACATCTTTCTCTCAGTGACATGGACAGCATTCACACAGAAACAGTTTTATTTGAAAACTATTCAGACTGTAAACTTATTTCAAGCAGTGATTGTCTCTGTGCTATGTACAGTGCATGGGATATCACATAGGGCTCCTGTCCTTCATATTGTGCCTAGATATTAGGAAAATGCCCTAAATTCTCTATGAATTGAAGAAAGAAGCAAAGGAAAGGGAAAAATGCCACTCTAAGCTGAGAACATCCTAAAATTATGACTAGCAGATAAGGATATGCTCTACCAGTGATGAAATAAATGCATCCCTTGATGCCCATATGTAGCCAGCTGCAAAATTTCTTATCCAAAGGCTATAGACACACAGATGTTTTTGAATCATTCTTTAATAGATTGGTCTCTGCTCCTTTCCTTATTACCTTTCCTTGCCTGTTGTGGTGGGTTGACTTGGCTGGCTGCTAGGTGCTCACCAAGCCACCCTCTCTCTCCCCCTCCTCATCAAGATAGGGGGAGAAAATAAGATCAAAAGCTCATTGGTCAAGATAAGGACAAGGAGATTACTCACCAGATATCTTCATGTGCAAAACAGATTCAACTTGGGGAAGATTAATTTAATTTATTGCAAATTAATAACAGAGGAGGATAAAACACCTTCCCCACCCCCTTCTTCCCAGGCTTGACTTCATTTCTGACTCTTCTACCTCCTCCCCACTGAGGAGACAGAGGGATGGGGAATGGGGGTTTTGGTCTGTTCATAACACTTTGTCTCTGCAACACCATCCTCCCCATGCTGTTCCCCTGCTTCAGCATGGGGTGCCTCCCATGGGAAACAGTCCTTCATTAACTTCTTCAATGTGACTCGTTCTCAAAGGCTGCAGTTCTTCAAGAACTGCTCCAGTGTGAATCCTTTCCACAAGGTGCGGCCCTTCAGGAACAGACTGCTCCAGTGTGGGTCCCCCTCAGGACACAGCTTCTGCCAGGAGCCTGGTCCTGCGTGGGCTTGCCAGAGGCTGCAGCTTCCTTCCTTCAGGGCACATCCACCTGCTGCAGCGTGGAGTCCTCCATGGGCTGCAGGTGAATATCTGCTCCACCGTGGACCTCCATGGGCTGCAGGAGGACAGCCTGCCTCACCATGGTCTTCACCACAGGCTGCAGGGGAATATCTGCTCTGGTGCCTGAAGCACCTCCTCCCCCCCGCTCCTTCTTCACTGACCTTCATCTCTGCGGGGCTGTTTTTCTCACATTTTTGTCAGTCCTCTCTCTCATAGCTGCTGCACAGTGTTTTTTACCCTTTCTTACACATGCTATCACAGAGCTGTCACCAGTGTCATTGATGAGCTCAGTTTTGGCCAACGGCGGGTCCATTTTGGACCTGGCTGGAACCAGCTGTGTCAGACACAGGGACATCCCCTGGCCTCTTCTGACAGAAGCCACCCCTGCAGCCCCCTCACCACCAAAACCCAGCCAATACATCTGTTCTGACTTTTTGGCCTCAATCGTCTCCTGAATGTGCATATTTTTGTACTTCACCCTCAGTGGTCTGAAAGTAAAATGTAGAAATGAAGGCTGCAGTTACAACTGATATTATATATATTATGTGAGTCAAGTTTCCTAACACATGATTTCCTTGTTTTAAGTTTTGGCTTTAAACTTTGGCAATGTTCGGGTAGATTGGCAAATTTATTTCTATCATCAGCCAGTGCAAGGGAAGCTGAAGCAAGGGACTAGCCATTAACTTGAAGGCCAGTATGACGACTAGAGTTCAATTTAGTCCAATTTCTAAATGAGATAAATGAGTCAATGTGGTACTGGCAAAGATACAGCTTCTATGAAACTGGTCAAATGGATCACAAACAGAAACAATTAATGCTCATTATTAACATAATCAATACAACAGTGTAACATGATGTGGTGTAAGAATGTGTTAATTTTATGCAAGTGTTTACATATTTTGACTATTTGGAGACAACGGATAAAGTAATAAATGGACTGGGGAATCTTCAACAGACCTTTACTGTCATCTTCAGTCTTTTCTAAAAATCCTCTCTCTAAGGGATTAAAATAAAGAGCCAGCAAGCCAGTCTTGCTGGTTTGCATTAGCTGTACACATACTTGTAAGCCGTGTTACCTCACACTGCTGTGGGACTGTAAAGCCATCTTGGAGAATCAAATTAATAGTTGTGTCCTACACACACATCCAGCCTTAGCAAGTTAACTCTGTATGTACAGCCACAGCTAAATTTACAGCAAATGTTCTGGCCTGGGTCTTTGACTGAGTTACCATTATGGTAGTTTATTTCCTTACCCATCACAGTGCCATCACTAATCATAACCTACCACAGTTACTGTGCTTTATATTTCTTTATAGTCCTGCAATTCATTAGGGAGGCAGCTCCCCAGTGAGTCTGAACTGCCCTTTACAAAACCTTTTTAAGGGAAAAGTTTAAGGGCTGTTGCTAACTCATGTTAATTATTTCTATTTACTTCTGCTTTTAACTTTTAATCTGCTCCTTTCCACAGAATAGCTTGCAATGCCTTGCGTGTACCATGACTGCCAGGGGCATACAAAGCAACTTAACTGGAAAGAGAGAAACTTTTGCTGTTGCTTTATTATATTGACCTAGAAGCTGTTAGATCTGACAATGTCCAACCAGACTTTGTTATCCCTTCACTTGTTCACTTGATATCTGAATAAGAAAGCAACGTTGTGTTGTGTCAGATGTACGTATATCTGTATGCTCAGTTGACCAGAGCCCACATGCATGGTGACTCCAGTAGCTATGTGACAGGGAACTGAGCCTCTTGATGTGAGCAGCCATAAAGGTGGCCTGGTTAGAAAGGGAAAATTACCAAAAAGAAGAAAATATCTGCCTCAGAGTGGTTGATGCTCAATTGACTTGTATCACCATGGTAAATATTCAGAAGGGAAAATTTGCTAAGTACTGGTGGCACAAAAGATAATGTACTAAAGTTGTCTATTAAGAAATGAAGGCTGGAGATTAAACAAAAGTTCCAAAGTTGCCTTAGGGCAATTAGGTTCTGAAACAGCATACTTTGCAAGGCACTCTTTTTTTTCCCTGAAAATTGAA
The DNA here is from genome assembly GCF_026419915.1 of Harpia harpyja. Lineage (NCBI taxonomy): Eukaryota > Metazoa > Chordata > Aves > Accipitriformes > Accipitridae > Harpia > Harpia harpyja. The sequence goes on from NC_068969.1 coordinate 64,109,816, forward strand.
AAAAAAAAAGTGAAAAAAAAAAAAATCCAGGCAAATGGTGAAAATGTTTCCAGCATAAAAACACTGAACTCCATCTTAAGAAGGTAATTCTAAGATAAGGTACCTTGGAGGAGACAGGACTTGATAATCAAAGAAGTGTTTCTTATGAACAGAATATGATGAGCATATATAAACTTAAGTCAGATTCTTGGGCTGATTCCTTGGTAATTTACACTAAAAGAACCTTTGAACTGTACAAATGGTTGAGTTCTGAGATGGTGAATGTATTTGAAATGTAGGTGCTTAAATGTGCATTTGCAAGTGGTGATGAATTTTTGTTGACTGCTTACTGGCCATTGGGACTGCACATGCACTGGTATATCTTTAGATAATTAGATAATTAAACATAGTTACCTATAAATACTATTCCAACCTACATTATCATGGTAAATGAAAAATAAATTAGCATTAAAGTGATAAGTAGGATTTTATACAACAGCTGTCCAGCAGATTCACATGCATTTTGAAGGAAACAGTTGAGCCTAGGTTGTGGTTGGTAGATGGACTGCTACTAGACACCCCTGTTAAATTCCCTATAGACTGCAGCAAGCTGTGTACAGGAGACTTTTGCCTTCATCTGTGGTCTTGAGTGCAAGCCATAAATTATCTTACATGGGAATCAATGGCAGAGTTACACTTGACTGATGGAATGACTGATTTTAATAGCAGTAGGTTTGCGTTCGCACCCCTTCTGAGCTCACACTGCAGCACCTGATATAAAGAGCTGTGTTCTTCATTCCACTGGGGAACTATCTAAATGTGGAATAGCAGACTGCTCATCAGATGTTGCTTTGTGATCTGTGGAAAACATCAAATTTATTGTACCCTGTTCCTGAGTATATGCTAGGAATGGACGTCACTAAAAAAATTCTTCCTTTTTTTTTCTCCCATTAACCATAACTGGTATTACAAAGATACTGTAATATCATAGTATCATATGATATTATATCATCTCTTCTGTAATAAGCAAGGCTTCAATATCATAGCTGCTGAGGTGTTAAGGTAGCAATAGTCGAGAGACCATAACTGTTGTGCCAAGACATTCAAATCAGTGGCCGTAGAGTAATGCATCCAGTGGCAGCCTGCAACTGGTTAAGTTTCATTGCTGGGGAAAGAAGGTCACTACAGCTTTAGGAAAACAAGTCAACAGGAACAGCAGAACACTTCAGAAAGTAAAATGGGTGTCAGTGCAGAAATGTTAAATACACCCTTTTTCTGTACAGAGAAAATTTGACCCAGGGAGGTGTTTCACATTATCTTCTTGTTCTGTGCTGAGTGAACACTTGTCATCTCACATCTAGGGACTGATGCTTCTTAAAGATTTCTGACATGGAGAGTAGGTTAGTGTGGACACTCTTCTGGGAGATTGACTATCCATCCTGCTGGAAGCAGCTGCCTGCCAAGCATCACTGCAAGTCAAGATTTGTAGTGGGGCTCTGGAGCTTTCTTTTGCAAGTATCTTATTGGTGCTTCACAGAAGGATCCTTGAAGGACTCGTATAGTTCTGGGATACCTGCAAAGATGTGGACCTGCACCAAGATTTTACCAGTGAGCCTGAAATAATAGTCTTGCGTAGAAATATAACCACCTTAAGATACGTGCTTTGTCTGTGTTTTAGTGTTCAAAGCGATTTTTCTTTTCTTTGTTCAGTGGCTTCTGTTTATCTCTCACCTTCCTTCTCATTTTTGTTTTTACCATAAACTTTTATTTGTCTCATCTGCTTACTCTCTGAGTTTATTCTTATCTATTTATTTTTCTTGCTCTGTCTCAGCACTTGAATGCCAACAGAGGACACTTCTCCTCTGCCCTACCATTTGCCCTGTCCCTGTGCAGAGAGCAACATGCAGATAGAAGTCTGCTGTGAAACCAGTTATCTGTAGAAAGTGTTTAAGGATCTCGGGGTACAAATGTATCATGACATGAAATGGTCTATTTCAAATTAGTTGGCTTGTGAGTGTGTTGGCTAGCAGTGTGGAGTACAGAGGAACATAAGATGTTGTTTCTTTGCAAATTTTTTCTTTAAAATGCATTGGTTTATCTTTCTCACCTGAAATGAATTGTATTTTTAACTTCCAGTTCTGAGTTATCACTGTTCACTGTTGAAGGAACAACTGGTTCATGTCTTGAATTATGGGGTTATGGTCTCTTTCCAGCTCCTGTACTGTTAGTCCAAATTGTGCATACTTCTCTTTTGCTGTTTTTGCTGTATGAAGCTTGGTTTGTATTTAATTGGTAAATGCTTGAACTACTAAAATAATTAATCTGAATCACATGTACTGTAATTTTTCCAGTTGTTTTAATAACATTATTGTTCATAAGATGTTTCTTGTTCCAGCTATGAACTGTGTTACTTTCAGAAAGCCAGCCTGCTTAGAAAGATCAGAAATCATTTTTTGTGGCACCTGACATGATAAAGTGATACATATTTCAAAACCTATAGCTTGTAAAAAAAAACCAAACAAAAAATGACAGCTCATCAGCTTAACAAAACTGGTCTTCATGAACACATTTCTAAGACAGTTTCATTCTCTGTGTCCTCTACTGACTACAGGACCTAAACCAAGGATTGGAAACTACTCATAGTACTGTTCATGTTTACCTTGAGTTATTTATTATGAAGTTTAGGTATTTAACTCACATGTATTTTCTTACAGTTGTCCATCAGAACATAGAGTACACTACATTAGGAAATGCCATCAAAAATGCTGAAAAGCATTAAAAAGAGAGCTATTAATATCACCACCAATATGGCTGTTTTCTTCCCTCGTACTTTTCCCTTCATGCACACATCCAAATCAAAAACAGAGATTGGCTTACATTCCCTCTTTCTGGGTGCCACAGAGTCATCCAACTCTTTCCAGTTAAGCTAAAGCCTGGAAAAGTGACAATCCTTTTGATTCAGAGAATTTGAGAAACTTAAATACCATGGGAATGGGAAATATAAGTGCATGAATGAATAATTTTCTTTCTCTGTTCTCCCCACTCCCCCATCAGTGTGCTGTACAAACAGCTGTGGACCATAAGTGACGAGGTTTTTTGTCACTCTTCAGCATTTAGGACCAGAAAACAGTTGTTTTGAGGCAAGTTTAGAGACTGTGCCGTATGCCTACTGTGGACTTCCATTTTGAAGCAATCAAGAATTAGAAATCCCAAAACTGCTGTGAAATGCCTTTAGGAACAGTGGGTATTTACTTCAGCTGCCTCCTCTGTCTCAAGTCTTTGACGGAAATAACAAAAATTTAACAAGAACTGGGCACATTAAAGGGAGTAGCACAAGTTTTCTCTCTCTCATAGGTGAACAGATGTATTTCTATTTTGATAATTATACTCTGGATGGCCCAGCAGAACATGTGAAGACATTATCTTGCTTGATATTGAAATATTCTTATTTCTCACTCAGATATTTTAAGAAATTATGTTGTTGTGCTTGTAAAAATGGCAGTGTAACAGGACAGATTGTCCAGCCCATTTATCAGAGCTCTCGTTACTCTCATTTCAAGGCCAGCTTCAAGCAATGTTCAGTTCTGCGAGCACACATAATCCTCGAGAGATCCAAGACCTTGACATGAACAAAGCTGTGTCTTTTTTCTTTTTTCAGTCCTGGTACACAGCGTTCTGTACAGCAGGCCTTTTCTTCTAGAGGTCACCGGGAAGAGGAAAGCCAAAATAAATAGCTGTATGTACAGCAACAGCCTTTCATCTCAAGGTGCTAGAGAGGGGGAGCTGAATGCTAACTGCATATGCAGTTTCCTTGAAATGCTTTGCCTCATAACTTATCCCAGGCTATGATGAAAACATGTGATGGAAAAAAGCTTAACAAATGCAGAAAATACAGCCATTAGGCCAGATGGTGGCAGTCAGATAACCTCTTAAGGCCAATTTCTGAGGTGCAGTTGTTAAAACTGCCGTAGGAAAAAGGTAAGACTGGGTATATGTCTTAGTGTCCAGGGTGTAATGCAAGTCATGAGCAGTTGGTTCCAAATTTCTTCCAAGGCTGTGCCAATTCACACCATGAACGTAGAGAGCTTCCCTTGGCAAACCGTAGGTTTCCTAAAGCCAAACTATAGCTTTCACTTGTGTATCACTGCCTACAGTGTGGTTGAAACATCTCAGATACCCAAGGGCCTCTCACAGCAGCAGAAACCTAAACCTGAAGGGGTCTGGTGTACTGTTTCCTTCCCCCAAACTCTGGCCATTCCTTTCCAATGTAACTTGTGCAGGTATAGTAAGGAGAAAGAGAAGTCCAAGTCTGATCTTTGTCTTTTCTCTTCAGCATGCCATCCATTTTCCTTTGCTTGACCTTCACTTATTTATTTATTTGTCTGTACGCATTGTAAAAATCACCTTTTGCTGTAGTTTCCTGTTAAATCAGATCAGCAGTGCATGCATGATTTACCCTTGTAGTGTCTACCAAAAGGAGTCTGCATGGAGATCTCAGTAATGGGAATGGTATAAATTAGATAACAAAAACTTCATTTCTGGATATCTTTGACCAACCAGGCTGGTCTGTTAGTGAATACACAATAAAGTAGATTTGATTCTCAGTAGCTAGGATGGAGAAAAAAACTTCTTCTGTTTGGGCCAATATACTGTATTTAGAATTCAACTCAGTTTAGTAGACAATTATTGTTGTTATTGTTGTTGTTATTGTTAAAAGGAATATTCCAGTATACAGTAAGATGTGTATTTGGAGTACTAAGAACTACTTCTTTTTTTTTTTTTCCCCCAGTTCACTGGAAAAGCTTTTTATGAAAAAAAAGTGTTGCAGGGGAACAGAAGGAAGTAAACTCCGCAAATTTTTCAGTGTCTCTAATAATGCTACTTCAAGACGTTAGAATCTACAGCAGTGAGATGGTGCCCTATTATCCCAGTCAGTATTTTCTATTCTTCTCAGTGACAAAGTCTCAGAATACCGTTTATTTTTCGTAATTATGTATTTCACTGACAAAATTGAAACATTTCCATTCATTCTTCCATGGCACTGGAGAGAAAATAAATATGGACATAGTAATTTACCTTCAAGGGACATAATATTTTACCTTCAAGAAAGTTTTTATTTTTCTCTCCCAGAGAGAAAAGAAAGTCAACTCCAGGTTTTTCTCAGAGACCCATCACCTCATGGAATAACTGGGTATGATCTAATAAAATTATGAAAATGCAATCTTTTATAGTGAAATGTTTGATGTGCAATCAAGCTGGACTATCAAAAGGAGTTACACTCCCAGGAAAATCTAAAGTAAATTCAAAGGAACTCAATAGCCTGACAGTCTATTTATTGAAAATATCCAGAACTGTGGAGTATCTAGGAATATATCCACTACTTTCTTACCCAAAGGATTACTGTTCTGATGTTGATGGTGTAAGAACAATAAAAACAGAAGCATTGCAAATCCATACGTCTTCGGTTAGCAGCTTAGGGAGTATACCATCCTGAATGTTACAACTCAGTGTCATCTTCTGACTTAGGAGGCTGGACTCTGTGGCTGGGACAGTCTGAAATACTCACAACAGTGCAGCATGAGAAGTTCAAGTCACTGAGTAGTGATTGTATCAGGACCAATCTACACAAACATAACAACGTCCAAACTTTTTAAGTTCACTTATTTGTTTTACAAGTGCTGGAATGCATTGGAAAAAAAATGAAATATTTTGGCAATTTTCAATTAGTTTTCTGTTGGACCTGTTTTGTCTAGCTGTGGCACATCTGTAGTATCGACAAATGACTTAATCTTGTGTCACGATCCAATATCGGGGAGGGTTCTTAAACGATCCCAAGAGTGAGATTAAGACACAAACGAGGTCAGACACCATACAACCTTACAAGTTTTATTTCCTATAACACCTGATAATAGCCACAGGACAGAGGGAAGAAGAAAGGAAAAAGAGGCAGGCCTAAGGAAGAGAATGGAGGAGATGCAGCAAGACTAGTTACCACCACCACGAAGCCAGCAACGTCCCGTTGGCTCGGTCTCAGTGCAGGTGATGGAGGTCCAAGTTCCAGGTTCCAGCAGACAGATGATGACAAAGTCCCAGTTCCAAGCGCTGATTTTCAATCCCTTGCAGTTTCTTTCAGTTCCTTTTCCCAGTTCCTTTTTTGAGGGAGGAGTACACAGTTTTTCCGAAGAGTCCAGCCATTTCCACAGAGACTGCTAGCTTCAGGCGGATATGGTGGTTTCTTCAGGGCCTTCGGCACATACTCCCCCACAGCAACAGGAAGCTGAGGCTAGCAAATGGTCAGCAATGTTGAGACAAACATAGTCCAACACAGTCTTTTACATCTTGGTGAGAATTGTTACAAGGCCTGTTTAATGAATTAATTATTGTCTATTTATTTCCAAGTGCAAAAGTTAAATCCATAGTTTTAATATGTTACAATGATTATATTTTATTGCCCATGTAACTCTTAGATAGAGTGACCAGGCTCATTTTTCCTTCTTGCTCACATATTTTTATCAGCTACTAATTAGCCTTTAGTAACTGCTTTATTGAAACCAAACACTTATTTGTGATAGTTAATTTGAAGCGCATTTCCAGAGCATCTTTCCGTTTCACAGGACTTTTCAGTTAAACTCTCTACTATGCAGCCTTTCAGACTACAGTCACAAAGGACAGAAATGCTGTGAATAATAATAAAAGAAGTACTAGAAAGAAAATATTGAATTGAAATAGAAAAGCTGCCAATTGCTGATTAAATTAGAGTTCTCAGTGAGATCAGGATTGAGATTTTTTTTTGTGGTGGGTTGACATTGGCTGGCCACCAGGTGCCTACCAAACCACTCTATCAATCCCCACCATCAACAGGACAGGGGGAGAAAAATATGATGAAATGCTTGTAGGTCAACATAAGGATAGGGAGATCACTTATCAATCACCATCACACACAAAACAGACTTGACTCTGGGGAATTAATTTAATTTATTGTCAGGTGATTGTAACAGAATAGGATAGTGAGAAATAAATAATAAAAACCAAAACCAAAAGCAAAACAAAACAAAACAATAAAAACAAACAAACAAACAAACAAACAAAACCCCCAAATAACTAAAAGCCCTCTGTGCCTAAAACCCTGAAAACTCACCTTATGAAGATGTAGGAGACATCTTCATATGTCTCTTTCTTTAAAAGGTTGGTTTATGATGGCCTCTATTAAAGACCCATGCACTTCTTGCTCCTGTGTGCATATTCACCTTTTTCTGTTTATGACTATTGTAAAGGATTTCATTTTCACCAGGATTTCACAGTTGCATATTGCAAATGCATTGGAAGAGTTGAAGACCAATACTCATCCTTACTAGCTGGCATTATAAAAGTCCTCTCTTAATGCAGCTATTTTCGTTACTGACAGTTGCATGTTTGTATATTTCTGTGTTTTTAAAGTGTTTTGATTAGTTTTAGCAACCAAGAAGTACTTAATTGAACAAATCCTGTTGAAAAAAAACCACTGTAAATGTTTTTTGCTGTTATGTTTCTCAGCCACATTGAGGATGTAACACCCTAGTACACTGCCTGCCTTTGAAGCAATGAGCTTGCAAACTTTTCTGCATTGGGAGCACCTGAATTTACAGATTCAGTGCTGCCACTTATGATTCTTTTATGACCCTCACAATGTTTTGCTAACATCATAGCTTCTGGGATTATTAGTGCTTGATTTTGGGGGTTTTTTAAGTTAAATCCATAAGCTCTCAAAATTTCAGGGATAAAAAAGGAAAAGTTAAGCAAGTGCATCCTCTCCAAGAGGTTCAACTCCATACTAAGGAGCAAAAGTGTTTCTGAATAATGCCTTTTTCAAGTGAACATCCTGTTAGACTGGGATTTAGTCTGCTGGTGAACAGATTATTTAGCCTTATCTCCACAAATTGAATTATTTCAAAAAAATCCTGGAGCAGTTAAGTGGTTTTTCTATTGTGAATTCAACCTGTGATGAGGTGGAAAAGCCATGACAATCTCAGTTGTTTTAATTAAATGTATGTCTCGAAATAAATTTTCTCCATTTGTTTGACTTGCTTATAAGGGCAAGAAAAACAGAATGGATTTCACAAAAAAATCAGCTAATTAGGTAATATTTTCTGTAATTTGTGCACACTATCTACGCAGTCAGTAAATGGTAGAGAGTAAATGGTATTAAAGAGAGATTGCCACAAGGAATCCTAAACAAAGACACTTGTTGCTGTAAGTAGTATAGAACCATCCATTGGAGCATAGGGGGAGTAATGTCCCACAATTTGGAAAACTCAGCTTGTTTGAAACAATACTTCACATTTTCTTTTCATATACATGAAAAAGTATTGGCTACAAATTTGGTATGACCCTGACTTCACAGAGCAAACCTTCTGTATTTAGAGATGGATCTTCTTTTGAGTCTTATCTGGACCTACAGTGCTGAGGTTCCTGTCTCACGAGACTACAGTAATACAAACAACAGAGGAGCTGCAGTTTGCAGAAAGCAGGATTGTCGTTTGTTCCACTTGATTAGATGAGTTTTGAGCATACTTAGAGGTGATATTTTGAAGGCAATATTATGTTCATTCAAAGAGTTTTTTCAAAGCTTTTTTTGTTAGTACAGTTGGTTTCGGTGAGGGGAAAAATGAAGGTGTGCAAAAAAAAGACATCAAGGAAAGCATGACTGAGACTAGTGTTTAACCAAGAACTCTGTTGAATCTCTACCAGGGTCTTGCCTACAGTCCCTACTATGCCTGAGATGGGAAAACAAAATGTCCTTTATAGCTGAGACTGCATTAAAGATAGACATGGGGACAGAAGTCTCCATACAGAAAATCCATATAGGAAACCCATATATGTAGTTGTGAATAAACTGGCTTTTCTTTCTTTTGAGCAGTAAAGTAAATGTTGTTTGATTTGTCTTCTTGGGCCTGCTTCTGGAAGTTTTATGAAGTGCCTAAATCAACTATTCTTGTCAAGCTATCTTGAAAGTTGTGGGAGGTTTTTAGCAGTATCATGTAAGGATTATGCTGACAGACGGAATTCCTTCATGTGAGTTACTGAAGGGTTAAATCTCCCCTCTGCCACAGTTTGAGACTTCATTTCAGCCCAGGAACTCTCTGTAACTAAGATATGGTTTAATCGTAAATATGGTGGAAAAGGGCTTTTTGCAAAACAGAATGTTATTAGCAAGTACTATGTAACATTAAAATTGATGGGGTATGAGGTGAGAACAACACAGAAAGGAGCACACTATGATTTTTTCTCATTTTCACTGGATTTCTTGAATAATTCTGAAGCACTGCAATAGGAGTGGTATGGGGTACCAGACTGAATAATGACAGCAATACAGGGAAGGAGCTTTAACTGTTCCTGAACTTTCTTCAGCTTTGTGCCTTTTTATCTTCGAAGTGTAGACAACATGAAAATTAAGGCCAGGAGCCCAATTTTTAAGGAAAGCAGCTATCCAAAGATGCAGAAAAATGTCAGGTAGGGTTTTCAAAGGCCTGACAGGGTAGTTGATAATGAGGATGGTTAGTTGATAATGAGAACAGCTAGTTGATAATGAGAATTAGCTTCTAATTATTTTCATTGGCGCTAAGTGTCCAAGCACTGCAAATCAAATTAGACCACAAAGGGCATTTAGAATAAGGCACTACAGCACTGATAACTTAGCAGGTAAGAAGATCTAAAATGTGTGAAGGAAGAAGAGTGTCCCTGAACAGGCTTGTTAAAAGCAGGAGTGGAAAACTGCTTCTCCTAAATACATTGGGTCCTCAGGCCCATGCCTAAGAGCTTAAATGCTTAGGTGTGATCTAGATAAAGATGTATCTCTTCTCAGGAAAATCACAGCTGTGTTTGTTTTTCTGGAGTTAAATACATAAAGATGTTCCCAGTAGAAGTGATTTACCAACTACGCTGTTTTATTTTTTAGTAAAATGTCCCTATCCAGCAGCTGATATGTGCTGAAGAATTATGAGATATCCGCTTGGATATTTTTTCTTCCAAGCTGTAACTGGTCTTAAGGATGTATATGTCTGTATGTGTGTCTCCCTTGTGTGTGTATGCACATTTGTGGAGGGGGAAACTTTCATAATCTGAATGCACATAGCAGTAGCTGTCACTACAACTGCTTGCTTTTCACTCTTACTGGATAGAAAAATACTAAGCAGTTAATGGTAGTCAGTAATGATAGTACCTTTACTCCGTTTTCTTTTTTGAGGCCCCTCATAGTTCTTCATTTAATAGAGAACAGCTATTTTACTTTTCTTTCTGAAATGGTTCTGCAACTTTAGTTGCAGTCTTTAGACAGCATGTCTCTAAAATGCCATTTAAAAACTACTTCTTACTTCCTGAGTTTTTGTCTGAGGAATGAATGTAGAAAATGACATTACTCTATTTTTTCACTTTTTACATTCTTCTGAGGAACTGCACTAACTACTGTGCAACCTTTCATATATGAGATGTGTAGCACTGGTGTTATTTACTTACCTTTTGTAGTTGACTCTTTACATCAAATATGAACTCAAGCATACCTGATTTCATTAAACATTGAGACCAAGAGGCCTCAACAGAGATTGGGAAAAATAATTTTTAGGACAATGTGAAGACTTCAGGAAACTGGACTTCTGCCTGAAGACCTTGACAAAATACCAGGAGGTACTTCCAAGCAAAGTGATTGCACTAACAATGCCTGCAGCTGACTTCTGGCAGATTTGGGACTAGGATTGCAAGTGTCTTTGTTCCTGTCATGTTGTTACTGACTCTCAAATTTAACTTTGTGAGGAAAAATGATTGCCTATTTGATCCATTTTGACAAAAGGGTACCTTCAGTAAAATGTGTTTATCTGCACTGCAAAAGGTAGTATAACTTCATTTGGCTCTGTATTAGGAACCCTTTGCCGCCACTGGTCTTCAGTTTGGTTTGGTTTGGTGTTTTACTGGTCCAGCATGACTTCTGCACATCTTTTCCAAGAATCTGCCTACACATAATTATGATTGTTTTGTGAGGAACTCTATATTACCAGCCTGAGCTGCTGCTGCTGAGGCTTCAAGTGGCCTGTAGTACTTTCCTTCCAAGTCAATTCCTGTGCTTCTGAGTGAGCTGCTTTATCTCAGCATGGAAACTATTCCTTTTAAGATGTTTCTAATCTCACAAAGCATGGGGAAGTTCTTCCAGTGAAGGGATCCTAAAAAAAACTGCTGGCAACTATTTTTTGTCTCTCAGTACAAGCAAAATAAGGTAGAAATCCACAGTTGTTGCTTTTTTTATGACCTAAGGTGGTTGTATTGCTGTGATAATGTCTGAGTTTCTCAGCAGTACAACAGTAGTCAAAGGCCTGAGACACATCTCCAGTAGAGAAAGCCTGCCCAGAGATTTTTCCTCTGATTAGGGCCAACTTCTGTACTGTAGCACATATAATTCCTTCAGTTTATTGTCCTGAGACTTCTGTTTCTGACTGAGCTTTTAATTTGGCTTTTAACTGCTCTGTGTTAATATAATAGCACTAATTTGCATTCCAGATGCTCCAGAAGGAAAACGGAATGAACAAATACATGAACGTTTTAATCTACCACTTGTATGCACTGAAAATAGTCCCTGCAGTAACCCTGTTTCTTGTTGCCTCTGAAATTTTGAGAGACGATCTTTCCATCCTTCCCATGGTAAGAAGGATAAGAGTTTGCCTCTGAATTCAGCCTCTCTCTTCTCTTGTTCTAGAAAGCGTGTCCTGTTCTCAGGCTTTCATCCCATGGTAAGAAAGCTGGATTTGCCTTTTCAGCTGAGAAAACTTGAGCAGGCTGTATTTTGCAGTATGCTTGGAGCATTTTCCATACATCTCCTAAGATGCTGACACTGCTTAGGTTTTTCCCCTCTTTGTGTAGTAGGTGTTGAATGTTAACTTTTGGCTAGAAAACATGTTTCTGATGGTTGAAACCTCTAGCAGCGAGGCTTAATAGTCAAAGCTCTTAAAACATGTTAAGTAACTATCAGTATTGAAGTATCTCACAGCATAAGGAAAGAATCAGTTTCACACTAGAGAAGTGTGGCAGTTGGTCAGTTCTAGGTAATAAGACTGCATTCAGCAAGGCTTCAGAAACATCTGTGTTGAAAAGGTTATTTCTTTGTCTGTAACTTTATTTCAGATATGTGTATTACTATGGATTCCCTTCGTAACACTTCTATCAGTGTAAAGTAATATACACAAACAGAAGAGACCTTTAAAACCACGCAGAAATAGCTGTGACATTTGCAAGCTTTCTGTCAGTCACAATGATTGTGCATTAGTATTATCTTCTGCTTATAAAGGATGCTCAGGACAGTTTGCTCTTTGCTTCTACAGATCCAGAAATCGACCTTTAGACCATGAGATGCTGAACTTGACAAGTGATTTTATTTCTGAAAATGCTTTCACAGGCAAAAATATCATTGACCCTTTGCAACATGATCTCTGTCCATTGAAAAAGAACACAAATGCAAAGAACTGCTATAGAATTAGGGAAGAAAAATGAAGAGCTCATCTCCTTTTCAAATAGCACTGATTGCCAATTGAGAAGAAAAAAATAATCCCCTATATTTTTTATGTGGTCTTATTCATAATAGCATGCAAATGTTTAAAAGAAGTGGTGGAATATATGTGAAGTACTGGAACTATAGAGCATTATCATGAGATGCAAAGAACAGCACAGATTTACCATTAGATGCATCTTCTTCCTTCTTGGTTCATTCCACTTGCTATGGCAGGCACACAACAGAAAGCTCTTCTGACAAAGGTGAATACCTGCATACACTGCAGGGTTGGCTGCTATTGCAGCAACTGTTACAAAAATGCCATGTCCATGTAACTCTGTCAGAACCAATACTGAAATATTCACTATCTTAAAAACAAGAAGCAATTTAGCAACTAATCTTCAGAATAGGCAGTTGGCTGAAGACTTGTGCACACTGAGTGGACCTTTGTGCTAGGATAATTCTTAAATAATGAATGACTATCTGAGGTTCAGTGGTTTTGCTCTTATTAAGACTAATTTCACATCTGCATTTAAAAGCTCTTGTCAAAATCCCTTCTCTATTGCATGCAAATGTAAAATGGAAGTATCCCTTGAAAGGGACATAGTCTTTAATTGTTTAACTCTTGTCTCATCCTTTGATCTTTCTATAGGTGATATACACACTTGCTTATCACCCAGGTATTTAAAATTACTACGGTTGAACTCCCTGCTACATGATGGATTGATCATTAAAGCTTTTCTCCAGGAAAAGGAAAGCTTGGCTGTAGTAATTTTTGACACAGGCTCCCCGTTAAGATTAATCTTTCTCACATTGCATTTGCAAAATGAAGTTACTCTTTCCTGATATTGCAGAGGTGATGTGGACGATACATTGCTAGCTGGCAATGGATTTTAGTTACTAGAGGAATGAATAGCAAGCACTTTGCTTGGAGAGGTGGTTGTGTTCAATCGACAAACTGGTGGCTGATCACCTCTGTAAAGTTGATCCATTTCCATATCACAGTGCCAAAAGGCTGAGGATCATATATTAATATATGTGTGTGTGTGTCCAGTGTGTTTATGTATGTATGTATATGCATGTGTGAATAGGTATATATATTTTTATATAGATTTATATACGCACATGTACTTCTTATAAACAAGGATGAGGACAGAATGAGTATGATTAAAGACAGTGCTTTGCATTTGGTTTTACAATATTGGAACATCCTGCAGGAATGGGGAAGTATCTCAGTATGAGTGGTGCTGCTACTGACCTCAGAGGAGCTCAGTTTTCTAGGCTGATGATACACAGGAGATCAGGACTTCTTCTCCTCCAACTCTAGAAGATGTGAATTGTGTCTGTTCTTTACAAATTTGCATGCAACTGAGCTTAGGCAAGCAAGTGGGAGATTAATCTCAAGGGGACTGAAACTCTGGCTGGTGCCAGGTAACTTTTATTGAATATAGAAATCGTGACTGCTACTTCGTAGACATGGATCACTTGAGGAAATCGCAAGGCATAAAATCAATCACACTACTAAATACCTCATTGTTTTGATTTTGTTCCTTCTTCTTCCAGCCTGATTCTTTCTTTCCTCTGTGGGTCATACAGTTTGGTCTTTAAATGCATGTTATTTATGGAGGCTTTTCAGTCATTTAGCTGATCTGCTATGGCATATGTCATAAAGCTTTGCTCAGTACAATTTATATTGTATTTACACTAAACTAACGTCTCTCATCTTAGAATTGTTGCCTCTGCTTTGAAACTGATTTTAGATCTTTCCGGTTCATCACAGACACTTTGTCTTCTGACCCTTGCAAAACTAGCTCTCAAATGTTGCTTCTCTGTAGACATGGATTGCTCCTATGTGGTTTCTCTTAAACAGTGTACTGAGACATTTGGTAGCTGTTAGTCTCTATTAAACAGACTGGAAACCTGGAATCCTACCAGTGATCAAAGAGGGGAGACAATTACAGTGATGCAATTCAGAAACATTATTCTTATTTTGTTTTAGCAGTTTTAAATGCTAAACTGATCATTTGGGATATACCAAATGTCAGAATTAAACTTGCCTGGGTGACCTTTCTTTATTCAACTCTGTTGTGTATGTACATTATGATAGACCTTAGTGACTTGATCCTAAGCAGCTTTCTCTTGGGATTTCTGTCTCAGTTAGTGTCCAGAGTAGCTGGTTCTCACAAAATTATTGTTTGCGCAAGTATGAACTTTATACTTAATCTACTGCATTTTACTTAAAGTCATCTTTCAAGACAGGACTGTTGTTGTTTTTCTATAGGTCTTTTTACACTCCTTGTTGTTATCACAGTTCTGTGATTCCTGAGCCCTATTTATCTCTGCTTTACCTATAAAATGGGAGGAAAAGGCTTAAAAATCTCTTTTATATTTGGCACTACTGAGCCATATCTTTCCACAAGATGGAAAAATGAAGAAATGTCAGGAGCAGTGGGTAACAAAATATTAGTTAGATGAGACCCAAAGGTTAAAAGGGTATGTGTCCTCATCCTCTACTTCTCCCAAAAAATCAGTTATGTTAGATCAGGTTCATTAATTATTTGCAACAATAAGAAAGCATAATGCCTGGCCAAATTAATATCTCTAGATTAAGTTTACAAAGTACTAGTGAAAATCAGTAAAAGCCTTAATGTCACACTTTTTTTTTTTTTTCCTTCTTTCTTTATTTCACTCCCAGGACCCACCAAGAATTAAGCAATGTTTTTCTTCTGTGTTTTCTTTCTGTCACTTTCCGAAGAGTGGGAGATATGAAGAAAAAAAAAATCACATAAAAGACCTATTTTCTAAACCTTAAAATGATTAAGGTTAAAATTAATGAAGCAATCATTGTATATTTTCCATATTTTCCATGCTGCTATTCTCTTTTTCTGCAGGTACTTGACAAACATCAAAGAAAATACTTTTTAGTTTTGAAGCATAAAGCAAGATTTCCTGTGGGATTTTATATTTTTTTTTTAAGTTTTATCTTTCCTGTTCTTAGAAGTATGTCTATTTCAGAATCTAGGCTGGATTTGGCAGCAATATTAATCTTATTGAAGAGTACCTTAAAGTCTGACAAGAAAGATTAAACAAAAGCAAACAACTGCTGGCTTTCAGTTTTTGAGCTAAAAACATAATCTGTGAAGACATCACTGTAACACTAGAAAGGATTATTAGACTCAGCATCCAGAGGATCTTAGAAACTTCAAGTATTCCAGATTTTGCAGGAGCAAGTCAGATGGTATTTTGAGACAAAGGGAGTAAGACCAACAGGGTGACCAGGGGATGCAGTTTAATCATTTGGGAATAAGGAATGGAGCTTTATGCATTATAAATTTCAAGTGATTCATTGATAGTTTTCTCTGCTGTGTATTGAAATAATCGCCTGAGTTAACTTAGTGTTAAACTCATTCCCAAGCTCTGTGGAGAAGAAAGTAATTTAAATCAGCTTTAGATGAGTCAGGAGGTTTTGTAGGAAAGTTCTGATCTCGTTCATCTGCCTTATGTCTGCAACCTTCTTTAAAATAATCATTAGTTACTAGACTGTCACATGTTTTAATTTTGGGGTGGCCAGTTTTAGTCAGATGAAACCGAATTTTCAAGGAAGGTAGACTCTGGGGATGACCATTAGTGTTTTATGGAGCTCTAGGCACTGTTTACCTCTCTCCACCACCATGAATCAAATCTACAGCATCTCAGGTAAGATGTTCAGAGAAGAATTTCACCAGATGTTTTGTGAATGCATTGGCAAGAATCTTTACCCAAACTGCAATTGTTAAGCACTTCTACAAGATCCCCTGTTAGGATAGGCTGAAAAAGTTGAGATTGTTTAGCCTGGAGAAGAGAAGGCTCTGGGGAGACCTTGTAGCAGCCTTCCAGTCCTTAAAGGGGGCCTACAATAAAGCTGGAGAGGGACTCTTTAACAGGGAGTGTAGTGACAGGACAAGGGGTAATGGTTTGAAACTGAAAGAGGGTAGATTTAGATTGTGTATTAGGAAGAAACTCTTTACTGCAATGGTGGTGAGACACTGGAACAGGTTGCGCAGTGAAGTTGTGGATGCCCCATCCCTGCAGATGGTGTGATGACATTCTCCTCAGAGTCGTCGTCCGCCCACACCGAGTACATGATGGAGATGATCCTCCTCTTGCAGAGGGGGCACTCGGGCCTGCTCTCAGCCCGCCACAGGATGCACTGGTAACAGAACTGGTGGAGGCACAGCATGGCAAAGCTGGCCTCCTCCCAGCTGTCCAGGCAGATGGGACAGCGGCTGTCCGGCTCCGCGGCCATGCTCTCCACGTGCTGTGGTGGGCTGGGGGGAGCTGGGGATGTCGAGTCGCTCCCCGTCACCGCCTCTGCAGCTGCAGCTGTCGTGCTAGAAAAGAAAGAGAAGCCAGGGTCACTAGCTGGCCTGGGGAGGGGTGAAAGAAGTGCCCAGGTCCCTCAAGAAGGAAACCCTCCCAGCTGCCCAGGCCGAGATGTCCCCTCCCAGCTCACCTCTGCTGCTGCGAGCGTGCCTCCTGGGTGCCCCGGCTGCCTGAACCTGGCAGGGCCGGGCTGGGGAAAATCTTTTGACGGCTCTGGGGTTGGACACGGAGAGCTGCAACGAACAGCTCCCCGAGCACGACACCAACACCAAAGGCCTCGCTCAACACTCCAGACCTCACAAACTCGCTCAGCTGGAGTGCGGGCACGAGCCGGCTGGCTGAGACTCGTCGCCCGAGTATAAGCAGTGAGGGACACCTGGTCACAATCCATCATGCCAGGACATCACCGACCATCGCCAGGTGACATCACAGCCCATCCCTGAATGACATCAGAAACCATCACTCAGGCACTCAGTGATGACTGAACCCATCACTGATGGACGTCACCATCCGTTGCTTAGGGATGTCACAGCAGGCTATCCTCACCTGTGGCGCTTGCCCCACCAGCACATGCATCTGGTGTTCCCGCAATGCCATTGTCCACTCCATCTCCCCAATTCTTATTAAATCAACTTACTTATTGCCTCATATACACTGCAGGAAGAAAAGAAAACAAAAGTGAGCAAAACAGTGATTCCCATCTTCTAATTACAGGGCACATGTGGTTTCCATTTAGGGTAATCATCCTTCCCCAGTGGATGCCTTAACAGTGAATTGAAGATTGAGATGAAGTGCCAAGAACAAACACGAACAAGGAAGGCTCAAACCTGCCCAATGGCAATACCCTTAATGAAGTAATCGGCCCACTTTTGTTCCATAATAGCCTTTTGCTGAACCACTAATTGAGCTTTCTGTTTTCCTTTTAGGTCCATCTGTGGATCAAGTAGTAAGGGAATAGGCTTCCTCCATGGTGTACTGAGCTGCTCCTAGCCAGCACCAACTCCCACGCATTTCCCTCTCCAAGAGGGTCTGGGAAGTTTCAGGTTGGCAAAAGTCCACCTGGATTTCTTTCCCAGCAAAATCTCAGGAGAAGTGTTAGTATGGTCAAGAGGCAGAAGCTTCCTGGTGCCTTATGCCACCAGTGCCTTCCCCGTTCCCTGCAGCCTGGCTCTCCCCAGCTGTCTGCTGGGACTCCAGCAGCATTTGCACAGTGTTGCAGCTCCAGGCAGCCTGGCACCCTCACAAAGGAAAAGGCCAGCTGGTCATCCCAGCACTGACCCTGGTGCAGACACCCCTGGCAGACCTGCGTGTCGCACTGAGAAGCTCAGTTCTCTATTTGCCTTTCCCCACATCAGATGCTCCCAAATCAGCCTTTGTCCACACACACAGATCGGTCAGCCCACCTGTGAAAGGTCTTGTCCATACTGAGGGTTGGGGATAGAGATGCTTCATTTATCACCTATGACTTCTGCCCATAGAAGCACTGAAATTTCCATGTAGTCCACAGAGATAATTTTTAAATTTTTAAAGTGGAAACAAATCAATATTCTTTTGTTAGATATGAGCCACACTTGGTGTGAAACACAGATTCAAAATGCTTACGATTTTTGTTTGTGAACACCCCAAATTTCCTTTTTAGGCTTAATACCCTTTTCCAGCCCTAATGCACACAGGACTGGGAGAATAAGCTTTTTCTTATTTATTATTCTTTATTATTATTATTATTTATTATTATTTATTTATTATTATATAAGCCTTTCTCTCATGCAGCCTCTTATGCAAAAGCATACTGAATTATATGACTAAAGGAACTAAGAAACATCCTTTCTTCCTCAGCTAATACAACAGATTTTTCCACTCATTGAACTATATGCTCAAATTTGTGACACTGAGAGATTGGAAAAGAGGCATGTGCTTGCCTCTTTTATGACAAAATCACCTGTGTCAGCACCATCTCTCTTCACAAATAAATTAAAACCATTAGACAGGAAAAGTGATGAAATTAACTACTCCTACTGTTTGGAGCCAAGGTATGTAGGTACCTCTGCAACAGCAAAAGGATCTATGGATTTTATACAGATTTAATCCCTTTGTTGTGCATGTTGCTGCACTGATTTTTATTTCTATAATTTGTTTTTTGGGGCAGCTGATAAAATAGATTTTCCCTAGATACCGTACGGGTGGCATCTAGTTCAGGAAACAGAACAGTTCTGGATAGTTTTGACATCAAAGTGCGATGACTTCCTGTCTGCCTTGTAGATCTTAATTGCACACACTGAACTGGTCAAAGACGAGAAGAATGCTTCTTCAATTAACCATGTAAAGAAAAGGATGATAAATATACGCAAGGCATATACATTTTTCTGGAGCACATTGTGGATCTCATCTCTATGTATTTTTTGTTAGATCTGTTGCCTTGGGTATTAACTAAGCTTTAATCTAGATATGGTTGTTTAAGAAATGCTATTGATTGTGCCATTTCCAATCAAGTAAATGTACTTAAGTCAAAAGGATTATGTACACATCATGTGGGTTATATTGCATGAAGCTTGTTTATATAGTACCGATTTTACATAGTGTGAATATTTCAGATGAAGAGAAAGACTGATGAATAAGGACCTTTATCCATTTTAATGAGTTACAGTAGAAAAGTAGACTAAAGTTTCTGTAACTTTAGTCTTTGTTTATGCCTTATTCAGTGGGTCTGCTGGTCCTTGTCAAAAAGGCATCCCTGCTCGTTTCCAATGCAAAGAGGCAGGCAATAAGTGACATTTCCAGAGAGCGAGGAGTTAAAAGGAAGGACGTGTACTCTTCCAGTGAGACTCGGGTTCAGGAGGATGTTGGGAGAACTCCTTTGTGACCTCGAAGGACGCAAGCCTGCTCCTGCTTCAATCTCAATAGCTTGGACAGGTGCTGAGAGAGCACAGTGGACAACTGTTTTACAAACGGCTGCCAAGCACCTCACATGTCAGCTCTTCAACATTGCCCATGACTGCAGCTTGGTTTTGGCTCAGTTTTGGCTTGCTGCCCCAGTCAAGGCTGCAAAGTTTTCAAATATCATTTTGAAGGGCCAAATGCCTTTGAGACAAAAATAATTAATACAGAAGAGGCAAAAGTAGAAATAAAATAAAGCCACAGAAGTTCTGCAGTATTTAACCAAAACCTGTTTCAGTTGCTGCAATAACACAATTGTCTTGCTCTCTTGCAAATATAAGTGTCTTCAATAAGAGTCATAAGACCAGTGCTTATAGCAGACGATAAAACATCACCAAAGAATTCACAGCTGCACTGAGAGAACAGCAGGTTCCCCCAAAAAGTACGCTGTCTCTTTTTGTAGCCGTTACATGTTCCTAAGCACTTTCAAAAAATCACTCAACTTGCTCAGCCAGCAGACTTCACCAGATGCTCAAGTGATTGCAAGGGAGAGAGAGGAGGAAGCTGCCTTTCCTCTCAAGGTGAAGATGACTGATGTCTCCAAACACTGTGGCTTCAACATGATAATATTGAAGTCTTTATCAACCCATAGCACACTTTACCATAAGTGAAATCAGAGGCTGAGTTTGACTTGCCAAATGGTCTCTATTAGCAATTTATTTCAGAACTATTTGGTGGCTATTAAGTTCTAGAAACATTTTTGTAGGCATACAAGTCTCCAGTCCAAATTTCAGAAGGGTCCAGACCAAGATTTCTCTTTAACACAGGCCACCATATCAATTACGGCAGCGTTCTCTACTTGGGACTGAACTTTCAATTAGGCATTCTGATTGCCACCAAAAATTTTGGCAAAATTGGTTTGTTGCTCTCCTGCTGACAAACTATAGATCTTGCTGGAAGAGTGTAGTGTGTTAAGTTCTGGAACACAGTTCTGAAGTACTTAAAAAAGTTGTTAAGTACGAGCGTACATAATTATATAGCTAATCTTGCCACTGTGCGCTCCCTTTTCACACACTTAAGTCCATATTGCACTAGAATTTGTTAAAACTGCACGTGATACATTTCTTATTCTTACTGAAACACATATTTTCACCTCTCTTTATAAAGCTGAAGGCAAGAAATGAGGCTGAATTTCAGAACAAGCTGCACTTTTGGAAAGGGCCGTTTATCCAGGTAGCTTTGTAGAAACTTTAGATGGATTGTAGTTTAACTATGTCTTACGTGAGTCTTACACGACACCTGACTGTAGCCAACTGTGGTTTGATCACGCATCTGCTTCCAAGATCCTCAAACTGTTCAGTGACTTTCATGGAGGAGAGAGTCGAGACTCCGCAAGAGCATAGGCCATATTCACAGAGTTGCAACGTGGCTCTGCCTATGCCCCTCTTTCTAGTTCAGTCCAGCTTACTAGGTATGTTGGCACACGATGTACTACTCTCTTCAGGGATGTTGCAGGACCCATCAGCCAGATCCTGCACTACCCCCACTATTTGAAGTTCTGGCCCCAAGTCGTCTGGGGCACCTTTTGTTCCCTGGAATATGACCTGACTCTGAAAATAGCATGACTGAGTGTCTGATGCTAAAATATCATTTAGTCTGTACATGTAAGGGGGATTTAGCTAATATCATTGTAATGAGAAGAATGATCATCACTCACACCAGCTTTACTAGATGCTGATAAATTCAGCCTGAGCAGTTCAAAGATTCTGCAAAGAGTGTGTTGGGAGGTGGTGGAGGAGAAGGAAGTGGGGAAGGAAAGGTAAACAAGAGAGAAGATGCTGCCTGTCTTATGGCATTGAAAACTTCAGCCCATAATTTTGTCTGTCTCAAAGAAACAGCTTTTGCCCCACTCTAAAAAAGGATGGGAGGTGCCATCTTTTCTATGCTACACTGACTGCTGAGGCCTGGCTTCTTAAAGAACAGCCCAGAAGGGTCAGATTTTCAGTGGATGAGATGTATCTTGCTATTAAAATGAGATAATGCAGTAGACACAGCCATGGAGTTTGGACTGTTGTCCTCCCTAAACCACAGGATTTTGTTTCCTGTTCTCTGTTACTGAAGTACTTGAACTGACCTAAAAGCAGCTATGTCTGGCTACTCATTCCCACTCCTGCTGCCATCAGGTCTTTACATGCTCATTTGCAATATCTACAGAGGCATCTTTCCACTTGAGGGTTTCATGCGCATCTGTCGGCCAGCTGTGTGATGCCAGCAGAGACGCAAGGGAGAGAGCAGACAACCTTTAGGAAGAATTAAACTACTGGGAACACATCTTGGCATACAAGACCGTGAAGAGATTGGACCTACACACACATACAAAATCTCACGTGTGCGTGCTCTGACATACTCCTTTCAGCCCAAACCTACCTGTTTGCCTTGTGCCACAACTCTTTGGCTTTAGGGACTGCAAACAGTAGGTGGTACTCCCTTAGTGTCAGAAGCAAAAAAGAAGGGGCGCTTCTCTCAGAAATGTGCTTCTCTTCATCTCTATCAGTTCTGGGTAGTATTTGTATAACATTTGGGCACTTGAACTCACATGAAGAACCCCTCACACACATGGGGTCAAGTAGGGAGAGTGTAGATGTTTTTTCAGTGTGCTGGGATCAGCTGGACTGCCTACAAGGGAAACCTGCGCTGGGTTGGGCTGCTGTCCCTGTCTGACATGGGCACACTCTGCCACCAGTTGAACAGAAGAAATTCAAAGGACAAAGGCTCCAGCTGATCTATTTGCAGCTCTGTCCTTCAACAGTGAATTAGCAACAAGTGCTCTGTCCTTCAATAGCGAATTGCAAAAGAAACCACCTCCAGCTTTGCTGTAAAGCCATCTCTCAGGAAAGTGGTTATGACAAATCCTTCCATTTTCCTGAGAGCCCTAAAAGAAGCCAAGAGCTGTCCCAGGTTATGGTGAAACACGTGTGCCTGGTGAAACATCATGACCCAGATCAGGATGTTTCCAGACTATCCTGTACTTGTACTGGAGAGGAATTGGGCAGTAGGCACTCAGTCAGCAAGTTTGCTTTGACTCGGTAGGAGTCTTGTCATGACAAGACAAGTTATTATCAACCATTATCAGAGAAAGGACATTACCTTCCATCCTTGGGTGAGTTTCTTTTGATAACTCCTCCTCATTCAGTATTCTCAGTAACAGCATTTCATTTATGACAAACATAATCACACACAACTAGGGCCAGATCCTCCACAGGTATAAATTGGATTAGTGCCACTGAACTCGGTGGAGTTTCTCTAAACTCCACCAGCTGAAATGGCAACAAATAAGCATTTGTGAAGTCGGTGATGGGTTTTCCTGTAGCATGCAAGACAATGTTTTTGTCTTGCTTTGTTTTCTCTCTTGTTTCTCCACTGAAAGTGACAGGAAGTGTCTTCTTACCTTTAATGAAATCAGCAATGGGCTTTCA
Source organism: Harpia harpyja (assembly GCF_026419915.1). Lineage (NCBI taxonomy): Eukaryota > Metazoa > Chordata > Aves > Accipitriformes > Accipitridae > Harpia > Harpia harpyja. The sequence goes on from NC_068969.1 coordinate 64,133,015, forward strand.
TTATGGATGGTAAAGGATTTTAGAAATATAATTCTTGTATTTTGTATCAGCCTTAACAAAGTCTCTGAAAGCTATCATCTACCATCTCCGTTTCTAGTTGCTGATATTAATGAAGGTAGTGAAAACTCATGGATCATTTGGTCCTCTGTAAACATTATAAGCATATTTTAGAAGAATTTATACAACATGTTAAAAACTGTCTAAAGTTTCCTTAAGCACCTGTCAGTAAGGATAGTGAGTAACTGTCCGAGCCAACCCCAAATTCCTATAACATGGAGGAGCCTCCATGCCCCAAATATTCCAGGCATACCCAAACAACGTGTGGGCTTTTTACTTGGTGACGCTGTGGTTTAACGTAAGCAGACAGCAGAGTGTGCCATACCGACAGCCCTTTTTGCATCTGTCTGTCAGCAATAAGGCAGGTGCATCTTTAGACTAGGCTCTCGTCTCCGTCTCTGGTAACATTTTAATGGGAAAAGGCAATGACCCTTTGCATTTTGTATCAAGTCTGAGCTATTAGATTTGTTCCAAGAATGTCCACAACAAATGCCATGTAAGAAGAACATTTGAAAGATGACTCTAAATTTAAAGCAAAAATATCGAAATTGTTATTTTTATTATTCAAACCATGGAGGGTTGCAGAAACAAAGTTTGCTGGAACTACTGCCTTTGAAAGACGAGACGTTTTCTTCTAGCGGGAACACTAACCAAAACACCTGTCAGTAGCATCGTTTCTATAGCAAAAAATACTGAACTACAAAAGCCTCATGTCTTTTATTAATAACAGTGACGAGACTATCTCTAACCAACCAATTTAAAAAACACGTCCCCAGATTTCTAAAATCAGAAGTGGCTCTCTTTTTGAGGCTTTTTTTTTTTCCTTTGTTCCTATAGTTTCAGTGTATGGTCCACCTCAATATATTTTACCAATTTAGAAAGACCCCTTTTTATGGATACTTCTTAATCCCCTAAGAATGTAAACATTTAAGGTAAATACTTAACAATTTTTGTTTGCACAGCCAGCTTTTTGGAGCAGGCGCTGTCTTTCTGCGTATTTGATACTGTTCTAGCATGATGGAGCCTGGTGTGTGACGGGGCCTCCTGCATGCTACAGCGGTATTATAATAGATGCCTGCATCATTTATAGGGAAAGTTGTTGCTGTCTGAATCCCACTTTCACTGCATTTGCAAAGGTTTGCTTTTGATAAATGTTTCACAGAAAACAGGAAGGATATTCTGACCCTTATCAGACATTGTGCTTGTTTCCATTTACTTTTACAGCCTGCTTGTTTGGAAATGCTAAAGGCCCGCCAGCATGTTCACGACATAAAGGATCTGTGGCTTCCTCTGAGATGCCTCAGGAAGACCCAGATTTTGCACAGTAGTGGGAGAAGGCATGCTCTTGAATGGATGGCTTCTGGAAGCCTAAAAGCCATCAGACACAAGGCTTTGGAGGCAAGGATGTCTTGCAAAGACTTTTGATATTCAGAACAAAAGGGACATTTTAGGGGACCTGTCATCCACAGGACAGAACGACTCATCCTATGGCAGGCACTGCTCAGGGACAGCCTTTCTGTTTCCCTAGCTTGGGTGCCCATCTAGCATAACCTAAATCCATCCTTTGTGGGAAGTTCAGAGCTAAATGCAAGTCCATCTGTTTCATGTTTGCTTTCAAATTTTTGAGAGCAGTGAGGAGGCTTTCTTGCAAAGAGTTCATGGCGCTCTCTAGTCAGCACAGTTTCCTGGCTTTCTGAGCTGGAGGTATTGTGGAATGCTATTTGGCCTGCTTTGTGGGTGTTTATTTATAGATACCTGCCCTTGTGATTTATTTTCCATCGAATTATAATTACTAGTAACAGTGTTAGCTGTCATGTCTACCTGGCAATTACCTCTGTGCTTCTGTGAGGTGAGGACTCTTGAGTTTAGAATGAAACGGGGTGGCTCAGATGGTTTTCCACTTTGGTGTTAATCTTCACTTGTGCTGTTCAAAACAGATAGGTTTCTTTGTGTCAGAAGAAAACTGTACTTCACGTTCTCAGATGTAATTTATAGTCCATCATTACTGAGAATTCCTGATAGTCCCACAGACTTCAGGAGAACAGCAGTATGACAGCTGGTAGCATGGGTTAAGAGAAATACGAGGCAGATCTCCTTTCCCTTCTCTAGTATGTGCAGGCTGTGTGCTTCAAAGGCTTGAAGGTATTAACTCAAACTAGATTTGAGTGCAGTTCCTATGTCTCTGAGAAGTCTTCAGTCTTAATTAAATGGGTGCCTGTGTTCTTCAGGAGCTACGGTGAAGGACAATCAGGCTTACAGCATATGAAGAAGATGACATCTGGAGTCTGTGGAACCGACAAGCAATGACAGAAAGAAATGAGGAAGCAGAACTTTGGGAGGTGAGAACAGTGAAGCACCAGAAAGTAAAGGAACAGGTATTCTTCCTTCCCACAGAGCTACTAGCAAGAAATAGACGTGTGATTCTTTCCCTATGGTTCAAGATCACCGTTGCACTGACTCCAAGGCATATGGACATGGCATTTTGTGTCAGGAGCCTTTCCTGAGTTATTTTAAATATTTATATTTGTATTTTAAGGGGCAGTCCCTAACTAGTACTGTGGAATCTATTGAGCTCTCTTGTGGAACAAGGGTTATTCACATCATGTGTTTTCTGCCAAGAAAGGACCCTCATGTGTGATTTAGGTAACCACACTCTTATGGATCACAGATTTCACACTAATTACAAGAAGTCTCTCATGATTTACGAGTTCTTTGCTGACCTGTAAGCCAACTCTTCCTTTTGGTGTGTACACCATGTTCCTCCTCTGGAGAGTATATACTGCTGTTGTGAAAGACATTCAGCTTTTAACTCCTAGTTGCTCCTAGATAACATACAACCACATGTGTTCAATTGTAGTTTCTTCACAGTTTTGTGCTTACTACAGCAGGCTGGGGAAAAAAACTCACATATCTTGCTGAACTGGAAAGCTAAACATTTTTTGATTTATTTTCTCCTTTATTCATCATATTTTCCTCATTAAAATGAACTCGTAAAAAAGAATTATCACATTAAAAAAATTTACCCTTTTCTTTTTTAAAAGGACATCCCCTTCCTTCTTCCTCCCCTTAAAGGAAAGGAGGAAGATTTAACCAAAAGGATCACATCTATCAGATGTATGTTTTGATGGAAAAAAGCAATTACAGATGGAAAAAAACCAGTATTCCTCCCTGCTTTCTTGTAGGAGGAAGAAATATCTCATTATATCCCTCTTCATGAACATTCAATTAGAGAGTCTTCCAGAAATTCAGTGAAAGAAAAAAAATTGTTTTGCCTGTTTTATGAGAAAAGAGGTAAAAGGATATTTTGCAGTCTCTCTACTCCACAACAAGGGGACAAACATCATTGGCTGTTCTGCCCATCAAAGTAGGAGAGAATTTATCTGGTCCTTGCGCAGATGGAAAAACCTTCCAAGTCTTCCCTTTCTCACTGTGTGACACAGGAACTGAGCTTCTCCAAATGCCAGCCTACAAAGAAATGCCTTCTTCACAAAGAAGAAAAAGACAATGTCATCACCAAGGCAAGTGACAAGGCACGATTCCGCTTAATGTTAGAAAAAAAACTTGTCCCTTTTTGTGGTGGAACAATGCATACACGTGTATCTAAATGAAAAAATGTGGTGTGGGAGGAAAAAAGGAAATCTCTGTTGGCCTTCACTGTAACACTTCCAGTGAGGAAGATCACCACCAGGACCCCTTGGCGGACCTAATTTTTGACAACGTTTGATTCCTTGCCCACGCAGGAAATACATGGTCAACTTTACTCAGGCTGAGAACTTGGACAGAGGACTCAAACACAGAACTCCACCCACTTACAGGTAGGAAGCTTCCTAAATCTCCTGTGCTTCTCTGGAGACAAGATAGGACAAAATCCCAGCCCCAGAAAGAGCAAGACACATTTTCGCTTGCTGTCTAGAAGAGGCAGGAGTTCACAGTCAAATTCGAGATTTGCCCTAAATTTCAAGTCTTGGTTGAAAACATATCAACATAGATCATCTTAAGAGAGAACAAAGTGGTGAATACACACACAGAAGAAATTTTAACTTCATCATATACAGAGGAAACACTTGCCCTGAAACAATATTCATAACAACTAACAGAAGATAACTCAATGTTTTCCTTCTTTTCCCTCGAAACCATCACTTCCACTTTTTAAGGACAGGAAAAGAAAAAAATAGAGGAAGAAAAAAACAAAACTGAAACTGAAAATAAGATTGCCTATAAAGTCAAGACATCTGGGCAGCTTCCTAGAAAACGTACATGTGTGTCACATCTCAAGTTACATGTTTTTTGTTGCTTGGTAACAGGCATCAAAGTTCCCTTTCATGTTTTATTTTCCTCTGTATCCACTGTTCATAGGGTATTTACTACTGTGACACCAGAATTCCACCACTGAATGGCTGTCATGGGGTCTGCCTCCTGAGTAAACCCTCTTTTACAACCCTGACTTCTCCTAAATAGATCAATATTTGATTTGTACTCAGAAGGATTAGGATATGGAAATGCCTTTTGAAAAGGCTCCTTACCTTCCCAGGGTGTAGACACACCTGAGAACGCTGTAAGAAAAAGCAAAATCATGGACAGAATGAGGGGGGAAATAAAGAAAAAAGGAAACTAAGAGAGAGGGAAAAAAACCTTCATACCAAAACCTGCCAAATGTTCTTTGCAAGTAACTTCACAACGAAAAGCCCAGGTTAAAAAGTAAAAAGAAAAGGCATTTTGTATTTGCGTTGTAGAAACTGAACTGTTCTTTGCATAGGACTGCTTGCCTGGAACACCTTCTCTGCCTCCTGCCAGACTCAAGAAAATGTCAGGCTTGCAGCAGCAGTACTTTCATGTGTCCTGGTACCGCTTAGGTTGCTTCTAGGACACTGTGAACAGAATCTTGAAAAATCTTTGACTCTCAGAGTCTGGACATCCCGTTGGGCTGAAAAAAACCCTCCCCTTAAAAACTGAGATTATCAGATGTAAAAACATAATTTACAAAATTGCTAAACAGATGGTGAATACAAAAGGCCTTGCTGCTTATTGATTTTATCTTTTCAAATAAATGCCATTATTTGTCAGCAAGCTTTGTGTTTTCCCCAACTCACAGTCTTGTTGCATTCCTGTTGTTAAGAATGTGAACGGCAGCTTCTAAGACTCCTTCTCACACCGTCTAAATGGCAATATAAAGCAAAGGATTATGGAGAATCAGGCCCTGCACAGAGCAGGTGGCATCAAGCCTATTGCTCAAATGCACAGGTTTTTCAGCAAACGCAAGCCAACATCAGCAAATGCTAATTGAACATCTGGCTCACAAGTACATCCTTCAGCACTGTATTTCCTGCATATATTATCGCGCAAAGTATTTTTAGTCTGTCTCCACTGGGATGTCATGGCTAGCAGATGACTGACAGGTCAGCTCAGCTCAGTGTAAAATTTTAAAGTGATATTTCATCAGCTTTACAGCAACAAATACATCACTGCTCCCATTAGTTTCAGTGGTGGTGGGACTGGCATCCAACATTCAGGCAGACAACGTATTTTTCTTAACAACCAAGGCTGGATCTGGAAGAGTGAGAAGAAAGCCTGTGCTCGAGGGCAGCAGCATGGTCACCGTTCCCTGGCTGCTTTCCAGCCGGGCAGCGCGCCGCATGTGCTGGTGCCTGGCGTTGTCCCTCCGAGGGGCAGGACTTTGCACTTCCCCTTGTTGAGCTTGTCGGGGCTCCTGCCTTGGCAAGGTACGACCCTAGGCTGATGCAGAGAGCAGCACCGAGTCGTGACTCTGCACAGGAGAAGGGATTTGCTTGATTCTGGGAAACGTACCATAAAAATGATACTGTTTCATGGCACCAGTGATTTGACTGAAAATCATTCGCTGAAAGCTAGATCGTTCTTCCTTCGTCTTACTGTCTTGTTACTTGCTAGGCATTTTTGTTGCCAATGGCATTGACAAATTTATGGACCCTAAGATTTACTTTTACTTTGACTTCCGCTGGGACGTTTGGCTAAGTACCAAATAGTGTCTGTGACATAGATTTCCCCCTTTCGGGGGTAGGAAGCTGCTCAGAAGATAGGTTGAGCCCCTGAAGAGGAATCACCCAGGCATGCCAGAAGTGCCAGTTCCTTCTGTTGTCTTAATAATGACAAGCAGTTAAGCTATATTGGGTGCTGGATGCATTTTGGAGGACTGCAGAGATAGCACCTACCTTCTTGTTACACATGTATCAAGAGCTGTAATACAAAGAGTGAGGTCACATTATCGCTGATCTGGAGCAGGTGGTGGAGTGCACTCTCTAGGTTTGTACAGGACACAAAACTGGGGGGAAGCAGTCGCACGTGCGAGGGCGGGACTGCCATCCAGAGGGACTGGGACAGCGGGGTTGGACCTTGTGCAGTCTGGGCTGGAGGAATGGGCAGCCCTGTCCTGGGCTGGCAGACTCCAGCAGCGATGCTGGCAGGCCTGAGGACCAGGTCTGAGGGGAAGGCGCTGGGTGCAGATGGGCAGCGGGCTGAGCAGGGGCCAGGCCTGTGCCCGGGCAGCAGCGAGCAGTTTGGTTTGAGCAGGGCATGGCACGGGGAGCCAGGGGACGGTGGGGTGATGCCCCTGTTCAGCACCTGTCAGGCCTCACCCAGGACACTGCCTCCCATCTGTGGCCCCATACAGGAGGCACGTCGACAATCAAGAGGGGCTCGGGGAGGCCAGTGAGATGGATGGTGGGGCTAGAGCACTGCCTTGCAAGGAGGTGCTGGCTGCTTTGTGGGGGGTAACTGTCTTTGTCTTTGGGTTGCTTTTCTTTGCCTTTCTTTTTCTTTTGGCTTGCTTGCTTTTTTTAAAAGGCCATGTGTGCCCCACCAAGAGCACAAACAATGGCGCAGTTTGACCTCTACCGCTTCTGTGAGCTGTCCAGTTTTTGCTCTGTCAGGTCAGACCAAGCCCCCCAGCATGCCAGCCCCGGTTGCAGCATTGGCTTTGAAAACCAAACCAAAGAGAGAAGCAAAGAGCAGATCTCTCCCCCAAAGATGCACGTACACTTAGAAAGACAGTGGGGAGATGAGAAGATGGCGCGGACTGATAGCATTTCAGTTTCTGTGAGCTGACATGCATTTGGAAACCCTTGCCCATCACTGAGGCACAACGATCTCCCTTTGTGCGCCACAAAGTACATCTGTGGCGGAGCTTCACACAGACCTCCTCAAAGCGCTCATAACACCCCCAGATCACACCGCGGTGGGCGTGTTTTCAATGAACACCTCCAATTAAACCAGAGCAGCCCTGAAGAAGTTTGGTGCAAGGCATTCACACATTTCGCCAGAGGCTTGTGCCTCTGGTCCTCTGTGGACCTGAGCCTCACCTGATCTCCTGTCCCCGTTCCTCTGCCCCGCGGAGCAGAAGTACCCCCAGTGGGGTGCCCCTGCATCCCATCCCTTGTGTCCAGCACCCCAGGAACATCGCACTGCCATTGCTAGTAGCAGACCACAAGCTCTGTACTGAGTTACCAAAGCCTCTGAGCAGAGGCTGCTCAGGCTTGCTGTGCTGGGACATGCCCTGGCCAGCTGACAGCGGGGCTTTCACTGGGTTTAGGTGCCACAGCACGTTCTCTGCTGACCAGGTGGCTGATGCGCATTCACCACCCTTATGGAAGCGTTGGCAGGGTGCAACCCTAGGCCGATGCAGAGAGCAGTGTCATGTCCCAGTTTCTCAGGACGATGACTCAGGTTTGCCGATTCCCAGGTCAGGATTAAGGTGAAACGACACCAGCATCCTTTAACTCACAAAACTCAACTTGTATTTGCTCACAACAAGAATTCGCATGCTCACAGCAAGAATTGGCATGAAACTACGTCAGTAAACTGTAACATGTGCTAACCATACATCACCAAACATATACTACAGGCCTTGCCTGTTTGGGGATCAGTTCAGGGAAGATAATAAGGAGAGCCCTCCTGTTGGGTCACGAGGTTCAGAGCGGACCCCGTCCCTTTCTAGACTCCCTCTCAGAGAGGAGCCTGGGGGCGGCTGGATCCATTCCTAGTCCCAGGCTTGGTCAGCAGTTTATGTCTAAAGGGATGAGGTGTAGGGATTACGGAAAAAAAAGAGACAGAGAGAGAGAGAAGAGAAAGATTTCACCAGTTGTGGGTCCAGCGTTGGTCCAGTCAGCCTAGAGGTCCTGTTCTGGAGGGTGCACGCACGTGGGGCTTCAGGTTGTGCCCTTCCATAATCTCCTTGCCCCTCCTTCGGGCGGGCACTCGAACTCATTAGGCTAATTAGGTGTCACGTGCGGTTTGTGCTTCCAGAACCTTCGGGAAATGGGTCGGTGGGCTTGGGGGTCCTTTGGGGAGTAACTTCTCCCTTCCTCTCCCTCCCAACCCTTCTTTGCTCTTTCGCCATCCCCGGGGAGCTGCCCTGCTCAGCCAATACGCTGAGCTGCGCACCCTCCTGCACAGCCTCCAAATCGCTTCTTTTCACCTGCGGTTCCTCGCTGTGCAGGGTTCATTGTTTTGCAGAGCATGCCATTAAGCAGAACTTGCGCCACCACAATGTTGGAGACATTAACTCTGACAAGCAGCACCAAGTCATGACTCCCCAGCAGGGACTTGGGCACTGCCGTATTGAGGCTGCACCCAGCAGTGCAGGCTGGTGGGAGAGCAGAGCCCCGGGACGTGGGGGCAGAGGGGGCGGTGAGGGGGAGGACGAGCCTGGGGTGATGAGCGGTGGGGTATGGGCTGGCCCTGGAGAACCCCCCATCTGGAAACATCTGCCCCAGAACCAGCTGCAGAGATGCTGCAGGTCTGGAGCTGGGCAGCACTTGCCTTTGTGGGGAACATTGAAATAATACATGGCACGTGTATAAGGACCCGTCAGCATTAACATCCCGCCCCTCCTGGCCAGGGGCTGCATTGCCGCACCCACTCTCCCACCACACTGACCCCATCAGCCAGAGGGACCAGCGGACACGTGAGGAAGCGGAGGACGTAGCACCAGGAAAAGGGGGAGAAAGCACGCATCGGGACAGCAGCGCCGATGGCATTGTTAGTTAACACCGAGGCTCTTTCTGTAGTTTTCATATATTTATTTTCTTTGATAAATCTAGGCTACTGAGAGCTATTGGATTGACTTGTGCACCAGCACATGCCCCAGCTCCTGGCCCAGTCCTGGTGTTGGCAGCTTCTGGGGCCTGGTTCTAGTTTTGCCAGTGAGGTGGCCTCTTGCAGGGCTGGGAAGATTCCTGGGAGCTGCTGGCCCTCCTCTTCAGGGGTCGCTGTGGTCCCCCAGGTGAGCGGTCCCTGTCCTGCCTCGAAGTGGAGGGACCTGCCACAGCCTCCCCCAGATCCTGGTGCAGCTCTTCCTGCTCCCCGTGGGTGGGAATGGGGACTTCGGGGGGCTGCTGGGACCCCCACGAAGAGCAGCGGTTGAGGTGCTGGGACGCTCCTCTTCATCAGCTCCAGCTGGGCTGCCAGCGGGGGCTGGGCCAGGGGCAGGAGTCCCTCTTTGGGAGGCAGCAGGTTGGGGGGCAGCCAAAGGGCTGCCCTCCCACTCCTCAGCAGCAAGGCCATCCTCGAGTTCCAGCAGACGGTGAGCCTCCCTGCTGCACCGTTGCACAGCGACATTGATAAGCTGCTGTACGAATGTCGCTGTGCGCCTTTGGAAGCTGACCCGCAGCAGCCGGACCAGGAAATCTTCATCCAGCCCAAAGAGGCCCAGGGCAGACACGACAAGATCCTCCGCTATGACTATCTGTGAACGCCGGTTCCTAAGGATCCGTGCCAGCTGCTGACGCACCCAGGGCAGAAGTGGCTGGAGGAGAGCTGGGTGGTCCCAGAAAAGGGATGCCCAGGTGTTGGGCCGGAGGCCGCCCACAGGAGCCCTGGGCAACATACCCACAGACTGTTGTTCGGCTGCTGCAGGGCTGTGGGCAGCTGGACGTCCAGGAGCTCCTCCTGCCTGGTGGCCAAGGACATATGGTGCTGCAGGTGGGGTGACAACATGCTCCTTAAAGTCGTCATCTGCCTGCACTGAGTACATGATGGAGACAATCATCCTCTTGCAGAGAGGGCACTCGGGCTTGCTCTCAGCCCACTGCAGGATGCATGCATAACAGAACTGGTGGAGGCACGGCATGGCAAAGCTGGCCTCCTCCCAGCTGTCCAGGCAGATGGGACAGCGGCTGTCCGGCTCCGCGGCCATGCTCTCCACGTGCTGTGGTGGGCTGGGGGGAGCTGGGGATGTCGAGTCGCTCCCCGTCACCGCCTCTGCAGCTGCAGCTGTCGTGCTAGAAAAGAAAGAGAAGCCAGGGTCACTAGCTGGCCTGGGGAGGGGTGGAAGAAGTGCCCAGGTCCCTCAAGAAGGAAACCCTCCCAGCTGCCCAGGCCGAGGTGTCCCCTCCCAGCTCACCTCTGCTGCTGCGAGCGTGCCTCCTGGGTGCCCCGGCTGCCTGAACCTGGCAGGGCCGGGCTGGGGAAAATCCTTTGACGGCTCTGGGGTTGGACACGGAGAGCTGCAACGAACAGCTCCCCGAGCACAACACCAGCACCAAAGGCCTCGCTCAACACTCCAGAACTCACGAACTCGCTCAGCTGGAGTGTGGGCACGAGCCGGCTGGCTGAGACTCATCACCCGAGTATAAGCAGTGAGGGACACCTGGTCACAATCCACGCCTCGGTGACATCGCGGTCCATCCATCGGTGGCACCAGAACACATCACTCGGGGACTTCACCGTCCATCGCTGGGGGATGTCACAACAGGCCATCCTCACCCACAGCGCTCGCCCCACATCTGGGGTTACCACGACACCGCTGCCCTCTCCATCCCCCCATCTCTCATCTTGTGCTCAGCATCGGTGTCTCACGCCAGTCACCGAGGCCTCAGCCATGTCTTCCCAGGGCCCCGTCAGGTCACTCTGGCCAGGGCAGACGTCTCCAGGCACATATGGCAAGAGCGTTCACTAGATAACACCTCGTGCCTCCCCGGGAGGCTGCAGGACAAAGTCCCACAGGCTCTGCCCACACCCCAGCACTGCTGGCCAGCCGTCTGTGCTCCCCTGCTTCCTCCCACAGGGGGGCCACAGGCAGCACTTGGCTCACTCTCACGGGTTTTCTCTTCTCTTTCTCCCCTAGCCAGAAGGCACAAGGGTGATCTGCCTCTGCTTAGCACCCATCAGGCCTCATCCGGGCACTACGTGCCACTGGGAGTCCTGGGCAGGAGGGAGGCCGACAAACCAGAGGGGCTCAGGGGCGGCAAGGAGGGTCTGTGGGGCTGGGGCTGGCTCAGCATGGAGCAGAGGAGGCGTCAGGGCACCTCACAGCACACGCCGGTGCCCACGGGGAAGGCATCAAGGGGATGGGGGCAGGCTCTTCCCAGCCCTGCCTGGTGGGAGGGTGAGAGATGGTGGCATCTCCTGAAACTCGAGAGGTTCAGGCTGGAGATAAGGAATCAAAACCAAAATCCCCGTGAGGATCATGAAGCCCTGGAGTGGATTGCCCAGAGAGGAGGTAGGATGCCTGAGCCTGGAGGTCAGCCTGCAAGACCTGAGTGGCCACCACCCAGAGCATCCAGGTCTATATTCATTGTTGCCCCTGCCCTGAGCCAGTGGTGGAACAAGAGACCTCCTCAGTCCCCTTCTAGCAGGAGTGGTTCTGTGGTTCAGTGATTGGTATGGCCAAGTAGGGGAACATCTGAGCGTGGAAGCCTCAGGACTGGCAGAAAAAGGGCTGTGAGAATGGCAGTTGTTAATGGCACTCACACTGGCACTTCATCAAGATCACATCCACATGCAGCTTCTCAGGACACCCAGCAGGGACAATCCAGGAGATGTGAAGAGCCCTCCAAAGGTTGTGCCTCTTGTCTTCTGTCTCACCTCAGGTAACTCTGTCCAGACTAGGTGGAAATACACATTTAGCTGCTTGCACAAAGGTGGATATGACAGCACGCATGTGAATGAGTGAAATCAGTCATAGTTTGAAATAAAAATCTCCCTCCCCTCCTTGCTTTGAAATTTGCAACATTACTGAGATTTGTGATACAGCTTGCAACAGAGGTTTGGGGCTGGAATGTCCAGAATGCCCCAGGAGAAGCTCCACACTGAGCTTCCAAGGCCTTTGGGAAACAAACGGGAGGAACTGGAAGCGCTGGTCAGCTCCCAGAGCTACGATATCATTGGTAGTAGTGAGAGTTGGTGGAATGAGCCCCACGGTTGGAGTGCTGGGATGGAGGGCTACAGGCTGTTCAGGAGCGATAGGCATGCCAGGCGAGGTAGAGATGTCGCACTATGTGTAAGGGAGAGGTTTGATTGTACAGCCCCTACAGTTAGTGGTGATGTGGTGGAAAGCCACGTGTAGGTGAGGATTAGGGAGATGGAAAACAAAGGAGATGTTGTAGTGGGTGTCTACTGCCGATCGCCCAGCCAGGATGCAAACACTGGTGAGTTATTCTATAGGCAATTAGGAGAAATTTCTGGATCGGCAGCCCTTGTCCTTATGCAAGATTTCAACTTCCCAGGCATCAACTGGCAATATCATACTGCTGTGACGAGCAGGTCTTGGAAATTCTTGAAGTTTGCAGTACGTAACTTCTTGTCGCAGGTACTCTGTGAGACAGCTAGGAAAGATGCCCTCCTAGACTTGCTGTTTGTGAATAGAGGAGAAGTTGTGGGGCATGTGATGGTAGGTGGCTGTCTTGGCCACAGTGATCATGAAGTGCCTGACTTCAAAGTTTTCACTGTAATAAGAAAAAAGGACAGCAGAGTTGCTACCCTGGACTTCAGGAGAGGAAACCTTAAGCTATTCAGGGAGCTATTTAGCAGGGAAGCTTCTTTTGAGGGCTTAGGAGTCCACGAGGGCTGGTCAGTTTTTAAGAGCCACCTTTTAGAAGCACAGGAGTCGGCAATTCCACGGTGTCATAAGTCAAGCAAGCTGGGCAGAAGATCAGCTTGGCTGGACAGGTGAACTCCTCGTGGAGCTCAAGAGGAAAAAGAAATTGTATGATCTCTGGAAGCAAGGTCAGGCTTCGCAGGAAGCTTACACAGCTGTGGTTCATATATGCAGGGAGAAGACACAAAAGGCCAAAGCTCAATTAGAGTTGAAACTGACCAGTGTTGTGTCAGATAACAAGAAGGGCTTTTTTAAGTATGTTAATAGCAAGGGGAGGTCTAAAGAAAACGTTGGACCCATACCTGTTGAGGATGGTCATCTGACTAATAGGGATGAAGAAAAAGCAGAGGCATTCAATGCGTTTTTTGCCTCAGTCTTTAACAACACTGACAGACCCTGGGCCGCCTGGTCCCGTGAGTCAGAGGACCACGAGTGTGGGAACAGTGACTTTCCATTTGTGGATACTGAAATTGTAAGGGACCAGCTCTATCAGCTGAATGTTCAGAAGTGCACGGGGCCTGGTGGGATTCATCCCAGAGTACTGAAGGAGCTAGCGGATGTTATGGCAGGACCCCTCTCGACCGTCTACCAAAGGTCTTGGGAGTCGGGGGAGGTCCCCGCTGACTGGAAGCTAGCCAGTGTTATTCCAGTCTACAAAGAGGGTGTGAGGGAAGACCCAGGGTACTACAGACTTGTTAGTCTAACCTCAGTTCCTGGAAAAATCATGGAGAGGATTGTACTGCATACTATTGAAAGGCATTTTAAGAATAACGCCATCATCGGGGACAGTCAACATGAGCTCACAAAGGGAAAATCCTGTTTAGCTAATTTGATATCCTTCTACGATAAGGTCACCCGCCTAGCGGATGAAGGTGTCATGATTTAAATCCAGCTGGTAACAAAGCACCATGCCGCTGCTCGTTTGCTCCTCCCACCCCAGCCATGGTGGGATGAAGAGAAAAATATAAAGAAAGGCTCGTGGGTCGAGACAAGGGCTGGGAGGGATCGCTCACTACTTATGGTCTCGGGCAAAAGACAGGCTCAGCTTGGGGAAGAAAAAATCAATTTAATTTGCTGCTAATCAAATCAAAACAAGGATATTAAGAAGTAAAACCAACCTTAGAACACCTTCCCCCGCCCCTCCCTCCTTCCCGGCTCAACTCCACTCCCAGTTCTCTCTACCTTCTCCCCCCGCAGCAGCGCAGGGGGACAGGGAATGAGGGTTGCGGTCAGTTCGTCACACGTTGTCTCTGCCGCTCCTTCCTCCTCAGGGGGAGGACTCCTCACTCTTTCCCTTCCCCACCACGGGGTCCCTCCCACGGGAGACAGTCCTTCACGAACGTCTCCAACGTGAGTCCTTTCTGCGGGCTGCAGTTCCTCACAGACTTCCCTGGCATGGGTCTTTTCTGCGGGCTGCAGTTCTTCATGAACTTCTCTGTCATGGGTCCTTTCTGCAGGCCAATCTTCAGTCACAAACTGCGCCAGTGCAGGCTTTCCCATGGAGTCACGGCCATCTTCGGGGGCATCCACCTGCTCCGGCGTTGGGTCCTCCATGGGCTGCAGATGGGCATCTGCTCCCCCACTCCCCTCCATGGGCTGGGGGGGGACAGCCTGCCGTCTCACCACGGGCTGCAGGGGCATCCCCTCCTCCAGAGCACCTCCTCCCTCTCCTTCCTCACTGACCTTGGTGTCTGCAGAGGGGTTCTTCTCACATTCCAAAACCACTACTCACTGCAGGTTCCCCTTCTCAGATCTGTTCTCCCAGAGGCGCTACCACCGTCGCTGATGGGCTCGGCCTGGGCCAGAGTCAGGTCTGACTTGGAGCTGGGGGAGCTTCTAGCAGCTTCTCACAGGAGCCACCCCTGCAGCCCCTCCCCTGCTACCAAAACCCTGCCACACAAACCCAAAACAGAAGGGAAGGTGGTAGATGTAGTTTTTCTGGGTTTTAGTAAGGCTTTTGATACTGTCCCTCACAGCATCCTTCTGGACAAGTTGTCCAACTGTGGGATGAGCAGGTTCACAGCGAGTTGGGTGAAGAACTGGCTGAAGGGAGAGCTCAAGGAGTTGTAGTGAATGGGGCTACACCTGGCTGGTGACCACTCACCAGCAGCATTCCTCAGGGCTCAATTCTAGGGCCAGTTCTACTCAATATATTTATCAACGATCTGGATGCAGGAATTGAATGCACCATTAGAGACTTTGCTGATGATACCAAACCGGGAGGTGCCGTTGACTCTCTTGAGGGACAAGATGCCTTGCAGAGGGATCTAGATAGATTGGAGCATTGGGCAATGATCAATGGGATGACATTTAACAAGTCCAAGTGCTGGATTCTGCACCTAGGATGGAGTAAAGCTGGGCACAAGTATAAATTGGGAGAGGAGTGGCTGGAGAGCAGCCGCGCAGAAAGGGATCTGGGGGTGCTGGTTGACACTAAGCTCAATATGACTCAGCAGTGTGCCCTGGCAGCCCTGAGAGCAAACTGCATCCTGGCACGCATCAAACACGGTATAACCAGCCGGTCAAAAGAGGTGATTATCCCACTGTGTTCAGCATTGCTGCAGCATCACCTTGAGTACTGTGTATCCAGTTCTGGGCCCCACAGTTGAAGATGGATGTGAAGGTCCTTGAATGCTTCCAGAGGAGGGCAACAAAGCTGCTGGAAGGGCTGGAAGGAATTTCCTATGAGGAGTGGCTGAGGACTCTGGGCTTGTCTGGTCTGGAGAGGAGGCGGTGGAGGGGTGACCTCATTGCTCTCTACAGCTTCGTGAGGAGGGGAAGTGGAGAGGGAGCTGCTGATCTCTTCTCCCTGGGATCCAGCAACAGGACGCATGGGAATGGTTCAAAGCTTCATCAGGGGAGGTTCAGACTTGACGTTAGGAAGCATTTCTTTACTGAGAGGGTGGTCAAACACTGGAACAGGCTTCCTAGAGAGATGGTCAATACCCCCAGTCTGTCAGTCTTTAAGAGGCATTTGGACAATGCCCTTAATAACAAGCTTTAACTTTGGGTTAGCCCTGGAGTGATCAGGCAGTGAGATTTCATGATAGTCGTAGGTCTCTTCCAACTGAAATAGTCTATTCCATTCTATTCTATTCCATTCTGAGCAGAGGCTGCTCAGGCTTGCTGTGACAGTACATGCCCTGGCCAGCTGAGAGAGGGGCTTCTGCGGGGTTTAGCTGCCACAGCACTTTCTCTGCTGGCCAGGTGGCCGTGGTGCATTCATCACCCTTATGGGAGTGTGGGCAGGGTACGACCCTAGGCTGATGCAGAGAGCAGCACCAAGTCGTGACTCTGCACAGAAGGAGGGATTTGGGTGCTGCCATATTGAGGCTGCACCCGGCAGTGCAGGCTGGTGGGAGAGCAGAGCCCCGGGACGTGGGGGCAGAGGGGGCGGTGAGGAGGAGGACGAGTCTGGAGTGATGAGCAGTGGGGTATGGGCTGGCCCTGGAGAACCCCCCATCTGGAAACCACCACACTGACCCCATCAGCCATAGGGCCCAGTGGACACGTGAGGAAATGGAGGGTGTAGCACCAGGAAAAGGGGGAGAAAGCATGCATGGGAATAGCAGTGCCAATGGCATTGTTAGTTGATATCGAGACTCTTCGACCACATTGAGTTGTGGGCTGGCACGTGCCCCAGCTCCTGGCCCGGTCCTGGTTTTGGCAAATCCTGGGGCCTGGTTCTACTTTTGCTGGCAGTGTGACTTCTTACGGGGCTGGGAAGCCCTCCTCTTCAGGGGTCGCCGTGGCCCCCCAGGTGAGCGGTCCCTGTCCTGCCTCAAAGTGGAGGGACCTGCCACAGCCTCCCCCAGATCCTGGTGCAGCTCCTCCTGCTCCCTGTGGGTGGGAACGGGGATGTCAGGGGGGCTGCTGGGACCCCCACGAAGAGCAGCGGTGGACGTACTGGGACGCTCCTCTTCCTCGGCTCCAGCTGGGCTGCCAGCGGGGGCTGGGCCAGGGGCAGGAGACCCCCTTTGGGAGGCAGCAGGTTGGGGGGCAGCCAAAGGGCTGCCCTCCCGCTCCTCAGCAGCATGGCCGTCCTCCAGGCCCAGCAGACGGTGAGCCTCCCTGCTGCACCGTTGCACAGCAACATCGATAAGCTGTTGAACGAATGTCGCCGTGTGGTTTTGGAGTCTGATCTGCAGCAGCCGGACCAGGAGATCTTCATCCAGCCCAAAGAGGCCCAGGGCGGACACAACAAAGTCCTCCACTATGACTACCTGCGAACGCCGGTTCCTAAGCATCCGTCTCAGTTCCTGACGCACCCAGGGCAGAAGTGGCTGGAGGAGAGCTGGGTACTCCTGGAAAAGGAACGCCCAGGTGTTGGGCTGGAGGCCACCCAGAGGACCCGTGGGCACCTCCTGCTCCACAGGCTGTTCGGCTGCTTCAGGGCTGTGGGCAGCTGGACGTCCAGGAGCTCCTCCTGCCTGGTGGCCAACGACTGATGATGCTGCAGGTGGGGTGACGACGTGCTCCTCAAAGTCGTTGTCCGCCCGCACCGAATGCATGATAGTGATGATCCTCCCCTTGCAGAGAGGGCACTGGGGCTTATCCTCAGCCCATTGCAGGATGCACACATAACAGTATTTGTGAAGGCATGGTGTCACATAGGCAGCATTTTGCCAGCTGTCCAGGCATATTGGACAGCGGTTGTCCTGCTCCTTGGCCATGTTCTCTACTTGCTGTGGTGGGCTGGGGGGAGCTGGGGATGTTGAGTCGCTCCTTCTCACCAGTACTGCAGCAGCGGGTGTCACACTAGAGAAGGAAGAGAGGGCAGGGTCACTGGCTGCCCCGGGGAGGGGTGAAAGAAGTGCCCAGGTCCCTCAAGAAGGAAACCCTCCCAGCTGCCCAGGCCGAGGTGTCCCCTCCCAGCTCACCTCTGCTGCTGCGAGCGTGCCTCCTGGGTGCCCCGGCTGCCTGAACCTGGCAGGGCCGGGCTGGGGAAAATCCTTTGACGGCTCTGGGGTTGGACACGGAGAGCTGCAACGAACAGCTCCCCGAGCACAACACCAGCACCAAAGGCCTCGCTCAACACTCCAGACCTCACGAACTCGCTCAGCTGGAGTGCGGGCACGAGCAGGCTGGCTGAGACTTGGTGCCCAGATATAAGCAGCGAGGGATGGCTGGTCACAATCCATCACTTGGAGATGTCACAGTCCATCTCTAGGTGACACCAGAACCCAACACTCAGGCACTCGGTGACATCATAACCCATCCCTGCCCCAGTACCCAGTAATCGAAGCAAAAAATCCCCTACAAGTAATGCATTCTTACCAAAATCAAAGGAATGCCTTAGACTGCATGAACGAAGAGCAGCTCAGAAAAGGTGATACACAGAAGGGAAGATTTGAGGTCATGGTGGCTTTGGTGGCCCTGTGAGCTGAGTGGAAAAGGTACTCAAGCCTCCTTTTGGTTTTTTTTCTCCTTAATTCACCAAAACTCCCCTGAAGTAGTGTTGTCATTGGAACTGGGCTTCCAATTTTTTCCCAGAGGACTCCTCTCCCATTCCTTCTTAATCCTTCAATTCCTTGGAAGCACACTTTTCTCTGCAAGGTGTGGGTTTCCACCTTAAATCATGGCTGGTTGGGCATGCTTGTGGCAACTCCCCTGAAACCAGAAAGGAACAGTATTAAAAACCAACACTTGGTCTCTTGGCATTTCATCTGATACCACGTTGAGAACAGAATTGCATTCTGGTTTTGCCCTTATCCGTCCCTAAGGACAGATGTTTTTTCATGGCACAGTACATACATACAAAAGAAAACATAACAGAAAGGTAAAAGGCAAATTTATTCTTGACCTTGATATTTTTGAGCACGTATATTGAATGGATATGCAAGCCAAGACAGGCAGCATTTTGTCATACAACTAAGGAGAAGATGTGGGGGACTTCCACTTGAAGTCAGCTGCTCTCATTCAATTCAGAGCCCATTCAGATTCAAGTCAGTGCAGACAGAGCTAGAAAATATGTTTCCCCCAGAATGTGTTCTACCATTAGTAGTAAGCTATTTAATGACACAATTTAGCTCTTCTTTTCTCTTGGGCCACTTTGCAGCATTGTTTACCTTCTTTACCAAAAGTGCGTCTGAATAATTGTACTACCAAATACATTACTACATGAATAGACTGTTCAGGAGAAGAAATTTATCTCGGCAATATGTATGCCTGAATTAGACATAAAATAAGCCTTCAGAAAAGCTTTAAAAAGGAAAGTAGGAAGAAAAAGAAACTGGATACAAAGTTGAAAGGAAAACACAAAAATGTGAAAATAAAATTAAATGTGAATTAAAACATAAAAGGAAAATTGTTAGCACTGTTCACAATCAGCTGCTAGGTCTCATTGACCCCCGATTTCACTGCAGCAAGGCCTTCAAAATAGGGTGAGATAATTTTATAAGGAACATAAAATGACCAGAGGTTTGAAAAAAAACCCTTAACCACCCCCTCCCAAGTGCCTTTCAGTAGGCTAATATATCCTCTTGCTGTAAAGTCTATGCAACCTTCTGCCATGGACAAGGAAAAGCCTTCTCTTTCACAGCTGTTGAAGATTTTGGGGGTGGGACAAAGGAACTCCACCTCGCCCTGAGGCAGAACTCATTGGCCTCTGTTAGAAACAGGTTTCTGGAAAATGTATGTCATGGGTCTGATCCAGCAGGACAGTTTTCCCTGTGCAAGCTCACTACACAGCCATCTCCCAGGTACTCTGGAGGCAGATTCCACTAGCAGACACTGTGGTATTACATATTTCCTCAAAGGTGTAAAGGCCTTTGCCTGTGTTCACCATATTATCCAGTTTCAAATTTATTAGTTCTTCTTCATGTATTTTAGCACAGTACTGTTTTAATTGATGCCACTGCTTCTGTTGAATTTAACAAGAAAGGTGGGCTGGCTTGACCAAGAAAGCTTGAGCATGGCTGCCTCATGATAGCATAATTTTTCTCAACTTTAATCCTTTAAATAGTGTGATTTTTCCTATCAGAAAACAGTTGAGTTTGATAATTAAGCTTCTAATCTTAAATAAGCTTTAGCAAAGGAAAAAAAAAAACAGCTTAAATTCAGCAGAGTGCTTTGAAAGCACTATTTTTCCCACAAGAACTTGCATTTTCACATATTTAGTTATAATAACATAAAAGTAAGATCTTGCCTATGTTTTAGCTATTGCCTTCATGGCACTAATGTTACGACAGAGAGATAGCCACATCTCGATTAGACCAACACCAGAACGTCTGTACAGGAAAGTCAGCACACTTCTCTCCTCCATGTGGATGAGCTCATAATGGGGTGCACAGGTATGTCTTTGGAAGAGGCCACTTTTCAGAAGGACTGTGAATCCAACAACTATGAAGGCATCCTGCTTATGATGAAAAGAGTAAACCTTTATGGAATGTTATATAAGTAAGATCTCCCCAGCAGCACATACAAAGCTCAAAACACTTTATACTTCAGCAAGTAATTTTTTCAGTCTTATCTTTTCTTTTCCATTGGTTGCAAATCTTTAAATTGCCTGAATTCCTTGTGGTAGGTCATGTCAGTTTGTACTGTGCATTTGGGCAATTCTGATTATTTACTTTTTAAGTATTTGTATGTATCTTAAATAATGAAAAATTAAGAGGGAGGAAAGAGAAGGGGAGTGACATTTTTTAACATTACTTTTTATTTGTCATATAAGTCCAGTTAGTATCTCAAAATGGGAGAAAGCTGGGGAGACATTGTGAGAGTTTTTTAAGCTCTGTAAGTCCTATCTTAATCATCTCTCTTCTACCTCTAAGCCTAATTTCACCTCAGTCTCTTTCCTGTACTGTTTTTCCTGCTCTTATGACTCCAGATTTTATTTGCCTCATGGCAGGACAGGCCTAATTTTCTATTGAAACCTCACTATTCCTGTGGTTTTTATTTCACAGAGTTTGGGTACTTACAACTTCTCTGGAGCTGATGATACTTTTTAACAAAAAAAGTTGATTAAAACAATAGTAATTTCATTAGCCAAAATACAAAGTGTACAGCCTGAACATTGGGTGAAAGTCATAGAAAATACTTTCTCTGCTCAATGTGTTGTGAACAGGAAGTCTACTTCCCTTTATCTTTTGACTATCTGGGTAAGGCAAAGCCATGCTGTTCTGCCACCAGCATGGTCCTTCCTGCTGGTGAGGAACCAACAGTGGTCTGCACCAAGGCCAGACATCTGGAGGCTCAGTGTTGCTTCTCTGCATGGGATGGGGAGAAAAAGACATCACCTAAACCTCCAAAGGGTTTCCTGTCAAAACATGGCACTAAACAGATATGTTAGCTGCCTAGGCAATGAGAGCACTTTGGTACAAATGGTTACTTATTACAGCAAAAATTGTGATTCTTTTTATAACAGCTTCACTATCTGCACCTCATCCTTACTGTTAGGGCCAAATCCTAAACTGCAGTAAATCAGCATGACAGCTTTGGACCTTCTGGTCCTCATTATTTCAAGAAAGTGAGAAAACATGCTGAGGGAGAAATATTGTCACGAATTTTTTTTCTGAGAGATGGTATGCTTGGATTATAGAAGATGAACTAAGTCTCCTTTGGCATATATGATTGATCAAAGAAGCTCTGGGGGTGAATCTGGCACTACACAGAAGCCAAACCTTTCCAAATTGGTGGCAGCAGACAGGTGAATTCCCATCCCCCTTACCCATTTCATTAAGGAGTCATTTAATCCTTGTTTGCAGTCAGAAACCCAAGACAGTGCTGTGATCCTTAAAGGAAAGTTTCAAGGACATAAATGATAGCAAGTTCCCATCAGTTTTACCTGTCAGATACTTTTCAAGAAAATTCCCTTGTGCTTACACTCAGTGCAGAGGGGTTTGCCATGGTGCTGGGCCTCCTGGCAACAGGGGAAACTGCCATCCTTGGAGGGGAAGTGTCCTTTTCTGGGTATGGACATTGGTGGAGGTTTGCTGCTCCCCTTTGCCAGCTGTGCTTTTCCTATGCAATGTTTCTTTAAACACCTCAGCTAAGAGCACTGTCACAAACTCTGCTTCATATTCCACTTGTCATTTTCCCCATTTCCCACCCTCAAGAAACTCCCTCCTCATTTTTGCATTTCTCTTTTCTTCAGACCTCGGTAATCCTCTCCTTTTCATACAGCTCTTTGTGCTTTAATTTTTTGGTAAGTAAAATACCAATGTCAGTTCGGTGTCAGCAGCGGGAATAAAAACATTTTTTATTTATTAAACAGCAAGAATATATCCTGCTCTTTAAATCAGTAGCTGGTTTTCTTTCTGTAAAGTAGCTTGAAAGCTCTGGTATGAAAGAATCAAATCAAGTCAATTGATATGTCAGAAAAGAATCATGACTTTGAACTGATTTTTTAATCAAGCGGTGGTTTTCCATACAAAACAAAGGACTAATAATGTCCTAATAACAGTAAGGTGTTACCCTTTTCATCCTGTCTGTCTTAAATTCAGAATTTTCTGATTTTTCTATAAGTCAACAGAGACTTTGCTCCTTTTTTGGGAGATCCTACACCTGCCCTAAAATACTTATTCCTATGCATACTGTTGCAACAGATTACATATGTGTATATCCATGCTTTGCCTATACCTATGCCTATGCCTACACCTATGCCTATGCCTACACCTCTGCCTACACCTACACTCACACCTATACTATCTGAATGCATCTATATATCTCTGGGAATTAGGGATTGCTTTGATGGGTATGTTTAGAAGACCAACAAATCTGGCCAGTTTTAAACTTTATTGAATTAATTCATTAACAATGCACTTGGTGCTGATGGGCAGTTGTCACACACAGTACTCAATACCTGTACTTACACAAAACCACCAGTCTTACAACCATACTCTAAATTAGCTGTGGGTATATAGTACCATGGAACTGATGCCATATAGTGAGTCCATATGGCCAGAGCCCTGGGTGGTTCCTTGTACTGAGATCATGGTGAGTGGGCTGGAGAGATCCTTAGTGAGAAAAATCAGAACCAAACTATTTTTCTTTCTTCTTGGGTTCTGCTTTCTCATGCCAGTTTTTACACTATTGCCCTCTCTTTCCAAAAACAGTGAGGGGGGTATGCTTTCTGCTTGCTCTGTTGCTTATTTTGATTTCTCTTGTCTTCACAGTCATCCTTCTTCTGTATTTAGGAGGATGCCCTGCCTCTTTGCATGCCCTTGTGCTTATGTTGCCCTTTCTTTCATCACTTGCATGCCTCCTGTGTGCAATTTCACCCACCTTTGCCTTTTGGATGATGACACTGCTCACATCCTTATTTAAAATTGTGTTTGGCTGACTACTACAAAAAATTCACATGCTATTGCTATATCATTTTAGTACACCTATATTCAGGTTCAAGGCAAGCTAATATTAATTTTATCCTGATTAGCATATTTATAATTTGTAGGTGACACAGGCCTCTGCTCTGGCTACAATGCTGACACACCTATGAAGATCCACCAATTCCCCACAGAGTTAGAGGGCTGTAGCTTGGAGCAGAAGGATTCCTTCAAAATCCAGAGAAGGACATTTGAAGTGCTTTCCTGGGTTACTCAAAGAGTCAGAGCACTTGGGTAATTAACTCTGTGGCCTGGAGGAGCAAGAGTGACTCTAGAGGCATCCTTGTTAGGGTCCTGTGCCTCCAGCTGTATGACTGTCTTTGGGAAAAATGAAAAATATTACTTTAATGAATTTAACAAAAGTAGTGTTGCCAATTTTTTTGTATATAATTAATCCATTTCAATGGATTAAACTTTCCCAGTACATTTTAAATCGGCACTTCAGCATTGCATTTTGAAACTGAATTTTCCTTCCTTCAGTTAAAACTTTTCCAGAATTTTTTTGTAAGAAACTTTGTTATAGCCCTCAAAATCTTGTGCTTCATTTTTATGTCTTACCAGTGAACTGAAAATTGTTTGCACAGCCTGACTTGTGGGAACTGCAAAATTTGAGCAAATAGATGCTGACTGACCTAGTCCCTTAACAAACAATTTTCTGCTATATTAAATATAACCAAGAGTGTGTTTAATGAAGTGCCTACGGCAATCAGTACAGTATCAGCTCATGTTTTATTTAATACAGGAGTAAATATTGCACTAAATGAGCACAAATTTTCTGGGAATGCAATTTTTTAAAAAAAGAAAAAGCCACCCAACAAAACCAAAGTACATCCCAGAATATATGCAGTGCATTGAGTTCTGAAATAAGGGATGAAGCTTTGTGTGCTCTATGATTTCCAAAAGATTGCAACTTTTTGAATGAAAACATTTTGAAAAACAAGTCAAGTGAATTAGTTTGTAAACTGTTTCTGTTCTCTCTAACCAAAACCATTCAGGACGACTGCCGAAAGTTGCACTGTACAGACTGATAATTTTTTTTGTTTTGTGCATATGCATGTGCTATAAATAGGCAAGTACTACATTTAGCTTGGCCAGAAGTGCCACCAACAGGCAAACACAGTGATTTCCCATAGAAAATTACAGCCTGTACCCCAATGCCCCATAAACATTAAGGTTTTTAATTTGTGAGGCAAACTCCACAGGAAACAGTTTTTACTCAGAAATTAGTTACTTGTTGCTTTGATAATGATTTGCAAGCGTATGACGGGCAATGTAACTAACTTTGGTTTTGACTCCTAAATTACCATGCAAAGCATTTTTACTGAGGTTGTGCTTTTTTTCCCACATATGAAGGGATGTTCCTACACAATCCCTCTGAGAGCCTGCCCTCGTTCCTCAATCTGCCTGTTTTGTTTTCTCTCTGTGTTGAACTGTGCATCTGGCATGTGCATGTATCTATGTATTATACAGGTGTGTTTCTATGCGTCCACCTGCTGGGAATGCATATTTAGCCTCGCTACTAGTTGGACCTGGGGCATGAAACCATAGCAGCCTTGCCTCTGTCAGGCTGCCAGAATCAGCAACTCCTAACATGAACCTTCTGCACTTTTCATTTCCTGGCTTTTCTCTCTTTTAGCTCTTTTATCAGCTTATAATGTGTACCTCTGGAAAGAGAAAACGGTTTCACTGCCTGACCTCCATCCTTGTAGACTGATGATCTGAAATTACATTGCTGCCTTACCTCCCATGCTACATGCTTCAAATCCTCTTATTTTGTTTCCCTTTTGCATATTGCTGTCTGCAAGCTTTGGTGAAGTTTTGTTCCCCTCGTAGATTAATCCAGCAGGCAGCTAAGCACCACACAGCCATTTGCTCAATCCCACCCCCACCAGCAGGACAGAGGATAGAATCAGGGAAAAAAGGAAAATCTGTGGGTTGAGACAAAGACAGTTTAACAGGACAGAAAAGGAAGGGAAAACAGTAATAATAATGATAATAATAATAATAACAATAATAATGATAATAATAGTATTAATAATGCTAATAATACCAGTAACACTAATAATACCAATAGTAATAGTAATAGTAATGGTAGTAATACTATTAGAAATAAAATAATTAGAATATACAAAACAAGTGATGCACAATGCAATTGCTCACCATTGACTCATTGTGTTTTGCTCACCAAACAACATCCAGCCAGTTCCTGAGCAGTGGGCCCCGGCCAGCTTTCACCCTCCTTTATATACTGAACAGTCATCCATCATGTGGTATGAAGTACCCCTTTGGCCAGTTTGGGTCAACTGTCCTGGCTGCGTCTCTTCCCAGCTTCTTACGTCCCCTCAGCGTACTCACTGGTGGAATGGTGTGAGAAGCTGAAGAGTCCTTGACTAAGTGTAAACACTGCTTAGCCACAACTAAAACATCAGTGTGTTATCAACATTATTCTCAGCCTAAATCCAAAACACAGCACTATACCAGCTCCTAGGAAGAAAATTAACTCCATCCCAGCTGAAACCAGGACAGTTACTCAGCTTGATTTTCTCCCCAAAGATCACACTACTGCTTAAGTAATGACCTTGTGCAGTCCCTTTTGTGCTGAATGTGAACTACTGATGTGCCAGGTTGCATCTGAGTTTTGGTCTAGCTTACTGTGAACAAAGAAAAGATTTTTTGGCTCAAATCAAGTGCCCAGAAGAGAAGCTCCTGCCGTGACACTGCTGACTCCTTGTACTGGTTTTGCTAAGGGTAGTCAGAGTTCAGTCCTGTACCTGGTAATATGACCTGTGGAGCACACAGATCAAGGTTTTCTCACAGCAGCTCTAGAAGGTCATTCCAGAGCAAGTGGTTCTGGTTATTGGCTGGCAACCTTCTCTTCAATTTTTTGCCTTTTGATTCGTGCTTTTAATTTGATAACCTTTCTCAAGTTTTCCCTGACCTGGCTTATCCTGCCCAATGTGTTCTCTTATCTTAAAACTGTTCTTTTCTTTAAAACTGGTACTTTTCAGCGAAGTGCTGGGTTTGAGGCTTTAATTTCTTTAATCTTTTCTTGAAACTCTGTTTGCAAAAC
The DNA here is from genome assembly GCF_026419915.1 of Harpia harpyja. Classification (NCBI taxonomy): domain Eukaryota; kingdom Metazoa; phylum Chordata; class Aves; order Accipitriformes; family Accipitridae; genus Harpia; species Harpia harpyja. The sequence continues at coordinate 64,159,317 of NC_068969.1, forward strand.
TCACATTTGAACCAGGTTTTTTATGTCTCTCCTCTTTGCATTGATTAGCTCCCCTTCTAATCTATTTCTGTGACCACAGCTTTATTTCTTGACTTCAGCGGATGTGATCTCTGACTTAACTTCTCCAGCTTTTCTCTATTACAGTGACTTTCTACCTTTATTTGGCTGAGGGTTCCTGATCACCCTCCCGTTCTTTTTCCCCACTGAGTGAACTAAATGCCCATCTCTTAGCCTGGGTGAAATCTGTGCTACCTCCACAGGAACGTTTTTTAACTGACTCTTAGTGTTTGCAAACAATCAAACGGATCTTGGCATTATTTGTTTTCCAAAACAAGCTACAGTAGTTTGATCTGTTTCCTGAAGGTTGATCAGTGAGAATGAATCATTACAAGTCACCCTCTCCTGGCTGATTTTCTAATTATGGTCTCAGTCCAGGATCAGCATTAAAAACTTGAGCATTTCGGCTGCCTCACTGGAAAGCTTTCTCAAACTGTGTGACTCCACCTTGTGCAGACTGCAAGTCTGTAGTGTGGGGCAGACCTTTGTGTCTGCAGAGTGTGCAGTACCTTGTGGTACTAGCCCTGGTTTTGATAGGTCAGTTTGCTGCAGCAGTTAATAGTAACCGTCTGTAGAAGCATGCAGAATAGCCCTTTGAAATACATGATTGGGATCTACTGTTCAGACGAATTGAACCCTTACTCCTGTTACTCTCTCCAGTCATTTTGGTTAATCAGGGTCTTGCCCTGTGCTGACAAAATCCTATTTTATCAGAAAAGAACCCTGTGGATCTGCTGCAAAGATCACTGAAATCAATAGGAAAAGCCTCGTGATGTGGCCTGTCCAGCCGTTGGAGCAGGCACTGTAATTGCAGACAGGTTTGAATGAAGCCAAACACAATGAGTCAATGGTGGCTCTGATGCCTTGATGCACCACCATAGGGCAAATGCGTAATTAATAGCTGATGCCAGTGGTGTAAATGCTCCACTTCAATTAATATACGAGAGGATATTACTGGGGGAACTATTTAAGCTTATACAGCAATTTGTAAATGCCATTGTTTAAAGAGGGGTTTTTGTCTTAGGCAGTATGAACTAAAAACATAAAAAAGAGATGGCAGTGACAAGATTGCACTTGGTGTGCTGAACTGTCAAAATCTTCAGTTCCTACAGCTTCAGCTTCTTCAATTCCTTGGCTCTTCCCCCCTTGGGGATGGTAGAGGAATGCCTTGTGATATGAATGTGACCAGAAAGGCCCTCAGCATTTTCCAAAACTGTCCATTTCAGATGTCCTGGTACAGACTCGGCAACTACTGTGAAGGGAGGGATCTGAGCCACACATCTCTCCCTGGGGTGGCTCTCGGGAACTGGAGTAGGAGTTGCCGTGCACAGAGCAGCTGAATATGCAGTCGTGCTGTTTGAACACCCCGGCGACTTTACAGGCAAAAGAGGCTTTTCACTGAGGAGCGGATGTGCCCCACCGCTTCTCCAGCTGCCCCAACAGGCAGGAGAGATGCCCAAGATCAGGGTGCTAGGAATCAGTCGCTGCTAGTTTATCCAGTGATATTTCTCTCTCTGAATGCCTGTGTTTGAAAATGAAACCCCTGTATACAGTACTGAAAACCTCAGCTTTGATTTGAGCTATTTGGAACATTTTGACCTTTAAGAAGTGCTGACTTAGCCAGTTTCCACATGGCTGTTAGTGGCATTCAGATGCTGATTGTTTGTTGGATTAAGAAAAGAGCAGAGAAGTATCTGCACATTGTCAGCTCAGTATTAATATAATCTCTGCTTTTCTTCTGGACTAAAGGCATGGTTTACCACAGAGCTCATAAAGTAGAAAGATGCTTTTCCAAAGAGCAATAAACCAAAGATTTTCGTGATTCTTGCAAATGAGAAAATAAACAATGGAGAAGCATCCAATTCCTCTTTTTAAAAATAGTTAATAAATAAAATGATAATACAGATTTTTAGAGTATGGAAAACACTAGACAGTAACTCTGAAGAACAAGCATTCCTTTTCTCTCCAGGCTAGAAGTAAATTCAAATGTGAAATGTATCCAATGTAAGGGCTCAAGTAATAGAACATAGGCACTGTCCGTAAATTATTTAAAATTTAATCAGATATATCCATGAAAGACAAACAGGAATAGCAGAACAATGAAAAAATTCTCATTCACAGTGCATTGAAACAAATAGTATAATTTGAACATAACAAAATGTATACTTAGAGTAAATCATATACTTTTATTTTAAATCAAACTTTTCATAGAGCCTCTTCAGAACACTCAAAGCTCAGAATTCAATGAATAAATCCCTTAAAACTTAAGTTGTAAATGTATGATTTGGAGAATTAGTTTTATCCCATTCGCTGATACAAGCAGTTTAGAAATGCTTGAAAGATGGTATACCCAAGGAATTCTAGAAAGGTCTAATGGCTGCAACAGGGGTTTTTTGTAGAACTTTTTCTTTCCACTCTGCAGAAGACCAGCTCTTGACACCGCTGCTATCAGTGGAGCACCCCGTGGCACCAGATCCACCCCTGTGGATTAGTGTCAGGATCACAGGGGAAAAGGAAGCTGCTCCCTGTCACTACCTTCACTGCCTGGGAGTTACTTTGTCATATTTCTGCGGGCTCTGATGGACTCTGCAAGGCAGCTCAAAGAATAGTTGAAGTGTATGTGAAAGTTCCTGACTTGAAAAGTATACCCAGTCTTTCCCTTAAGTGCACTTGCTGCCTTAAGGGACTAAGAAACCACTTACATTTCAATGCCGGACAAACATAGTCATGACACATGGGAAAAGGAAGCCTATAACGGGAATAACATTGCAGTTCTGGTTCCTGTGCTTGCAGCCATGTGCCATATTCAGTGATACTGTGCAGAATGAAAAAATGCTGCTCTCTGGTGAAAAGGTCAAGTGCTATGCACTTATTTTTCAGTAAGAGAGACAAAAGAAGCTTTCTGTAAGATTTTCCATACCTGAAGTCTTTTTCCTGCACCAGACAGTATGCTAATGTATTACAGTAGTTATTTGCCTGGCATACTCTTTGATCTGTTACTGCAATCGGGTACTGTTGTATTTCTGTAATGAAGAGATGCAAGTACTTGAGCTTACTCTCAGATATTACTGCCTACTTCTATCAACGACACAAGGAACTCTGCCTCGTGCCAAGAGTCAGCACTTGTTCTTTATGTTTTGCAGTTCTTTAAAAGAGCCAAGGAGGAAAATAACCAACACACCTACCTGGCATAAATTAAGGCTGCCAATGGGTGAACTGAACTCATCTTTCAATTTCATGTAAGTTTTATGCAAGTATTTGGTTTGCTTTTAAATAAAACACAAGCAGGTACTCTTGGCATGGCTAGCAGCATTTCATGAAACACACACTTTCAACAGTATTTATTACAGCAAAGATTAGTTGTTAGCTGAGATGAGTCAAGGGTTTTGACAATACCCCTGCTAGCTTTAGAAGGTAGGCCATTGACTGTAGGACAGGTAGGTCATGCCCTCTCTGACTGTGAAATGTGCCCCACCGCTGAGAGCCAGCCAAGGAAGGACTGTACATCCCTAACTCAACATTGCATTCTTGATCCTCGTTCAGCAGAGCTAAACAGAAGTTCAAGTGCCTTTGACATGATATGCCTTGCTTAAGAGGCATATGCTTAAACACTTTGTTTAGTGCCTTTGTTTTGTTTAAATGCTTGCAGGAGTAATGTGGAAATATGTTTCTGAGGACTAGAGGATCGAAGTTAACTCTGTATTTTCGCAGCGCTTACTCACAGAGGGTTTGGGTATATCCTAGGTAATCTAGTCACTTCAGGAAGTTGAAACAGGAACTTCCAGGCCAGAGCAACACATTACAATTGGTTTGAGACTTCCAGACACAAAATACTTATTTCAGTTTCTCAAGTGAAAGTTGTTACCAAAACAAAATTTTGCAGAGATTCCAATTCGACAGTTTGGCAGTAGAGTTAGAGCTGGTGAAATGACTTTCCTGACGTCAACACACACTTTAGTGTGCCTCAAACTTACCCTTATTATATGTTGTATTATATATTACCAGGACTAATGTACTTTTTGAATCATACCAGCTTGGTCATCAGGATAAGTAGAAAAGAACTTCTCTTGATGGGTACCGCTGGTTAGAAAAAGAAAGCAAAGTTAGCATGGAATTAGCTAATTCCAGCAATTATTTACTGACGCACAACTTCTCTGCAAGATCTAGGTATATGGAATGTAACTCCCATTCTAGGACTAGAAACTTTTGTAAATCACTAACTCACAAAAATTTCTCTGCCCCTGATGCTCTTGAGGACTTTAACTCCCACAGCATGAACAAAAGCAGTCAAAGATCATGATTCTTTGTATTTTTGCCAGAACAATCTTGGAATGGAGTATGAATGATACAGCAGTTCTTGATCTTGTGAGGCTTTGTTATAAATCAGGTGGTGCAGGTCAATACAGAAGGGGAATGGAAAGAGGGTCTGGTTGATGATATGAATTGGAAGAATGTCAAGTGCTAAAAGTGTGGCAGACACTACCATCTGGTAGTGAGATTTGTGCTTCTGCCATATCCAGGGTGTTTTCAGTGCAAGCTGTGCCTTTGCTCTTGAGCTTTCTAACATGGCTTCTTAGGCCATTTCCAAACATTGCTGATGGCTTTTTCTTGTCTTTAATGTTTCAGCTTGGTCATCTCCAGACACCTTGTTCTGCTTACAATCAAACATGTTCAAACCACAGAAGAGTGGCTAGTTTCTAAGCTCAAGGAAGATGGGAGTGATTACATTTTTCATCTGTCCCTATGAACCTTACACTGCCTATTAGCCTCATGCATGAATTGAAAAATCTGGTAGCATCACTTTATGCTTTTTGACAGCTACTTCTTAGTAGTTCTGTAGGATCTCATTAGGTAATTAGCACAGGAGCTAGACATAAATCTAGTGGTTTAGATATTCCTTAATACAAAGGGTATTCCTGCAAGAAAGCTCACTGTTGTGCTTCACTTCTTAAAAACTGAAAAATGACATTTTGACATTTCCTATATTAGTTGCTGGGACTCGTCATACCCTTAGTCATTATATGAAAATGCTTGACTGTAAGCTACTTTAGAATTCTCCACTCATCTGTAATCAGTGTAAAAAATTATTGTGATGGTCTTCTTGTCCATCACGGTAAGAAAGTCCAGTATTCCAGCACTGCATATTTCCAGGCAGGGTCTGAAGGCATAAGAACAAGCAGAAACGAACACATCTTTTTTCCTACAAATATTTCATCATATCTCCTTTGAGGGATTGACTTGAGACTTATCATGATGTTTTATCCCTTTTAAAACTTTATCTCCATTGGTCAGTATAACTTAGAACATGCTTCCTGATTAAAATACACACCCAACTTCTTAAAAAAGGATGCAGTTATTCATCTAAAAGATGTCATGTGCCAATAAGCTGCATTATTTGACTGTCAACAAAGGAAAATATTTATTTCCTACTGCAAATTTTAATTTTTCTACCTGCAAATATTGATTCATTTTTTCTCTGTTTCATCCAAGAAACCATATGCAAATATGATTAAACTGATACATAGATATTGAGAGGTTTGGTGGTTTGGGGGCTTGGGTTTTTGGTTTGGTTTTGATTTGGGTTTTGGGTTTGGTTGGGTTTTTTCCCAAATGCTAGAACAAGTGGCCCAGAGATGTTTGCACCCCTCTTCCCTCCAAGGCCTTCACCATGGGACTCTTCCAAGCAGATCTTTGAACAGGCCAAAGTTCACTCTCCTGAAGTCCAGGCATACATTTTTCCTGCAGGTCCTGCTGGTGTGCTTTGTGACGCAAAAGTGATTTGGGGTTGGTCCTCTATTCAGGCAGTGACTCTTTTCCCTGCTCTGGCTGCCACGTGGCCTGGAATCTGCATTGGCACAGTGAAAGCTATTTCACATTTTTGATCAGCATCTTCTTTATATTGGTGTTCTTTCTAGTTCTTTTATGGTGTGGCTTACCTGCATAGTAGATGGTGGCCATTTTAGAGCAGGGGCTCCTTTACACAATTATTTTATGTAGTGCCATGAATCTTGGACTTTGGGCTTTCAGGCACTTACCATGGCCATGTAGCACTGATGCCTTGCTGTGATATTAGAACCACTAAGGAACATGAAGGTGTAGCTGCTATCTCTGGCAGTGTTTTGTGGTAGATTTTCCACAGCACACCTGTGCATCAAAAGAAGTGAAATAGTTGATGATGAAGGTGATGGCCAAAAGCTGAAGCAGTGCTGTGGTACATAAGGGGAATCTGTTTATTATATACAGTTTGTCCAGCATCCATGAAAATTAGCAGTACTATGTAATTATTTAATAAGTACTTCCTAAATTTTGCTTATCTTGACTAACCAGCAAGTTACACTCCATCTTTATCTGCTTATGAGTAGACTTTCCCATTATTCAAAGATACACCATAAGTTTCCAAACCGTATGTTTTCATACTATGCAGTTTTTTAGAGAAAGTGTTGCTGCAGCAGAATCTAAGCCAGGAGCAAGCCATTATAGTATTGCAGTTTCTCCAGCTGACTCCACCTCAGTCCCTGGCCATCGGTGACTGAGCAAGTACTTTCTTAGGAAGACAATACCATCTTCATTTGAAGATACCATGTGAGGTAGAACTTAACGTATCCTGTCATCATCACCTCCTATGATTGGGTTTCCTTATTTGCAAAATTGTGTGTCTTGCTTTAGGTTGAACTGTGTCGGTTCCCTGCTCTACTCACCTGCATTTGGCAAGCTTGCTTAATAGTTTTAGGCACTTCTCTGTGTCATGCTGAAAGCAAAGTGTTGATCTCTTTAATAGGCTAGTGTATTCATTGTTAGTCCACTTCCCAATGTTGATAAATAACTAACATTTAATTTCTATTGTCATTCACAGGCACATGTGTGTACATATAACAAGTCCAATAGAAAAGTATGAATTTATTATAAAATGCTGAAATCATAATTTCTCTGCTTTGTTTCAGATATCATCTACTGAAGTGACCCAGCTTGTCCTAAACCCATTTGGAAAACAAACTTTGGCAAGAGACCTGACCTTAACTGTTTGTGCTACAACCCTCTCTTAATTTGCTGGGTCTCCTGTTGGCCTAAGCTACTTTTTGCTGTTACTGCCTGAGGTGCTGTTACGTAAGGAAAAACTACAATGTAAAGATGGATTTGAAGACCTACCCAGCAGAACTTGACTGACAGTGACCTCGCCTGTACAAGTAGGTCTGCTCATAGAAGAAGCCAGACCAACTGTCTGAAAGCAGCAACGTTCCAACAAAATCATGCAAACTCAGCTAATAAATATGCATTAAGCACACTTGCACAGGGGGGTTGCATGTACAAATACTCAAACGTGAATGGCAACAGGCAATATCATGGTGAAAGCCAATAGGTTATGTAAATTGTAAAAAAGAATATGTAAATAATCTTAGGATTGCATTATAAGGAATAGAGTTGTAAAACAGAGTCCTTTTTGTGCTCCCAGCTGAGAGGCACCTTTATTGCCAGCAATAAAAGGTGTTTTATCCACTGTGTACTTCTGCTGCCTTCTTTCCAGTACCCACGTATGAACTGGAAGAGAAGAAAAATGCAAGCAAATCCATTCTGGTAACACTGCTGCTGACCTGACTCTGTTCCTAGTCATGCAGGACAGTGACTCTTTTCTCCTAGCTGTATTCAGGGCCAGAACTTCTAAGAATGGCATAAAATTGGAGGTTTTGCTGAGGTCAATGACAATTGAGCCTCGAGTTTTATAAAAACTCAATCTGAGAATAAGTAACTAAGGGAAGTGGAAGGAGATCTTTTGGTTTTGCTGCTAGCAATATTATCTGGGACAATTCCAGTTCACACGTGGTGGGGAAGGAGAATGTTAAAACTTTGGAGGGGATCAGAAGTATTCTGTGTTTAGCATCAATAAGACCCAAACCAAGCTTCAGACTTCTTGGAATATCAATATACTTGTAGGCATTTAAAAACAGGGTAGGTATTTTTTCCTTTAAAATATGAAAACTGAGAATATCAGTGTTTTCAACTAAGAAGGAAAACTTTCAGGAAAGTCAGTGTGAAATCATGAAACATGTAGTTTTGGCAACTCCACTGTTTCTTTTGATTAGCTGTTTTACCCAAGTCTGCCTTTTACCTACACTTTTCATCCTTCAGCTGCAGGGTAGCGTTTCCCCTACTCAGGACCTCTCATTGCTTTAAATTAAGATCTCAAAAGCACACACTTTTAAGAGAGTGTATTTTTCTCTGCTCTCAGTCAACACTATGGAAAGCAACATTCAGACACTTGGAGTCTTGTGCTTGTTATTAATTGCCATAATGATTTAGAATTCTAACAGCCCTCTACAGGGGTATAAATTTCCACCACTTGAAGCTTTGAGATTACAATAAAACTCCTGTATGCTCACCACTTTTTATGCTCACTAATCATTGGGCAATGATTAATGGGATGACATTTAACAAGTCCAAGTGCTGGATTCTGCACCTAGGATGGAGTAAAGCTGGGCACAAGTATAAATTGGGAGAGGAGTGGCTGGAGAGCAGCCGTGCAGAAAGGGATCTGGGGGTGCTGGTTGACACTAAGCTCAATATGACTCAGCAGTGTGCCCTGGCAGCCCTGAGAGCAAACTGCATCCTGGCACGCATCAAACACGGTATAACCAGCCGGTCAAAAGAGGTGATTATCCCACTGTGTTCAGCATTGCTGCAGCATCACCTTGAGTACTGTGTATCCAGTTCTGGGCCCCACAGTTGAAGATGGATGTGAAGGTCCTTGAATGCTTCCAGAGGAGGGCAACAAAGCTGCTGGAAGGGCTGGAAGGAATGTCCTATGAGGAGTGGCTGAGGACTCTGGGCTTGTCTGGTCTGGAGAGGAGGCGGCTGAGGGGTGACCTCACTGCTCTCTGCAGCTTCCTGGGGAGGGGAAATGGAGAGGGAGCTGCTGATCTCTTCTCCCTGGGATCCAAGCGACAGGACACGCGGGAATGGTTCAAAGCTTCATCAGGGGAGGTTCAGACTTGATGTTAGGAAGCATTTCTTTACTGAGAGGGTGGTCAAACACTGGAACAGGCTTCCTAGAGAGGTGGTCAATGCCCCATGCCTGTCAGTGCCTTAAAAAGAGGCATTTGGACAATGTGCTTAATAATAGGCTTTAACTTTGGGTTAGCCCTGGAGTGGTCAGGCAGTCAGACTAGATGGTCATTGTAGGTCCAAATGGAACTAAACTATTCTATTCTATTCACTTTAAAGCTTTTAACAAACAGCAATGAAAATAAAAAGGAGTAACTGCACCAGCTCAGATAAGCATGTAGGTCCCTGTAACTTGGAACAGAGAAGTCCCTTTGCAGGTGGTCCTTTTACTTAAATGTTGCTTGAGTAAAGCTCCTGCTTATCTTGAGGTTAGAAAGTAGGAATTGGATAATTCAGGAAAGGATGAATCAGTAACTCTTTGTTTCATTGTCGTGTTCTCAGCCTCTACTGACTTCAGGGGGAACTTTGAAAAGTTTAAACCTCTGTACAGCACGGAAGCAATCACTAATGGAATAAACTTTTAGTAATGTAGCATGGGTTTGGTTTTTTAATTCAAGGTGATGAGACCACAGCCATGAGCCCAAGTCTTAAAGTCAAATGCCCTCCACTGGCCATGAACTGATTTTCTTAGTGTTAAAAATAAGGCATTTAGTATGAGAGTTTGTTCGAAGCAAAACTCATGTTTATCTGCAATTTTTTTTTCGTTGTTCATTTGCTGTCTTGCAAAGCAGGTCAAAGTATTGTGAGTGGCTTAAACTACTCCTATGATTCAATAGATGGGGGGGGCAGGGTGTTTCCAAAAGGTTCTTCATTCTGTGTGTCCCTCAGGAAAGAAAGGCAAAAAATTACTATGTCAGGAAAGAAAGCAGAAAACTATTCTTTGGCAGAAAATGGTTATAATCTTTGTGACAGTGTAGCTTAAGGCCCATGCTAAAATCAGGGCCAAGTTATGAAGAAGCTATGCAATATCCTTGTACAAATGTGTCCTTAAAAGCTTGCAACCATGATAGAAAAAGAGAAAATACAGGACATGCCCAAGGCCATAACAGAAAAAAAATCTGTGGTAAGGTCAGGATTTCAACCCAAATTTTATGCGTTTTCATTACCTGTGACAAATGAGACAAAGTCAGACTCTAAGGCGCCCAAGTTCGGTTAGGGAGGGGAAGGGACAGCGGAAGCATGCTTATTCATGCGAACTATGAACATATGAGGACATTCCCCTTCCTGGAGCACTTACGTGACTTTGCCTTCTAACACGTGGCCACAGCTTACTGCCTCTTTTACTACTTCCTTTGCTTGAGACACTCCCGGCACGCAGCTGTCTTAACTGTCCAAAGGACAAGTTTATCACTACAGATCATCTCGCTGAAAGCAAGCAGAAGAGCTCTTCCACTTGTTTACCTGATACATCCTCTGCTGAAAAACAGGTGTGCTTTTAAGGAATTTAGGAAATTAGGAAACGTAAGGGACTTGAGGATGGGCAGTGAGCTTGTAGCCAAAAGCTTATTTTTCATAGCTTATCATGAAATTGATTAATTGACTTCTACAGTTTTTTCTATATGCCAGCCTGATTGGAAATTGTGGGCTAGGAGGTGAAGAACAGACTTGAATCCTCCAGGGTGATGGTTTTAGAGTCACAGCAGCTTAAAAGGTCACAGACCTCAAGCAGTGTGGCAGCTCATCAAATACACCTTTCAGCTTCTACAAATTGATAAGGCTACAGCTCAGGTTTTCATGGGAACCCTATGTAAGTTACCTGCTCAAACCTCACTCAGTGTTTTTTAGTGTTATTATATTTTCTCCAAAATGCGATGGGGATGCTCACCTTTCCTAGGCCCCACGGCAGTTGCACACATGACAACCACAGTCTTCCTATACATGTTGACATCCCCTGAATGATATCAAAGCTCCACACCATGCTGAAAATCACAAGGAATCATTCCTTTGGGGGCCGCTGCCAAGAGCTTTGACCAAACTCCTGAGCTTCTTGTGTCCTGGAGCAGATGGCTGACCTTAGCAAGGGTGCAGCATGCACTCTCTCTGTTCACAGAGCAGCGGTGAGTTTGGCAGACTTACCACTCTCTGCCGCTTGGGCTGGGCTGTAACCGTCCTGGAGACTGCCTACCCAGACAGCTGTTTTCAGCTGTGAGGGCTGAGCTCACCACATGTGAGCCATCTCTGGTCTGAGAGCTGTTTAATAACTGTTAGGCACGCAACTAGAGCCTGTGTGGAGGATTTACTGAGTGAAAGAGGACTGTGCCCTCCTGGGCTGTTATCCCAGCCTGTTAGAGCCTTGTATAGCCTGGGAGATACTTCAGGAGAGAGGCTGCGCAAAGCCTTCTCTCACAGGGGCTTTGGTGTCCTGCCATATTCGCATAACCAGCCTCCTAGACAGCTATACCCACTTGTTACCCTTCTTTGATCTGTTTTGGCTGGCTTTGCCCAGTACACCTCTTTGTGTGTGGATTTCCCCTTTACTGGATGGGGAGGGGCGTAAGGATTGACCAACAGCCTGTCTTGGACTTCGCCAATGCTCTCAAAGGCAGCCAGTGAAACGACCCTATTCTTGCTGTGCTGACCAAGCAGTCATCAGAGTATGAAAAATTCCTGGAGCAGGAGCAGTGGCTGTCTTACATTGTCTGTGTTTAAGTGCATGTTATTTTTCTCATGGATTAAATCTGTTCTTTAATTGTGATTTCTAAAAGCAGGAATGTGGTGGGTTGGGGGTTTTTTCCAGCTGTAGAAGCCAGTCTCCAGAATAACTGGTGAGATGGTTTTCATGGAAAGCACAGGCATGTAACAGCAGATGCTATAAGATAGGATATACAGGACAGTGCAGAAGGGAACAGCCTAAAAACAGTGCTTACAATTTTTCTTTCAGCACAAGCCCTTTCAGAACGGTGCAGAGAAAGGGAGCAAAATCTTGCAAGGTACTGTGAATGGGTATCATGCGTTACAGGACATTTTCTTCTTAGGGAGAGAAGCCCAGCCCCACTTGTGCCATTGGACCCTGCAGTCAGGCTTGTACACCCCTGTGATTGCTGGGGCCCCCTCTGAACAAGCAGTGTCTCTCAGTCCTGAGGTCCTTGGAAATGTGAGTGAACTCCCCAGATCAGGTTTGAGGGTCACAGCCTCAGCTTGGACATAGGACATATGAGGCTGATAGCTGACAGTCCAGCTCTGTAGAAGAAACTTTCCCTGGATCAAGTAACATACTTCTGGCACTGCCAGAAGGCACAAATGTGTAATTTTACCTTCTAATTAAAAAAAAACAGCAAACAAACAACAACAACAAAAAAAGGAAGTCACACTGTTGCCTTGCTGCCACTCTAGCTTGCTTTTTCTAGGAAATGCCATCTTGACATCACTTCTTCATGAGATACACAATCTCCTTGCTCCAGGCTAGTAGTGGTGCCCTCATAGCAAACATAAGCATACAGTTTTTCTAGAGCTTCTGCTTTGTGAGTTTACTGTGTAATACTGAAAAAATTTGTTAAGACACATGGCTTTAAAAGGCTTCTTAATACAGTTGCACATTACTTTCACCAACAAAAGAAATACAGGGTTGCATAAACTGACACAACATTTGCACACTTTTTTGCTGTACCGGTTTCCTGTTAATATTCAGTTTTGGCATTCAGATGGTGACCTTCTGAGATGAGGATAGCTGAAGATGGTTTCTGTGGCAAATTTCTGTGTCTCTCTCTCCTGGGTGGAGACACCTATTTATTAAACTGGAGCTTGCATTATGAAACTTTTGGTGATATTTTGGTGATATTTTGGTGGCAGGTTATTGAGCACCCTGGGAATAAGTCACAATCCTTGAACTTGGAGGTCCATTTTCTAAGTCAGCACACAAAAAGAGGACATGTTGGGTGGGCTAAGGAAAGCATCCCTCAAGTTCCACCTCAGAGTACACTCGGGTCATTTTCTTGCTTTCATTAGTGATATAGTCAATCACACACACTCTTCATAAACACAACTTCTATTTGATACTCTTAAGCTCCTTGCAAGGTGAAGCAATAGAAATCATGAAGAGTGACATCAACAGCTGACTAAGTTCTGGTTTTGTGAAAGGGGGGAGGGAGGGGGTTGGCATACCCTGAGAATAATTCAAAAGGCTAGGAGTGGTGTTAACACCAATAGCTTCATATGAATTATACTTTCTCACTGGTCCAGTGTTTAAAGTTAGTTGCTTTCTCCAAAGTGGATTCTGAGCAGTTGAAGAATTCCAGTCATGTACTTTGTTTTCATTGGCTTTTGCAGTTCCGAAAACAACTTAGAAATAGAAGAAAACAGTTCCAAGGATAACCTTGAGGAACTTCTTCTGGGACAAGTATATCCATAGATACACAAAGAAGAAAACACATAAATCAGATACTGAGGCTGTGGAATTAAAACAAAGGAATCCAGGAAATGCAAAGCTTAAAGTACTGATCTTTCATTGCCTTCCATCCTTTACTGCCTCTTCAGTTTGTTCAAAGGTGGTGTGACAGTGTGTTAATCATCAGCAATTGCTGTACCTATTTTATCTCCCTACTATAATAATAAGGAATTTGTATATAGGCTTTTATGAGACTGAATAGCGTCTGAGGTGGGCAGTTTGGCTCCCCTCTGGAGTGTGGAAGATCTGTGAGTTGCAAAGGCTTAGAATTGGAGGCAATTACCTTTCAAGAAAAAAATTCCCATTCTTGAAGTGGCATCATCATCAAAACATTTCAGCAAAAGAGAAAAGGAAAAAAGAAAAAAAAGGAAATTAGGTTAGCTGCTCTTGCTGTTAAAAACAATGTCAAAATTCCCACTGACTACAACAGAAACACAAACGGGCCTTACAGAGCAGTCATTTCCCCTGAGAGCACAAGATAATAAAGGTGAAGCAACAGTGCTTGAAAGAAAGTTTCAGAACTCTAGGAAATTGAAGAAAGGACAAGTTTAAATTGAATATACAGCTTGTTAATACCAGACTTTCTATGGTGCTACCACTTTTATTCACCACTGTAAGCTCAAGGCATCCAGTTTGTTGCTAGGAAAAAAAAAAAATATATATATATATATAAAAATACTCCTTGGTTTTTAGTGAAAGAGCCAGGCCACACAGACACAGGCAAAATTAAAGTGATTCCTTAAAGATAGCTTAAACATAGATAGCAAAATACTTACTTAACAGGAAGAGGAGAGAAGCATTTGTCTAGCTTGAAAAAACAGTCACTTCATATGGCACACTGGGCTCTTCTGGAGATTCTACATAGGCTTCTGAACAATGGAAATCTAGCCTTACAAAAGCCAACACGCTTCTGAAAAGTGAAATCTAGCCCTACTGAAGCCAACAGGAAAAAAATAAACCCATCTCTTTCAAGGGAAAGACAAGGAAGATGGAATTTAGGTGTTAATGCCTCCTAAAAAATGAAGGCAGCTCTGGAGTAAAATGAAATGTGACCAAAACTATGTTTTCACTGACAATTTTTACATTTTCATTACCTAAACAACTGCCTATCCCTCCCAACCTTTTCACAATGTAAGGAACACTGATATTTTTAAAGTCTTCTAAAAATAGTTTAAACAGCTACTTTTAAGAGATAAGTTCTTCTTTCTCCCACTCATACATATGAGAACATACATACATACATTCTCATACACAGGAGAACAAAAGGCCATATTAGAGCAGGCTGACTTCTAAACAAAATAGTGAAAAGTGGCTGTCTATGAAAGTGTTTAAGCACTGGTTGGATAAAGAAAGCTTTCCTAGTCCTTATCATAGCATGGGATCTATGCTCAGATTCTGTGCTTAGATCCTTTGCCCAGCCAAGGGTATCTTTGAATTGATAATGAGGTATTTTTGAATTTATAATAAGGTATCTTTGAATTGATACTAGCTTTTTGGTTGGGTTTTTTTCCTGGTGTTTTGAATCCCTTTTGAACTGATGTAAATAAGTCCTCTGACATTCACAGGACCCTGTGACAAAGAATGGCAGTGTAGCTGTTGGTTACCACTGCCACCTTTTCTTTGTTTTGAACCTGCCACACACTAGCCCCATGTTCCCTCTGTAAGGTAAGACAGGTGAACAAATGTCCCCAAAGCATCTTTCCCACTCCAATCACTATTCTACCAATCTCTGTCATACACTTATTATGTCATCTTTCATTTATTTTTTCTAAAGGTTTTACACTGTTGTCATCCTTTATTCTATTTTTTCCTGTTCTTCTACATTTTGAAAGGAGAGGAACCAAAGCAGTACCCAGTATTCAAACTGCAGGTGCATTATGGACTTATACAGTGTGAAAATTTTGTTTTCTGTGCTACATTCTTTTCCTAATAGTTCCTAACATTTCATTTGTTTTTGAACTCCACCTGAGCACTGAACTGTGTTTTCATGGGACTAGCTATGACAATGGTCATCTCAGCATCCACTGTTTTGTATGTCAAGTTGTGTGTGTCTCTTTTCCCACATGCATCCTTCCCCATTTATCTACACTGAGCTTCCTGACCTGGTCCTTAAAACATGAGTCTTAGGAGGTCCTTTCACAATTATTCACAACTAGTCCTTACCTTACTATTCTGCATGGTCTAGTGTCATCTGCAAACTTTGTCACCTCTTCCAGACCACTAAGATGAATGCTGTATCTGACATGGGGACTAAGCCTGTCATGATCCACCTTTTTTTTCAAATAGATTTATGCAAAATTTGAACAGTGGGACTGGAGACATGATTCCAGGCTAACCACCTAAGCTGCTTTACATACTCCTGTATGTCTTGCTGAGGCAGAAGATCCTGAGGGAGAAGTTAAATCCATTCTACTGACATTATTCAAGGAAATGGTGGTACACTTGTCCTCCATACCAATTTTCACCAATATGTCTTCCAATTGCCTGAGTATCTCAGGGAATCATGCTAAGACAATGACTTCAAGGTGCCACTGGTGTCCAGATTCAGCTATATGGTACTAAGCACAAGGCAACTGACCTATCTACTCTACTATTCCTGAAGGTGTCAAGCTCCATACTTTCTCTGGAAATCTTACACTGCTGAAGCCAGATTTGTGTTGATGAGCAGAAAACACTAGAAAACACATTTGAATGATGACATAGGTTTCTGGATTTTTTCAGTATATTATCTGCAGACTTTCTCTATGGGACCCAAGTGTTGTTCTGCTGACGCACTGGGTCCCTTTATGGAAAACTAGTGAGACCATGAAAATCAACTTTAAAGTATACAACATTTGCTGTATGTAGCTAGTGGGCAAAGGAAGAAATCCGGATTTTTCTTCTCATAAATGCTACTGTCTTCCAGTTGAAACCATTTTCTGCTCATGAAAGCTAATTCATAGTGTCTCCTATATTCTTCAAAGAATTTTTTCATTATCATTTAAAAGTGCATAGAAGTCAGACATATGTGCACACAGGCACAGAGATGTATATGTATCTATTTGAGAGGCTGGCTTTCAAACTACCTTATATACTGATAGGTAATAGATTCAATAAGGTGAGGCATGATATCAATGACAGTTTTAGTAATTGTAAAACCATGGCATACTGCTGCACTGTAAAGCAGTGATTCCCCTTCCACTTCATAAATAAACAAAGAAAACAAATCTGCTGCCGAGGTAAAGAAATGGTCATGAAAGCTGGAGAAGGTAATAGCAAAAGGACCCCACCTAGACAAAGCTGATACACTTCACACAGCAACAACCTTTGGAATAACCCGGAGCACTCTCTGAAGCCTGGTTATGAATATAGAACCACATGCATTAGAGAAACACTTTACTGACAAGTGTAATATTGTTACGCAGAGAACTGCATGGGGTAGGGTGATCAGTCCTATGCTTTCCTGAAGTTTTTGTCATGCTGAGTATCTTTTGGATATATTCCTGCAATTCCGAAAGCCTTAACTTGCTTACTACTTTGAAAGGGTGGCGTAGTTCCACCATATGAATTTATTTGCTGTGTCACAGTCTGGACTAACAATGCCATGAATATGATCCTTACGAAGCATTTCCCGCTCACTATTTACTAGTAGCCTCAGAGAAGAACAATCAAAGAAATTGTCTGCTATTAAACAGATGCACTGAACCAAGGTTTCTTTCATTTCAGATTTTACATTCCTGCATGCTGTATACTTTTGAAGGGCAAGGAATGGCAAGGTCTCACCACCTTAGTGCTGAATTTTATTGTCACACCTGAACAGCTCTCTACCATTTGGAGAATATTGACAGGAATAACAACATATCCTGAGGTTTTTAAGTTTTCAAAGATGAGAAAATCTATATTCTCTTATGGTCAGCTAAAGTTAAGGATAGAAAGGAAAGTGCATGGGTTTAAGGGTTTTTTGTCTTCCCAACCTAACTGGTCCTGACCACATTCTTAATAATAATCTTTATCCTGATGTTAGACAAAATGAACAGTTCATACTTGGTCAGAAAATTTTCTAGTTTAAGAGAAAAATGCTATACAACATATAGTTCTAAAGAAAAATGCTAAACAAACAAATACCACTCAAAATGCCAGAAGGCTCTGTGATAGGGTTGCCTTGGAACACTGAGAAATGGATGGTCTCTGGAGGCAGAACAAGAGCTCTGAAGACTGAAAAGCTCCATCCAAGTGTCATGTGCTCAAGAAGAAAGGTAGGAATTAAAATGTTTTGAAGTCTCTGTGGTTGGAATTCAATGCAGATTTTTTTCTGCAGGAAATAACACCTTGAGCACTTTAGTAACTGGTCCACTCCATCACCTTTGCTGCCATTATCTACAGGATGAATGTACACGCTGCCAGAAGAGGTAGACCTGACTGCTTTTCTTTTTCCCTATTTATTTGTGCATGCACTGTCACTGTGGGTTAAAGAGACCCAGGGAACTGACCTGGCTGAAGAATAATCTCTTTTCTGGCTAAACCAGTTTTCAGCTGGATCGGTTTCCTGATGTAATTCTTGTGTCACCTGCCACAAAAAGTCTAATGGCTGTCTAAGCACAGGCATAGAAATGCTTCTCGAGTTTGTCATTTCTGAAATTTGCACAACTTTTATGATACAATTAGCACACTATGTGTTGTGTGATATGGAATGTCAGATGTTTTATGATACAGTTCACACAGCACGTACTGTGTGACCCACACCATGTGTTGTGTGTTGTGTGACTGGATTCTTGTGCAGAATCCTTGTGTTTGACAGATATTTGATATATTCATATTGCATTGAATATTTGACATATTCATATTGCATTGAATATTTGACCTCATTTCATATTTTGAGAATAATCTGTCATGTGCGTATATGCACAGATATTGTACTGCTGTTGACGGAAAAGAATTTAGCTTGCAATCGTTGTAGAAGTCAAATAAGGTACAGTCATGGTTTAAGCCCAGCCAGCAACAAAGCACCACAAAGCCGTTCACTCAGTCCTCCCCCCAGCTAGGATGGGATGAGGAGAAAATATAAAGAAAAGCTCATGGGTCGAGACAAGGACAGGGAGGGATCACTTCCCACTTATGGTCATGGCAAAAGACAGACTCAACTTGGGGAAAAAACAAAATCAGTTTCATTTACTACCAATCAAAACAAAACAAGGATAATGGGAAGCAAAACCAAATCTTAACACACCTTTCCCCCATCCCTCCCTCCTTCCTGGCTCAACTCCACTCCCGGTTCTATCTCCTCCCCTGCAGCAGCGCAGGGGGAAGGGGAATGGCAGTTGGGGTCAGTTCATCACACATTATCTCTGCCACTCCTTCCTCCTCAGGAGGAGGACTCCTCACTCTTCCCCTGCCCCATCGTGGGGTCCCTCCCACAGGAGACAGTCCTTCACGAACTTCTCTGGCATGGGTGCTTCCCATGGGCTGCAGTTCTTCATGGACTGCTCCCGTGTGGGTCCCTTCCCATGGGCTGCAGTCCTTCAGGCACAGGCTGCTCCAGCGCGGGCTTTCCCATGGAGTCACGGCCATCTTCAGGGGCATCCACCTGCTCCAGCGTGGGCTCCTCCATGGGCTGCAGATGGGCATCTGCTCCACAGCTCCCCTCCATGGGCTGGGGGGGGACAGCCTGCCGTCTCACCACGGGCTGCAGGGGCATCCCCTCCTCCAGAGCACCTCCTCCCTCTCTTTCTTCACTGACCTTGGTGTCTGCAGAGGGGTTCCTCTCACATTCCAATCCCACCACTCACTGCAGGTTCCCCTTCTTACATCTGTTCTCCCAGAGGTGCTACCACCGTCGCTGATGGGCTCAGCCTTGGCCAGAGGCGGGTCCGACTTGGAGCTGGGGGAGCTTCTAGCAGCTTCTCACAGGAGCCACCCCTGCAGCCCCTCTCCCACTACCAAATGCCTGCCACATAAACCCAATACAGGTACCTATTAGTGTTAATCATAATTCCTTTCTAATTTGACTGATTTTCTCCTACATCAAAAAGGGGCATCATATTAACTTTCTATCCATCAGGCAGTAACCACTGGATTCTGTTTCCTGCATCAAAATTCTGTGAAGATTCTCTGAAGCTCTAAAAAACATCCCATCGCACACTGCCAGCTACTTAGTACTTTAACTGACATTAATCTGAACTTAATCTAGATTTAGAACAGTATGGCACAATGTGTATCATTTTTTATTTACTCAATAACAGCCTCCTATTTTCTCATCCTTCAAACCAAGGGCGGGGGGGGTACTATATATATATATATATATATATATATATATATGGGCAGGAACGGTCAACAGCTTCTTAAGTCTTGCAGAAAATTGTATTTCTAGGTAAGTAAGTAACACATCTTACTTTGCAGGATTGAACTATTGCTTTTCTTCATGGTGCCAATAGTGATAGACCTAACGGTAGTCTGAGATGTCGGGTAACAGTGAAGACCATTCCCTTGGTTTAGCTGCTATCATTAGGTAGATCTGGGCAGCTCCCTGCTTTGGGTGCTAATGAATGGATTTCTGCTTAGCTCTCCAATGCATGAAGAGCCTCGGTGCCTAACTCAAGATTTATCAAATTCCACCCAGAGACACAGTAAGCATTTCTAAGCTGCACTGCACTGTGCCCCACTGCTTTGTGTACACAGCTGAGGGACTGTGTGTATATTAATTATTGAAAGAAATATACGAATTACTGAAGACATAAGCTAAATTGATCTATCTGGCATTAATCAGAGCTAAAACAACCAGAAGGACCTTCTTTGAACTCCTGATTGGCATAGCCAAATGGGAAGTTGTTGAGCGTTGACCATCACAGTCTATCACTGAAGTAAATGCTCATTTTCTTAAGTTCAGTTTGAAGGATGCCTACTGGCAATCTCTTAACACTTGCCATTTATGTAGCATACCAACTGGGAAAAACATCTGTTCTTAGACAAAATGTGACAGAGTGGTTTCTTTCCCTTTACTGCAGAATCAGTATCCATGAAAATTTATGAAGAAATGACAATCAAACGGATAATTTTTTTCCTGATAAAAGTGAGCACAACACTTCACTGTCCCTGCGAGCAGAGATGTTAATACTGTAAAATACACAGTGTATTTGAATTTCAACAGCTGCAGCCTTGTCCTCAGATGAAATTATCTAATCTACCTCTGTTTATACCAGGTGAGGATACTGGACATTTGGTCCATCTGTCCAGTGCTGTGTATATTCATTCATCACTTTCTCACATCTCCAGTATTTTAAGTCTTGTGTCACCAAATACTATCACATTTATGTGTCATTACTTACAGAAGGTAAGGAGAGAGTTTGAACCCCACAATCAGACTTCTTTTAGTTGCTTAACACAGATACGGAACAACCCTAGAAATTATGGCAGGACTTTTCTATCTTCTGCTTTATTCTAATCAGTCTGAGGTTTGGGGTTGGGTTTTGGTTTGGGGGGGGGGGGGGGGTGGGCATGTCCTTTCACTGATTTAACAGTTTGCCTGCCTGATTTTTACTGGATTGGACTGTTGTGATAAATAAAAATAGCTCCGTTTCAGACCATCAATCCCTTAATCAAACCATTACTCAGTACTGTGTGTTATGGATCCACAGATGCACCCTCAAGAGAGTGACATTCTAGCTTTGCAGTGCACAAATGATAGCTTGAGTCATACGTAAATTAACACATAAGACTACACAGCCAATTTAGATTGAAACGGACCCTGGGAGGTCGCTTAGTCCCTGATGACTAGCAGGAAACAGACATGTTTCTCCAGGCTTCTGGGGCGTTTTGAGTGACACTGTGTAAGTAGGAAGTTCTTTTCTTCCAGTGTTTGTTAAGAAATACCTCAAGAATCTGCTGTAGAGATCAAAGGGGGCCATCTTACTAACTCTCTAATACAACAGCTTGTTGTTGGTTTTGCCCCTTGCGTTGAGGAGCCGCACGCCGCGGTCAACGCCCAGGGCGCTGGAGGGCCCTGCGGCCGCTGAGGCAACGCGTACGCACGGCCTTGCCGGCCGCCCCGCGCATGCGGTGAAGCTAAGCGGGACGGATTTTCATCTAAACTTATTTCTTTGTGCAGCAACGGCCATTTCCACAACGGCAGCGACAAGACAACGCGCCGGGACGGCGACACGAAACACTTCCGGGACAGTACAACAAGAACAAGATGGCGGCGGCGGGCCGCAGCCCCTTTCCCCCTTTCCGTCTCCTTCCCGCCCGCTCGCCGGCGTTCCCGACACGCACCGCACTCTCCATCACAGCCGCCCGCTCTCCCTATTGGTGAGAGGCGGTCGCCGCGGGCCGCGGCTGCGTCCGCCTCCGGTCCCCCCTCAGGAGTCGCCGCGCTCCGGGGGCGCAATGGCGCTGGAGGCGCGGAGGATGGAGGGCGACGTGGAGGACGGCGAGCTCTCCGACTCGGACTCCGACATGCCCGGCGCCGGCTCCCCCGGGGACCCGCAGCAGGTGAGGAAGGGGACGGGCAGGCGGCGAGGCCCGGGCTTCAGCCGGAGCCGCGCCACCCCTGGCGGCGGGCCGCGGGCCGCGGAAGGCCCAGCCGGGAGAGGCCCGCTGGGGAGCGGGGAGGGCAGAGCCGGGGCGGCGGTACGGCCCGGGCGGCTGGGCCAGGGGGCCCTTCCCCCGGAGTGACTGCTTACCCCGTACCCGGGGCCCGGGAACCGGCTTGTTCCTGCGGTGCCCGTTCATTTGGGAAAACCGCATGCCGTCGCGGGGCGGGGGGGGGGGGGCTTTTGTTGTTGCTGGGCACTGGGTTTGGTGAGCAAAGGAGAGTGCTCACCGGTACCGCTGGTCGCTTCAGGAACAATGCAAACGAGCAGTTGTAAAAACATATGAAAGTAATGAGTGGCGATTACTGCTTTTACTTGACGTTACAACTCTTTTGCGTCCGTGAATTGTTGAAGAGATGTTATTTTTTTTCCCGGTGTCTCATACTGTTTTCACGTTAGAGTGTGTTATGAAGTTAATGAGGAATTTATGGTGGTGTGCAGGCAGGAAAAGATTTCAAAATAAGATAAATCAGCGTATGACACTGTATGTGTAAGGATTTGGGGTTTTTTTTAGTTATTTTGATTATTTGCAATATAGTTCTGGGATGTGTAACAAAATAAATTATTACAGACGGGGGAGTTAATTTATGGAGTTGTTAGTGTTTTGCATTGGAGAATACCTTTTAAATTAAAGGTTTGTATTTCATAACATGGTAATATAAGTCGAAGACTTCTGTTTTGTGTTTGCTAATAGAAGCAAGAAGAAATGGTGCCGTAATGTTAGTGAAAGCAGCAAGCTTAAAGAAAGAATTTTTATTTCGCCTGAAACTGAAGGAAGAGGTCTTATTTTTAAAGATCACAGGATAGCATATAACTTTATGATAGTAAATTAGTTAGGGAAAAACTGGATTTATGAGTAAGGAAAATGCTTAGTGCGGATTAGCACAGACAGCATGGCCAAAAGTTTCCAGCAATAGGGAATAAGAATTCTGGATTATGTTACCCATGGTGCTTTTGCAGGTTATGCAGTTTTGAGCAGGTTTGGCTTTTGTATTTTAGTTTATCTGTCAGGTGTATGGGGAAACAGCATTTCTTGGATATTTTTACAGCAGTGGGATTTTTTTGTGTAAAGTATGTTGAAACCTTTAGGGATTTTGTCTTAATTAAGAAGCCATAATGAGTCTGGCGTGTCTTGTTGGTTTAAAGGAAGAAAACTCCAGTTCTTCTGGAAGGTAGAAGCTGGTACTGCCCCCAGCTGGTCATGTGCTCTCCTGATTGAACCAGAATCACAATACACTATCAGCTTTTCAAAGTCTGAGCAGCATCCGAGTTTTGTGGGTTTGGGTTTGGGTTTTTTGGTCAATTTTTCATCTCGAGCATCTGGGAAAGCTATTGTGGTTGCATATCACTCGTCTTGACCCCTTTCAGACTCTGTAGAGAAATACTGATTTCTATGCTGTTAAAAAAAACTTCTGGTAAGTTGCCATGGTGGTGGTTTGTTTTTGTTTTTGTTTTTTTTTAGTCTTTCATAGAACTGCTATGCATGTTGTGTCTTTGTCCAATTTGGGAATTTTAATAGCTTTTCTAGTCTTGTAATAATTTTAATTTCAGTCAAGAAAGATTACATTAAGTAGATTAGCAACTCCTGATACGTGTTATCTATAGCAGCCATACACAAACATTCAAAATACAGAAGTTTCATAGGATGCTTCTGTCAACTGTAGTCCAAAAGATGCTCGTAGAGGACTGCCCAAACAGTCATGAGTCAGAATTAAGTTCACTAGCTAACCAAATCTTTGGTGTGACTTGATAGCTCTTTTAATTTACAGTTAAATTAATGGACATTTACTTTTTCATTTCAGAAATCACTTGATGGCAATGATTCAGGTAGACCATTCCAGAGCAGCATTTCATCATGTGCACCAAGTGTTCCTTATCGGACAACCAAAAGCGTGGATTCAAGTGATGAAAGCTTTTCTGAATCTGATGATGACAGCTGTCTGTGGAAACGAAAACGACAGAAATGTTTCAACTTTCCTTCTGCTAAATCCGAGCCTTTTCAGCTTAGCCAGAGCCACCAGAAACAAACTGCTCTAGGTGGCAAGAAGGTCAACAACATTTGGGGTGTGGTGCTCCAGGAGCAGAATCAGGATGCGGTGGCTACTGAACTTGGGATTCTGGGCATGGATGGTAGTATTGACAGAAGCAGGCAATCTGAGACTTACAATTATTTATTGGCTAAAAAGCTGATGAAGGAAGCTCAGCAAAAGGAGGCAGAGACTTTAGATAAAGAACTGGATGAATACATGCATGATGACAAGAAAACATTGCCAGCAGAAGACGATAATGGGCAAGGCTTTCCCAAGCGGAAGAGGCCTGTAAAAGATAGACTGGGTGAAAGACAAGAAATGAAATATAAAGGAAGGTATGAGATAACAGAAGAAGATTCAGAGGAAAAAGTGGCAGATGAAATTGCTTATCGGTGAGTTTAATAACAGTATATCTTCACTTCCTTAAGTATTGGTAAACTGTTGATGGAAAATAAGAGGTGAGGGAAAAGCTTTCTTACTGCTAAATATGTAAGATGTCATACCAGATTACAAAAAGCATGAGTGCCTTATATGTATTTCCAAAATCCTGGGATTAAAATGCAGCATTATGTATGGCTGGTGTCTTGTAGCAGCATCCAGTAATACTGTCTAATTTTTTTTTTTTTTTTTTCAAAAGATCCACCAAAATGGTTTGTTATTTGAGAACAATGGCAAGGAAAAATATTGTTTCTCATGATACAGATTTAGTAGTGGCTTTTTTAGGAAATAGTTCGCAGACAGATTTGTTTCCTTAACCAAGTTGCTGCACAGTTGCCTTTGAGCTGGCACTGGCAGCACTGGACTGATGGTGTAAGGGAGGGCATGACTGCAGTCATTCTCACTTAGATTGACTTAAATTGCCACAGTCGTTTTTCAGTAGTGCAAGGGAAGAAAATTATATGAAACAGAGAACAAGAGTTAAAAGATTTAATGATGGTGAGCTTGATGTTTAAATAAAACCTGGGTTCGTTGATAATTTTTGATTTCTTATGTGTGATACTTAGTATTGCCAGATGTTGGCAATAATTAGACAATTACTAATGCTGTTATCAGTTCTTGGTATCTTCTTACTTATGAATTTGAAAACTTTGAGCGTGTCTCTTGTAATAAACTTTGTTATATTGAGCTTCATCAAAATAGAGCAAAAGCCTCTTTTTTCTGATTGTTTATAGTAGCAGTGGTGCTGAACTGCATCAGTAGGGTTGAGGTTGTACACATCACAGCACTGTTGTTCGATCTGTGCTGTGCCATCAGTGCCTGGATTCATAACCTTTTGTTGTGCTGGCCCACACAGTGAACTGAAATCAAAGAGTTTTTCTGACCATCTTGTGCCATTTTTTGCCCTTTACCTCACTCAGTTCATGGTGCAGTGCACAGCTGCTTGTTAAAGCATGCATACAGGAGGATTGTGCAGGGCCAGAATGAACACTTGGTGGGGATTTGACTGTTTAAGCTGCCACTGCTAGTAACAGAAGGTCTATTTAACCAGCTCTCTAAGGAATGCTAGTAATCTTAAAGGTCTCTGCATCTTTGAGAAACATTTCATTCTCTTCCAATAATTCACAATTTAGAACTCAATCCTATAAATATTTTAAGAAAGCATTTGCTTTCTGGTGCTTTATCATTCATTGAACTCAGTGAGGTTAAACACAAAGTATAAAGTTAAGCAGGTAGGGTAATCCTTTTCTTGATTAGGACAATCGTCACTAAAATGTGAGTTTTAACATTTAATTTCAGGTAACTTCAGTCATACAACTGAAGCAGCTGAAGCTAGCCTGGTTGTTCTAAATATCTGTTCACATCTGTGGTCAAACACCTTCTATTATGCAGTCATTGTAACAAATGCAACTTTATAGCACAGTAATGTCACTTGAAGCAATTGGGCTAGACAGCAATTTTCAAGAAATTTTGGTAATGGTGGTGGTCTGCTGATCTGAAAAGTGTAAAACTACTGAGGTGTAGTCCTTGGGACTGTGCTTAATGAGAAGCTTTGACATTAAAAAATGAGAATTTAGCGTATGAACTCTTGCTCTGGACAGGTGGTATTGATTTTGGGGCTTACGATGTGGGAGTACGTACTTTGGCACAGCAAATTGATGCTGTATAAGCCTCTCCCTTCATGCAGACTGACAATGAAAATTTCTGTATGAGGACATTGTTGCTAACAAAAGAATACAATTTAACTCAGGAATATTGCAACTTTTTTTCTTGTTTGCATTTTATAGGTTATCATAGATTAGTCAACAGACTGATGTCATTTTTATTATGTAGGTTTGTCTGAATGACACATGATACAGGGGAACTTTTAAACTTACTATTGTCTCTGGTTAATGGTTGATTTAACTGTAAAAGGTGCTGTAATTTTAACTGTAAATGCACAGCAGAGTTTTATACTTTAATTTCGGAGATTTATACAGGCCTTTGCAGTTTCTTATTTGGTTTAGTCTTCTACACACCAAAAGAAGAAAAATAATTACTCAATGCATTTTCATTGAAACAAATTTTAAAAACGCAAGCTTCAGAAAAAAACTAGCCCTCAGAAGCTGAGTGTTTTGAAATCTGATTCAAGAAGCCATTGAAACACGTTTAAATGTATGGACTCTTTAATTTTAGCACAGTTTTATGTTCCATGGTCAATTTTACTCGAGAAATTATACTGAAAATAAATATGCTTTTTTTTTCCCTCCTCCCAGGCTTTGTGAGCCAAAGAAGGATTTAATTGCCCGAGTAGTGAAAATAATTGGGAAGAGAAAAGCTATCGAACTGCTTATGGAAACAGCTGAAGTGGAACAAAATGGTGGACTGTTCGTAGTGGTAAGGAAAATGTGATATTGTGGGTTTGCGGGGGGGCAGGGCACACACAACTTTTTACTTGTAGAATATTTATGTAGTACTGTTGCACAGCTTTCATGTTGGACAGGTTCTCTCAGAGTTTCATGGCCTTCCAACTTGCATAATAAATACTAGTGTAACCTTCCAGCAGGATTTGAGTAAACAATGAGATGAATGAACCTGGAAATTGCTCAACTTTTTGTACTGAAATTAGTATCTGATTTGCAGTGATAACATCTTATCTGTTACTTTGCCTCCGTTGGGATCTTTCCCTGACAGACTTAAGAGTGAAGGATTCTGAAGCTTGAATAAAAGCTTATAATGTTAGGATCCAGGTGAAGCCCTGGCATGTTGCTTCAGTAAGTCAGGTGGATGTTTGACAGCACTGACCTATTTTCCGGGTTAATCAGCATGCCATCAGAGATCAACATTCTCAGCAGTGAGAGTTTCTAATGTCACATTTGAAGAGTTAATTTTCAAAAGGGAATCTGTTAGCTTTATTAGAGAACCATTGGCTTGTGTATCAGTAGAGCAAAACTGAGTACTGATTTCTGTTACAAATCGTGGTAAAAATCCTATACTTGATGGTTAGGTTATCAGTTTCTTGGTATGTTTTTGTTTCTATTAAATAATGAGCCTCAGTGCAAAAGTTCAGAAGGAAAAAAGTGGGAGGGAACTAGTAAGTACTTTCAGGCATTTGTTTATAATTTACATCTTTTAAGTTCCATCACTGGAAGTAGAGAGGAGAGAAAAGAAACAAACGAACAACCCAGAACAAAGAAAAAAAAATACCCACCCACCCCCCCCCCCCGCCGAAAGGACACAGCTCCTGGTGGCACAGGTTCCTTTGGCTGCAGATCAGAGTACGGTATTTGAGAGGCAGATCATACTGTTTTTCCTGGGATTTTGTGCTGATAGGATGATAGAAGTATGTGGTGTCTGCTGTTTCAAGAACATACTTAAAAATTGACCTTCTCTGTTCTTAGAACTTTTGTATTGTATTTTACTTTGTTATTTAGTAGAAAAGTATCACATTTAATGCAATGCCAGAGCACTGGAGTAACAGTTCAACTTCATGTACTATGAATGGTAATTGAATAATAGTATGATAATTAGTGCTTCTAATTTACAGAGGTTTCAAAGCTGAGTCCATTCATGATTCAGCATGGCACGTTGCACTGCTGCTGTTACAGTGAAAACTGTTGAAGCATGGAAATAATACGTTGTGGGGAGAAACTTTAAAGTACACGTTGTGTTTCATATGCCTTAGGCAGAAATGCAAAATCCTGCAGATATGCACATAGGTTGTAGAATTGCTGAGCAAAACTGAAAAAAAAAAAACCCTGACACCTACATAATTTTATGGAGTTCATTTTTGACATTTTACTGGCCTTATGTCTTTGGGATGTTCTGAATATTTAACCTAGTATATACATTATTGCCGATAGTTGTGAGAGTAGGTAGAATAGTATTTGCGTTTTGTTTCTTCTCTACCAAATCAGATTTAGTATGTAGTTGAACAGTTTGGTATTATGTTCTAAAGCAAATTTTTTGTACCTTCACAGTTTACCTGTCCAAATGTAGCAAGCTGGTTGTTGACCTTCTCATGACTAGTTCAATCACAAATAAAACATAGCCAGGGTTGTTTTTATGTAATACCTAACACAGCAGAACTTAATTTTTTTTATGCTGTCTCACTACAAAGCATTGTCTTAGATGCTATTTTTATGTCAACACTTACGTATTAAGCTTGTTATTACTAATTTACTCTTTCCCTATTAAGAACGGCACTAGGAGAAGAACACCAGGGGGCGTTTATTTAAACCTGCTGAAGAACACGCCTAGCATCAAAGAAGAACAAATCAAGGTAAACTTGTCAAGAGTGCAAATGATTGTCCAAAGTAAATTTTGGTTTTTTTCTACTAGAAATCTTATGATTGAATCTCTCTCATAACTTCTAGTAAGTTTAACTCTATATTCCAACTTCACATTCAAAATACAAGAAGAAAAAAACAACAAAAAAATTAATTGCCATTCACACTGTACAGAGAAAACACCTTTTATGTATTGCCAGTCACAAAAACCTGTTGAGGATGATGAGACTGTAGAGTCTGAAGAGATAAACATTGGATTTTCCTTAATTTGTATATACCTTACAGCAATGTTATCTGCAGTTGTATTTCTGCATTTGGAGTTCTGCATCGTTGTGCATGGATTGAATGGTGTTCTCTTAATAGAATATTTTTGTTCTCCAGCCGTAGCACCAGGCAGGGTTTCCCATTAAGTCAGATACTGCTCTGAACCTAGTCTGAATTGTTCCCTGGCCTCACCTGTGGTGCTCACCAGATCAGTTTTGTCAGCTTGTAAATATTACTGCCTTTCCTTTTAGGGTATGAAATAGACTGAGATGGTATTTTCTTCATTCAGTTAAAACAACTTGGTTTTTTCATGGTGTTTGCCACTTTAATGAAGTTATTATTAAAAGAATGACTCGTTTATTTTGCATGTAGGTGGCCACAGCTCACTCTGTAAATCGTCCTAGCATCGTGTACTGGGAACTGAGAAAGAAATCAACATAAACTGTGATTGTCTGTTTTATGTTTAAAAAAAACAAAACCAAAAAACAACCGTTCATAGCTTACAGTGGTCACAAAAAGTTGCAAGTTTGATCACTTTACCCCATTACAAAAAAAAATAATTTGCCTTTCTACCCCTCTTGCATGCCCTTGTAACTGTGTGTCTCAAGTGCTTAATGAGGCAGCAGTTTTCACTCAATGAACTTGATTGATGGTAAGAGACATCATTTGTCATACAAACCTGTGGGAAAAGTATGTATAATCCTGTCATCATATATAACTCTCACAGATTTGCATACCCTTAGCACTTGACTGGCAGCTTTTGGGGAGAGGCATGTAGTAGCATTTAGCTCTGCTACATGATATTCTACCCCTTGAAATATGGAGGAAACTTATAACAGTCGTATTTTGCCATAGAGAAGATGTTAATGGGGCTCACAAATGTTTGACAGTGAAGATCATGAGACCTGGACTCAAATTTCAATTGTGGAGGAAAAGTTTTCTGAAGTTGTCATAGAACCTTTGGTCGTATTTTCTCTACAGGTCCCTCTATGGCAGCATGACCCTGTGGTCTGTCACCCATTCCTTCCAGTTTTGTATCATCAGCAAACTTGAATTGAAAACTTAGCGATACATACTTACATACAGTTTGAGATAGCTGAGAAATTATGTAATAAAATTATTAATGGGGCATTTTCCTTAAGTGCAGTCTATCTTCCTACTATCAATAATGTGTATATTAGTTAAATATTAGTGAACGGTATTTGTAATAAAAAATTTTTTTTACTTCTTTATATTTTCTTTAGGAAACACTAGTAAAATGAATATGCCAAACTTTTTTTTGTTTTCTTTCAAGGAAATATTCTATCTGGAAAACCAAAAAGAGTATGAAAACAAAAAAGCAGCTAAAAAGAGGAGAATACAAGTTCTAGGGAAGAAGATGAAAAAAGCCATTAAAGGGCTTAACCTGCAAGAATATGATGATGCATCTCGTGAGACTTTTGCTAGTGACACAAATGAGGCTCTGGCTTCCCTGGATGATCTACAGGAGGGTCATCATGAAGCAAAGATGGAACCTGAAGATGTTATTGAAATTGATAACACTCATGATTTGGAGATCTTCTAGTTACTAATATTCTTGATAACAAAGTCACTATAAAACATATTAAATGAGCCTTTGTTATAATCCCATGGCTTCTTGTTTTCATAAGCTGCAGAAACAGGAACTATTTCATGCTGAAGAACATGACATAATTCTTAGCTAAATTTAACAGCATGGAAGATGTTAATTGTCCTATTAATTGTTTGCTGAGTCCTCCAAAGCTGTTAAGATTTTTCTAGATAACAGCTCTGCATCACCAAGTTCCTTAGGAACTTCTTTTATCCACATGTTAGGTTTAGGAATTAAGGCTATGTTTTAACCAAATACATCATATTTAATTTGCTGAAACTAACATAATCATCAAATAAGCGATGCTTCTCATTACAGTTGAACAGAAAAACAGTATAAAGTTAGTCTTGATATAAAGGATTGTGTGTTCTTAACATGGCAGTGTATTGACAAGAATAGCAGTGTTTATAGGATTAAGACCTGTAAAAACAGATTGGTTTGTGGAATAATTTTAATAGTCAATGACCTTTGAATAACAATCTTGTAAATAAGCACTGTTGAGCAATGTATGTTTTAAATTTCTGCAGCAGTCTAATCCTTCGTATTGTAATAGTGGCTTGAGCTTCTTACCTGTTCTGTCTAAACTTTTTCCATTATTAGACACACACACAGCTTACACAATCTTTTTGTTTGAAAACAAATATAACTGAGTGCTTTCTAAGTAGTGAGATTTTAGTAATCTGTGTTCCCCTCAAGGATCTGTAGACTCTACGTGCAAGTATAAACCCTTTACCTTGCAATTCTTGCTTCCATGCTGCTTCTTGTGTGCATTAGGACAAAGTAATGTGCAGCTTGCAGAAGTTCTGAAGTTTTTCTATGCTGACTCTTAAGAAAACAATAGTGCGCAAAAGATGACTTTTTTACTTGATGCAGAAGACTGTTGTGTAGTTTTTAAGTTCAGTTGAAGACAACTTTTATGTTGAATGTTGTTTTTAATATAACTGAAGAACATGTGTGACACTGGTATTTATGATGTCTAAAATACTTGTCACTAATAAGTTGTGTTTTCTGTGACTAGACTCTTGTTTTCCAGTATAATATATTTCTGAAATATTAATGAATTAATTCACTTTCAAACCCAACAACAAACTTCTGCACATAAATTTTGTTCACCTGGAGTCCTTGGATTTCAGAAGCAAAGCATATCACTAAAACACATTAATGAATTTATAACATTGAACAATTCAGTACTGTCAAGAGCTGGTATTTAAAGGACTACAATATTTGAAGAAAGAGTTCTTAAACCTATAGCACATTCTATTATATGTTTTACTAAATTTAATTGGAGTTTTGACTTTGCATTTTTCTGTTCATGTGCCAGAGCTCCCTATTTTTAAGAAGTTACTCATCAGATGTGAAGCATGCCTTTTCAGGTAGTAGTTGCTCTTGCTGAAATAACAAAAGGTTTTGATTTGTTCATTAACTTTCCTAACAAACCTGTGATGATCAGAGTACTAAACTGATAATTCGTGTAAGCGAAACAGAATTTTGTACTATTTAATTAGTTTGGGACTGTACCATTTGATCCTAGTTTGGAGAACTGCTTGGGAATGTCTAAACAATTTTCTGGATAGAATCAGCAAATTTTAATGGTAGTTTAATTTTTTCATTGTGATGTAATTTGCTGCTGATGAGCACTGTGTATTTTTTAAATCTTGATATTTTTAATGTTGATTTCCCAGGTAAGGGGTACTGAAGCAATGTGTAAAGTCTTCTCTTTAACAAAAGGAAGAGGAAGCAGACTGCCCATTCCTTCCTTCCCATGTCTGACTAACTGGCCTTTGCTTATCTTCTGTTTTTTCTCTCTTTTCTATTTTCTTTGGAACAGAGTCCTTTCAAAGGGAAGCTTGTTCAAAATGATGAGCAACTAGTCTTCATTCATATTACACCAGCGATTTCTTTTTCTTTACCTTTGGCATCAGGAAGATTGCATTAAGCAGCACCAGGTTTTGTGTAGCACTGTAGTGGCTGCAGTCGACCTTTGGTTTATTAGTGGAGTCGCGGCGCTGATCCTCCCCTCTCTGCAGCCTGACACAGGCCCCTGCCCTCTTCTGTCGGATATGTCTGCTTGTGCTGGTGTGTGGTGGTGGTGGCCCGGCAGTGGCCACATGGTGAGTCCGTGTGTGACAGTCTGTGTCAGCAAGCCTTGGGTTGAGCATGGGCGGTGCTGGAGCTGAGGAGCCCAGGGCTTTGGAGTCTGGTGCTGCAGCCACCACAGTTTCCAAAGGGACTGATGCAGTTGTACAAGGGTGAGAAAGAACAGGCTGTGACATTCCTTTGTATTGCTATAGATCTGTCTCTTTTGTCCATATCTGACAGGTTGCTGGAAGGTGTTGAGAGGGATGCAGTGGTGGTCATTTTCATCTTCCTCATCAAAGAGCTTTTCATTCCTCCCTCTGTGTTTTCTTCCCCCCAAACTACTGCAAGAGTAGGAAGCATAGGTAAGGGTAGAGGTTTCCTCTCTTAACTCCCACATACTCAACTTGTTTAGTCTATCCTGAGCTGATACTTGCAGAGATAGCAGCTCTGCGGTGCTGGTTAGTGGACTGTGTCTTGCCTGAACTGGATTGTGTGGGCTGTGTTTTGTCTAGGAACAGATACGCCTGGCTGTTGAGAGTTTTAGTAGCTGATGTTTTACAGATAAAAATGCGAATGTAAGAGTTGGGTTTTGTGTTCTTAAGGTTCTCTGATCGGCAGATGTGATTGAGGCATCATGTTTACTGCAAATGTAGACTGCATACTGCCAGGACAAATCTCCCCCTCCATCCCTTAAGTTATAGCAGGGTAATAAGCCATCTCTGTCTTGCCTGAAGCAGACAGTGAAGATGAGGGAAATGTGCTCTGGTTTGAAAACACAAAGCTTGTTTGTAACCAAAGACATTTTTCTTCCTTGTATCCCAAATTCAAATAAGAAAACAATACTTTTTGATATCACAGGAAAAAAATTTATTAATGATTCGGTTTTATAGTGGATCATGAAATCATCACTTTAAGTATAATTATAGTATTACAGGTTTTTCTTCCCCTTCCAAGTAGATGATCTTATTAAAATGTTTTTATGTCCTCTAGGCTTATTAACTCCTACTTGCCAACATTCTCAAGCAGGCATGGACTGACCTAGTGCTTACTGTGATGCTTTGAAAAGAAGATGTGAAGAATAATTTGATTTTAAAGGTAGTGATAGTGAGATCAGAAAGTGTTTTTGTACTGTATGCAGCTTAATAGTTGTCCCATATTCCCAAGGTGCTGCTGGGTGTCTGGAGCAACTTGTATTGAATCCAGTTCCAAACGTCAAGCCAGACAGCAATGCTTTGCTGTTCTCTCTGTACCATCTTCATAATGCTAGCAGGACATTTTATCCTGAACCTTATTACTGTCTAAACCGTGTCTAAATCTTTTATTCTGTTTTTCTTTATTTTGCTCATAATTTAAAAAGAAACAAACCCAAACCTGTGACTGTGACTCCTTTGTTGTGTTATGAGAAATGGCTAGAGACAGGTAGTTGGCACATGTGGGGTTATTCGTTCTACAGATAGGTTTGTTAAGGACTGTATGGTTTCTGAAAGACCTACGAGGAGCCAAAGAGGGAGAGGAGGGAGAAGACAGCAATAACAAGGTATAAAGGTGATGAGAAAAGTGAAGTAAAAAGATACATTTATTATGACATGTGCTGTTATGGAGAAGTTGAATTCCTTGTATTTTGTCAGAGTAAAGGTGTGGAGAGGTAGAGTAGGTAATAAAGGAAACTCAGTTTTTCAAAAGCATTTTTTTTCAATCTCATAAAACTTCGCTATGGTAACCCTCATTACTTTTCCCCCTTAACTTATGCCATCCTCTGCTGCTGCAGTTTTGACATGGAAGTGTCTGCCAGAGGCATTTTTTTTAAAGCTCAGTTTATTTCAATGTATGGAGGAGAATTGTATTCATGGCTCCAGTGAATATGGGCTTGGTACCCCACTCCTGTGCCTAATTCTTACTGGTCAGCAGCAGGTCAAAGATACAAGTCTGTTTCTGAACTACTGTGGTACTTCAGTGATTCTGGGAATATCCAGTCTTAGAGCCTTTTCCATCATAGTTTAAGGGATTCAAGAATGTGGCAGAGACAATGATTGCAATTTCCCAGGACCACCTCTTAGATTCAGGAGGCAGCTGGAGAGCATGTTGCACAGTGACAATCTTTGCAGCAGCTGTGACCTCTTGATGATTTAGACCTACTGCATCCTATCTCATTCATGACCTGTCAGGCCATAGGAAGTTCTTGCAGAACAAATCTTCCCAAAATTTAGTAAGGACATATTTGAAGCATTCTCATCTCCTTATCTGCAATACTGATAGGTGCCACTTTTTCAGAGCTGTGGAAGGAGGAAGGAACACTCAACTGTGATAGATTTAATATGGCCCAGCCAAATACATTTCTAGAATCACAAACATCCAGACCTAAATACTGACAAAAATGAAAACCATATATCTGAACTTGTAACAGGAGACTCTACGCACAAGTTACATATTCTAGATACTGCCTTTTAGGTAACTTTGGGGGTTTGGGGTTTTTTTTTTTTGCTTGAGCAGAGAGATTCATTTTTCAGTTATTTAAAAAGAAACAAAAAATTTTTCTTATCCTGAAAAATTTTCCCAAAAAGAATTTTTTTCCCCTTGAAAGATCATTTTGTGATTCAGTATATCAGCATTCCTGTTTAAAACATCCTTCCTTTGAAAGGTATTCTCATTTTTCCCCAGAAGTCACACTTTTTTAATTTGCCTCCTGAATTTTTCATTTGTTCTATCAGGTTTTTTTCAAATGATAGTAGAGCTATTTACAGTAATTATGTTTGTTATTTAGTTACTACTGATGAGTTTTGCACTGACGGCCTTCAACCACTGGAATGTCTTTATTAGGCATGCAGAACTTCCTGAAATATATACTGGGGCTCTGGAAGACTGTTCTTGGGCACTAGGAAGGACTTTGCCATGGAGAAGAAAGAAAATGCCTCCAAGAAAAAATAGATGCCTTGGGAAATGTTAATTGCTGATATCCTCATACATTCCCATGTTTCCAGATACTGGGCAACTATGATTACTCTTGCATGCAGAAAACTCATGACCTCCTTTTTCCTCTTATAAACAAGCTGGAACAGTGTAGTATGTAGTGTTTAAACGGCATGCAACATTGCACCAAACTCTTATGTGGACTATTTTGTGTACAAAGAAAAGTCAAAAAAACCTGTCTTAATATTGATCTGCTGTCCTTGATAAAGAATATGAGAACCCAAAATATTTTGGAGTCAAGATTTTGGTGGAAAAGCAGAATGTCCATGTAGATGTACAGGAGATAGGTAGCAGCCCAATTGACGTCTCATTCTTTTTAAGTCCTGATGGCTTTCTTCTATTCCTCCTACATCTGCTGGAAGTGACCCTATTCATTTTTCTTTTGTCCTTCTGGAGATATTATGACCCACCTTACCTTTTTTTTTTAACTTGTTTAAGCAGTTCTATTTCTCTGCCTAACTGATACATAAATAAAATACTCTTAACTCCTCTGTAGCAGGGATAAATTATTCCCAAGCCTACTACAGTGAACTAAGATTTTCTGAAGGACGAATTTCTGATCTAAAGTCCCTGACACCTTTTAAAAGAAAATGAGACAAATGCAGAAGGATTCTTGTGAGCCATCACAGAAAGTGTGCTGAAGATCTAAGTGAAGAATAAGCTGAAGTAAATGAAGGTATAAAATAAATAAGCTCCACAAATTACTACAGTTGGTTCCAGCCATCCAAATGTTTTCCCTGTAGAGCTGTCAGCCCAAGCCAGATGCATATATCTAAGAAGAGGTGTCATTCAGTTTTGTCTTAGGATTCTCTTGCCAACTCCTCATTGTGTAAATACCAAATTGTCAAGCTGGATAGTGGCAAGTGGGAAATATAAAGAAAAAAAATCTTTAATTTTGAAAGGGTTTGAGTATTTTATAAGTTTTCCAGAAAGTGTTTTTAATATCCTGGATACCTGTTGACTTTTGCCTTATGTGATACAAGTAAGTTTGTCTACTGTAACATTTGTCTAGATACTTTATTATTGTCTTTTAAAACATGATATACTAAAGCTTTATTTTAGGTCACTCTCTTGAAAAATATGTTTTATCCCAAGTTACTGTATCTTCATATTCTGTTTTGTAGCATACTAACTCTTAAATCCAATGAACAGGAGCTGGCTTCAAAGCTGTAGGTACTTATTAATTGCCATGAAATACAAAATACAAAATTGTCACAAAAACAAATGAGAAGGGCTTTGAAGAATTCTATATAATTACTATCTGTTTAGTTTTGTGTACATAGAAATACTGATCTCCAAATACCAATTGTTATTTTTCCTCAAGTGGTCTCAAATCCAGACAAGTTGCATTTATATTTACTTAGGAAAATATATAGAATATATATAGCACCTTGTTGTTTCTCCCTGCAGAACTTCTGTCACAGTGGATAAAAATCTATGGTTGATACAATCTTCTCTTCTACAGAAGGCAATAAAAATGAGCTAATGCATCATTGCTATTAATGCTAAGTGAGTCTATTTCCCTGCTCTGAAAATATGTAACATTCTCTTGTTCTTTTTTTATTTGGTTTTGATTTTTAATGCTAATACTTTGAGCTATTTTCTGTGAACTGCTTGATTTCTTATATTATCCAGGTTTTCCCCAATGAAAGGCAATCAAGATTAGTTTCTATGCAAAAACATTACAGTACCTCTCAAAAGACTGATGCTTCAGTAAAGTAATTTGTTAATTTTAACAAAATCTTTGGAGGTAAATTGAACCTTTTATGTGATCGGGTTGTCATTTTGCAATAAATTATTGATTGTATAGTGCTCTATTTTAGTGTTTTCAGTTTGGGATGACTACGTCTAAAGAAATCAGAATGCATACATGTGGAAGGAGAATAGTAGTGTCACATTCCTTTTTTTTTTAAGGTTTACTTATAACTATTATTTTGTCAAAATACTTATAACTGGAAGTATGAGAATACCAAGTTCAGTTATGTGACATTTCCCGCAGAAGTTGTCTGACAGTGTGTGGTACCACAATTTAACATCTCAGTCACTTTCCTCTGAGGATTACAAAATGAAGATATTCATGGGTTCCTTTGATTTCTGATGCAGTTGCAGGCTTTTATGCTCCTAGTTTAGCCAAAAGAGTACAAAGCAGATGAATACCTAAGCACTACAGCGGTAAAGCTGTAATCATCTTTGCACTTTTCAGAATGATTGAATGAAAAGAA
The DNA here is from genome assembly GCF_026419915.1 of Harpia harpyja. Taxonomy (NCBI): domain Eukaryota; kingdom Metazoa; phylum Chordata; class Aves; order Accipitriformes; family Accipitridae; genus Harpia; species Harpia harpyja. The sequence continues at coordinate 64,197,196 of NC_068969.1, forward strand.
GAGGGTGCCAGGCAAGCAGGAAAAGAGGGGCCTTTAGGATTCCCTACCCTTTATAGTCAGGTAACTGAATAAATGATTTTTTTCTTGCGTTACTCTCCCTGCCCTGGCAGTCTACCTCCGCTCTCAAGAATTTTCTGTGCTCAGCAGCTAGCTCTGGCAGTATTAATGCCCCCATGAGTTTCCTGTAGAGAGTTAAAAAGCATGTACAGGACAAGCACCATGACAAGCAGCCTGGCCTCTCGGCAAACCATTTCTATCCTCCCTCCCTTTCTTCCTCGCTGCTGTAGTTTTTATAATTTTTCACAGCAGCCCCCAGGCATGTGAATACACAGCAGAAAAATGATTTTGCATGTAGAAGGGAGACATGAGCCTGCTGCAATTTTCTCTGTAAAGCAACTACATAGAGAACAGAGGAGTGTGTATACAAGACAAGCTTTGAAGTAATTCTGAGTTCAAATTCATAATTTTGTGAGTTCAACAGATGAGATTAAATCAGGCAAGAAAGGGATTGTTCCTGTAATTAATAAATCACTCAGCTGATATCTAAGAAATCATTGTCCCTGCCCAAGAAATTTGTAAGAGTGAAATAAATAAGATACTCCAGAAAGCCCTTAAAAAAGTGACAAATAGAATACAATAAACTAGACTAGAATAGCTCCATTTGGAATGGACCTACAGTGACCATCTAGACCGACTGTCTGACCACTGCAGGGCTGACCCAAAGTTAAAGGCCATTATTAAGGGCACTGTCCAAATGCCTCTTTTTAAGGCACTGACAGGCATGGGCATTGACCACCTCCCTAGGAAGCCTGTTCCAGTGTTTGACCGCCCTCTCAGTAAAGAAATGCTTCCTAACGTCAAGTCTGAACCTCCCCTGATGAAGCTTTGAACCATTCCCCAGGCGTCCTGTCGCTGGATCCCAGGGAGAAGAGATCAGCAGCTCCCTCTCCACTTCCCCTCCCCAGGAAGCTGCAGAGAGCAATGAGGTCACCCCTCAGCCGCCTCCTCTCCCAACTAGACAAGCCCAGAGTCCTTAGCTGTTCCGCATAGGACATTCCTTCCAGCCCTTCCAGCAGCTTTGTTGCCTTCCTCTGGAAGCGCCCAAGGACCTTCACATCCTTCGTAAACTGTGGGGTCCAGAACTGGATAGAGAACAGCACACAATAAACACTCCGTTGGCCTTTCTGGAGCTTTTGGGAGCTGCCAGTTCTCTCTAGGGAATCTTCAGCCTTCGAGCTGTGAACGGGAACTCATGCTATTGCTAAACCATCTCTGTAAAATTACTTGATATGAAGAATATATTTGAAATATTTTATTTTTATGAGGAAATCAGTTTAAATGGGCAAAGGCAGAAATTCTTCCTTCAAGACATAATTACATGCAATTTCAACACGGCCATGTATTCACCATGCTGCAGAAGCTCATAAAAATGACTTAAATATATGCATATGCCTTGACCTTTCAGATCAATATAAAGTGGTTAGTCGTTAACAGTTCAATACACGATACTTTCAGGCTTTTATTTTAGAATACCGTGCAGTATCATTTAATGAACCTTTTTCAAAAGCCTGTAAATGAGAGTTCACTAGAGAGTATGTGCAAGTGTCCTGAGAAAGACGTTCATTGCTGTGTATGTACCAGGTCGTACTGCAGGAAACAAGGCTGCACTACTGCTTTCATTTATTTATCAGGTTTTGATCTTGCACTCAGCAGAAAAGAGAGAAAACATTTGCAGTGAAACAAAATTAGATTAATAAACAATGGTTTACTACTATGCTTTCTCTTCTTGTTCAGAAGAATTTTAGAATTAAAAATGTTGTTGGCATTTGTGAAGTTTTACTGAGGCTGTTTGAGAAAGCTGGTTTCAGAAAAAGTTGGGTTTGTTGCATTTTTTTACCATAACCTGGTGATTAACCCTCCTTATCTGCAGAGTTGTGTTGGGAGGAGTAATTTTCTTTGAAAGATTTCACTACTTCTGGGGGGAGGGGCAGTGGACTTCAAGAGCAATAATGTAAGAAAACATCACCTGTATGTTACCTGAGCCACTTGTATGGCTGTTGCTGTATTCCTACATGCTTTTGACTTTCTCCAGAATATTGCTATTTATGCAGCATTGCGACTGGCCATCATTCCTCTTCCCCATGCAAGTACAACCAAGTGTTTTCTCCAGTTGACTCTAAAGGCAATCAGCCTTCACTTGCAGAATTCAGATCCCTGGGGCATCTTTAAATGTTTCAAATCAATCAGAGCAATGGTTTCTACCCTGTTTATTTTAGAGTATTTTGGAGAGAGAATTAGACCTTCAAGGACGTGGAGCTCAGCCTCACCTGGAAGAGAGCTGACTCCCCCTTGCTGGAGAAAAGGAAAAATGTTAAGGGTCACAGGGCTAAGAGTATTTAAAAGCTGCCAGAGGTCATTCAGGAGGCCTGGGAGAAATTGGTTGTATTTTGTTAAACTGAAAAGAGATATAGGAAAGAGTTAGGTTCAGTGACTCTGGAGTTTCAGGTTGAAGATGTGGGAATGAGACCAAAGTGAGCAGCTGCATCCAGGAAGGAAATCCTCTCCAGATGCCGGATGAAGTCTCTGAATCAAGAATGTGAGGCAGCTAGGAGGAAATCTGGATCTGATGTGTGCTGGGAGGCCAAGCTTCCCCAGAGGAAGAGTAATTGAGGAAACAGCACTCTGTTGTCTAAAATCTGTTAAGGAGGTGTTAGCAGCAGGACCTGGAGCCAAACTCAGTAAGCCCTGTTATAAAGTGACGCTGGGGGCTCACTGAAATCTGAATAGGGGCACTCACCCTTGGCTCAGCATTGACAGGAAAAAAAAAAAAATAGCCAAACGTAATTTAAAAAAATGCTGACAAAGTGTGTCATCTTTCCCCTCCTCTAAGTCTCACTCCTGCCCCAAGCATTTCCTAGCAAAGGACAGGCATGGAAACAGCTTTTTCCTGAAAGGAGCTGGTTGTGTGGTTAAGGTTCTGCCGGTTGTATGTACTTATCAGAGACCAACAGTAATCCTATTTACTTTTAAAAATAAGAATAATAATAAAAAAGGTAAAACATTAATATTGCTTCGTGATTCCAAGCCAGTTCTTTCAAAGCAGTTTTATGGTGTTTGGCTGTAGAGCTGTATTTTTTAACCTTTAAAGCTTACTCAGGTAATTATGCAAGAATTACCAGGGGAGGGGGAAGGAATAATGAGTTTTCTGTCCTAAAGAATGCAGATGGTGCTTTCAAGTTTAAAGATTTTAAAAAAAAAAGGGGGGGGGGTTTAACAATACATTAGGTTTTTAAGGTATCTGTGTTTAAGGTAGTCCCTTTCTGATGCTTGGCAATTGATTCAAAGTGAAGCATGAATTTTATCCCGCACGCTGAATAAAAAAAAAATTACTTCCTTATTCCCTCTTGGTTGTTACTGTACACTATATTTCTCTAGTGTAATATTCTTAGATACTGGTATACAGAGGAGGAGGTGGTGTTTTGCAGTGGCATATTTAGTGGAAATCACAGGCAAGAAAAATAAGCTACATCCTGAGAAGAAAGGCAGGGGAGAAAGCAACAGATTTTGTGGCTTTAGGTCTCTAGTCCAGAAATTGGAGAAGATATCTTACAAGTTCATTATTGTCTAGTTGTATGCATATTTTCAGAACTAAGTCATCTCTGCAAGATGTTGATGCGATTTTTGGCACAAGGCCTGAAAGAATTATTCAGATGTCTTTGAATTTTTTGAACGTGTTGAGCAACTATTTGAGCCTTCAAGAAGGTTGGAAGATGAACTGATTCTTAGAGTTTACAAATATAGTTCTAGAAAGGCGTAAGAGTTTTGTTTTGCAGCCAGCATATCAATATCTCAGCAATTACCTTGTTTGTATTACACTACTTTCTTTATAAGAACCTATAGGAAGTACGTTATCTTTTAAAAAGGGTTTGTTATCAAAAACTGGTTTTCCCACTCACAGGCTACTACAAAGCATAGCACCTTTTATTCATGAGGTAAGATTTCTGTCTACTAATTCTAAAATGCTATTTTATCAGTAAGACTATTAAGTTCTTTTTCAGTACTCTTGTCCTCTTTGCAGCTTTTAACATTGTTTGCCATTTCAATAATGCTTCAAGAGAAACATACAGTATTTTCTTTTCCAAATGGGTGTAGAATCAATTAAGAGCCTTTTATAAAATCCTGTCCTCTGCTGAGCAGGGCAGATCCCATTAAAGTTGGAGTGGATGAGCAGTCATTTATCCCTGGATGGAATTTGGCCCTTTGTGAGATGCCATTTGGAATTAATACCCAAATCTCTTAAACCATGAGGAACTAAGCTTTAGGATTCCAAAAATTCTTCATGTGCAAGGCAGCCAATGATGAGTGCAAAACAATTTTACAATGATGCAAGTAAAAATATTGCCCAGAAGAAAATCAACAGAGTACCTGAAACTTAGGAAGGTGTGACTGAAGAACACTGATTATCTCCTTGTCATGCTTAGAGAAATTTCTAAAATTAATGTAATTCTAAGCGTAATTTTTAGTGGTGATGTTGCCTCAAGCCTTCAAAAAAACTGATTAACAAGTAAGAAGGCAGTGATAGCTTAAAGAAAAAAAAAACCCTAAAACATGAGAAGTGTGATATGCTTGCTATTCAAGGACTGTTTAGATTATGTGTACTTAAGGTAAAGCTTATCTAGTTTAAGATTCTGCTTACAATAGAGGATGCTTAAGGAGTGTTTGGATAATAGTCAAGGCACCAGATAACGGACATTTCAGAGTCACAGACTTGCTAATTAAGGACCTACATCCTCCTTTGGCACTGAGAAACGAGGGGTTGGCAAGAGGAACAAAGACCCTGGTGTCCTCAGATGAGGCATGACCACTAAAGGACAAAAGGAGTAGGGGTATTCTTCCCCAAACAACCACCAAAGATCACCAGAGACCCCGGCACAGGCGTAGAAGACTCTGGGATGATTGCTCAACAGAACAACACGTCATGCTTGCTCAACATAATGAATATGCAAAAGTTAGGCGGAACATATGTATTAGATAGGCGTGGTGTTTTAACTGCAGTGTATAAGTATGGACCGAAAACCTCAGTAGGTGTGCTCGATTGTGGAAATCTTCCACCTTGCACCCTGCACAGAATAAAGCAATGTCTCCTCTCCAAACATACTTTGTGTGTTTCAGGAGTTACTTTCTGATCAGGTACCAGTTAAGCAGGAAACACTGTTGTGGTACATGTAGGGCTTTTACATGCCACTAAGAACCACATGTCCCCTCTGTGTACTCAGTGCAAAAATGAAACTGATTTGCAGAAATTAGTGTAAATGGTGCCTACACATTTGGGACTGCTAAGGTCCAAATTCCCAATGAGACACACACACCGATCGTGATAGTCATAAATTCAGTCTTACTTGACAGAAAACAAAATACAGGAGCATGAATCTACAAGCATACATATAGGGCTCCTTGAAAACAGTTGCTGGTAAAAAAAATTGATTCCCATTACTGAACAAACAATCCTATCCTTAATTTAGCAGCTGAGGGGATGGCTGCTTCTCCTGGGAACAAAGTGGAGGTTCCAGAGAGCCATTACCTTGGAAATCCCACCCAGAGCAGGAACATCAAGAGCTAACAGCTCTTCCTAGCTCTCTCCAAGTACTGGGAGTTGTCCACAGAGGAGACTGTATTGACCACGTCTGGAAGCAGATCTGCATGAAGATGCCTTTCCCTCCCATGCCCACCGCAGGTATTGTGATCCCTGAGTTGGCATGGGAGAGTGTCCAGCTGATTCAGAAACGTATGAGATTGACTGCCGACCAAGCTCATTCACTCTTCTTTCTTGCTAACAGCTCCTGCCCAACTAGGTATGGCTGCACAAACCTTACTGTTTAATCCCTGTGGCTTTGGATCTGACCTTCTGCTTCAGCCAGCATGGCTGCAAGTCAAGCCAATTGCCTGGACCCAAGCTGGGAGCTCTGCCTTACAGCAGGATCAGGCCCTGAGAGAAGGACACACGTGTGCGTAGGAGGATCAGATTTGTACTGTTGATTCTTAGTTTATTTCATCTTAATGCTTGTTCATGCTGGTGTAGTGAGCTGATTTTTCAGAGAACTTGCTTGCTGGATACTACAGGCAAGAACAAAACATGATTTCAGTCACTGAAGGCAAATGGAAATAAATTATTCTTAATTTTCTGTAGTTAACTTTAGGCACTATTGCATCATTTAGTGTGGATGTCAATAAAGGGAAAATTTCAAGAAGGGTTATTTTATGAGCATCGTTATTCTGTGAAAGGTAGTTATTAACAAAATTATAGGGTCAGATCACTCTTACTGAAGTACAGAGGATCTGTACAATAAAGCTCTGCATCCTAGTATAGGTCCTTCTTTCTGAATAATCTGTCCTGTACATACCAATGCAAACAAAGAAGTGCATGTGGTTCTAGGAAGCTTCATCAGGAAGACGTTGCTGGTAAGAGACTCCTTATGCCCTCTTACTTTCTGCTGGCACACAAAAAAGACTGTTTTTAATGATGTTACTGGTAATTTCAAAGGTAGGAACCTGCTAGTAATTGCTGCACCTAGTTCAAGTTCTACTTCTATGCCCTTTCAATGCATGAAGTAATTCTTAGTTTATAGCGAATTCTTGACCAGAAAGGTGTATTACCTATGTACACCTCAATACTAACTTTCTTAGCCAACAAAAATTGATATATTGTCATATATAATAGTAGCTATTTATTACAACACATTCTTTGATGTACGACTCTTTGTATGCATGTGGTGATAGATGTACACAGGAGTTCAGTGACTGCTAAAATCTCTACCAGCAATCCACTGGCTCACAGTAATGATTTCAGAGTGAGAAGGCCTACGTGGGCCCTGCTCCTGTGCTTCTGGGAAGATTGTCTCTCACCTCTGCTTCAGTACATGTAATGGAATTCATTGCGAACGGCTTCATACCCTGGTGAGGCACACCACCTCTACACTATTTAGAACCCACACCTCTGTGAATTAAAGGGTTTTCTGGAGTGCTGAGTTTGGCTTTGTTGTGTCAGCAACAGCGCTCCTGCGCTCCAAGTCCTCTGCTCACGGACGTGTGCAGTCTTCACCGTTCAGACCTCTGCATGCAGCTTAGCTGAGTGATGCAAGATACGCAGTCTTATGCTTCACTCTTCCACCAGCCCTCATCCAGAGGGTTAGAATCTGCATGCAGTTTGAGGTTTTTATTAGAATATAGCTCTGCCTATTAATTACCACTATGAGCCAGGTGAAATTAAACAATACTTCAAGTACTGGCAGAGCCTGCTTAGTAGATTCAACATTTGACTTAAAGAATAATGAATAATAAAATAGTAAAATTTAGGAATATTTGTATCTGCGTTGCTTTCAGGAATTAAGCAGTAGCATGCCAAAATTAAATACAGCCGCAGTAAAAAAATAAAAACCTCTTAATCTTGCAGAGCTGAAATTCTTCTATACTCACTTGCAGTTACGGTGTGGTATTCATAGAGTCCCAGAACTAGAAACTTAGTAGCCAGAAAACATGCTGCAACTTCCTTCTGAAGTTTTAGTGAATCTTTTATTTTGTTCTCAAAAGATTTTTTTTTAAATGGCTACTTAAGTGGTCATATAGTTTTCTTGGCATCCATAATCCTTTCCGCTCCATAACTGAGGGCTACAAATAGCTGGGCTGTGAAAAGACAGTTACAACAGCTTTGAAGACTGCAATTTTTTCCTCTGCCAAGCAAGACTGGGGACACTTTGACAGATATAGCTAAAGCAACAGATAAAAATGGAAGCAGTAATCACTATCAACTTCAGGAGTCTGAAGCAAGCCTCCCTTTTTCTGAATTTTCAGAAATATAAAAAACACATTGAATTTCCGTTAGAGAGAGTACACTATCAGACAATATCACACAGCTAAGAAATTATGTTTATTTTGCATTCTGCTAGCTGCAATTACGACAATGCAAGAAATCATAACTGGCAGAAGAATACTATTGCTGTTGTTGGATATATGTTTATGCATATATCTTGAAATGCTGTATTTATCTCCCTCAATATCAGATCAGAAATACACAGTACTTCTCTGCACTTCCATGTATGCTAAAAAATATAGGACTTAAGATGAAATACTGAAAACCGTGTTTTCTAGCGTATTTTAAATATGTGATTATCTGAGTGTAAGACAGTTTTAACATCACAATTTGTTGTCCTATGATTTGCAATATTTTTTTAGACTTTTGCCTGATACCAAGTTTTAATAGTCAGTCAAACGAACTAACTCTCAGACTTACATTTTTCTGGCCTTGTATGTGAAATGAACACTGATTTTTTTTCCATATTTTAATTATAATACTATTGCAGATTATAATAGTAATTAAACTGAGATTGTATCAATATACTAATTACACAAACACTAATAAAGCAAATCCAAAAACATTTCTGGGATAAGATTGTGATGTAACAATGCAACCTCTTTGTTACCCTGTTGGTGGGCCAGATTCTGCTGCTGTTGAATATACTGGCTTCAACTGAAGAAAAAACATGTTCTGGGGAAGAAAGAACTTACTATCTGATTTTATTTTCAGTGAATATCAAGTTTTTGTGTTGGATTTTTTCCTTTGTATTGGGTTTGCGTGGCAAGGTGTCGCTAGTGGAGGGGGCAATATGGATAGCATATATGATAAGCTGGTAGAAGCTTCCCCTATGTCTGATGGAGCCAATGCCAGCTGGCTCCAAGACAGACCCGCTGCTGGCCAAGGCTGAGCCCATCAGCGATGGTGGTAGCACCTCTGGGATAACATATTTAAGAAGGGAAAAAAAAGTTGCTGTGGCACAGAAACTGCAGCCGGAGAGAGGAGTGAGAACATGTAAGAGAAACAAACCTGCAGACGGTGAGGTCAGTGAAGAAGGAAGGGGAGGAGGTGCTCCAGGCGCCAGAGCAGAGATTCCCCTGCAGCCCGTGGTGAAGACCATGGTGAGGCAGGCTGTCCCCCTGCAGCCGATGGAGGACCCCACACCAGAGCAGGTGGATGCCCGAAGGAGGCTGTGATCCCATGGGAAGCCCGCACTGGAGCAGGGGCCTGGCAGGACCTGCAGACCCATGGCGAGAGGAGCCCACGCTAGAGCAGGTTTGCTGGCAGGACTTGTGACCCCGCGGGGGACCCACACTGGAGCAGTTCATGAAGGGCTGCAGCCCATGGGAAGGACTCACATTGGAGAAGTTCGTGGAGGGCTGTCTCCTTTGGGAGCGACCCTGCGCTGGAGCAGAGGAAGAGTGAGGAGTCCTCCCCCAGAGGAGGGAGGAGCAGCAGACACAAGGTGTGATGAACTGACCACAACCCCCATTCCCCGTCCTCCTGTGCCGCTGCAGGGGAGGAGGTAGAGAAAACTGGGAGTGAAGTTGAGCCCAGGAAGGACGGCTTCACATCCTTATAGAAAAATGCAAAATGCTTAGGAGGAAGACTAGCCAATTGCATTGAAATTGTCTTGCAGTTCACCATATCTTCCCTATGCCAATACTCTATATTAGAAATCCCTTGACCTGTTAAGGTAATCACAGTGCCTAACTCTGAAACATAGTACAGTTTTTATAAGACTTCCTAATGAATAAGACTTTTAAAGAATAACTCTACAACCTAGACGCCAAACTTTAAAATCATAATTACTACCTTGCTAATTTATTTTAAAAATTCTTAAGGCTTTCATATGCCTCTCTGTCCTCAAATGTATAGTGTGAAAACTGGTATTTCTAACACCTGTAACACCTTTAGAACAGACACTGACACTCCTTATCTTCCCACCCACATAAAAGAGGCTACTGGTATAAAACTAAATATAAGGGCATGTCTGCACCTGAAATCTGCTGCATGCTTATTATATTTGCACTGTCATCCACAGCAGCTACTGCAGGAGCAGACAGACTGTCCATATTCCAAGATTTCTGTATTTTCACTGAAGGTCTCAAAAAGCACTCTATTGTTACTCTATTGTTAGGGAATCTGGAACTAAGTTTCTGGTGGGAGCAAAGAAATCTTAATACTGTGCATCAGTCTGAGTCACTCTTCTTGATTAATCCCACCACCACTGTACATGGGTTGTGGTGTTTGGGTTTTCTTGTGTTTTCTTCTGTGAGCTAGCACTGTTGATCTCATGCTTAGGTGGTAAGGAGGAGCTAGTCTGGTGAGCAGGTGATTCATGATGTCAGACATAGATATTTCTCCCACGGCTTTTCTGGGTTTATTCTCTTGAGGAAAGGAGCTCTGACTGGCAAGAGAGCAGCGTATGTGAGAGACAAATAGGCTGTTAAAATCCAGTTTTCTGAAATTCTGTGCTAAACTTGCTTAGAGATGTGGAACACATCAACTACATAAGCACCCACCTTAATGCAGAGAAACCTGGAAACTCACTGTACCTAGTATTACCTGTCAGATACTAGTTTAGATTTAGAGCAAGTGTTTAATTTTCTTTAAGATGTTTAATTTTGCACTGACTCACACTTTCAACAATTTTTTTTCTCTACATCTAAGGGGACGAGATTCTCTTAACTAAAACTTTGAGTTGTGATTAATCAGAGGAATTAATTTAATTAGTCTTTGAAGAAAAAACACCTCAGCTTCATAAAACCAATGACAAGGTCACAGAATTTGGCAACAATTGATGTGTTCTCTAACCATACCCTTACAAAGTGAATCAGAGGAGTTCTCTCACCAGCTACAGCAAAGCACTCTCATGTACTAGTAGGGTTAATACCTCTGTAATTTCTTGGCAAAAAGTTTTTCCCAAAACCTAGTACTTCTGTATAAGTTTAAGGCATCTGCGCTAATGATTGTATTCCTAGCAAGGAGATTCTGTATTTGTAATCTGGTTCATAGCCTGTTCTGCAGAAATGCAACGTTTCTAGTTTTGCACAGTGGTTTTTGAAGTGAGCTTAATCAGATCTTTCTGTGGAGCCATATAATTATCAGCTCCTGCTTCTCCTTTACCATCTGCAGTTTCTTTCTCTGTCCTTTGGGGTTTTGCAGTCACTGTGGGAAGTGACTGTAACTACGACAAATTGTCGTATCACTACATCTCCCCCTGTGGGTACCTCAGCACTGCGCGTAGACTATTCCCTGGACATTATCTCAGCCAAAATCAACCACCCACCCCCAAGTGTGCATTCCTTTAAACATGCATCCCCGCATGGCTTAGGATCTGCTTGAGCAAGGCAAACTGAAGCGCAGTGGTTTCGGTAACGAATACCGAGGAGCACTGCAGTTCTTGCGACGGTTCTTTTTGCTTCTGTCTTTCCTGCGCTGCTTCTCCAGGCTACGTTCCCTTCTCCTCCCCCTGCTCTCATCCACCTTGCAGCCTGTCATAGGCATGCGCCTACAGCGCGGCTGCATCCCAAATATGTTTATTCATCCTATTTTGGCTTCTGCTGGAGGAAGAGATGCCACAGAAATGAAATAAAGTTTTCTAAGAAAATTTTCAGCAGAAATGAAAAATTGAGTTTCTGTTGTACTTTAAACAGTAACTTCAAAGAAGAGCAGATTTTTTTTTTATTTCATTTGCATGCAGACAATATTGATAGCTCTGTTTGAATCCTGGTGAGATACAGTGTAGAATTAATATTTTAAAAGTATTTTTTAGGCACAGCTTCAAGTTATGCATGAGGGTACCCATTAAGAGTAACGCAGTCATACATGAGTTACTACTATACAGAGCAGCAATTAGAAACACATGGATCATGCAGCACTTACAGTTATCTAACTGGCATTATTTTTGCATTCCTGAAGCCAAAAAACTACTATCCCATCTGCTCACGTGAGGAGTCTCCAGATTTTGCTGTCTTTCTAAGCAGCTGCAGACATGCCCGTGCTCTCCCCTCCTGCCATGGCAATACCTCAGGGGAAAAAAAAAAAAATAATCTATTTCCTAGCTGCTTTGTCCCCAGAAGTGGTCTCTAGTCAGCACTAGATAAGCACGGAAATTAACATTTTGGTTGACTTGCCAGAATTACATACTGTAGTATTTATGATGTATGAATGATAACACAGAAAAAAAGGGAATCTCCTGAAAGGGAGTTTTCTCAGCACTGAAGTGTAAACTTAATTGGACTTTAGATCAGGCCCTGGTGTGGTGTCATGGATGTGCAAGCTTGTTTCGTGCTCTGACATTGTGAAAATACTGAAGTTTCACTTGTTTAACATTGAATGTAGCTGATAGGAACAACAGCCCTGTTACATATTGCAGGACCGTAACTATTTTATCTGCAACTCTTGCTGTTACAGAAAAACATTTGTATTCATTTTTTGTTGTTTTGCTCTGCTTCTTGAAAGTGCAGACCACAGCATTTACTCTGACTCTTCTTTAGCAGACATTCCCCAAGTGGAAACAAACAGTATTTTCTGGTAAACACTCAGATTAGGTAATATGAATTTAAAATATTTGTCCATTTCTTCTTTAGAAGGGTCATATTTGAATCCCTGACGTAACTCTCAGAGTACTGACACATTTCCAGAATGTATTCACCGTGATTCTTGTCCACTTTAAAAGTAAATATGGTATAAATACAAATGATTATATACCTTAAAAAAAAGATCTGTTTTAGCAATACAAAGTTGGCAACAGCAAGAACGGCCCATTTACCAGGAATTACAGAATCTATGCCAATTTCCCACAAGCTTTTCCAGATTCTAGAAGTTTGTTTATTTAAATCAGTGTACAATGAAAACCTTTGCTGTTAAATGTTGGAAGGCTTTTCTTTAAAAATGTCTCAGTCAGTGAAATACCTTCCACATTCAGGGGAGGCGAGTCTAAATGTAGCACAGCCTGCTGTGTCTATAAGATGTGCACATGCCCATTATGTACAATTTATGCTGACTGTAAAGGTATTAAATTGTAGCTGTGGCGGTATTTTGAAGCTGTGCTGAAGTACTTGTGATGTACTTCAGAGATCAGCTCTAAGAGCAGTAAAGTGTGTCAGAGTTATACTTACAAACTGAAAGTGTTTTGAGTCAAGTTGTCAGCCACACGGGTTAAACATCACATTCTTTTGTTTTGGTTTGGTTTTCTGAGGTAGAGAAAACACTCCTGGTTCCCTTGGGCAACAGACTGGAGGCAAGGGAGTGTCAGCTCCCAGTCCTTCAGGGCTGCGTTGTGCCTCTGAGCAGTGACCTCTCTGGCTGATTTAATACTAGCACTTACAGGCTATCCTATACAGAGGAAGTATATCACATGTGTGTGCTGTATCAGGCCCAAGCTGCTAAGAGCAAAGAACAATGTTGACATTCAGTTTCACAAGCAAAGTGTCTGACATCAGCCGAGGCACAGTTTGAAGGCCGATTCTTCTCTTACTTTCTTTTTCAGCCTAGTAGAGCAAGATGAATTCAATCACACAAGTAGCAGCAAGAAATCTCAGTTGTAAGCAAATGGCAGGGAAATCTGATGGCATGATTACTGAAGATTAACTTGCTTCAATATGGAGGCTAATCTTGCTGTTGAAACCACACAAAAGATTATCTTTTCAATAATGAGATTTTAATAGATTCAACTATTATCTTTTTTTTTAAATGTATATAGGAAATGCTACATCAATATTAACTTTTTAATTAGGTGGAAGCAACAACCTAAAAACACAGACTGGTGGAAAGTAAGCATGGAAGTGGCATGACATTTTGTTTTTCACTGGGCAATTATAATAAGCAAACTCATCAGGCCAGCCCCTACTACTACAATACTTGTTTCCATCTAATTTTTACTGTATTAGCAAACCTAGTCTGCTAAGTAAGCCCCATCTACTTTCATTTCATGTGATAGGCTGGGAAGCTAAAATGCAATAGTTTCAACAACAAAAAGTTAAAGCTTGAGGCTTTTAAGGAGAAAGGAAGGCCTCCTTACAAATAGTTTGGATTTTAAATACATCCTTTCAGTTTGGGAGGTGAAATGAAACACATCCCACCCATAATTCTTTTGGCAAAAAAAAAAAAAATTAAAAAATGCTTCGCTTCAAGCACACTAACTGCAAAACTAATACTGGGGAGCAGGGAGGGAATAACGATATATATTTTTATAATGAAATGAAAACTTAATGGTTTAAAACCCAGCACTAAATTAAATCCTGGATGTAGACAGATTCAAAGTCAGCACTGAACACCTGCAGAGGGCTCAGTTTGTACAACAATAAAATCTCCCAAACTTTATTTGTCTCTTGTACTGCCTGTGAATACAGATCAGTTCACTCTAGTGCCAGCTGCAGTGTAAAACTACCTTGGGCTATAATCCTACATTGTTGACAATTTTATGTTGCAGCAGGTGCTATAGAGATTTTTTTTTTTTTCCCCATCTGCTACCACTCTTTTTAGCCAGCTTTGCGATTTTTCCAAAGAGCTGGAAAAGAGCAAATTGTAACAAGGGGCAGAGAAGAAAAAAGGAGAAATGGCTTGTGTCAACAAAGGCACCACGTGGGAAAAAGCGGGAGCTCCCTGCTACGGCTAAATTACCTTTAGTTATACACATGCCTGTGACTGGAATACTTCTTTTTCTTCTTTGAGGGGATGCCACTTAACAGTGGAAATTTGCAAAAATTGTTGTGCTAAGCTAACTGAACAGAGAACGAACACCCAGGAACTGAGAAGGGGCAGCCAGCTCCCATAGGGGCGATCTCATGTCCAGTGGAAAACTACTGGGTTTCTGGAATCTCGTCATGGCTCATTTTAGAAGGAACCTTACTAAAAGACCGAGGAAATGTTAAGTAGGGGAAAATCTTAAGTGCCTTCCTGCTGACAAGACCCCTCTACAGAAATTTCTGTGAGAAGGACAGTTGGGTTTACAATCGAGACTTTGAATCATTCACTGTGTTCCCCTTTCCAGTTTCTACTTTCTAAGACCCAGCTAACAATGCCCAGTGGTCCTAATGTAAACCGACCTCCAGAAGATGCAGCCTACTTAATTGTTTGTGAAGGGATAGTGTTGATTTAAAAGCCATAAAAACCAGACCTTCAGCGGGTTCAGTTCCACACAGATGAATGTGGCTTTTTCGTCTTGCACTCCCAGCACCGAAGGATTCATGTTTTTTCCTTGAAGTATTCAGGTTCAACTTGTACTTAAGGACACAATAAACCTTCACGAGCCAGACTAACATCAGATAAGGAATATTCAAACACTAACACCAAACCCGGGGTTGAGCTGAATCTGAATAATTGCAGTTTGCATATTGAAATGAGAGTACTCATCTGAGGCAACTCGAAACCGGGTGCTCAGGCACTCCCCGGATCAGGAGTCACGCACCGTTTTCAAATTACAGCGTGCAGCCTACAGACGAGGGAAGAGTAAATTAGGGACAGAAAATGGCTGGCGAAGCAAAATCGCTTCTTTTCTCGCAGGCAGAAGCCGCACTGCCAAATGCGAGCATCTCCCCCGGGCCGGGAAGTGGCTGGCTGGCTGGCTGGCAAGCCGGCCGGCGGGGACGCCGGCGAGGCGAGGGGAAGGGACGCAGGCCGGCGGCCTTGGGGAACCCGCCTGGTACTGGAGGGGCTGTGGAGGGACGCCCGAGGGGACAGCGCGACGGCCGTCACTCCCCCACCCGCCCCGCCCCGGCTCCGGCTCCGGCTCCGGCTCCCTTTGTCCGCAGCCGCAGGCGGCAACAAAGAAAGGGGCCGCGGCGCCCAAGCCGCCTCAGCCGCGCGGCGCGGCGGGGCGGGGCGGGGCACGGCCGGGCGCGGCCTCCCCCCTCCCTCGCGCGCCGGCTGACAGTTGCGGGCGGTGGCGGCGGGTTTTGAATTTAGTCTCCAGCCGGCGGCGGAGCGCGGCACCCCGCCCTCCTCGGATCGCGATTGGTCGGCGGCCGGTGGGGTGGGCGGTGGAGCCGGAGGGTCGGGGGCGCCGGCCGGCGCAGCTGGGCAGGCGCCGGCCATATTGCATCGCGGCGCCGAGCCCGCCGGTGTCGGCGGAGGAGGTGTCGGTGTTGCACGGGAAGGCGGCGGCGGCGGCGGCGGCTCGGTGCGCGCCCGCCCGCCGGCACGCGGCTCGGCTCCCGCCCCGCCGGTGCCGGCTTCGTTCTGCCGTTACTGCCGCTACTGCCGCGGCGTCTCCCGTCCGGTCCCCCCTCCATCCCGCCCGCCGTTCTTTCCCCGTGGGTCGCGCTTGTCACTCCCGCTGCTCTGCCATGGCGGCCAGCATGTCGCTGGGGCCACGGAGCCGCGCGGCCGCCGCGGCGCACAGCACCAAGCGCCTCTCCCGGCTGCAGGAGAAGGAGGAGCTGCGGCAGCTGAACGACCGCCTGGCCGTCTACATCGACAAGGTGCGGAGCCTGGAGACGGAGAACAGCGCCCTGCAGCTGCAGGCCACCGAGCGGGAGGAGGTGCGCGGCCGCGAGGTCACCAGCCTGAAGTCGGTCTACGAGGCTGAGCTGGCCGACGCCCGCCGGACCCTGGACGACACGGCGCGGGAGCGGGCCAAGCTGCAGATCGAGCTGGGCAAGATCCGCGCCGAGCACGAGCAGCTGCTGGGCAGGTGAGCGGCCACGCGGTCGGGGAGGGCACGGGACGCGGGCAGACACGGATGGGGGGCGGAGGGGCCGGGACCGGCAGCCGGCCTGAGCGGTTGCCGCCTGTCGGGAGGGCGGGGAGAGGCCGCCGGCGGCGGCGGCGGCCCCGGCTTTGAATGAACGAGCGCCAGGCAGCGGCGCTGCCCCGCCCCGCCCCGGCGGGAAGCGGCGGCCCGGCCTCCGCAGCGCCGCCCTGCGCCTGCCGCGCCCCGCGCGGCTGCGGCCGTGGGGAGGGCGCCGGCCGGCGGCCCGTCGCTCCGAAGAGCAAGTCCGCTGGGGGATGCGGTGCTGGCGGCGCCCTCGAAACTTCTCCCGAGCTCACCCTCGCATAACTGAGTTTGGAGGGAGGGCTGCGGGGTTGGAGTCAGGATGCCCCTTCACCTCCCACTCCTCCCCCCTCCCCCGCTCCGCTCCGTGCAGACAGATGACTCTGTCTGTGCGGCTTAAGCTGCTTCAGGATGAAAAATACAGAGTGATGACAGTTTGTATAGTGGCTGTTGCCGGTCTAGGCTTTCGATGTGTCCTTTCCGAAAGATGTTAACTCCATGATACGAAGCTACACGAGTGGATAGTAAGTAGGGTTTACTTAACAAAAAAAAACAAACCTGGAATGTCTGTTGGTTTTACTGGATATTCGGATGTTACAAAAGGTAGATTTGTGACCAGATTCCCTCAAGATCGCAAAATTTATGGCACGGCGCCAAGATCTCCCTCCCCTCTTGCAGCAAACTGATTTGTGCCACTAGATTTTGCACCTTACACATTTGACTTCAGTTGTTTATTTGCTTCCTTGTTTGTGTATACCTGGAATTTGATTTCTGACTGCTGTAGTCTTCCATTAGCAAAAAAGAATCTCCTGTTTGGCCTTTTTTTTGCTAGTTAGGCCCACTTACCATTCTAACTTCAGTCTTGGGATCACAAAGTTTGTCGGTGGATTGATGTTGGAAAAAAAGAAAGGGCAGAGTTGTTAATCTTGCTCTACCATTGTATAACCTGTTAATTTTGATTTTCAGTTAAATACACTCTCAGCCCTGATTTTTCATAATGAGAAAGATATTTCATGTGTGAACTAGCTCATTGATGTTTTCATATGTCTGCAGACAGCTCCAATATCTTTTGGGCTCATGTTACTTAAAAACCAAAAACAAACCATGAGCTTGTAATTCGTGAGTCTAGTCATTCTTGTGGTTACTTCTTCGTGCCACATGAAGGTCTTACATCAAAGAGATTATTGATAGTGACTGGGAAAGCAAGGTGTAGCTGCAGATAGGCACCAAAATGACTTGAAAGTCAAACCAGGAATTTCCATCTCTTAGTGACTTTATGGAGGAAGACGCACTCTTCTGTCAGCTTCTTAGAAGAGTGTAGGTGGAGGATTGGGGTCAAGATGCAACTCGCAGCTGTTAATTTTAGGTAGAGTGCTCTTCCTACAACAGGGCAGCATGGCCTTGGCATGGCCTACTGCTGACTTCATGTTCTTTGAGAAGAGAACAGAACACACAATGCAGGCAAAGCAGTGAAAGACATGATCCTTAGGCATTTCATAATGTCATCATTTAATTGGCAGATAAAAGAGCAGAGCTCTGAATTGCTCCATCCCTCCAGCATCCTACAGACTGGATTAAGTTTCTGCTTTTGGGTAGAAGTGTATCATGCTTTCATCATTTGCAATAGCTGCAAACCAGGGAGAACTGTAGAGCCAAGATGGTACAGGAAAAATCCTGATATGTAACTTGAGCAATTAATGTAGCAATGGTTTACATTGTGAAGTTCGACACAACTGTGTTAACAGTCTTGTTGAACAAGGGCAGTTCAGTAAGTCAGGCTCACTGTTACTGTTGTGTTACTCGGTCTGCTTATGCATCAAGTTTGAGGATAGATTTCCACGGGTGAGGTGAACGTTCATTATGGAGACTTATTTAAGTGTACAGCAGGTCAAAATCCCTAGCTGGACTTGTCTGTATTCTGATTTGTCATGTGAGGTAATGATGCTGTTTAGGAAGCATGAGCTGGTGTTAATTCTAGTTCATTTAGGAAACTCCCTGTTTACATTTGTCTTTGGCAGGCTGAGATTTTGCTGTGGCAGTTTACCAATGCTGAAGTAACATCTGCTCTCCTGTAAAAGGAGACAATGTGGTAAAAGTTAACTGTGAAGGAAATTATGTGTTTTATTGAAGATATTGGTAAAGGATATAATGGTCATTAATTATCAAGTGTTACAGAGTGCAAGCGTTTGTAGTAAGTGTAATTGTGGCAAGGAACTAGTTTTATGCGTTTTTAATATATAAGAGATTATTTCTCTGGCTCTCTTGCTTTGTATCTTCAATTGGTCTTCTCATCTATATTATGAAATGAATTTCTGCAGTGGGATTAGGCAGTAAAATAAACATCAGTAATAGCTTGGTATCAGCCTACAGCTTGAATTACTGTGCAAGCGTGTGGCACTTTGCAGATGGTACCCTGAACAACTACTCAGAAGAACCAGGTTGTGTTAATGTGAGCAAAGTTGTAACAGCTGTTCCAGGGCTTCCCTGTGGTGCACATGTGGTGTGCTGTAATGAGCTAGAGGAACTGCTCTGAGGAAGCTGACTTGAAACTTTTCAAAGCATATTTTCATTATTGTAGGTGATCTCGGGAAGTGAGGTGAAGATTGGTGGCTGGGGAACTGCTGAGCTTTAATCTGAAAACTATCACTGTTGTACTGTAGAGAGACCACCCAGAGAAGTAAGGAGGGAAGTGATTAACTTGTTGCACAATAATTTAAATGATTGAAATGTAAGAATATAACTTAAGTTATCTAAGAGTGTCTTCCATGCAGTGTAGGATGTAACAATGCAAGGAATGATTTGCTGTAGGGTTAAATGTGGTCTCAAATATATGTGGACATGTAATGATAGTAACAGGCAGTGACTTGACATGTATGCAGTGCATGGGTAAAGGTTCTGCCTAGATTGCTGGTTAGAGTCGTGGGATTCACATGGTTGACAGAGCTCTTGAGGAACAGTCACTGTTGAGCAGTAAGTGGCTAGAGATGATGTATATTTAGGGTTGATTTCAAACACTCAGCAACTCGCTCCAGTTAAATAAAATGGGTGACATGAGACAAGTTGAAACCAAGTTACATCTGTTTATTTACAGGAAAGGCAAGCTTGTCCAATTATGCTTATTGTCAAAAAACTGAATGCTTTTAGACAGATGGTTCTTATCTTACTGTAAATCACTTCCTTGCAAAACATAGCCTTACTGTTGTGCCTACCACAGGGTAAAATAATACGGAAAACTGACTGCTAGCTAAACAAAACATAAAGTGTTAATGACTATAGTTTGTTTTTTGATTTTCATATTTCTCTACAACTGGAGTGGAAAACCAGCTCAATGTGCAGTACCATGTAATTTTATATGGATGTAAATATAGGCTGCATTATCATGAATTACAACACTTGCATAGCTGTGTCATGAATTGGCTGAAAACCAATGTTTTTCAAGGAGGATTTGGTTAATGTTGGTAATGCTTAGCTTTGTGGTCTGTCTCTGTAAGTACTGGCAGAAGGGAGTGGGTGGGTGTGGGAGGTGAAAAAAATCACCTGTAGGGTGGTGGCATCCTTCACTTGGTCAGTTTCAAAGGAACTTTAAATTACACTTGAGATCTAGCTACTGACTGAAAGGAGCAGTCTTCCTGCTTACCTTGCATTAGCTTTGTGGTTTGTCTGGCTCCAGAAGGCCAGTTCAACTTACTAAACTGGTAGAAAATTATTTTTATCTTTTTTCCTCTGTGGCTTTTCTACTACATTAGCAAGAAATTTAACAAGATTGGTAAATTCTAGGTTATTTCATGAACCTCAGGGTTGAAGGAAGAAGGGTGATTGATTGCACAACAGCGTGAAGAGGCAGCCTGCCGCTTCCAGTGGGCTATTCAGTGACTTGGCCGTTTTACTGAACTGCAAACCAACCGATGCAGGTAATCTCACCAAAGCAGTGATTGCCCCTTGATATCTGTATTTCAGAGCTTTGAATTAGCTTTAAATGAGCTAGTGCAGGTAACCAGACACAACTTAACCACAGTACCTTATAGTTGTGTGTGAGTTGATTTACTCTCCTTTACAGGTTATTAAGTTTTGGGAATGGTGAGCAAATTAACCTGCTTAGAAACCTGTGCCTCAGCTAGACTGCATCTGGTATGAGAAATTAGCTTGCTTAATGGTGAGCTGGCCACATGTACTGCAGCTGTCAGGGTTATTTGTATTCCTGAGAGTGGCACTGTGGAACACTTACTGCTGCCAGGTTGCTTGAGTGGTTGGAGTGTATTGGGGAAAACTGATTGCATTACTTTGTGTGTGCTGAGCTGTTTCTAAAGTATACATGGCTGCAACTCCTTTACTGAGAGCTGTGCTGGTAATGTTAGGTAGGAGTGAGACCAAGTTCTTCACACTCGGTAGTGTCTATGGGAGTTAATTGTTGTGGGTTAAATTTCTGAAGTGCAAGTTTTCCTTGAAGTACGGTGAAAATTAATAGGAACTGGATCTTTTCTGGGCAGATCCTACTTCCACACTATTTTAAAATAAATTACAGTTCCATAGATAAGAAGACCCACATGCTTTGAAGTCAAAAGAGAGAAAAACAAGCTGCTGCTTTGAAGAAGATGCAACTCAGCAACTATTTCTTTGCTTTTATTTTTCTTTCATGAGCCAAACAACTTGAAGGAGTACAGTTCTGGCTAATTTCTGAACACTACAACAGGAAGGTGTTTGAGGTTTTTTTTTATTTGTTGTTTTGAGATGTAGCTTTGGCTTTCTGTGGAGGAAAAACGTAGGTATTGTCGAGAGGCTCAAGTTCTTCCTAGTAAAAATTACTAGGTGTAAGGATGAAGTGTATGTTGTATACATTTGGTGTTTGTTTTTATAATTCACAGAGGGTTTTCTGATCTTGCTTTGCTTCTTTCCCACATTCCTTTAGTGCTGGGATGACACTGCTGAGTTGCTGAGATTTCATCTGGCTTTCAGCGTTTGAATTGTTGAGCTCCAGTTTCTGTTTTCTTTCCAAGAATGTGTTCGGATGAGCTGTCTCAGACAACTCATAACACTAACAACTAAGAGTGCTTAATTTTAATTCTTTTTTTTTCCCCCTTCTGTGACTTCAGTTGCACTAAATTATACAATGGCTTCACAGCCAATCTTGTTGCAAACAAGCAAGGAAGGTCCTTCAGGTATTACATCAGTCTTAGTTTAGTGGTACAGGTAGTGTATTGGGTTTTAATCATGTTGTTGTTGCTAGTCCATGTTGTATATCTTTTTCTCTGCCGCTCCCAATTGCAAGAGCTCTCTTCTCAGCTGCCTTCCAGTATGTAATTGGTAGAGGTATTTGCATTAAAAAATTAAAAAACCCAAAGTAACTTTAGGGTATGTGGGGAGTCTTCCTGTTTTCAGAGTCCAGGATAATTCAGGGTGGAGTAGGGGGCGGCACGCCATGGCCCTGTGTATGTGCGACTTTCAGGATCCGATTTGATAGGCTTGGTTTCGGCATGAAGTCTTGTGAGAGAGCCTGGGTGAAACAGTTTCTCCATGTTTTGAATAAAGCTTTCTCCAGCAATGATCAAACAACAGAGGCTTAGTGTAAGCCCTTATACTTCCCAATAGGTGATGGAGAGATTTTTATTACAGATGAACCATAGCAAGACACCTTTCCTTCCCTCTTTTTCCTTGTCTGCCGTACAGCTTCCTTGCATGCTGAAGTTCCTATGGGCCTGGATGGGAGGGGAGGGACGGGACAGGACAGAGGCCTCCAGTGAATAATGAAGAGAGCTGGAAGTAGGTACCTATGTGGCCAAAACCTAAATTCTGTGCTTTTGTCTGAGCTGTGGACCCAACCACTGTGAACTGTTGGTTCTAAGAAATGGTTTGTAAAACCCCAGGGAGGGACTGGATAGCGCTGAGCAGCAGAAATGAAAAAAATAGTTGAGTATAGAAGAGTCAGTGCGTGTCACGGGCTCTTGCAGTCTACAACTTTGGTTAACTGTGGTGTTACCCAACAGGAGCAGGATTAGCTAGTGTTAAGTCTGTTATGTGAAGCCTGCCATCTTCTGGCTGTAATGCTATGACATCCAAACATTAATCTTATTTCTACAGATTTTTTTTGCAAGCCTCTATGCACACATCTCTTTTGAGCATGATGTTAATTGTATATGCCTGCATGTAATCTTGGAAAAGCATCTTTTAAATTTGAGAGTCTCTCCTTTTATAAATGTGTGTTGATTTACATTAGTCTCATTTTGCTGAGAAGCATTGCTATTGTTTCTTATAAGCAGTACAGTAATTAAAAAAAGTAGTGAATGTATTAATGCTTTAACACTTTTGAATCTTGTTCTTAAGAATCTTTATCCAGTTTTCAGTCTCTTCAGTTTAGTGTTGTGAATTCTGATTTTTTTCACTTTTGCAAAGAGAAGCGTGAAAACTGAAGAACGTGCTAGCTGTTGTCTTACTGAGCCTGAATCTGTCCATTCCTGTAAAATGTTTGTAGTTTGATTATAAACATCTGGAACTTCTATATGCTACTGCCCTTACTAGACAAATGTAGGTATCCCAGAGAGAAAAGGAATCAACTTGAAGGTGGAAGAGCTTGTGTTACACATTTAAACACAGATGCTTTTGCCGACTAAAAGTCAATAGTAATTTTGATTCCTGACTATGGTTTTCCTTTCCCCTATTTTTGATAGTGGCTTGTTATAGCATTATTTGTGAGTAATTAATTTAGGCTGAAGAGTGTGGGTTTGTGTTTATGTGACATTACTTTATTTTTCTCATTTGATGTCTTTGTTTACATATGCCATTTTAGAGAATAAACCCCTAGAAACTGTTTGACCGCTTGTGTAGACATAAAAACTAATTCGAGTGGTAACTTGAAAAGCTTGTGTGTTTGCTTTCATAAAGACAGACACCTGTACCTCTGCACCAGTGGAGTTCCAGTGGCAGCCCAGACTATTGTATAGACAGGATTTGGGTATCTTTCCTCAGATCTGTGGAACTTTGTCATTATGTATGGTTAAAAGGGTGCTGCAAAGCAGTTCACTATGCTACAGCTTCTGCTTATGGAGGACTGGCTTATAGATAGTTGTCCTGGTTTCAGCTGGGATAGAGTTAATTGTCTTCCTAGTAGCTGGTACAGTGCTATGTTTTGAGTTCAGTATGAGAAGAATGTTGATAGTTGTTGCTAAGTAATATTTAGTCTAAAGTCAAGGATTTTTCAGCTTCTGATGCCCAGCCAGCGAGAAAGCTGGAGGGGCACAAGAAGTTGGCACAGGACACAGCCAGGGCAGCTGATCCAAACTGGCCAACAGGGTATTCCATACCATATGACATCACGTCTAGTATAGGAACTGGGGGGAGGGGGGGGAGGGGGGAATCGCCGCTTGGGGACTAACTGGGTGTCGATCAGCAGGTGGTGAGCAATGCACCGTGCATCATTTGTATATTCCAGTCCTTTTATCATTACTGCTGTCACTTTATTAGTGTTATCATTATCATAATTAATTTCTTCTTTTCTGTTCTATTAAACTGTTCTTATCTCAACCCACGAGTTTTACTTCTTTTCCTGATTTTCTCCCCCATCCCACTGGGTGGGGGGGGAGTGAGTGAGTGGCTGTGTGGTGCTTAGTTGCTGGCTGGGGTTAAACCATGACAATAGTAAACATCAATTTTCAATGAGAAGTTGGTCTGTTAATTGGAAATGGGCTGTTTGCAGCCCAGACAGTGGTTCTGCACAAGTTCCTGAGTGGATAAAAGACAAGGAAGATAATTTACTTGTTTCCACCCTATGGAAAGAGCCTTCTGCTGGGAGAACTTACTTTTTCCTATTAAGATTCTGGTGAAGGTAGGACGTTTTTACAGTCGCTAGCTAAAGAGAAAACAAGAGGTGCCTTTATTAAAGTTTTCCGTTTCCATGTATGCCTCTCAGACTTGTTTGATGCTCTGAGTTTCTCATATATTTAGGCTTCTATAGCCAAAGCAAAATATTAGGTTACTGTTATATCAGATGAGAAAGCAGAACTAAGGAGTTGATTTCAATTAGAGTAAATTAAGACAAGACAAAATATTTTTGTTGGGTGTCTCTCCAAGTTTAGGATTCAGATTGCACCTTGTTTTATTAGTCAGCAGTCTACTTTGGGGGCATTTCTAGACTTTCTTACCACTTTCTCTGATTTATTCCAGCTATGCAAAAAAGGAATCTGATCTTAATAGAGCCCAAGTCAAACTTAGAGAGTTTGAAGCAGCCCTCAGTTCTAAAGAAGTTGCACTGGCCAGAGCCCTCGGTGATAAGAAGAGTCTGGAGGCAGAAGTTGAGGATTTCAAAGATCAAATTGCACAGGTGAGAAGAAATGTTTAGCCATCAAGCTTCTGTCAGCAAATGAGGTGGTTTCATGTGTAATACATCTATAGTAAGAGCTGTCATTCTGGTGAAATACAACTTTGTAGCCAAAAAAGTGACTAGATGACAGTTTTGCATCCAAACTAGAACAAACTGTGGTATACTGTCAACATTGGAAGCAGTACTGACTAGGTGTCTGTGACCTGTACTGTTCAGTTTATTAGTAAACATGAATGGCAGAATAGAGTGCTTTTAAAATTGCAGACTCTGTAAGGGATGGTACTTATGTTAAAGAAAGCAGGTCAAGAGTCAAAACAAATTGTAGAAATGTTTCTGGGGAGAAACTGACTTCACAGATACAGATAAATAATAACTGACAAGTAACAGTTTTTGATTCTCTCTGCCCTCCTTCTGGTTCTGCCTGTGGTTCTCCATCTTCCAGGCATCTGATAGAACAAAGAGGAAGAAAAAAAAAGTCTTGGGCTAGTTTTGTTAACCCTTTGAAACATATGAGTTGTGATCTTAAGCCACACCACCTCAAGAGGATGAGTTGAGGGGACCAGGAGACTGGTATTTGCCATGCAGAAAAACTGAGGTTTTGTAAGGAAAATTGATAAGTAGCATTTTAATGCTAGTTACCAGTGTGAAATACCTAGAACTCACTTGTGCAAGCAATTGCAAAAGAGGAGGGGGGAAGACAGTACTGGTGTAAATACTGGATTTGATTGTCAAGTTCAACCATAACATGTAGTTAGCTGTACTTCTAGGTAGCTGAGGTCATTGTGTTATGTGAGTTCTGCTACATAATCATTGTTGTGTTGATTCTTTTCTTTCTTTTTCTTAAAGCTTGAAATTTCATTAGCTGCTGCCAAGGAACACCTTGCAACTGAAACCTTATTGAAGGTGGATCTTGAAAACCGTTGTCAGAGTCTCATTGAGGATTTGGAATTTCGTAAAAATATGTATGAGGAGGTAAACACTTGAGTCTCATTCACGTTTTTAAAGGGAAGACGGCAACTGGAGGGTCATCCTAGAATACTAAAATAATTTAGGTTGGGAGGGACCTCAGGAAGTCATCTGTTCTGAACTCCCGCTCGGAACAGGGTTTACCTCCATTCTAGCTGGAAGATGACCAGGTTTTTTTATTCTAGGAAAAATTATGTTACTCAGAGCTCTTGTGATAAAATAGCTTCCTGAATCATGTTGTTTCATGTTCAGCTCTGCCCATGGTATTGCAATGTACACATCTCTTGATAGTAATGAGAAAGTAGGTTAGTAATGAGAAAGTAGGTTAGTAATTTCTTGCATAATCCCTTTATGAAAAATAAAGTGGAGACGGACACTCAAACAGGTGCTATGGACTTACACTGCTTTTTAATTTCAGAACTTTCTAATAGGATGCTTTTGAATAATGGAAACAGAAGTTGATTTAGAGCTTTTTCTTGCCACCCTCCCTTTCACTTGTAGTACTTGAGGCTTTCCAGGAGGAACCTTAGAGCAGTAACAAATGTACCTAACCATACTGTCTTTTGTTCTGTGTGCACATTTCTTGCTAGTTGTATTTTCAGCTTTGTTCATGTTGTTTGAATTCTTTTTTCCAGGGACCATGGGCAAGCATACAAATAAATGGGGAAAATGCCATGAGTGAAAGTGACTGTTTAATTTCACAGTACTTTCATTTTGTGCAAGCATAGAAGATGTATTTCTAAAATCTAATCATGTTGAGGTGTATTTGTTGAAAATGCAGACAACTCTCAGAAAGAAAATGTGACTTTACATTCTGATGGTATCCTAGCTCTTATTTCAATGACTGACTATTGCAAAATAAGGTACCATGCAGATCAGACTGGGGAAATGGCCCTGTGTTTCTACTGAAAGTTTCAATGTCAAATAAACTAATCTAATGTTGATCCACAAGGCTAGCTAAAATCTGCGTTGCTATCTGCTCAGTGGATAGTCTTCTAAAACTTGTTTTCTCTTTTATTTACTAAATGTTATTTTATTTTTCTGTTTTTCTTAGGAAATGAATGAAAGAAGAAAGAAACATGAAGCTCACTTAGCTGAGATTGATTCTGGGCATCAAACTGAATATGAATATAAACTGGCCCAAGCCCTTCGTGAAATAAGAGAGCAGCATGACATACAAGTGAAACTGTACAAAGAAGAGCTCGAACAGACTTACCATGCCAAAGTAAGAACACCTTTTCATAGAG
This sequence comes from Harpia harpyja, assembly GCF_026419915.1. NCBI lineage: Eukaryota > Metazoa > Chordata > Aves > Accipitriformes > Accipitridae > Harpia > Harpia harpyja. The sequence goes on from NC_068969.1 coordinate 64,224,291, forward strand.
TTGTCTGATGTACTTTATTTTTGTTTTACTTAATGGAAAGATAGCCTAATTACTTGCATTTCAGAGGATTTTATTATGGAGGTTGGTTTAAAATTACCATGGTTTTGAATGTAAATTTGCATTTTCAGGTCTCACTTTGGGAGCAGGTTTAATCCTCAGGAAGTACAATAATAATAAGAGTAGGAAGCACTGTGTGAAGGTGAACTGTGGGGGAAAAAGTGATTAGTACTGGGATTACTGTGAATTCAAGGAAAGTTCGTGTGTGTCCTGGTTTCGGCTGGGATAGTTAATTTTCTTACTGATAGCTGGTATAGTGTTGTGTTTTGGATTTAGGATGAGAATAATGTTGATAACACACTGATGTTTTAGTTGTTGCTAAGCAGTGTTTACACTGAAGGACCCTTCAGCTTCTCACACCACCCCACCAGTGAGTAGGCTTAGGGGGCACCAGAAGCTGGGAAGAGACACAACCAGGACAGCTGACCCAAACTAGCCAAAGCAGTGTTCTGTACCATATGATGTCATACTCAGGATATAAATGAGGGGGAAAGCTGGCTGGGGTTTGCTGCTTGGGAACTGGCTGGGCATTGGTCGGTGGGTAGTAAGCAATTGCATTGTGCACCACTTGTTCTGTATATTACTTTTCTTACGCCGCTGCCGCTTCGCTTCCCCTCCCGCTGCCGCTTCCCCTCCCGCTTCTCTCCTTCTCTTGCTGCTGCTGCTGCTTCTTACTCTTCTTCCTCATTATCCCTTCCTTTTCTGTCCTATTAAACTGTCTTTATCTCAACCCACAAATTCTACTTTATTTTTCCAATTCTCTCCCCCATCCCCCTGGGCTGCGGGAGCGAGTGAGCAGCTGTGTGGTGTTTAGCTGCCTTCTGGGTTAAACCATGACAGTGTGTAAATATGTATCAACTGTAACATAGTCTTGATGATCAATAAGGTGTCCCATAATTTGTAGAAAACTTACTTCATAATAGGGCTTGCTGAGAATACAGCATCTTGAGTCCTCTGACCCTGTATAAAATGTGTGGAAGTTTTACCATACCCAATGTGTTCTGCTTTTCACTCTTCTAGAGAGGAAGCATACTCAAGCTGAAATCAGTTTTACTTCATAATTTCCTTCCTCTACTATGATTCAGCATTTCTGTCAGGAGGGATCCTGATGTCTCAACTGAACCTGGTTTCTGTGGCTATACTTATTGCAGATAGTATTTTTAAAAACAAGGTGGGATGTTACTGCAGAAAAGTTGGTACAAACTGAATTTATTAGCATAGTTTTCAGTCCTTTCAGTCTTTACAGTCTTAACAGTGTGCTGTTGCTTGTCTTCAGGGCTTCAATCTGACTTGGAAAAACTTATTTAAAGTAAGATCCAGCCAAAAATTTTTTTTATATTTTTTTAGTCTAAAAATCCTTTCACAACTGAGGCTTTCTTGTTCCCTCTCTTCAGGTATACTGGTTTTGTATTTTGGACTCTCTTATTTTAAAAAGTTTTTTTTAGATTCCATTTCATCTGCAGTTACAAGTTCAATAATAAGTCTGTGGTGCTGCTCAAGTGGATGTGGTAGTGTTCAGCAGGAATGATGTAGCCAGCTTAAATAAAATTATTTGAGCTTGAAGTTGTGATAGAATGAAGCAGGAGTGACTAATGGCACTGGTACTGTAATCTGAAAGCACATTACCAGTTTGCTTATGTTGGCTGAAAATTAACAGAAGTTTGCGTGGTTTTTGAGAATTGGTAAGTTTAGCTTCTTCTACTTAAGCCTACTCAAAAACAGTGCTACAGTAATTAAATATATAAAGCTAAACATTGGCCAGCATGAAAACTGAACTTAGCAGTCCAACTTCAGTACTGTCTACAAGGGAAACTTTTAAATTTTTAATCCTAGAATAAATATTTAGAGGAGCTCTTCTATTTATTCTAGGATAGAGCTGCAGAGAGGAACTTTGCAGTTTAGTGTTGTGTGTGGTTTTTGGTAACTCATTTTTCTTTTAATAAAAATTACTTTGAAACTGATGCCTTAACTTGATCTACTGCAGCTTGAGAATGCTAAACTGTCCTCTGAGATGAGCAATTCTGCAGCCAACTCAGTAAGAGAAGAACTGCATGAAAGTCATGTACGAATTGATAATCTGTCTTCCCATCTTGCAAACCTTCAGAAAGAGGTAACAAGCTGTTGTGACTCTTCAGTCTTGCTAATTACTGTTGTTGATTTTTATGTTAAAGGACTTACTAAAAAGTTAAGGGAAAGCATGAATTTGTCTTCTGTTCTGTACTTTTTCAATTTTCTTAATGTCTCCTTTCAACAAAGTTGAATTTTTGTGCAGTATCCTGCTACAGAGTGAGCATTTGAAAGGTGGTTCTGCTTTTGCAGAAACTTTTGTGGACAGATGGGACAATTTTAGACAAGAGCTCTGTATTAAAAGTTCTTGATGTTCTAAGCAATTTAGGTCTGTTCTGTAGTAATTGGACAGTCTAATATAGGATTCCACAAAACAACGTTCGAAGCCAGAGCTGGTATATGTAGTCTCTGTCCATTTGGTGTCTCTTTTCATCCCAGTCTGCACCTAGAACTCTGGGGGGGGGGGGGGGGGGGGGGGGGGGAAGTCATCAGGATTAGGATGAAATGCGAGACTGAGAAAATACATCAAATAACTGTACTTGAGCATTTGTAGAGTAGGGTCTTGAGCAGAAACTAATTATACTAACTATAATTATACTAATTATTATGTCAGATCACAGAGCACATGGATCACACCTGAAGAAGTATGACACAACCTATGACAAGCCATGTGTTCAGTACTAGCATATTTGATGGGAGTAACGTCATATGCACTGCAGTGGAAAATCTAGAGTGAAAATGAGAAATGTTAGGAATTGGTTCTGAAGTGGGCTTTTGTAACTTAATAATCAGTTGAAAATGCAACAAAACAATTTTTTAAAATAAATATAAAATATTGGTCATACTTGGCTTTGATTCTTTCTGCACTACATTTTGAACTGTATTCCTCCTGTACAGTAGACTCTTCTAGGACTTCAAAATTCTGTGTATTTCAGGTGAAGAATATAAATGCAGGGGCTGTTACTTCATAATTTTCCGAATAACTTGGCAGATACTAGTATGAATCTTCCCAGTTTTCCTGTTATATAGGCAAGTTAGTCTCTGGAAAAGATCAGATGATGAGGTTACACAAGAATTGGATTGAGAGTTTGTCTACTTAGATCTTGTTTCTGCCTTTAGATTACCATCATCTTGCTCTTGGTGGGTCAGTCAACACATGTTTCCGAGGGTTTTTTCCTTCTTACTTCAGTTAATTACCTGTGTTCTGTTGCTTACTTGGGAGTGACAGCTAGGTTCAGAGAACTTTCTTCTGAATTTGCAGAGGTATTGGTTGTTAACTTCAGGGCTATCAAAATCAACTTCTGCTAGTTTGACCGTAATTATCCACCAAAACCCCCATTTTGCTGCTGTGGGTTTGCTGCTAGTGATGTCAACCAGTGAAGTTTTAGTTTTCCATTTGCTAGCACTAACTTTACCTTTGTTCTCTTGGAAGAAGACAACTCTCCTGTCACTGATGCTGCTCTGGTTTGAGTTGGCAACACTGAGCTGTATAGTAGTTTCGACTGGGATCTTCCATGTGACACTCAACTCCTTCTATTAAATTCCTTATCTGACTCTTAACATTGACAAGCAGTTACACTGGCTTTCTGCATCAGCCTTTTAGACTGCCTGTTTTCATTGTCTCCTTGATGATGACTTTCTAAGTAGAGTGTCTGCATAGAAAACTTGGTGACTTAACGAGATGAGGTGATTGTGGGGCATTGTTTCCTGTGTCTGTCCTTTAAAAAATTCTCAAGAGACTATCAAACAGAAGAAAGCGTGCTTAGGGAAGGTAAACCTTAAAGCTGTTGTCATTGGCCTTTCTTTGATAAACATTCCATTCTCTATGTACAATATTAAGTTCTACTGGCTTGATGTGATTTTTAAAGTATGTGAGGAATTGGCTTTCTTCACGGAACACCACTGTACTTTCAGCAAGCCTTGAAGGCTTTGATAACAGGCAGACAAGCTTTCTCTGACAACCCCTATTCCTTTAGAGGAACTTCTTCCCAGAATTCAGAATTGGCAGCAGTAAACTGAAGCAGGAAGCAGACATCTGAAAGCTAAAGAGCAATTACTTACCACAGGCTCTGAAGTACACTGAGTGGCACTTTGATTCTGTGTCCTGTCTGGCATGTCTTAAAGTTTGACTCTTAAGCTCATCTTTTCTTGACTGAGTAAATACAGGTGTAGTAACATATCTTCAGGTCTCAGAAAAATGGAGCAGTAGGTGTCTTTCAGAGTATGTTGTAAGTTTCATTGGAACTTAAGGTGTTATGTTTGTAGTAGATGAGGTGGAGAACAGGAAGTTGAATATGGGTGAGTTTGAATTCAGAAAGCAGGGAGGATGCTTAACCTAATGTTTTGAATTCTATGTTGCCTGAATAGCTGAGTGCAAGGAGGTTTGGGTGAGCTTTCCTTTGCACCACTTATGTTTTCAATGCTTTCTAGTCTAGAGCATGGCAAGATAGAGTGCAAGAGCTTGAGGACACTTTGTCCAAGGAGCAGGACAACTGTCGCAAAATACTGTTCGAGAAAGAGAAGGAAATAACAGAGATAAGAAATCTGATGCGGGACCAGCTGAGTAACTACGAACAACTTCTGGATATTAAACTGGCACTTGATATGGAAATCAGTGCATACCGGCAATTGCTGGAGGGTGAGGAGAAGAGGTATGAAAGAATGTAGCACAAATGCTGGTATCTGTGTGCTTTCCTTACTTGTCTCATTTTCTCTTGAAAGGCAGTTCTTACTGTGAATGCGTTCACTAGGTGCTTTACTACAGTTTCCAAGGCACTGTTTGTTTTTGCCCCCTTCTGTCTGACACATTTATTTCTAAGTCTCCATGAGACCAAGCTGCTTGAGTATCAGATCAATAGCTCTCAAGGGAACAAATACAATTCTTATATTAAGATTCAGCACTGAGGACATAATGAATTGTCATTTGTAGGTCTGTTTGGTGCCATGGTTAGTATTCTTTTTTGGAGTTAATTACAGGGTTATTTATTAGCCAAATTAAGTATAGAGTAATTTTAATAAAGTAATAGCTGTTATGATTGCCCAGCTTATCAGCTAGCTGCATTTTCCACATCTGACCCCAGAGTTCAGCAATACCAAGAATTTTTGCCTGATAAGTCACAGTTGTCATTTGAAGTAGTTTAATACTTAACTGTTTTCTGAATGGCATCCTACTGGTCCAGGCTGATTCCTCTCAAGTGTGGGGATGAAATAGCAAAAGCTCTTGTGCCATTGGGTTTTTGCATAAATTTCCTACAATAGCTTAAGTCCCCCTAAGTTTTTTCTTTACTGGTTCCATCTACCCAGGAACGCAGTGTTTAACAAATGCAGGGAGGTGCCTTCATGACCTTAATGTAGTAGTCCATCAATATTCTATGCTCCAAAAGCATTCATCACCTGCTTGACAACATTTTATTCAATTCTCCAAAAAGTACCTAAGGCTTCACTTCTTCACCTAACATGCTTTGTTTACTATATTTCTTTACCTTTTTGCTCTATAATTTTAAGGGAAGAAGAGGAGAGAGGAAGAAAGTTTATAAAAAAGGTGGAAAAAGTAAAACCATGTGTCATGCATATTTCTTCCTCTCTTCAATATAGATTGAAACTTTCTCCAAGCCCATCTTCCCGAGTGACAGTTTCGCGGGCTTTGTCGAGCCGTACTGTGCGTGCAACTAAAGGGAAGAGGAAGAGGATCGATGTGGAGGAATCTGAAGCCAGCAGTAGTGTTAGCATTTCCCACTCAGCTTTTGCCACTGGAAGTGTGTCTATTGAGGAGATAGACGTTGATGGAAAATTCATCCGCTTGAAGAACACCTCTGAACAGGTTTGAAAATGCACATGTATCACAACTTTGCAATGGGCTGATTAGAGGTAGAAGGCAGCCTCAGGACTCTTTCAGCTCTCAGGCTCATGTTGATCCTGGAGCTAAAGCATCCTGTATAAGAGATTGCACTTAAACTAATGTGTCACAAAGTAATCTTTCATACAGTATTCTGGATTGACGATGACTTCTTCCTAATGATTTTTAATGCTTTCCATAGCAATTGTTTTATTGCTAGGTTGCCACCCATCAAAGTGTTAGATAACTCTTCAGAGTTACGCCTTGCAAGCGATCTGTCTGTAAAGCTTTACAGATTACATTGTCACTGACAGGAAATAATGCAAGCAGACATTAGGCTACTTTAGAAGACTTTTAAGAACTTTCTCTGCCTTAAAAAGCCCTGGAAGAAATACCTACTGATGCAAAATAGATGTCTAAATGCAATTAATTGCCTGTGTCCCTTGTAGTTCCATATAGCTTCTCTAAAGCATAGTTCTTCTTCCTTGGCTGCATGCACAGTTTTTAGGAGCCTTCAGTTCCCATACCAAAGCTAGATTATTTCATTCTATAAATAGGCTGGAGTTTGTACTGGGAGGAATACACATATCTATTTATCAAAGGGTACTTCATTTGAGTAATAAGGAAAACTTTTCCTTATGTTGCCCTCGGAATGATGCTGTTATATTCAGTACATTTACACCCTGCCCTCCCTTGCCCCCACAAATTTACTTGTAATTTCTGCTTAAGAAAAAAAAAGTCTTATGCTTTATACAGTTTTGTGAGTCATCACAGGAGGGGTTGGAGTCTGGGGACTACCATTTTTTAAATCCTTTGTCTGGGAGAAGAGAGAATTGAGTATTGTCTCATTAGGACACCAGAATTACAAGACCTGATTTCTTGCAGCCTTGATTTCAGAGAAGGTCTGAGTAATTCTTGCCGCCTTCTGTCCTGTCTGTGCCTCAGCTGTGTGTAGAAGTGTTAGCTGCATTTTTTGTTTTCAGTGTCACGTGGGCTTTGTCTAATGTCATCAGATCCTTTACTTTCACTAAAAGGCAGCTCGTCTTGATGTTTTAGATGACAAAGATCAGTCTGGTTCCAAGTGTCTCAGTCCACTCTAATCAATGAAGAGACAGACAGACAGACTCCTCCAGGTGGTGATACATAAGATTCTTAATTACTTGCCTGGGGTGTTGGCTGAGAGTGCTGACTTCATTTATTGAATGGAAGAAACCGTGACAACCATCTTGGTCCAGACAGCTAAGCATTTAGATGACTAAATTCAGACAAATCAAAGACTACTTCTAGTGAGTTAGGACCTGCTATTTTTTTTCCTTTTTGAGTTTTTCAAGCCTCTGGGATTTCCACCGCCCCCATCCCCCAGTTTGTGTACCACATGAATTTCCCCCTGCTTTTATTTAATTTAGCTACACATACATTGTTCCATGGGAGGTCAAATAGTTCTGTTACCACTAGCCATGGACAACTCATGGTTATTGCACTTTGCCAGGGGTCTAGATTTGAGCAACTGTCTGTAGTGCAGTGTAATAAGCTGTACTTGGGGAATTTTCACAAGTGTTTGGCAGTTTACATATATATAAAAGATAGAAAATACATAAAATCCTCCTTAAGTGTGGTATGTTTTGTTGCAATGACCAAATGAATGTCAGCATCCATTAAGATAAATAAGATTGTTTATTTTAGATGATCTTAACTGGCTGTTTTCAGGCTCCCATGGCAACTGTTTAATGTTTGGAAACAGGCGGGGGGAGAACTTAAAAAAAGATCTACTCTTGGTTTGAAATAGTCATTCTGTAATAATGACTTGTGTATGGTTTTTTCTGTTAGATTTGCTAGTGCTTGTCAAGTAGTTGACAGGCAAAAAATAATTGAAAGGAAAAAATAATGTAGGTCTTGCCCAGGAGTATGTAGTGGGAGGTGGTGTGCATTTGTAGAAACACGTTTTAAGAAGACTGACAGAAATATTTTGTTTTTTAAGAAGCCTGCTTGTTATCCTGTGGTTCAAAAAACGTATTATATTTTTGTAAGAGGATTTTAGTTTTATTTATGTATTTTTCTGGATCAAGGTATAACAAAACTGATGCAAATTATAAACATTAGTTAATATAACATCAGAACTGAAAAGCAGGATGTATTAAACTTTAACTTGCAATAAGAGGTAAGACAAATTTAACTAAAATTATTCTAACTGCATGCTGAAGATCAAGTGATAATAAAACTTTTTACTGAAAATTTTATGTGCCTTATGGCCTTATATATAAAATACCCTACACATGTAATAGAAAATGACTGCTGATGGAATTTTTTTTTTTTTCTTCTTTTCATTAGGATCAACCTATGGGAGGTTGGGAGATAATCCTAAAAATAAGAGACACTTCTGCTAGTTACAGATATACCTCAAGATATATACTAAAGGCAGGCCAAACTGTTAAAGTAAGTTGTCAAGCTTCAGCTGTTCAGTTGAAATGGGCTTTAGGCCAAATTGTGTGTGTCAATAAGACGCAAGGTTTTTAGTTTGGTCCTTTCTACATATATGTTCAGAAAATAATCACCTATATTTGTATTGGGCATTAGTTATATCAATTGCTGGGAAGAAGTTGGACAGAGACATGTTTTTCAGAAACTTACTTTCTATATGGAGGAATAATTTTGACCATGAACAGGTGCATTTACATATTAAAAAGTCTCTGCATTAAAAACATTGGGGTGTTTTATTGTAAGATACTTTGGAAGTAGGTAGGCAGAGACTTGTATTTTCTTAACTGGAGAAGATTCACCAGTGTCACTTAAGTGGAATACATTAACTCAATAAATAACATGGAAATCTATAAGACTAGCAAATAATGCTTGCATGTGACTTCTTTTAACAGATCTGGGCTGCAAATGCTGGAATAACTGCTAGCCCTCCCACTGACCTCATCTGGAAGAACCAAAATTCTTGGGGCACTGGTGTAGATATGAAAGTTGTACTGAAAAATTCTCAGGGAGAGGTAAAGTACCTCAGATGTGTTTAAATTTGTCTTTCTGTGGTGCCATCCCCTATAAAGATGCAGGCAGAACCATCGTTAGGACTTTACACATGAATGCATACAAGTGTTTAGTAAAGTTTTCTTCTTTTGCTTTCCAACCAAGCCTATGGTACCCCTGTCTGTCTTAACTGCAATTTAGGCATGCAATCTATTGAAGTGTGTGAAATTTTTCCCTATATTGAGTGTAAGTAGTAGAAGAATGACTTGTTCAGACACTGCCCTCATGCCAGGAATTGGGCAGTGCCTTAGAATATGTTTTGAGAAGAAAAGGTTTTAGTGAGCTCTTTGATTTGTCTCTTAAATCAGTTTTCCTTAAAACTGTGTGTTTATGAGGGGTGGGGAACGTTACAGTGAAACTCACTTTAAGCAATGAGGTATTAATTCTGGTCAGGTGGGAGTTAAAACTTTGGGTAGGACAGTTGCTATGACATCTTGCAACTGAAAGAAAATATTTAAGTATATTAAAAAAGCAAATTTGGAAGAACTTGATGAGTGTATTGTTAGAAAGACTCTTTTTAATCATTAAGAGATTTAAAACTAAGGTGTTATGAATGCTGTTTATGCATAGCAGTACATGAAAAGTACATAGACAAAATCAGTAGAAGTAGCTTTTCCAACAGCTGGAACTCCCATTTCTCAAAATCTAAGTAGATTAGCAACAGATCTTTAGAGGAGTCAAGTCTTAAAATAAGACTCTGTTGCAGGAGGTTGCTCAGAGAAGCACTGTCTTTAAAACAACTACACATGAAGAGGAAGAGCAGGCAGTTGAGGAAGATGCAGCTGAGGCTGTGGAGGAAGACCTTTACCAGCAGGTATCTTGTTTTACGTTAACAAGGTTATTTAGGTTGAAAAAACGGATATATAAGTAATGAATATTTGGAAAAATATCATACATGTTTGGGTGCAAGTATTCTTTTATTTTTGTTTTGTTTACTGTGTAATTTAATGAAAGCATGTGTTATCAAAACCAGTATAAAAAAAAAATTACTTCACATATTCCCTTGATGGAGACAAGTAGATTTTTCTTAAAACAAGGGTTCAAATCTTAAAGATTTGGGCTTTTTTTTTTTTTTTCCTTAAACTCTGTTCCTGGTAAGATTTCCCCCAGCCCAATTGTTTATGGTAAAGTTTGGCTTAAGCAGGTACACCTAAATTTACCTAAAGTTTTGAGAACTTAAATCTCACATTTTCTCTGACAGAGGGAATGAGAGATTTGAAGGCACTCTGAGAGAAAATGTCTCTTGCATGCTGAAGAAATGCAACTCTGAAGGCAGTGTAAACGTGTGAGCTTGCAGTGACACTAAAATGTTTTGAAATATAAAGGAAAAGACTGAGATGAAACATACTTGATTGTTCATGTTCTTAGTTTTATCCACTGCCTTAGTGTTTTGACCAGTTCTTAAAAAAAAAAAAGGTAACAAACACAAGTTCCTGTAATGCAGTGTTCAAGTTTGCTAATTTGTCTAAAACTTTGCTGCATTTCAGTTAGTACATATCTTAAAGTCAGCTAGAAAAGATAATACAGAACAGTAATTAAGGATGCATATGTAAACAGACAAAAAAATGGAGAGAGTTGGCTGTGTTGGAAATCATATTTTATGGCAACCATGGGTTTTGGCCTATAACTGAATCATAACTTTGTGGCATTTAATATAGGATCGGGTTTTTATTGCAGTTATGCAAAAGTACTGAAGTGCATCCAGCTGCTCTTGTGGTTTCTGGGATTGTATAGTTCAGCTAAAGTGTGTGTCTTAGTAGCCTTACTTACAAAAATGTTATAGAGAGATTAGATTTGTTTAGATAAAAACTCAAGGTACTTGCATATGCTCCCTGCAGTATTCACCATGTGTCTAAACTCAATGATGCTTTTTGACTTGATATCAAATATAATTATTTAAGCTGTGTTTTTTCTGGTACCTGTCCTCCATTATCTCTCATAAGAAAGGATATCTAGCATTCTTTTACTTACAGGGGACAACAGGTTGTACAGCTTTGCATGCTGACTCTTGCTTAGACCATGCCAGGCTAATAATTTCATATATCAAAAATGTACAGTATATTATTTTGAGTTGTTAAATCTTTTACTGCTGGATTTCTCTTTGAAGATGACTCTTTCTATTCATAACAGGCAGGCCCAGAGACATCTAACAGAAGCTGTGCGATCATGTAAACTTCCAGTCAGCCAGGTTCCTCAAATCATGGTAATCCTTGCCTACAGAACAGAGCCATCTCAGAAGCACAATGTATTTTTGTATTTTCTGTATGTAAATTTTTAAGCTGTGAGTCTGATGGCCTTAATTTCCTTTGCCACTGAAAAGGAAGTTTTATAAAAGAAGTATCTAACTTTCTCACAGGATGTGAATTGTTGACTCTGAACAATGTACTGCTTGAAAAATTGTGTCGCTCTCCCACAGATTTATATGCCAGTCTTTTTTTATTGAAACCTTGTGGAATGGAAATATTCCACTGTGTTTTGGGGATCAATTTTCTAGATTACACCACTCTAGACTAGCCAGTTGCTGTTGACCTCTTTGTATTTAGGTGCTGTTGGGGAAGGGGAAGGCATTTTCGATACTATGAATTCTTTTATACTGGAGACTTTTTTTTTTCCTACAGCACAATCAAGCCTATAAAATTTTTTTTATAGGAAAGAACAGCTTTGTTAAAAAAAAAAAACCACAAACCAAAAAAACCCACTTCAAAAAAAAAAACAACCCAACACGACAAAACCAAGTGAAAGCAAAAAAACCACACACACAAAAAAAGAACATAGCCCAGCTATGTTCACGTAAAAACTCAGAGGATGAAGGATGCAGTAAAACTCCTTATTGGTACTCTTTTCGTTTATTTAGATTTTTTATTCTGGAGGAGGATTCGTGTTAAATGTGTTACCTGTGGTGTTAAGATAGTGTAACCAGCTTAAATTTTCTTAAATGATTTTTTAATAAATAGAAGGATGTTTTAATATAGATTGTGTTGCTTGTTTACAATTTGTAGGAACAAAACTAAGTCTTTTAGGGGTCTAGTCTACATTTGTATGGAAAACAATTTGTCAATGTGGAGAGTTTTTCTGTCCTTCCTGCATTAATCTAATGTCTGAAAAAGCTTTGAATAAAGTATTTCTGTTTAAGACGTTATTAAGTAAAGCTTTTGGAATTTCTTCCTAGTGTTTCTTCCTAGAACTGAGTTAAAAGTTGAATGAGTGTTGAATATTTGGAACTGATAGGCTTTGAAGCTGGTGAAACGTAAGTGGAATGGTGGCAATTGACTTATAAAGACTTTTTCTGAATAATGGGTTACATAACCTCATGTTTGGAAAATTAATTCTTTAGAGCTTTATTCAAACTCTGTTGCATAACTATTTCTGCATCATCTTTGCTCATATGTTAATTCTTACTGGACTGGCTTTTACTATATCATACAAGTACCAAACTGAGCAGTTTAAGCATGGCACAATAACATAAATAGAAATTTAGAAACACCGTAAATAGTATCTTTGTCTGGAAGTATTTTCAAATGCATGGCTAGAATTTTGGAAGTTGATTTGGGCTTTTTTCTAGCATTAGTCTCATGACAAATTTAAGACTTTTTAACATGCCTTTCGTCTTGGATAAGTTCCCTTTTCTGGTGAACTACATGGTGACATTTCAACTTTGTGCCAGATGCAGATGGATGAAGATTACGGGGACTGCTTCTTTTGACAGTAATGCTGGCTTAAACAACTGCATGAAACCACAATGTAATACTTGATTTAATTTCCAGTTTATATTTGAGTGTTTACATAGTATAAATATTTTCATGTCTTTTAAGCATGACTCTGTATCCTGTAACATTCTGAATACTCCTCAGTTTGATCTGTAGGAATAATGGCTTTCTATTCATTGTAGTTTGATACCTGTAGGCATACACCATATAAATGAATACATATGTTGTAGGAAACAGTTAATTCCATTTCTTGTTTGTTTTCAAAACTAATAGCACAGGCTAGCAACGTATTCCAGTAAAGACTTGATTGGGCCAGTTAGATAGGACTGTTAATCTCACCGATCAGTAGTAAAGAAAAATACTTTGCATGTAGGAATCGGATACCTAATTCTTAATTCATAGTAGGAACCTGCCAGTATAATCAAGCATTCTTGGTTATAGCTTTTGTAGAGCCTGTTTTTTGTCACCAGGATGATGAACAGTGCTGTAACTCTTACCTGAACGTGTAGCTAGGAGCTGCTACTTGAAACTAATGGGAGAAATGTTGATTTTAGAAAAATTATTTTGCTGTTGTAAGTATTTCTGTAAACTAGCATAAAGAGTGCTGGGAAACACAAATGACCCTTCTGGGGAGTGTGTATGCGCATGTGTGTTCACTCTAACCTTCAGAGTGAAACATCCTACCACCAGGTGGAGATCTTACTATTCAAATATTTTAAAAAAAGTAAAAAATCCAAAACTGCTTACACTTCCCTGTGAGTGCCATAATAATTTTTGAAAGTTTCTGCTTTGTCGAACAGAACAGCTTCTGTTTTCCTACCTCTTCCCCATCTTCCCACGCTGAAGTCCAGAAGTGCATTTTGATTACTGCAAGGTAAGGTGGGCCTTTGGTGTACTGAAAAACACCAGCCTCAAGGTTGTGAAGGTGTATGTGTTGTGCTACTGTATACAGCAAATGCAATACTAATTTTTTTCTCCTCTGTCACACAATGTCCATGAGAGCTCTTGTTCCTATTAATCTGGAGCTGCATTCAATATACACTGCCATGGCTGTTGTGGTTACTGCCATAGTCTACACCAGTCTCGGTGAGAGAAGGCACACTGGTGGATTTGGTAAAGGTAGCTGACAGCTGAAAAATGGCTATATGCGATGTTACGTGAAATGTGTTCATGTTTTCTGGAGGTTGTTAGTCAGGTAATGAGCCAGAGAAGAAGCAAACAATACCCCAGTTAGCTCTGTAGATGTGTTCTACTTGTGATTAAAATTTTGGCAGGTCTTTTTATTACTACTGTTATAGTAATATGTGAAGATTTATTTTTAGGTACATTCAGTCCTTTCTGGAATTGGCAACAGATACGGATTATCATTCTCTGATACTGATCTGTTACACAGTTGACAAGAGCTAGAAATTTTATCATCCTGGAAGGTGAAAACTGTTTAGTAACTTACTGCTTGCAACTAGGCAAACACTTTATGAGAAATGTATCTGCTCAAATACTCTGATTTTCACAGGAATGAATGTAAGAATCTGTTTAGGAAACAAGTGGTTTGACTTGTAGAGCACTAGTATTGTATGATGAACACTCTTGAGGCAAGGTATGCATTCCTGTCAGCTGGTCCTATTTCTATAGTTGATTTTGGGGTCTGTTCACAGCAAAAGCAGCAAACCTGTAAACTGCATTCTTTGTTTATAGTGGACAAGTTCATTAATAAACCCCAGTGTAATCAACGGTAGCCCTGTGGTACAAATTACTTTACACAGCATAGTCAACTGTAGCTCTATGCTACAAATTGTGTTATGCCTATGACTTCTTTATCCCTGCTGCATATACATGCATCATATTTGCCCAAGCAGACAGCAAAATATAGAAAGAGAAATGCACATGTAAATAATATAAATACCTGTTCTATTCAAGATTTGTCTGCTTCTGTAAAAAAAGCAATTTTAAATGTTGGTCTTAAATTTTCATGGAGAAATTTGACTGTATTATCAGTGTATCATTTTGATACAAATCTGAGGGTTTCTGGAGTGAAAAGGATGTTTTACAGGAAAACTCCAAATCTGTGAAACAGTGCCTTTTATATTGATACTGCACTGTAAGCAGTATAGGTACTTGCAGTAGAAAAAAGACTGCTGTTTTTGCGGAAATGCCTGCATTGTAAATTGACTATGAAGTATTTTTCTCCAGGCAAAGAAAGTAAGTAGTTGATGGGGAATAAAAGCTCTTTAAAGCTCTTATCCCAAACAGGACAACTAGTACTAACTGGTGATTTTTATAAAGGGAATGGAGGCTATGTCTGATGGATGTGAATGCTTATTTAGCCTTTCCTGGTATGGTGGTTAACCTCAAGGAAACACGGGGGCACTTAATTATTTATAATATTCAACTAGACCCATCATAGGATTATGGCAAAAGTTCGCTATTTTATCTCAGGTTTTGCTTGGTGTGCATTTATCGCTCTGAGTACTTTGCTGCTCTCCTCTGGTTTCCTTTTATGGGTTTGCATAAATACAGGACTTGTTCTCTGATTAACCCTGAAGAAAGAAAAGTTAAATTTGGTGGCATCAATAAAGGCACATTTCAGTGTAAGCTGATTGTTTGATAGGATTTTCCCACAGTTATCAATTAACTCTTGGATGTGAATTTTCATAGCGGGTTTGACTGTTGCATTTTATGAACAGAAGAGATTATTGGCAAGCAAGTCTGACCATCTCCATAATGTAAGTCATGGAATGAAACTGTGATGTTGGTTTTCTCTGCAACTATAGCATTTTGTTTCTGAAGGTGGTGTGTTTTTGTTGTTTGTAATGGGATGTTGTAGACAGAATGTCAACATTGATTCTGTATTTTAACAAGCTTTATTGGAAAAGTATTTTGTACACTTAAGATTGAGTTGAAGAAAAATCACAATGAGTTCTATAACCTTTCAACATCAAAGGGAGGAAAAATGTAGCATTGCTATGAGGTGTAAGAGGCTGTTGGTAAAAAATTTAAGAACTGAAAGCAATCACAAGTACTAACAGACAAAGCAGCTGTCGAGAGGTGTAACTCTTGATTTTTGAAAAAGCTTTCTTATGTGGAAATTAAATTTGAAATGTGGAATAACAGAAATGAATTAGTATGCAGGTGGTGTCATCAGTTACATTACATACTATATACCCATACTGTAGGCTTGCTTGTTTTGTGGGCCTACTAGGTATTTATAAGGCTAGGGGCCTCTGTTGTACATTTTGCATTGTCTAACAGTTTTTAAAGATACTTTCGAATACCCCAAACCAGTATTTGGCAGTAAACAGGCAATACTCAAATCTGCTTGCAAGGAAAATTCTTGTTTAATTAACTAGCTGTGTGTTAAATGGAGCTAATAACAGATGAAGAGCTCAATTATTAATGTGGGGTTTTTTTAAGCTTACCTTTGTTTGAAAGGGAGAGCTTTTTTAGCTCTCTTTTAGTGCATGTTTCTCCCAGTAGCTTTTCGTATCTCTTTCTGATGGCATCCATCGCATCAAAGGCTAGTTGTATCTATTGGCCCTGATTCCCTTTATGTACTAAGTTCTGACATTGCCCCGTGTGACTTCCTACTGTGAAACTGATGCAAAGCTTTTTTTAATAAATGAAATGTAAATGACAGTTTGACGTCTCAGTGTGGCAGAACTATACAGTTGAGTAAAGAAAAAAAGCAAAAAAAAAATCCAAAAACTGAAAGCATCTGTAATCCTACTTATGCTGTGACTTACTTCCAGCTGAACAGAAGGCTATGTTATTTCTAAATCTTCAGTTACGTCCTTCTGTATCAGTTTCTTCTATCCACTGAATGTGGTTTCCCCCTTAAGTGGTTTATACTGCTGCTTCCTGTTTTATTCTCACTACAATAGGAAGTGAGGAGTTGCATAGCTTCCTGCTGTTGAATTTTCGTACCTTTTCAGCATTGTCATTTTGTCAAATACCACTGCTTAACCTTACCTAAATTTTGTCTTGTTTGTTGTTTTATGTAACGTGATAGACTAGTCTTGCAGGGAAGAGGCTGTGTAGAAGTAAAACTTCCTCACTTTGCATTGCACTCATACTGAATTGTAGTGGATCCTGTGTGCGTTTAACTCTACGCTTAGGATGACAATCTCTGTCATCAGCAAGCAGGATGCGAAAGGAAGGAACAAAACTGTATTATGTCTGTAGCTTCTTACAACATTTTTTTGGGTGGCTTAACTTGCTGCTGCTTTTATCACTTGCAGCTCAAAATACTGATTTGAATACTGCTCCTTCTGTATAACTTCTTAAAGGAAAAGGAATGTAAATGGCAAAGCCAGCTGCATGAGAAGAAAGTATAATGTTGCTACAAAGGAAATTGAGTGACATTATTTAAAAAAAGAAAAAAAAAAACCTCCTCCATCCTTTCATTAGTTAACTTTTGCTTAACTGGGAACTCTTTAAGGATAGCATAACAAAGATGTCATTGTACTGCCAGGAGCTTTGCTAGCTGTAGCTACTGCTGCAGTTAATTTTGTCTTTCACATCTATTCAGACTAAAATGAGTATTGCTGCTGTTGTAGAATATTTGCTGTAATGATCCAGTTTTAAAATTGTTAATTGAAATTTGGACTTGGTGTGGCAGCAACAGCCTCAACTAGTGGAAGAAAAAGCAATACTTGTCAGGAGGAGACTTCTGTCTGCAACTCTTTAGTTCAGACCAGAGGTGGGAATAAGAATTAGTATCATCCACCTTCCTGTTCTTATGTTTTAGGAGAAACAAGGAAGAACATGAAGCATGCTTTTTTCCATGGGTTTAATGCAAAAGGGTAAGTGTGTGACTGGGTTCTTTTCTGGCATTTTTTTCTCGAGAAAATGCATGGGAGACTATTGCTAGGGACTTCACCAGTCAGTTTTGCTCTACTTGTGCATCAAAGCAGAGAAACTGGAGTAGCAATGTATTTGCTAAACTGGACCATACTTCCTCTCTGGCTGCTTCAATATGCCTTCTTCAGATTAAATAAGCTGTCTTTTAAACAAAAAATGAAATGTGAAATAACACAGATGAGCTGGGCCAAGTCACTATGCTGATCTGTGTGCATATACCTTGCAGCTTGATTTGAGTAGTTGTTTTCCTAGTTGCTACTTAATTCCATATCATCCTAATTTTTTGTTTCATGAAACAAAACCAAGAATAAGTACTTAATAACACAAAGTAGGAACAAAATTCTGAAGAAAGCTTACCTAAAGCAAATATATAGGTATTAAAACACTGACAGTGTCCGGACCCAGCTAGACTTGTTTTATTTCTGCACCCTTGGCTAGCAGGTTTTCTTTTAAGCCAGAACTCTGCTTACATGCATGTTCAGTCTTCTATGCAGATAGCTGCCTTTGGGAAGATGGTTTTAAAAAAAGCACTACAGGTTTTAGGCCATCACAGAGTTTGATAGCCATGTCTTCAGAATCTTGTGCAGTTTTCTCTGGAAGACAAGCAGGTATTCACTGCCAAACATTTAACCAATCCCAACCTTATTGTCAGACTAAGTATAGATCTGCAGGTTTATGATTTTCTTACACATCTTGGCTTGTTGTGAAACAAGTTTTATGTCGGAATGAGGCTGCTGTTGCTTTATATAGGTAGTTGATTCTTTTATCCCCATGAAATTGACGGTTATAAACAATATTGCTAAATAACATGACTACAGCTAGACTGGTCCAAAGACAGAATAAAAAAAGATAACTGATTTGGTTTTGTGTACTAAGCTTTTTCTCCTATAGAGCACACACAACATCAAATAAGCTCTTCTCTGATGGTAAACACCCATAATACCTTGAACTATCTGAATTAAAATTACTAGCCTTCTTGCTAGGTGTTCCTTTTTATTTTCAGTTCCTGCAGAGTTTGAAAAACAAAGCACATATTGGCATTGCCATCTGCACACATTTCTAAAAAATTCATCTATTCAAAAGGCTATGTATCAATTTCTAATTCTAGCAGCATTTGTTAATGAAATTTTGTGCAGTTCTTTAAAATAAAGTCTCTCTACATAAGTGTGTGTCTCTTCTGAGAGTGAAGAATTGCTGAATGAATTGGGCATAAAACCAAGGGGAAATAGATAATGCCACCCAGGAATAAAGTCTAGTCTTTACACTCCAAATTCAGTTTGGTCATCGTAGTAGGCTGTGTATTACATTTTTTAAAAAAGAGCCTTAGTTCCAATGCTACACTGAGAAGTCAGGGTTTACATATACTCTGCTAAATCTACCTGTCAAGCTGAAAATTCTGCAGCTTTAAAATAATGCTAACTTTTATGCAAGACAAGTTCCTGCTTCCTAAAACATGTCTAATGATCTCATTCATTATGTATGCAGAGTTTTCCTTACAAAAATAAGTCTTACAATTAGAGTTAAATTCAGCTTGGTGTAAATGCAGAGTAAATTGGCTAAGTTTGAATTCACACCAGCAGAATGTGCACTTCAGTGCAGAATGTCATGCTTAATTTGTTGCTTCTGAGTGGAAAAAGTACAATTATTTTTTTTTCCTGAGTGCTACATACTAGAATACTTTTGAGTAGGAAGATTATTGCAATTTGTGTCATTTCTTTGTTTTGCACATGCTAGATTTATTACTGAAGAGTTTTCCTATCAGAGCTTTCCTGCCAAATAGGAAACAGATAATTTTTTAATCACTTTATAGCATTTAAATAATATGCCAATTTGTAGAACTCATTACACACAAATTTTAATAATCAAAAATATTGGTATAAAGGACCTTCAAATAAAATCAACTGGGGGAATGCCATTGCTGTGCTTTAGGAAAGAAAAAACAGCACTGGTTACTGTCTAGCTACCTAAAGAAATAATACTGTACAAACAGGAAATGATAAAAACAAAAGCAGTTTTTAAACCTGTTTTGCATTGTTGATTATCAGAGTTTAATATTTTAAACAATAAAAAAGTTAGCATCACTTGATGATGCAAGTATTAACATGAGCTTGTAGAATTCCATACAGTATCTGCTAAATAAGTTTGGCAGCTTAGCAAATATCATATGATTGCAGCATCCATGATTTGAATTCAAACAGTGATTTATTACTCTACAAAGAGCTTGTAAATCAGAATAGCACACTCCTGGGTTCTGGATGGTGTCTGTCCCCAGTGAGTTTGAGGAAAATATTTTTAGTGCATGGCCCCTGCGTAGAACTGCCCAAATCAAACGATTGTCTCCTTTGAGTTCCTCCTGAGGGACTGCAGGCCCAGCAGGGACTGCTGGTTGGAGGGGATGTTGGCAGACTTTGGGATTAGGAGTATCACCCGCTGATTGGTCTGACGCCATTTGTTGTATAATCTACAGTGATACCTAAAGGATACCTGGGGAAAGAGGAGAGATGCACTGTGTTTAGAGTCACTGTGGTCCTCCAAGGAATCAGTTGGGGTTTGGGGGGAAATGCCTTCCAGTGGAACAAAAAGCTGATAAGCAGCCTAATAGGGTGGGATAAAAATGAGCAAGAAGTGGCGGGCAAAGATGAGACCTACTATGTAGATGGCTTGTTCCCCAAGTTGCCACAGGAGAGAAGAAAAGCAGCCTGTGCCCTACTTTCTGCTGTTGCCTACCTCTCATACCCTTTTTTTATAACATGAAAAATCAGACATCCTGCCTCTGTCTTTCCCAAGAACTAGAATTATTGGCAGCCACTTACAATGAGAATGAGTTTGGGGTACTATCATGCTGCAAGCTGTTAAACTGACAAATAATGTAACTGGCTGGATGGTGAAGGCTTGCAGGTAGCTAAGCTGCGTGCAAACACTGACAGAGTTGTATGTTCTACCTTGTAACGCTTTATTGCTGAATGCACGAAATTCAAGATTGTGCAGACGCAACAAGGTGAGCATGAGCCATCAGCCAACATGTGTGTATCTCAGTTTACATTGTCTTCGAATTTTTTTTTGTTGTTATCCGCTAACCAGTTTCAACCTTAGTGTGGTTCTGGTAATAGTGGAAGAGAAATGACTGACTGCTACAGCTATACAAGATAGCTTGGCCCTGTATTTTTTTGAAATAGTTTACTGCTTATTTTAGTGACAGCCAAGTGTAGTGAGAGTTATGTCTGTGTAAGATGATGTACACGTGCAGTTTAAAAAAAAAAAAAACAAAACAAAACCAAAAACCGAAAAAACCCAACCTGTAAACTGGCTTGGGACCTTTGGGGTGAAATGTGCCACATGACAATTATTGTGTTCTGGAGCTGTGGGCAGGAGGGACGCATGCAGTGAGCACAGGAGGAACCTCTTCTTGTTAGCTGTTCTGTCTTCATGTGCAGCTGGTCATTTGTCACTGATTTTTATGCACCTGTGCCACATCTGTAGGTCTGTGCTATTCAGATGGCAAAGGGTGCCATAAAGGCTGGAGATAATGTGCTTGGTCTGCGCAAGTGGGTGTAAGACGCTGCTGACTCCATAGAGAAGTGGCTGTGCATGCTGCTGTCAAAAGGGGCTGCGCTGCTTACTTTCCTACCCCTACAGCAATGACAGGCTGGCTGCCAGTGAGGTATGGAGGGATATTAAGTAATATACATGTCTATGAATGTATCCTTCAGAACGCTTTCCTTATTGCAGAAAGGGTGCTTTTAACTAAATTAATTATTTACCTTTTTATAAAATCCTACTAGGGACAAAAAAAGACTTTCTGGGTTTTTTTACTGGATTTTTATACAGCTGTCTGCTGATAACGAGGGAAACCTATAGAGCTTTTGTTCACTAAGGAGTTGCTCAAAGACAGTTGTTCCAACAGATTAATTCATTCCTCACCTTTCAATCTCCTCTGAAGGTAAAGCAGTCTGCATCTTCGTTTCTGTGGAACATCGTATATGAAAGAACATGAGAAATCCCTTTTAAAAAGGCACTGCAGCATCAGCAAAAATCATGTGGTAGAGGGAGGAGGGGGGGGAAAGAAAACCACCTTGCAAAAACGAATGCCATACAAAATGCAGTGACTGCTTCAGAGGAGTGAGGTAGAGTTTAGGTTGAGTTTTCAAGTAGCACCACAGGAGATTCTTTGAGGAACTGCATTGTTAAGCCAGGCCTTAACTGCTTGTTTAAGGCATTTTCATAGGATATCCTAGTTAAGTTTGACAGCTTGTTTACAATGGGTTCTTGCCTGGAGGCAGTTTCCAAGTGATGTCAGCAACTGAATTTCAGTAGAGCCACAGTTACTCACCCTAAGCTGTTACGCTGGACGCAAAACTCTTGCGATGCTGAACAAAGGCCAGATATAGATTGGTCCTTGGCACACTAAACTCCTTTGTTCACCTCTTCAATAGGATAGCAAGGGGGGTGCCTATCTTTCTAACTTACTCTGAATTAAGTTGGAATAGCCTTTGTTTTAAACCAGCAGTTATGTTATACTGGAAGCTATAGGGCCAAATCCTGTTGTACTCCAACCTGCTACTTGATCTTACAGGAGTCAAGATTACCTGCATGCAAGAGAAAGCATAGTGTGGCCCTGTATTCTTAGTTTAAATAGCAATCTCCATTTTGTGTCTGAAGGTTTCTTCTTGGGAGTAGCAGGCTTTTTTGTATACGTACATCAGTTACAGTGCTAAAATGAAGAGGAAAAACAATAGCATTTTATGGAGAACTTGGGTGTTTTAAGGGAAGGGATAAAATAGCTTCTTAGATGCTAAAAATAGCATCCCTCTGTTCTCTGCTCACTGGGATAACTGTGGTGTGTAAATAATCTATATGCCAGCTTTTGCCTCCAGAGAAAATAAGCTGATTTATTGGAAGTAAAATGAAGTTTTAGTTTTCTTAATTTTCCCAGGACCTAAAGGAGCATTATATCGCATGTTGTGTGTAGTTTACCCCACAGCACTCAATATATTCCCTTGCATAACTAAGCAAGCAGTACAAGATTCTCCCATTTCTGAAAATTAAAGGGCAGGTGCTGCTGAAGCACTTGATGGGGTTAGCACTTCTGTGTTGGGTCCATTCCTTGCTGCATGGCAAGGGGAGGGTGGAGCCTCCCCAAGGCAAATGCAGGCTGGGGCTTTCCTGCATGATTGATGGGTCTCAGGCCGCTGAGCAGAGAGGGGGCATGTCTTCCATGTGTATCATGCTCAGTGCCATTTGTAAAGTAGTTGCTTTAAATCTCTACCTCGACTTTGCAAATCTGCCCTGTGAGAAAGTGTGTGAAAACACTGTTGCTCAAGGCTATTGACTTAATCTGCAGATATACTTAAACCTCCTCAACACTCTTCCATCCAGTACTGATACGGTGAGGGCAATGAGGGCACCTTCTATACTGTGAAGAGAGCCTTAGAGTCCTTCCCGTCATGTCTCTCTGCTCTGCGCACTGAATTAAGTCCATGCTGAACAGGAGGATTACTGTGCCCTGAAAGGCTGCCTGCCTTGCCCTTCCCTGATAAACATTAGCTTCATTAGCCCATCCACCTCCTGCTGGTCTGAATAATAGATTAGAGTGGAATTACATCTTGCACAACTCAGTGGACACTAAAGATACTGTATTTCAATTAAGTCAACCAAGGTGTGCATTTACATCAGGCCACTATTGGTGTATTCTTCAAGTGCCAGTAACACATTTCTCTGTATGCTTTTGAAGGGGTAAAATTTATAAAGTGAATAGAAGAGATGTTTGCCGCTTACAATACAAATGCAATAGATGGTGTTAGGGACTACAACTGAAATGTTGTAGAAGTCTTAATGAGCAAAGTCAGATATGTCCATGTGTCATGGGTAATTAAATCCAACTACTTAGCCAGACTACCCTTTCCAACTTCCAACTCTTTTGGTGCTTGTGAATTATGTATATTAGGTAAATTGCACAGCATTTGGGTTTCTAAGACAGTCATACACAAAGGAAATTTGAACAACCTTTGCTTAAATACCTGACACACAGGTCTACACACAGTATTGCAGGAAATAGAAGTGCCACCTCACTGCTGGAGTAAATGGCCATCCTGTCAAAGGGGAATGCTGCTGCTTCACAGAAAATGGAAGCAGAAACAACAGAAAGAGAAACTGCAGGAGGCTGAGGCAAAACTCTGAGCTTTCCCTACTGCTGTGTGCTACTAAAATTAGCCTGCATTCTTCTATGGAAGAGGCAGGGTTTCACCATTATGAATGGAGTAAATGAGATGTCACCTTTCATAGCTTTCTTGGACCTAGTTGTTAGGTACTGTGGGGTTTTTGTGTTTCCCCTCACCTCCCCTTCTCCAAGCTTACTCTGGGCTCAGCATAGGGTTTTCCTGCTGTGGGCTAGCTCTACTAATGCAGTTATAAAAGTGCCACCTCAGCAGCTTACACTGGTCAAAAACTGCTGGAAGGAGTCAGCCACAGAGTGAGTGGCCATACCCCCTGAGGGGCACTGGCCCTGTGGGATTAGTGGCTGTCCTAGCACGACAGGCATGGTGGTCTTGCCCCCACTCAGGGCAGCACAGGCTTAGATGAGCTTTTCCTCTCACAGCAGCACAGCTTTGCACGATTGCACAAGCAT
Organism: Harpia harpyja; assembly: GCF_026419915.1. Lineage (NCBI taxonomy): Eukaryota > Metazoa > Chordata > Aves > Accipitriformes > Accipitridae > Harpia > Harpia harpyja. The sequence goes on from NC_068969.1 coordinate 64,248,466, forward strand.
TACCCTGTTAGTGTGAGTGTTCCATGTCTGCATCCACTGTTCTGCTCTCCTCCCCCACCAGAGCTAGAGGTGTGAAATGTCAAACTCGACGGTAACCTGGGGTCTTCAGTGAACTGCTAGACCACAGGTTAATAAGCACTTATTCTGGCAGCTGTCTTCTGGGTTCCCTTCACTTCTGCTGGGCTAACTCTTGGTGCGCTGGCTGGTGCGCCATGGACTTCCCACGGTGCCACAAGCACAAGGAATGGGGAAAGCATGGGATGCACCCACATCCAAGGCTTTCAAATTGTAAAATTGGCCAGATGTTGGACTAGAATAAAATCTGAATCCTCTATGGCAGCCAGGTTGTTCACCTAAAGCTTTTTTGTGCACTGTGCCTTTACCCTTTGCACATTCTTTGATGAAATTCCCTCCTGCAGCATCTGTCTTGAACTTCTCCATGTTCCTTCCTTGTCTCCCTCTTGCTGTCCCCTCTGGTTGGGATTTGGGAATTACTGACCCCAAAGGCAAACTATCCTTCTGGTTTTCCAGAGGACTTGAGTGGTGTGGAACCAAGAGGTTTCTTGCAGATCTAACTTAAATTTATCAGTACAGAAGGTAAACATAAGCAATGCTTTGTACAGTTGTCCACCTGCTGTACAGCACTCTGTAACTAATTTTCTGATTTGTTCTTTCCCTTATTCTTGTGAGTTGAATAGAAAACCAATACTTACGAGGGTCCAAAAGAGGTAAATAGTGAAGAGTGCAACAGTGAGTGCAATGAGGCCAACAGCTTCGAGCCTGCTACTAAAGTGCAGATGGTCCACTGCTCCTCGTAGACACAACCAGCCAGAGATAGTCGCCAGCGGAGTGATAAACAAGAAGCATACCATGTCTCCAAAGAGAGTCCGTTTCTCGTGCTGGGGGCCTGGGTTCCTCAGCCACTGCAAGCAAAATGTAGACAAATCAAGTGTCAGCCCAGGGAGGATGTTTTACCCAAGACGAGCTGCTTGCTTGCAAAATGCAGACCTGCCTCTTTGAGGAGGGTACATGGACCACATGCAGTGTGTGGCTCTGGCTGTCCCTAGAGAGCTCCCACATGAACTTCTCCCCTGTGCTGCCTGTTGATGTGCACCTCTAGCCATGCATACCCACCACATCGTTTATTCAGCTGTAGTAAAAGCTGCCTTGAGAAGGGGAAGTGTTTTGCATAGCGCAGCCCCTGGCATTCGGCTGCAGAACTGTTCAAGAAACTCCTTTCTTAATGTGGAAAAAATCATACGCTCTCCTGACAGCTCGAGAGTGCAGAAAATGTTAGTATTTTGTGTGCTATTTTAAATTTTTTTTTTTTAATGTTCTGCTTGTAATATTGGCAAAGCCATTTTCAACTTGCTTTCAGATACCCACATGCAATCAGAGTTGAATGCCCACAAGGTTACTGTTATTAAGAGGATATGAGTCTCGCAGAACAGAGTGCCTGAAAGTCAACTGCTGAAGTGAAGGTTGATTGAACACCTGTTGGCCTGTCATGTTTCTATAAACAGGATTTTAGGTAGCAGAGGTAAAAGAAGTTCAGCCTACAGCAGTACACTGAGACCTTTTACTAAAAAACCCTCATCACTCAATATTTGAACAAGAAGACTACCATGCCCTGTAATTTTTGCCAGTGTAAGCCACAGGATTTAGTCAAAACTGCCCTGCAGCACCCTTTTATTTTTTTTTTGTTCTTTGAGCATATAACCATATGCACAGCACTACCAAGGATAGCAAATATTTCTTACTGTGGCACCTGGGAACCCCAACCAACCTGGGAGCTGTACATACTACCCTGGCCAGCGAGGGCAAACACACCACGTACCACACAGGACTCTCTCTGCCCCAGAGAGTCCACGATCTAAGCAGAGGAGTCAAGGCCGGGAATGGGCAGTAGAGGCGGGGTGAGCTCTCATAACCCCCGCTGCCTGCACGGCCAGAGCTGGGCGCAGGGCAGGCTATAGATTCCCCATCTGGCGCGTCCTTCCCAGGCTCCCCGCTCCGAGTGTCGAGGTCGTGCTGAAGGCAAGGGAAGTCACGCTCCTCCAGGGCGTTATTGCATTATCTGTCTTCAGCGCAACAAGAAACCAAAACCACTGCAGCTCTGTGCCAGCAGATGGGGATAAAGCTCACGCATCCTTAAACTGTTTGGCCCTCTCATTCCTCCCAGCGTACGGGTGTTTTTTTCTTCCTCCCTATTACAGTGCTGCAGCAGTGACCCAGAGGAATAGCAGGACTCAACAGTTTTGACAAGAGAGGGCAAGGCTACCAGCCTTGTGCAAGCTAATTAATATTTCTCATCTAGGTATCCTACCCCTCTATTATTTCCAGACCCTGCTTCATCTTTTCCCACTTTGCCCACAACATGAAAACAAATACAGCATTTACCTCTCCATCTTCATATGGGGTAAAACAATAGTCAAGAAACTGAGTGCAACCAGGAACAGGTAGTCACTAATATGGCACTAACAGAAAGACACAAATCAGTAGACAAGTTTGCCTCAGCCTCAGCATCTCTCAGATGGAAGTAATAAATTATCTACTTCACAGGATTTTTGTGAGGTTTAACTGCAACACAGTAATGCAGCAGCCTAAGATCCGTTTTTCACATATGACTCATGAATTTAGGAGAACACAAAAACATGAACATTTTTTTCAGGATGTAGGCTTTTAATTTGCTTCAATACTTTTAAAATCCTAAGGAAGCGGGAAGTGCTTCGTAACTACTATGTACTACTATAAGCAAGAAGTTGTAAGGGAAGACGCAAGTTAAAAAGGAAGGCTCAATATTTGTTTTTTCCTTTTCAAGCAGTATCTTAAGCTCAATATTATTGAAAATACCAGAATTCTGGGTGTGGTGAGCTCACCCCAACCAGCAGCTGAGCACCCACACAGCTGCTTGCTCACCGCTGCACCCCCATCAGTATGGGGGAGAGAACAGGAAGAGGCTGCAAGCAGAGCTTGCTTTGGTAGAGCCTGTACAAAATAAGGAGACATGTTTATGTTTGAACAGCTTTTTATTTTATTGTAACTTTATGAAGAATGCTATAAAAAGTCATGTGTGAAAGGCTCACACCACTTTCCTTGGAGCTTTCACTCCACTTACTTAAAAACACCCCCAAGGGTACGTGCATAACAGTTATATTTGGTTGCTTCTAGACAGGACAGATTGCAACCTTTACCTTCTTCAGTTTCCACAAATCCCTGTAATGCGAAACCACCAGGAAAATGAGAGGAACTGAAAGCACCTGGCAGTGGAGATTCTGCTCTTAAAGGTAACTGTGAAAGGTTTTTGTGAAGAGTATTCGTTTAAAAGGTGAACCACAAGAGGATTGCTAAGCACCTGCACCTCTCCTTGATCTCAATAGGAATTGCAGGTGTTCGCGATTTCCCCAGGGCAGACCTTAAAATGCCAGTATCGCCTTATCTCAGTGCTATATGTTGACTGTCCCCCCTATAACTGGGCAGTGAAGAATGTACTGCAACATTTCAGAGTCTGTTTAGTGGAGGCTGCATCCTCAAATCGCAGTCTGTTCATTGATCTGAGCAAGAAGGAAGAATGGCAAGAATACATATATGCAAGGAAGCACACACATTAAGGCATGTGTTGTCATCTCTGCCCTATGACTTTCATGACACACAGTACAAAGCACTTGAATTAAGACAGTATTTTATGATGTGCCATCTCACTTGATTGAAAGTTTGACAAAAATGGTGTGAGACTGCTTCAGAGGCTGACAGCTCTCCACACTCCTTATGTCGTCTGACCCATGTGAACAAAGAATCAAACCCACGCAATTCAAGTATTAGATGAGCCTAGGACAGACAAGAGTAGTTTTAAATAATAAATAACCCCCCCACCATTCTACAGTCTAACCTTAAAAGCTGGAGAAATTTCATTAGCTAGTTCTGAAGTGGAAGTCAAAAGCAATGAACAAATAATTTCAATGGCTCTATGGATTTCAGTCACAGCACATATTTTTCTCCTTAAGTAGTGTACATGTGTTTCTGAATCTGCTTCCATCTAGATTCTAGGTGTCAGTCTTTTGTTTTGGAAATGTGCACTGTCAAGTTACTTCATAGCTAAAAAGCCAAGTCAGCAAATCCTTTTGTGAAACTGAAACCCACACAATGATCCCAACGAAGTCCAGAGCTGATTAGCGTGGCAGTACAGTAGGGACTACCCTGCTGGCAAAGAATGAGATGTAAGGCCAGATGCAACTCTCATATCTGCACTATGATACTCTGAAATCTGTCCTATTAAAATGTGTCAATGTGCTCAATTATTTCTGCAATAAATTGAGACTCTCGCAGTAATAATTTCCATTTTGGAAACAAACAAACAAAAGAGTTCATAAAAAGGGTCATGTTTGAAGCAAGATGCTGACCTGCCTGGCAAAACACTACTTTATCAAGTGCTATCTTGAAGTGAGCGGTGATTCCTGTTCCTGATACACAGGTGTAAAGCCAGAGTAACAAGACACGAATTGAGTTTAGCAATGGCAGCAAGCAGTAATTCAAGAACAGGTAAGCGCAGCACCTGATGCACAACCCAATACTGGCTCATGACTGACACAAGCAAAGAAACCCTGTGCCTGGAGACTAATATACACCTGATGAGAATCCAGCCCCTCGAAGAAACGTGGGGTCCCACCTCGTCCCTCACAATGACACAATCCAAATGAGGTCTGCTCAGAAGCGAAACACCCCGCAAACCCTGAGCTAATGGCTGTGGCCACACGATACCTCTCTACTCGGCCAGCTGTCCACGCCGTCCCTTCGGCAGTGGGTGCTGCCACACTGCTCCAGCACAGGGGCTCTCTGCTCAGCCAAGCTCAGCTAAATGGGGCAGGTGTTGCTGAAATGGGTGGAAAGCCCACACCGCAAGAGAGGACTTTTAAAAGTTTGACTCATTTATCCCAGCAAAGTCATGCTCTAAATGCATCTTGGCGGTGGCCAGAAGAAGGGAGAACTGAAGGGGCACATCGGTGATGGAGAAGTGCTACTTAAGCTAATGGACAATGTGGGCTTAAGAACAAATTGATAATAGTTGGCCATAAATAAATTTAGGGTAAGAATCAGAAAAAAATTCCCAGCCTTCAGAGGATCCAGCTCTGGAACAGCCTCCCGAGAAGAGTGGTATAGGGTAAAATCCCCAAAGCTGACACAGTTTTAGGAAGGAACTTGCTTACGTTTTGAAAGGGATTTTTGATGTACTGCATTTGACATGAGAAAACACTGTTAACACACCCGAGGCTCCTTCACCTCACATGCTGACACGTGTAATACACATACAAGGATTTGTTGCAGTTACTTCACACAGCAGAGTTGAATTTAAATTATTATCTGCCCTAGAAAGATGAAATTGAGCTCTTGACCTTCATCTGAGGGTCTCCACGCTTCCTTCAACTGAATGCAGTCTCTAGTGCTCAGGAACTTAATGTGGATTTGCAACAGTCCCTGGGAGACTTTTGGTATATGAGCCCACTACTGGCTTTCAAAATTTTACCTGATATTTAAAACTGCATGCGAAACCAGATCTATTAAACTGTCCAAAATCCCCTTTCAGTGTGAATGTACAGAGATTTTTATTTGACATTGTCAAATAATCTGAAGCTTCAGGCTCCTGAGATGAGTGAATGGGCTCTGTTTCCTTTCCACTGCTTTACTTCATCCTGCCTAAGCAAACATAACTGGAGACTAGAGAACTGCTCATCTGAAAGGGAAGACAGGCTGAGGCATCTGCACGATGTGTCAGCAAAGTGAAGCCTTACATTTGGAGAAGGAAATCATCAGAACAACCAGCAACTGAGGACCAGAACACCCTGGAGAGGCTCAGACTGGTATTTTATCTAACCTAACCAAAATGAGCTGCCAGCAGAAAACTGCTGTAAAACACCTCCACAAGTTTGAGCTGCTTCACCATTGCCAAAGGCCAAATCCTAGAAGCACTCACCTCCATAGGTCTAATTTCAATTAGATGACTCACAAATGCTAAGTAAAGTATGTGCATAGTGTTTTCCAGATCAGATCCTAAGGCTAGAACCTGCTTCTACTGGGAAGCCCTTTTTAGTTCACTACATCTTCCTTGGAAAATTGATTTTACGTAAATGTTGCTGCAGTTATACCAGCAGCGAAGAAGATTCCAGAGAGTATGAAGAAAATCCATCACACTGCTTTTTAGTTAAAGGTATCTAAATAGTTATCACATATGAAGCTGGGGGGAGAAGACAGCAAGGAACTGTCTCCTCTAAATGTGTTTCCCTTTGAACTAGAAATAGCTTATTACACATCAAACATATCAGTTCATTTTGTTCTTTTCACGCTGATAGCTCTGCAGTGAATCTTGATGAAAGCAGCCTGTACCCAAGCAAAACTGCTAGCAATTGTTGTCATTTCTGGTTTCATGCCAGCAGTGACCAATGGGAACATTTTGTCTTTGGCTTTAAGCACAGACAGACTGATATTGCCTGGTTTTTTAGACTGTTTCTCTTGAATGAAGGACATTTTTAAAGACCAGGAGGACCATTTATTGGCACACACACACAAAAATAAATTACACCTGAACAGTTTTGTTCAAATGCTTTTTTACTCAAAAAAATTTTTTTAACCTTTTTCAATGAAATGTTTTGAAACTAAGCTTAACTACATGTAACTCAAAATAGTCTCCCTGACCAGAATGGTATGTATGTTTGTTTTCAGTGCAATGAAACGTTTCGGGTGATGCAAAACTTTTCTAGGTTAATGTTTTGCCAAAGAAAACAAACATTTGACAGTTACTTTTCAGTTGAAAAAATATTTGTATTTCAGTTTTTGGGTTTCCTGCTTAGATCAAACATTCAGTTACTGGCAGTGTTACTGTCTTCAGTGGGTGCTTTTAGAAAGGCCATGGTTAACAGCTCACAGAGATGTTCCTTTGGTCCCAGAGACAGTGGCCTGTCTATTTGACAGCTAGAAACTAAATGATTTGATCTCTGTAACTTTATTATGCTAATGTTACGGCCTCTGTAACTGAGTCCGCTCTTATTTAAGTTTAACCCTTATTTTAACTCAAGTTCCAGGGAATATTTTAATTGTGGATGTCTGAATGAGCCAAAGCTACTTTTTGAAAGAGCAAATGACTTTCATTTGCATGTTATTGCAAGTGAAAGGAATACATTATTCATTGTAAAGGTGGTGTATGATACACCTTTAATTTTTTCTGTTTTATAAAAAGAAGAAACCACAGCACAGATGGGAACCAACCCTAGGTGGCAGCTAAGTGTAAGGAGAGTACTGCAGGCTGTTGCTATCACACCATAACTGAACTGGCAATCTAGACCTTGGGTATTCTGCTAACTGAAAAACAAGAGTTTGACATGCAATGCTCCACCAAGTAGCAATAATACAGCGACCAGCAGATGTGGTGTTCAGTTTCTGGATTATACAACTTTAATGTCTAATAACAGGATTAGTAATTCTCTGATAGTGAAAACAAACAACAGAGCGTGCTAAGCTGCACTATAAAAATTGATGAAGTTTCTTGCAGGTCCAATTAAACAATATTGTATTCTTTAACATTAGTCTGGCTTACTGCTATTCTGTTTTCCTACTATCCACTTTCAGTTTATATTTCAGGTGATGCTTGTATCAGGTAAACGATTTCAAGATGTGTCAAGATTTTGTGGAACTCTGGGAGAAGCAGTATTTCCTTTTATCTGTATGTTTTTCAAAGCTCCCATTCTATTTTGGATGAATGTATTCCCAATTAGGCAGACAAGTGTATGCATTCAAGAAGATCAACAAAAATCACATTTTGCATTTTAAATCAAAAGCAAAGCAGATTTGCTATTGACAACACATATTTCAACACATTGCAAATGTCCTGATCTACAAGCTCAAATATACGGAAACTAAAGACATGATAGATAATAAATGCTTGGTAACTCTCCAAAAAGACAGATGCAAAAAAACTTTTCATCTTAGCACTTTTTTTTTTCCCCTAGAAAAAGCAAAGTTTGACTTGCTTCTATTGGTTGCAGGAAATGCTACCAGCAGGAGAGAGATGATAACCAGGCAGTTTAGAACTGTATTACAGAATCATGTGTCCAAAGAAAAGTCATCAATACTATCTAAGACAAAAATAGCTGTACCTTTGAAAACCCACAGCATCTTCCGTCATCTTGCTAGTCCTTAAAGAATACCATTTGGCCTTTCCCAAAGCAGCTATTCCCTCTCTGATGTTCAGTTACTTTCTCCTGGGAATTTTCTTCAACATTTTTTGCCCTTGATCACTAGTCCTTTAAATTTAGGAAAGAGCAGTTACAGATGTGATGGTTTGAAGGCATGGTCTGTTCACTGACAAGTAATTTTTCCTTTTCTTTTTTTTTTTTTTTTTTTTTTTGTTGGGGCGGTGGGTTGATCTTGTTTGCATGCTTGCTGTCAGTACTATGAGAAAGATTTGTGCTTGGGAAAAGTCAAGCAATGTAGCAAAACTTTTCTGAAAGGAACATAAAAACCCTATTTCACTTCTCTTTACAGGAGAGAGAACAGCTTGTTTGGGTGTCTGGATTTCTCCCCATTAGAAATGAATAGAGTAGGGTATTCTAGGTGTAAAAAGTGCATCTTCAAGAGGTTATGTTTTTAAAACTGTATGAGTTGGGGAGTTTATTACTTTAACTCAGACATACTTCTACTGGAAGTCTACAAGGCTGCTTCAAATTCACCCTGTGTGACTTGGGTCTCGGCGTGTGGGGGGGCATTTTCAAAGCTGAAGACAACTACATACAAAAGTATCTCCCCATCACCTCGCCCGTCTTATTTTGCCCTTTTTGGGTCAAGAAGGGAGGGAGAATGTACATACTTAAGCTATCAGCTCCCAGCCCTAATGTGCTGTACTGACAGCTTTTTGACAGCTTTGACCTTAGATTCATGAAAGTTTTCCTTGTTGGTGACTACTTTGAGTCACCATTTTCCTTCTGGCTTTAAGAGTGATCCTTCTACAAACTACATGCAGCAAATCTGGTGTCTCTTCATTACAGTAATTTAATGCTAATGACTTGCTTCACTGAGCAGTGGAGAGGAAAAATAAGTAAAAAGAATCCCAACAGAAAAAAACAGCATGACTCAAAGTGTTGCATAAAAAGTAAATTCATATTTCAGTGTAAGGCTTCTGGAAGTTTTAAATTACAATATAAGCTCATCTTAACTACTTTATGCATAGATGTAGGTTTTAGGGGGTTTTAAAATTTATTTTTCTCTTCTAGCATGAGCTCTACAGCCAGACTGGGAAAAAATGAAGTTAATTTCTGCCCAATATTGTGATGATTATCCTGACTTTATTTTTACTCCTAGTCATGCTGTTTTGCTTATGTGTTTTATATCGTTAATTAAGTGCTTTCTGTTTGTTTGCTTGCAAAAAATGAACCAATAGATACCAAATCCTGGTTGGTTTAAAACATGTAAATAACTTACAAGCAATACAAGCCTGACTTATGTGGTCACATAATGTTCTTATACCATATTTATGTTGTAGCTGGTTGTTTTCTAACAACATTTTATTGCTTATAAATACATTTGTACTGCCATGTTTTGTTTCTGTTTCTGTACTAAGCCAAGTGGAAGCAACATAGATGCAATATGGAAATTGAAATGAAGATTATATACAATACACACATAAAGCTTGCCTAATCTTTATGCTGAAACATAGCAAAAGCATCTACATGAATAATGTCATACATTTCTAGAGTGGATTTCTTTCTGTGGATTGGCTGCATTAAAAAAGCAGCTTATATAAAAGTGGAAGGTCTATAAAAGTCACTAACTGAAACTAGTGCAGTTTGATTTCACTGTATTTGTTTTGAGATCCTTCCAGGTTTGTCACAAGGAACATCATGTCTACACATATCAACCACCATATTATAGACTTTTCTTTCCTCTGGTGTCCAGGGTTTCTGCTGCTTAAACCTGGGTCCTCTGTGTCAAATGTAGCCAGGCTCTCACTGTCAGTGGGGTGACCAAAACATGGGATAGAGAAGTAGGGCTACCCAGCAGCAGCTCCTTTTCTCTTTGAGATGCATCATCCCTAGACACGTTCATAATGAGATATCCATGTGCCTAAGCACACATCCTACCCATCTATAATTTCCAGCAGACTGTAAAGGGGTGCTGCGCATCTAGCACATGGTAGAAGAGGTGGGTTCAGACCTTGCATGTACTTGAACTGAATTTTGGAGTATCATGAGCCCTGGGACTGAGTGGAATGTGCATGTACTCATGTAACGTGTAAATGGACAATGACTTTTGGATTACTGGCAAATAGCTCCTTTTAACTGACTGTAGGGCTGTGGATGTCTCCAAACATCCCCTTATCTGAAGGAGGAGCTCTGAAATCAAGCAAAATGGCTAGACTTGGTCTGCTGATGCCTGCCAAGTGCCTCAATAGCAACATGTTGTCTAGCAAAAATGTGACTTCAAATGGCAGCTCCAAAGGTGCTACAGAAAGCTTATGCTTCAGTAGATTATGTCTGATTAATGTTGGTGGTTTCAGTTTTTTGTGCCAGAGCTTGCTGGGTGCCCTCCAGAAGGGAGGTGAACAGAAGGACACAGCAATCTTCAGCAGGAAAAAAACTCTATTTCTATCATGATCCATCTCTTGCTCCTTTACAGTAATATATCGTATTCTCTCCAGTGCAGCTGTTGTGAACAAGTTCACGAGTGACCGAGAAGTAAGGAAGTACCAGATCCCAGTGAAGAGCTGAGGAGCATCAGCCTAGCCTCTGCGCAGAAGTCGCACCAGAAGCAGGGTCATCTGGAGGGAGTGTGACAGTTCCCGGTTAGCTCAGTCCATAAGCAAGGAGGTGTAAGTGCTGAAAGTCAGGTAAGGCATGAGGAGGCTCTGCACTTACCTGCAGCACATTAGCCACCCATTTAACAAAATCTGTGAAGGCTCAACAGAAAGCCGTTCTTACCGACAACTGTAAAAATCACACAGGGCACATTTGACACATGTAGGCCAACGGTATGGAGACAAGGAACTGTAAAGACCACTCCTTTTGGCTGACCAACCTTTGACAAACACCTGTGGAGGAGGCAAAATATGTGCATTCCCTGGTGTGTGCTTCTTTGTCTTGATGAAAGACAAGTCACAGAGCTACTCCACCCAATGTAGCAGGAGGCAAAAGACATAAATGGTGGATAGCAATGAACAAATCACTTGCCTTAAACACTGAAGAAGGGGTTAATCCCCACCATAATGCCCAATGCATGGTTCAGAAACACAATTCTTCTGGGGAAAATAATCTGAGTTAAATAAAGAAGTGAACCAAGAATGTCTGAAGCTTCACAAATGCAATGTTGAGAGGATGGATCTGCCTGACAGACTGTACTACCATTTCCTGCCTCTTGCGTTGGGTTTTGGGCATCAGTTAGCAGATCGTACATTTCTTGGGAGATATTTCTCCCCCAGACAACAAAAACGTGTCCTGTGGCATAGATAAAGGAATGTCTCCCTTGAGAAGTACCTAGTTTGAAACTCAGTTAACCAGAGAGAAGCTTATGATGGAGAAAAGACACAAACGATGAAAGAGGAAATGGAGGTCAAAATGAATGCTGTTTTTCCTTTGCTTTTTCTTGCAAGAGAAATCCAGGAAAAAACAGGCTGCTGTGCATAACATAAGTTGGGGAGAGAAAGCAAAGGTGAGGTCCTGGCATTTTTGCACTCTATGCATGATGTATGCAGGAGACAGGATATAGCTGTAGGTATGTCCCTTGTATCTGAGCTAAATATCTCCTGTTCGAGCGCATGGGCCCACATCCTTACTGTGAACATGGGCAACTGCTTAAAAGAAGGCAAAAAGCCATCTTGCAACAAATTTTTATAGAGCACTTGCTTTCATTTCATAATGAACTAAAGCAAACTAGCAACATGGCGGGGAGGCGGGGACAAATGCTATGGGTTCACCAGCCCATTCTGATCAAATCATGAAGCGCAGCAAGAAATCCTCTGCTGCTTCCATAGTAATGTACACAGAGGAGGAAGGAATATGGCTTGAACAACCAGCCATGCCATTTACTGCTCACTTCATTTCAAACCCACTACTGCTGCAGCCTGTCCTAGGTGCTAACAGCAGGAATGAAGTCAGATATGACATTTCTAGAAAAAGGAAGTGAAGTATCTCAATTTTTTTCCGTTGAGATTTCCTTCACACCCATGGCTAAGCCACTAAGAAGCAGTAATCAACCACGTGAAGGGATGGGGAGAAAACATAATATCATCTTCTTTTCTTTTTTTTTTTTTCCCATTTAAGAAAGTGAATAATATGTCTTTGAATAGTCAGAAGTACCAGTTTTTTTCCTGATGGACAATCTCTAGGAGAAAAGCTGAATATGATGATTGATTGCCTCAAGCATTTTTATACTACCTGTTACTGACCAATGGATGGGATATATTCCCTGCATGAGATAGGGCCTGCTCAGAAGTTACTGGATAAGCTTCTATGGACTATGCTCTACAAATTACTTTATGAGTACAATAGTCCCTCTTGACCTCCTAAAATGCATTGTTAAACTCATCATTCACCTCCACTGAAAGGAGCATTTACCATTTCCATTATCTAGTTCAGAGGAATCTTTGGAGAGCTAATTATCTTACTAAATGAAGAGAACTTTAACTCCCCACCCCAAACACAAGAACACACACACACAAAATCACAAACACAGATACACACACACACACACACACGATGGAGCTAAAAGCAGGTGGCCACTCTGGCTTGTCACGTGTCCAAAAATCACAGCAGGTTTTTGTGAAAGGTGGTCCTACTATACCTAACATACCTCCCTCCATGCTCTCATACTCTAGATAATACAAGGAGACAGACAGGACGGTGCTTTTAGGACACAGAAGATGGGGGAATCTGGCAACTTGCATCTGCTTTAGTCATGCTTTGAGAACTTTCAGATTTTCTGTAATTATTTGCATGGGGAGGTCTTTGGATTTCAAAGCACTGTGTATTAAATAAGTACGAACTTTAAGGACAAACTTCAATTATACTAACAGAAGTCAAGAGGTTTGACTGCTATCTTTCTGCTTAATTTATCCCCTTCCATACAAGTCATCTTAATTACTCTTTGTCTCTCCTGCTCTCAATTTTAAAAGTATGGCTTCAATTCCCTTCTAAACCAAAAACATACTCCTTTGTATAAGATCACAAAGGACTTCAAAAAAGTCAGTTGCTTTTTTTTATGACCTTTTCTGCAACTACACGTAATTGTTGTTCAATGCACTAAAATACTGTGGGTGTGGCAGCTGAGAAGCAAGGAAAGATTAGGTAGTAAGGAGAAAAACACCAGTTAACAATGTGTACTATGTTTCAGAAATGCTCCTGCACTTGGTTCTCATTTGTCCTCAGCTGAGAAACAGAAGACAGCTTTATCATTATTACTGTTATTGTTGTTGTTGCTATTATTTATTACTGCTTTTGCCAAAAAGAAGCCTCACTTCATCAGGGAATGATCAAGTGACTGGACTCCCCCAGCCTGGGCAGGGTTAGCTTTGCTTTCAATGTCTTCAATCATCATTAGCTCTGAACAATGTCATGACATATTTGTGCAAAGCAAGCCTCACAAGCAGCTGTTGCAAGGGAACAGCTTGAAGAAGCTGGACTCTAAAATCAAACTGTTTACTTTGCACTGCCTCAGCATCGCTCATCTTTCTTTTCAGAAGGCAAATTCAGAGTGGCATCGTCCTCATGCCAAAACCACAACCGAAAACTGCCTGGCGCAGGCCGAGAGCAGCTGGCCGAAAGATGTTATCATCTCCATTGGAGAATGCTCAGTCATAAAGATTTTGCTGCTCAGTCGCTGACAGCCTGAGAACACTGAACAGCAGCGTTTCTCAAACTGGGACCAGCTTCCTGGGAGAGGCTGGAGTCCTGCTAGAAGCACCAAACAAGCCAGAGGCAAACACAGCTGGCCTAGGCTTGCTCTGGTTAAGGCCTGACAAGACTACAGGTCTTGTGCTAAATACCGTGTCATGTACCTCTTTTTTGCTGATCCTAAGGAAGAATGAAGATATCCTCAGGCTTAGTCACAAAATGCGCATGCCTAACTCAATCCAGCGTAAAGCAATTTTGGTAGCCTTCAATGAGAACTGCTCACCCCGTCTCTGCATGGGCCCCTGACCAAATTCCCAGCAGTCAGTTTTATCCTGTATCGTCTCATCTGTGAATAAGAGCAAAACAAGATGTGCCCCCTCCCCTTTATTTTTAATACTGTATCTCTTCCAACCAGTTCTGCTACAGTTTACAGGAGCAATGAAGATGCACAGGAAAGACATTTTGTCCTGAACCCAAGCTTAGCATGTAAGCACCTGTGTCACCAGCTGGTACAGTAAGATGCTTCTCATTATTTTTGTAAAATGCTATTATTTGTAATTCACTTTTAATTCCAACACAAACCATAATTTGTACTTTTTTTCCCAAATTAAAATAGGGGAGGAGAAAGATCATTAACAGTGTAAAGATAGTAATCTTGGCTTTTTTTTGTTTTTTTTTTTTCCTGAGGACAAAAACCCCCAAACCTGGCAAACTTCATGCAGCCACTAAAGCATCTATAGTTGGCAAAAACTGAATTTTAATTGATAAGGGAGAAACAATTGTCCAATTCACTGCTGAGTCTGGTACACAGGCAAGAGAAGGCCAAAAGGTCACACACAAATGGCTAAACATGCCAGACACTGAACAAGAACAATTCCTTCTTGTGGGCTTGACATGAAAACTAGGTTTCTAAGGCTCCTCTGTTTGTCACCTCTCTCTCAAAAGCAAGAAAAAAAAATATTCTTGACCTATATTTAATATGCTGAATACCCACGCTTGTCTCGCATTCCGCAGAAACTGTTACTTCTCTTCCATCCTCTCCAAGCTGGCTGGTATACTAGGAATTCGCTGCACACTGTTCCCCAAATCTTCACTCACATTTACAGTGAAGCAAACCCATCAATCCCATTCTTCTTGCTTGTTTTGATTTGGTTCAAAATAAGGGTTTTCTTACTCCTGCCCATTCCCTGAGCTTCTGCCCTCATCTTGCCAAGCCCAAAACTCACAGCTTGCTTTGGCGGAGCTGCAAAGGCTTTGTGATGCCTATGTAAAAACAAACATCATTTGCTCATTAATGCTAAGCTTTTGGGGACATGCCCCATGTACTGACCTCCACCAGTGGCCTGGGTTTGCGCTCCACTGCAAACCTGAAGTGGCAGAGTTCACAGTAGCTGGTGTTTGAAGACGACAGCCAGCGCTCCAGGCAGCTGCGGTGAATAGTCCCCAGGGTCCCTGTACATTCGCAGGGGGAAAGCAGGTCTTCCTGGCTGCTGCCCTCGTGGCAGATCCTGCATATCGGCCGGTCGTTGAAGGGGCTGCCGGAGGAGGAGAGAAAATTGCTGGTCAGTATACAGGGCTGTGATCTAGCCTCTCTGTCTCTCTGTATGTCACAAATTAACAATGTGGGAAACATGTGCAGCTTGCGTACTTTGCTCTGTAGCTAGTACAAGCTAGTACCAAGCTGCTGGGCTAATGGCTGCAAGCACTTTGGTATTCTTGTTTAAAATACCTCTTCTGTAGGGGGAAAAAAGTGGAGAATGAAAAACACATCAGAGTGGCAGATGAGAGACAGACAACCAAGTGCTTCTGGACCTTTGTATTTCCCACCTCTTTGCACTGCAGCAGGGCAGCCACTTCAAGACATCTCTAAATGCATCAGGGAAGTTTTAAACCTGCCTCAGCTGGGCACCTCTTATGCTAGTGGTGATCTGTGCCATCACTTTTGACCTACAGGGTAGCATCTCTTACACTATTGATGATGCCCTGGCCTACAGGGTAAGCTGTTTTCAGTGATCAACAGCAAAGGACTACTGGACCTGAAACAACAGCACCTTGCCCTGTAGTTGTGCGAAGAGGCAGGTGTGCGCAGGCTGGAAGCTCCGTCCCTGGGGAGGGTTCCCGTCTCTTTGGGACAACACCCCACGAGCAGCTGGAGGAGTGATATTAATGGCACTGAAAAGAAGGACTCTGCCAAACACATCCCTCCCATATTGCTGCCTGTGGCTATTTCTCCTGCACTGCCTCCTCCAAAGCACCCCGCCTTGCTGGTGCCGGGGTGCTAATGTGCAAAGGGGGACAGGTGCTCCTCCCGCCAGTGAAAACCTGAAGGCTCTGATATTAACCATCGAGATTTTCTGTTTTACAGAGGAATCTCTCGGGGAAGAGAAAGGCAGTTGTGTGGCTTCCAGGGGTGCTCAGGCTTAGCGCAGCAGGAGGAAAACAGAAGCAGGCTGCAAGCACCCGTGCTGCTGAACCATGGATCCACTTGACTGCATCTTCCACTCAGCCCCCCCCTACTGCCAAGGCTGAGAAGGTCAATCTCTTAGCTGAGGTCCTGGAAACAAAAACTCTCCCTATCATAGGCACCACCTCAGGTGATCTCCTCAGAAAAGTAAGTTTTGAGACTGCCGCTGACAAAAGCTCGTTAGCAGATAATGTACAGTGGCACATAGCTGTTCCCTCTGTCCCTCTTCTGGCTCTTTGCAGGCTGCCCCGGGTAAACCTCACTGAAGTTTAACAGCAGGAAAGTGCAAAGAAGCCAGCCCGCTCCTTTCAATCTGTCTGGTAAAACAGTATGAAGTTGTGCTTGATGCTCTACACACACATCTGAGCTGTGCAAAATGCACAGGGTTTAAAAAAGTTGCTACGAGTCAAGGGGGAAAGGCCCTTTCAGGCTTACATATCGCACATACAGCAGCAGTTAATAATTTCACTCTTCACATGAATGCAGTGGATTGGATTACATTTGCTGTTTTGTGAAAATCCAGGGCTACTTCAAGACCCTTGCAGTCTTTCCAGCTTCACACTAGTGAAGGGGAACTTAATTTTGACTCAAGTACCAAGTCTGGATATGGCCAAACCCTTAAGCATCCTCTTTCTTGCTTCTAATGAAAACAAAGCCAACGGAAAGCGGGGTAGTGTTTCAAAGGGTATAGTTTAAATATATATTTCACCACTAATCTGCCATTCTAAACCGACAGCAGAAAGAGGCGCTCTCAATCACTTGAACAACGACTGAAGCAGCAACACTTGTGTGTGCACCTCTGCTAGAAATAGCTTGTCTGGCCGCTCAGTGCGCTGGCTTGGGAAGCATGAAGGAAACACGCTGCAGAAGTGCTGGCGGCAGCATGCAGGCTAAACACGGCATCCCGTGCCAGACAGCGCCTGCCAAAGCCTCCCTCTACGTATCAGGGCAAATTATTGCAGCTGGCGTGCTCGAGCAGCAGCAGCATCCCTAGACAGCTCGCTTCCCCCTTCTTCACCGAGTATAAATGGTGAGGGCTTAATTACATGTGTAGCATAATCATTATAAAGTTAGGATGAGGGCTTAATTACAAGTGCACCGTGGTAAGCCTTCACAAAGCACACCACCACATCTTCCCTTCAAGCGCCCGCAGGGCTTGCGGGTGACCGCTGGGGAGGGTGCACTCGAGCCCACGCAGGGAAGGGGCCCATCCCGTCCTGTCCCACCCCGCCACCCCCCCACGTACCTCTGTGTGGCGAGCGTCCGCACGACGGAGGAGAGCAGCTGCCCATCTTTGGCCAACACCTGCATGACATACTGCGGGCAGCTGCCAGCTGGGCCACCACTGCTGCTGCCACTGGGCAGGGTCTTGCTGTTGGGTGCCGGCGGATGCTCCGGCGGGACTCCCGGCAGGTGACTGCAGTGGCTGGTCCTCATGGCAGTGGGCAGTGGGTCCCCATCTAGGGAGGAGGGAGGACAGGACGGTGGGACGGGGGGGAAGGGGCACGTCCCTCCCTGCCTGCAAGTCCGCCGCACGGATCAGTACCAGTACCAGGCGTGAGAAAAAACATCCGCCGCTCCCTGCCCCAGCCCTCCAAAACGTGCTCAGCAGGGAGAGGAAGCTTATAACGTTACGTGTCGCAGAAAAACAGTCTGTATGTCTCAGAAACAGCAAGCCGGGGCTCTGCGCTGCTTTTTTTCCTCTGCAGACTCCTAAAGTCGCGAGTGATAAAAGGAGAGACTGAACCTTTTTGTCTCTCCCCCCACAAATGCTGCAAAGGAATATACAATCTTTACCTTGTGAGCTTTTAAACTTAAAGTCCTGCCTCTGCCCACCAATGGGGAAAGTTAGGTATTGGAGGAGAAAGTGGCCGATCAGCTCCAAATCCCCTGGGAAAACACTCCACTGCTGCTAAGTGCCTTCCATCACCAACCCACGGCAGAGCACGGACCTGGCAAATAATCCTGTACAGGGCTTTTGTCAGACAGACCTGCTTAATAACTGCCTGAGTGCAGCAATAATTTATGCCACAAGGTGAGGCAGAAATCACAGCTTGCCTGTGTCTGTCTTCTCTGCTTTGCTTTTTCACCCATCACTTAGAGTGTATTTTGTATGATGCTTTCAAGTGTGGTAATTGGAAAGCAAGGGTTATGCTGCTAACAAAGAGCCTGGGAATGTAAATTCATGATACCTTCATACGATGCTCCTTGCTGGGTGTGCTTATTGGTGAGCAAAGGCTGCGTGGTTCAACAGGCAGAACACCAGGCTGTGCGCCTGCAGGTTCGCTCTCCAGGTCGGTCACGGACAGCATATGTATGGGGTGGGTTAATCCCTCTGCAAAAGGGGGGAAAGACTTCCTAGCATGCCTTGAGACACTTGGCTACAGTCACATGTAAATGTTATGGGTTACTACTATGATATTCACATGTTGAAATTGGGCATGTTTGTCTGCACTGCATTCAATCCTCAAAAAAACCGTTGTGTGTCAGACACCACTGTTACTTGTGTAGTATCAGCACCGCAGCAGGAAACACAGTCTTTAAAAATTAAACACTAACCCACTCTTTTAAAAAGAGGTATTTCTCTGGGTTTTAAAAGAAATCTTGTAATTTGATCTCATTGGGTTTGAGCAAATGGCAGTGCTAACTTTCCGATGTCTCCTGAATGTTGTCTTTGGCAGTAAGACTTTGTAGCACGTGAAGATGTGATGGGGATGCTGGACTACTTGTACCATGCAAGTTTTCACGTAGGGACTTACATTCTTAGAAAGGCATCTAAAATAGGAAAAAGCTTGGCAAAGTGTTTGTTTTACAGGATTATTTCAGCTATTTCCAGACCATGTATATCCAAGAGAGTGAACTGGAGGCTGGTAAGACAGCTTACAGGGGATATAGTGTTCAGAGAATGGGGAAGGAAATCAGACTCTAGACCCCATTTACAATGAAAATTAAGCAAATGGCTGACTTCAAAACCATTAATGTAATGAACTGGTTAACTTTGTTCATGAAATCGCATGTGGGGGTAGAGACATTCCTCGCTTATCTAAAACCACAGTATCCAGTTCAGTACCGATGATTAACGAAAGACGTTCCACCTAACAAACAAGTGACGACACAAACGCACACACAATGCAGAAGATACCAGCCGCCACCTGAAGGCAGATTACGACCACCTAGCAACTGACGACACAAACGCACACGCAATGCAGAAGATACCAGCCGTCACGTAGACAGAAACTAGAAACTGTATAAATAAAGGGACTCTTCCCCATTTTCGGCGCGAGCCTTTGGCGGAACACTGTCTCCCCGGCCGCCCAGCGCTGTTTTGCTCTCTTATCGCTTGCTAATAAATTCGATCTTGTCATTTAATACAAATTGGCTCCTCCAATTTGTCACGAGCGTCTATAACAATTAACACATAAAAGATGCAGATTTTTTAAGAGAATAAGAGCCACGGACTCTCCAAGGAGATCATGGTATCAGCAACTTTATATTTTTAAAATCCATGCTGAGACATGTTTTAACATGTTTCTTGTTTAACAAGAATTCTTGTTTAACAAGAATATTCAGCAGCTGAATGCCTGCTTCATTCAACTTAAAAAGCCTAGGTAGTACCATGTTTACAGACCCATGCTACAGAATTATATATCCTTTTTCTTGTTGCTTCACTGACCTCATTAAGTACAACAGCGGGTTTATTGTTGCGTATAAAGTGACCATCCAAGCCTTTACAAACACATCCATCAGCCACTTGATGAGTTCAGAGCATTTGCTGAAGCATCAGATGATGGAACTAAATGCAAAGCTTAAAAGCACACCAGAAATAATGTAGCTATATCCCAGCAATGATGTTAATTCAAATTTCTGCATACAGTACTGCATTGACATTCCACTTTGGCACAGCAAATACATGTAACCCTTTTCTACCTAACTCTTTTTTTTTTAAAGAAAGTTGGAAGTTACAACATATTTTCCTGATTTCAGAAGAATAATTTTCACACAAAATCAGTGTATGTGCATGAAAGTAATACAACTATAGAATTAAATAATATGTGCTGTAATACTGAGCCCTGTGGTAAATAATGAAGATTAATTGTCCTAAGAAGCACAGAGATCCTAAGCAAATCTGAAGTCAAAGCTGACATTAAGGAATTGTAAATCTTAATATCCACAAAATCCCAAAGTCACTATTTACCCATACGTATGTATTATGTTCTGTCAGAATGTTTTTCACCTGAAAGAGGTGGAAATCTGTCACAAATATCTTAACAGAAGAGGAAGAATGAAGAACAAAAGCAGCAAGATGTGTTTAGATGGTATTAGGGAGAGATGCAATATTAAATGGGGGAAGCCAGAATATCAACATTTATTTCAGATGCCAGAAAATTCAGGGAGAAGTAGCTGAATTTGGCGTGATGGGTGTATGTTTGAAGAAATCTAGTAATTGGCTCTTTTTTTCTTTTCTGTGTTACTACACCCACTCCTCTTGCACACCTCTTGTCTACCCAAAATCTATTTTAAGAGTACCTTACTACTGTAGTATTTAAACCAGTTCTTTTCCCTGTTCTAGTTTTCCTGTTTTGCCTTTGGTACCACTTTCTAACACCCTCTTCTCACCTCCATGACATGAGATCTTCTGATGGGAGATGACAAAGTCCAACTGTCTTTTAGAGCAACTCTCCAATTTCAGCACTATCTTCCAACCATCACTGGTAAGTGTATAGTTCTTGGTATATTTCTTCTCTTCACTTTCTTGTGCAATTCCTTCAATCAACTATATAAAAATTCCATTTTCAGGGTTGTTTAATGATCACAAATTGAAAAATCCTGAGATAAGAAGGAATTCTTTTTTAGTGTGTTATATATATCCCGGGTTTTATATATATATAAATATATATAAATATATATATAAAAAAAAATATATATATATGGGTTCACGGGTATCAAAGTAAAGATACTGCATGTATTTTCCTCGTACCATGGCGGCGGGGTGTGGTGGGGAAAGCTGTTTAATTCTCATAGTTGTTCTGTGTCCTCAGAAATGTCGAATTCCTGGCTGGAAAGAGGAAAGAGGTCAGTACAGGTTTTCCTGGTAGGAGGACATAGTGGAACAGCATTCTGTTAGTCATTGATTAGAGTGCCCTAGTTGTGATTTATTCCTTCTGCTTCTTTCACTGGCTTATGGAGTGAATATCCCTCAGCAAGCCCTGCAAGTCTCACATATGTTCCTGTTACTTTTGCATTCAGGGTTCTGGTTTACAGACATGAAAAGCGCAAGTCTCATAATAACAAGTCTACTCCCTTGTTCAATTTACACAGTTACAGATGCAGATGATCACAGTAGTTTGTTGTTATTTATGCTATTTCCTCAAAAAAAGTGCAGGCACTATACATACAGTTAGCAAATTAAAGCTAGCTGCCACTGTGAAGCAAGACACTACAGAAGGGAATGAGATGCAGTGTACTCACGCAAATTATTTGAGGTCATGTTGGAGCTGGGTTGAAGATTCAAGTGCAGCCTACATCCTTTGCCCCATAATAATTTATAGGATGTTATTCTAGCAAATGTTAGGGATAACTTACACTCTTTTTTTCTCTCCTGATCTGCTGGCTGCTACCACCAGTGTTAAAATGTAAGTCAGCATCTGATTATCTTGCCTCTCCCTGCCCTCTCCCCCCTGCTTCATTTTTTAAATCATTCCAAAGTCCAGACTACTTTCTAGGGCTTCAATAGTTATTAAGAGGCATCTGTAAGTATTTTTTCATCTTGATATTACATGAATGAATGCAAATATTTTGGAAAAGTAGTTCAGTCCCACAAAAAAATGCCACCAAACACTTGCCATCTTTGTTTCAGAGACAAGCTACTTCTGGGCTTAGTCAACTTCTGATTACTGCTAACAATATGTCCCTGCTGAGCTCAACAAACATTTTTTTATATGCTGCAAGGTATTTATAGCATACATTCTTTCCCATGCTTATATTTCTTTTTAAAATATTTATAACTTCTATATCAAGAGAAACCATGAGACTCAACAAATACCAGTGAGCAAGGCACTGTTACTGAATTACATTCAAATATGAGATGTTAAAAACTAGCATTACTGCCCTGAAAAGGAATTTAAAGAAGAAACCATCTGCATTTACAATAAGCACCTACAACTGGAATCCTTGTTGCACTCTTTCCTACTGTGTGTGAACTGACCTCATTTCTTAAACCCATAAAGCATTATCATGCTGATGAGTGAAATTATCACAGTAGACTTTTTTAAGCAGTGCTGCTTTTCTGCTGAGGCTGTGTGCAGCTTAGATTTGCATGAGACAAAAAGACCTTACACGTCAAGCAACGGGTTGCAAAAGTTAAACAAGTATTCCTGTAGAGATTGTGTGTGAATTGCTCACTTTTCCTTTTTTTCAGCATCTTTGCTAAGAATAGGACATACTGCATCTCCCATAGTCATGTAGTTTCAAACTTGGAAAGCCATTCACTTTTCTTATTCCATGTTCCCATGAATCATCCTATTAGTTTCAAGAAATGCAATTCAAGCATGCATCAATCAGCTTCAAGACTTAAAAACAAGCATGAAAACCCATTACCTTCCCATCTGGAGACATATTCCCAAGAAATACTGCATTATTAAAAAAACACAGCCATTATTAAAAAAAATAGCTTTTGGAGATATATTTGTGTTTCCTATTTATGTACTTTCACATGCCAGAAGAATATTTCTCTTTCTACTCTATCCACAGCCCAGCGTTCAAGATTAAAATTACAATACAGTATCAAGTAGAAATGGCAAACTAGTCCTGAAGGCCAGGAGTGAAACCTAGCCATATATTTACATTGTGTGACTTGATAGGGAGGTGTCTCCCACATGGGCTCACGACTGCCTCAGTCTGCCAAACAGATTCTGCAGGTGCAAATCAATCTCTCTTGCACAGATTACTCTAGCAGTTTGGCCCCCAGTGACTTGCGCTCATGGACAGATTTTTACTTCAGGACACGTCAGCAGATTTGGAGCACAGACAGAATTCTGCATGGTACTGCAATCTCAAAGAATGGTACACCTCATGGAGAAAGGTCTTGCACCTTTATTTCTTCTATCAATCCTAGTTCATTACTCAGAATGCAAATTGTTGCATTCTAAGTAATGAACAAATTACTGGCTTCAAAAGTTGTCTGTAATATAGTTATCAGAGGCTGTGTGAAAAAGGTGTTCTTCACTGGCTTCAAACCTATGAAATAAGTATTACAGTGTATACTATGCTGTATACTATGTTTTTTGAAATGGAGAACAGAAACTCATCTTTCCATCACTGAGGTTTAGACAGTATTTTTATGCCATCCTGCCTCTTAAGACAGTCGCTTTTTTTCAGTAGTTTCTCAGTATAGAACATGTCCATCTTCCAGTTACCCTGACTTTGCATGATCCTTATAGAGATCAACCACTATGCACAAAAGACCTCTGCTTTAATTAAACTACTATTAGGGGTTTAGTTACAGGACAGAAGCCAGGACTGGTTGGCAAACCTCTGTGAGAAGCTAAATACTTAGGCGGTTAATCTAGCTGTGAGTAAGCCCCATCCCACTGCAGCTAACTTAAGACGCTCCAGAGACTAAAACAGGCATTGCAATGACTGGATGACTTGCTGCTTTGTCTCTCAGATTCACCTTCTCACTGAAAAACACAAAAGAAGAACCAAAAGTCTCAACTCCAGAATACTGTGAAACTTCCTAATTTTTTACCTATTAAGAAACAATATAGCATACTGTGAAGATGGCATGGCCAGAACCTTTCTAAAAGAGCAGGACACCCTGGGGCACCTGAAACTCTTATTTTAATAACTCTGACACTCATGAAGGAGTTTTCGGTACGTCATTTCCGAGGCATTCATAGCTGGAATTGTTTTAAATGTTTCTTGACTCTTCCCTCCACACTCCACCACACAGAGCTGCATGGATCCCCTCCTGGTTTCAATTCTACTGAGGCTACTGAGTAAAGAAACTAATGGAGTAACTGGCTGTTCCCGTTGTAGCCCTAGATGCTGTCTGCCAACACGGGGGACAGATCCGTACTTCTTTCAGTATGTTTCTTAGGTATCAGTTGGCAACTGTCAGCTGACAATTACAGCTTCGGAACCTTGCACCATGGGAGATGCCTGAAGGGCAGGCACAACCCGGGCTCCCAACCTGCCTCTCCTGTCCCCTGTGGCATGCATCTGGCCATGCCCCATCCCTTCTGCATTTGCCTCCCCAGGACCCCAGCTTATCACCTATTCTTCACTTTTTTCTCTGGACTCAGTTCCAGTCCTGTTGCATTATCCTGTGTGTGTACCAGGGTTGTTCTTTGAAGTAAGACTTTACAGCAGCTAAGCCCAGAATTCATAATAGGAAATGCCAGCTCTCCTACAGCCTTAGTAGACGTAAGGATCAGTACATTCGGTACACCTGCTCTGTTTGTTAAAAAATAAAGAAAATAAAAAGGTACAGAAACTTTCAGCAAAAACATCTTACCACCACAGGAGGTATGTATAAGACCCTTAAGTCCTCCCAAGTAAAAAATTAATTTCTGCAACTTGAGAAGATGAAGTAACTCCTACATCTGACAGTCACATGTGGCTTAGTATACAGAAGGACATACAAGACTCTGCCTAACCTGTTCACTACGGAGGTGCAAAGCACTCAGTGGCATCAAGCCATGAGTGAGAAAGGCCGAGGGGAACCACCACCAGGGCACAGCAGTACTGGGACACAATGACAGGAGAAGGATGTTGGAGAACATTTTTCTTAAGAATCCATACAACCTGGTCAACAGCATTCAGTTTGTAGCAACTATAACACCACCATCAAACCCTCCCAAGGAGCTACGAGAGACAACTGAATGCTGCAAGAGGAAGATGTAATACTTGTTTACCAGTTGAGGAGGGCAGTAAACTTTACACTGCTTGCAAGGTTTCACTCTGAAGTATGTCAACATATAGAAAGTAGTGCAATACCGAACCTCTCTGATATTAGGCAATTTTAGTTTGGCTGTTTCAGCCCACAGTTTACTAATTTTTCACACTGTAGATAGCATTTTCTGCTCAGCTGGTCTGACTGCAAAGAGCTCCAGGGCCGCTTAAAAACTACTGAGCAGTAGGCTCCATGTAAAGTGTAATTTTACAAACAAGCACATCAAAGAACTGAGTGCTAGTCTGAGGCAGTAGCAGAAAGCAGTTCAGCATGAATAGTCCTTAAGAGTCTTCCCATGCACTTAAAAAATCCCTGCCCACCCATAAATCAATGTTTTTTTGTTATGTACTGAACCTTGAACCACTTTTCATGAGAGCAATGGACTACCTTTTTGGCACTGTGGACTTTAATAAATTGCTTTATATGTCTGCACAGACACTAACTTAAGTCTTTTGCTTAGATTTTTCTTCTTTTGTTGGTTGTCAAAATGGAGTATGTCACATGATAATACCATAAGTACTTATGTTGGTGGCATTTTAGTCTTGCATTAATAATAAAAATCAGAAGACACAAATACACTTTACAACTGATCTGGAAATAGTAATGATAGTTTCTTTCAAAGCATATAGAAAGGCATGAATTTTCTTTTCTAGTATTAGTCTTTTCTAGTGGCAATGTCTTTCCTCATAGGAGTTGGAATGCAAGACTCGTCCGTCTCATTTTTCCTAGAAGACATTCTGAATTACTAGACAAACAGGAGGAGGTTATGATTCAGCATACTGAACAGTGCTGCCAACAGATTTTCCCTCCTGAGCTGAACAAGCTGCTTCCAGGTTCTCTGGAGCAACAGGGGTTGCAGAAAACCAGTATTTCCACAACTGCCCTTTGTGTGAATGGGCTCCCTGTGCCTGCAGAAGCCGGTAGAACATAGGCATGAATAAAACAGCCTAATGTGCTTAATTGCACCCTTATTAAGCATAATCTGGGAAATACAACTAGTGTTTCTGTATATACTGCTAATTTTGCATTTGTAAATTCCTGGCAATGGGTTGGTATTGCGAGCCAGACTCCCAGAATAGCCACTTAATCTACACTTGACTGTTGCACACACCAGACGTACGCACAAGCTCTGCTGAAGTTCGTCTTTCCCTCTGCCTACCCAGCACTCCTTGTAATTCTGTTCCAGTTACCCCAGCCCACACAACTGGCTGTTGCAGCTCCAAGTCCAGATGCCATTTGCTAACACGGGTTCTTCTGGTCTAAGGGTCCTGCGAGTGCTCAGCTTCCTGGAGCGGGACATACACTGGCTTCCGAACACTGGGCGACATCCCATGCCTGTGAGTTGTGCCTGTTGCATTAGGGAAGGAGGACAGGAGTGTGAGCGGTAAAGGTTACTCTGGAAGGGGGTGCTAGAGACAGGCTGCTCTGAGATAAGCATCCTTAGTGAGGAAGGATGTAGTAGTTTTGCTGACAATCCTGAGTGGGAGAGTCAAAACAGTTAAGTATTTTCCAGCTTCTTTCCCCAACCTCCTCTATGCTGCTTGCCACTATAAAAATCATTTTACTAGGCCTCCTTAACTGAGAAAGCTGAGAATACTCGGAACTGGAGGCTACGGCTTGCCTGCACCTATTTCTGGGTGACTACACTCAGGCTGAATCCCTGCCAGTGGAAGGAAGGCACTCACCCTAACACATTCCTAAATTCCCTTTTTTTCATTGCTATGTCCTCTTCACACTCCCCCTCCCTTCTTTCCCCACTCCTGCCCACAAACTTTCTGCTTACCCTGGTCCCGCTTAATGACAAATTTTGGAGGACTGTGAGAAAAAGCTTCCCCCAGGCAGCTCCTTTCCCTTATGCCAGGCAGGCGGTGGCTGTACCTGGGGAGCAGCGCTGATCCTGCACCAACCCTCTGCAGCCACAAGTGCATGAGTTACCCCTCTGGCAGAAACCAAAAGCTTCCATTATTAAAGGACCAAGTTTAAGGCTGCAAAATGATGATCACTGCCAAAATTATGCTACGTGCTGGGACAGTGCTTTTCTCCATTTCTTTTGATTAGTGGGTATGAGCTGGGAATCTGGCTTCCCACAGAATCAATGTGGCTTAATGAATAAATACAGCTCCTGAGGTCTGACGCAGAATAAATCTGAAGGGTGGCTTCCCCCAGGAGGGTGTGGGGATGGCACTGCCCTGAATCACTGTTTCCACATGATTTACTTACACTTTGTGTCATCCCAGGACATGGCTTAAAGCGCAGGTGTTTTCACACTTAAGCACCAAAATGCAGTGACAGAATTAGTATCTATTTATATGCTGAAAGCTTACAAGTTAAAGAGGTCTGGTAGCTCGTTTTTGCACTAGAAAGTAAGTTCTAGATTCTTTTTCATTTTCCTAAATTAGGTCACTTTATACAGATGAGACAAACAGATTTTCTAACCAAATGCCAGATATGCATGTTTACTTCTTGGCCTAAAACCTTTAAGATGAGGCTTGCACCACGAAAATTTAATTTCCTTTCAACAAGAGCCAAAGGACAAGGAATCCCATGTCAGGACCTTAAAGGCAGGGTTTATCTCTAAAAATCACTAAATACTTTGTTCTGAAAAGTAGCAATCTTTTTTTGCACAATATGTAATACTGATACTGCACTTCCTCTAGCACAGGAACTGTAAAAGTCTCAGAAATCCCTTTCTCTGCAAGTACCTAGGATTTCATCAGAAAACCTGCCTTGTGCAATTTCCAACAGCAGCAGTTTTAACCGGATCAGTCAGCGCCTCTGGGCCCTGTTTGGCCTCTCTTCTATTTAGATCATTCATTTCTGGTGCTTGTTTTATCAGAAAAGGTGTAATCCAAGAGTGTGGGATGCTCCTTCCACACAGCACATCTCATCACGCCCTCTGGGACTCACACTACATCTGCACGCTTCGGGGCAGCTAAGTGCCCCAAAGAAATGTAACAAAAATTATACCTACTACACGCTGATGTTTTATAGCTAATTATTTTTTCAGCAGACAGTGAGGACCAAGACAGTGTGATGACCAATACCTCTGTCAAATACAAAGTCTTAAAGTCTTTCTTAAATACAAAGTCTTAAGAGAACAAGTCAAATCAGACCTAATCCGAATGTGCTGCATTTGATGGAAAAATTACTATTGACCTCCCCTAGCTTTACATTGGACTCGAAGTTACTGTTCAGCAGCTGTAGGATGAAGCTCAGGGGAAAATGCTCCAAGTTAAATCTTTATGTACTCGCAAGGCCATGTTTTCCCCAGGTAACATCCAAAACCAGCTCTCGCCATTTCCACTGCAAGGCTAAAAGGAGGGCTGCTAACATCACATGAATTACAGCCCTGTCCCACATAATAAATCCCTAACTGTGCTTCATTTTCTACTCACACAGGTAAACATCAGCTGAATTCAACTATTATTCCTGACCAGGTTAGGTCAAGCTAAAAATGACTCAAACTGCAAATGGTGTAAATATTGCTTAACTTCATGCCTGGGGTTTACTAATGAATTCCCGTTCATGTAGAGCTTGTGTAAATCAATTCTTTGACAAACGGGAGCAGTTTGTAAACCTGTGGTTTTACATGGCTCACAGTGGTCTAGTCCGCATAAATCTTGAGCGGGACTATGACCTGAGCAACTTCTCCGTACAAGAGCTTGCATGACAGAGAACACAGGCAGCACTGGTTGGCAATGGAGGCAAGAGTCTGAAAACTGCAGGGCAAACAGAGCCAGGGATGAAAAGCAAAAAGCAAAATGTTTTTAATTATTAAAGGAGAATACTTGGAGAAACATGGTCACAGTATTTCTACAGATAGCTTAACTAAAATGCTAATTCTTTCGTTTATTGTTGCTAAGTCAATTATTTGCCCACTTTTAGTATATTTGATTCTTCCAGCTCTTGCAGTCGAGACTGCATTCAAATATGATCTCATTAAAAATATCATATTTATAGTCCTCACCATTGATGGAAAAACAGTCGAATGTATGAAAGGTAAAAAAATACACTAAACCCACTTTCAAATTAAAAGAAGTAGAAAATTAAAAACATTTCTCTCTTTAATAGCTTTATATTTTAATTCTAGAGTTTAGCAATATTGGCTACGTGAGCCATACACTTGCTAACAAAAACTTCATTAGAAGCTCAATGAATATGACTTCTTTTTAGGATTTCAGTTTTGAAATAGAGAAACAAAGATTATTATCTTACCCTGAATACCTCTGTTTTGACGTATTGTAATTTAACCTGAAATAATTCAGATTCCTTTGTATTAATTTCTTTTTTCTTAGTCTTCATCTGCATAATATTTAATATTAACATTTACTTCCTGTACGGTGCACGTCTCCTTCCTACGTGAGGCATCCCAAATATCTTACCCTGTGAAGCAGTGCTCTATGCAAGATATCTGCATTAGTAAAAGCATCATCTGGTACTCTGTATGGAAGCCTACGTGCCTTAAGTACAATGGAAACTTAAGCTGAAGGAAGGGAAGGCTTCTACCTCTTCTCCCCTAGATACTGTGTCAGTACTACAATGAGGCTGCAAACTCCTCAGGGTAGATTCGAGCCTTCTAATGTTTTATTCAGCAATGACTCAGCTGATGACACTTTGTAAGTACGTGAAACTTAGCTTGTATGTGATGCTTTGCAAAACATGCCCCAAACAAACATATTTATATGTAAAATACATGCTTTCTCTTATTCTAAGACTCTGTGATCACTCCCTGTAGAAAGCTTCAGAAATGAAGGTGCCATCTAACAAGCCCCTCTCCTTCACTAAAGAGAATTTACTGTGTATAATTTTATCTTGTAGTGTTCTAGTTGCCAGTAGTTGAGCTTTTGATGTTTACTGATGAGGGAATTAGTCTTCCAAAAATATTATTAAAAAAAAAAATTCTTAAAAGAAAAACGACTCAAAATTCAGCTCTTTTCCTTCTCCCTTTTCTCTTTTTACCCTTCAGGCAAAAGCAGCTAAAAATATTCTCACTGCATTTTCCTCCACACAGGAAGATACACTAATATGAGAACAAAAAGAGTTTATTTTTCTCAGCAGGAGCAAAATGTAGACTCTGTGGTTTTCTACAATGTTTACATAAAGATTTCCCTCTGAACTTGAATTCTGGGGGGAAAGAGTCTTTCATCAAACTCCAAGACTTGTGCTCTAGAGATCAATCCAGATGTGATAAGTTCCACATGGGAATAGTGCTAGTTAAAAACAGCGATAGTTCCCTACACTAACTAGTTTTTCATGCATATCTGTTGTGCTGTGTAAAACTGTATGTTACAGGGACCAGACAGTCCCATTCCTTTTCCAGCAACAAGCACACCAAGAATGCTTTTAGTCATTGTCAAATGAACTTGGCACTGGTCAAACAAATCAGACCTGACATGCAGACGTGGGAATGAAGAATAATTGCTGTAAACAAAGCATATAAAATTCAATTTCTATTCAGTAATTTTCAAGCACATTACTGAAATGCTGCACTAGTGAATCAAAACCGTAAGACAGAACTAAATCAAAACAGCATAGGTAAAATTTGACTGGACGACATTATTCTCCTTATCCAAATCCAAGAGAAATACCAACAAGAAAAATAGTAAGAACAGGGCTTAGAAGTGAACTAGGTCTTAGCCTTAATACTATGAGAAATAAAGGCTATGGAAGTTTGGAGTAGGTGCTGATCTGAGCTGGGATTTCAATCTCTGTGTTATTGTGACTTCTGCACTGACATCAACCCTGAGGTGCAGATTGTCTTGCATGCCCATGATACGCTTGGTACAGGACTGTGATAGTGAAACTGTTTGATGGTGACATCTCAGCTTGCTCCAGAGCTGTTAGAGCTTCCCAGCAGTCTAATAACTGTTGTCTAAGTTGTACCATCACTATATATATCTTCAGGGGCCACATGTACAGTATAGTTTACCTGATTTATACCACTAGATAGCTCTCTCAGCTGGTGAAATTCCTAGCTAGCCATCACAGCCAGATTCTGGCCCCTATCACTAAGATGACATCAGTTGTGATCTTCATCTAATGTCTTCTACAGCTGCAGGAGTTTTGAGTGTGGTCTTACTAGTCTAGGAAATAGCATCCAGCAGTAGCAAGTCCCAGATCCTTGAGAAAAATATCTTACTTACTTGCATCGTGGACAATTCTAAAGAACAAAATAAGAAATATGCAGTTGTCCATTTTGAATGGCCTTGAAATAACTCTTTCAATGGCTCTTAGATAGGCTTCATGCTCATACTTCACAGGAATACACCCCAGTTCACAATCATGAAACAATTTACTTAAGTTATTTTGGCCAGAACAAGTTTAAAAAATCAACACATACCCATATCTAAACAGACAACATTCATCAACTCACAGCAAATACTCAGTCCCATAACCAATGTATACTGAATGTGAATTCTTTTGAAGTTTATTGCTTGAAAGGTAACTTTCCCCTTCTCAAAGAGGAAGCGTGTCTGTCAAGCCTAATACACATAGGGACAGAGAATAGTATTAGAGGGAAGTGGACCATTACCTCACCACCAACATGCTCTGGTTTGGAGTTCATCCTACATGTATGGATATGATGAAGGGACTCTGGCCAAATTCCCTAAGAAGGCCAAATCCCATTAGGTCTGAGGATGTGATGATTATCATATTCCTCCAGCCACCCTTTTAAAGCAGTATCTTATTATCGATTCACTTATGTCTCATCAAAACGTATGCACACATACCACTTTGCATACCATAAAGCATCACTGATGGCACAGAAAACATCCAGGGGCGTGGAAATGCTAGAACTTGGCTGAGCACATTGGCTCAGTTGCAGGCGAACCTACATGAAGTTAATTGTTGACAAAGGGCAAAATAACTAAAGAGCTCAAACTTTTGCCTCAGGGGCTGCAAAATTCTGGGGTTTCTGGAGAAGTTGTGAACAGCCAGAACTAAAAGCTAAGATAAAATCATTATCTGCCTTCAGCAATGCCTTATGTCAACCTACTTCACCCTCTAAAACATTATCCATTCTTAGAAAACAAGTAATTAAAAATTCTCTTCTGTAGCTCCCAAGCAGGACAAGACTTGCCCTCCTGTCGTTGCTTGCTGGTGAGGAAGGTAAGGAGGAACAGTCTGACAGAGGTTGAGGATGTATTATTTCCATAACCTGCTGATTAACTTCCACCTTCCACAACACAGGATTTTGTGGATCTCTGTCCCCTCCACTCTCTAAACAACTTATTTTTAGCCAGCCCTACCCCACATTAAGACTGTGGAAATTTCTAGAGTCTGTTCAGTGACTATCTTCTGTTGTGACATCTATCATCCAGTGACTATACACAGCAGTTGAGGAGAGTGTAGAGATGATTACCAATGAAACCTAAAAATGGAAAACTTTAAAAGTCCTAAATGATAGCCCTAGCTAGGTACTCTAGTTCTGCCTCTTAGTCAAGACCCATTTATAGTTGCATAGCCCATGAAATGTGAAGTTTGAGGATCTGGCTTCAAAGGGGTTGCATAAAACTGGACACTATTTAAAAGAATAAACAAGCATACCGCATTTTCTATAAAGAGCACTTTCCTTGGTTCAATTAACGCTCAGGCTTAAGCTTTTAAAGCACATTTAAAAATAATACAAACAAGGAGAGCAAACCAACAGGATAAAATGACTAGTTTCCAATTCTATCTGCTTATTTAGTACATGATGAGCACTGAACTCTGCTCTGAGCGACAGAGACAATTCTCATCCCAGGAGGCTTCCACGCAGAGAAGTCTCAAACTCAGTAGTAAATTGACTACACAGATGATTCTGCTGGTTCTGGCAACCAGAAAAAAAGCAGACAGACTATTTTTAGCATGGCACTTCATTATCAGTTTAATGGCATCCCAAGGTTTATCAGCCTGTCAGGTCAGAAAGTACACCTTGTTATAGGGAAGCACTGAAACAAATTTCCTCATTAAGTACCATGTCTCCTAGCTTTTCCCTATTGCTAGAAGTATCATTTTTCACCCTCTAAGTTGGATAGCTAAGAGTCAATCATTTTCTGTTTTACGTTAGGCTATCTCCATCACTTTCACCTTTCTTATCTTTAGCTACTGCATTTTTAAGTGGTTGCTTCTAGGTCTTGATATGTTTTTCATCTGTATTTTATAATAACGTTGATACTAAAGTAGAAAAACTCATCACTTTACGTATGAACATCTTAGTAGACTAGTGAATCTTAATGAATTTTTGTCTCATAGTTTTGAGACTGCTGCATTGCCAAAGGTTAATTACATTTCCCATACCATCTGGGTATTGTTCTCAGTCATACTTGTCCTTAAATTTGTTCAATTTTCCATCAAAAGCATCCCCAGTGTTTTTGTTAGGAAGCTTACATCCTCCAACAACTCTCCTTCCTTTCTGCCTCCTAATTTATCTCTTACCACAGCTGTGGATGACAGAATTAATTCCTGGTATCACATCATTCCATAAAATGTATCTTAATGCTCTTGACATATTTGTGTATGTAATATCCTCCAGGCATAAAATTTATTTGTAACCCTAATGAAGAACATTGAGTCAAAAGAGTGACAAAATCAGTTGAAAGTAAGCTAAAGTCTTGGTCAAACCCCTACTTGGTGCACCTCTTCTCCAAAGCTGAACAGTCCCATCCTTGCAATAACTAAAACACATACGTGTAGTCCAGGTAATAAATTTATATAGTTTAGCATTAAGAGTATTTTATATGGAAATGCTGCTGAATAGCTGTACAATACAATTTTGCAATCTGATTTTAGCTAAAATGTTAATGCCTAGGTCATAGTGACACTGCTTAATTTAGGATGACCATTAATCAGTATCTTCACTGTGTAGGCCTGATTACTTTGTATAAACAATGCATGTTTTCCTAATGACTATACCCTTGAAGAGGAACTAAAGACTAATAAAAAGGAAACATCCTGCTCCAGAAGGCACAAAGGATGATTGCCAAAGCAGCACAAACGCGGGGAAAGGTAAAGGCGGCAGGGGGAGATCACAACCACCAACTCAATTCAAGACCAAAAAGACTTACCCCCCCACACCTACAAGGAGCATGTGTGCCAATTTACACAGCAAGCAAGACTAGTTTAAATATAACTAACCAGTAACAGAAAGGATGGTGATTACTAATCAATGAGCGTAAATTTAGGCGGATTTTTACTCATCATGTAACAACATAAATACGTTGTAGTTCTCTGGTGTGCTGTGCAAGCTTTGTGGAATTACCACCTAGCACCCATATTTGTGCAAACATGAAATAAATAAATATCTCGGCTCTGTGTGTAAGATTGGCTTACTGCACACTGGGTATCGGACCCCTCTTGTGGGACAATATATGTGCATCTGATGTTTGCGATACCTGCCCTTTCTGATAGTCAGTATCTACTTCACACACATTGCATTCCTGGCTGCTGATACAGCCAGTGGATGGACTAATTATGGGTAGGTATTTTTGAGCAAGTGTTCCCAGAAACTAAAATGAGATTATATGTCTCATTGCATATATCCATCAGCTCGTAACTGCCAAGCAGAGCTGAAAAAAGCAAAACAGAGGTAGAAAATTCCCTGTCTCAGCCCCAAAGCACTGAACAACCTTGGCCCCCACCAGAGCTCAGGTGTCTTGTTGAAAGCAAAACAACAGGAGCCTAATGCTCAATGAACGCAACTAATTGCAACAGGCCAGTGCAGGAGAAGGTGAGGGAGTCCAGATGGTGGCAAATTGCACCTGTTTTAAATTTCTTGTGCAAATGGAAGGCAGTAACTGACTCATTGCCATTTGAGTCTTCAGGGGGAAAAAAAAGACCTACCTGCTTATACTGCTAAACATGTTGTGCTCCTAACCAAGTGTGAACAAGCAAATGGGGAAAGTCTGTCAGCCACTACCCAAATGAGCTTGGATGAAGATGTCCTTGTATTATCTGGCTTTAACACATAGACATATACAAAATGTCAATTCCTGTGGCAAAACTTGAGCCATAGTCCCCTAAGTTTGTAATTTTTCATTATTCCACTTCGATTTAGTTAATAGAAGCTTTCAATCAAACTAACCAGATCAAACTCTGTCTGAAACCTGTAAAATAACCTAGAACATGATCAAGTGGGTGAGAAAACAAGAGCAAGCAAGCAAAAACAAGCAAGAGCAACATGCACATGTATAAAATATCTCAAAGGACTGATAGAGGTGTCTGTTAGTTTCTAAACATTAATGGCAACAGAGCATGATTACAACACTAATGTCCAGTAAGTACCTCCAGCTCTTCTTCCCCGCTGCACTTTTTCTAGTTCGTGTAAAATACTGGCTGTTCATATGGGCAGCACGTAAATGACAGTCAGTCAAACAGCAATTAGGAATTAACTCTATGTTGTAGGTCACTGCTGAAAGCCCACACTAGCCTTGTAGCTGCCAATTACTTTCAGCCCAAGATGTGTCCTTAAAAGCAGGATTATCGTACCTCTGCAACACAACCCTATAGTCACAATCAGCGACTGACTGACCATTCCTGTGCAATGAAGTCAGCTTACAGCTACGAAGTTAGCTTTAAGGGCTTTATTATGGATGAGTTCCTCCTGTGCTATTGAAAATACTTTGATCTCTCGGGTTTTAGCACAGCCTAAATTTAAAATAAGCTGCTGTAAGGGAAACTATCCTTTTATGCTGCAATTGAGCTGCATGGATTGAAAGGTTACAGGCGCAAGTGGGAGGAAAGTAGGAATTGGAAGATTAGCTACCACATTCATCTTCCTGCCTGCCTTGGCACAGACCCATGCAGTAAGTCAGAGAAACTACAATTTCAGCAGTCATTAAAAAGTGGCTCTGCATTTTGCTGGGAGAGGAAAAGAAAGAGATAGGATTCAATTCATAACTTCTTAAGATTTGATCATCTTCAGGGGCCGGTCCTAGAAAACAAAGCCTATTCTCTGTCTTATTAATACGCCCATTCACACTAAGTAATTCTCCCTGCCCCGTCTCCCTCAGACATGATTTAAGCTGTCACACTACAAACTGTTATTTCTTGTGCGTGCTTTAGAAAGGGAGGTCATTAACAACATGCTAGGTGATGGCCCCAAGTCTGTCCCGAAGTCAAGCTCTCTCAGCCTGCCGGGCTCTGAGCTGACTCCTTAGCTCTAGTCAGCAGCCTGGGCAGACACCTGTGGTCCAGTCAATGCCCAGCATGGCTCCTCGTGAAGCATCCAGGAAGATAACCCCCTGCAAGCTTTGCAGTCCAGATGCCCACTTGAGCCTTAGCCACATTCAGCTGCCACTGCCCACCGGATTTACAGGACCTGCAGTGCCCAGGTAAGTGCCTTGTGCAAGATGGCCTCCGTTGGCTGAGGACCCGCACCAGCAGCTTTTTCAGCCCCCACAGCCCTTGCATGGTTCACCTTAGGAAGAGTCAGTCTCAGGATCTCTGTAACAGTGCATAAGGTCTCCAGTGGCAACCACAGAAGTTATTTTATTCTGTTTCACAGAGATGTGAGTTCAAAGGGAATCAGACCTTAAAGATTAATTTGACGGTTCAACCAGCCCAAAGGATGACGCTGTAAGGCTGTCCTCATGTGAAGATACTACAATGACTCTGTCAATACCGAGAACTTAAACAAGCCATGTATATTTACTAATTCCAGCTACAAACATGAACTGCTACAGCATTTTATTTCCAAACATTTTAGAGAGAAATGCATTTGATGTTTCTCACAAACAGCCTAGAGCAGATAAGCAAACAACTAACACTGACCTTGTGTCAGATTTACAATTTTATTTTATTTTTTAAGCCCTCAGAAAACCACTGACCTAAACCCTAAGCTAGTTAGGAGAAAACTAATCTTCCAGTCTCCAGGCCAGTGAGGCTTGTAAAGCAT
The DNA here is from genome assembly GCF_026419915.1 of Harpia harpyja. NCBI lineage: Eukaryota > Metazoa > Chordata > Aves > Accipitriformes > Accipitridae > Harpia > Harpia harpyja. The sequence goes on from NC_068969.1 coordinate 64,285,626, forward strand.
CTGGCTGAGGGGAACACAAGACTGCCCTTGAGTACGATGATGTGCCAGCCACAGAACAAGCTCTTTCTGGTTTTGTCACTCCAGCCCCGGCAAAGGACAACTGCCAAAGTCCACCAAAAAAATCTTCACCAGTCAATCAGATCTGCTACTGGAGTATTATGGAAGAGCAGGGACACGCAACAGTTATGTATTTTCAAAGGACTACCCAAACGCTAATGAACGATGGGTCAGATCCTCAATTTACAAGATCAATATTACTCAACTTCAGCCAAGGACCATTTTCTCTGGCTAAGGAAATGAGGGAAAAAAAAAAACTTCAAAAAGGCCTCAAAATGATGCCAAGGCAATGCCAAGGCAAGTTCTCATGCAGCTCACACACTGATACGAAGAACCACATGGATAAGAAAGGATTGCAGACTATTGCAGCTTTGACCTCGCCTCATGCTGCTGTCTCTCCTGAGATAAAGCAGTGGTCAACTACAATGAGAACTGGGATACCAGAGTTCAGTTTTGATGACAAAAGAAGAGGAAGGTCTATTGCACTTCATCTGCAATCCAAACATTATTCCTCTTCCTTCACATCACTGATGGCTGCTTAATGGAAGAATTAAGCATCAGTGAGGAACACCAAGCTACAGGTAGGCACCACACACTGACCATCCCAAAGCAGCAGTCTCCATTTCTGAGCGTGCAACTTTAAACCCTTATTAGGTGCTAACTCTCTGAATTGCACATTGACCTGTAAGAATCTCTGGTTAGATGTCTACTAAAATAATGAAAAGGAGAGCTGAACAACTGCATCCACCTCTGCAGCTGCATCATACCTCCTGACTGTCCTCAGACTTTAACCCCAGCTGCTGGTCTCCCCAGAATTTTCTACCCCACTGCTCATGCAGATGTTTGATTACCCAGCACCAACAGCATTAGCTGTAAGTATTGCCCCTCCAGAGGGACTTAAGAGAGAAATAAAAGGAACAATGAAGACAGTCCCAATGAAGACTGGCAGTCACTACATGGTGCTACAAATTGATCATTGGATAAAAGTTAAAATGTAGGATGAAATCCCATTGCAGGGCTGGAATATAGTACACTTTCTGCTATACTAGCTTCTTATAAAATACCAAAACTAAAATGCTTCAGACCGCCTGCGCTGTAACAGCTTCACAACACTATTTATTCATTTGTGTTTACTGACACATCCTAATAAATATCACAGTCAATAAAATTTTTATGCCAGTTGCCTGTACCCTTTGGCTCACCTTCTGTGAAGCTTGGCTATTCATCATGACTGTCGTCATTAAGCCAGTAAGAAGTCTCTTTTGCTTACTTTTTCACCATGGGTATTTCTACGCAGAAACCACATTTACAATTTTTATGTGCTAACTTTTTAATACATGCCTAGTGGACTTACAACAGTTGTTGCAAAGTTTGGGCAGACTAATATAAATGTAACAGAATATTAAAAAAAGCATTGGTCAACAATATCTAACGGAGCTCTTCTCCCAACTCCCAAAGGGGGATCTGCGCATGGCCATTTCAAAGGTCATGAGCTTGAAAGCTGAGCCAAGTGATACCAGTGGCCATCTCCATTCCCACCTTCCACCAGGAAGGAAAGCACAGCTTCTACATTTTTAAATGGTTCCTTCTAAAAAGATACACATCTGAGCAGCAGCTTATCAAGGTCCTCTGGCAAGCTGCATGACCCATAGATTTATTTCATGGCTTTGACTATTTTTGCACATTCTAGCAATCCTCAATCTTGCAGGGATTGCCCAGGGCATGACATGTCTCCACATCTCCCACAGAAGAGCCAAGATAAAAAAATCAGTAAAATTGAACAGAAGTAAAAGAGCCCATCAGAGTCAGTGTGCTCTATTCAAGCCACTGTGCTTCTCCACATGTAGCCATGATAGTTAGACAAGGATATTTCATTCTCAAAACTCAGCAGTTTTGTGTAACAAATCAAACCAGATTCATTCATTCTTAAAAAGAAAAATAAATTTTAAAAAGGGGGAAAAGAAGATGCTCACTCCGCTTCCACAGCTCAGTCCAAATTACATGAACACAGAAAAAATACAAAAGTGTTCACATAACTATCCTGCAAGTGGTTTGTGGGTTTGATAGTCATTCAGTCTGGAGCAGAAATAACTAGAGCAATGTTAAGTAGCTGGCAGTTCCATGGGACAAGCCATGAGTATTCATGGCAGGAGCTGTATGAAAAAGCACGCGAACATGCCATAGCCAGAAAGATCATTACATAAATCATTCAGTGCATTATTTTGAAAAACAAATATGATAGTGAAAAGTTATGGATGAGAATAATGCATAATGATAGGATAATATCACAGCTGATTTCTCTCGGGCACAAGTGGTTGAGTTTCTGACTTTGTTAGGAATGTTGATAGGTAAGATAAAACTTAGTAAAGATCTGCAAGAATCAAAGAAAAAGGATCGAAGATCTGACTTGAGCATTTAGGGATTTTTTTACAAAGTGTTAGACTAAATATTTTGTCTTTGCTTTGGTAATGCCAGCAATGCTTAATCACCACTAAATACTGTCGAAAATTAAAACCAGATGATATTTCTGTTCTCTTTTAGCAACATTATTTTCTCTTCCTCATCTTTTTTCTTTAAAACACATGTCTACCAGTCAGTTAATTAACACTCATTTTTCTAGGATCCATTCAGAACAGGAATACACTAACTCTTCAGGTGAAAGTAACTTACAGACTACATTATCCTAAATTATTTTCTATTATTTTATCCTTGGCAGAGCAGTGCTGCAATGACAACCAGCAACTTAGAGCAGGACATATTAGCAAGATTGTTCACCTCCTGAGTTCTGCTAACAAAAAAACCTCACCACTCTATTAAATGAAAATAAATGGCAACTATTACCAATTTTATTATTCTTCCACAACGAAAACACACTACTGATAACCAAATCCTCAGCTCAGTGAGCTGTTAATTACTCCAAAGAATAAATCCCAGATCCATGAAACCTCTTACTCTCTATATTGTGTTTCTTCTAATGATGTTGCTGTGAAAAGAACTTGATTCTGAATAACCCCGAGAGGGCATCTCGGACATTCATGAAGGAGCTTCTTTGTCACGTAACCACGGAGAAGCATTTACAGAGGAATGGGTTGGGTCCCTCCCATAAAATTTAACATTGGGCATAAACTGAGGCAGTCTTTTAGTCATTTCATGGGTGAGTCCGGGGATCAGTACACTTTGTCGAAGCTGCACGTGCGCATTATCCCACTGCTTATAGGGCTGCTGTGTGCAATGACCTGCAGATAGGGCTTCTCTACAGCCAGTGGGATTTTCACACAGCCCCCCTGAACCTGTTTTTACAACACAGTAACATTTGCTTCCTTACATACTAATTGGTGGAAATTAACACTGTATTTCAATTAAAAGAGCAATAGAGGAAGAAAGACAGTTTTCTCAAGCCAAATTTGAGTTTTATGCTTCATTTTCAGTACTTTTTAAAAGCACTTCCAGTTAAATTGTAAGGAAAAATGTGACACAAAACTAGGACTTCTGGTCACATTAAAGCGATGCCTATATTAATGCAATTTTTTCAGAAAACAGGCTTCCCTGGAAAACACAGGATAATCTAGAGAGCTGGAGACATGACTGTTGCATCAAGTTACTAATTCACTTCAATTTTAGAAGACCTTCCTGGAATCTCTGTATGCTAAGTTTTATGAAAGCATAAAGCATTTCATGTTTGCATACCTCTGTGCATGCTTAAAAAGCAGACAAAACAGTTAATTTAACTTGGACCATAACTTATCACATACAGCTTTTCCTTTAATATCTGATAAGGAGGTATAAGCTTTAGTCCATCACTGGTAAGCCTTGTAGCTTAGTGCTTAACTTAAGAAGAATTATATATTTTCAGAGACAAATTTACTTCCTCCCATTTTAGGAGGCTTTCAATATTCTGTATGAGAAGTTCAGTGTTTGTTAGAGTGTGTTGGAAGTAACCTGAGCTTTGGCTGTGGCCAAAGGCTGGGTGTTGTGCATGATTTTTGCCTCTTTTGCCCTAAATGCTTGGTATGGTTTGGGGGGGGGCTAGTCTTAATACTGTATCTACCAGTATTTTATTCTTAAACCTGCGTCTGGTGTAATCCAGTGTTTCTGTCCTTCTGCCAAGCACAAATTTTTAATGTCTTTATTTTATTCTCTTTAAAAAAAGAGATCTATGTATTCTCAGGAACAGTATTTGACCTGATTGCATATGTAAGTATTTATTTATTTTCCACAAGGGCTGAAGTTAACAAAAAGAATGCTATTTTTAATTTCAGACTTTAAATTTTTAAATAATTGCATCCCTAGGCACCATACAGTAAAATATGATACAGAACAACAGACACGTTTGCTTCCAAAGTTTATTGCAACCAAATGAGGCCCAGCAGCTTGGTCCTGTGACATGCTGTTGGACTGGCCCAAGAACAGTGTCCGCCACATAACACCTGAAAACAATGACAGCTGTTTTTTAAAGCTCCAGACCAGGAAAAACCCAGATTTTTGTAAAGTGTGTGACAGGAACAAAGCACAGCAGCAGACAGTGAGGCACGCTCAGCAGGAGAGAGTTTAGTCAGGTGCAAATCCAATAAAGTAACAAGAGCAGAAGAACGAAACAAAGAAAACTGTCCTTTCGTGGTGACTGGCTCAGCATACAAAGTCTAGGTGTTTCACCAGGAGCTTTCCATATACTTTCAGCAACTCCCAGGGCTGTTTTTTTCTGTAGTGATGTAGTCTGAGCACCACAGCAGGAAGCTGTTGGCCATTTGGTTTCCTAATTTAAGAAGCACCGATATCAAGCCCCAGTATTACTCTTCAGCACATGTGCCATCACAAGCATTTGAAATGGTAAGTCTTCTAGCAAACACACTTGCTGTCACTAAGACCTATAATTAATGTGACGGATTCAGCACTGCCCCTACTCTGGACCAGGTGTGAGGGACCCAGTGAGACACTCAGGCATCTTTTGTGCACCACACATTAACATGTACCTTAAACATTCCCCAAAAGTAACAAAAAAAAAAAGTTTTCACCATTACTGCATTAATTCAGTTTCCACACACTCACACAGCTCTGCCCCATAGGACATGACGCTGCATCCAGATTGCAGGGAGTCAGCTCCCCACCCAGCCACCAAGGTGGTATCCAATTTTCACTGGCTTTTTCTGTGCGACATCTCTTTTTCCTAAAACTCTTGCTGAAGCCTCATCATCTTACATCATTAACTTCCTTCTCTTGGAATAGGTAGAAAATACCAGCTCTGATCCAGCACCTACAGCTGACCTCTGAATCTACTGACTTTAAGGAGAGGCTTGCCATGGACTTCAATAAGGCCAAGATTTCTTTGCTGTTAAGTCAGGCCCCATTGAATTGGCCATCATCATCTCACTGCTTCCTAACAGGGCCATCTCTGTAGGCTCTTGGCAAGATCAAATATTCTGCATGCTTGCAGAATAGGCTTGGAAACCCAGTTTACAAAATTGCTAATTAGAAATGCTAATAATCCTAACAAATAGAATTTACACCAATTAAACTTAGTTCCTTTGTGCCAGCTGACAAAATTAATATCAAGCTATTTCTCTCTGATTCTTCACTTGGTATTCAGCTATTTTATGTCAAATATTTGGTGGCTAATTTTACTTTCACTATTTCAAACCTCAGAAATTCCAAGTCAGCCAGAAGTGGCTCATACCAGTCTTGAAGCAGACTGAGCAGGTTTTTTAACAGTTCAGGTGAGATTACAGAATGCGAAAATTAAAGTTATGCTGTACCCACACCACAGATTAGTTGCCACAGCTCTACAGCAGGACAGAGATTTGCAGCAACAAAAATTTAGCTAACCATCCAGTCAATCTTAAAAAAGTTAGTTAAATTCATCTTTCTGCTCCTTTTTTGCTCTGTAATTGTTTCAGTGGCATTTGCATACAACAGGGACAGGTGCTTTAGAGACAGTGGAAGTGCTGGCTGCAAATGCATCTGATCAGTGAAGTAATCAAGAAACACCTGGAAAGTCAGGAATGTAAATGCTGTTTGCAAGCAACCTGCCAGGCAGGAAGTCAGCACTTACGACACTGATATTTCTATACTTGATAATGAAAAGGAATTTATCATTGCTTCAACTATGTATCTGCACAAATACAGAACTGCACACATTCCCAAAATGCTGGCAGATATTAATCATAAATGCTTCTAAGACCGATAAAGCTGAAACTTACTATGTAGAAAGTATGTCTGTGACATCATCCTAGCTGTGGAATTAATAAGTATCCAGGCCACCCATTTCAAGGTTAGGCACTTAAAACCCTAGATAGATAGAGATCAATGGAAGTGAACCAAGTGCTGTTACTCAGCATTACTGGCAGTACTCCACCCTCAGAGAGGACAGTGCAACTGCTTTCTAAAAGGTCTTAAAAAAACAAAAGCACCTTGCAACTCTGTGAGCTTAAAATGAGAGCATCTGTTTTGTGTGCCCAGTCATCTCCATCCTCTCAGCAGACATTGTCTCTGCTTGGGACAGAACAGGTAGAAACTGCTCTCGCTGGAGTCAGAGCAGCCTGCACAGAGGCACAATGCCCCATGAAGAGAGATGGCAAAGGTCTGCTTACTCTTTGAGGACCTCAAAGTGGGTTTAGTTAGATATTGTCAAGAAACAAAAACTGCTGAGGAAAAGATGGGTTGTATTATTGCAGTAGTGGGTGAAGAACTTCCTTGCAGTGAGACTTGTTTCTGACCCTGGTCTTGCTTGGGGTGGGTTAAGTCTTTGCGGGGAGAAAAGAAAGCTTACTTTAGAAAATGCCAAGACGTGGAGGGAAAAACAATGTTTACAGAGAGATACCTGCAGTTAGGAGCTCTTCAGCAGTTCAGACAAGGACATAGCAAGACTCATCGACTCCTAGCTAAAGAAAGAAAACACTCTAACTCAGAACGAGAGGCGTTTTGAAGAGGAAGGATCACCAGTGGATTATTATCAAGCAGTTTTATTTGCCTCCATCACTTTGAGGATGGGATCTCTCAGATCCAAAAGCAAAATCTGCTTTAGTGTAATCTCTTGACAGTCACTTACATAGTTGGGGAAAAATAATTTCTTCCACTGGCTAAGGCTTTATGGCATGAACTTCTGTAGGTACTTAAAAGAAAACAAATGTCCATTCTCAGAGGACCAATTCAGCACCCTTTGCTCTGTAATACTGGAAGGAAAGGGAAGGAAAAGGAAAGGAAGGAAACCAAAGGAAGAAAAGCCTGAAAAAACCCACAAGGAAAAGACCCTGAAACATCACGGTCTTGCTGCCATTTCACAAAGTTACAGATTGATAAAACAGCTCTGACTGAATGCATGAAGGAAATAGATCATGATGTCAGTGATACAGGGCACAAGATTTCAAGGCCTTGGGAATGAATGTTTTGTTATAACTTAACATATCATTAGACCAGCAGATGGAAGAACAGACATCTGTGTGATGCATTACTTTAGCACACTCAAAGTGACTATTTAAACATGAAGCCGTGGAGACTGATTTTTTAATCAGCTGGCTACCGTTTTTCTATTAAAGTTTTAATACAAGAAAAGCTGACATACAGTTCTATGATATCTGATTTTGTTTAGAAATTATAATGTAGTTCCAGAATAGCACTGGAAACTATGAAGAGCATTGTTGCTTGACCATAGCCTGTTTAACAGGACAGACGTGACTTAAACTTATCAGTATCTCTCCTTCTGAATGCATTGCTTTACTAGAACATCCCAAGTCAATTCTGCAGAGGCAGAAGTGCATTCGGTTGTGTGATGCAAAAGAAAGCACCAAGTACTCGTAATCCATTTACTTATTCTCATCCTTGATAAACAGCTTCTCTGAACACATGGTAGTAAAATCAAAAGATTATTTGTTTAGCCATTCCCAAAAAACTGCAGAGATATCTTGTTGGCTAAACACAGCCAGGTTACTTGAGAAATCCTTGTGGACAAGGGCTGCCTTCTGGGGGCTTCTTCCACTAACTGAATTCCAAGCACTCATACAAAGCTTTAAGTGGTTCAGTATTGCAGCATGTATTTATTTAACAAAACTGAGTACAATGTATCCAGAAGACATTTCTGACAATCTCAAACTGGGAAGCCCTGAGTTTGTATCTGCAAACCAGTACACAGACATATACCCACACTAACATTGCACAAAACCCTCCTTTACTTAGTTTTGTATAACTTTGCACCCCCTAAATATTGTTTTCTCAAGAGCATTATAGGACCAAATAAGAGTTCCTATTTACATTGTGAACATATAGGTAACTGCTCCCTGTAAAAAATTCAAACCCATCCTCTCCTACCTAGAGGTACCATTTTCTACTAGGAGAGGATCTAATACTCTCATCTGTCTGATACTCTGGGCATATGTCTTCTCCAGTCCTTTCACATGAGCTTCAGGAACGTGCCCATGTGGGAGCTCTTTATAATTCTGAGCAGAGGAGGTGGTTACCAAATACCAGATGACAAAGGACACCTCAAAACTGAAAAAGCACCTTGAGAAGTTTAGTTTAAGTTCTTCATTAATGCCTACAGGAAAAGTGTATCCTGCCCATACTAAATAGAATCAAGAGGAGAGCATGTACAACTCCATGGAGACTCTGAACTAAAAAAATCAGCATGCCAAGTTTGTTTCCCTATCCATCCTCCCAAATTTTGAGCATTTAAGAAATGTGCTTTTGCAATTATGCATATTGCATGAGCAGACACAGTGTAATGGAGCCTTTACTCTAACAAAACACAGACAATAATTAGATGATACATAGGTCAAATTTACATAGGCTTATATATCACTATTATTTCTCTGGTCTTCAGCTTTGAACTTTCAAATGCTGCAGCTATTAGTAATTGTGATTTCTGTCATGTAAAGCTCCTACATTTACTTTCACAGAATCTTGTCACAATTAGCACAAAAACCTCACAAGGAAATTTCAAAGCTTAGCATGCCTAAAAAAAGAGCACTCCGAGAAACAGCTTCCTGTTCTCTCCCAGATATCTTGGTAGACTGCATATAACCCATTTTCTTTCATACAGTGAAGGTTTAAAAGAACAAATACAAATCCTGTGTACAAATCCTTTGCTCTCCAAACCACAGTCACATACTTCAATATCTGAAAAGCAATATATGCAAAGAAAAATCAAGAAACAGGCATCACCCTGGATTTGTTTTACTTCCTTTCCTCTAAACCCAAAATGACAATTCCTGTGCTATAACTCCCTGTGTACCTTTGGATGCTAGCAGTTCAAAAACAAACATATACTTCCCTGGTAACTTTTTTTTGGTTTTTTTTTAACTTTCTCCATGCTGCTTTATAAATTAGGTACCTCAAAAACTTGGGAAAATGTACCTGTCCTCTGCAATGACTAATTGTGCATACAAACTGTATAGCATGCAAACTTACTCCCACAGAGGTATTCAAATGGAGAAAAATTAATTCATTGTAAATTGCATCACTCTTCCAAATAACTCAGGATTTTGAGACAGCTTACTACTATATAGCTTTTTCTACCACTTCTAGCTCACAGATGTCTTAACTAACAGCTCAATGGTTATAAGGTGACCCAGAAAGGACAGAATTGATGAAACACTGCAGTACACTCTTCCAGCTGGGAGCACTTCTATGCTCTTTTTGGATCCCTAGCTTGTGTTAGTATTTAAAAAAAAACAAAACCAAAAAAAAAACCCCCAAAAACCCATCTCTGTGCTGTGCCCACATATACGTTAAAGGGAGCAGAAGTTGTTCTGTTCTGCAATCTTGTTCTATTTCATTAAACATTTCAAAATTTTGTTATCCTTTTCCATTTTTACAGACTTCTCATAATTTTAGTAGAGCCACAATCACCTGAGCATTTACAGCTGGCTTCCACAATATCCTTAACGCACTCATTTGTGCATGCAAAGCCCTATCTCCTTGTTAGTCATTAATGCCGCAATTTTTCTTTCAGCTGAAAGTATTACATGTGTGACTCCATTAAGAAAACTGCATGGCTAGGAAGAGTGCTATAAAAAGGCAAAAGACAAATGTAGCATCCTCTGTCCTAGAGAGTAAGTGCATCTCTTACAGCACTGTCTATAGAGCTTGGTTATTTTCCCTCCTACCAAGAAAGAGAAAAATGAAAAAAGGTCCCCCCTTCACCACCAGATATTTTGCACAGTCCATACCCAAAGTGTTACACCAGAGCTGTTTTATGTCATACCACCCCAACAGAACAAGCCATGTTAGCCAGTCTGAACAGCAAATTAAAACCGGTCCTCCCTGCTTTCTCTCAGCCTCTTCACAATGTCTCTTACCTGTACATAATTCACCCCCAAAGCTTCACAGCACATTTTGGAGCCTACTGTGCACCCAGCAGCAATCAAGGTGATCTGTTGAGCTAAGGACTGTGCATATCACACAGATGACTGCATGACATCTCCAAGTTACAAAATTAAAAGAAATTTAAAGTTAACATCTTTTTTTGAAAAAGACTGCAAAACCTTTTAACTGAGGCCATAGAAGATGCATTCCAGCAAATCAAGAGACTTCCCTGCTGTACGGAGCTCACCTACCATACATGCTTGTCAGTATAACTTTCAGTAGCAGAAAATTACTGAATGCGTTAGGACTTAATTTACTGTCTCATCTTCTACCTTCCTTATAACCTAGCCACTGAGCCAGCACACACAGCAATAACTTACATAGAGCATGACTTAGTGGCCAAGCTCAGAAGTGTATTTTCCAGCAACTGAATGAATCTGTGCTGTCTCATGCACTGTGACCACATCCCAAAAGCACTGGAAGTACACATAGCTTCAGCTGTTAAAAGGCTGATTTTAAATGTTTTCATATATTTTAACACACAAGAGGTGCTGTACGGTGGTGAGAATGATGGGAATTTAACCAGAAGAACTCACTTTGCCAGGTCACTCAACAATGAACACACAAGGCAGTGAGTTGTTACTACTGATGGCCAAAGACTTTTTCATTAGAATGGGTTGTTAACCTTCGTACTATTTGTAATTCAGACAGCAATTTTCACTTGCCATAAGCTACCTTTAGAACTCAGCAGGGATAGCACTCTTCATCATTTCCTACCCTGCAATGTTAAGCATCACAAAAGCTACTGAACAGCAAGTAGCAATGGTTTACTCTGAGGTGGCTATTTATTAAAAAAAAACAAAAAGTTCAGATGAAAAGTTGCTATGCATACTTATACCGTAAGTACGTAAGACTATACCTTAAAACAAGCTGTAATCCTTATCAATGTCATCCTTTACCTTTCACGTCTTTGAAAGAAGTAGGGAAAAATCCCAGATACAAGGTAAAAAAATTTGTTCTTTTTAAGTATACTACACATGCGCAGCATCACCTCCCCTGATTTTGATAGGCCAGCACCTGGCAAATGTCAGCATCTAATTGAAAGGGACACTTGCTCCATGCAACATCGCTACCCAGCAGATGAGCAAAAATGAATCGATGATGTTTCATCTCGTGGAGAGGAGCACTGCCACACCTGAACTTTCCCCTACAGCACACAGAAGGGGGAAGGTACTTAAAAACAACCCAAAGTACTATCAACAATACAATACTCAGGACTAGGGGGCACTAGGACTAGTGAACAGGAAGACTAGGACTAGTGATTGACTTGGGGACTCATGACCCCAGTTCTATGCACCTGGAAAATAATCTCATGAAGCAGCTGGAATTGTCTCTGCTGCCATTGCTATCAACATCTTCCTTGCTCTTCACTTAATGGACAAAAATCCTTAAAACAATTCCAAGTTTGAAGGCTTCTTTGTAAATTCTTGAACAACACAGTGTAAATCACTTCTTTCTTTAAAATAGAAAGAAAGAAGTAATTTACTCTACCACCTTGGCATTTCTAACTCCCGCTCCTGGCTTTACTTTTTTTTTTGGGGGGGGGGGGGGGGCAGGGGGGCTTTTCCTCAGTTGAATTCAGTGTGGTTCCTCTCTTCCTTTTAGATATGCACGATTTTTGTACCCTCTTTTCCCTGTTCATTCTTGCATCTCAAGCTTAAACTTTGTCTCTGTGTGCTATAATTTTCTTTTGCAGGGCCTCTTCTCCTCTCCTCTTACCTTCAACCAGCTATTCCCTCCTCCCATTTCCCATAAATGCTGTACACAGAAGAGCTACAAATGGTGGCGTCTAAGAATGAGGGAGCTCAATCAACTCAACTAATGAGAAAACATAGAAGTTTGCCAACGTTTGTAAAGCTAAGTCTCTTTCCCACCATCTAGTTCTAGGAAAAGAGCAAGATACTAGGTTTTCAGTTCACACTGAATCCATGGCTTTTTTGCTGTAGAAATCTCTTTCCCATAAGCCTCCAGCTAGGAAGGAAAACTTCCTAGGAAAAATTAAACCTCTAACATTGTGACTATTGCAACACAGACCATTTCCTTCCTTCTCCCCCCCTGCTCCCCTCTTCTATCATGAAATCTTCTGGTCGCCACAGGAGGGGGAGGACAGGTCTCCACCATGCTGCCTTTTCCCAGGCTGGTTTTAATCATTCTCCCTCTGAATGATTAAAACCAGCCAGAAACTTGCAGCTCCTGCATCTTCTCCTGATCTTATTTCAGCTTAATGGTAGCTCCATGCTGGTTGGGTTAGAGGAGGACACAATTAGCTGGAGGGACAGGTACGGGAACAACTGGCCTCTTACCAGGCTTGCTGCTGCCATCATGTTTCTAACATGCAACTTCTGTAAATCTTCATTGTTGCTTAGTTAATATCTTACAGAGATGTTGGGAAGGAATGAGCTGGGCTCAGAAAGGCGTAACTGCCTGACCTCATCACACAAGAAAAGCAGTCTCTGCAAAGACAGAAAGCATTCTAACAAATCTTTCTACATTAAAAAGTTATCCCCTCCTCTTTTCTTTTCTGAAAGCTACACGTGAAAGTCAGAAGACTTCTAACACAACTGAAAGATTCTGCCCCTTGCTACAGTAATGACAAATGTTAATGCTTCCAGGGAAAACAGAATTAAGGCAAGACTGAAATTACCCAGACTTAGGGCTGACATGCAAGGCTGCCAGTATGGATTTCAGCCCATTAAAAAGATGCACAAATGACAGGAAAATGTGTTGATGCACTCAGTCTCTTTTTCACATAGAAGGACCCAGCTTTATCACCATGGAAGTATTTATCTCTGCCTTTAGAAATATTAGTTGACTTCTCTGTTTCTGAATCAGGAAACCTCAGCAAGCTAAAAGACCTACTATGACTGTAACATTCTAAAGCTGAAACCCAAACAAATGAGAAGCCAAGGATCTTAAACACTGAGTTTGGACTTCTTAAACCTCAATAGCTCCTATAAAAAATAAAGGGCACAGAGAACTCTATGAAAGACACTCCTCCCTGTTCTTGCAAGCAGAGGCTGACCAAACCTCTTACTCTAACTTACGAGTATTTCGACGAATCTTCAGTGAGAATAAAGAACAGAAGAGGAGACTGAAAAGAAACACCCCATCTACACCCCAGATGCTTAATAAAAATACTTTCAGGCATTGAAGGTGAGGAGACACAAAATGCATCCTTTTTCCTTCTTTAAGCACTTTGTCTGCATGTAGGGAGAATTTCACTTTTTTTTGGTAGCATGTACTAAAAGTCTGCAGTTATCTCCTGCCAAGCTACTCCCCTCCATCCACACTCCCCCTGAAAAAAAAGCTGAATGAGGACCAGGACTTTGTGGGAAGTCAAGAATATTCCCATTTCTGTTGCACAGTTCTGCTTTTTCAATACAGTGAGTCGTCTTGTAAGTCAGCTTAAAGTATTTTAATGTATGGTTTAAAGATAAGTATGTGTGTACGTGTGTGTATATATATACACACCACAGCTTCTGGCGGGACCCTAGAAAACTGGCAAGAAATCAGGCTACTGACTCTTCCTTCAATCTAATGAAAACGGAGACAACCCTTCCGAAAGATGCTCCTAAAAATAAGCTATCCCATCTAACAAAATTAGTCCTCCATGCTTGGTTTCATTCCACCTACAATACTGTACTAGGATGCAGGAATATCACATTACTTCCAGATTTAAGATAAACTATTTTATAGTGTAAACAGTGTAAAAAGATGAAGCACTTAACACTGTTGGCTTTGATTAGTTATTTCATTCTTTATCTAAGGTTACACACTTAAAAATAAAAAGGGGGGGAACAAACAACAGAGAAAATCAGCATCAATTTACAATTTTAGTATTGAGTAGTGGCTAAAAAGAAAATTAATTCACGCTGCTTGAAGGTGGAGTTTTTTATTATTCATATACATATTGCTACTTTCTTTATGAACAAATACTGGACTAGAGCCACCACTGACACTGTGAAAAGCAGGTATAAAACACTGCCATTTAGCACTTGTCAAGAGTGATTACAAAGATGAAGACAGTCTGTGAATTAAGTGTCATACTTTTATTTAAAGGTACTTTTTTCAATCCCATGTATCTGTTTTTAACATGTTTCCACCCTTCCTTAAATTAGACCAGACAGCTTTGTATAAATAAAATACGATAATCCACAGATATTAAATGCTCAAATGTGAACGTACAAATACTGCGACTAGCTTCTCAAACTCTGACAAAACCTGTCAGTGTGTTTCTTAAAGAAATATTTTTAGTATTAAAAATAACAAAAAGAATTTACTTCCTTTGATCCACATTCCCATCCTACTTATTTTTTGACAGCAGCAGGGCAATGGATACATGAGGGGGAACACAAGATATTGCTTAAGGGAACAATATTTTTTTCCCCCAAAGTAACAAGTGACACCATCTTACCAAGCACAAGAAAAATGAACTTCTGAAAGGAGTCTGGTAAAAAAAAAAATTCCAAAATCTCTCTTCCCTTACAAAAGCAGAACAGACCCAAAATCATGGGGTAGATTCAGGTTCAGATCATATCTAAGACATGGGTAGTACTAAAGTGCAAGACTTTGCTTTGGGCCTTTTCTGACGTTTTGTTTTGGTTTTTTTTTTATTTCAGCATTTATACTGAGAAACTCAGCCACTGCTGTGAATGTCAGTGAATGACTGCTTGCTAAATACTGTAAATTGTACCTGTAAGAAAACGGAACAAACCAACACTGCATTAGTTGTGGTCTGGCACAGCTTCAGTTTGGCTGCTTCTTCTGGATGGAGCACAGGGTTTGGAGAGCTGCCAGTAGCACTGATAAAGTGAACCAAACCATAAAACGTAACACACGGGGGAAGAAAAAAATTCTTTTGCCAAGAAAATGCTGTCGGCAACAGCACAGCATCCTCACATACACTTTCAAACACCCCTATATTATTGCATAACACTTTAAAAATCTTTAATATGGTACAAACTTGTCTTTCTTAAATAACAAAAATTAACAGTTGGCAGCTACTTCCATTATTGCTTCCCCCCACAATCATTAGTGCTGTCTTATGTTCCTTGTTAAATACATTCCCCAGAGTGACAAATGTGCCTAGCAGAGTATAGGCTTAACACACCAAGCTAACATAACTCTCCTTTGATTTTCCCATGTACTAATGACCGTTCAGAATTGATTTATAGCTTCTGCCAGTGGTATTTTATTCACGCCATGTGGAATACGGAGAAGCCATGTACCTAACTGCCCATGAAAACACTAACAGTTCTAGAAAAACTGCTTACTCAGCAGAAAAGAGGAGCATTAGTTCCTCATCCAACACCTACAGTGTAATGAAATGGCTCTATTCCTGCTACTGAGCCAGCACAGTCAATACAAGCATGCAGTTATTTTTACCTCTGCATATGGTGCAAGGCTAATTACTCCACCTTTGGCTCTTTACAGATCTACTACAGACTTCCAGTCAGAGATCCATGACCAGATGCAACCAAACACCATTACATGCATGCTATCGCTTATTTACAATTCTAAAGCCTAGAACTTAGAAGTTATTCTTGTTCCCATAAATAACTCAAAACAACTCAAGACCCCTTCCAAACAGTATTCTTATCTCCCTTTTGGTACTCGGTCGTATAATTCAACAATTTGTGCTGAATGACCATTAGCCAAGCTGCATCAGAGTAGAGTACTACCCAAAATACTTTCAGTCACACCTGCTAGAGCAGGAGATTCTGTTCTCGTGCCCTCTGTACTGAAGTATGCATCATGACAGTGACACAAGACAAGAGGAGAGGCATATAAGGTTGAGATTCAGGAATTGGTTCACTACTTTAAAAGTCATCTTTTACAAATTTGTATTCAAAAGGCAGTAAGAAAATAATTGGCCTTAAAAACATGCCAAATACTGCACCAATCTTTCCATTTGCTTGCTGTAATGGGATAAAATGAATTTAATAGCATGTCCATCTGGAGTTCACCTTGCATATGTGCTCAGAGGAAATAACTAAACCTACAAACCAAAAGCCTAACTCTCCCATATAAAGATTCAGTGTATGCTCACAACAGCCTTAAGAGAATATCACTGCTTCCCTACCTGCAACGTTCCTCCCCCTTCAAGCAAAAAGGCCCAAATATCAAACTGTAGTTCTGGAGCCCACCAGCAGTTCAGGGCAGAGGTAGTATATCAAGCAGCTGTCCAGGACCATGTCCTGCTTGACACAAAGCAGGTCTGCTGGAAGAGTTTTCCTTTATCTACAGGCTTCCTCTCTAGCTGACCAAATCCCTACCCTGTGATGACACAGTCTTATCTGTTGTCACCATGAACAGACCTACTGCAGATGGCTGGACTTTTACATACATAACAGTGAATTCTCTACAGAGGGTAGCCTGGATCCATGACCACATTAAATGAAGCAGACATTTTGTTTATATTTCTACTCCTCAATCTGGAAAGGTCCACAGATCCATAACCGGGTTTTATCAGAAGCAGACAGCTATAGAGGACAATTTTTTTCCCCAATGGACAATGAAATAAATTCTGCTTACTGCACTGTTTCTAATAAGATGAGGCACTAGTATATACTACAAAAAAGGTTTACTCATCAGCCTCAAAATTTTCCACAGTAGGTTTCCATCTTCCCAGTCTGTTCTCACAGTGTGTGTACATCAAACCCCAAAACCACATCAATATCTTTTGTGAGCATCTTGAGTGCTTAAAGAGGCAGACCATTAGCATCAGCTACCTTGGATATTCACCGTCATATCTTCCTCAAGCTTCAAGGACTTTTTGTCTCATTTCAGCTTAACAACAGAGATAAATGATAAGCGCTTTCAACTTGCATATATTTATTTTTCGAGGTGTAATTTAACAGCCTTTGTATACTGCTACAGAGCTCTTCTTACAAGAGTCCAAGACATTAAGACCACAGTGCTATCTCCTGTTATTTACTGTATATGCATTTGACTTTACAGGTGAGTGCCATGTTCACCTGAAGAACATCTTTGTCAGCATGAAAAACGCAGTGCGAAGGCTCTGCAGACAGCCTTTGATTCTAGTACTCGCCTAGCCAACAGGAATTACTAGAGTTAGAAGTGAGAGATGCTGGGAGGAGCTGATGCTAAGAAGCCCTAAAGAGTGTGGATGGGGAGCCCACCAAGGATGGGAGAGAAGAGGAAGACAAGGAGAAGCAGTAGAGTAAGCAGGTAACAAAGCAAGGCAGATACAGAGAGGAAAGGAAGACAATGAAATGGTAATCAACCAGCAGTAACTCATCAATTACAAAAGTTAAACCAGAATTCGGGGGGCGGGGGGAAGCAAAGCTTTTTCTGGAAGGGAGAATACTCCAAGACTATGTAAGACTATGAAAACAAACTGAGGGCTGGCAAAGTTTAAAAACCAAGAAATGCTATTCTGTCCTTATTAATGACCTTTTCAAACTCCTTTCTGAAGTGAAGCTTTGATCACAATCAATTTACGTAGAAGACTGAAGCAACCTTGAAGCAGAATGAACTCTGCAACTGCTTCAGCACAGGAAAGTAAAATGCAAAGCTAGAGAAAAAACAAATCACTATTCCCTTTGGCTATCATTAAGGAAAATCTAGTGATTGGTGATCACTGCTAAATGGGATGAAATTCTACCAACAGATATGTCATGCAGGCTACCTGAAGTAAATCAGCATACCTGGTATGACTTTAGAAGATATCCTGAAGGACTCTAGTCCTTCAACCATCACAGCCAAACACCACTGCTATTGTCAGTTTACTGAAGTTATATGTAGCATGCAAACCTACCACGCCTTTTCTAGCAAAGGATAGTAGTACTAAAATATTACTCAAATCATCATTTTATGGCAGTCATTTTCATTTTACAAATAATAAAACCGAGGTGGAAAGAAGTACTGCCTGGCTTTCTGCTTGCACACAGAATGAACAGCAGTGGCAGGAATAGGAAGCCCTGGCTGAGAAGTTTCCCCTCTTAACTGCTAGGCTGAACTTCCTCTCTCCAGAAGCTATGCCACCACAGCAGCAACATTCAGTACAACTGAAGTGTAAAAGTAAGTTAGTCTATAAACTAGCAGGGCTCTGTCAACTTACAAGGACAATTTGGCATCCCTTTCATTGGTTGCACCTCAGAGCACCAAGTACCACACACACCCTACACCATGCTCCAAACACTATAACCAAATGTTAGCATAGCATCCCATTAAGATCAGTTGTGAAACAGTGGTGAAACAAATATTACACAGTCAAATCCAAAGCGTCTCTAAATAGAGCCGAGCCTTCCACCTGAAATGCTGCTGAGCACAGTTCATGTTCGCTGCTGCAAATCTTAAACTCCAGTTTCCATGCCAGCCTGTCCGTACATGCTTCCTCAGATTCCTTTGGGATGAAACCACACCTGTCTGATCTGAAGCCCTTTTGTGTATTAAAAAGAAATTTGCAAAGGCTTAGATTCAGTCCTGGCAATTTCCTTTGTCACGGAGAGAGGAAGGGAGAGAGGGCTGAGAATATTTATATATGACAGGTTAGGGGAGAATTGCCTACCTTCTGCTGTTTCCCACAACATGTCTATAAAGCCACAACAAATTGTAGGGAAGATCAGAGAGTCAGAATTTAACTCTTCCTTATGGAATAGGGCAGTTTTGTTCACAGGATCTCTTCCTATACTAATTAACAGTTTTCTGAAAGACGACTTCTGATCACAATTTTCTATCCCACTTTAAAAGCCCGCATTGTCACTGGTGCTAGACTCTCTGGTGGCTGCTCCAACACAATGCACAAAAATTACATGAAAGGGGAGGAGTTTCAGGTTTTGCTTAATAGACCACCTGGATCACACAACACACAAAACTGATCATTTAATGAGGTGGGACATATTGGTCTATTTGTATTGTAACTTGCAGCTGCTGTTACAGTAAATTCAATGTAACTATAACTCTGGTCACAAACTGGTCTTTATACAAGTGCAAAGATGCTGCAGAAAAGGCTTGTTGCTGAAATTCTTACAGATTTTTCACATATGGCTCCATTGCACACTGCTTAGGTAAGATGAAAGAGCACTCTCTTCTGCCTGATTTACAAATGCCCAGAAAACCCTGGATCTCTGCTTGACAACACTGATTATGCGCTGATAAAGGCACAGGTCTAGAAGTTGTCTGGGATCCACAGTTCAAACTGAAGTCAAGGGATATTGCAAGTATTCTTTAGCATTACGCTTGCGACTGAGAAATATATTAAATCCTAAGACCAGTACTAACATTTTGTTCATAAGGGTTGCCCTTCAAAAATTAATCTAGTCACAAACAACACCAAGTCAAAATTGGTTTTAGTATTACTGGTTAGTACAGAAAGGAAGGAAAATAGATAATGATTTTACCTTTTTATTATAGTAAGCAAGTGAGCAAAAAAAGAAAAACTGTGTTCACATGTTTACAGATCACTATATATATTACAGCAAATATGTGCAGAATAGAAAATATTCATATTACAATTGTTTACCTATAGACACCATCAGGCTACAAACTCCCTCAGTGAACAAACTTTAACTATTCTCAGCCTTTTGCAATGCAGTTACTGAATGCAGCCTGCTGGGAAGTCAACAGAACAGCCTTGAAAATTGTATTTCTAAGCAACGTTATGCTTCTGTTGTTGTATGTTACTGCTTAACCATCTCAAATATTAAAGGGACTAATCAGCAGTTCAGAGGGAATTCAATCATCCTTCTTTCAGGTTAAATGCCTGCCGTTTTAACTATGCAAAACATTAGGCACCTAGGGTAGGACACATACATTAATATGAAGTCACTCCTCCCAAACCACGTTCTCGTTTTCCTCAGTGACTTTTCAAATTTCTAGACAGTAAGAGGAAAATACCACTTGCAGAAGTGCATATCAGCCTTTGTTAGCTTTGGCATTCTTCTTGGTAACATATGAAGTCAGAGCCTCAAAATACCTCATCGGTTCGAAGTAGTTTGTTATCTGGCAGCATGATGGGTAACAGTGCATGTGCAGACCTGCAGCCTTGATTAAGTCTGAAGCTGCAGTTTTGTTTTGCCTTTCCAGAATCTGGCAGCATGTGCTAACAAGGAGACCACATGCAAAATTACAGCAAAACCCCCTCTGGAATGACACAGCTACTTAGTCTGTATTGACAGTGACATCAAGTCAAAGATCATTTGCTGCTTGGTTGTTAATGGTTGTGCTAATATATGAAGTACTTGCCAAACAGGAAAAATAGGTAAACTCCTTGGCCTAAACCATTTATAATCCAAATACAAAAAAGCAACAGAGTGTAAATTAGAGGAGAATAAGAACAGTTATTTAAGTAAAAGGTGCTCACATCTAGATAATTCACCTTTTATAGTGCTACAGTGATTACTTACAAGATAGGGCTGTTGCTTAAATAAGATGGACTGTCAGCTCTAAGTATATATAGTTAATGTTGAAAACTACTGGACAAGTGGTCAAGGATAGCTCTTCCAAATGGAATCACAGAATCACAGAAGGGACCTGTGGAGGCTGGAAGGGACCTGTGGAGGTCATCTTGTCCATCCTCCCTGCTCCACCAGGAATATATGAACTATTTGCAGCTACCCTTCATGTGTCAGTATTGGTCAGCAAGTTTCCTTGTAGGCATTGCGGCAGGCATTTATCTTCCAGAAGGCTCTGGAGGAAGAGAGAGACAAGAACCTCCTGAGGACAAAGTCATGAACAGCTTCCCACATAAGGGAGCACAAATGAGAACACAGACATGATTACCAGAGACTCAGTCAAACGATGTAATAAGGCAGGCCTGAATGGTCAAACAGATGATAGAAGTAGCTATAACATACTACAGAAGACAGGTATCAAGGAGGTAAAGTTATGTGGGACTTTGAAGAGGATTTTAATTTGGTTCCATGGAGGCATCCAAAGAGGAGGTGACAAATCCGTGTCAAGGATTGCTGTGGCCATCAGAAAGAACAAGGTTAGCGCAATCTACAGTTAAGAAAGAAAATGATCAGCCACAGATAACACAGAAGAAGAATTAAAAACACTGTTCTCGGTATGCAGTACAATTGAGCAGGAGATTACAGTATGATTGTGCAGGAGATTCTGGGTCGTGGTTACAAGTCTGACAAGTTAGACTCAGAACAAGGAGAAGCAAAAATAATAGCCAAATTCACATACAAGGGAAAAGATAAGCAGTCTAATTTTTTGTGCGCAAGTTTTTGGAGACCCTCATTCAGAAAGCCTCAGAGGGATGGGCTAATGAGGAAATAACAGAGGGATAAATGCTAAGAAAGAAGAGACAGGTTTAATTGTTAATTAGTGACAACTGCAGGGGTAATCTAAAATAAGATGGTGGAGGGCAAGGGATGGGACCACAAAGGACTCAAAACAGACTGTGTCTGCAGAGCAGGGCAGAACTGATCTTCCCTGTGCTCTGCAGTTTTAGTCTCTGTGCACGCACCAGCGCATCCTGATGGTGACACAGGTACTACCCATAGTCCAGCCATGCTGGCCATTCACCCCAGGGCATCTCTAGGAGCTCACTGCAGTACCCCTCCTGTCTGCAGACAGTTTTCTTTCAAAGGAAACCAGGTCTGTCCCTGACTGCTGACAAATATATAGAGCCAAGGGAAAAAGAAAGATGATAGTCTGTTAAAAAAGAAGACACTGGGATGTCCAGAGAGGACTCAAGAGACTCATACTAATATGATGAGGAACATAAATATCATTCAATGAAGCAGGAAGAACCAAAGGGTGAGAGTTGCCTAGAAAATGCATTTAAGACCTTGGTTTAAAATGGAGTGACTTCCATTAGGCTTTGGTGACACCAATGTCAGAAAGTCAAGTTTGGTGGCTCCTTCCTTGTGATCTAACCAAACTGCTATCTCCTGGTTTAGTATATTCTTAAAGGAAAAAGCACACAAGGCTTCAACTTCTAAGTCTTCCCTTATCTGAGGAAGCAGAGCCTATTCAGTCATTTTTAACTAGTTTTCCTACTTTGCTATCTTCATCTACTGTGGCACAAATTTTTCAGCATGAAATGACTCTGGTTAACAATAGCAACTCTGTTTTTAGGACTGGGGACAATGTCAAATGCTTTAGGAGGTCAAAACAACAAAACTAGCTAAGGTGAAATTTCCCATTGAAAAACGGGAAAAATTAAGGCACTGATGTAGCTTAAAGAGATCACTAATGCAGCACAAGCCACCAATCCAATTGTCAGTCCTTCACTGCAGCCTCATATTAGGTACAGGAGTTAAGGCTCTGCTTTTGCCTTCTGAGCAAATTCGTAATAGGGGAATAAAAAAATGAGTTGATTAAATAGCCACAGTTACTCAAAATTGCTGCATCATTTATAAATAATAAGTGTGACTGCAGTATACACAAAACAGAGAACTTAGTTATCCCTCATTAGGAGACGCATATTTACACTATGTAGGACAGCATTCAAATTAACTCATCTATTTAACTACTTGTCATCCATTACCTCACTTCACAGAACAGAAACAGGTTTTAGCTTGTGTTTACTGGTAGCACTTAGAGCAAAGAAAATCAAAACTTTGTTTTGCCTCCATGTTCCCAGGGTGACTCCCAGGTGCTGCCGAGGCCAGCAAGATCCTAGACTGCACTGGATCACAGGACAGAACTCAAAAAAAATCCGCATGTTCTTCCTATCCCCCAGCTAATGACCTGCACATCTGCTTTCAAGGAGGAACTATAAGCCTTCTACATTATGCAAATTAAATGATCATCCATACTGCTTTCTGTCCCGTTAAGAAAAAAACATCAGCAAAGAGAGAAGCATCCTCCTGGGAGACCAATCTTATAACGTGCCCAATGCTCCTGTTCTCAATTCCTTTGTACAGCGCTGTGGTGGGCTGACACTGCCCAGCAGCCAAGCGCCCATACAGCTTCGCTCTCTGCCCACCCCACCTGCCCCCAGCGGGATGGGAGAGGACACGAAGAGCAAAAGCAAGAAAACTCATGGGCAGACATAAAGACAAGTTTAACAGGCAAAGGAAAGAGGAAAGAAAAAAAAAGAAGTGATGCAAAGGCAGTCGGTCACCACTTCCCACAGGCAGATGGATGCCCAGCAATGGCCACCTTGGAGGACAACACCCCCACTCCATTCTCCCCTACCCCAGGTTTTATTGCTGGGCATGACACTATATGCTATGGAAAATCCCTTTGGCCAGCTCAGGTCAGCTGTCCCCCAAAAACCAACAACCTACTCGCTGTGGGGATGGGGGAAGGCAGTGAGGGGAAGGGAGTGAAAGCCTTGACAACGCTGGCCTAGCCACAAGTCCAAAACACAACACATTACAGACTGCTATGAAGAAAGTTACCTCCATCCCAGCCAGACCCAGTACAAACATGAAAAGCACTACAAGCTAGCATATGACCCCACTGCAGCTGACTGGCCAGCCACAGACATGCTTACAGTAGCCCCATCCCAGTTAGGGTGATTTTGTCCAGAGAGCACTGCTATATCACACACCGCTGTTCTGCACCACACAGGGAGCGGTGCGATGCAGTTGCAGTCCATACATGAGTTTCATGGGCAGACCACCGTTGACCCGCTTCTTATTTTCTCTGAGAGAAGCCTGATTACTACAGACGTGCAGCAAAATCCCACTGCTGCTCAGTGACCTGTACCAGCATCTTGCACAACACTGGTTTCTGTCAGACCTCAAACTCCCTCTAACAGTCCTAAAACAAATCTTTTGCTTGGGGAGGGAGTGAATTCCAGGTCACGCCTATAGACATGACAAAGATCACGGATCTGAAACCTAGCTAAAGGGTCACATCCTGTTGGAAACTCCCCGACAAGAAAAATGTTCCCTGCATGCTCCTTTCAAAAGGCGATGAGAGAGTGATTTGAATCCTGTTGGCTAAAGTTAAAAGCGTTTAATGCAGGGAACTGTACATGAAAATGTGAGCCTGGGAGTTTCTGCAAGTTACTGCAGCAGCCTTCTGCGTGATGTACACTGTATTTATAAGCTTAGGTTATTTCTGCTCAGGACTTTGAGTGAGTCAGTGAATACTTGCTCTCATAACAGATTCAAATTCAATCATCGCTGCATGACTCTGTGTACTCATCCAAATAACTCCAGGCTTTTCGGGCATGTATTCAACTGCTTAATCTAGCATGAGGGGATGGATGGTTCCTATCAGTAACCAAAGCCAGGTCTCAGTCTGGCACCAGCAAATGCACTCCTGTAAGCAGACAGGATACAGAAAAGCTTTCTGTTCTGTTCCAAAATTCTGCTTAAGTTAATATCAAGCTTGCTTTTTTCTTTTTTTTTTTTTTTTTTCTTTTAAGGATTACAGTTTTCAAAGATAAACTGGGTTGGGTTTTTTGCCCTTCCTATAGAAGCTTGAGGATTCTCCTATAAAAGGCTGAGGTTTCACATGGATCCATGAAAGTATGTGTCTCTCACCTCTCCCTTTTCTGGCTCACAGGTCAATTTGTAATTCATTGTGGAAATCAAATATAAAAATATTTTTTGGCAAGGATTTCCATCTAAGAGGTTCATACATCTTAAAGAAAAAAACAGCTGAATAGTCATGGGATTCTCTGATTAAGCAGTGAGCAAACAAAACACTGACAAATTATTTATAGTCATCATGTTCAACTTAAACATGAGCCATATATTTGGGGTGGGCAATAGAAGACTAACAACTAAGATCAGCTAAGTAAAACAGTATGTCAGGCAACCTGGGCATTTAAGTAAAAGTAGCTACATAAGTTTTACCTGATTGGATGTAAGTATTTTTTCCCTTTATATCATATTCCACACTTTTCATAATGAGTAGATTAAATTAAAAACCATTCCTAACAGGGGCACAGAATTATTTCAGATGATAAGGCTATGTATTTCAATAGTGTCTTGACTTGCAAGCCTTAACTAATCCCTTCTAAATGTATTCTCAGATAGGAATACTAAGGCTCAGCTATTTCACGAGGAAACACAGGCAGACACAAGAAGACTTAAAATCAGATAAGGCCCAATGAAGATTCTGCTGTAGAGAGTTGGTCAGCCGCGAACAAACCTACACAACTCTTACTCTTTCTCATCATGGAGTTGAGATGTCTGGAGACAATGGAGAATGACCAAACAAAAAGTTCTTCCTAAAGCTGTTCCTAAAGTTCTTCCTAAACTGAGAAATTCAGCCCACACAGTCTTTGAGATACGCACAATGGACAACAGCAAGGGCGGCAAGATGCATTGGTTTGGCTGCTAAATGTTGTAACATTTCCCATCTCACGTTACACTACTGAGTAACCTCCTTGTTCCATTCATACATGGGATTTTCAAAGTTTAAAGCTCAGATCTGAAATTTGAAAACTGCATTTTACATCTCTACTTCTTGGCCAGAAACCCACTATGACTAATATCAGCAAAATCTTCATCTGAGATACCGGAAGTGCTCTTGTAATTTGCTTTTGCATCACTGAAACTTTGGGAATATAAATGATGCTCAATAATCACATCGCTTCTTATTTCCATTGTTTACAGTTTAAAAAAAATATATAATTAATTATCTTTGCCATTATGAAAAGTCTTATAGAATGGGAGAGGAAAATAACTCTTTTGCGACAAAGTTTTTCAACAGCAGGAAAAAAAACTTACAAAAACACAATTTCTTCAACTTATTATTCTAATTTTTACAGTGGCTCACATAGAAACCAATTAATCTCCATTCAATTTTATGGAATGCTTCCACAAGAGCTCTTAATACAAAGCTAAGACTCAAGTAAGCACAGTGTAAAGATGATGAGAACTCTGCTAATATTATCCTCACAGAGATAGCAGAATTGCACTTTTCCTGTGTTTCTGATAACAAGTATTATGGGCACAATGTTCAAAACTGTCTTAAAATTGCTCCTTGGGTTTACATTAGCCATGGCTGCACAAAACCAAACTTCCTTGCGCCGTCACTGGAAGTACGGACAGCAAAATTCAATCCAAAGGGGCAGAAGGACAAAAAAAAGGAATAGTTACAAGCCTGGAAAGCAAAACGAAATATTAAAAACTAATTTTAATTAATCACTAGGATTAAAAGACTGCATTAAATGCTAATACTTTTAATCAGAGATATTTGAAGAGCTATAGTTTAGAAACCTTCCTCCCCTTCCTGGTTGAATGCAAATTACCTTTCTGCAAACTTGCTGAAGTTCTATTGATTACTTATCTGGTGAAGCCTACTCAAAATTTGGAGGTTTGATTTTGTTTTTAACTTCACTATGAATAAGTAACAATATTGTATGTCCCATGCCACTGCTGCCAGTGCACAAATGCATTCCCAAAACTCCACTCTCCCAAACCTTCAAAACAAGACAGAAGTAGCTTGCAATACACCTGTTTAAACGTATTTCAGAAACTCTAGGGCAACTTCTGCCATGAAGCAGCTGCCTTTGCAGATCACGAAAGAGCTTTCAAAGCACACAGAAAAGTACATGCCGAGCTCTGGCTCCAGCAGAGTAGACTCGCTCAGATTCCTTCTAACTGCAACTGCTTCTGCTACACATTTTCTATAAGCCCCTGCTGCTTCCTACCCACACAGGCTGCGAAGTAAAAACGCCTTCCTGTCAAACGTTACAGGGACATCTTACCAGATACAGAAATGCAGACATGTACGTAAAGGCTGGAGCCATCTTCAGAAAATTTTTTTTTTACCAGTGCTCCAGTATCTGTCTTTTCTAACAAAACTCATTGGGAAATGGCGTTTTAAAACTGTTTACATAATATATTTAATGACTGGAAATTCTGATCAGAAACCTATACAAATTAAAACAAGTTCTAATACCCTCTGGTTAAACTGGCTCTGATGTGATAGCTGGATATAAAATAAACCATGGTAAGCAAAAAATTTTCCTTAAACAGAATGCAAAATATGTGTGGTTGAGACAATCTGCTCTAACTCTTCGTCCCATGTTCAGTGTTCCCAGAATTATGACTTTAATGAAGAAGAGGACGTTCCTTAAACAGCTCTGACAGACACGGTAAGAAACACAGACAATCATTTTTGGCAGCACACTCAAGAACCTGGGGAGAAGTGAAAATACTCCACTTGTCAAGATCTGGAAAAATGCATTTGCTGTCCTCCGTCACAAAAAATGGTTTCAGTCTCCTAGCTATTGTGGAACAAAAGGGTAAAAAACTAAATTTGCGTGTCTAGAAGACTAATGTTCCCAGAAGAATAATTTCCATCTGTAAAAAATAGTTGTTAGTTTGTTAAAATGAATGGAGATATTCTTAAAATTAATACAGAAACCTTATGCTGATAGTTTCACTGTTCAGGCCTGAATAAGATTTTACCAAAAAACAGAAGAACATTACAAATGAGCCAAAAGACTTACCGGTATTCATGCATATTACCACATGGCAGCTATCAGGGACAGAGTTGTTCATAACCTCCATTTATGGAAATACTGAATTTAAAGACTGATAAACTGCCCACACTTTTGCCATCACTTCTTTCAAGTATGCCTTGTTTTCTTTGTCAGTCCATACTGGCTACAAATTTTTTGGCTATAATCTATTTCATAAATAGACCCCTCAGCCTTTCTGTTTATTTTGAGATACCATGATGTTAAGCACTGTGTTTCGCCAGCAGGAATAAGTCTGATACTGTTAATGATTATCTGTGGTATAAGGAAATCAAACTGAGTGACAACTAGAAGAGAAAGCTGGTTGTTCAGGAAACAAGCATGCTAGTAATCAGCACTTCTCAGAACAAAACATGACAAATGCATTGCTGTTAGATGGGAATTCGTTACAACACCCATATATCAAATAACGTTTACACTATTGTGACCTGTTTTTAAAAAATCAACTTAGAAGAATCTGGCTGGCAGCAGCAAACCAACAATAACAGAGTGAAATAACCTGAGGAAAAGGGCAACAGCAGAAAAACTTACGTGCACTGGTGCAGGGCCCAGAAAAGCGATTCAGACCGACTTACGGCTTTGTCCAGTCTTGCTGTCCTAGGTGCAGAGACACACCAACTTGTGTGTTCCTGCAAGGGAACCCTCTCCAAATACTTAGATGGCTGCTCTGACAACTGTAAAACTCTCTCTACATATTTCAATGTTGTGTCCCCATGCACACGTTGCTGAGCATACCGTGGATCTTGTTTTATAGATCCAGGATGTGAAGATTACATATTGGTTACAGTTAAAATGGTCACTTCTCCAGCCTACAGCCAGGGCTGCCTTTTGCCCCATCCCTTTACTGTATGTTTCATTAGACCACCCAGATGTGACAACACACATTACCAGATGTAGGGTTTCATGCTCTCCAAAGGGTAAATGTCCTACACCTTGCGACTGTAGGCTGGTCTTCATAGGCATATGCATACCTGCTTGTCACACTGGTGCTGCTGGAGCCTGGAAAAGCTCCAGTCCAGGGTCAGCATGGGACACTGCAGCAGGGATGATGCCAAAGGAGGGTATGTTTACACAAGCTTTTGCAGGCAAAGAGGAACCTTCATCTACCTAATGCTCCCAGCCAAGCCAGAACTGTATGACTGGTTTTTGGCACGTGGGCAAATATGAGGTAATAACTCTAATGCAGCCTGGAGTAGATGCAGAACAATTTTGCCCCTACCTGCAAAAAGCTCCTTACGTGTACCCTGAGGACCCGTTAGATGTGGCTGGGTTGCATGCTAGCAGAGCTATACAGCTTCTGAAACAGAGCTGGCTTCTCTCTGCAGCTCTGAGCATGGGGCGAGTGAGCAGACGCCTGCCTGTACCTGGGGATGTACCCATACCCACCGGTCACATAGGCACACTGTACTTGCAGAAGACCTTAAGCAAGTTGTGGTTTTCACCAGCAACTAAACACTATTTCCACTCCTATTTAGATAAAATCTAACTGGCCTGAGGAGTAATTCAAGAGCTCATGTACACACCACAGTTGCTTCCAGCCTAACCCCAACCCAGGGCCTAAGCTTGTTCAACTTCGTTAAATAGCTGCTGTTCATAGAGCTGAGCGACCTCTACATAGGAGCTGTCACCTCTCAGTCTTGCTTTCTGTAGCTAATTGGAAATGGCAAGGCTCGTTAAGCTTCAGCAGCCAGGTTTTTAGTTGCCTTATCCATGAACACCGTATGGATGATGTTATTAGCTATCACTCTGCATTGGGCAATATAAATTTGCGAACAGACTTTCTATTTGTTGGCATGCGCCAACTCAACTCTAAATAACACCACTGCCGAGAGGAAAAACAATAATAGGAAGGTGCAGCTAGTGATTAAAGCACCATGGTCCCAGGAGACAGAAGTTTTCTAGGTGACATTCAGCAAACCACACGGGCTACAGTCCCCCCATTTAAGCCACATTACAGCAGTGTTAGGACTACATTCTTTCCCCTTCCCCCTTTAACCCTGGTGCTGCTTCTTGTTCCCTCTCTTCCATTGCTAACTTACAGCTATCCAAATCTGGGTGCTGAATTATCCCCAAATTAGTCCTACTAGAAAATAAACAAGCAGTTTTCTGCTGGCGTACCTCTCTGAGCCAGCTCACCACTGAGCCAGCTGAGCACCAGCCCCAGCCCACTTCTCCAGATTGGCTTCTTTGACAAGGCTCCTTCCCACTTTTAAGGGGCCAGCTTGCTTCTTGCAAGCAATGCTGCGAGCCCTCTGGCCTCTGCAAAGCCTCAGGCACAGCAGGTTTGTTTCAGCTCGACTGAGCACCCAACAGAAAGGAAGGAGGGTCTGCTTCTAGGCAGCTGTGCTGAAGGTGTCCTGGAGCAGGAGGATGTCTGAAGGCTCCCTTGGCTCACAGGCTGAGGAGACAAACTCAGAGCATGGAGCTGAAGTTTGGCATACCTCCCCATTCAAATTCCCTCAAAGCTTCAGGACTGGCTCCATCACAGCAAGACAAGGGAGTTTTCAGGGAACAGATTAAGGAACAGCCCTAGTCTGCTCTTGTAGCATAAATATCTTCCACCAATTTCTCCATCAGTTTATATCCTGTGTATGTTTCCCTACAACAGGGAAAGACATTCCCCACATAGGCAGCTCAGGAAGCCTGTTTCCCACCCCCAGAAACCCACCTCTGTTGCAATGTAGAAAATACATCAGTCAGCTCATGATGCTTAGCCAAATTGTTTTGTTCCTGTTTTCGTATCTTAAAAGTACAAATTTCTTGGGCTTTGAAAATCTCTCTGTGTGATTCAACAGTCCCAAGCACAACATGCTCTGTGTTTGCTCATGTTCTGCACATAAAAGTTTTTGTTTATTTGTTCTTCATGTCAAACACACTGCTGAGAAGGGGACACAATTCAAAATAAACTGTAAATGAGGGGAAATAACAGTGAACACACAAGGAACATGGAAGTTTATCTCCTTTAGTGATCTCCCTGACATAATCAAAGAGGTATCACCATGATAGGTGACATTACAGTGGGGGTCTGCTACAGGCCACCTGACCAGGAAGACCAAGCAGATGAGGCCCTCTATAGACAGATAGGAGCAGCCTCATGTTCACAAGCCCTGGTCCTCATGGGGGGACTTCAACCACCCCGGTACCTGTTGGAGGGACAACACTGCAGGACATAAGCAATCCAGGAGGTTCCTGGAATGACAACTTCCTTCTCCAAGTGATGAAGGAGCCAATGAGGAGAGGTGCTGTGCCGGACCCTGTTCTCACCAACAAGGAGGGGCTGGTGGGGAATGTGAAGCTCAAGGGCAGCCTTGGCTGCAGTGACCATGAAATGCTGGAGTTCAAGATCCTTAGGGCAGCAAGGAGGGCACACAGCAAGCTCACTACCCTGGACTTCAGGAGACCAGATTTTGGCCTCTTCAGGGATCTGCTTGGTAAAGTACCACAGGATAAAGCCCTGGAGGGAAGAGAGGCCCCAGAAAGCTGGTTAATATTCAAGGATCACCTCCTCCAAGCTCAGGAGTGATGCATCCCAACAAAGAGGAAGTCAGTCAAAAATGCCAGGAGGATTGATGCATGGATGAACGAGGAGCTCCTGGACAAACTCAGACACGAAAAGGAAGCCTACAGAGGGTGGAAACAAGGACAGGTAGCCTGGGAGGAATAAACAGAGAAATTGTCTGAGCAGCCAGGGATCAGGTTAGGAAAGCTAAAGCCTTGATAGAATTAAATCTGCCCAGGGATGTCAACGGCAACAAGAAAAGCTTCTATAGGTACATCAGTGATAAAAGGAAAACCAGGGAAAATGTGGGCCCTCTCTGGAAGGAAATGGGACTTCTGGTTACCCTGGACATGGAGAAGGCTGAGGTACTCAAAGAGTTTTTTGCCTCAGTCTTCACCTGCAAGTGCTCCAGCCACACCGCCCAATTCATAGAAGGCAAAGGCAGGGACTAGGAGAATGAAGAACCACCCACCGTAGGAGAAGATCAGGTTCAAGACCATCTAAGGACCCTCAAGGTGTACAAGTCCATGGGACCTGATGAGGTCCACCTGTGGGTCCTGAGGGACCTGGCAGATGAAGTGGCTAAGCCACTATCCATCATATTTGAGAAGTTGTGGCAGTCCAGGGAAGTTGCCACTGACCGGAAAAGCAGAAACATAAACCCCATTCTTAAAATGGAGAAAAAGGAAGACCCAGGGAACTACAGGCCAGTCAGTCTCACCTCTGTGCCCAGCAAGATCATGGAGCAGATCCTCACAGAAACTATGCTAGGGCACATGGATCGGTGACAGCCAATATGGCTTCACTAAGGGCAAATCGTGCCTGACAAATTTGGTGGTCTTCTATGACGGGGTAGAAGGATAAGGGAAAAGCAATGGCTGTCATCTACCTGGACTTGTGCAAAGCATTTGACACTGTCCCGCACAACACCCTTGTTTCTAAATTGGAGAGACGTGGATTTGATGGATGGACCACTCAGTAGATAAGGAATTGGCTGGATGGTTGCACTCAAAAAGTTGCAGTCAACAGCTGGATGTCCAAGTGGAGACCAGTGACAAGTGGTCCTCAGGGGCCAGTACTGGGACCGTTGCTGTTTAACATCTTTGTCAGCAACATGGACAGTGGGACAGAGCGCACCCCCAGCAAGTTTGCCGATGACACCAAGCTGTGTGTGCGGTCAACACACTGGAGGGAAGGGATGCCATCCAGAGGGACCTTGACAGTCTTGAGAGGTGGGCCCATGAGAACTTCATGAAGTTCATCAAGGCCAAGTGCAAGGTTCTGCACATGGGTCAGGGTAATCCCAAGCACAAACACAGGCTGGGTGATGACTGGATTGAGAGCAGCCCTAAGGAGAAGGACTTGGGTGTATTAGTGAACGAAAAACTGAATATGAGCCAGCAACGTGTGCTTGCAGCCCAGAAAGCCAACCGAATCCTGGCCTGAATCAAAAGAAGTATGGCCAGCAGCCTAGGGAGGTGATTCTCCCCCTCTACTCTGCTCTCCTGAGACCCCACCTGGAGTACTGTGTTCAGGTCTGGGGCCCCCAGTGTAAGAAGGACTGCTTGAGTGGGTCCAGAGGAGGGCCATGAAGATGATCAGGGGGATGAAGCACCTCCCCATCAGGATAGGCTGAGAGAGTTGAGGTTGTTTAGCCTGGAGACGAGAAGGCTCCAGGGACACCTTACAGCAGCCTTCCAGTCCTTAAAGGGGGCCTACAACAAAGCCGGAGAGGGACTTTTTACAAGGACATTTAGTGATAGGACAAGGGGTAATGGCTTCAAACTGAAAGAAGGTAGATTTAGATTAGGTATTAGGAAGAAATTCTTTACTGTGAGGGTCGTGAGGCACTGGAACAGCTTGCCCAGAGAGGCTGTGGATGCCCCATCCCTGGAAGTGTTCAAGGCCAGGTTGGATGGGGCTTTGAGCAACATGGTCCAGTGGAAGGTGTCCCTGCCCATGGCACAGGGAGTGGAACTAGATGATCTTTCAGCTCCCTTCCAACCCAAACCATTCTATGATTCATACAGCAGTGCACGCTGATGTCCAAGCATGGAGACCTACTGCACCAGGCACTGTACAAACACAGAAGGGTGACTGAAATCCTTGAATTTTAGAGTGCACAGGCTAACACTGAGCAGAGAAAAGGAAAACATAAAAGCAGAATGATGTTGGCAAATATACCGGTTCTACCACCTACATTTTAGAAAGGGAAGGCTAGCAAGGAAAGAAAAAGTATGAGGTAAATACTAGCAAAATGGAAAAACAGGAAAGCACAAGAGCTCAAGGCAGAAAAAAGGTGAAGACAAGTAAGTGTGGAAGGATGCTTAAGTGCCAAGACTGGGGATGTAGACATACTCCAGGTCAGAAACAGACATGCCCGAGACAGATTTAACATGTGGTTTTGTTACTATTAAGTGTTGTGTAGATGTTACCATTTTAAATCCCATCTTAAAATGCTGTTCCTCAGATTTTTCAATGGGAATGAACAAGGCCTGGTATAAAACTATTTTGAATGAATGAGTCTCACATCAAAATCAGAGGTTTTTCAACATGAAGTCCACCCACAGGATACCACATCCTTATATTGGGAAAAACTTACTACGGCATTTCGTCTCAGGTCTTAACATGAATCTAAGCATTGATTTTCTGGGAGCCATCAATCTGTGAGTACCTCTGAGATCCCAGTGTCCCATGGGAGAGGCAACCCTGCTTGGGAGCTCTACGAGGAGGGGACACCAAGGGTACTCAGGAGACTGAGAAGCACCCTGTTGGGCTGAGATTGATTTGCGCTGGGATTAGTGCTGACCTCAAACACAAAGTTTGGAAACTAAACATCTCACCTTAGAAACACCAAAACAAAATGTTCTGATACTTCCGAGGGGAAATTTTTTTTAATTTTGCACTAAAGACTTTAATTTGAGGATGAAAGCAAGTACCAAGATACCAGAATTTTTAACATAACAAGAATCTCCATTTTGAGAGTTTACCCAGGAGAGCTGTGGCAGAGGCGTGCTAGTCTTCAGGAAATAAATAGCTCCTCCCTCAAAACCCAACAAAACCACAACAATATAGACTGCCATCAGGCCAGTGCGAATTTTATCTTAAATGATGGCTCTCAGCCACCCTGGGCCATTCAGATGAATTAAGTCAAAGGGACTGCTGGCAGGCTCTAAAAACAGGCTATGTTTAAGAGCTTTGCTGGCTTTGTTGCTGCAATGAAAAAAAAAGGAAGTTGGAGAGGCATTAATCTGAAATTGAAAGTATCATCAATATCTCCAAGACACAAAATATAACTGGAATGAATAATTAATTCTGGTCTACAGTGCCTTGCATGAAGCTTAACTGAGAGCAAAGTGATAGATACGAGCTCCTTTTCCCTTCCTGTTATTTTATATTCATGTAAAACCAGGTTCAGTAATCTGAAGAAGGAGTATAAGACACTGTGCTGTGGGAAGGGGTATCATAGTAAGGGAACTGAGAAATAACTACAGCACAGCACCAAGCGGATTGACACAGTGAGGATGACATATGGGTAAGGTGAGAATTCCTTGGTAAGCGTTCTACTTTGTATTATCACTTTGGTGATTTTCAGTACTTCAATTTTGTGACAAGCCTTCCTGCACAGTGTCATTAATATTTTTCCTCCCTTTAAGACTGTGACTCTAAGCAGTAGCAGTATTTCTTCCTGCCAGCTTCCAGAAGGAAAGGAAGACATCCCCCTCAGCAGTGGAAATCTGCTGTGCCTACCTTTGTAATGCTCTCACATACTTTTCCTCGGTCTATAATCTATGCTCTATTTTAAACGAAGGATGCCCACAATGGCTCTTCTGGGCTTGCTCTAGTTAGCTGGAGTCAGCTTTAGGGTAGTATGTCATTCGATCAATGATGGTCTGAGGATGAATCCATTCAGAAGGCTGGAAAAAACAACCCCTCTAAAATTTGAATCAAGGGACCTGGAGAAAAACTAATTGCAAAGAACAAGCTATGCAGATGCTAGCTGTGTTTTCAAATGTATATCAAGTTTCTAATACTATGCACATCTCTGAAAGAGTTTGTATCTACTGCAGAGAAGGAACAAGTAATACTCTATACAAATTCAGGAAGGTGTTGGAAGAGAGAGAGCAAACATATGTCAATTTTCCTTTTAGCTAAGCCGCATATTTCAGCTGCAACATGCCAGATTTCCTGTCTTCCTTGCTGTCTTTGTTGTTTTCTCTTTCTCTCATACTTTTCTTTCTGATGTTCTCCAATGCAACCCTGTAGGTTGTGAACACACACATTACAACTAGTGTTACAGGCATCAGCTGAGGCACCAGAAACAGTGTAGGCACATTAATTCAGAAGATAAATTAGCATTTGTGAAGACCATGGTAAAAACACAGCCAGTACCTGAGCTTGGCCATCTCTACCTAGTGCTACAGCCAGAGGTTTGGTGAAGCACGACTGGCTTTTTTCTCTCCATGAGGTCCTACTTCACCCACATGCCACACCAGTCCCCAACTGTGGGGAAGAGCAACTGAGCAAGCTAGAAAATTGTCTCCCTGATTTCCCCCTTATTTTCCATGTTTTCTCCTCCTGTCTTTCACACAGTCAGGGCTGCTCCCCTGCAACCGCATGACACTAGACTGTGATATTTGTTTGGCAGCACTCTGCCACAGGGCCGTGTTATATAGCTGTTGTTACCTCTTTAATCTTCAACCGCATATGACACATTTGAAGCTAATCCAACTCCAATAGTGTCAAAGGAAGATGGAAAATAAACAGCATTCCTCTCTACTGTCCAGCCACTGCAGACAGACTAGTCTCCGGCAGAATCCTGAAGGTCAGTATCCACAGTATCTGCAGCTATCCAGTAGTAGAATGAGGAATTTTAGAAGAAAATTGGCAGCTACAATGCAGAACGAGCTATCATACCTACATTAATTAGCTGTGCTATCTTTGGAGGAGCTCTCCTGGGTACGGTAATACCCATTGCCCTATGCCATTTTGACATGCTCCAAAAGTCTTAACTATCTGCTCACACAGAGGTGGTGTTACATCACCCTGGCTGCTTTGATGAATGTTCTACAGCAAGGTTCATCCAAGGGGGAAAAATAGTGGGAACCATCTTAGGAGCCACATCTACCGGGATGCCACAATGGCGATCAGCACGCCATGGGATAGCAGAGGTAGCCCACCTTCCCAACCCTAACCAGGGCTGGGAAGTCTAGATGGGACCCAAAGCATTTTTTCCTCTTTCTGTAGAAAGTCACAGCAGGGTAAGGCAGAAAGCCCCACCAAAATCTGTTGCATGACAGGCAAATTCAGGGAAGCAGAAGAAACCAGCAAAAACCAGGGTATCATTTCGCACCACAGCTCAGAGAGAGTAAAGAACTTTCAAGCAGCAAGTCCACAGTCACTTTGAGGAGCCCCCAACAGCGTTTCATCCTCATGCAGAAAGGAGAAGGCAGCTCTGCCAGTACATATGCCACAAGGACTGTAATTATCCTGATGCGTTTTAATAAGCATTATATGCAAAATCGTATTTTGGTAGACCAAAATAGCTCTCATCTTAACTACAAACATTTGAAGCAGTAGATATTACTCATCCATTTAGAGCTCAAGCCTGTGATCCGCTAGGCAGTTTGAAACATGCTTGAACTCCTGCTGTGGATGGAGCCTGTCTTTAACAGCAAGTGAAGACCACACGGAACTCATGGGCTTGAAACAGAATTTACTTGTGAAATCCCACGGCCTATAACAAGCAAGAGATCAGAACAGACGATAGACAAGGTCCCTTCTGGCTGGGAAATCTGGCAACCAGCTAATCTGTATGTTCCCAGATGAGTCTATTACCTGAGTAAGCCTGTAACTACTCCACACAAGTACTCCATCATCTGGAATTTTCAAAACGGGCATCATACACCCCGAGATACTGTCACAACAGTCATTAACATGAACAGACAAGTTGCAAGTCGGCTGCTTCATCAGTCTAACAAACAGCAACAGACTGCGCCATTAGCAATTAAAGGTAAATGACATTTAAAACCCTAAAAAACGCACATCCCAGACTATTTATAATTGGAAAACACACTTACCTAAAGCAAGTCATAATCCCACTAGTTGTTGTCTGCCGCTGCTCTCCACCTTATCCCCCTCTCTTTACAAACTGTGGGGACCATAGGAGGGTTACCTACAGGAGTGCTCTGCTTGGGATTGGTACCAGACGGTTTCTGACACCATGCACTGGCAGCCTGGTCTGAAGCCCACAGACATGAGTCATCATCAGTGAGAGTTTTTCTGTTTATCTCAATGAGCACTGGATGGGCTGTAAATATTCTTGCCAAAACCAGTCATTTCTAATAGATCCTCTGTTTTCACTGGTTTCATGATTTTGAAATGGCTAGATTACTCTGTACAGTCAGAGCTGAGGCATTACTTGGCACACCTCCTGCATGCACTATCAACAGCCCACATCCAAAGATGAGTGCAACACAGGGTTAAAATTAAGTTTAAAAATTTGTTAACACTGAAAGTTAAACTCCTCTAACATATGCTGGCATTTTTACTGAGCAGTGTCATAATCCCTCGTATCTGCAAAGAGCCATCCAATCCCTGGCTCTTGAAAAGGAAAAGAAAAAACAAAGGCAAAAGGATATGAAACTCCAAGACCGAATCTCAGAAATGGTTAGGGTTTGTCACAACCTCTGTAACAGAAAAAAACCCTGTTTCTTGTCTTTTTTTTTTCTTCACCCTCCCAGAAAGTCCTGAAGGTAATTCTGGCTGAAAGAGTCATCAGCTAGATCACTTTATCTGGACATTTTTACTGTTGGTACCGGGTTTTGATTTTTTTTTTTTTTTTTTTTTTGCTGATAGAGTTAAAAATCAAGCCTCAGCCATCCTACCAACCAACCAAACAAACAAAAGTAGCAATTCATCTCTGCATAGATAAGGCACCCCTCCCAGCGCCAGGCATTTTTATTTGCGTGTGTCCAATGACACTTGCGTCGCCTACCCGGACCCTCAACCGACCTTCCAAAACACAAACTAAACAGGCACACAACCAAAAAAGCCACGACCGGAAGCCGCGCCAGCCCCACAGCGAGCGACCCACGTACCGTCCCTCCGGTTGGGCTGGCGCCGCAGGACTTCGCAGCCATCAATGCACGCGCGGGCAGGCGCTCACGCACAGACGACCTCCACCACCTCCTCCTCCTCCTCCTCGCGGGGACGGGACGCCTCCTTCCCTGCTGCTTCCCCTGGCCTGGACGCGATGTATTTCCACAGACGGGCTGTAAAGCAGCGGCGGGGACGGGCGCTGAGGCGAGCGCTCACGAAGTTCAGGGAGGCAGCCGGGCTCTCGCAGGCGCCGGTGGCGGCGGCCGCCACTCCTCGGGAAACCGGCGAGGCGCGCGGGGGCGCGGGCGGCCGCCGCGAGGCGCGGCAGGTCCGCGGGCAGAAGCGCGGAGAGCGGCGCTGCCGCGGACCCCGCGGTGCCCCCACGGTCGCGCCGCCAGCGGACAGGGCCGCCGCGCCTCCCGCGCTTCCTCCCGCCGCCGTTACTTGCCGCGGCCAGCCGCAAGCGCGGGACGCGCCTCCCAGGCAGCCGGGGCGCCCGAGCCGCACCCGCTGGCCCCGCCGGCCGCCTGTCCCGTCGCCCCGCGCCCGCCGTTCGCCGCCGGCGCCGCGGGCAGACCCGCGCCCGCCCGCCCTCTCTCTCGCTCACCCGCTCACGCTCGGCCGCGCAGCCCGGAGCCGGGCGGGAGGGAGGGAGGCTGCAGCGCGGCGCCGCTGCCTCTCACAAGCCATTGACCCGGGCGGCGGAGGCGGCGCGGTCCCGATCCCGGTCCCGGTCCCGCCTCCGCCAGGCAGCGCCGCCGTCCCCACGGCCCAGCCCGGCCCGGCCCAGCTCGGCGGCAGCGGGACAAAGGCCCGGTGCCCAACGGCCCCGCGGGCGCTCTCCCCGCCGGGGCTTCCCCTGCCTGGCGGTCGGCACCCCCGCCAGCCTCGAACGGGGGCTCGCCCGTGCTCAGCGGCAGGCGGGGCGGGAGCCGCCTGTAAGCATCGGTGTTAACGGGAACAGTGCGGGACCGAAGCCTGGGCTAAAAAACCCAAACAAACAAACAAAAACCCCACAGCCAAAAAACCAACAAAAAACAGACGTGGAAACACAATTCGTCAGTGTCTTGTCAGCGAAGCCAGAACATCAATATGCCTCTTTCTTGGTAGCCTGAGAGAAAAAGATTTTCTGAAGCCTGCTGCACCTCTGCGCCTGTGAAGCTCGTGTTGATGTCAATGCAAATGTCCAAGTCGCTGAAGCTCTGCTAAAGCGGTATCTAAAATGACAGCTCCAAGTTCCTAAGATAACAATGAATAACCTAAAGGAAACCTGAAGGCTCATATTTTTGTTTGCTTAATTATAGCTCTCCATTGCATGGCCTTTCTCAAGCAACCTTGCTTTCTTTGTCCAAAAATAAATTAGCATTGCAGGGCTGAGATAGTATCTATTTTGCTGTATTTTCTGTAAAACTGCTTTGTTCTCTCAATACAACTGCACATTAAAACACCAAGATAGACTTAAATCTTGCTAGAAGCCTAATCATGTGGGAGTTTTGCCTTTGGTCTGCTTTCCCGTCAGTGGCAAAAAAAAACCCCACCTGTCTTTGCACCTGGCTATGTGTTCACCCCCAGTGACAAAGGTGCTCTTTCAGGTGGAAGAGGAAGCTGCATACAGGTGCCACCTGTGTATTAAAATAAAAGGAGAGGGCCCAACACTGGTTGTTGAAGTCACTCAGTAAACCTTAGCAGAGGGCAGGTGAGTTAAATTAAATGGCAGTGAAAATGTTAATGTTCACTGGAGTGGGAACATTATTAATAAAGTCACTTGGAACCCAGCCTTGCAAACAGGTCTTCAGTGACAGCCCTTACCGCCATGGAGGCCTCATTGCAATGGATGCCTCACTTTTTAGAGTAGAAGCTTAAATACACATCTAGACACACATCAGATCTATGTGTACAAATGTGGTTTCTGACCACTTTTTTGTCTTTTAGTGTCTGAATTTTGCAGTGATGCTTTTCAAGCACTTGTCTCCAACTAATCAACTGTTTTGTGAGAAAGAAAATAAATGAGCCTGGTTACCAGTGGATTGGTGTCCTTTTTCCAATAAACTTCCTTCCACTGCGGGACCGTGACTCCTTGGCATATTTGCTGTGATATGCCTTCTGGATGAAAGATGTTAAATGTCACAGTCAGTACAGAGCTACCCTTCTGCTGTTTGCTTGGGAGCAGCCAGCTGGCCAAAATGCATGGTGGCTTCATTCAGCATGCTTTTCCCCCACTGGGGGACATGGATGGAGAGATCTCTGTCACCTTCCTGGGAGCAGATCTTCAGGAAACTTGTAGGAATGTAATAGTTGGGGAAAAAAAAAACAACAAAACCCAAACACCACCACCCCCCAAAAAAAACCCAAAACCCCCAGCTGGATCACTTTGTTGAACTGGTCCCTGGTTTAAATGTTCCTGGGAAGGAGTCAGAGAGGAAAGGGAGAAGGTGTCACGACCCAGACTAGACAGACCAGGGAGTCGCGTTTAATTCAGAATTCCCTCGGGCTAAATTAAGGTGGAATGACACCAAACAATCAGTTAAACATTTTATTTAAGACAGAAACAAATGGAACTGGGGAGGCATGGTAGTAGGTGACAGGGTTTCTCACAACAGGAATTGGCATAAGACTACTTCTGTAAACCGTGTAACCATATACATCAGTTCAGGGAATAAGGAGATGCCTCCCGTTGAGTCACGAGGTTCAGAGCAGACACACTTGCTTTCCAGACTCCTCCTCAGAGAAGGGCCCAGGGGTGGCTGGATCCACTCTTAGTCTCAGACTTGGTCAATGGTTTATATCTTGAAACGGATCAGGTGTAGGGATTGTGGAAAAGGAAAGAGAGAAGAAGGCAGAGAGAGAAAAAGGAAGAGAGAAAGATTTCACCGGTCCTGGGCCCAGCATTGGTTCAGTCAGCTAAGGTGACTAGTCAGCTGAGGGGTCCAGTCCCGGTGGGCTTGCGCTCCCGGGGCTTCAGTTTGTGTCCTTTTATCATCCTTGCCCCTCCTTCGGGTGGGCACCGGAACTCATCAGGTTAATGAGCAGTTTGTGAGCCTTTGGGCTTGGGGGTCCTTTGTGGAGTAACTTCTCCTTCCCTGCAGACACGGCATTGTTTGATCTTTGTATCAGAACAGCTTATCAGAACAGGGAGCTGCGCACCCTCCAGCACACCCTCCTCCTCCTGTTGCTGATGTCTGAGCTGATGGGCTTTTCACCTTGGTTCCTTGCTGTGCAGGGCTTGTCTTCAAGCAGAACTTGCCCCACCACAATGTTTGAGACATTAACTCTTTCAGTCTCTCACAGAAGGGAAGGAAAAGAATTGGACTGATACACAATTATATGGTCCAAGTCTCATTTCTTTAGCAGGCAGGCTAAAAGTATATGGCCTATAGTAATGCCCTGAATTAGAGCTGACAGTTTTATATGCCCTGATCTCCATAGCATCTAGGTGCATTCCAGTAATGCATGTCACATGTTCTTTCACCCTCTCCCCAGGAGAAGTGGGTGTAGTTGTGTCTCATTCTGGTAAGATTTGTGTGTCTGTATGATTGGGGGCAATTTATTGTATATTCTGTGGATAAAGTTTTGATCAACCATATACACTCCAGAAGGCAACATCAAGGGAAAATGTGGAAGGTCTGGAGTGCCCTCAGTCCCTGCAGTTCATCCCATAGACAAGACAGACACCTGAGAGTATTTGTCTCCTGGAGGAACTCATTTTACCCTTTGGATATCCCGGGCATGTGTCATGCATCACCTGAAGATAAAGACCAAGAACCAGACTTTGATCTGAAATGCTATGAGAGGTGAGGGTAGAGGACAGAGGGTGGTTTTGTCGTTCTTACCATGACTTTTGCCAAGGCAGCACAAGTCAGTATTCAGCTGGAGTCCCCTAATTACTGAAACTTTCCTATTCAGGTGTGTCCCACAGCTCCAGTCCTGCCCTGCAAGAACTCAGGTTTGGGTATCCAAGGTCCAGCAACTTCACAAGAATGGGATGGAGCCTTCTTGTCAGCAGGACATGATAGACAACAGACACTATATTGGTACAGTATAGAGCAAAGCTGACTGGAAAGTGGTGCTGTCACTGAGCAAAAAAATGAGCTATAATCCTGCAAACTGTGAGGGACCGAGAGACTGTCCTGAGCCCACCGAGTGGGAAGGGACACAAACACTTGCATATGTGGCTTTGTTTACTTCCACGTGTTGCTGCACTTGTAGTTAATCCAGATGGCCATGTGATTAAAGATGAATCAGAATCTCTACCAATGAAAGTCAGCCAATACTTTCAGAACTGACTAAGCCTACAAGCAGATTTTTTTGTTATTTTGGAGAGTTAGATGCTAATAAGAGAGATAAAAAATACAATGTAAATGAGAATCATACTTGATGAAAAGAGCTTTCTTTAAGGAGCTAGGAGGGAATCTTGATATTATGTATCACAGGCCAGTTTGGATGGGAAGACACTGTACTAGGAGTGCTGTGCTTAAAGAAATGAGACAATCCCTTCTATGTACTGTGTGTAATTTAAAGACACAAATAAAGAGTCAGAGAAGTAGAACATATAAGCAAGTAAGCCTGGTGGGTATTTGTTATTTATAGTTACTGGAAGCAGATAGGACATTGTGTATGTGCTTTTTAATTGGCCAGAAATAGGAAATAAGTTCATCTTGTATTCAAGCTCTTTTTACGTTACAGGGATAGTACATTATGGAGCTTTGCACTCCTGCCAACGTTCACTGTCAAAAGAGTAAATTGCCAGTTTTCACAAAGTTGCATATGCCTCCATAAATATATATTCAGCAGGGGCATATGTCTTCTCATTTTAAGGTTATACTTTAACACATTTGATTAAAGGGATGCATGTTCTGGGAGTCTGCTGCATTTATTATATTCAAAAAGAAGAAAAAACCCTCGAATTTATGTATGATACATCCTTTCTTGTTTTTGGACAGCAAAGGTGGCAGACCTGCTAGTCATGCTAAGCCACACAAGCACTTGTTCAGTCTCCCCACATGTCAAAGGAAATGGAAAGCAGTTAACTATTTCAGGTAAAATTCTGGTCCCATTGAGGTTAACAAATTATTTTGCCTATGGGATCAAAAAATCACATGACTATTTTTAGGACTGATAATGGCAGGAAAATGGAAGATGACACTGAAACGCTTCTCTGGCCAATCTACTACTTAGAAGATTATGAACTCTTAGTGTTCACATGTGAAGACAGTCATTGAATGCCTTATTATTCCACTGAGCTGGGCTGCTGGCTTCGGAAGAGAAGGTGGCCTCCTGGAGTTTTTACTTCAGTATTTTGTATTCCTCAGAGAAGATAACAGAGAAGGGAATAACATCTCCAGCAACATTGACACAACCTAATTTT
Organism: Harpia harpyja; assembly: GCF_026419915.1. NCBI lineage: Eukaryota > Metazoa > Chordata > Aves > Accipitriformes > Accipitridae > Harpia > Harpia harpyja. The sequence goes on from NC_068969.1 coordinate 64,329,375, forward strand.
GCTATGAGAAACCTGCAGTAGCACCTATGGTCCAAAATGAACTGTCAGCCTCTTGCTCATCACTTTGTCGTGCAGCGCTTTTATCTGGAAATGATTATAGCACAGATTCTTTTTTGAGATGTGCCGCCAACACTCTCTATCGATGTTTCCACCTCCTATCTTTTTGTCCAAACTGATAAGAACAGGGCTTCCACTCCTTTAAAACAGTAGAACAGTCACATCTTCTCAGATACCACTGGGAGATTTTGGCTGCATATCCCATGTTTTGGCTTTGGAAGGACAGGGTAGTGTTTGGAGAAGAGTGGCTGGCGGTGATCTTTCCATACCATAGAACATTCACCCTCGAGTCCAGGCCTGTTGCTTGCACATGGGTCTACAATGACGTTTCTCACACATCTGAATCTGCTACTTGTGTTGACAAGGAAAATAGGATTGAGGCATGCACAACACAGGGTTGTGTTTGATTGTACACCAGAAGAAGAGTTGGAAGAAACAGCCACCCCTTCTCCGTACATTATATGCAACTAGCACCCCCAGCCAGAACTAATGGAAAACCTCCACATCACTGATAAAGGCCACGCCATCAACAAAAGCTATCATAAAAATCCTGTTACCATTCACTTTACAAAATAAAGGGGCGGGGCGGGGGGGAGGAATCTGGCACTGGCTGCAGAAGAAAACCTCCACAGTCTGAATGAATAAGGAGCAAGGGATTCATCATCTCCTATATGATTAAGAAGTTTGCTTTTAGCTTCCATTTTTTTCCTTCCCAAAACAGACCTTATTAAAAATACAACAAAAGCAAATTGCTCTCTGATTCCTATTCCAGCCTCTGTCAGTGATGTGTTTTGGGAAATGGGGCAAGTCCACGTGACCTCTGTCCTCCATATCTTTGAGATAATAACTTTGTATTTTAGAAAAGTGCTTGAACTATGGTTAAGTGCTGTATGCCAGTTTTCCTATTACAAAACCTCAGTAAAGAAAAACCTGGGTCCTCTGAAACCATCTCAGCTTACAGAAGGAAAGCAAATGGCACTTGCTTGCTGATACAGAGGTAATTCAGACCTATTATTTAACAGTAACTTGTGGTACACTTAGAAGTTTGACTGTAGCATTACGAACTGCAGAAAGTATAGAAGTTCGTGTCTCTAGGGTCCTGTTCTTCTGTCAATGGTGACGAAAAGCACTGTGGATAGGCCAAAGCTATGCTGCAACATACAATTCAAGAAGCATCTTGCTATTTCAAGCTTTGCCTGTTTTTTTTTTTCCTCTCAGGCTGGGGAAAGCATTACACTTAACACTTTGCCGAGTTACTCAAGTTCAGTCACTTCTGAGAATTTTCAGTTTGGTTTTTTTTAATAATCTCCTCAACTTACTGTTCCTCTACAGTGTAAATGACCACATCAGGGTGAAGCAGCAGGCTCTAAAGGTGAAGTAAGGCTACAAAAAGAATAAACTGGTTACTTAAAGTCAGGATGTTTTCCTTTAGAAGCAACAGTTGGCTGTAATTTTGGATCAAACAGTTACAGAATTGCTGATAAAAGGCCTTAAAGAGGTTTAAGGAGATGCTTAAACTTCTAAGCTTCTCTTTAGTTCTTGCAAATCTAGTAAATCCATCCTATTTGATGCCACTCTCTTTCTGCAGGCCTCTTGAGGAGTGTGAAATGCTATCAAATATAAGTTTCCGAAGTCCTATAAATCACAGGGTATAGTTAGATGATGTGGCTGAACTTACCTAAAGCTCTCTTCTATAGAAAGGGCACAGCTCTCTGTCCTGGGAACTCTTGGATAGTTTCAGACCCCTTTCTGAGTGGACTCAAGTTGCTGAACTGGAAGAAAGTTTTAATTTCTCACCTCCCACTGCCCAGAAATTTTTCATCTTGCAGAATACATATTGGAGCTGTGTGGCAAATGATCTGTCAAACGCTAAACACATTTTTTTAGACTGTAGGATGGGGCCATATAGGAGCTGTACAATTTCACCATACCAGATCAGCTGGCTTCTTATCGAACCATACTCCAAAAGCTAAAGTCCCTAATGAATCCTAGTGAATTTCAGTTTGCTGTTCTAACTGGGTATTGTGGCTGGATTCCACCCCTGTGAAGACACGTCTGTCAAGTGTCCCTGTTTAAAATCCTGGTGATGAGGGAAGACTGAATACCACCTTGGTAGAAAGAACAGAAATGCAGCACGCAGGGATTAGTTTCCATGTTAAAGGATCTATTAAGTAGATCAAAAATACCGACAACTTTCTCCAGTGCTTAGTACAGATTATTCAACTTAAAAGAGTTGACTTTTTCTTAATCTTTCTCCTCCTCCTGAAAATATATTTAACTTAGGCATTCTATCTGTCTACCTCACATCCCTACATTGTCAATGATGCACTAGTAGAACTGCAGTAACCCTTGATAAATGGTATTCTTGCCATATGGTGAATGGATTTGCAATTGTGTTGCAGCCAGAACTGAAATGTGATTCCTTTCTATCAGAAAGCATAATGACTGGACTCAATTACGACACAACTCTAGTCCATACGACCAAGCACTGTTCCCGTCATATCAGAAAAAAGTTTTTTCTCTGTTCACTGGATTTGTAATGATGGAGAATTATGCCACAAGCATCCCCAAGCAGGGCAAAAGACCATACATTAGCATGGATTTTTTTTAAGAACATAACTGGAGTCTAAGGGAGAAGTCCCATATCTTAGACCAGGAAATTTTTAAAGACACTCTTAGGGTTTCTTACTTTCATTTTATTCTCTGATATTAGTAGCATTCAGAGAGACATGTTTGGAGTTAATAAATGCTGTTTTCATTACAGATTTTGTTATTTTGGCTCAATTATAGTTCACTCTGTTTTTATTTTTTCTTGTGACTGGGAGTAACTTAAGTACTGAGGAGCTCAAATCATGCTGTAGTAGATAAAATAGGCATAAGTGCAACATATGCTCATCCCATTAGAAGAAAAATAAACTACTCAGTGTTCATGTGTTAGTAACTGCTGTATCAAATTGTGATGATTGTTCTGTAGATATGACTGCTTCAGGGAGAGGGTGCTGTCTTTAATCAAGTGTCCTTTTCATTTACAGTAAGTACCTTCTTCTCCGTTTCAAATGAGCACTTAGGATAGACTCCTAGACTTCTTCAAGGAAGTCTCTTACAGACCTACAGCTTACATGTACCAACAATCTTGAAACACTGTGGTAGGCTGAGCCTGGCTGCATGCCAGGTGCCCGCCAAAGCTGCTCTATTGGTCCCCTCCTCAGCTGGACAGAGGAGAGAAAATATAACAAAAGGCTTGTGGGTCGAGATAAGGGCAGGGAGAGATCGCTCACCAATTACCATCATGGGCAAAACAGAGTTGACTTGGGGAAAAAATTAATTTATTACCAATCAAATCAGAGTGGGATAATGACAAACAAACCCAAATCTTAAAACATCCCCCCCCCCTTCCCTTCTTCCCAGGCTCAACTTCACTCCTGATTTTCTCTCCCTCCTCCTCCCCAGCGGCACAGGGGGACAGGGAATGGGCGTTGCAGTCAGCTCATCACACCTTGTCTCTGCCGCTCCTTCCTCCTCAGGAGGAGGACTCCTCACTCTTCCCCTGCTCCAGCATGGGGTCCCTCCCACTTGTCCACAAACTTCTCCAATGTGAGTCCTTCCCACAGGCTACAGTTCTTCGTGAACTGCTCCAGCATGGGTCCCTTCCACTGGCTGCAGTCTTTCAGGAGCACACTGCTCCAGTGTGGGTCCCCCATGGGGTCCCAAGTCCTGCCAGCAAACCTGCTCCAGTGTGGGCTCCTGCATGGACTGCAGGTGGATATCTGCTCCACCGTGGACCTCCATGGGCTGCAGGGGGACAGCCTGCCTCACCATGGTCTTCACCACTGGTTGCAGGGGAATCTCTGCTCCGGTGCCTGGAGCACCTCCTCCCCCTCCTTCTTCACTGTCTGCAGGGCTGTTTCTCTCACATATTCTCACTCCTCTCTCTGGCCACGGGGGGGGGTCCCCCTTCTTAAATATGTTATCACAGAGGTGCTATGACTGTCACTGATGGGCTCGGCCTTGGCCAGCAGCGGGTCTGTCTTGGAGCCAGCTGGCGTTGGCACTATTGGCCATAGGGGAGACTTCTAGCAGCTTCTCAGAGAAGCCACCTCTGTAGCCACCCCCACTATGAAACCTTGCCCCACAAACCCAATACAAACACATCTCACTTTATTTGCTGTTATGGAGCAGCATTTATTCTGTCAATGAAAAGCCAGCCTAGGATAGCAGTAAAGGAATGGTACAGAAAACATTGCTACTGGTGCAGCTGGGCTGGATGATTAATGCAAAACAGAATACAAGTCACTCAAGTTTTTTAGGACACTGGTACCATACATTCTAAGAAACATAAGGCCAGATAATGAATACTGCTTTTTCACAGAATTTATGTTGCACAGTCCTTTCAGATCCACACCAGAGCAGCTGCATTTTTTTCACTGGTTCCCATCATTTTGCAGCTCCAACTTCATAAGCCGGTCCTCAAATTTTTGAATGTCTACTCGATGCTTCATTAGGAACTTTCCATTTAAATGAAAAACAGGTATGTCATATTTGTATTTATCATACCACACTGAATTCTCTGGAAGGGTAATATCCACCTCCTGAAAAATAAACTGTGACAGAAAAGAAATGTGTTAGTACCTGCTGGACACTGAAAAAAATGCCTACTTGTCTTTTACTAGATATTTTTTTCGGAAATGCGAGGCTGTTTTCTTAGTGCTTTTGGATTTATTCTTCCATATTGTAGGCAATTGCCCATTTTGTGGGGTACAAAATGTATGCAGCCAAAATCCTTGGCTGCGTGTCCACAAAGGACTCTCTCCCTAGTCCAGAATGATATTCTTGTCCCTCTGTGCGGAACCACTCTCCTGTGAGCACCAACCACAACAAATATGCAGCTGGCAATATAACAGCTGCATGTTAGGCAGTGGAGTGCAAGATCTCTTAATGCTCCTGTTAACGGTTTCTTCCTTCAAGGAACAGTTCAAAACCTGGTTGAAGAATGGCAAAAACTGCAATGACATATAGCTCAAATATTTGAAGTCCCACTTACTAACATCCTTCCCAAACGATATCACTACCTGCTTCATAGAAGTTGCAAACTCCGCTATCAGACAAGGCAATAGTATTTCAAAAGCAGTGGGTTTAAAAACTATTGCGACAAGGTGTATATTGGTTTAGTTTACCAATACTTATTTGAGTATCATTGTTGCAAAATGCTTTTGGATAATGAGTTTTATGGATATCAGTGCTGAAATTGTCTTGAAGAGGTGACCCATGAAAGAATAATGGATGCAAATAAATCCAAGCAATTTCATTTACAAAGAAAGAATCCTGATTAACTGTTCTTGCTATATAGAAAATGCATACAGTATTGCAATACATTACCCTTCTCTTATATGGCTCAAGCTCTTCTCTTGCTTCATCACATAGAGGGCATGGTTTCTAAAGGAAAATATTCAGACCAACTTAAAGCATACAGTAAAATACACAGATCATTTGTACTGTACAGTAACATACATAGACAGGAGAGATTGTTACTGTAAATGTGGGTTCCCTCCCCCGTACCACCCTGTCTTACTGCTTTCTAAATCTTTTTCTGCAGCATGGATGAAAAGAAAATAAACTATTCAGCCACAGAATTTAATTATTTCTTATTTGCTATTATTTTTCTTATAGTGCAAATTAACAGTTTTCAATGGCACTTCTAAAGGCTGATTCAAGGGCATGGTTTGGAAGGTCATGCACAGACCCCTTCTTTTGGTCAGCAGCAAAGAATATTCAAAGCATTGCCATCACCAGCTGAAAACAACTGTGGGTACCACTCTTGACAGAAGAATTTCCCTTGATAGAAGGGGAATGAGGAAGTCACATGAGTAATTTCTAATGTTTCAGATCGAGTCACTCGAGTCAGTTCAAATAGCAAAAGAAGGTGACTTAAGATAACCTGGCTGACTTTGTCTGAAAGGAATTAAGCATGATCCTCCAACCTGCAGAGCTGGGAGGACAGTAACCTCCAGCAGGGAGAACTGGCAAACAGCTGCAGTGTTTTGACCTGTGATGGGGTCAAACTACAGTTATACAGCTGACTTCTGCTGATCATGCATCATGATCATTAAAGCAGTGTGTACCTGAAGAAGTGACTCACATGACGGCACATTGCTTCAGTATTTGTAATGGCAGAATTTGGCCTGTAATTCACATAGCAAAGTATACAGTAGTGAAGGTGATGGCTCTGTCCCTCTGCCATGAAATACCTCTCACAGCTGGAAAAAACCTTCTTCTCTCCCTCCCACTTAAAGTCTTCCTAGGGCTTGTTTAAATTTGGAGTTAATCTGAAACAGCTGCATCTTATTTCCTGTGTGTGAATTAATTTGGATTAAATACTCTACTAGGCCTGTGGAGAGCTTTCTAACATAACAGCCACATAAAAGCATTTGACAAACTAAGTTGACTCTTAGCAAAGATATGTTTTTACACCTGCTCTGATGGCAAGCTTAAGCACTACATAGTACTAATAAGATTGGAACTGGTTTAAAATCAGACAGTGAACTATTTCAACTGACAGTGAAATCTGTTTAAATGGTCAGTTTATATTAGTACATATTTTTCAGTAGAACAGTGCAATAGTAGGTCTCTGCCATCACTTGCTTTATGTTAATTTGTAATAGGTCTGCCTGGATAAAGCTGTCTCGGACAACCTTCTCTCTCAGATGTATATTACAGTGGCAAAAGGGACTCCTACTGCTGAGACAGTAAAAATCCCTTTCCAAAGTGACATATGCTGTGTTGATAGCTAGATCTGTTAGAAAATACACATGGTGGAAGGGAGAGTTTTATTTCTACAGATAATTGTCATTTATACTGCATACTTAGACTGCAGTTTTGTGGTCATTTTAAGCTGGCACTGATGCTGAAGGAAGCAGACTCATCTTCCTGCCACTGTTTCTTTTGTGCTGGCATAAGCACTCAAACAGCTGCACAGTAGAGCTAGACAGGAGAATTGATCTGAGTTAATAGTAATCTTGCAAAAAAAAAGGTTTTTTTAACCTGAAGCAGCTGTTGCACAATGTCCTGGTTTCGGCTGGGATAATTTTCCTCCTAGTAGCTGGTGTAATGTTGTGTTTTAGGTTTAGTATGACAATAATTTTGATAACACTGATGCTTTCAGTTGTTGCCAAGTGGTTTTTATACTAAGTCAAGGATTTTTCAGCTTCTCATGCCCAGCCAGCAAGAAGGCTGGAGGGGCACGAGGAGTTGGGAGGGGACACAGCCAGGACAGATGACCCAAACTGGCCAAAGGAACATTCCATACCATGCAACATCATGTCCAGTATATAAACTGGGGGGAGCTGGCTGGGAGGGGTGGATCACTGCTCCTGGCTGGGTATCAGTCAGCAGGTGGCGAGTAATTGCATTGTGCATCACTTGTCTTTCTTGGATTATATTTCACTTGCTTTTTGTTATCTTCCTTTTCTTTGCATTTATTATTATATTTTTTATTTTGTTTCAGTCATTAAACTGTTCATATCTCAACCCACAAGTTTTACTTGGTTTTGACTCTCCTCCCCATCCCACCAGGGTGGAGGAGCAGTGAGTGAGTGGCTGCTTGGTGCTTAGCTGCTGGCTGGGGTTAAACCATGGCACACAAAAATGCTTGTGTTGGCATAAAAGGAGCCTGCGAGGGGAAAACCATTTGACAGTGCTAGCTTCTATCAGTCTGAATTGGCTGCAGAAGCCAAAGCTCCCTCCTGCCTTCTCTTTTCTCCTTACTCTTAAAAATAGGAAGGAGGGGGAAAGGAGTTAATTAGCATAAACTAAGAGTGCAGATTTGATTTCTTTTAAAGTAGTCTGCATTTTGCTTTGCAATTGCCAGAGACATGAAAAACATTTTAAGTTAAAAACACATTCAACAAGAGGCCACTTTACAGAACTACTTGAACTCTGCTATTAGGAAATTTGATTTCATACAGTGTCTTACTAGTTAGAAATTTTAAGATACAAAAATCATACAAACAGCTTTGTTCCAATTATTAACCCCAAAGTAAGCTCATTATTCCCTACCTTATCACATTTGGATTATGAATGAGTTGATGCTGAATCAAGCAAGGGGAGAGAGAGCTGTAACATTAAAGTATAGTTCTTCTTATAGCATGCGTTGCTCTGATTAATAAACAGATCGTGACCTTTTATTTTTTAACCTATTTGTATGCTACACAGTTTAAACACTCCTTTATGGCTAGGGATGGAATGAACAAACATTGTGCAGGAGGAAGTTATTTTAACTGCATCCATCTCTAACAAATACAGCAATACTGATGTCAACATTCTCAGTGCTTTGCATTTCTAGCTATTCGCCTCTTGAAGGCTACATCAGCTATATAAATGCAGTGTAGCCCACCACGTGCCATCCTATCTAAAAGTGCAGACCTCAGCAGATAACACAGCCTCTTGACAACGATTCGTGGAAGGTTACAGTTCACAAATGACCATTCCTGCTCATCACATCTGTTTTCTAAATATGCTTAAGAATCCTATCTCTTCACGCCACAGACAAACCTTTCCCTGCATTTTATTCCTGTTAGCATTACACAGCCAATAAAGCAAAAAGAGGGTAAAGCACAATCTACTTTTTCCTCGTGTGCTACCAACACTAGTTGCATGTATTTTCAGTCTCACAGGTAGTGCTGGAATAAAACTCAAGTGCTTTGAAGACCCTACTTTGGCTGGTAATGCTTGTCCTGGGCAGATTATATGAAACACATCATCTTTGTTATCCAATTCCAGAATGAAACACTGGCAGTTAGAGAACAATTTTCAGCTAGTAAATGGACCATAGTGTCACTGAGACACAACTATCTTGAAATCTTCATTTGTTGGTTGTAACTACTTGCTTGCTACAATAAGAGTAGGACCGTGCTCTAAAAGCTGGTGTAAAAAACACTCTCAAAGTAAAATTCCCAATAGTACACAAATTTGAAGGGGACAAAAAGCATGGCCCAGATATTTCATCTCGGATTCATGTATATCAAAGCTGATAAATACACAGTCTTGCCTAGCTTTATTCTGTAAACAACTTTTACCTTGGTGAATAAAGTTAACACTGGCTTATTTGCACTGGCTGAACAGAGCTGTCTCCCCAGTGGACTAGATGTATGTCTGGCTAGTTGCAGTGTTCTGCTCAGAAAACAAAGCACCATCATCCTGTTAAGGCAAAAATAAAGTGTTTAATTGTTTTGTGGCAAGTTATAGCTCATGAAATTTCATGTTAAGATAAATGTGATACTTCAATTGCAGTTCTAAAATACACATGATCAAACAATTTTCCCAGGATTTTTATGTTCACAGTTTCAACACATTAATCAGAAAAATGGTTTACTATGCAGCAGGCCAGAAACATTGCGTAGCTCAAAAAGTGTAGTTCCATTAAAAAAAAAAAATCCCTATGTTTTCTTGCTGAAATGCCTCTTTTAAATTCCCTAACACAAATGCTGACATAAACGCATTATGCTGTTTCAACTGCATAGATGCCAGTAAGAATTACGTGAAATTAATGAAATGCAAAGTGCTATGCTTTGAACCTCAGTAATCTTGCTGCAGTGCTTGACATATTCTACTTACTTAAAATTATTCCATCAAAAAACTAATCTGTACCTAATCAGAATATTAATATAATGCTTTCTGCAGTGAATAGAAAGCTGCAGCCAAGATGATTTAACTTGGTAATATTAAAAGCATGCACACTGCCCTGAGTCCTTCCTGCAACAGCAAATTAATTTATGAAAGATGTTGATGGGTTTGTGAATTCTGTGGAAAAGTTTAAGTAAATTTAGTGTTGTTGAGGGGTGCCATATTGGATTCTTGACGCCACCTATTCATAATAACACTAATAACAACAGTGCTTCCCCCAAACTTGTGTCTTAATGTGACCTTTATAAGGCATTTTAGGCCTGAAAGGCAAAAAACAGAAGCAAAAGGGAGTCTGCACAGAGACTATTGGCAGACATGACACTTGGAATTTACACTGGGAAAATCAAGTCCCTTTTACATAAAGCCTAACTGCTTCTGTTCAGTTTCTGTTCAGGCACAACTTACCTGTAGTTCTACTAACTACAGCTAACTACAAATACACAATGTAATGGCACAAGTTTAAACACCTAAAGTGTAGCAGGACTACATTGCAACTGATAAGCATGTTTTAGCATGTTCAGTAAAAAAGAGCCTAGTGCATTCACTGAATCTCTCAGTACTAATATTACATAGTTTTGTTTTAAGAGAGACAGTTTAGCCAGCATAACTTCTAAGGAAGAACAAAACATTGCGGTGGACTCTAAACTTAAGGCTACTTAACTGCTATGTTTCTAAGCAACAAGAAAAATCAAATGGGTGACATGATACTGCTCCACCAGCCTTACTGCACTGTCAAAGACACCCTTTTTTTCCAGAGGACTTTGGTAAGGGTAACTCACCATGTTTCCAGAAGTTTCAACAGAGCAAATACAATGAAAAGGTATTACCCTTTGAAAATTATAGCCTGAATTATCAAATTTCAGATGCTAGGAAAGAATCAGATTTTTTTCTTTGACCACATAAAAATAAAGCTGTCTAAAATAGAGTATTCTTCAACAAACGGGCTTTGGGTTTACTGTTTAGTTTGGGACAGAAAGGGTTCTTCATCTGTATGTGTCAGGCTTGATACCAGCAAGAGTCAGCTGCAGGGGCGGAGTGGTACGCTTGCTGTCCCTGCAAAGTTGCAGGTGACTGGCACAGCACACACTGCCATTGGTCATAGTCTTTGGCAGCTACTGCATTTGTTTTACTTAGCCAGGTGGAAATTTAATTATCTGGGATTTTACGTGATAAATACAAAAAACAAGCTTGGAACCTTTTGGAAAAATGCAAATCTGGATGATAGTAAATAGCTTCAGTCATACTTAGAAATCTTCGTGTCCACAGTAAATGGGTGCCCAGAGTGGATGTGGTTTTGGCATTAAAAGTTGCAGTATGCGAGCCTGCTCACATGCAAGATAAAAATGCCAAAATAAATGGTTTGCATTGTGGCAAGTTTTTAAATGAATGCTTTTGTTGCTGGCCTAGCAAGCCAGATTTTGTGCCTTCAAAACAAGGAAAACGCCCCCAAACTGTTCTGTGAACAGCAGAATGAATGAAGCCTAGACTTCCATGTATCTTAATCCCCATATATACACACATATATGTATAAAATGCCTCAGGTTCATTCCTTTATACCACCTTTTTTGATCCCTCCACCCTCTGGTAAATTTGAGTCCAGTGGACAACTCCTACCAAAACATCAGCTGAAGGGGAATGCATAAGACAATAGCAGTACCTGAGCTTCAAGATGTCACAAAAAGAAATAAGTTAGCATGCTGTCTTAATTCCTTACCAATTTTAAATAATTATATGAAACACTCTCTTTGGAATTCAGGAGAAAACTTGCATTGACCTGTACTACTACTGAAGCAAGAGTCTGCTGTTTCCAGAGTTAGCATAAGACTGGCTGAATATTTTTATAAATAACCTAAGGAAAACAGAGTCCTGGCTGTCAATTTATTCACCCATGTAGAATGATAGTAAGGCCAAACTGTAACACCAGTTACAAAAAGACTCAAAGGACTAATCCTGATTTATAAAATGATGCTAGTCTCCATCCAGGCCCCAGTCATGCTCTGCTCTTCCATCAGCATAAAGCAGTCTGAGACATCTAGCCCTGACAGAGGGTGAGATACTGTCAGATGGCATCATGTTCCCACAGTACAGATGATAGAGTTTGACTTCCCTACGCTTCTGAAGCCCACAGTTGCCAGACAGCATCACTAAGAAGGAGAGCAATCAGACCTGCTGCATTTAACCTGGGCTAAAGCATCGTGCAACTTCAGCTTCACAGGACTGCAACTAAGGCTCTGCCCCCATAGAAATTTTCTTTTAAATCAGTAGAATTTACTAATCTTATTTTATTGGATTACGTAAAAGGGTCATGGATAAAACCAAATAGCAGTGGTTTTGCACAAACACTGAAAGGTTCTAATATTGTGAAGGGTTAAGTATAGTTGTTATTGATCAGGAGCTGATGAAAGCAAATATCCAATCACTCATCAGGCAAATCTACTTCAGCAGCTCAATTTGTCTTAACAGCATCCCAGAGCCACATGGGTGTTTAGTGCACCCACGCTACCATTGTGTGAACGAGTGGGTTCCTAACACTGGCCTGCACTAAGCTGAGCAATATTTCAGGAATGCAGAGTTCCAGCGTCAGAGGTCACTTCCATGCCTGTTTCATCACTGACAAAAAGAAAGAAAAGTGTCACACAGAAGCCCCATGGCGTTCATGTCCAGCTAACAATCTGTATCATATCTGTCTTTTGTTATAAAGAAGCTAAAACACTAAAAGCACACACAAAATCTTTCAACATGATTATTCTGGAGCTCTCTTTAGCCTACCCCCAAGTAATTATAAATTATCCTTTGTTTGAGGAACAAAGTTAGTATGTAAATGTAGAGCAGGGTGCTTGCAAACTTCAGAACTTACCCTCCCCTATACTACAATGCTACAGAATGATTTAACAAATGATGCTTGTAAGTCTGGACTTGGCCCATGCTGTATTTTGCAAAGCCAAATTGGACTCATTTCCTGTTAATAGAATTTCAATCACCTAATAAATCTTCATCTGCTGGAAAAATAAAATGTGACACTAAAACCAGCCATTATTTAGATGAGATAATTATCTGTATAAACCTTATCTTAGCATCAATCAAGGAAAGACAAGCATGGCTGAGTTTTTCTCCAACTATGTACCTTTTAATGATGCTATATACTCTTAAATAATGTCAGCTTCAAGTCACCAATATACTCTTGCTCTGTGGTTCTGAATATTTTATAGGCATAGTTATCAACATATTTGGACAGGATCATGTCCTGTTTTCCATGGTTTTGTATACATATACATGAGGATGAAATTATTGTGAACTTGCAAGCATTTATTTTTATACACTTTACATTCATGTGGTATTTGATTCTGGAACCCTAACCTGGTTTGACAGAAAATGGGGATTGCCTAGGCAAATCACACCTCTTTCTGCAAGGTAACAGTAACATGGAAAATGTTACATTGAAAACTCCTAGACATTTTCTAGCTATTTGTCCTAAAGAAACTTTGTAACTGCCTATTACACTGACTCCCGCCCTCCATTTACTCCTCAGTCTAGCGTGACAAAGGAATATCGACTGAAAGAGAGTGGGGCAAGCAAGCAGATGCAAATCTAAGAATACCTGCTGATGGCTCAAGTCAGTGGTGGTTTAAAACAGCCGCCTTCTGTTGTTCCTCATTCAAAACCAGCTACGGTCATCAAGGGAAGCAAACTTCCAGCAGTCTGCTGTTGTCAGTCTGATTTCTTACCAGGGAGATGCTGAACAAGAAAATATGGTGCCACAGCAAGAGAGCAAGGAACATGCGTGAGCAGGGACACCAAATCCTGTAGTTGCCAAGATCCCCACAAGGCTTTTAACCCCTCCAGCCTTTCAGAGGAGGCATGCAAAATATATGAAAATCTTGAACTTCTTTTTGCAAATGCACATAACTCTAAAAGTCTTAGGGAAGAAGCAGAAACGTCATCAGTAATACCACTTGCTTCTGTGAGGTGATGTTATATATCAATCAATGCATATTTCTACACATTTTCTCCTCCGAACTACAGTAATCTGGTGTAAATGCCACCAGCCCCTTGCATCCCATCCCAGCAAAGATTAAAAGTACAATGTGCAACAAATTTTGCTTAGTGATCCCTCCGGAAGAATCCATTCTAGACTCTGCTCCGAGGCCCGTACTCCAAATTTCAAACAGTCTAAAAAACATACAACAGGTTGCTGCTATGGCCACGAGACCATTTCTGAAGACTAAACTTAGAACCGGCATGTACAACGGACCATTACCATAAAGGAAAACTATAGCGGAGTTTAAAAGCCTGTTTTACACATCTCAATTTGAAAACTTTTCAGCCAAAAGATCCCCCCCGCCAAGGGCAGGGGGCGAGCCAAATCGGGCGGAGGGTGTACGCAGGGGTCTTCCCGTTGTGTCCCGTAACGAGACACCCCGATTTCTTTCGATGCTCCGTTCCGAACCAGTAATGCCCTCTACAGACAGACCGAGTCAAAGCCCATTAAAAACCACGAGAGCGACGGAGACCCGCCGGTGCCGGCTCTCCGGGGCTCAGCCCGCTCTCCCCGCTCGCCCCGGCGCCCGCCACTCTGCCTCGCTCCGCCCGGCCTCCGACCTCCAGGGCGGCCTCCTCAGCCCCGCTGCCGGCGGGGGACCGCGTCCCCGGCCCGCCGCAAGGCCCAGGCCCGCGCCCGCCGCGCTCGCACCGCCGGCGCCGGGGAGGCCCCTGCGGCCGCGGCCCAGGCCCGGCGCGGCGCTCGGCACCAGCCGGCGTTAAGCCGGGCGGGCCGGGGCTGCTGACGGGGCCCTGCGCGCCGGCCTAGGCTTGCGGCACGGGCCGGGGCTGCGGACACCCACCTCGCCGCGGCTGCCCTCCGGGGACGCGGCGCGGGCTCCCGGCAAACGGCGCGGCGGGCGGGCCTCGGACCGGGAAGGGCGCGCGGCCTCGGCGGGGCCCGGCCCGGCCCCGCCCGGCGGGAGGTGGCGCCCGCCTGCCCGGCCCCCGCGGGCGCCCCCCGCCCCCGCCCTCTCCCTCCGCCCGGGGCTTCCCCCCGGAACGTGCGGCGAAGGCCCGCGGACGCCCGCAGCCCCTTCTCGAGTGCTCCCAGCTGCCCCCGAAGCCCCTGCCCCTCCAGACGTGCCTCCTTTCTGCAAGAGGCAACTCTTGGCAGGCGGGAGGCGCTTGCCTCGGCGCTTGCGGAAGGCCTCCCCGGGCCGGAGGGGCCGCGGCAGCCGGCGCTGCCCGGCTTTCCAGGAGCTGGGAGCTCAGCCAGAGCTGGGCACCCCCCCCCCCCCTTTTTTTTTTTTTTTTTCTGCTGGAGAAGGTTTCTGGCTTGCAGCCTCAACCCTGTGCCGCACTGAGCTCTCCTGCGTCTCTTACTCCGTGCCCTCCGCTGTGGGTCGAAAAGCAGCCAGCTGCCTCGTCATCTTCTCCGTCCCGGACGGATGTGCAGGAGCTGGATTTTGGCCGCCCACTCAGGCTGGCAAAGAAATACCTCTAGACATAATGGACCCCCCCCCCCCCCCCGACATTATTTGAATGTATCATTAAAGCACAAAGGGTCACAATAATGAAAGCACATAGGGATCGTAAGAGAAAGGTGTGGATAAAAATACACTGAGAAGTAGTAGGCAGCATAGGCAGAAAGGCAAAAATTTCCACTAAGCAAAGGGCCAGTCCTGCAGTTCTTTTGCTCTTTTGCTCTTTTTGCTGCTTCTATTGGCTTCAAATGGAGTAAGTGGGCTTTGATTTAATGTCTTTCTTTTGAAATTGCAATAAAGTTAATGTAATAAAAGAAGGACCTAGATTGTCTTTTTGACAGTGCGAATTTCAGTTTTAGTGAGGCTTTCCACTTGCCTGTGACTCCAGCAGCAGCAATGTAGATAAAATAGATTTTTTATTAAAGATGTGTAACGTTGCTTTTTAAATGTTTACCTTTTAAGATTTAATGCAGGCAGCGAGTATAGTCAGGACTGAGTGTAACATTGGGGAAAAGAGAGGGAGAATACAGACATTTGTTCTAAACACGATACTCAACAGCCTGAAGCATTACATGGTATGTCTGCTAGGCAAATTAGTGGGTGATATGAAGCCAGAATCAAACAAGAATATTTCAGAGTTTATGAATAAATCCAAATTAAATTGGAAATAGGCTCCAATTAACACAATGGGATTCAATAAAAGCAAGAAAGAGATTAATTTAAAGAAGTTATCAAGCTGAGCATCCCAGGGAGAACTCTTTTCCTGATGAAATGAGTTGCCACATTCTTGTCTGAAACTGTGAGCTTTTTGTCCCTTCTGCTGTGACAGATACTTGGCCATGAGGGAGGGCCCCTGCATAAAGAAAGGTGTAGTGTGCCCTTCTTTGCTCATGATGTTCTGTTTGACTACTGCGCAGTGTTTTAGTTGTCAGGTGTGTTTGTTTCCTTTTCTCCAGAAAAGTGTTTTAAATAAAAATATAGCAAGTGTTCACTGCTGGGGAATGAAAGCTGTAGGCTCATGTTGTTTTAGTTGCTGTATTTCCATCAGGATTTTTGTTGTGCTTTTGTAGTTGTTCCTAGGCTGAGAACTGGGGTATAGACTCAAGTCAGCTTCCTCTCTTCATCTGTGCTTTGAGAAGTACAACAGCATGTAGCAGGAAGGCTCTGCAGGAGAGCAGTCTTACCCTGATGACATGATATATGTAAATAACTAGCAGAATAAACTGACATGAGGGTTAGCCAGCTCTGGACACTAGTGACTCATTTTCAACCACTATCTTAATTCCTTCTGTTGAACAGAGGTGTAACACTGGCAGCTGACACTGGCTGCTCATTTTTGTGCCAAAATCAGAAAACCCAGTATCAGACTTCAGCATTTGGCATTGGTATACACTAGACCTTTCAAGCCTCACATGAGGGAATCACTGAACTGGCTCCCACCTGGCTTTTAGTTTCTGAGAAGGGGCAGAAGGAAGACATTTAGGGAGAGGGCAATTTCAGCAGATGGTGGTTGAAAAGCAGGGGTAAGTAAAGAGATAAGCATGTTCTTGACATCCCAGGTCCCAGATTAGTTTTATCCCTCTCACTCCAAAAATGAGTTTAGTGTACTTTGGGATCTGTGTCTAGGATTTCCAAAAGAACCTAGAGGAGAGAGGCACACAGTTCCCCAACTGGTCAGTTTGTTCAAAGAGAATTGCTACTGAAGCCAAGTAGTGCTCTGGCCGTGTTTCTTTCCTGATTTCAATGTGATTGTCATGTTGCCTAACTCCGTGTAATTATTAGCCAAACCACTAATTGGCCCTGCCGAGGTAACTGTTCAGAAAGGCATTCATCTGATTGTGTGCTGTTTGCAAAAGAAAAATATTTTCCAAGAGCTTTCATTCTTACTTTGTCACTTGTATTTATTTGGTTTGTGTTTAGGTGTATCTCAGGTGTGCTCATTTCGCCCTTAAACCAGGTTGTTTATAGCCTGGGATAAATATGTAAAAAAAACCCCCAGGCTTCCTTATACTACAAACTTCTGCAAAGAGAATTTAATACTTAGAGTACTTTGTAATTGACCAGTTTTGTTTTGGCAGGTTTCTGCTACACCATTGTGGATAGTTCAGCACAAAATTACCTTTGGTTTTAATACATTAGTTATATGATGAATCTTCATTACTGTTCATAGCGATTTGAGAAGAAAAATATTACAGATGCAGAAAGAATCATTACCTTAGAACACACATCACTATTGCTGTGCTTAGGAATAAGATGGATTGCTGTAAAGTTTGCTATTTAAAAACATGTTCTGAGATCTGAAAGTAGACCAACTCACCCTATTTTTCATTCTGGCACATAGGATGACTTTAAATATCAAAGGCAACTATGACTCAATGGTTAAATTTGACTGCATAGGCATCCTGCTATGGTGCACAAGACTTCCTATCTTCTTTTGCATATCTCTTAAATAAAGGGTCGACATGCTTCCACAATTTTGGACTAAAAAGAACTCATGTTGTGATGGATTGCTGTTCCCAATGGCCTTCAGTTAGGTTCTCGTCCAGATTTCTTTTTTTATTGCCCTGGTATTTTGACTTGATGCATATCTTCACGTTTTTGTATCTGGTATATATCACAATATGCTTTCCATTACATTGCATGCTTTCTTTTATTTGGACATTTAATAAATACTGTATTTAAAATGTAGCATAACACTGGTAAGAGATAAACTGTCCGTTCCTCTCTCCAATCAATGGGTAGTAAAAAAACCAGAATAGAATAAAATAGATCCAGTTCATCGAGTACCACCCAATGTTTTCCTCCTCTTGCTATTAACATACTTTAAAAGCCTTTTCTTGTTGTCTGACACAACACTGGCCAATTTCAACTCCAGCTGAGCTTTGGCCTTTTGTGCCGTGGGGACCTGGGTCTTCCTTTGGGGCCCGGCAGCAGGTCTTGGTGCCAAACCCAGCAGCCACCCTCTGTCCCTCCCCTCACCTTGCGTGGCCGGCTTGGCTGCAGAAGGGTCACGGAGTGGTGTGTGAGAGGAGGGCGAGGGTCCCTGGGGTATGTGAGAGGAGAGCGAGGGTCGCCGGGGTGTTTGAGAGGAGGGCGAGGGGCCCCGGGGAGCACGGAGAAGTTGCGCTGCCATTTCTGCGGGGCTGACTGGCAGCAGAGAGGAGCTGTGCTGGGGGAAGTCCTGCAAAGAGCATGCGATGGGGACGGGTGGTGGGGGTGGTGGTGAGGGGCGCTGGGGAACTGACGGTGCCCGTCTGCCGAAGAGGGGTCCTTTCTGAGCGGAGGAGAAATGCCAGCGCCAAGGCTGGATCTGGAAGAGGGGGAAGAAAGCCTGTGCTTCAGGGCAGCAGCATGTCCATCTTTCTTGGGTCGTGTCTCTTAGTACTAGAAGACGGGGAAGAAGGGCCCAGCGACACCAGAGAATGGGACTCAATGGCGCTCAGGTTAGAGCAAAGGGCCCGGCCCCACAGTGCTCGACTCAGGGAAAGGGGCCCTGCAAGAGAACAGGGACAGGCACCATGGCACCTTCCTGAAGGGAAAGGGGCCCTGCAAGAGCAGAGGGCCAAGATCCACGGTGCTGTGCTCTGGGGAGAGATGCGCTCAGAGAGCACAGGTCCAGCCCCATGGTAGTCAAAGCAGGGCGACGAGGCTGTGCAAGACCAGAGGGAGAAGCCCCATGGTGCTCTGCAAGGGACAACGAGAGACAACGTTGGGCATAGCCCCAGGAAAAGGGGGAGAAAGCAGCACGGGTGGAGATAGCAAGGCCACCAGTACTGTTAGTAACACAGAGACTTTTTCTGCAGTTTGCAGACCTTTATTTTATTTCACTTGCGAATTATGTCACTTAGAGCACAGGGAGACATTGAGGGCTGGTGCACGCCCCAGCTGCTGGCCCAGCCCTGGTTTCAGCAGCGCCTGGGACATTCTTCTAGCGCTGCCAGCGGGGTGGCCTCTTCTTGGCTGGAGAAGAGGCCTTGGGGCTGCCAGACCTCCTCTTTGGGGCTGGCCGTGGCCCTCCAGGGGAGCGTTCCCTGCCCCCACTGGAAGTAGATGGACCTGCCATGGCCTCCTCCGGCTCCTCCTGGGGCTCCTCCTGGGGCACCTCCTGGGGCTCCTCCTGGGGCTCCTCCCCAGGCTCCTCCTCGGGCTCCTCCCCGGGCTCCTCCTCGGGCTCCTCCTCCTCTGGGATAGGAAGGAGGGTAGGGAAAAGGCTCCTGTGACGCACATGACGGGCAGCTCCAGAGGTCCTGGGGCGGTCATCCATGTTGGTTCCTTCGGGGCGGTTGGAGGGGGCTGGCCCAGGTGTGGGAGACCCTCGCCGGGAGGCAGCGGGGCCAGGGGCACCCACGGGGCTGCCCTCCCGCCCCCCCACAACATGGCCGTCCTCCAGGCCCAGCAGACGGCGGGCCTCCCTGCTGCACCGTTGCACGGCGACGTCAATAAGCTGGTGCACAAATGTCGCTGTGCGATTTTGGAGGGTGGCCCTCAGCATCTCGGCCAGTAGGTATTCATCCAGCCCAAAGAGGACCAGGAGGGGCGCGATGAGGCCCTCCACTGTGGCTGCCCGCGAATGTTGGTTCGCAAAGAGCCGACCTAGCTCCCGATGCGCCCAGGTCAGAAGGGGCTGGAGGAGAGCTGGGTGATCCCGGAAAAGGGATGCCCAGGTGTTGGCATGGAGGCCACCTAGAGGACCCGCAGGCAGCTGGATCTCCACAGCCTGTCGTTGTGTTGCTGCAGGGCTGTGGGCAGCTGGACGGCCGAGAGCTCCTCCTGTCTGGTGGCCAATGACTGGTGGTGCTGCAGGTGGTATGACAACATGCTCCTCAAAGTCATCATCTGCCTGCACTGAGTGCCTGATGGAGATGATCAACCCCTTACAGAGGGGGCACTCAGGCTTGCTCTCAGCCCACCGCACAATGCACGGGTAGCAGAACCGGTGGAGGCATGGTATCACAAAGCTGGTCTTTTCCCAGCTGTCCAGGCAGATGGGACAGCGGTTGTCCAGCTCCATGGCCACACCCTCTACGTGCTGTGGTGGGCTGGGGGGAGCTGGGGACGTTGAGCCTCTCCCTCTCACCGACACTGCAGCAGCTGGTGTCACACTAGAAAAAGAAGAGCAGCCGGGGTCACCAGCTGGCCCGGGGAGGAGTGGAAGAAATACCCAGGTCCCTCAAGAAGGAAACCCTCCCAGCTCCCCACCCCAGGCAGAAGTTCCCCCGCCCAGCTCACCTCTGCTGCTGCAAGTGTGCCTCCTGGCTGCCCCAGCTGCCTGCATCTGGTGTGGCCGGGGAAAATCCTTCGATGGCTCTGGGTCTGGACATGGAGAGCTGCAATGAGCAGCTCCCCGACCACCGCAGCAGCACCAGTGGCCTCCCTCAACACTCCAAACCTCGCGAACTCGCTCAGCTAGAGCGTGGGCTGGACCTTGCTGAGATTGGGTGTCTGAATGTAAGCAGTGAAGGACGCCTGGTCACAATGCAGCACCTGGGGTTGTTTTCTGGTTTTGGCTGATGTAGAGTTAATTTTGACTCTAGTAGCTGGTATAGTGTTATGTTTTGGATTCAGCATGAGCATAATACTGATAACACACTGATGTTTTCAGTTCTTGCTAACTGTTTGTACTAATTCAAGGTTTTTTCAGCTTCTCATGCCCAGCCAGCAAGAAGGTTGCAGGGCACAAGTAGCTGGGAGGGCACACAGCCAGGACAACTGGCCAGAGGAATATTCCATACCATTTAACATAATGTCTAGTATATAAACTGGGGTGAGTTGGCCGGGGGCAGGCAGTGGGAGTTGCTGCTCAGGAACTAACTGGGCATTGGTCGGTAAGTGGCGAGCAATTGCATTGTGCATAATTTGTTTTGTATATTCCAATTCCTTTATTACTCTTGTATTACATTATTATTATTATTATTACTACTATTACTATTATTATTTTCTACCTTTCTGTCCTATTAAAATGTTCTTGTCTCAATCCACAAGTTTTACTTTTTTTTTCCCCAATTTTTTCTCCCATCCCACTGGGGGAGGGGATCGAGTGAGTGGCTGCATGGTGCTTACCTGCCGGCTGGGGTTAAACCATGACAGGACGTCACAGTCCATTGCTAGGTGACACTGCAGTCCACCCATCGGTGGCACCAGAACCCATCACTCAGGGACTTCACTGTCCATCGCTGGGGGATGTCATGACAGGCCATCCTCACCCACGGCGCTCGCCCCACGTCTGGGGTTACCACACCGCCACTGTCCGCTCCATCCCCCCATCTCTCATCTTGTGCTCAGCATCGGTGTTTCACACCAGTCACCGTGGCCTCAGCCGTGTCTTCCCAGGGCCCCGTCAGGTAAGAGGGTTCACTGGATAACACCTCGTGCCTCCCTGGGAGGCTGCAGGACAAAGTCCCACAGGCTCTGCCCACACCCCAGCACTGCTGGCCAGCCCTCCGCGCTCCCCTGCTTCCTCCCACGGGGGGGCCACAGGCAGCACTTGGCTCACTCTCACGGGTTTTCTCTTCTCTTTCTCCCCTAGCCAGAAGGCACAAGGGTGATCTGCCTCTGCTTAGCACCCATCAGGCCTCGTCCGGGCACTACGTGCCACTGGGGGTCCTGGGCAGGAGGGAGGCCGACAAACCGGAGGGGCTCAGGGGAGGCAAGAAATGTCTGTGAGGCTGGCTCAGCAGCGAGCAGAGAAGGCGTCAGGGCACCTCACAGCACACGCCGGTGCCCACGGGGAAGGCATCAAGGGGATGGGCGCAGGCTCTTCCCAGCCCTGCCTGGTGGGAGGGTGAGAGACGGTGGCATCTCCTGAAACTCGAGAGGTTCAGGCTGGAGATAAGGAATCAAAACCAAAATCCCCGTGAGGATCAGAAAGCCCTGGAGCGGGTTGCCCAGAGAGGAGGTGGGATCCCTGAGCCTGGAGGTCAGCCTGCAAGACCTGATGGCCACCACCCAGAGCACAACTGTCACAAGCCCGTGCAGGGATGCTCGCTGAAGTCCCGCAAGAGAAAGCATTGCCGGTGGGAAAGGTAGCAAAGGATTCCAAAGGTGCAACAGCTTCGTAAGCTGCAATGCCAGAAGACCACTTCCTGGTTCCCTTCAGTTCTGCAGATTTCACAAACATTGATTTAGAATGGAACGGAACGGAACAGAATAGCTCCATTCGGAAGGGACCTACAGTGACCGTCTAGTCCGACTGCCTGACCACTCCAGGGCTGACCCAAAGTTAAAGCCCATTATTAAGGACATTGTCCAAATGCCTCTTTTTAAGGCACTGACAGGCATGGGGCATCGGCCACCTCTCTAGGAAGCATGTTCCAGTGTTTGACCACCCTCTCAGTAAAGAAATGCTTCCTAACGTCAAGTCTGAACCTCCCCTGATGAAGCTTTGAACCATTCCCCAGGCGTCCTGTCGCTGGATCCCAGAGAGAAGAGATCAGGAGCTCCCTCTCCACTTCCCCTCCCCAGGAAGCTGCAGAGAGCAATGAGGTCACCCCTCAGCCGCCTCCTCTCCCAACTAGACAAGCTCAGAGTCCTTAGCTGTTCCGCATAGGACATTCCTTCCAGCCCTTCTGCCAGCTGTGTTGCACTCCTCTGGACGCATTCAAGTTCTTTACCATCCTTAACCTATCGTGGTAGATAAATCACAGTGAGGGCATTAGCCCTGGCACAGGCACACATATGTTGTGAGGTTATGCAGGGTCAAATTTAGAAGAGCCAAAGCCCAGCTAGAAGTTAGCTTGTCTACTGTAGTAAAAGACAATTAAAAATGTTTCTACAAATACATTAACAGCTAAGGAGAATCTCCACCCTTTATTGGATGTGGGGGCAACATAGTGACAAAAGATGAGGAAAAGGCTGAGGTGCTTAATGCCTTCTTTGCCTCTGTCTTTAATTGTAAGACCAATTGCTCTTGGTGTATCTAGTCCACTGAGCTGGAATACAGGGAATGGGAGCAGAATGAAGTCCCCATAATCCAAGGGGAAATGGGTAGCAACCTGCTACACCACTTAGACACACACCAGCCTATGGGGCCCAGTTGGGATCCACCAAGGGTACTGAGAGAGCTGGTGGAAGTGCTCACCCAGCCACTTTGTATCATTTATCAGCAATCCTGGCCAAGTGGGGAGGTCACAGTTAACTAGAAGTTAGCAAATGTGATGCTCACCTACAAGAAGAGCCAGAAGGAAGACCTGGGGAACTACAGGCCTGTCAGTCTGACCTCAGTGCCAGGGAAGGTTATGACACAGATCATCCTGAGTGCCATCATGTGGCATGTATAGGACAACCAGGTGATCAGGCCCAGTCAGCACAGGTTTATGAAAGGCAGGTCCTGTTTGACTAATCTGATTCCCTTCTATGACGAGATGACCTGCTTAGTGGATGAAGGAAATGTGTGGATGTTGTTTACCTAGACTTTAGTAAAGCGTTTGACACCATTTCCCAGAGCATTCACATGCAGAAACTAGCTGCTCATGGCTTGGATGAGCATACTCTTCGCTAGGTAGAAAACTTGCTGGATGGCCTGGCCTAAAAAGTTGTGGTGAATGGAGTTCAATCCAGCTGGTGGCTGGTCACAAGTACTGGGGCCAGTTCTGTTTAATGTCTTTATCAATGATCTGGATGAGGGGATCAAGTGCACCCTCAGTAAGTTTGCAGATGACACCAAGTTGGGCAGGAGTGTTGATCTGCTTGAGGGTGGGAAGGCTCTACAGAGTGATCTGGACAGGCTGGATCGATGGGCTGAGGCCAGCTGTATGAGGTTCAACAAAGTAAAATGTTGAGTCCTGCACTTGGGTCGCAACAATCCCTTGAAACGTTACAGGCTTGGCAAAGAGTGGCTGGAAAGCTGCCCGGCAGAAAAGAGACCTGGGGATGCTGGCTGACAGCCGGCTGAATATGAGCCAACAGTGTACCCAGGTGGCCAAAAAGGCCAATAGCATCCTGGCTTGTATCAGTGTGGGCCAGCGGGACTAGGGAATTGTCCCTTTGTACTCGGCATTGGTGAGGCTGCACCTCGAATACTGTGTTCAGTTTTGGGCCGCTTACTGCAGGAAAGACATTGAGGTGCTGAAGCACATCCAAAGAAGAGCAACGAAGCTGGTGAGGGGCCTGGAGCACAAGTCTTATGAGGAGTGGCTGAGGGAACTGGAGTTGTTTAGCCTGGAGAAAAGGAGACTGAGGGCAGACCTTGTTGCTCCCTACAACTACCTGAAAGGAGGTTGTAGCAAGGTGGGTGTTGGCCTCTTTTCCCAGGTAACAAGTGATAAGATGAGAGGTAACAGCTTCAAGTTACACCAGAGAAGGTTTAGACTGGATATTAGGAAAAATTTCTTCACTGAAAGGGTTATCAAGCACTGGAACAGGCTGCCCAGGGAACAGAATTGTTTTTTATGGGTGAAATGTGAAATCCTGAATGCTCAAGTAATTTAAATATGAAAAAGGTAACAAATTGAAAAAACAATCACAGTGTCACAGATTCAATAACTTACATAAGGAGTGGAGGAACATCAGGAAAATATTTTAGTGAAGTAAATTTGGCTCTAAGACTATAGCAGATTCTTGCAATAAGGTGTAACTGCAAGGAACAGCTCTCAGAGATCTTAGCCCGAGGCAAAGCACCTTGAGGACTATTTAAAAAAACACTATGTGCCTCTTTAAATGGTAAATATCAGTTGAAGAGCATTTTAGTTTGCCTAAATGACCTACATAAGTGAAAGTTAGAGGACTGCCTGCCTATGAACTTTCACTGTCTGTTAGCCCAGTGATCATGTGAACATTAGATGTAGTGACACATAAATGATACATTGAGTAACAGTAGCTTGGACAGTATTCTGACTTTATTTTTATATCTAAGAATTTCTATTGGAACATTGCTGTGATGACTGTTATGATATCTGCACGTTAGTTTACTGAGCACCAGTAGAGCACTTGGTTGCAGGCTAAGACAGATCCCATTGGAAATCAATGTTAGTCTTTCTCTTCTCTTTAAAAGCTTTGAGTCAGACCATTCCTTTGCATGCAGCACAGAAGATAATTGTAGTATGTTTGTTCTGAGTGCTAAAAAAGAGTTGAATACGGTTGTGTTTAACAGCTTTTTTTAATAGTAACTTTTTCTTTACATAAATTCTAGCTCAGTGGAGAGTATTTGTAGGGAGATGGAAGTTTTTATGAGAGCTAGGATAATCACTAACCTTATATTCAAACAAATGTTAAGGCTGCTCTGATAAACAGCGATTGTAAATGTCGTACTCCCCTCATCTCCAAGATCATATAGTTGAAGAATAACAGAGCAGTGAAATAATGTATATAATTTTGGTCCATCTGTCGTCAGTAAATTATGTCAAGGTCTCAGCAGTCATTTTTCTAACCCAAATTTTCCTATCACATACTATGCCTTTGATTGCACATAAATGGCATGTGAACAAGTAGCAGTTGTTTGGCGTTATAAAGTGAATAACAGACATTTCGTTTTACTCCTGTACATTCACATCTTTTTCCTAGAAATGTTTTCCTGTGTTTTACATGGCGTGAGAGACTGAAAGAGTTAACGTCTCAAACATTGTGGTGGGGCAAGTTCTGCTTGGCGACTAACTCTGCATAACAAGGAACTCTGCCTAGCGAGGAACCCCAGGTGAAAAGAAGCCGATTAGAGCCCATGGGCAACAGGAGGGGGAGGGCGAGCCGGGGGTGCACAGCTCCCTGTTCTGATATGCTGAATAGGGCAACTCACCGCGCACGGCCAAAGACCACGTCTGCAGGGAAGGGAAAGCTACTCCCCAAACGACCCCCAAGCCCAAAGGCTCACAAACTGATCAGGACACCTAATTAACCTAATGAGTTGGAGTGCCCGCCCAAAGGAGGGGCAAAGGTTCTAAAAGGACATTTTTTTCCGTAATCCCTACACCTCGTCCCTTTAAGACAGAAAACCGCTGACCAAGCCTGGGACTAGGAGTGGATCCAGCCGCCCCCAGGCTCCTCTCTGAAAGGGAGTCTAGAAAGTGGGGGGGTCCGCTCTGAACCTCATGACCCAACGGGAGGGATCTCCTTATTTTCCTCCCTGAACTGATGTATGTGGTTACCACGGGTTACACAGTTTGACTGAGGTAGTTCCATGGCAGTTCGTGTTGTGAGAAACACCTCCCAGTTTCAGGCTGCTTCTGCCATGAATAAAATGTTTAACTGATCGTTTGGTGTCTTTTCACCTTAATTTAGCCCGAGGGAATTCCGAATTCAACACGACTCCCTGGTCTGTCCAGCCCAGGTCGTGACACACGGATTCACCTCTTAAGGCAAAAAAAGCCTCTCTTTGTATCATACTGCAACACTTACCCTTTGAAAAAACATTTACGGTTTGAAAGAAAATGAGAGAAAAGACTGAATGTGAGGCTCTCTCCTGAATCCTTCTCTCAGGATTTGTTTCTCTCGGTTTTGAATCTGTTTTTCTCTGTTTCTCTCTGTTTTTCTCTTTTTAAATCCTTCTCTCAGGATTTGTTTCTCTCTGTTTTGTGTTGATTTATAATTAATTAAAAACTGATCTCAAACTTAAAATTGCAAGGTATAGAGGACCAATGTGGAGTTTAACTCTGATACAGCAAAACGCTCATCCAATGTGTCTTACATTTTAATCGTTGTGTAATCCCATTGATTTACATTCCCATTTTGCAATAAAAATACTGAGCCATACAAACTGCAGTACTAAGATGCCATGCAGCTATCATAGGAGCCTCAGGATCATGATCCTTAGGAGGGGATGGGTATGGTTTCACTCTTCTATTTAGGCTTGTTGAGACTAAACAAACAAACAAACAAACATCCCTGTTATAGACGCTCGTGACAAATTGGAGGAGCCAATTTGTATTAAATGACAAGATCGAATTTATTAGCAAGCGATAAGAGAGCAAAACAGCGCTGGGCGGCCGGGGAGACAGTGTTCCGCCAAAGGCTCGCGCCGAAAATGGGGAAGAGTCCCTTTATTTATACAGTTTCTAGTTTCTGTCTACGTGACGGCTGGTATCTTCTGTATTGTGTGTGTGTTTGTGTCGTCAGTTGTTAGGTGGTCGTAATCTGCCTTCAGGTGGCGGCTGGTATCTTCTGCATTGTGTGTTATTTGTTCGTTAGGTGGACCGTCTTTCGTTAATCATCGGTACTTAACTGGATACTGTGGTTTTAGATAAGTGAGGAATGTCTCTACCCCCACATGCGATTTCATGAACAAAGTTAACCAGTTTATTACAATCCCCCCTTTTCTATTTTATCCTGATTTTGTTCATTAAATCGATCCAATGCTTTTTTTGTCCACCCGAGGATAGGAGTAATTCCTCCGTCTCCGATTTGTTCGTATTGTTTCCGTAGCAGCATTAAGTGTGTAGTTTCTAAGCGTCCTTTAACAATAGCGATTAACCTATTGAAAATGTATGGTCCAAAAGTCAAAAATAAGATTAATACAATAAGAGGTCCTGTAATAGTCGACAATAGGGTGGTTAACCAGGGTGAATAGTTAAACATAGACTCATACCAGCTCTGTTGCGATTCCCGGTCTTTTTTTCGTTTTTCTAACCCCTCTCGTAGCTTGGCCATGGTATCTCTAACTACCCCAGTATGGTCAACATATACACAACACTCCTCCCGTAGGGTTGCACATAACCCCCCCTGTTGTATGAACATTAGGTCTAAGCCCCGTCTGTTTTGTAATACTACTTCTGATAAAGACCTAACAGACTGTTCTAGGGTTGTCATGGCCTTTTCTATCCTGGTTAAATCTTCATCGACTGTTACCCTTAAAGATTGAAATTTTTTATTTTGTTGTACGAGGGAGGTTATTCCTGTACCAGCTCCAGCAGCTCCGACTGCCAGGAGTGTTGCCACCGTGAGGGTTGTAAAGGGTTCACGTTTTTGTATATGATGGGCCTGAGTAGTTTGATAGTCATAAACGAAATCTTCGGGATGGTAAATAAGCCTAGGTATCACAGCTACTTGTATACAATATTCAGTTGTTCAATTAAAGACCTTTAGGGATATACAAGGTGTAACCCCAGTTTGGGAACAAATCCACTTAGTATTATCTGCAGGAATTAACCATTCAGCTGTTATTTCTCCTGATTTGTGAGTTGTGTTACATAGGTGTCGTTTGTCTTTTGGGACATTTCCTATACACTTTCCTTTTCCCGATACTTGGGACATTGTTATCCCTTGCTTACGTTCAGATTCCTTATTCCACAAGCACTGAGTTGGATTTGTTCCGTTGGCTTTCTTAAATCTACTGTCTACCCCAATAGCTTTATAAAAGGGTGGCTGAATGTCGTAACATAACCAACAATGTTCAGTTATATTAGGGTAGGTGGTATTCAGTACCTGATAACTGGCTTGAAGCATATTCCACAATGGGCTGACGCTGACTTCGGGTGCAAGAGTCGAGGGTTTGATTTTTACTGATACGTCCGGGATGTTATTTTCAATGACGTTGATGTTAGGAGAGATTGTAACAGTATGTACAATACTGTTACTTCCACCTTCCCCTACCAGGACCAGATTTGGTCCGACATCTGAAGTATGTGGGAAGGGATTTTCTTTTCTTATTTGGATGAATCCTCCTCGATCCGTCCCTGGTTCCCATATTCTTATTTCCCACATCTTCCCATGTAACCATCCTGAATTCTCAGGCTGTCTGATAGTCATATTCAAGCTGGTACAATTCGATTTGTATTTTTCTCTTAATGGTTCCCCGTCATGAGCATAAGAGGGAAGTTTACATCCTTGTGGACTCCATTTTACGTCTAAAAATAAATCAGGATTCCCAACTCTCCATCCAGTAGCTATAGTCTCACAACCTCAATATGTACAATAATAGTGTCCAGGGTAATTGCAATATGAACGGCCTGGGTTCGAAAGGGGGTACATATAAATGGCTGGTTTAATCCCTAACTTCTCTTTACCACAGGAATAGGGAGACACATGCCCTAGCATACTGTATATTGTCACATTAAAGGACGGAGATCCAGGGGTAGTAACAGTTTGCAATACCTTTGATTGATCTGGTTGTATTAAAGACCATTTGAAGGGTTGATGGTGGATGTTCCCACATACCATGTGTAGATACCATAATAATATCATCCAGACACGGATTGCTGGTGGGGTTCCCCGAGGAGTACCAACAGGTGTCAACGTCAATTCTTGAATTTCTCTCTGTCAGAATATGTCCAGCCGGACTCCCAGAGTCCATCCTTCCCCTCAAAGTGTCTGTTCCCCGCTATTACTTGCCGATGATCTCACGGTGTACTCGCGCTCCCTTTTCCGTACGCCTCTGCCTACTTCGCCTACTCCGGTGCCTGGAGCAGTGAGGTTTTTCATCTTCTCGGCAGCAGTAGTACTTCTCAGGGGCGTGTTTTTCACTTACAAAGCCCTTACGGGGCTTAGTTCCTCCTCGGGAACTCGTGTAGGATATTTTATATTGCCTGGGAAATGACAAGACACTCGTAGGATTCAGGGTTATAGGAGCTCTGGGTTTGTTAGGGACTTCCGTAGTTACTCCCCCACCCTTTGAGGAGGCTGTATTTTGGTCCCCTTCTCCTTTGGGTACACTGTGTACAGCCATTCCTAGATGGGTGGCTGTTCTTACAGTGTGTCCACCAGCATTCCCTGTACAATTTTTTTATTTAAGAGCAGAAGCCGTCTTAGTGGCACATTTAGTTTGTTTCCACATAAATCTAATAGCACACTGTTTTATAGTTCTGGACCAATCTTTCTCATATACTTCCCAGGTTTCAGGCACTAATAATTCCCTCCCACAAAGTAATTTCCCGATGACTATTTTGTCCAACTGGTTCCTATTGGGGAATTGATGTTCTCGACATTCCATACAATAATAATGTCTCCTACTGGGACTACAATACCATTTCTCACCGCACTTTACACAGTTACGAAACACCCAACTCCAATGGTTGTGGTTATGATGTTTTAAACACGAAATCCCGTCAAGATACTCCAATGTCGTAGGGATTTTAGTCTCTACTTCACAACAAAAAGGTAAGTACTGAGGGGTTCCTGCTAGTTTGTATATACCAGCTCCGCCGGTTTGATGAGGTATCCGTTTTATACACCAAGGAACAAAATTCACCACCTGTAGATCATCTCCAGGTGATACCTGGAACTACTGATATAAATTAGGTTTTACCGTTCTTCCAAAAGGATTCATTCACTCCTGTAGCTCCTTTTCTTCCTTATCACTAGTTTCAAGTCCTCTGAAGTCTTTGCTATTTCCCTCTGATCTCTGGGTAAAGGTCCTTTAATTCGCGAGGCATGCGTCCATCCTCGTTCTGCAGTCCGGATAGTAGTTTCTGTGGTAAGTAAAACAAGAAAGGGTCCCTCCCACCTAGGAGTGAGAGAGGATTCTTTCCAGGCTCTGATCAATACCATATCACCTGGCTTTACCGAATGTATGGATATATCTAGGGGTGGTCTCTGTACTACCATCCCTTTCTTCCACAATTTTTCCCTTCTTTTCATTAGCTGAATTATATATGGGTTAATATTCTCTTCATCTAAAGTGGGGTAGTCGGCTGGACACTCCATATCATAAGGCATGCCATACAACATTTCAAATGGGGAAATTCCTGTATCTGTCCGGGGCTGAGTTCGAATGTTTAACAAAGCAATTGGTAAACACTTTACCCATGACATTTTGGTTTCTATCATTAATTTAGTCAACTGTTTCTTAATTTCACCATTCATCCGTTCTACCTTACCAGAGCTTTGGGGATGTCAGGGGGTATGGAATTCCCATTTAATTCCAAAGGGGGCCAGAGTTTCTCTTACCACCTTGGAAACAAAATGGGGGTCTCGATCTGAGTCAATAGTTTCAATATTCCCATATCGGGGTATAATATGTTCTAAAAGTACTTTCACTACTGTATTGGCAGTGGCCCTAGCAGTAGGGAATGTTTCTACATAATGGGTGAGGTGGTCCACTAATACCAGTAGGTGTTTGTACCGTCCCACTTTGGGGAGATCAGTAAAGTCAATCTGTATCTTAGCAAATGGTTGGTGTGCTAACTCCCGTCCTCCTGGTACTTGTTCTCTAAGATGTTGCTTATTAATTTTCTGACACGTCAAACATCTCTGTACAATTCCCTTAGCCACATTATAAACTCCAATACACATATATTTAATTGCAAACTGATCAACTAATGCTTGAACACCCCAATGGGTCTTTAAGTGTATGCTCTTTATTATTTTCCATGTTAATGCTTTTGGTAATACTTGCCTCCCATCAGGTAATTCCCAATTACCCCCTTTTTCTATTACTCCCATCTCCTTTAATTTGTACATTTCTGGTTTACTAAATTGTGGGTTTAGGATTTTTGACGATTTTTCGTTTGTCAGTGGGGTGACCGTTATAGTCAGCAATGCTGCTGTCTTGGTCTCTTGGTCAGCCAGGTTATTCCCCCGAATTTCAGGAGATGTTCCCCTTTGATGTCCCCTAACATGTACTACCGCAATCCTCTCGGGCCCCCTAAGTGCCCGTAGGATTTTAACAATTAGCTCCTCATGGATTAAACCCTTTCCTTGGGAATTAATAAGTCCCCGTTCCTCCCAAATTTTTCCAAACGTGTGTACTACTCCATATGCATATTTCGAATCAGTATATACCGTTCCCTTTTTGTCCTTTAAAAGTTCCAATGCCCTAAATATTGCGTACAACTCGCAGGTCTGCGCTGACCAACTAGGGCTGAGAGGCCCAGATTCCTTTACTTTTAGGTTTTCCCCATCTACAATTGCATACCCTGACTTTCTTTTTCCTGTTATTACTCGAGATGATCCATCAGCAAATAACTTCTCTCCCTCTCCCAATTCTACTTCTTCTAGATCTGGCTTAATTTTCGTTTGTTCTTCAATGGTTTGGAGGTAATTATGTGTTAGCTCCTCTTCAGGACCCCCATACAAAAACTGTGCCGGGTTCTGTAAGCTTGTTGTTCCGATCTCCAATTTAGGGGAATGGATTAGGATCCCCTCATATTTTAAAAGCCTGGCATCGGTGATCCATTTTTCAGCCTTTTGTTGGAGAACCCCTTGAATATTATGGGGAGAGAACATCCTTAATTCACTTCCAAATGTTACCTTATTCACTTCTTCCACGATCAGGGCTACAGCAACGACTGTCTGTAAACAGGTGGGCCACCATCTACTGACGGGGTCTAATAATTTGGAAATATACCCTACGGGTTTCTTTTTCCCTGCCCACTCCTGGGTCAAAACCCCGTATGCTGTCCCCTCCTCAGTGGCCACAAATAAATAAAAGGGTCTCTTCACATCAGGCAAACTCAAGACAGGTGCGTTAACTAGATCAGCTTTAAGACTCTCTAATCTCTCCTCATCCTCTTGGGTCCATTTAAGCAATCTATCCATAGTTAACTTTTGATACAAAAATCGCACTTTCGCACTAAAGTTCTCAATCCACTGCCTACAATACCCAAATAGCCCCAACAATTGTCTAATCTGTCGTTTATTCCTCGGGGCTTTCAGTGATAAAATTCCATTTACTCGTTCGGGGTCTAACTTCTTAGTCCCCTTGCTTATCCAGTGTCCTAAATATTTTACCTCCTCTTCCACAAACTGTAGTTTCGACCGTGATATTTTGAGGCCTTGAAGGCTCAAGAAATTTAACAACCGTATGCTTTCTTTTCTGACTGCCTCTTGATTTTCTCCTGCCAACAATAAGTCATCCACATACTGTACTAGTACGACCCCATCTTGCAGCCGGTATTCCCGTAGAATCCTTTCTAGGGCTTGTCCAAATAAGTTTGGGGATTCCGTAAACCCTTGGGGAAGTACAGTCCACCTTAACTGCTGTCTCCTATGAGTGTCTGGGTCTTCCCACTCGAAGGCAAAATAATTCCTACATTCCTCCTTTAGAGGGCATGACCAGAATGCATCCTTAAGATCTATTACACTATACCATTGATTCTCGGGCCCCAATTGACTCAACAGGGTGTGTGGGTTTGCCACTACCGGGAACCGGCTGACAGTTCGTTTATTGATTTCCCTTAGGTCATGCACCAACCGATAGCTGCCATCGGATTTCTTTACTGGTAAAATCGGGGTATTAAAAGGGGACATGCAGGGTTCAAGTAACCCTTTTCCCAATAGTCTCTCGATCTCAGGTTTTAGTCCCCTTCTCCCCTCATTAGATAAGGGATATTGTTTAATTCTCACTGGAATCTCGGGGTTCTTAATAACCACCTCAAACGGTTCAATATCCAGTTTTCCAACTGTTTCGGGAGTATACCACACTTAGGGGTTAATTTGCTTCTCGTCCACCTCTGTAAGGGGACAAAGCCTGATTTTTAACTCTTCCTTTTCCACGTCCACCCGAATCCCCATCTTTACAATTAAATCTCTACCTAATAAGTTGTATTCCGCTTCAGGTACTAACAACAGCATTCCAATTCCATATCGGCAACTTGATTCCACCGCCACATCTTTTATAACGGGGACCCTAAATGGTTCCCCTTTTGCTCCAATTACATTAACTTTATCCCCGGATATTTTACATCCTGGAGGTAATGATTGTACAGTAGACCTTTCGGCTTCGGTATCCACAAGAAAGGTCACCTCCTGGCGCTGAGGACCCACTTTTAAAGTTATCAAGGGCTCTTTCTTACCAGGGGTCCTCAGCACATAGAGCCCCTGACCCCGCTAATCCTCCCGGAACGCTTTCTCATCCTGAATCCTTTTTCTACATTCTCTCTTCATGTGTCCTTTTTTCCCGCAATAGAAACATTCCACGGCTTTATCTCCTCTCCTCTCAATTCTTTCCTTATCTCCCCCACCAGACCTATCACACCTTATCACACTTTTCTGTCCTTTTCTTACCGCAGCAACCAGTAGCCTAGTCTGCCGCTTTTCAGTTTCCTCTTCTCGCCTCACATACACCTTCTGAGCCTCTCTAAGTAATTCATCCAGCCCCCGCTCCTGTCAGTGCTCAATTTTCTCTAACTTTTTCCTAATATCTCCCCAAGATTTTGCCACAAACTGAGTTTTCAGCAACGCCTGTTCCACAGGGGTAGCAGGGTCCACCCCAGAGTACAACTGGAAACTTTTTCTTAGCCTTTCAAGCCATTCTGTCGGGGTTTCATCTTTCTTCTGTTGTTCACTAAAGGCTTTATTAATATTCTGACCTCGGGGAACAGATTCTCGTATCCCCTGAATTATAATTGTTCTCGGATCTGACATATTATTCCTATGAGCTGGATCCTGGTTATTCCAGTCTGGCCGGTTTAAAGGCCATTTCTGATCCGCAGCTGGGCCAGCTTGATGTTGCTGATCCCACACTCTCATTCCAGCCCTTCTAATCATGTCCCTCTCTTCCACGGTAAATAGTATGCTCAGGATAGACTGTAATTCATCCCACGTGTACAAATTCGGTCCCAAGAATTGATCCAGCCTCTCGGCTACCCCCAGGGGATCATCTAACAAACTCCCCATTTCCTTCTTAAATTCCCTTACATCCCCCGTATTAAGGGGAACTGCCACATACCCCGTTCCCGGTCCCCCCCGTCCATCCCCACCAGGCACTAACATTTCCCGAAGAGGAAACAATCTCTCCTCTCCTCGCCTTATTCTATTACGTGCAGACTTTCTGGGAGGGGGTGTCGGGGTCGGGGATCAGGTTCCGAATCTGACCACTCCTGGGCCTGGGCTATTCCCTGGCCTTGGGGTGGGTCCTGAGGTGGAGGGGCCTGAGGGGCATAGGGAGGGGGCCAAAGGGGGTCCTCATCATCCTTTCGGGGTTTTTCCGGTCTTTTTTCCCTTAAGGCAAAGAGGAATGATGGTTCCCAAGATTGGGGAATCCATAAGGCAGCATATTCGCTCTCCTCTGGGCCGGCTGGTGGTCTCCTATTGTTTACCCATATATTTAATTGTTGACACACCCAATCCTCAGAGGACCCGAACACGGGCCAGAATACATGAGGATTGTTGAGGGGTTTCCCACCCCAAATTGCCATACAATAATTAATCATCTTTTCCTTAGACTTATTCTTTCTCCTTGGGGAACTGTTCCAATATCTTATCATCAGGCCTAGGGGACTATCTGGGGGTATGTCTGGTAACTTATCTTTCTTCCCCATCCCCATGGGTCCAGAGGGCTTGCTTTTCCTCTGCCCCATCTTCCGAGGTGCCTTTATCCACACACACACACACTTCCCCTCGGTCGTGACTCGCTCCCTCGCGGGCTACGAGAACTGCACTACTGGAGGGTCCGCACTCGCGTGATCTCAGAGAGACCTCTCACACAGTCGCACCTCGGGATAACCACCCCAACCAAACGGCTCACAATTTATATACTCACCCACTCCTGGGGTCTTCGTTTGGTCTTCGTGCACAAAATTTAAGGGGTCCTGCAGGTTCTTTTGCTCAATTATCGTAATTTAAAGGGGGTTCGTGGGTCCAGGGTATGGTGGCGGCACCTCCTCAAGACGGGGCTATCCGGGGATAGGGCGCCTCCCCGCTTGCGAGGGTCCGCACCAAAGAACCTGGATCCGAGTCACGGCACCAAGTTTGTTATAGACGCTCGTGACAAATTGGAGGAGCCAATTTGTATTAAATGACAAGATCGAATTTATTAGCAAGCGATAAGAGAGCAAAACAGCGCTGGGCGGCCGGGGAGACAGTGCTCCGCCAAAGGCTCGTGCCGAAAATGGGGAAGAGTCCCTTTATTTATACAGTTTCTAGTTTCTGTCTACGTGACGGCTGGTATCTTCTGCATTGCGTGTGGGTTTGTGCCGTCAGTTGCTAGGTGGTCGTAATCTGCCTTCAGGTGGCGGCTGGTATCTTCTGCATTGTGTGTGCGTTTGCGCTGTCATTTGTTTGTTAGGTGGACCGTCTTTCATCGGTACTTAACTGGATACTGTGGTTTTAGATAAGTGAGGAATGTCTCTACCCCCACATGCGATTTCATGAACAAAGTTAACCAGTTCATTACAATCCCCTCCCCAAGCCCTTCAACATTTAATTCGTGAATGCATCACTCAGTCTTGTCTGCACCACAGAGCCGTGGCTCAGTGCCAGCCCCACACATGCTGCCTTCATGTGAGGCTGCTGGGTTGTGGTGATGCCATTAAGCTAAACGGAGTCACTGCAGCAGCTTTAAGTATTTGCACACAACTGTCTATACCATTTTCTTGTTAGCTCACACCCTTCAATTTTTCTGTGGAATGCACCTTCTAGGACTCTTCTGAATAATGTTAGGTATGTGCAGGTGAGCACATAAGCTAGGGATTGTGCAGGGAGCCACATTCTCTGAAAAAGAGAACGTGTTCTTTGTTTTCAAATGAAGTAATGGGAACAAACCACATTTATTCATAGCAGATCAACTGCAGAAGGGGATTCCAGGTCTAGGGATGTGACAAACACAATTTTTACGATAAAAGTTTTTCCTTTCAACAGTAAGACGGATGACCAGCAAAGGGAGAGGTGTCCAACTTCAAAATCCATATAGAGCTTGTCTTCTGAATAGAACTATTCCAAGGCATGAGAATGGTTACATTGTGGATTTACTGTTCTTTTCTTAAGTAGGTACCTAAAAGCATGGAAAAGTGTCTTCATCATTCTCTGCAGGGCCCTTTACCTGGGCTTTGCACTGTAAAATCGGGGGGGTGGGGGGGTAGGGGGGTGGGCAGCAGCTGTTTTATCGTGCCAGGATCCCAGGGTGATGTTACATGGGCCTTTTCCACAGAAATCTAGGGGACCATTAATGTATTGTTGTCAGACAGGGGAGGCTAGAAAGGAAGAAACTAGCTTCAAGGTTCATGGAAATGTCTGTCTTTTGGGATGCCTGCACAGCAGTAGTTTCCTTAGCCTGAGGATGCCCAGACAAGCTTTAAACATGCTGTTTGGCTCTTGCAGCAGTTTCTTGTAGCAGACCTAGCATGAGTTCAGCCCATTCTAGTTTACTCTGTTTCTTGACTTTGGTGACAGCCATATAGATAGACTTATTATTTGTGTGTTTAAAGGAATTGGATTGCCAAGATGAAAAGGCTGTTGGTTTTATGCCCTTCAATATAATATAATCTAGCTGAAAGTGATGTTACTATGATTTCTTCATAGATGAGGGCTCTGACTTTTTGTGTAAAGCTTGTGTAACCAAAAATGTGTTGAGCTATATGATCTTCATTGTCTAGACATCTCAAGTATTTGGTTTGACAGCAGCAAAAATCAGTTATTGTATGCTGCATGGATCACTGACTGGATTTGATCTCAAACTGTATTCAAAGCTAAACTTTTAATAATGGGTATCTCCCTAGCATGCAGGGCAGTACTGCCCCTGATACTATAGAAAGATACATGATGGGCTAACTCACACCTTGGGTGTTGCTGTAATTATGATCCCATGGCAGAAAAGTGTAAGGTGGCAATGATGGTGACACCTGATTATTGCTACTGATGTAAAACTTCTCATCGTGCTTTATCAGCTGCCCTGGGGTCTTCATAAAATAAGTAGCCAGAAAGAATGGCAGCTTTATTTCAGCAGCATTGCCCAATTAAAGCAATTCCATGGTAATTTGTGCACTGATGCTATCAAATACGAGCTTTTTGTTCTACTCCTAATAAATGCAGATATATCAAACCCCCCTATTCTTTCTGTTTGACTTAATTTCACAGTATTTCTGTGACTCTGTTCAGTAATTTCTTTGAACTGTTAGGGTAAACTGGAGATCCTACAACTTAAGAAGACAGCATGCATATAATCAGAGTGGGCATTTTGCCCTTTCTATCCAAAAGTCAAGATTTTATGCAAAAGTAAGATTCAGCAAGACTATGTGTTTTTCAGTAGGCATAAGGGAAAATGGGGGAAAGAATTTTTTCTAATGACTCCTTCAGCACTGGGCTCTTCAACTCCTGATCAGCTTGCGTGTTTGTGCATCTGTGCATGCGTT
This sequence comes from Harpia harpyja, assembly GCF_026419915.1. Classification (NCBI taxonomy): domain Eukaryota; kingdom Metazoa; phylum Chordata; class Aves; order Accipitriformes; family Accipitridae; genus Harpia; species Harpia harpyja. Next base: position 64,367,503 of record NC_068969.1, read on the forward strand.
AGCAGGTTGAAAATAGTTAAAGGAGGGAGGGTCCCACAGTATTCACCTCTTTTTTTCTCAACAGCTTGTTTCTCTGCAAGTGATCAAATCCTCAAACACAGATTCAGCTACTGTTTTAAATTGAAAATTCTTTATTCTGAACCTCTCTCTACTGTCCAACTGAAAATGTAGCTGGCTAAGTACTTTTTTTTCCTTTCCTTTTTGTTTGTTTAGTTGTTAGTTCTGCAGGAGTAAAGCAATATTAATCTCTCTCTGGGTTCCCCATTGCCACCTTTTTTTCTCTGTCAGTGTGGAGTATCACCATAGTGTGTGTTACTTAGGCTGAGAACTGGGAAACTCTTCAACTCAGACCTCTCTTTCAGTTGTTTCTTCTCTGGTCTATCTAGATCTTGTCATACAACATGTCTAATCCATGGCCTTTCCTATTTATTTATGCAGCTAAGATTCTTGTCTGGGATAGCAGTTCAGGACTTGGTTGCTGCAAAAGCCTTTCTTCATCCTTGAGAAGAGGAAAGATGCAGTCTTTCTTCCTATGCAGCTATTCTCAATGTAAATAAAATTTCCTTAGCCTGTTATTTTCATCATGTTACTTTTCTAGTTTCATTCAGCCCATGACTCTTGCTCTCTTTCATATCAAATACAAGTATTCTCCTGACTTACACAGTCCTCAAAGCTTACCTGTCATCTCTGATTTTTAATATAATTTAATATTTTTATATGTAGTCCATCATCACTTTGCTGTGATGATGGCCTATTCGGTCATGCTAATCGGCCAAGCTTCTCCAACTAATGATATTTATCTCTGGCCTTATGCTTTGGTTAGACCTTTGTAGCAAATATGCTTAATATGTTGCATCTTTATATATGAATCAGCCTTGATTCTTGATTAGGTCTCCAAAACTGCTACAGTAATGTTAATATGAATAATATTATCTGTTGTACACTGACAGCCAGCAGAGATCCATGTGTTGACAGTGTAATGTTCTCACAGCAATCAGTTTCTCAACTTTGCTCAAGACAATGATGCAGGCCATTAGAAAGACTTTCTACAGAACAGCCTATTTGTGTTGAAGACAGCTATTTTCATTATTTCAGAAAGTAACTGAACACATAACATGTAGTCAATTGGTGCCTGTACTATTCATATGTGTGCCCTCATTTTCTGTGGTTTTCTTCCACTTCTTTCAACTATTGTTTCATATTCAAGAAAAAAAGGACCCTTCTGTCAGGACCCAGCTGTAGCTTCAAGAAAAATTGTGGCTGTCTTCTTGGTACATCTCTGTGATGCTAAGCACAGCTGGAATGTGACTGTATACTGCACAGGCATCAAAATAATACAGTAGATATTCAACAAAATTGATTTTTGAGAACACCTGCAGAAGCTTCTTGCAGTTATATTACAAGACTTTGTTTCAGTATGGTGTGTTGCATTGTATTTATTTTTGGTGAGAGAAAGAGAGGGTAAGATATTGAAAGAGTTGTTCTGAACAAGGTAGAAAGATTCTCAAGTAGGGGAGGATAACTAAGTAACTCAGTTTTAGTCCTGCAATGCAAAGGACAACCTAGCTTTATCTGAGCAGTTGCAGGCAGAAAGTTTTAAAAGAAAATGCATAACTCTTAATTTGGCTTCAGTGGGGCTGTGTAGGGATTTGGTGAGTCAGTCTACATAGAAAAGGAGCTTCATCGTGAAAAATTCTTTACTTCCTTGATTTATCTAATTTATTAATCTCTCAGACATGCTGCAAAACTTATTCCTTTGGCTGCAATTTTGGGTAAAGAGTGAAGAACTCCAGTCCTATTTTACTATCTTCCTGTTAAGTAGTAGAAAACTAGTATCTTGGGAAAACAGTGTTAAGTATGGACAGGATGAGTTCATGCTGCTTTACATATTTTTAATTCACAGCTGTGTGCTAAGGGTAGTGCATGAGTACTTACCTGGTCAATGCAATATTACTGATCAAAGAAATGAAATAACAGATGAAGTAACAAATCTGGATTTATGATGATGATAAACTTGAAGTGCAGTATTAGTAATTTGTTGCAGTCACTTCTTTCTTTGCTCTGAAAAATAGAATTAAACTGATGTGAGCGAGATGCAGCATTCAGGGTCTCTTTTTAAAAGTTTTCCTTATGTTTCAAGGAAGCTCAGTTTTGATTTGAAAGTTATGCTCTGATGTCCCTTTGGTTTCAGCTAAGTAGAATGCTTGTCAGGAGGCAAAATCGAGCCTCAAGACTTTGCATATAATTATCTGTTCAGGGATTTCCAGTTTGTTAGAACAGAACAATGCGCCATGATTCAAAGGCTCTAACCAGTACAGGTCTAATTCTTTTAAAGTGTGCCTATGATTCTTCAGCCAGGCAGTATAAATGCATCAAAGACTTTGAAACAAGCAATCAGATTTTGCAGGTGTAATATTTCATTTTAATTAACAATTCTTCACTGTAATGAGCTTCCAAATGTTTCTTGTGTTTGTCGAGTTTTCATAAAGCCATATAAAGTTTTAAGTACTTTTAATCTTAGGTTTAATCATAATTACAATGTACTAGCATGGATGAAGAATGACATCAGACTTGCAGACATTTTCTTTGGTTATAAATTAGCATTGTTTGAAAAACTGGACAATTAAATAGTTGGCAATGAAATAATCTTGAAAGTCTTTGAATCCTCATTTTTAATCCTTAAAATCACAAGTTCAATAGCATCACTGGAAGCTGTTATTTAAATTTGTGGAAAATACATGAAACAAATTAGAGTGTTTCAAAGAAACTCAGATGCAGGGTCCCTGCCCAAAGAGTTCAATCTAAACAACAAAGCAGAACAATTGACACATTAACAGAAAATGGGAAGTCTGAACTTTATATAGAAAATATCAAATTAATAGCTTTATAAACAGAAATGGCAAGAGTTCTGAAAACTATTTGGTGAAAGAAGATATTCTGGCTGCAAAACTCCAACACTTTGAAAAAAGGTTTCTATGCATTATTACTTGTGCCTAAAGTGTCTTTAGCTGTTTGCTGTCTTCTCTTTAGAGCAGCTGAGGCAAGTCTGAGCTTTGACTTACTTATTGGTCCCATGAATACTGCTCTAACACTACATATTAGAGAAGAGATGGTACTGTGTTGCTTTATTCTTCTGCTAACATTAAACTATTGGCATGAAAGTGTTTGTACAACAAAATCTTCAAATGGCATCTACAAAGAGATTAAACGTTTTTCCTACTGCAACTTGCAGAATCTACTTACAACAAGTTCAGACTTTGTACAGACCCTTTACAATGTTTTTTCATATGTCAAATCTACTTGCAGGTCATTCTGTGATGCAGATGTTCTGGTGAAAAGTAATTTCACAATACTAGATAAAATAATCTGTTCCTGAGACATAAATAAATTGTACACTTGACTCCACATAGGCAATGTAGCAGAAGTTTGTAGCTGTCTCATAGTTGTTAAAGTTTTCCTTTCATGTTGAGCCTTCTCACTGTGACATTTGATCAGCAAATTTTCATTTGCGTTCTTGCCAAAACAGTGTAAAGTATCCTAAGCAGAAGTGAAAGTTTAAATGCATTTGCAAACTTGATGAACTATCCAACGCTTGTTCCTTTTGAAATTGTTATATAGAATGATATGCCTAAAAATTTTTTGACATCATAAGGCTTTAACATAAATTCAGGACAACATATTAGTGGGTTTTACTTTATTGCCAACTTTCCTGCAATCTTTTCATTCAAACACTTACAGTCTTCAGTATTTGCACTGACTGCATTGACCTACCTGATGTTCATGAGGAGCCTGTGGATATCTCATGTTACAATTAATCAATCATCATTCGTTACTGAATTTTAAAAAATAAATATTACCCATGAATTTGAAGAAAACTTCCTATGACACAACAAGGAATTCCTGAATTCCATGGAGCTACTGGAGATTCCCAAGAGTGATTTCCACAAAGCATTCAAGAGTTTGTCTGAAAATCAGATCCCTTTAAAACTAGGCCATTCTGGGAACAGTCAGACTTTTTCTCCTTTTTTTAATTTCTTTGTTATATAGCGATAATAGTATAGTAAGTTTACATGCACTCTTTACAGATCTGAGAAGGGAGCCTAACAGCTATGAAAGCTTGCCCTTTTAAAGCTGGATGATAAATCTACTGAGTATCGTAACATATGTACTAAGAAAAAACTAATAAAGAACTTACAGTCCACCCTTTCCTAGTGGTGTTTTGACATTGTCTGCCAATATAGTAAGCATAGTAAGCACTCTAGTTCAGTGGCATAGTATTTTTCACACTGGCCGATTTTTCCATCCCTGATTACTGTCAATAATGAAATGGTGTGCACATAGAATCTCTAACGAGTTATTATTATTTTTGTTATTATTAGTAGTACTACTCTTACCTAATAGGTTTGGAGGTCTGGATAACTTTATAGAATGATACTGGAAACACTGTATGATACTGAATGCAATCAAAGCACAGTCTCTCTTAATGAAATGTATGTGTAGTTGTGCAGACAGGTGGGAAGTTTGTAAAGATGATTATATATTTATATAGGAATGAGCAAAAGATTAAAATAATTTAATCAATTTATGCTTTAATACTTATTCTAGTGATTACCACCCTTTAATTTTTTATACCAAATTCTACATAGATGGTTTTGGTATATTTTAACCCAGCTAATCTCTCTCTGCTGCACTCCATGACTTCTTCCTAGCAGGTATTTTGGAAATAAATATTGCAGTGTTCTACCTGTAGTAAAGATAGTCGATATGTAATTTTTTGTTCAGCTTTGCTGTTGGTTTTGCCTTGCCATGAGGAGGTGCTGATGACTGGTTTCCATTCATGTTAGAATCTCAGAAAAAGGTATAGGAGGTAAGTTCCAGTTCTTAGCTGAGAACTAAGATGAGAAGTGTAAGCAACAGAAATGAATAAATCAAAAAAATTTAGGTCCTACAGTAAGCTGAAGCAGGACAGTCTTCTGTTTGTCCTGTTTCTACAGCAGCTGATGGAGAAGGAATGAAATTCTCCTCAGCAAGGTAGCTACTAAAACCCAAGAGAATCTGTTATTCTTGAGAATTATCACCACAAGTTATTACAAAGTCAGCATACATTTCAGCAAGCACTTCAGCACTTTGGGGTTACTACAAGAAGCAACTGTGAAGCATTATAATTTCCTTAACAAGGTACTTGCAACTTCCTTACAAAGCAAATGAATCAATAACTTCTATTGATCAGGGAGACCTAATCTCTGCTAAGGCCATTTCTTTATGGATTTTAAACCAATCAGTGCAGACCAGTTTTTCTTGAAGAAAGCACTGGAAAGAGATATTAACTACTTAACCTCATATACTTCACAGGTACAGAAGGACAAGACTGCCACAAGGCATTTGCAGCTGAAGAATGAGACAGATTTTAACTTAAGGAGAAGTCTGTTCATAATACCGTAACAGGTGGAGTACCATGATCTTGGGAGAAATGTTAAGAGCCTGTCTAAACAGGGTACAAATTACACCATAGACTTAAGTGTCTGATCAGAATTTTGTGTGATGATGGAGTGGAAAGAAACAAAGAGTTGTTTGGAGTTTGTCTGGCTCTATCTCTGCATTGTATTCCCTTCTGTTGTTCTGTTCATGATGAATTTCATTCCTTATTTTAATGGGTTTGATTGCAGTGAAGCAATAGTAATGTACCTCGTAATTCCTCAAGGAGAGTCATCAGGATGCAAAATCATTCCTCGGCTCTTCTAACTGCATTTCTAGGTATTGTTACAACTTTTCTTGTTGTCCTAAATTCATTGGACAAGTAAAATGCTGAAAATGTTGGTTGTTTGACAGTGAGAATAGCGGCACCCTGTGGCTTGTCCTTGACTTTGCTTTGCAACGTTTCAATCCTCCAGTAAAATCTCTCTGATTCCCTCTGACCCATGCTGGTTATTATTATAACACATATGAAAATAAGTGATTTATTTTAGCTCATGAAAGATAGCGGATTTTGTTTCAGAAACCTTGTTTCTCTGCATATGAGATAGACTGTATTTGGGGTAAGAATATGACTCCATCTCCAAAAAATTATTAAAACCCAGTAGCTTTCACCCTCTGCTGTTAACCTTCACTACTTTGTGTCTGCTTTTTTTCTTTATTCACAGAAAGCTATGAAACCATCTCTGAGCTCATCTATAGGCATGTGTATATCCAACAATATGGATTACAATGAATCAAATTGACCTGGACCTCAAGTAGTGCCTCAGATAGGGCTTTGCCAACCTAGTCTCCTGATTATTTAGAAACCTAATATGTATTATTTCAATACAGTTCTGAAATAATGGCCCTGCCAGTAATTTCTGGAGGCCCTGTGTATCCCTCTTTCTGCTGGTGCAAAGGACTTTCAATAATGAGACACTATTCTGAGCACATTCCAGTATCACACCTACTGTGCCCCTGTGCATCTGGCCCCTGGGACCAGGGTTGGGGGGGGCTCTGTGACACCTTTGAGTGTCACTGTCACTCATGGCATTTTGACAAAATCCTGCCACACCTGTCACAAAAGTGAGGGCAGTGACATAATAACAAAGGATGGCATCGTTTGCACTTTTACTCTATTGTTTTATTTAATCTTTGTAAACCAATCCTAAAATCACTACAGTTTGTTTCACAGCCTATGTAATGATATTTCTCTACTAATAAATCACTGCAGAGACTGGCGCTCTACTTGGGAAGAAATGAAAACATTGATGTGGTTCTGTTTTGCTAGCCACCAAATTTTTGGTGCTCAGCAGTGCTCAAACAACAGAGGTCCCAGGTAATGGATTTTGTTCCAGCAGCACAGACCTATAAATCCCAGTCTTGACCATGCAACATAAACAATAAGCAGTGTTTCTTGATGAGTAAGGTATAACTAAAGCACCCAGAGAAGTATAAAGGATGTTAGCTGGACTGAGTTTGGGTGGAATTTTGGTTATAAAGGTGAAAGTAAGGCTTAACTAGGACATGCTGCCCAAAACCAGACCAGCCTTTGAAACACTTCCAGTAGCATCTGTTGGTTGTTGCATTTACATATTGGTAATGCTGGAGGTGCTTATTTCCTATGCCACATCCCATGCATGCTAATTTTGCACCCGTATTTCAGGAGTTTGCCTTAGATATTGAAGTAACAACTGAGTAGCCTTTGCTAGCTGACATTATTTCTCAGATAGATTCAAATGAGAACTACCATTTCAGAATGAGCGTTTGGCAGTCTGATTGTGGCTGGGAGGGAGGCAACAGTGCTGAAGCAAGGAACCCCAGAGCAACTTGACAGGCAAATGTAAGAAAACAAGGGGGAAGAAGGCAGAGAAAACAGGTTGGCAGGTGTACATGTGCATGAATTAGAAGAAAGAAGATCCTTTTATTTTGTTTTTCATTTTTGACAGCCATCTATCAAAATATCCGTCCATGCAGAAAAATGACAGCAACACAGTAGAGATACCTGAGCTTGCTTTAAACTGTCTGCACTGAATACCTAGTAGGTTAGCTACATCATGGTAGAGCTTAGTGGGGAATTTGCCCTAATAAGAAGTTAACTGGCATGTTTATGTACTAATAGCTACCTAGTGTTGTTATCAACAGTACTAACAGGTACATATTATCAATACTCAATGATGCCAATAATGTCTTTCAGGTTTAAGCTGTTAGATATTCTGTCAAGGGCTTGGGAACCAACTTCTTTAGAATGATACAGCTATATAACAGGAAATTTAATCAAGAGATCTTGAGGAAATATTGCATTGTCCTGACCTTTTGAGTGAATTTGTGAAAGGAAGGCATGATTTTGGCCTCTGAAATAAACACCAGGTTTCATAAGCACATTTGTAATCATTTACCTATTTAAGTTCTAATGCAGAACAGAAGTAATAATTTTGACACATTAGAAGAAAACATGACTCAAATCTGTCAGTATGACATTTCTGTAACTGTGCTACATCCTGTCAATAGTTAGTGTTGGATGGAGTTGTTAGCAGTTCAAGACCTTCTATAATTAGGTCCTTTGAACATTAACAAAAGTCTGAAAAAGATGTAAATTGTATAGAGAGGTTTTTAGGTCAAACCTGCTTGTATTTTATTTAAAATGTACAAAGGTGATAGTTAAATTAAAAAAAAGAATCCAAATATTCAAAATATGGTATGTAGAATATATGGGGTTTTTGCAAAATATGTGTTATGTTTCATGTTAAAATATATTTTACCATTTACAAATATGTACAGCTTCCTGTGCTGTGCAACATGCAAGGGGTATCTAGCTGAGAGGCTGGCTAGGTTATTGCAAAATTTTTGGAAAGTTAAATGAAGATTCTTAAACTGTCTAACATATAAACCTACTTTCTGAAAAAATTTTATAATTTTATGATAATCTGATTTATATATAAGTGTATATATATACCCATTCCATAAACCTAACACCTGCTTTCTAACCTTCAAATATTTTTTAATAATAGAAAGAATACTTATAAACTTTACTCTGACTTAGATGTTCTCTCTGAAAATTTCCTTATTAGTAATAAAACTGCAGAAGTATCACTTTTTCTTCAAAATTTCAGCTATTTTTTTAACATCTTATTCTATGGAAAAAAAGATGGAGCTATGTAAAGTACCACCACCTCACCAATATGGCTGTAAAAGTATATACTAATGTAATGTGTTGTATGCATCATAATTGGAAGAAGCCTATATACTTGCACATACTAGTTTGTGGAGAGTAGCTCATCGTTCAAGTCTGGACTTTCAGTTTTAGGAAAGCTAACAATTAACTGAATGAAAGAGATGGAAGTTTCATCAGAAACACTGTTCATGTAAAGCACAGAAACATTTTAGACAGAAGCAGCTTTTCTTTTTAGATACCGTGTTGCACAGGAAACTTCTCTGAAGGAGGAACATAAAACTCCTTAAACGCTGGTACGTTGGAAAGGTCTTGTCTTAACTGAGAAAATCTCTCCACAAGAACTTTACTCAGTAGAAGACTATGCCTCAGAAATTTCAAGAGGAAAAAATTTATTTTGTATAAGTCAAATGTAAATACCTGTTTAACAGAGTATAATTTTATCTATAGGCTCATTCCTGCTTCACCAGTGGTTTTATATATTTCTTTATCAATAGTAATATTCTGTTCATAAACTCTTGCAGAGAACAGAGACTAAAGCTGTATAAGTATATCCTTTTGCTGTAGGTATCAAAATGCTAAAGAAATGTCTTTCAGAATAAGAACTCTTGCTCTCAAGTACCTTTTTTTCACCTAGACTTCTACATGAGATGGGAATATCTGCTTCAAGTTGTATTTTGGAAGCTGTACAGCCCAAAGGACCAGGACGTGAGGTAACTTTTAAAATTCAGATTTTTGGTAATCCTTCTGGTAACATTATGGAAAAAGCTGTAACAAAATGAGTCTTGGAGTACATGGGCACTCCTGGCGTCCTTACCAGGTAAGTGCTGTTGCAAGTGCTTGACCCTAGGTTCAGCTCATACTTGTTGCCTTGCTTGGTCCCCTAGCAAGGGACAGGGATCAAGGAATGTCTTCCATTGTCAGTTCAGGGCCATGCATACATATCTGCGGTAGCTCTGGGCAGATATTTGCATACTAACAATTTTCATCTGATGCTCTGCTTAGACAAACATATCCCATTGCAGATGGTGCCCTTTGCAAAGCTCTATGCTGATGTGCATAGGCTGCTTTACATCTACACAACTCTTAAAGATGTCATTCAGATATACCCTGAGTAGCCTTGTATTAGCCTTGTCTAGACTGTCATTGAGAGTGTGGCCAGGAGAAAGAAAGTATGGAGACAGTGTTTCTGTGGCATGACTATCCCTGGCTTTCAACCAGCGCACTGCTAACTGTGCGCTGCAAAGGCAGAGAAGAGCAATTTCAAAGTTTGGCTTTCAGTGCAGGTTACCAGAACCTAAAAACCAACACACAGATATTCAAGCTGACATTATTACCTCCGTTAGATGCTTTTGATTGCAGTGCTGGGTATGAAGTGATATTTTCTCTGGAAGTGCCTAAAACTGCACAATAGCCTTGATTCCTTTTTCCTGGCAAAACCTATAGAAAGAATCTCCTTTGACCCTAAGACTTGTAGTTTCCATTTACTTTGCATGATATGTGTAATTAAATGCATTATAGTGTCTGGAGTGGCTGCAATCATTCTTGAGACAGTGCAGTGAGATATAGAATAAAGTACCATGCAAGTGTTCCCCCCCTACTGTATTATGTCTTTTCTGGTTGTGGATCTACAGCATGATTGATGGACAACACATTAACAGGCATCACATCAGCTTCTGCACCTTTCAAATGCTGAAGTGTAAAAAATAATTCGTCATTTCTGCTTTATTATGTGGAAGAAAGCAAAGGTTGTAGCCTAGTTTCCAGTGGGATGTGAGGGTAGACTACATCATAAAAAAAAGGAAAAAAAAACATAAATAAAACCCAAAGGTAATTAATAATGCTATAAATGCATACTGAGCTACTGTGTCCAGTCTGAGACACACTGAAGCTTCTGTGCCTGATCTATTGCCCTCAACAGCATAGGGATTTTTCTAGCAAGACTACATAGCTGCAAATGTAGTTGCCTTATTGATTTCTATCCCCTTAGATATCAATGTGTGCAGCAGCAGGGGAGAGCTGTGCTAAACACAGATACATCTGCAATGTCTTGGAGTTGCAGGTGACATCTGCATGTTTTCTTTGCAATCCTATTTCCATACACCCTTTGCAATACAGCAACCCCTCGTATGCTGCATTCAGGGCAGTGGGCCACACTTCCAGATGTCCACCATGCTAAAAAATTGGAACTGCACAACTCCATAATGAAATGAGCATTCAGGACTTTAGATAAAGCAAAGTGCTGGTAGCGAATAAACGGTGGCATCTAATTGAACTTCAGGCTACTGAATTACATTGGAAGGAATGTGGCAGTATTTCCCCCTTTTGTTTTTCTAGCCTGTCAGCCTTTCCCAGTCTTTGAAATTCCCAGCTCTGCCAGAACATGTAGCTGCTAACGCAGCTTGCATTAACTTTGAAGAACACCCCTTTAGTGAGGAAGACTAATAAGCTGTTTAAGCTAAATTTGCAATTCAAAAGAAGTAATCCCAAAACACAATTTTCTTAAAAAAGTAAATAAGAAAGCACTAAATCTTTAAGGAGGGTTAATTAATCCCTCCACTCTTTCAGATGCTACAGAATCTGTTATGTTTAAACTCTGAGCTAAACAGATGAGGCATCTCTGACGATTCCCAATGCAAGCTAGCAGGGCAGCATTCGGTGCCAGGCAGCACATAGCGCTCCAGAGACTGTGGACCTAATTAAGTGATGCTTTTCTTCTGTTTGCTGCATATAAGAGGTGTGATTGATTTAAACTGCACTTAGTTTTATGAGGCTCTGAACATCTTACTGTTCTGCTCCAAGCTCTGAGCATGAATTTGTGTAAAAGGGTATAATTTATTATTTTGGGTTTAGTTTTCTGTAAAACAGATTAGATTACAAAAAAAGAGCATAAGCTGAAGAAATTCTTAATAACCAGTTTATGTATGGGTTTGACTCATTTATCTCTTTTTGAAGTTCTCTTTAATGTTAAATTACTCAACATACCAACCTCAGGGTTTTTGTAGCGGAGTTGTAAGTCAAGATTTTTACATGAATACCTCTGCTATTCCCTATGCAAATGAGATCTACCTTATCAAGAGGTCACAATGAACTGGAAAATTTAATTTTATGTTCTTAAAAGGTACTAAAACCTGCAAGAGAAACATTGCATCTTCTTGTGGGTTCAAGAAAACCATCTGCCTTTTTGTAGTGCAACAAACATAAAAGTTTAAATGTAACTTACACAAATCAGATCTAACTTCAAATAAGGCTCTTCATTTATGTGAATCAGTCTTTTTTTCCTTACTGTGGGATCTATATGCAAGTATAGCAACACTGACTTCATATTCTGTATTGAAAAATGTATTAGAAAGCCACATTAGCAAACTTTTTGAAAATTATAGAGCTTATTTCTGTCACCTCAAACAAATATACTACTTTATACCATTCATACATATAGGCTGTAATATCCGAACAGGAGAAATTATAGTTTTACACTAGACATTAAATAAATAAAAATGTATGCCATGACTGTTTTGACTATAGGCACTTCTCCCAGACCATGTGATCAAGTACCTAAGGAGTGTTTCTGTAGTACAGTGGTTATCATGTTTGCCTCACACGCAAAAGGTCCCTAGTTTGCAACTGGGCAAACAACACTTAATTATTTCTATACAGTCAGACTCCATGGTTTTAAGGGTCTGTTCCAACCTAAATGATTCTATGATTCTAAGTAAAGGGAGCAGAAGTTCATCTGTTGTCACCACATAAATGAGAATTACTGTATTGGGTTGGAGTTGTGTCTTGGTATGCTTTTTACATACATTCTTTTTCATTCATGTGTACTATATTAGGCTGAAAACCTACAATTATTGCTGCAGAAGAGCAAGCATTTTCCTAGAAATGAAATTTGAAGACTTTATTAGCAACCTGCAAGAGTTTGAGCTGGCAGGATATCAGAGCCTAGAGCAATCAGAGATTTTGGGCTATGTTTTTCAAAGCACCAGAATTTACTTGTAATGGGGGGAAAACCTATTTTTAAGAAGTGATATTGGGAAACTGTGAAATCAAAACATAAGTCTCTTTATTTTCTGCAGTGATGATAGTATATTGTATTTATTTCCACTCAGTGGTCTGTTAATTTACATGACGCTGCTTCAAAGGGCGATTTTAACTAAGAAGTACCCTCAGAGCCATACCTTTAAATTGAGAGGTTCAAAACAGGAGATTACTAAAAAAGTTACTGAAATTTTGATTGTGTGTTGTTTTCTTTTCTGCATGTGGTAAGCTAGTGTTTAAGTAGCTATTTCATCGAAAGTGGTACAGTTTTGTATCCTTTTTCTGTATCAGGACTCTGAATTCAAAAGCATATTTGAAATCCATGGATGCTGCATTGATGGGAGAAAAATTTTTTGCAGAAATGTTGCGCACGCATTAATATATAATATAATAAATAATATTTATATATAATGATGTATAAAGTATTATTTTATATATTATATATATGCACATATATATATGATCTTGGGTTCCTGTGACCTAAAATCAAATTCTAGTGAATGTTAGGGCCTTACAGATAGTGATTTCTGTTACACTACAAGCATAGTATCAGCTATTAAATGAAGAAGATATGGTAGCTTTACTTTCAACAGTATCTGTAAACAGAGGGTAAAGCACGTCTGATTGATTATGTCAGTGATTGTGTGCTATTTATGGCCTAATTTCTCAAAGGGACATAACTGGGTTGGTTGCATAAGCCAGAAATAGCTTCTTTCTTACACATGCCTTCTGTGCTGATATTGACTCGGCTGTTCTACACAACAAAAGCTGGTTTAAAATCTAGCACAGGAAAATAACAAGTCAAGTATGTTAAAAGATGATCAGCTTCCAAAATTGAATACATGTCTTTTAGTACGTTATATGGGAATACTGAATTTGAATGAAACCGAACTCGTGCTTTTGCATTAAATAGATTTCAGAAACTAAATAGCAAATCAACAGGACGTCTTACTGACTTCTTTTTTACCCCAGACCTTGCATTAAAAATAGATTTTGTACAGCTGCAAATGTTGCTGTAAAACTCTTTCTTAGGCTGTAGCGCTGTTGCGCTACAACAGAACCTCGTCCTTGGCTACTCTGAACACTTTGGGACTGTATCATCATTTAGAGTAGAGAAAGTTTATTACATTGCACATTGCATATTCTTTAACAGTGTTGCTTTGATTTTTAAGTGGAAATGAGTGCTTTTAGTCTGAGACAAAAAAAAGAAACAGAAAAGTTAAACATTTTTGCTGGAGTTGAAAACTGTTCAGATTAGCTGTTCAGACTATTCTATCACTGTCTGCCTCTTACAGGAGATAAATGCAATATTATGCTGATATATTCAGAGTTTGAAAAGCATTGCTATTAGGCTGCTGTAGTGTTTTTTTAAACAGAGTGTATGTCAGTTGATAAGACAGATCAGATGCTGTTACAGCTGTTCTTTTCATCAGTGTGTGAAAATTTCAGGTTTACCAAGAAGCACACAAGTCAACTTATTTCATCCTGAGATTTCAGAGCATATAACTAATTCTGAGTTCTGTGGAAAAAGTTACATTTGGAGCAGAGAGAGATATATATTATATCTTCGATATAATCTACAGACAGTACCACAGCTATTACGGCTGAACGAGTTTCTCGGACCCCGACGCCCGCAGCGACAGCAGGTGTCTCTGCTTTCCAGCACATCCCTCCGCAGCCCAACCCGCCCCACACCCCCCGCACCGCCCCCCCGCTCGGCCCCAGCTCCCCTCCCGCCCTGCCCAAACCGGGCGCTGCTGTCGCACCCCGGCCGGAGCTGTCAGCAGCAATGAAACCTACTGTGAAGAAAAAGAATAGAGTAAAACCTTTCTGTAAAGAAAAAGATGCTTTAATGGCGCAACTTCCAAGTATGTGAAGTGCGAAGAGCCAAATTCCGTCTACAGGCGAAATAATACCAGTTATGCAAGGCAGATTTCCCCTTGCAAAAGCTAATTTGGTAGATTAGCTACTGCCCTCATTATTTATGATTGCTTTGCATGTTCGAAACATACTAACATTTGTTTACCGTGCAGAGGCTGTGTTAAAAGGGCGGGGGGAAGGGACGGACGACACACGACACCTGTCAGTCTCTTTCTGCGCTCTTTTGTATAAAGACACAAGTAGCGGTTGCGTAGTTTCACAAAACATTTTCCTTCCCGTGCTCCATGATGCAACAAAGCAGGCTCGCAAGTCTGATTTACCTGAAATATTTGGGGAATACCAAGTACCTCCACTCACATACGCAAAAATGTATAGATGTGGAAAAGTAATGATGTCCTTCCTTTCTCAAGCAGTACCGGAGGGGAGCACATGACGTTTGTTTTTCTGTGGATTTGGGTCTCCTGACGGAGCCGAGGACCAGCTCCTGCTCATGGGACCTAAGGAGCTCTGACGATTTTATTTCTCGGTCACCTGCTGGGTAGGTACCCATCCTTCACCGGGCTGAACGAAATGACCGCTGAGGCCCCGAGGCAGCTTTCAGTTTGCCTGCCAGCGACTGGAGGGAGGCTATTTCGGGGCGAGGGGGGTGAAGGCAGCATCCACGCCGGGGAGCGCCCAGCGGGCGACACCAGCCCGGAAAGCGTCGAAGTGGTCAAGTGTCTGTCTGTCTGTTTGTCTGTCCGCCCGTCTGCCCTGTCCGTCCGTCCGTCGCGGCTACATGCCGCGGCTCGGTCGCCACCACCCGCCCCGGCGGCGGGGCCGGAGGCCAGGGGGCGGGGGCCGGGGGGCGGGGGCCGGGGGGCGGGGGCCGGGGGGCGGGGGCGGGCCGGGCTGGGCGGAGGAGGGGCTGCGCCCCGCCGGCCCCGCCGCACACACCGCCCCTCGCTCGGCGCGGCGGCGGCGGTACCGGGCGGCGGCTCCCGGCGCCCGCTCGGACGGGGAGGGCGCCCGCGGGACAGGTAGGCAGCGACCCGCCCCGCCCCGCCACGCCACGCCCCGCCCCGCCACGCAGGTGCAGCGCCGGTAAGCCGCGGTGCCGGTCGCGGGTGCGGCGGGGCAGCGCGGCGGCATCCCGGGTGGGTCGGCGGCATCGTCCCCGGAGTGGAGCGGGGCGGGGGTTGCCCTCGGCAAAGGTGTCCCCGGGGCAGCGGTGGGATACGCCGGCCCCGCTCCTCGGTGCCGCCGCCGTGGCAGACCGGCCAGGCGCCCGCGCGTGTTTCTCTCCGCGTTGTCGCTGGTGGGCGACCGGGCTGGTGGGGCGGCTCCGGGGCTCCGGGCAGGCTCGGCTCGCTCTCCCCAGCTCGCATCGTCTCCGTCTCCCGCGCTAGCGCTCCGGAGCCGGGACGGGTCAGTTCAGGCTCTCCGTAGAGCAGGGGGTTTGCGCGGAAGATCTTTTTTTAAAGCTCACTGTTCGCTTTCACGGAAAGCTTTTGTGGGTCCTAAAGAGCGACTGGAACGAGGGTACATACCGAGATGGAGAGATGTTTGTGTATGCATGCAAATAAGCATGACCTGCACGTGAAAATGCACATCTGTTTAATAACTTGACTTCGTTCCAGTGTACGGCTTTCAGCAGAAGCTACCTAGAGAAATTCTCGGTTGTGTGGTATCCTGTACAGATTTTCTTTTGGCGACAGTCATAGTAGTGTACATATTTCCTATTTTGTGTTTCAGCCAAGAAGCAGGCTCAATCTGGAAATGTGGGCACAAATCAATTAGGAGAAATAAGCAGCTGCTTTTCCTAGAATGAGCTGGGAATGCAGGGCTTTCCGGTAATCCTACACATTATCTAAATGTTGCTGCCAGTCATTGAGTACTTAAATATAGTCAAAGCAGATATGTATTTCCCAGAATCGTGTACAGCTCTGAAGTTTTTCTCAAGTACTAACTTTTGATTATGGAGCGAGTTTAAAACCTCAGTTTGGAACATGCGGTCAGTACTGATAATGTCTCATGGCATACTTTCTCAGGTTTGTAGCTGAGTTTTGGCAGCGGCAGTTTGGAAAGCAGATTAACATAATGACTCTATTTAGGAAAAATGTTTTTATCCAGCAACTTGGAAGAACAAAAAAAAAAGCCAAGTCTGGAGAGTGATATTTGTTTCCCAGCAGATAAACTACAGACCTAAGCTGAAAAGTCTTAGATGCTTTGACTGAGCAGCATGTCAGATGTGAGACTGAAACTGAAAGCTGGCTTCAGGCTTCAGTTTTCTTGTCAACATCCCTAAGTGGCATTTGTGCCCAATAACACAATTCCAGGAGGAGAGCATATGTAATTAGGTATGAGTGTTCTTCTTGAATTGCAGGGGAGTGTGCAACTTTCTGAGCTGGAGACAGAATTTAGGCAAATAACAGCCTGGGTAGCCAAATTATCTGTCTTGGTTGCTACTCAATGGCCCTGCAGATGAAATGGTATTAGGAAGCCTATTTTATTTTCCATCTCAAGTCAGAAAGGCCAGCTGGGCAGGTGTGCTCCAGATTTTTAATAAGCTGGACAAACAATGTAATTCAGGCCCAAGTTCCTACTTGTTTGCTCATATAACTTGTGCACCTGCACAGCATCAAAACATGGGACCTTATATAGTAAAATTTATTTAATTTTTTTCTTACCCAGACAACTGTAATCACCATGTGGCCTTGTCATACAATCAAATATAAACACATATGGCTCCCACAAGAGGTGGATCGGTTGCGTTATGTTAGTATTGATTGTTAATATAGTGTGGAGATGGCATGGCTTTGCGTTTGCCTTCTCAAGATGGTGCAGTTGTAAGTCTGGAGCGTTGCAAGTCTCTGCTAGAAGATGAGCACTTCACAGGATTTGCAATGAATTTTCTGTGTCTTGCTCACTGATTACAATCCATAGCTTGCAAAAAAATTCTCAGCTGCTGGCTGCTTAGTGACCTGTGTGAAGTAAGCTGGTTGTATCTGTTTAATTCCCCTGGAAATCACTTACCAGAGTTCCCCTGTTTTGAGTGTCAGGTGGTGAAATGGTCCAGAGTCTGCACTGTCCTCCACGGGCAGGGCTGTGCATGCCAGTTTCCACTCCCCACAGACAGCCCCAGTAGACAAAAACTGTACTGCCTTTGCCTCAATAGCATTGTGCTTTAGCCCTTTGTATACGATTTTTACCGTTTAGCTGCTCTAGGTAAAATATGCATAGCTAATGCCAACACTTTAAATGTGACTGGAGGTGGGGGGTTGTGTCCTCAGAGGGTGGGCACCGGGAGGACCTGTCCAGGGTTTACAGTATTAAATGAGCTGTTCTGCCCTGCAGGTGAACAGAGGAGTTTGACCGAGTGAACAGTTCTCAGGTGACTCTCAGAACCACGTTTTCCACAAAAGGATGTATTCTGCTGTATGGGGGCATACAGCTAGGGAAGCAAATGGGGTTTAACAGAAGCAGTTAATTCATCTATGCAAAGAACACAGGAACCGTGCACTAACTTACTTAAGTTTGATTAACATCTAACAGAATTTGGAGTGGGCTTTTGACTGCAGCTGGTAAGGATCCCTTGAATTTATATTCAGATTACTTGGCAGGAGTTTTGCACCGTGTCTCTACATATCTTTTTCTTGTCTAGGCATTTTCACTTCTTCTCATTAGGGGAAGTAAGTGGCTTTTGAAGAAGGAAAAAAATAAAACAGGTTCTTTGCATATGTGCTACAATTTTAGTAAAAACAAAGATACGTTGATTCTTGCATAGAGAATACTGTAACATGGATGTGATCCAGTATATTAATTTTTTAAATGGAACATGGTGTAGGGCAGTAAAAATCCACTATAAGCCTTCCTTTAGATGTGGAGTGGAATGGTGTAGTGGAATTACAGCCAAAGTTCTTACATCCTCATTCCCATTAAGCAGTGTCTTCCTTGGTGAATGATGCCAGTGGCACCATATTTCACTATATAGTAGTTATGTTACCAAATCACTGTCAGCAATGGAATTTGACCCTGATTTTTAATATTGAGATGAGTTTCCCAGTAATGGGTACTCATATTCCCCTTTGAAGATTTGAAACAGATGCTAGAATCAGCATATTGTGAACTTAGGTAAAACTGCATTATTTTTTCATGTATGAGAAGAATCTGTGTCTTGATATTCCAGATGTTTTTCTTATGAAAAGAGTATGTATCATCTAAAGCCATCTGTCAGAAAAATAGGAGGAGTATTCTGGGGAGGGATTGGCTTTACTGGAATAGCTTTATTGATTGTGTCAGCATTCTTGTTAATTAACCCATTCAAATTGTCTGGTCTTTAATTGATGTTTTGCTTGTGTAAGGATTTGTGGTTCATGTCTTTGGATGTACACATTAGGTTTATATTAAAATGTAGACAGCCAGCTCTTCATGTTTTATCTGAGTTTTGTATCTGACAATTGTCAGAGGAATTAGCCCATAGTCAGCAATGAGGTACTAATTCTGAGCCCTTTTGATGTGCAAGACAACAAAAGAATATAGATTGGGAAGCAGAAAGCATAATTTTAACTTTGACACTGACTTGCTGTGTGACCTCAGGAAAGAAATTTAATCTTTCTTCTGCTGTGTAAAAGAACACTCTTCTAAGCCTACCAAATTATTTTTGTTGAACACACTGAGATGCAAGTTAACTCCTGCAAAGAAACTTGAATATAAAGACTTCATATTAATGTATCTTCTATTTAAAATAAAAACACCAGCACTAACAGCTGTAGGTTGCGGCTCTAGTGTCCCACCACTCTGGTCACAGGAGCTGTACAACAGCACAAAAACAATAGCAAAAATAATCTTGCCTTTTATAATCCAAAATTTAAGACAAAAGACAATAGGAAATAAGGAAGGACAATGAAATAATGAAAACAGCTGTCAAGCCACAGTCATATTATTATTCATCAAAAATCATGGAACTTAAAATGTTTAAAGGGTTTAATGATAATTTTTTTCAGGTGAGAGTCTTCAAATAGGAGACAGTGTAGAACTACTTCTCTGAAACACCAGTATATTACCAATGAGGGCTGGTACTGTGGCCCTGCCAAAGAAGAGGTCAACATCTTCTTAAGTATGAGAAATGTTGGGTATGGGAAGAGACCATGGAAGGCAAGGGGAGGCTCAGAGAAGTCATGACATTAGGGCAATGCAGAAGGTGGATTTGTCAGGCTGGGCAAGAGAAGACCAGCAGGGGTTTGTGGTGTGCATGAAGTTGTCCAGGCATGAGACTGGGGGGGCCCTGACCCAGCCCAATGGTGTCTCTCACGGGCAGTGCTGGTCTGGGAGGGTGTGCTCAAAACAGTGACGGAGGATGTAGAGAAGAAAGGAGGGCTGGTCAAGGCTGCTCAAGAAAGAAAAATGATCAAGAGAGAGATAATGTGTGTTCAGGGTGACTGACACGTCTATGAGCAGTAGCAGGGTGGAATGCCAAACCAGAGTTTAGCAGAAGATACGTCACTTAGATGGACGGCAAAGGAAAGAAAAATCAACTGGACAGAAAACAATAAGCAAGCTGGTAGTTTGTTGTTCCATGCATACCCCCATTTCTTTTGGAAAGAAGCCATTGCTTTGTGAAGTTTTCTGTACATTGCAAGCATTACGCTGTAAGTGCTTGCCACATCACGCTTATCTCCTTCAGGGGTAGATCCTGTAAGCCCTCTTCAAAGTGAGTAGTGCTGTATTCCATGTAACTGTACGAGACAAACATGTGCAGCACAAAATGATTCAGAGAGACAGTAAGGGCAGGAGGATGTCATTCTTAACATGCTTTGGTCTTAGCCCTATGAGAATATTTTTCATTAATGAAAACAAAGACATCTGTGCAGGGTTTCAGTGAGTTTAGCGTGTTCACAGCATCTTTTGAAGTTTCTCCTATAATCTTCTCTAATATTCAGGACTTTTTTGGGGTACTTGGTGAATTTAAAGGATTTACACAGCAAGTAATAACATTGTCACCTGTTAAGTTACTCATATTTGTCTTGTGGACATGTTTTGATTTTATCTTGCAGACATTTTTCTGAAGTACAGGAGAAAAATATTCAAGGTGGAGATAACTTTGACTTGGGATTTTTCCCATCCCCAACTGTTACTTGGAATGAAATACTCTGCTGTCAGAGGCCTTAGGAAAAGACATGATGAGATCCTCATCTGTGGTTTGCAAAGGACCTGGCAGTGCCATGCACCGCCTATACTCTGCAGTCACGCTGCAGCTCTGCAGCAGTGCCAGCCCAGGGTGTGGGAGATGCCCGAGAGCTCCCCAGCTCCAGCTCTGCCCGTGCGTTGGGGTTTCCCATGGGGAGCCAGCACGTGCTGGAGGAAGCTGTACGCTGCAGTCTCATTTTGACACACAGATTTGACCGTAATAATTCATATCTAAAGATCAGGGCTACAGGGTGCATCTGCCTGGCATTGTAGATGCAGGCGGGAACAGCGAGATTGTTAGTTGCTGGAACAAAGGGGAGGAATTTGCAGCTGTGATGCTGTGCTTGTCTTCTCCTAAACTGGGTTTTAGGGGGATCCCACTACCCTGCTGGAATCCTTCTGACCTCACATACTGCAAAGGTGAACTAAATCAAACTTTCTTCTATGTTTTCACTATTGTTGGCTTCATTCAGAACTTTTGTGCTACGGCAGCCTATTTTTTATTAACTATGTTGCTCAACACTTGAGTTTGGTGTTGATTCATGCATAGTGATTTAGATGATGGCTATTTTATGTTACTTGCCCCTTTCTTCATGTGACCCATAGGGAAGTTTCAGAATCAGTTGATTTGGATGGGAGCTTTTGAATCCTGACTTTTAAAGTTTCGGCATTGCTGAACTGATTAACTAAAGAAGAGCGTAAGAGTTTCAATCACAGGGCTCTGCCAAAAAGAGCCCCCAAAGTGAATATTTTGTGTGAAAGCATGCCTTGCAGTTTAAGCCCGGAGTGACAATGATTGTAACACAATGCTGTTCATGTGACAGCCAGACAAAGAGGCCATTATGCACGGCTGGCTGGCATCAGATCCTCCCAAAGCCAGTAGTCAGACTAAGCTTGGTGGCCCTGAAAATGTGAATACAGTGGAAGCTCTTGCATGTTAAAAAAGAAGAAAAAGATGTGTGTGTGTGTGCGCGCGCACACGCGTGTGTGTGCGCCAAGGTCCAGTTAAGTTGTAAGTACAAAATGACATAATTGATTTGCGTATGATTTTTGGAAAGTTGCTGTCAGGAATCAGCAAAAAACATGTAACATAGCACTGAGGACAGACATGGTGGGAATAAGACAGAGCGTCAACAGACCAAGTAGATCTTATAGTTCCTTTGCTCCATGCTGCAAGATTGCTTCCTACAGTGTGCTTTTGAGCATGTATAACTGAGTTTTAGTTTCCTCTAAAGTGTTTACAAATTTTGGACTGCACTGATCTGCCAACACACACGTGTTATGATCATTGGAACTTCGGCACAAATAAAGCTTATGTGTGGTTGTGGGAAGCATTTGTTTGGTGACTGACAAACCCTCTTCAAAGGGTTGAAGCCCACCGGCAAGAATCAGAGCACTTGATACTTCAAATGTCCCTGACAACTTGTGAGCTGCAGCAATCTTGGCCCCAAAGGCAGCATACTTGTGTCAGCCATTGTAAATCTACTTAAAAAATAGGATACAGCAGCTGGAGTGGAAAGCTCTTCAATTAGAAATGTATTTGTTTAAAAACAACTGTTTTGCCTTTGCAGCCCTGAGGGCTGGATTGGCACCCAGTGATGACCGGAGTCACTGGTGATCACAGCCGGCAAAGGCACTTTGGCCTCATTCCCTAGCTACTGCTGTACATTACTTTTTAAAATTTTTTTTTTCCTTTTTTATCTTTTTTTTTCTCCTTTTAATTTTTTTTTCCTTTTATCTTTTTTCTTTTCCCCTTTTTCTTCCTCTCTCCTCTTTCTTCCTTTTTCTTTTTTCTTGAGGACCTTATTAAACTAGTGTTTGCTTTTGAGTGATATTTGCTCCTAAACACTTCACTTAAGGGAAGCACATAATTTATGGAGCGGTCTGCCTGTTTGTTGGTATATTGGTACTGGTATAAAAACAAAGCACCAGTTAGTTCAATTTCTTTAATTCCACGTAGGTTCAAATATTTTTTTTCATTTTGCTCTGTTACTCTTTCTGAATACAGAAATTAAAAATATAAAATTATTTCATATTCTGCAGTTGTGTTTTGTTTATACTGACACCTTTTCTTACTTTGTTTACACTTTGCCAGTGAATATTTTCCTTTAGAGAAGCTTTTGAAGTGCAAAGAGGAACAGAAAGCATTTTTTGCAACTGGTGACAGAGTATTAAATAATTCATCTTTTCATTTATTCAGTTCTCCATCATTACGCTTGTCTTTGGAGGGTTTTTTGTCTATACCTTTGGGAGACACTATCACCAAAATTACTTATGCCTATATTAAGAATTTTGTGTCATCAAGAATTAATCTGAAGAGGGTCAGGCTGTATCTTGTGTTTGGGGTAGAAATTATAAATCATGGAGCAACGGTATATTGGTAGCTCTATTTAAATACACCATACAAGTGCCTGAAGAGCTGGTGATTTTGTTACTCCCACCTGCACCAACGAAGGGCCAAGCTCAGTCCTGCTCCATCCAGCATGTGCTGAGAGTCTGCCCCCGGCAGCCAGCCCTTCCCCGTGCTCACCCCCCACGCTCCAAAAACATAACTCTCAGGAGTTGTTGCAGGCTCTGTATGAACTTGGCAGTTCTGCTCACAAATTCCTTTTTATGCCAAGTTGCTTGTGGTTGAGGATCAAAACTACAGAGCTTAATGATTTTGTCTGAATTTTACATGTCAGTAAAAATCCCAGCCAATTTTGCCCTGACACTTGGAATTTTTTTGGTGGTTGTTGCTTCATTCTTTTACCTTAGTGTGCTTGAAGAGTCTCACTGCTCCTCAGAAAAAAACAGGTGTTTGGTTTGGGGAGCAAGGTTGGCATAGTTAGACTCCTGACCAGCTTCTTCCTCCAGTGTTTACCTTACATGTTTGAGTAAATCTTTTTAATAGAAAGAAATACCGAGGATACAGCCCAGCTGGTGTCAGAGGGAGACTGTCAGTCTAAGAAATTCAGTGATGTCTCTGAGTAGGTCAGGTGAGTAAATGCTTGTTGAGGGTAAAGCTGGGCTAGACGGGCTGTTTTTTCAAACAGTGCTCAAGAAAAGGATCGGTACTTATTAAATTTTTTAAACTGCATTAGAAGGGTGCCAGATTGCATAGAAGTTAGGATTTCCTTTTCTCGTGCAAGCACTATGGAAATGATGCTTGTGATTTCTGTATGTGCTGCCATTAAAGGATGTTTGTAGGCCACGGCACAGCCTTGTTGACAGCAGTGGATTTTAATTATCCATATAATTACTTTTTTGTGCATAAGAATCTCTTCAATTGTAAGTCAGTATGAATGTCCTAAAAGTGGGTGTCATGTGAAACAGCATATTGTCTGTCTCCTGAAGACAGCAAAGCAAACAGCCTCTCCAAATCTGAAATCACATCTCTACATGTGGCCCTTTTACTCAACAAAAGGAAAGTATTACTTCCAAATACTAATGTTTGGATTTGTACAAATGAACTCATGTTGCGGGTGTGCTTTAGTGTTCAAATCGCATCCTCCTGTACCATGTTTGGGTTTGGGACCACAAAAGACAAGGACATTTGAGTATGTATTTTAAAAATTATGGGTAGGGCTTAATGCAGAGATGGTGCTGTATGATTCTTGCCTGCTATGTATGGTTTGGTATAGGTGTTGCTCTCTCTCATGATGTAAGCTGTCACAGTCCTGTTCGATGTTGTCAGGTCCTCCCATCCTTTTAGTGTTTTCTGATGCATTGGAAGTGTCCAAATTACTGTATTCAGTGACATTAAAATAAGGGAACTTTGAAACTTGTGAAATTTTGTTTTTTATGATGCAACTAGGAGACTTCCAGGAATCTAAACACCTCAGGAAGATTTCATGGAAAGATGGGAAGGAGATTTGTCAGTTGTGTTCAACAAGTCTTAGTTTATGTTCTCTCTAGAGCAGTGTTTGCTTTCACAGAAAATCTGGGTAATTGTAGTAGGAATAAACAGGCATTTAAGTGTAAACAGAGTTTTTGTGGATTCCTAAATGGGAGTCCCATTTGCCAATTTGTACCATTGTCCCACTTGCCCCTAATTTTGTGATGCTGCTTCTAGAGTGGTTACTCAGGTGCTTTGTGAGTTCTCACGTGCTTTGTGAGTGAGCAAGTGAATATCCACAAACCCTGGGCAGTTCTTTAGTCGGAGACTTCACAGTCTGTTCTCCCAGACAAAGGCCATGTTCCTCGAAGCAGCAAAGGTGAAGCAGTTAAGTAATTAGTACCTGTCCACCTTGGCTGTATGTTGTTTGGAGAGCATGGAAGAGAGGAAGAATAAAATGCCTGGTGCGATTATTGCCGGAGGGTGGTGTTGCTTTGCCCTTTGGTGGGAGTTTCTGATATACTGCAGCTGAGGAGTGTTTCACTGGCTGCAGTGCATTATCATTATTATTGTCATATTGTCATAATTATTTTTATTTATTTATTTAAATGGATTCTGTTTAACTACATGATTGCTTTTTATGCATAACAATGCTAATTAAGACATTTATTTTTTTCCTGCCATGACGAAGATCTGGGCACCAGTGGCCAGATGGCTGCTGCTGCTGCTTTGCACTGGTGTTGTCTTCCTGGCATGACCCATAGGAAAGAAGAAATACATAACACTCTGGAGTTTCTCAATGTCATGTTTGCGAAGAGAGGAACTGTAAGTCCAGGAGCAAAAAACCCACCTCCCCGGCCTTGCTGGCCCTTCCTGCTGAGGTGCAGGAAGGCTGCTTGTCTACTGAGTGTAACAGCCCTGGTAAAAACTGTTTCCTTCCCTTCTTGTGCAGGGGACGGATGTCTTAAACCTTGGCCAGGGCATGGGCTTCGTGTGGGCTTTGTCGCTCTGGCTGTAGCCCGCCTGGGCGCTGAGGCATGAGCTCTGCCTTTCCAGTGGGTTGAGGAGGCATCCCTGTACGGGGATACTCTGCACCATGTACTCAGGTGTTTGACATGGGGACTGCGCCTTGCTCTGGTTTTCAGATTTGACAATGGCGTTTCTAAAGAAAATTTCACAATTTGCACAGGCTGCCTGACTCCATTGCTCCATCACCACCGAAATCATAGTCTGCCGCTTCACCATCCTCTTTTGGCCTACAAAAACCTCTCTTAACATACTCATCTCCTTTCCTCCTACTTCATTCTGCTTAGACAGTGAAAACGTAAAAGCAGAGAAAATCATTTGCGACCTTTTTTCCGCCCCGGCCGTGGACCATGCGAGAGCTGTGCGTGGGCTCCTCTGGGCGCTGGGCGAGACCCCTCGGGGCAGACCGCTGGATGGGGGCATTTACCAGCGGCACCGCTGGCTTGTGTGTTTCACTCGCAGCTCCGCCTGCTCTGTAATGGAGCTTTAGTGCTGCTTTAATCCATGCCACATGCGGGTGACCCGAGCAAACCCTGTGGGAAGACAGAAGCCCTGTTGTGTGTTTGTGGAGCAGTTGCTCGGAAGCTGATGTACAGCTGTGGCTGGGCTTGTTTGGAAGTGAAGAGTAACTTGATCTTTTAATCTTTTTTTTCTTTTTTTTTCGTCCTCCCGAGACTGATATTGTAAATAACAACTGTTTCTGAAGGCCAGTGAGATTGAAATGCATATTTTAAATTGAGGGATAGATTTCATGAAGGTTTTAGCTCTGTGCAAAGAATGTGCTTTATTTTTTTTTTATAAATTAATTTTAGCTAGTTTAATTTCTTTTAAAATAAAAGACATAAGAGAACAGAGGCCCCAATTTTCTTACTTGCATTGAGCAAACCAGGACTAACTCAAGTGAAATCAGTGACTTTCAGAGTAACTGAGGCGAGGTGCATGAACACGGATCGCTTGTGCATTGTAGGATCTGTGAACACACATACACGTCTGTGTTGTCCAGCTATCCAAAACCTGCCTCCACCAAAGTCAGAAAAATTGGCCTCTTTTAATAGATTATTAAATTTTCTTTTAGAAAAAAGCTGAATTGCCAGCTCTGTAATGGACTCAGCTGAGAATACACAGCAAAATTAATGCTTCTTATGCTTGAGGGTTGATTCGGATTAAAGGCACTACACATTGCAAATACCAATATGCAGGTATGCCACAGGGCTTCATCACTGCAAGACAGAAGATGGTACTGAATGGAAGTGAGTTTCACTAGTTTCAGGGAAGTTGTTTAAACTCTGAAAGCACAAAAAAGTGCTTTTTTAATTACTGACTAAGAAGATCAGGTGAGCAGTTGTTGAAAAATCTCTCACAGCAGGAGAGATCCTTCCCTGCTTTAGGTATCCCCACTGCTGTCAGTAGATTTTTCCACCTCGGTAACCCATTTCAGAGAGCTGGGAGACTTAATCTCATCCCTGGAACAATATTGTTCCTCTGCAACTTTAATGCACTTTTAAGATATGTTCCATTCTTTTTTGCTGAACACTAGTTCATGCCAATTTGCATTATGTGTGAATAATGACAGCCAGGATGTGCATTCATAGTAAGTGAACCTCAAAGGATGCAGTGATTTGGGGCTCTGGTCTGCACCATTAAAACACAGAAGATTTTCTTCCTGTCTTTGCAGACTGTCAACCTTTCTGTGTGTACCACACCCTTTTACAAGTCAAAAATAGATTTTGGAAAATAGATTTTTGTTTTCTTTGGTTTGGTTTGCTAAAGTAGTGCTGACATGCAGGAAGGAAATGCTCTTTCTCATCTAGCAATGAGAGGAGATGTGAAAAAAGTCTGAGGTTGCTGTCGTCGGTCTTCAGTACTAAGTTTTTTGGAATTACGTAGAAATCCATTGCAGTCACTCCAAAAATGTCTAGTGGCATTCAGAAACATCTCCGGAGGCTGCCTCCTAGGATGTACTTTAAGCGTCCTCTTCTTCTCCTGTGGGAGTCTCTCACTACAATTCAATAAATTACCATGCTTTCTGTTGTATTGTCTCTCTCCAGGGAAATACCAAAGTTTTAGGACATTGAGGTTTTCTCTTAGGCATATAGGTGTGTTTTTCTTCGTTGCAGTTTACAAAAAGAATACCAATGGGAAAATTAAAGAATGAAAAAGCAGATAGACAAGAGGGCATTATTGGCCCCTTCAGAGGTGACCCAAATCTGTTAAAAATTCTCAGTTGTGGTATTGTGTGTGGTGATTCCTTTGTAAATGTGTAAGACCCAAAAGTCTGTATTTCATGATTCTGATGCTATACCCACAGTAAGGACTGTAAGCACGATGTGCATGTTATTGCCACTGTGGCAAAATATCGAGCTGGAGGCATGTGTCCTAAGGGTAGGCTGAAAATGGAGACTAGCAGACCTAAATTTTGTTTTCAGCTCTGCTGTTGATTTTTTTTAATGAAATGAGAGAAAACATTTAGACGGGAGTGTAAATACTTTCCATATATAGTGTGGTTATTAAAAGTAGCCTTAAGAACAAAAAGCCTTACAGTGTTAGAAAAAGTGTTGTAGGTCTTATAGGGAGTTATGTTGATAAAAATACTGTACGTGAGATTATTACATAACATATACCTGAAAATAAGTGTGCTTAAGTAAGTGAATCCCATCTTTTGCTATATTAAAGAGGCTGAGGGAGATCAGGTATTTGCAAAAGGCTCATGAGAAGAAAGAGACCCCAGAGACAGAACGCCACATGGAAACTTGCTGGAACCTCTTGCAGCATGGAGCAGCCTTGGACTCCTGAGAGCACAACAAAGACCTTCAGACGGTGACAGAGAGCATCTGCCCTGGCTCATCTCACCCGTTGGGGGAGACTCTTTCCAAAAAATGGTCACTTGCTCGCCTGGAGGGAGGGAATTGGGTGTCCCAATCTGCCCTCCAGAGAGAAGAAACTATTCATGGATTAGTTCACTGGGCAGCTGATCGGTTGGGTCAGATGAAACGCCCGTCACTTGCCCCAGGTCTTGGACGACAGCTTTGCTTTAGCTTTCAACACAAGGGCATCCTTCTGCCTTTCAGGAGCGGATGCAATGGATATCGGTACAGTTTTCGTTGCTCTTCTACACATTCCTACCTTTCTTCTCACTCTCTTGAGCAGTGCAGAAAATCGGTAAGGAAGGTCAGATAATCCCTTGCTCCTTACTGGATGAAATGGATGAAAAGAAGTAATTTTAAGCAATATGGCAGCTGGCCTGTCCATCTTCCTTGCTGACAATAGCAACATACATTTCTGTGCTCTTAGTAGAAAGCCTGTGTGAAATTGGAAAGTAGCAGTTAGTCAAGGGAGAGAGTGCCTGCAAGCTCAGAGTCGTTAGACTACGTCAGGACTGGTGGATGCTAAGAGCTTGGGTTTTAGAGCCAAAAGAAGATCAGCTGGTAGTAAAAACAATGTAATAGAAGTTATTGGCCAGTCCAAGCCTGGAGTTTTCACCAGGTGTTGTGACAGTGAATCTGAGTCTTTAGTCATCAGAATTAAGTCAGTTGTCAGCACAACCCCACATAAGGCCATGGACAGGAGGAAGGATGCACTTCCTCCCAGTGTCCTGCGATCCCTCGGGGCAGCTCCTCTGATCTCTCCCTTTTACATGGGCTTTGCTTTCCCCTACTCGTTTGCATTGTCTGCTCCCAGGGAGCTGCAGTCGGGTTTGCTATCTGTGCAGAGAACATCCTGCTAAGCTGCCTGGAGCGTCCCTGCTGTGGCCAGCGAGGTGACCTGGCAGACGCTGGCAGCATTGAGCTGTTGGGCTGCTCTGGATTTCAGGGAGAACAAGCAGTTTTGTGCGTGAGTTCAGGTTTCATCCCAAATTTCCACACAGATCAGAAGAGAGTGTCCATTCTGTTTTCAGTCTTCCCAGAAGCTCCCTCACACTGTGATCGTCCAGTCCCTCTGCAAAGGCTGTGCTGTTTTTCACTGTCCTCTCAGCTGTTTGCTCGCCTGCTAGCAAAATAAAGCAGCAGATACACTATTGAATGTGAAATTTCGTCCTGTGCAGTTTCCAAACTCTGGATTGCTTATGTCTCTCATCCGTTAAAGAGAGGCAACACATTCAGACATTCAGATGACCACTGCGTTTCCCTCTGAAAATAGTGAATGCTTTTGATTTCCCTTTAGAAAAACACCATGCACAATTCGCAATACTTCTTTTTATTTTTAATGAATGACTGAACCAAGGCCAACGTTCCTGTAGTTTTAGCTGAGCAGCAGCAGAAGTTGTAACAGAGATGCTTCTAATGCCAGTTGCGCTATATGTTATAAGTCTACTTACAAAGTTTGCCTTTTTTCTGGCACAGTCTTTGACACATACACTCCAGTCAATCACAGTAAAGTGCCTAATAACAGATGTGGCAATTAAGCTGAAGAATTCTGTCTCTCTCTTTTAATTTTTATTACACAGAATAACAAAGTACCTCATTAAACCCACCATCACAGAGATTTTTTTTTACTTTGGCATACAAATGTCAGCAAAAATTAGATCTCTGAATAGGGTGCCTTGTTACTAAAGGTGCTTTGTCAGACAATGCTATGAATAGACCATTTTTGTAATGACGGATATGTGCTTGTGCTACTGCTGTCCTTTTACAACCCATACTGCAAAGAGGTACAGGTTTAAAGAAAGCAACATATGTCCTGAAGGATAACATTTTGAGGGATTTAGGCCTTGTGGTCAAGTTAATAAAAATGTGGTCTTGATTCTTCTGGGTTCAAATTACACTGCCTTCAGCTGGAATTAGCAGCAGACATTTAAGAAGGTTTCAGAAAACCAATAACCAAAGTAAATGAACATATTTTAATATGAGAAATTATCTTGAAAAAAGATATTAATTGCAACCAAAAAAATCTCCTTTTGATTGTTAGAGCTTCTAAGGCATTTGCCTTCATTAGTTTCTTTTAATGATGTACCGGGCACTCTTTGTAAAGGAGAATCTGATTCATCATTAAAAGAAATTAATTTAAGAATTTAATGATTTTAGTTGTCTTAGAAATTATGGTAAGAGAAAACTGAAACTGATATAAATCAGTACTGGAAACTTTGATGTGAAATTACTCTTTTAGTATCAAGGTGTTTTTATGCATAAAATACAGAGTTGTTTACTCTGCCATTGTTGGAAAGAACATTTTTTTTAACTGCCTGTCAGGAGTGTTGGGAGCAGTTTTATTTCTTAGAGGTATTATTTATTCACCAAAGCACAGCGTCTTGTCTTACAGCTTCAGCTATTTATCTAGGAGTATACTGCATCTGTCTGTGTCTGTGTACATTTACCTGCATGTACATATATGCACCAGCATGCATGTGTCTGTGCGTGCATAGACACACGCACAAACTCATGAAAGAGTGAAAGTGTGCAGATACCACTGGCAGTTGGCAAGCTGAATTTCTCCCTAGGATTATTTTTTTTTCTCTGCTGACAGATAGGGAAGCTAAGTACTAAAAAAACCTGCAAAAATGATTTTAAGTTTGTAATATTTTTAAAAAAGAATGTAATGTTGAGTTTGTCTTAAATGTTCAGCTATTCCTTAACCTGTTGTTCATATTATGTCCATAGGTATTACAGGCCACAGATGGGATAATGAGACCAAATTGTCACCCTGTAATGTCAAGGAGCAGTGCAAATCAAACAAACTAGGAAGTAAAGGTCAGGGAGAAAGCTCACGGATATAAGCATTGTTTCCATAACTGCATATACTTACAAGCATTATGAAAGGTATAGTTAGAATAAAACATAAGTCTTGCCCCAGTTCTCCTGGGGCCGTAGCAATGATATACAGCTGCCACCAGTATAAATGGACACAGTATGATCACTTGATGGCATCTTGTTAGGGCCTTCAGCAGTAGTAAATTAACTGTGGTAGAGAGAGGCAGGGAGACAGGTGTGAAATGAAATGAGTAGGTGGGAAAATGGGTCTGGTCTTGCACATAGAATCATAGAATCATTTCGGTTGGAAAAGACCTTCAAGATCATCGAGTCCAACCATTAACCATGCCCCCTAAACCATGCCCTGGAGTACCCTGTCCACTTGCTTTTTGAATATCTCCAGGGATGGTGACTCAACCACTTCCCTGGGCAGCCCGTTCCAATGTTTGACAACCCTCTCAGTAAAAAAATTTTTCCTAATATCTAACCTAAATCTCCCTTGCCTCAACTTGAGGCCATTTCCTCTTGTCCTATCTCCAGACACCTGACAGAAGAGACCAACACCCACTTCACTACAACCCCCTTTCAGGTAGTTGTAGAGAGCGATAAGGTCTCCCCTCAGCCTCCTCTTTTCTAGACTGAACAACCCCAGATCCCTCAGCCGCTCCTCATAAGACTTGTGCTCAAGTTGTTGGTCTATAGAGCTCCTTCCATTTATTCCAGCTAGTAGCAGCTCCAAAAGATGCACTGAAAGTATCTCCCAATGTTGTTGAGCCAGTTTACTGTGAAAATCACAGTCTTACATGTTGCTCACTCTACAGGATGGCCTGATCAGGTTATATTGTAGTGTCACTGAAAGCTGTTTGGGGCAGAATTCCCTTTGACTTTAATGGAAATAGGATTTGCCCCTTTAATTGTGGTTCTGTTAAAAAATTAAAATTAACCAGTCTCTTTTGGTTTTGCATTATGGTCTTCCATTTTCCCCTTTGAGGAAGGAATGCAGGAGTACTACATCCATTCTAGCCTTTGCAAACGCCAAAAGGTGGAAGAAGTGAATGAATGAAGTGTCAAAGGAAACACTTCTGGGTTCCCAATTGTTCTACCAGAATGTTTTGGATTTACTTTGTGGGGGGAGGGTGGGGAGTGTGGGAGGCTTGTGTGATGAATCATAGATGCTTTGAACTTGACTGCTGGAGGTGAAAAAGAAAAGCTGGTAAGTAATGCATTGAAATGTTCAGAAGCTGTTAAAATGAGGTGGCATCAGAGTTAATTAACTTTTTTTTAAAAAAGCAGATAATTTGAAAATTGAAGTCTATAACAGAGTACTGTGAATGAGGATTTACAAGAGCGAAATGCTTAGTCTAAATCATGAAAACAGGAGCTAACTGGAGTGACAACTTTATTTTCTGTAGAGCATTATATGCAAAATGGCATTTCCTGGGATGATTTACAAAGGTAAGTGTACTGAAGCAGTATTACCAATAAATTTGTTCACAAATTGTAACAACTGGTTAGCATCTAGAAGATATAAACAAATGAGGGTGTTCATATGTCTGATTTTCATAATGAAAGGGTCCAGTGAAAGGCTGTGACAAGTGTGGGGAGCTGCAGACTGAAGAATTTTGCCAGCGATAACAGAGGCTGTGTCTGGGAAAGGGAAGAATCTAATGTATGATGGAAATGTATGTGGAAAAAGAGAACATGCATGTAATGGGGAAAGGAAAGAAACAGAGGCAGTCTTTGAAGAGGGCTGAAACAAGAAAGCAGAAGACTTTTAAAGGAAGTGGGGCATATCTGAAATGGATCCTAAATTGCAGAGGAAGCTAAAGGAATAGTCCGAGTCCTGTGATTGTATTCCTTTATACCCCGGCAAAAAAATGGAAGTGACACAGTGTCTGGAAGGCTGGTACTTGAGATGATACGAAAAGAGGGGTCACAAAAGCTACAGTCGAGAGAGGGTAAAACCATGAATGAGAATTTCCGCAGCAGTGGAATCAGGGCATTGGTGTATTTAGGCAACCACAGGATTGTCCCAGACAACTTGTCAGTAACCACAAAGTTTTCACAGTTGCATCCATGAATACAATATCCTTTCTTATGATTCCCGTTAGAAAAAAATGAAATATCAGATGTCTGGTGATGCCGTCTGCTTAAGTGACTATGTTAAAAATTCGATACAGATTTCTTACCACGTTATTCTGTAATAAACAGAGCTTTCATACATGTCACTAACATCTAACTTGAGAAGAAACTTTTCCTTAAACACATTCATCCAGCCATTTTTACTCTTAGCCTTGTAGCTTTCACCTGTACTATTAAAACAGCCCTAGCATGAATATACAGGCTGATGGTTCAGTAAGGAACACATTATTTGACTGAAAAAAGGAAAGGGGAAGAGGAGGGAAAGGAAGTCTGTCTGTGTGGATATGACTTTTGTATCGAGCCCTATACTGTGCAGCCTCTCTTAAAATATATGTTATTTGCTTTCACTACTGTTAACTGTCAACATCCACCCAGGGTAAGATGCCCAGGGCTGATAGGTGCCATCTGTGTACAGACTGAAAGCTGCTGGTCCCTGCGTCAGTAGCCTCGTCCCAGCCAGGTGACATCACCAGCCACCCCCTGGCTTCCGCGTGTCTCTGCATCCCACCACTGTTTTCTTCCAAAACTTGACCTGTGGCTTCCCTGGGGGCAGCTGGCCAGCCCTGGGGTAATCTGCAGCTGTGATGAGGGGCTGGAAGGGGAGGAGGAAGACCTTGAAGGTCTGGCTGGAGGGTGCAGGCAACAAACAGCTGCAAAAGCTTGCCCAGAAACAGGCAGTAAGCTGGGAAACGGCAATCTCTGAAGATCTCCATGCACTTAAGAGAAAGAGGTGGTGGTTGAGGGTGGCTTTTCTAAAACCAGGCTTCTGCGTGCCCTTCCCTATGTGTGGAAGGGGGAGCTACTCTTGGTCCCGAATTGTCCCCTGGTGACAAGCTGCACCTTGCCATTACCCAAAAATAGGACCCTGAGACAATGCTACCATCAACAGTACAGACACACCCTGTGAAGATTTTCGGTGGTCTGTGTTTACAAAATCGGTTTATTATAAATTCTTTTTAGAAACAATTTCCTTTTCTCTGTCATTCCTCATCTCACATACAGCTTCTCTGTCCATCGCTTACTCTTGTTTCATTATTTGGCTTGGGATGAAAGAGCATTAAGCATCTTGAGGAATTTTCCAGTTTTTTTTTTTGGTACGAGAGCCTGAAGTTAAAGCAATAGATTATTGCCCACTAGTACCCAGACCAGAAATAGATAACAAGTATACTCACCTGGCATAGTTTTATATGGTTCACTTGAAGTGTCTTGTGTAAAAGAAGTATATCGGGGTTTATGTTCTAGTTGCTATTTCATCTTCTGAAAGTGTGCCTTTCAGATACTTTGGTTTGGATTCTAGACAATTTTAACTGTCTTTACTTGGTAACTCTTCATCTGGGTGGAAAATAACCTGACAGCACATTTAGCCAAACGATTTTTGTTAACAGTTCATCTTGTCGACTTCCTGTGTGAATAATCTTTAAACATACAGTACCATGTGCTGTAGGTAACCTTAGTGATCACAGGTTTACATGTTCAAGATGTGTAATTGTTATCTGCCTGAAAAAGAAAATAATCTTTTAATGTGAACAGTGTTCTGATTTAGTGGACAATGACAGCTACAGTGAAATGACCCCATCCTTGTGATGTTAGGCAGGCTGCCTCTGAAGAAAAATAATGAGACCATCTGCAAAGGATCTGGCATGCTGGTATTTATCTTTACCATCCCTCCTTGCCTTGTGCAAACTTGACTTCCACTGAACTTTCTTTTCTTCTCCTTTTTATACTGATTTGAGGGGGAAGAGGACTGATAAGTCTTATGAGGAGCGGCTGAGGGATCTGGGGTTGTTCAGTCTAGAAAAGAGGAGGCTGAGGGGAGACCTTATCGCTCTCTACAACTACCTGAAAGGGGGTTGTAGTGAGGTGGGTGTTGGTCTCTTCTGTCAGGTGTCTGGAGATAGGACAAGAGGAAATAGCCTCAAGTTGAGGCAAGGGAGATTTAGGTTAGATACTAGGAAAAATTTTTTTACTGAGAGGGTTGTCAAACATTGGAATGGGCTGCCCAGGGAAGTGGTTGAGTCACCATCCCTGGAGATATTCAAAAAGCGAGTGGACAGGGTACTCCAGGGCATGGTTTAGGGGGCATGGTTAATGGTTGGACTTGATGATCTTGAAGGTCTTTTCCAACCAAAATGATTCTATGATTCTATGATTCTATAAATGGATATATCATCCCTGCCAGCTTAGTGGCTATGGAAACTCTCACTGTACGGTGAGAGTGTTGCATGGCAGTAAGTGAAGTTGGTGGACCAAAAAGAGTCTTACTTTTTCAAGAGGCCAGAAGATCCTAGGGAAACTCTCATCTGATCTTTTACAGTAAGAACAAATATTCTAAAAGATACTGCTGAGTGACTTGCCTGGAAATACGAAGTCCTCAAGGACCCAGTTTATGCTGGTGATGGAATAGCGCTGTGCTTTTGGGTCTGTACTGCAGCGTGATGCTGGGGCATGCAGTGCTATGGAGGGGCCAGCCATCTGGCACTGTGCCATGGCACTGGGTGGCATTGCTAGTATAAGGCTAGAAGTTTGCTGAGAGTTAAAGACTTCTGTTTCGTCTAATGTTCGTAATAAACTTACTTCATTCTGGAAATGGAACTATCCTTATAATTGCAGTCCAAGAGATTGTTTGACCCTTATAAAACAATGTGCAGTGTGACAGCTCGCAATCTATCCAGGCTTCCACCTGAAAGTTTTTGTGTTTAAGTAGAAGGTGCCTACTCCAAAATACAGTTTAACAGGTGCTGTCTGTTATTTAAGATCAGATCATGTATTACTGCATTTATATTTAGAAGGAATGGTACAGATATGCAGCCTGTGAAATGATAACATTATGTAAAGGATCGTGATGCCATAGATTTCAAAACAGGTATTTCCATGACTTATGGGCAAATAAAGCTTGGTTTCCTCCAGACTTGTGGGTTATCAGTGGATTCTCTGGAAATTGACAATTCAAGACTTCCTCACTTCTGTTAACTCCAGTTTAAATGACCAATGGATTTAGAAGTTATTGGGCATGAGGCCAGAACACACACACAAACACTGTGATTACATAAACCTCATTTTCCTAGAAATCTCTGATAGTTAAAGAGAGAGAGAAAAATAAAAATGATCTAATCTATTAACTGAGGAAAAATGGCAATTCATTCACTTTTTCTTAATAACATGGCACTTGAAAAAAAACAGTGCTATGTCTGTCCCCAGAAAGGAGACTTGTTCCAGCACACTCAGCCTCTGATTTGGTTATTCTTCAGGTACCAGTCTAAATTAATTATTTTTCCATTTCATGCACTTTGTCTTAAACACCTTTGGACTCTTCAAATGTATCAGTTTGTTTCACTTTGAATCTTAGATACTAATTCAAATTTGAGATTTTGTCTGTGGTGTAACTGTTTTTGAGTGATGTAGGGGTACTCACTTTTTCATGCAATATCTGATAGTGTATGAGGAGGGATGCAGCTGACTTGGCTTGTAGCCCTAAACTTGTCTTAATTGGCATAAATGGCTGGGCTGCCAACCCCAGAGGGACCTTGGGAGTGAAAAAGCTTGCAGAAGAATAAACTTGTAAAGAGGACAACTGGAGGGGCTGTTACTTTTGTGTACTAGGGTATGAAATAAAGAAATTAATACTGCAGTTTGAGGGAGGGCTTAGTGATTGAGTTAGTACGGTTTATGGCTAGTCATATATTTTGCAAATTCATCCGGTGGAGTCAGGCTGTCTGTGAGTGCATGGCTAAGGCAATACCTCTCAGTTAGCACATATTCAAATGAGAAGTGAGGTTTAAAAGTAAAGAAGCACGAGCTAAGAGGGTCAGATTTGATTAAACTGCATCAAGAAGGGCTCTTGTTATATCTGATCATGGGGGGTGTGAAAAGGTCATTCAGTTTAGGGCACTATTGCATTATCATTTAGCAAACTGTCATATTAGCTGTCCAGATCCCACACATTTTGTGTCAAGCAGAGTCTCAGCCTTGCCAGATGGGTTGCATGTTGGTCCCTTCTGAGCTTTGCTAACTGGCGATGATGCCTTTGGAGTGACATATTTTGAGGATTAGAGAAAAGACCAGTCATTTTATTTACATTTGCTGTGATTGTACTTCTTCAGCCAGTCTAGGGTCTGTGTGATAATGCTCCTATTCAGGTTAATTTGTATTTGGTTTATGAGTGAAGTTTCATGTGACACAGCATCAAACTGATTTACTGATTTCCGAAGGAAAAACGCCTTCTGCTCTTCACCAATTAATTCTCTAATGTAATCAATAAAAGCAATCAGTTTTTTTCACAGAAGTTAACATGGGACTAGTCATTTTTGACAAGATTAGGTCAGGTTCAAATTTTGCTTTGCCTGACATTGGTAGTGTAAGAGATTATTTTATAAACAAATTGTGCCCCTGGCAGAGGAGCTGAACCTCAGGAGTGAGGAGAGTATAATGTTACAAAAAATGCTACATAGGAAGTGAAGGACCAAACAATTCTCCATTGGCAAATCTTTAGAAAAAGTCTTTATCTTGTCTGAAGCTGTGATTTCCAGTTGCAGGTAGCAGTCACCAAGTCTCTTATGGGGTGCTGGCTTTGTCATGCTCTGGAGAATGTGAAGGCAGAGGCACCAGCAAGGGACTCTATAGTAATGACTGTGTGTTTTACTGTTCGGGCTGAAAGTTTAACTATGATGGACAGAATGAAGATTTTTTTAAAATGGCATTTGCTGTACATGCAGGTTAATGCAATGTAAGTGTAATTACAAACAGCCCATGGGATTACAGCCCAGAGAACAGTTCAACATACCTGTGCTGTATCACTGCAGAAAGGCAGAAGTGAGTGTTGTAAAACCTTAGAGATACCATAACGGAGTACGAAAAGCTCCTACTATTCTAAAGTTTGTCTTCTAACTAAATGGCATGTTCCTGCTTCATTTTTTATGTTGCAGTAGTAAAAACGCTTTTGCAACAGTAATGAGAAGGCTACATCAGCAGTTCTCTTGGTCTTGGGTCCATTATGTCATGTTAGCAACTGTATCATACTATTCTCTGTTGCTCATGCAGTTCTAATCTTGCTTAATTCATCGGCAGCACTTGATTTTGCTGACCAAAAAATGCTTGTTCACAGCCTTGAGCAACCTTCACTTCTTTTATGTTTGGAATTGTGTTACCTTCCCCTGCTCCCCCCGTTCCATTCTTATTTATTTATCTCTTGTTATGACAAATCTGAGGGGGAGCTGTGTGCCCTGAGTTTTGCTTGGGGCTCTGCTCTGGGTGGGTGGAGAGATTAATCTGTAATCATGTTTCAACTTTCACTACGGAGAGGAGAAGCATTTGTTTGCCTTTTTTAGTTACCTATTCTTTCTCTGAATTTGAGTGCGAACTCTATAGGAAAAAAAAACAAACTGAAGCAAAACGTGTGCAAAACTGTCAACACAGTTGGTAGTGGCAAAGAAAGTGCCTACAAATCTCAGATGATGGGTAGTAATGGTTAACTGTCTGTATTTATATGGTGCACATACAGGCTTTTTCATCTGCTTACTAGTGAGATGAATGTAGTTTGTGTAGTTGCTCACATTAAAATGTATTTTAGGGGAGTACCTGTAATTTATGGGAGTATATTTTTGGGATACCTGTACACCTGTTACACCATTTTAAAATGAGCTTGTTAGTGATGGTAATATACCTTGGGATGATCAGTTTAATTTTTTAATATGACTATTATTGATGACTATTAATATCTTCCTTTGATATAATAAATGTATAATGAGCTAAATTTCCCTAATTAGATTACAGAAACTTAGGGGAGTAGTCTATGGTAGCTTCATGCAGCTGCATTGCTTTCCTGTTAACATTTTTAAACCATGGGCTTGTATTAAAGTCCAGGGAAACAGAGAAGTCTCTGAGCTAAACAGACCTCGTTTTGCACAGCACCTGCCTTAAAGATCCTGCCCAAATGACAGTAAAGATGCAGCTTTGTCAACTAAAGTTTTTGCCTTTAATAGTATAAAAAATGCTAAGGAGCAATAAGATTTTAGTGTTCTGTTGAAACATACATATTCTGTTGTGTACTTCAGCGGAAGAAAGACCTGGCAGTAAAGTGCCATGCACAAGGTTAATTTTGTTGTGTGGCGTCAGGTTGTGAAGTCAGAGACTTCAGCTGCACTGAGAGAGTCATACATGCTGGTTAACAATACAAATGATTGGAAAATGTATTTTGCTAACTCCGATATTAAGCTTGAAAAATGTCTTCTTCCCCGCCCCCCTCCATATGCAAACATGTGGCTGGGTATTGGAGAGCATTTTGGGAACAACAATTTGCCTCTTTGAAGATCTTTTTCATGGAGGTCAGTGGTGCTACTCACAGTAGAAAGCTCAATGCCTGGTAG
This sequence comes from Harpia harpyja, assembly GCF_026419915.1. NCBI lineage: Eukaryota > Metazoa > Chordata > Aves > Accipitriformes > Accipitridae > Harpia > Harpia harpyja. The sequence continues at coordinate 64,407,247 of NC_068969.1, forward strand.
CAAAATTCCTGTTTATAACTCAGGAATGTAAATTATACAATGTGCTGTAGGAGGTCAGAGGAGCTTTCTGTTTTAGCATGAGTTATTTACTCTCTCATACATCTACTAATTGCTAATTTGCATAGAGAAGGTGTTCTCCAACATGAGCATTTTCAGTACTGAAAGCACAGGTACTCTGTATATGTAGATAGTTAAGATACTGATGTATTATTGGGTGAGATAATTTAAGTAATATATAATATGAAAAGTGAATGTCTGAACAGGGTATCTCAGTGCAAACTGTAGACAGCAAGAGTTAAATGAGTCATCTACATTTTTTATTGCTAATATAAACACTTTAGCAATGCTAATCAGTTGTACTGATTTTCTGTTTTGATTTTCCTTAATAATTAAGCAAAAGATCTGGAATGCAATCAAGTTTTACACTAGGGGGTTCATGCAAATGATTTTTTTTTTTTTTAATTTTAAATTTTGTTAAATGTATCCAAAAGGAAAGTTACTGAAGTGGAGCATAAAAAAAAAAAGGAAATAAAGTTTACAGTCTGCATAATCACAGTGACTATTTTCGATGAGGAAAATCACAACTTTGTTGAAATTATTAGCTGAAAATACAGCTGCTTTTACTGCTTTTTAAACAACTGCACATTGACTACTTTGCTATGCAGCGTGCATGCAGAGAAACAGTTACAGACCATGAAATATCTTTCAGCAGCCCTGATTTTTCAAGAGGGATTTAGCAAAATGGGATCATCTCTGTATCCTCAGATAGCTTAAATATAATAGTTTTCTTTGTGAGCTTTTTTATGTTGACTTCTGAAGAAGGTATTGTAAAGTAAGACTATTTCATTTCTTTCTTTTTTTTTTTTTTATGGCACAAAGTGGACTTTTTTCTCTTAAAATAAAGTTATTGGTGTGGTTTGCTTTATTTTGTTCCATAACATTTAAAATAAGAAATTTCTGTTTCTGAATAATTTACTTTGTTAAAAGTAAAGTAAGACTATTTAATTTCTTTTTTTTTTTTTTTATGGCACAAAGTGGACTTTTTTCTCTTAAAATAAAGTTATTGGTGTGGTTTGCTTTATTTTGTTGCATAACATTTAAAATAAGAAATTTCTGTTTCTGAATAATTTACTTTGTTAAAAGTATTTGTATTATTTAAAAACAAACATATTTATCAGGAATTATTTTCTTATTATACTACAGATTAGACTCAATGATATCTTTTTTTTTTTGTGGTGATCTCTGTAGCCATATAGTGTTAAAATTTGTGTGAAAATGAGGATGTAAGGTCAAATGTTGACTGAAAGGGAAATATAGTAGCTTAAATCATTACAAGTTACCTATTACCAGCATTCATTCTTGCATTTGTGGATTAATGGCAGGTTGGATTAAGTGTTTCGGTATGAAAATTAAGATCATTTGCTTGAAAACAAAGATAGACTAGTCAAAGTGTTAGGATAATCTTTTAGATTTTTATGTTATTACAATAACTTTTTCTAAGAGCAGAATGTTTATTCTATTTGGGAATCATACAGCTGGCAGAGGAGGGGGTATTTTTGCAAACTATATTGGGAATTCAACTTTAAAGAGCACTAACATTGCAGGATAACATATGAGGCTGTCTGTTAACAATGTAAAGCATAGTCATTTAAACCCTTCCCCTGATTAATTAATTTGTTTTGCATGAGAATTATAGGTTAGTTAGTAAAAGCACCATGCCATTTTTTGCAAGTCCTGAGCTTGCATTGCGCCTTCCAATAGTGTTGTTTGAACAACACTTCCAATAGTGTTGTTCTTCATCTTGAAGAACTGATAAGGAGTATTCATGCATATATATAATTTCACTTTTATATTTGCATTAAAAAATAAACACCACCACCCCCTGAGTCCTGCAGAACATCTTTATATTGCTTTTTGTTCCTCTGACTTGCATCTCTCCATGTGATGCTGTTGCCTGGGCCCTGTAGGAAGGCAGTTTATGGAGGTGCCCAGGTCGAGGCAGTGCCTGGGTGTTAGGGCGCAGCCTTTCCCAAGCAGACCCTGGGCATCACCCCCCTTGCTGGCCTGGGCCCTGGATCCTCAGGCATCCTTTGGGAGGCCACGTAATGAAGTCAGTGTGTAATTTGGGGGAAGAGTGTTTTACGAAAGGTGCTGCTTGAGGTGGGGCAGCATCTGGGGTTTTTAAAAGAGGTCAGCGTAGGCTGCAGGAATTGGGGGTGCTCTTGGTAATGAATGGGGTAGCACAAACCCTTCCTGTGAGTAGAAGTAATGTGCAGGATTTCTGATGGTGTGTCATTAGCCGAACCTTTCTACTCTTGCAGTCTTGAGCAAACGCCAGCCTTTCTTTTAAATTGCAGCTCTGTCGTTTGCTGGGGACAAACCATCACTAAAGAGACTGAGCCTGGCTGCCTGCAATTTGATGGAACAGTGGGACCTCTAAAATGTAGTTTGTTCAGCGACTGATGCCCTGCCACTCATGTGAAACTACTCCATTTGGGTTCTTCTTCCGAAATGGGTGTGATATTGCTGCTGCTAGGCAAGCAGTGTGTGTTTCTTGAAGTACCTGTTGCTTTATATTATATATATTGATTGTATATGGGTCAATAGTTTTAGCTCCTTTATCCTTTCTGTAATACTGTTAATGTATTATAAATATTTTTTCTCACAGCCGCCTTTTTGGAAAGATGGTTCTGCATTTGAACTCATTTTTTGGCTTCCCTGTCATACTCCTGTACCATTGGATGGGGACAACTTTATCTTTGAATCTGGAAGATCCCAATGTGTGTAGCCACTGGGAAAGGTAATATTTTCTTCTGGAAAATACATGACATGAATTCCAATTGTAATAATTTTGTTTTGTTTTACTTGGCACATTTAAAATTATTTAAAGATTTTAGTTGAGTCGTGAACTGGGAAAAAAATTTTGCATTACTGCATGGGCAAGGTAAGTTGGATAAGTAAAAGGCTATTTCACACTGGGCTGAAATGCAGTCATCTTTGCAGTAGGGGTTAGGATGCAAAAAACACTACTGTGGCACCAGCAATATTACACACCATCTGGGTACAAGCAGTGAATAAAAATAGCTTTTTTTCAATTTAAGTGAAAAGAAGCTTTTACATAAGCAAAATACAATTAACCATATTGGAGTTTGGCCAAACTTTATTATGCTGATTCTTTCCTATTCAACATTCACAGAAACTGAAAAAAGATTTGTTGTTAATTTTTTCTATGAGGTTCAGAAATTTATAGATACAGAAAGAAATTCATCAATTTAGTTGGTTCGTTTGTTCACCCAGTTTCACATTAATTACAAGGAGAATGCCACAATGGGTAGGAGAGGTTGAGCCACAAGCATTTGCTGTACTTCTTTTCTTGTGTAAAGGTTATAGGTGTGAAACCAAGCCTTATGGTATTATTATTATTATTATTATTATTATGCCCATGGGCGATCAGCTAGTCCCTGAGACAGTCTAACTGTTCACTTGAGGACATCAGTATTTCCTGCATTTAAGGTAAACTGCATTTTATGTTTAATCACTGGGACTGCTGCTAAGCCACTGTACACTTATTTGCAATTGTAATGGCTGAATCTTTAAAAGAAAATTGAAACTTGTATTCACTTTTTTATAAAGTCTCTCTCTCTAAAAAAAATCATCACCTAAGGACCTTCCCCAGGAATTTGTCTGAGCTTCATGTGAAGCATTTGGAGTCTCTGCCCCTACCATTGTGTACAATTTGGCTTATACAGCAATGTGTATATGAAGTAGTTACCATACTAAGTACCTGTTTACAGTATTCAGGCACGTGTTTATGATGTTACTGGATAATGCCCTATATTGTGTATGCTTTGTTTACTGTTTTTATAGATAAAAGTAGTTTTGAGGGAAGCTATAATGTAGCAAAAGAAAAATGGGAAAAAAACCCCAAATATAGCTATTTACATTGCATAAGGTATTTTAAAACAAACTAATCAAAGGCTGCAGAAAGAAAAATATATCTAGCAAGCATGCCCATTCTGTTGCATGAACTTTTTTCCTTCTTCTGCTGAGTCTCAGAAATGGGGAGCAACTCCAAGTAAACTTAACGAAACATTTCACACTGTTGCTCAGAGCCAGGCGACAAAGGTACATTAAGTGTGAATGAGTAAAACACTAGATACAAGCTCTTTACTGCTGCTGTCACTGGCAGTGCTATATGCTTTAATTAAATCTACCCAGCCAGTAATAAAATGGTCTTTACAAATGAACCGTGATCACAGCAAGAAGGAGTAGAGCATGCCCTGCCTCAAACAAAGAGCACAGAGCCTCAGGCAAGCATCGGCACCCCACCAACATTTTGTTGGACTAGGTCAGACAGCTGGATGGATTAAGGTTGCTTGCCTTCATATGGACATAGGAAAAACAGGGAGTAAGTTCTGGGCAGTTAGAATAAGTGGGTCTGGATGTGTTTTCCCTCAGTGTAGGAAGAGGAGATTGTGGCTGTTACCCTGCAATAGGTGCTGAGAGGTCAAAGGGGGTGTGAGTGAAAGTGAGTGAAAGCTGGACGGGCTACATACTTAAGTGTTTTGGCTGGTCCTGGGAATTAGTCCTACTGCAGGAACTTGCCATGCATTCCCGTATTTTCTAACCCCCTTGCGCAATCAAGGACTGACTGACTGCCAGCACAAACAGCCTGCTGAAGAGTTTTCTAGGATGGTTCAATATCTTTCCCTTCTGCAACAGGGCTCTGTTCCTCTTGCCCCACTGACAGCTCTGGAGGCTCTGGACTTCATAGCGTAGATTTATTTCTAGGATACTGCACTTATAATTTGGCAGAAAATAATTATAGGACTTCAGCACAGTATTTCTGGAAAAAAAAAAGGTTCTCTGTTAAAAATTAGCCAGTAAACAAAACAGGTTATGGACTTTAATATTTTATAGTTTTTTATGGCTGAATAGACTCTTTGATGGCACAACTGTTATATCATTTTTCAGTAATTATTACATAGGTGTATTTCTGTGCTAACAGCCACTTAGTATCGAAATACATTGCAGACCTTTCCACTACCAAAAAAGATGTTTTCCTGTGGATACAGCTACAGTTTTTAACAGAAATTTCTCAGAAAATCCAGTGAGATTTTTCTGTTTTGTATGTTAACAGAAGAAACCTTGTTTTCTGGCTCTTAACTAGTTTTCCAGCTATCTAGTGATGTTAGTAAAAGTTATGGCCACAGGAGAACACGTACTACACACTACTTCAATTTGCTGCTCATTTGAGACACAGGTTTTTTGGCTTTTTTTAAATTTAGGCTTACATTACTTTTCTTTATATGTCTAGTAGTACTATTTCATCAAATGTATTACACAGTAGGACTTGATGGCTCTCTGCAGATATATTTTTCTTTGCTTGGTGGAAGAAAAACCTTTCAATCGATATCTTCTGTTTTATAAAGTTAGCTGATTCATGTTTTACTTAAACTTGAACTTTCTGTGAGTTTTTGTTGCACATGAATATTTTGTTATATTTATTCCTTTCTATGCCAGGACTCTGTAAAAGACTTACTTAAATCAGACTGTACTATAAAGGACTTGCTCAATAATCTGTCTGCTTACTCTCTCTCTCTCACAGTTACTCAGTTACAGTGCAAGAGTCATATCCGCATCCTTTTGATCAAATTTACTACACCAGTTGTACTGACATCCTAAACTGGTTTAAGTGCACACGACACAGGTGATGTATAATTGTTAATATTGTCAGACTGCTGATATTGTAGATTTGTGAAGATTTTGTGTCTGTCAAAATGAAGCATGATATGTAGGTTATTGTAGCTATAGTGATTTCTGTGTCTAACTGCTGTGGTCTGTGTCAACTGGAAAATGCTTGTCCAAGCAATGCCACATATGTTTTATTAGCAGGTCAGGGTGTATCATCCCATGAAGTGCTAACAGAAAATGAACAGGTTGGGAAAAAGCATGCAATGCACAAAGTTGTATTCCTCAGACTCTGTGAGGTGTATTTCTTCAGAAATGTCATGACAGACCCCTTGCTACTTGCAACCTTATGTTCTGGGGAAAGTGTATGCTACTTGAAAGGAAAAAAAAAGATTTGTTAAATGAAACTCCTTGTGCTTGCAGAAAGTAAGCAAGGGGTGAATGATTAAAAACTGGTGACGGCTGTAAGAAGTGTTTTCCTCAGAGGAATATGCCCATAAGTATGAACCCCAGGGAAAGTCTCCCTGGGGCACAGCAGCTGGAGGAGATGGATCAGTACAGATAGAACATAAAAAGCAGATTCTGAGTTCAAAGAGAGATTACACTTTGTTTACCTAGAATATCATTTATATATGAGCTGTTCTTTGCTGGGAGTCCAGACTGTCTCAGGTGTTGTGGGGATGTGTTTACTGCTTGGTGGAGTCTGTGGTCAGCTGCCAGGAGAGCCGGGGGGACAGTTTTACAGATGCGGTGGGGAGTAGAGAGGAGAGAGAGTGGTGGGAGAGCCCAGTTCTGATAAATACTACTTGCTTGTGTCAGAAGGAAGCTGTATTTTCTGCAGTTCTTGATGGGTTTATGTGCTGATTTCTCCGTTTGCTGCTCTCCACTGCCCTGCAGGGCTGTGTTTGGCAGAGCGGCAGGAGGTCTGAGCTCTCCCTTGAGCTTTCCTGCCTCTTGCCTTAACCAGAACTTCTCTTTTCATGACATCTCTCCCCCTAGAAAACTGACTTACCCTTGGGAGGGTGATCACTGATAGCTGTAATGACCCAGCAAACTGATTTGTATTGCCAGGATTTAGCCTCCATAGGGGATGCTAATGGCAAAGGCAGCGATGCTCTGGTTTGCATATTAGTTAAGTAGCCAAAATCCTTAACTTTTTTTCCTGCTGCCCAGCCACCCATGGGCATAAAGCTTGTTGGGGAACCACTTAGGACTCTTGAACTCAGCAACAGATAAATCAAGGTCTCTTTGAGCTTTTTTTCTCTCCTCTTACTGACACCTGATTTTTTAAAATGTGTAAGAATATATATTGTTTTGTTTCTGAACCATGAATTGTATATAACAACCATTCATTCTTTTCTTTAGGATCAGTTACCGTACTGCTTACAGACATGGTGAAAAAACGATGTACAGGCGTAAATCCCAGTGCTGCCCTGGATTTTATGAAAGCAGGGAGATGTGTGTCCGTAAGTTTAGCTTCTTTTTGCTTTGAAGTTCCATATGTTTGTCACAATGCTGGTTTAGACTCCCCTTCGATGGGCAACTTGTGGAAGCTGAGTTAAGGAGGCTCAGTTATTCATCAGTGGTGCACGTGCGGCTCTCGTTGAAGCCAATTGGTGTTGTGCATATGCAAATGACAGGCTAATTGGATCTCAGATGTCTAAGTAACCAACCTTGATGTGATGCTAACTAATGATCATATGGAAAATGCACAGCACAAGCGTCAGTGCATTTCCCACCACAGTAAATAAATTCAAGGTTCAAAACCAGAAGGGAAATAGAAGATTTTTCTCCTTAACATGGGCCCCAGTTGATCACCATGCTTAGCCTCTCTTGCAGCTACAGAGATCTGTAACAACTGTTTGAAGGCAGCCACACCGCCTTTTCTTGTGGCACGGGCCCCTGCCTCCACATCTTCCTAAGTCTAAAGAGGGAAAAGCTGTGTCCAAAGCCTCGTGGTGGCCTTGGCTCAGCTCTCTTTCTCTCTCTTGTATGGCCTTGTGCAGACCTAGGAAGGTCTGATTCTTAAAATGGTGTTCATTCAAGAGCATAGTAGAAAGGCAGAATGAAAATAGAGGAGGTGTTAATCCAGAGCCCTGGAAGCATGTGGTTAGGAGTTTAACACAGGGTTGTTCAAAGTCATACAGCTGGTTGGGTAGCTAGATGCTCCTGTCAGCAGGACTGACAGCAGGGAACTTGTGATAGGTAAGTGTATCCTTGCGACTGTGAAGGATGGCATGTCCTTGGAGATGGGCAAATGTGTAGGGCTAAAAATGAAACTAATTCAACAGTTTTTCAAATTATTTGTCCCTGTGAAGGCACTTGGGCAGCATGGGCTACAACGGTAAGTTTTCCAGAAATCAGGGAACCGAATCTCTTCATCTTTTCATCTCCTTGAAAAACTGGGCTCATCAGGGGCACTCTTTTTTCTGTAACATCATTTGTGATGCTGACCTGTGCGTATACTTTTATTAATTTTAGGAAACAGAAAGGGCATGCGTTATAGTGGAAAACAGCTGTATCCATTCCTTGGTTTTTCTTCAGCTCCTCTAATAATGAGACTTAAAAAACCTGCAGAACCTTAATGAACAATGTCAGAAGGACTGAGGCAGTATAGTTGAATTTTTTCTGGAAATGTGGGGCCCTGTAAGAGCAGACTGGCGAGGCCTGGAGCCGCTGGACTGCCGGGACTGCCCTTCAGCTTTCCGCCCAGTTTCTGAACAGGCAACCGACTGGCAAGCCTTGCCAAGAGAAAAAAGTGAAAAGCCCAGCTTACTGGGAAAGCCACAGTGTGTGAGGTGTTTTGGCAGCTGCTTTGGGTCCTCTTGTGTGAAGCTCTGCGTCATGTCCCTGAGTCAAACCCTGAGTCTGCTGGTCTGCACGGGGAGCCCGCCGGCACGCTCCCACCGCCCTGGAGTGGGACCTGGACCTAGGCACGTGCAAAAAGCTGGCTCATGTAACAGCATGTTTTCAGCCTAACCTTGCTTTACCTGGCATTTTTTTCTCAGCTGAGAATGAGAAAAATGGAGATACATTCATCGTTTTATTGTCTGCCTGACAGCTGTAATGGCAGTGGTGAAGCGTAGCACTCAAGGCATGGAGAAGCTTGTCCAGGAAAAAGTTCTGTGAAATAATGTGTAAGAGATTTGTCACTGCCACTGGATTTTGCAACCCAGTTTAGGAATCGGCAGTGCAGTGGATAAGTCTTTGGTCTTCACCGATAAACAAGAGTCTGAAGGTCAATATCAGTATGTACATTAAATTTAGTTATTCAATAAAAATGCAAAGTAGTTTCTTAATTTGTGCCTTTCTGTTTGTTGTGAGGTGCAGGCTGGAAGTGACTGACAGGATTTATTTGTATCCCTGGAAGATCATGACCTGTGAATGTCATAACACATCACACTATCCTCATTTGTATTTTTGTTTTACGGCACTTCCTGGAATTTGAAAATGCAGCAGTAAGATCTTCGATTTAAAGTGATTTCTGCACAGGGAAAAACAAGGTCAAAATGATATTTTTAAAAAACAAATTTTTAAAAAAATGGATCTATCTGAGAGATCAGGTTGGCAATTTTTTTAACCTTTTTGTTTTTAACATGTATGTATTAGACTTATATGAACCAGTTTCTAACTACATTTGGTTATTATGCAGCATATATGAATGCTGTATAATTAAACAAATTAAAGATGAATTTTTTTTATTAAGTAGTATACTTTTTGAAGTATATAACAGTTTGACTGATCACGAGAAGTGTGATGATGAGTCTCTTATGTGACTACAGCTTTTACATAGCTATAGTACATGTAGTAAATTCATTCTATATTAACATAGTAATACTCGAAACCTAGTAAATTCAGATCACATTGGATGTAGTAATTTTTTACTGTTACTACATAAAAAGATGCCAGATGCTGATATTCAGGGCATATCTGCTCTGACTTTCGAAGCAATTTTGGAATGCCTCAGACTTCAAATTATGTAAAAATAAAGATCCTTCAGTGGAACTAACTTTGCATTTATTTGCTTCTGTAATGGTTGACCTTGGAAGGCATTGAGATACCTTCAGTCCTCTTGATCTTCAACTAGAGCTGAGGATTCAGGGCAAAGGAGGAGCTCAGTTGTTAATAGAAGGTGGCAAATATTTCATGCTTTCCATTGTTTCAACCAGCTTTCTTCGTAGTGAACTTGTATATACTAGAGTAGATGATGCCTGCATACACTGTGATAATACTAGTTGTCCAGTTTAACTTGGAAAGCAAGTGTGATGCTGTCAGTTGAGATCAAATGGTAAGAGATAGTGATGTGGGGAGGACTATTCTCCTATGTCATCATAGGAGAAATATCACTGGCAGAAAGACAACACAAAATCTGCAAGAAAATGGTGACCACATTGAAAAACACACATGCACCTCCCCCCTTTTTTATATGCAAAGATAGAAGAGAATCAAAGCCATTTGAAGTGTTGCGGGTATCTTCTTTTATTCTATTCTTGCTCCACAATGTGCACAGCATTTCCATTAGGGTAATTTTATTTTCCATGCAGTGTGTATTATTTTTTACTTAGTGGAGGATGTAGGATGCTTCTAAAAGGCTAAAATATTTGTGGTGCTGTTGATGTTTCGTTGTTTGTTTGTTCCTTTATTTGACTTCTCAATTTAGAAAGCTCAATTAGAAAATTCTACTGGTAGATGATTTTGATATGACTCAACACTTCAGCGCATACAGTGATGAATTGAAATCTTGTGACTTCCTTTTTAAAATAATAATTAGGAATCTACAGCGTGAATACTCAGCAGTCCCTGTTCCCTTAGAGGTAGTACTTACCAGTGGTAATGCCACTTCACTGCCTATAATGGGAAGAGAATTATTTATTGCTGCATAAAGAATTGCAAGAATGTGCCAGCCTCGTGTTGCTGAAGTCTGTAAATTCTGTATTCGCAAAGGAAGAGAATGACCAATAGCCAGCGAAAAGCACTGGCTGAAATTTAAGTGGGGGTTTTATGAGTCTTTTGGAGTCCAGTCTGAACAGATTTATTTGAGTTCATTTTAGGATACAAGATTTCTGTGGAATTGTGACTCTAAGTTCCATACTTCTTCCTGAAAACTTTCAATAGGTGAAACTTGTGTTTTCACTTTTTGATGAAAATTCCTTTTGTTTTGTCTTTGGATTCAGTGTATATGTGTATATAGATATATATATGTGTGGAATATATATATGTGTGAAATATATATATATGGAAAATATACAACCAGGCCTTTTTTATCACACATATGGAAATTTTTGTTTTGTTTATTCTTCTCTAAATTAAAAATAACTGTTGTACTCTAAACTGTTCAAACTCTGATACAGAATTTTAGCATCCTCTTTGTTTGACTAATGCCATTGATAAGAAGACAGTCACACTAGAAGTAGATATCCGTTAAGAGTTTTATGGAAAAGACCACCCCACTACAGCCATCATAAGCTTAAAAAAAAGTCTGTTAAGCAACTCAGATACCTGTCTTTCCAATGTTTCTGAGTTTGTTGAAATGATTCTGCATTTACATCACTATTAGTAAGTGACAAAGTGGCATCAGAAGTCAGTCTCCATCTGTAGCCCTTAGAAGCTTTTCAGGGAACCTCTTGGGGAAGTTTTACATGATGTTAATAAATATTATAATAGACACTTTTTTTGTGTGTAACTTTTGGCCAGTATAGATATATTCTCTTGCAGATTGGGTTTATTATGGCAAGCAGCGTTCAGTCATGCTGAATAGAAAAATTATCCTGTGTTTTATTAGTTGTGCCATTTGGATTTGTCTTCAGGTGGGTAAAAAAAATTATATTTTAATTTTAATTCCAACATTATGTGGGGTCAGTCCTTGGACTTTTATAAGCATGAATATATCTGTCAGTACTTCCAGTATTATCCTGGTTTGTGCTCTCCTCATATAAGTCCTGTTTATAAAGGATATGAATAATGTGCAAATTTTTGACTTCTGTCTTCCCTATTGCCAGTATCTCTGCAGAAGAACAGGCTAACTGGAGCTCAGGTGATTATTTATTTTTGCTCTTAAAAATTACAGTGCATGTTATTAATGTTTAGATCTGATGGACTTCCTGAGGTGATCTGAATGCAGTTTATATGCAGATACAAAGATAGAATCATTCTGTTAAGTTCTATAAAGGAACTTACTCCTGGCCTTAGAAAGTCCATACCAGGTTGAGAGATTGACTTAGTCTCTTATTTATTCCAAATAATTTACTGTCACTTATCTCCTAACATCAGTGGCAATCCCTAGGAGATTTGGCATATGGATGCTAGGCTAATCTACAGACTGAGAAGTTTTTACAAAAAGTGCAGTCTTCTGCGGGTTTGGGGTTTTTTGTTGTTGTTGTTGTTGGTTTTTTTACATTTACAAAGTCCATTCAATTTTTAGCATGTTTCTGAAATTAAAGAATTCAAAGACTAAGAGGTTTTCTGGTGGATTTCTTGTAGATTGACACACATGCAGAAGGGAGAATGATCCTAGTAGCATTTTGGTAGCTTGGACATTGACTTCATATACAGTTTCTGACAGGGTAGCATTTCTAAGAACATTAAAGGAGAAATGTGCCTGTTGAATTTCCTCTAGACCTGAAATATAAAATAAACCATCTATCTTAATGCATAACTGGATATCACTCCCTTTAATAGCAACTGGTCATCAAGCATAGGAAAAAAGGATTAATCAAAGGATATGTTCAGGTGACCAAATCAGGATAGAGTGGTATAGTAGAAATGCTAAACATGAAGCACAGTCAGGCATGTAGTATGACTTCTTTTGTCGGAAGTCATTTATCTGAAAGAAATAATATGGAGATCTACTTAGAATCCAAAAGCAGGCCCAGTTCAGATATTGCTCTAGTCTTCCTAATACGAATTCTCTGTAAAGTTGATAGGAATTTTATTTAATAGATTTCAGGTATGAAATCTCATGAAATCAGGTATGATTTCAGGTATTTGCTCATTTGATGATGTGATTAATTTGTTTAAAAGGTGGAAGTCTAATTGTGGAACCGTAGTTCGTTCTCCTGGTCATTTACTAATGTGCATAATTACAGCCAAAATAGGTCAAGCTTTGCTTATGTTAATTTATTTATGTCTGGCTTTTCAAAATGAAAAAGCAACAGATCCTAAAATGCATGCATAAACTTTCATTGAAGATTAAAATATCTTTTTTCAAATTTCGTTACTGGAAATTCTTCTGTATCTTCTTTTAACATCAGATAATGCAATGCACAGCTGTCTAAATGTCGTCTATGGTGACATATAATGAAATAACTTCATGTCACTTTCTTAATCACAGTGGGCAGATTCATAAAATGCCATTCAGAAGTTTCAAGTCTTACAATGTTCCACTCTTCATATATACTCTAGTTCGGAAGTGGAATTCATATGAGGCACAGGAGTTACTCCACTCAGCTGTAATACTTTAAGTAGGTATAGCAATGGAGGAGCAATCTGCATTTGCACTGCAGGGGTTATGCCGGAGCCCATCAGCGTACAAGTAGGCATTTGAGTTGCAATCTTCTCTTGAGCTGGAGCACCGTCTCCCTCTCTTCATTGGTATCAGTGCAAGACACATGATCAGTGTTGGAAAGTGGTAGCTTGACCTAAAATTGTATTATACATTCTACGCCTCTAGCATGCCTGCCTTAATCCCCGTGGTATGAAGCTGTGGTGCTGAGGCATGTCTGTGAGCATGTTGGCCAAGCCCTTGCCTCACATCGCTTTCAGCTTGCTGTAATAATGGGTGTCGATGGCCTGGGTGGATTACAGATGTCTTTTCACGTTGATTCACTTTGCTGAGCTTCCTCAGCAGGGCATGTTCATTTAACTGGTTACAGGAGTACCAGTGCCTGCAACCGAGGTGGGAACAAAGCTCAAGCAGCCTGGTGGGCTTGCGTCCAGGGGACGGGGCAGGTCCTCCCATGGTGTGGAAAGGGCTGCTGCAGGGAATTGCACACGTAGCAGCAGATATTCTATAGATACTTGAAGCCGGCTGATACTCTATAGTAGAAAGAGCAAATCTGCCTTTTGTTTTTTAAGAAAATGAAAGAATATGATCTGCTGAAATAGACCTGTAAGTTGGACAAGGCAAGATTTTAGTGAAGATTGTGAAGGAAACAATAAGACACAGAAGCAAAAGGGAAATAAGATGTAAAAGGAAATAGGCAAGAGTAAGCTCAGATTGCTTTTCATATGATAATTGATTTTTCCCTTAAAAAAGAAGATATGACTTGTGCAATTTACTGCTGCCACTGAATTCTTGGTGCTTCTTTACACTGCTCAGTATCAAAAAGACTTAATGTTAAGTTTTTCACCTGCTTTTGCACATAAGTATTTTCTTATATCATGTCCACCAATTCCATAGAAAACCAAGAGAAAACAGTTTCTTGGTCCCTGATGTCATTCATGTCTTTTCAGCTTGTTCTAGTGCTTTTCATGTCGTCCTCACCTTACACTTTTTTGTAGGTCATGTAGTAAATTTTGGTTCTCTTATCCCCATGATCAGTGCAAAATTTTTTTACAGATGCTGTCTTTTAGGGATGTTAACTAGGATTCAGTTGCCAGGAGTCAGTTAGCCCATCAGGTGTCTAGAGAATAATTTCTTTTGGTTACAAAATAGGTTTTTATGTATATCCAGAGTGTAGAAAGAAATCATTCTTTGATCAGATATATTTTGGGGCATTAAGAAACTTTAAAAAAAAAAGGCAATACTGGATATCTTTAATTCTTTTGTATATCTTGAACATTTTTTGAAACATCCTTGGCTTTAGTTTATTTTCTTCAAACTAAAAAATTACATGTATCCCTTCTTTGAGAAAGAAATTTGTGTATTTGTATGCCATATATATATATATATAATTTTAACTGATCTTCGTTGAATTTATTTGGAAGCAGCAATATTTCTGTTACACAACTTCCTTCAGTGGTCCTTATATTTCTTTTTCATTAGAGTCAGCAGAGTTCTGGCTGTCAAACACCCCAGCATTGTTACCTATAGATAACTTCTATAGAGACTTAGTAATGGTAGCCCGTTTTGAAGAGTTGTGTTTGTTTTATGTTCTACTACTGGAAAACTGAAACACCACTTCAGTGGCTGAAGAGAAGCTACTGTTGATTTATGCTATTGTGGCTAAGAAAATAATACAGCTCTAATTTGCAAGATGGCTGCATTGTAAACACTCCGACTCGAAGTTTCTTCTGTTGTACATTTGTTCTAAGATAAGTCTATTTTATTACTGGAATTAATTGATGATTATTTGCACAGCACCATAGCGTGTGCTGTTACATAGGGATTGTAGGAAGGACCTATGTGCTCAGCATGTTGTGAGGGGCAGTGCAAGGGGACGTTCAAAGAGCTTCTTCTGTACCTCTCGCTGCATGCAGTTTCTTACAACATTTTCAGTTCTGTAATTTTTTCCATCTGTCTCACAGAGTATGCGATCGAATGTCACTTTATTGTATTTAGCCCTAGTGCTCGGGAATTTGCGTTGAGTTTGTTGGTATTCACTAAGTTATTCATACATGTGCACGTGCAGACGTGTATGTGTACAGCTACCATCTGTTGTCCTGTGGCTTACTGGTAAGATTTTTCACACATTTGGTTTAGGGAGAGCTTCAGTGCCCAAGGCAGCACTTACTAGGCAAGAATCTTCAAAGGTACAAGTAATTCATGTCTAGCTATAAGACTAATGGAAAACTGTGATGTATTATTTAAAGCCATTTTATTCATAATAAATAAATAGAGAACAATTAAATAGCTTTGAATTAGCATCTTGTATCATCTACATTTAAAAATTCATATTCTCCCTGTTGATTTCTAATGAAGATCATTTTAATGCACATCTGAAAAGTAGCTTATTAGAAATAAATTTGAGAATGAAAATTAAAGGCTGTAAAAATATGCAATTAATGGCTGGGATCCCAGATAACCAAAGATTTTAGCAATAGATATGATTGATCTCTGTATGGCTTTCCCTTTTCTTAGCCACACAAAATATAAAGATGACCAATGTGCTTCATCGTGTTTAATTAGGAAAAAGACAGGACATTTTGCAAGTATTTTTCCTAATTATTGTAGAGGATTTTAAATCCATTCAGAACTGAGATGATTCACCTGTAGTCCCATTAAACTTCTTGTAAACACCAACTTTGTCTTTTTCCCATCAGTCACCTTGTATTCATTGGTATACTGATCAGATTCCTGTCGTAGTTTCTCTGGAAATGTTGGTGCAAAGAAAATTCTCATCCTGTGCACATTTTTTTAAGTTCTATTGTTGTTCAAACCAGAAGGAAAGTATTACAGTGTATATATTTTGGAAAGTTAAGGGTATTTCGTGATGAATATGATGCCAGCAAACTGTTGCTGGTTGCAGATTCTTCCTCTTCAGTGTATGGTGTTCTAAGTCAGTTACATTGATGTGCTTGGTATTGAAGCCATTTCAAGTTTTTCTTAAAAGTTTCAAATAAAAGCTCTATTTCAAAGTAAGCCCTAACTGTAGAAACACATGCTTGCAAATCATAAAATAAAAAAAAATAAATTTCAAGCAGCTCTGCTTAGCACTTAGAATAAAGGTTGCAGTGAATCATAGGGTTTACATCTTGTGCCTTACCTTAATCATCATCACTGTTTTGTTGTGCTTCATTTGAACTGTGCAACCATTCAGAAAAATCAATATTAAAATAATGTGTTGCAAATCATATTTTATACATGCTGTTGCAAGATAACCCCCTTTTTTATGCATGCAGAAGTTCTCCTCTTTTTCTTGGTGTGAGAGTTTGCTTCAGAGAATCACAGAATGGTTGAGGTCGGAAGGGACCTGTGGAAGTCATTTTGTCCAACTTCCCTGCTCAGGCAGGGCCACCTAGAGCCTTTTGCCCGGGACCATGTTCAGATGGGTTTCCAATCTATATCATACTATGACTCTTTTTTCATTAAACGTGGATGATTTTCTCTTTGTTAAATGCAAAAGTATTTGAGTAGCACCAATGTGGTTTTAGTTGGAGCCTTCAAACTTAGGAGGAATAGAAGAGAGTGAAGTAAAGTTTATTTGAAGAGATGCCATCAAACATTAATACATTAATGTTTATTTTGCTTTTATAAGATATTTGAGACATGGAAGATCTGGATTAGGAATAAGTTTAGAATATTTTTCCTAGTGCTAAGAGTTCTTCTTTAATTCTTTTTTTATTTCCTTCTCTGACAGCTCATTGTGCTGATAAATGTGTCCACGGTCGTTGTATTGCTCCGAACACCTGTCAGTGTGAGCCTGGCTGGGGAGGACCCAACTGCTCCAGTGGTGAGTTTTCACCTGCTTCTGCCTGTCTCATGCTCTTTCCATGGTCTTGTCCTCTCTTTTGGGCAGATTATTATTGATTCTGTGCTTGGACTCCTGCTTTCTGGTCAGGGGACTGTTCTGAGTTATCAGGTTACTCTGCGTGACCTGATTTTTCTTCATTTACTTGCAAACAATGTTGTCCTTTAGCAGCGCTAAATGTCGTGAGCTATTTTGTGCTCAGAAACATGCAAATGATACAGAACTTGGTATCTGGAGTAGACTAGATTGAATTCTATTTTAACTATAAGAAAATCTTTAATTTTTTATTTTCCTAATTTGTAAAGAATGATGGTGCCAGGTAACGTTTAAAAGCTATGAGCAAAGCCTTCCTTACACCCCTATCCTCCTTTTTTCACTCTGCCACTAACTTGTCCTTTTTTTCCCCTCACTGTGTTCCCCTCTTCCATTACTAGTTGCTCCCTGTCTGCTCAGTCTCTTCCCATTTTACTCTCACTTACTAGTCATACTTCCCCAACTTCCTTCTCCTTCCCCTCTGCCATAAGAGTGTGTGCAGGAGATGAGGGGAGCAAGAACGGAGTATTGAGGACACATACAGCAGGAGACAGGGGCAGGTTGGCACCTTTCCTGCTTGGCGTGTGGGTGCAGTCACATGCAACCCAGTGAGCAGGTGGTCACGCTTAATAAAGAAATTACGGAGATCAAGGCCATCACACGCTTGATGCAAGAACATAGCAAAATGTCAAAAACACAGAGTGAAGAAGTAAAATAATATCAGTTCGTGACCTTTTTAGTCACTGCTGTTTTCTAGACTCTGAGCGTAAAACCAAGCACTGCAGGCTGCAATAAGGCAGTAAGGTCTGGACAGAGGGCAGAAACCCCTCAGTGGCAGGGCTGATGTGTTTGTGTGCTATCCTTTCCTTTGTCAAAGGTAATCGTTTGTGCAGAACATGAATTGTTATTTTTTCTTCCCTTTGCCTGAAATAGAGCTTCTCAGAGTAATTCTTGATTTTTTTTTTTGTTATAATTTGCTATTTATTCCATCTTTCTGTTCCCCTTTGTAAGGTCTTTGGAAATGTAATCTTTGGCCTAACATTACAACCATATACTTTGTTACATTCAAGTTCAAAGTGGGTCACTGCTAGTGACTGTTCACTTGAAAGGAACATATTTCAGTCAACAACAACAAAAAATATTTATGATTTAAATTTCACAGATCATATGAAGTTCTAATTCATAAACCAGAGCTTGATGTCTTGCAAAGGTATTATGCTGCTAGTTTACTTAGTATGGGATTCCTATAAAAATAACAACTGTGAAAAAACTAGATCATCAGCAGGACAAAAATAATATGGTATTTTCACCCTCATTCCTTAACAGGGTTAGGGAAATGTTCTTTTTTTGCAAACAAGGTGCTGTAATGACTCTTCATCTGGAACTGATTTGTTTAGGCAGTGTATTTTGTAAAATTTGAGAGAGAGAGAGAGTGAACAAAACCAATTAATAATAAATTACATGAGGAAGAACTTAACCATTTAAAAATTATTACATTTGTTGTATAGTCTTTGTATGTACTTACATGTGATTTTAGAAACACCAAGTTTTGCATAAGGCATAAAACTGAGTTAGCCATGCAACGTTACTGTAATACCGATCTTAATCTAGTGTGCTGAATTGTCAAAAGAAGTTGTCAAAAAATGTGATCCTTCTTTCTGAAAGCCTTATGTATCAAGCTCTCCTGTGACTAATCAAAGGTGCAGAAGAAACTTGTATCACTAGACACGTAGAATGGGGAGATACTGTTATTTATTGAGATTTCCAAGTTCAAAACTTGCTGAAAGGGCACTTCAGATGAGAAAGGAGCCTCTAAATCTGTCTTTGGAAATAATCCTTCTTCTCACAGGATTTTCTAGATTCCATTTCCCTTACCTGTCTGGTATAATTCATTTTGAATACATGTGCAGCTCTTTTCCTCTGCTTCTTCCTCAGTTGGTTGCCTTTGATTGATTGTCACAGCAGCCTCAATAGCAGAAATACTTTCTGGTGTGCGTACACAACAGGCTAAAGCTGAAAGAGCCTTTGTTCATGTACCTTTGAACAGTGTGATCTCTGGAGAGATTGGTGATCCTCTAAAGGCTTCTGCATGACATTAGAGCTAACTGGAACTACTGAAATTTGTTTCGGATTGCTAATGTAGTCCTAGGAGAAGAGGGGTAGGCTGAGGAAGAGGATATTTTTGTGCATATGCTACAGGGACGTTTGTTTTGGAATTTATCCCTTTCTGTGTGGACAGACTTGAAAAGGTGTTGCTTTCACCAGATTGTCCTTCTGAGTTTCAGTGCTGCTGTTTGTTGCTAGCTGTGCATGATTTCGTTATCCGTGTCTGAGGGCTACAGCACAGATCAAATAGAATTGAAGAGCAGTGGATAGTGTTGGAGAGACAGTAAGTGCTTTTGGCTCTCTGGCACTGAGTTTTGTTGTTGCTTGCCCTGCGTAGGAGATTTTCATATTTTGCCTTTCACTGTATTTTCTGCATGATCCCCAATGATTAGTTTTAGTAACAAAAGGTACAATGTGATAAAATAAAGAGGTGCTTTTTCTCAATAATAATAATGTTGATATGGCAAGTTATTCATTCAAGAAAAATACATGCAAATTGCCATACTATAATAATGTCTGTCATATAAACATTTTAACTATGTAACTGTTTAACTGAATAATGGAGAAGGAACAATGATTACAAGGCAGGCCAGTATTTTTGTAAGGCAGACACTCAGGGGTTTAATAGTTACTGATGACCCAATAAAATACTGTGACTGAAAGGGAGAGATTATTCTCAAAGTGCAAGATACCAGGCATGGTTCCAGATTTAGTAATCTGTTCATTTTCATGAACAAAAATAATGTCAGAAGCAACTGTTCTACTTAAGCACTAAACTTTTTGTAAAACTGCAGAACTAAACTTTTTCTTCCCAACTTTTTCAGTCCTTTCTGTATTAGGATTGATTATTCTCCTTACTAAGGAATTTAATCTGTAAGTATCTGAGAACAGTTAGTCCTATTGCAGCATCTGTCCATCTGCCAACCCCCAGCTTGATTTTATCTGTTGTTTCTCAGTTGTATTTGCCCAGTGCATTTAAAATAAATTTTCAAACTGTATGCCACAGCTTCTATGTGACAGTGGCTTTCTGGGTGGTAGTTGCAGACAAGTGCTTCCTAAATGCTGTAATGTTCTCTCAAAAAATGACAGTGATTGCATGGACTAAATTTGTGCATTATGCAGTACCAGCTGGATCAGCAAGCTTCCTCCACTATTTTTGCATGCCGCTGTGTGTTATGGCCTAATAACCTTTCTGGGGACTAAACTTTGGGGGAGACTCCCATTTTCTTTTGTAGCAACCATTACTTCCTTTTTGTGATGAGTCTTATCCAATTCCTAATAGCCTAAGTCAGTAGCTGCTTTCAGTTTAGGGAGAAGAGGGATAAAGATTTGACTGAACTACTGAGGCTGTCCTCTTTCAGTGCTCAGTTCTAGCCCACCCTATAACTCTCCTCTACATCACATCCTCTGCCTTTCTGAAACCTTACATCCCACCTGAGAGAAAAATAGGATTGGATGTATTCTTCTGTGAGTAAAACCTGAGTGGTGGTCTCAGAATTTGGCTAATTAAATAATATCTCTTTGGGGAACCTTTCCCATGTGAGACATATTTTTTTCTTCAGACCTTTTCTTTTTGGTTAAAGGAAATATACTGTATTAGGCAGTGTTTGCTTGCAGTGAATTTCAATGGGAGTTGATGAAGGAGTTGATGATAACGTACATATATCTGAAAAGAAATGCTACTTGGATTGAGAGATCACTCATTTGCAGAACACTTCTATTCTAGCAGGAGAGATGACAGTCATGCAAAACAAGTTATTCTAATAAAGATTTATTGACCTAACACAGTAGTCAGGTCAATGACAAATGAGTGGACAGAAGTCGTGTTGAACCTGTCCCTTGGAGCGAGAGAATCAGCACAACCAGTGTGCTGTCAGCACCCCTTTGAAGAAGTGTTTGTGAGCTTCAGGAGTATAAGTTAATTGGTTTTGGGCTGGGGACAAGGACAAAATTCAGAAAAAAGGACACAGTGGTAAAGATAGGTATGTTTGTAAATTAAAATTGTAAACAAATAGTTTTTATTGAAAAACAAACAAACCAACACAACCTTTCCCTCCCAAACTGGATTATTGTTTATATAAAATTTTTAACTGACATGTGTCAGATTGGATTGTTACATGGTATAAGAGCATATTTGACTACAGGTTATGTATAAAGCCAGTCTTCTGTAAAAGTTGCTACACGTAGTGATAGTTGGCTGTCTAGATGTGTAGAGATGATCAAACCAGGTTTTACATTTGTAGATAATGTTTTCTGCCTGTTTTCCACTCACACTCTTGCAGCAGTATTTGCTGCAATACGTAATATATGGACCTCATTGTCAGTTTTGAATGTGTGTGCAAGGTGGATACACATGCAGCCTAACATGGACCCCCACTAAGCAATCAGGACGTTCACTTTGTTTTTCTTCTCATGCCTAGCGGTCCACAAATAATTCCTTCAAAATCAATAGGACACTTTCTGAATAAGCTGGAGCTGAGGCAAAAGGCCAAAATCAATATTACACTGACTTGTCTGCTAAGGTTATAGCCTTCATGATCCCCCAGCTGGCCTGGGTAGTAAAGCAAAAAGGGAATGACATGTTTCTGGTTTATGACAAGTATGTTAGGGTTGTTTGTGGAAATGTGAATAGGCATTTTCTATTTTTATTGTATTTAAGTAATCTGAGATTTGTTTGGATTTTAATTTCTAAATTGATTCCATTGGTGATTAATAGAGTTTCACCGGGGCTATAATCTGAGGGCATGGGGGTAGAACAAGTGGCCCTAAGGTGTAATTTGCCTCCAGGGTTTTATAAAGCATGAGAAGAGGACTGGCTTTTTCCTTAATACATTAAGCTGAGTGTTTAAAGCTGGCATCTGAGAGAAACATCTTCTTACCTTTAAATGCACTTACTAGGGAAACTTATAAGGTACAGTAGCTCTGCCACTGTCAGATTTCCTTTACTGTCATGGGTGTTTGTAAAGTTTTCAAATTCTGTGAAAATCTCACTGTTTTCTTCATGGGACTTGGCAGATGCAGGATATGGCAGAAACAGGATCCCTTGGCATAGCTTGTGTGAGACACTCACGTGAGTTACAAGCACTGCCAATTTCTCAGTGGAGCTTATAATTTCCATTAACCCTGCAGAGGTGGGTATGTGACTGTTTTGCACAGACACACTTGCACCCCAAGTCTGGTGTGGGTACCAGGCAAGGTGCCTGGGAGCATCTTGTACACTCTGACGGCACAGCTTGTGAATCTTGAATTGAGCTTCTTTGACCAAGGCTGTGCTTTCCTTTTTGTTTATCGAAAGCATTTTGACTAACAGAGCTTGCAAGATACACTTAGAGAGCTAGCTCATCCTTAAGTTTTCCAAGCCATTCAACAGGCTGTAGAAATAGGTTCTGGTTTTAACCACATGCTTGTGTCAGAAAGGCTTGGTTCCCAGAACTGAGAAACGGCTAAACACACAGGTGAAACTGCAGAGTATTCTGACAGAGATCTATTTGCTTTTATGGAAAATGTAGAGAAATAGCTCATTTAAGTAATGCAGAACTGTGCCCTGCCCTGGCTCCCAAATGGCTACATGCACAAATGCGTCCTGTTAGCAAAAGTGACAGCAGGTCATAAACAATCTTAAATTTAACCATTTCTTATTACATGTGTCTTCCCCATAGTCTTTACTACCCCTAATTCTTCTGTAATTATTACTTCTGTAATTCCTCTAACTGACTTGTCCTCAATTTTGCCAGCTGAACTCTTTATTTTCTCCTCTAACAAGGCTGAATATCTTTGGGTTGAGAAGCTAACCCACCAGCAAGTTAGATCAGGTGCACATAAGGAAAACAGGTATTAAGGGAAGTTGCCATCACCTTCATTGCTGGCAGAGTCACTACACTGTCACTATGGTAGGTGGTATCAGAATTCCCACGGCTACATAGCAACTGTGCTTTTCTAGAGTTCAGTACAACGATGTATTTAAAATTATATTATTCTTATGTTTAATAGAATGCTATAAAGCATTTTGGTTTTGATGTTCTAGGGAAATTAACAGATTTTGTGGACATGCTTCAGCATTTTGCTGAATTACAGTTCCAATCCTTAAGAAAAAGCAGAAACAAAAACATATATTCTACAAAACTGAGTTAGTAAATTTACTTATGTTGAGATTTACTGAAGGAATGCATTGTAGTAAATGGTGATGGTTTTACTGATTTGTAAACATCTTTGGGATCAGAGATGCTTTTCACTTCTGCTTTTCACCATTTTGTAAACTCAGTATATTTGTGGTATTTACCTAAGTTGATTCCTTGAATAATATCTGTCTAAATTTTTGTTTCTAGTAACAGTGCAGAAATACTTTTAGTATTGTTTTAATTTCAGTCTGCCTTATATATTGGTGGACTTACATATTGTCAGTGGCTCTCTTAGCAGGTTTTCAAGGATGTGAAGGATAACATTTGTTGCTAATTTAAAAATTAAGACGACCTTCAAGTCATTGCAAAAAAAGGAAAAAAGCTTATTTATGGTCCTACAAGGAGATCTGTGCAAAATCAGGATCATGGACAACAGTCCATTCTATACAGTACAGTCAGATTCTTATAATTTTGTAACTTTTCATATGGTAGTGATTATTTTTAACAGGTTTTATCTCAGTAGCAAGATAAAATGAACACAAAGAGACATCTGTGTGTGTTTTCCTTAGCAATTATCCAACCTTGTGTTCTGATGTCCAAAGCACTTTAAAGAGTCTTCTGAAATTTATGGCATGTGAAAGGCATATAGTTCCAGTATTTTACAGGACCTGAAAAACACATTTTCATTGTTCTTCCACTTCACAGATCAAAAGGCTTTTACAAAGAAAAAAAAAAATCCCTAAATTAAATTAAAGCTTAGCATTTTGAATAAAAATCCTTTCTTATACACAAAACAAAAACTAAGAATGAAAAATATGCCACAGGGTAAAAAGCCTACAGTATAACAAATGAAATCAGATAGAAGCAGAAGACTCAAAGAAAATCCAGATTTAATAGAAAGTGTGTTCTGAAAAAAACCACTACTATGCATTTTTGTGTCTGGGATGTAGGTAAAATGGGTCTTTTACTAAAAGGCATTGATATTTTATCATTATTATGAGTGATTCTCTAAAGGAAAAAGATTTCTTTTCTGATATGTGTGTGCATATATTTTCATAACATCCTGAGGTGACTAGAACAGAGCATAAAAAAAAATGGAAACAATATAATGTTTTTATTAAATAAGACTTTGAAGGTTTTCTAAAGGATGTTTTTATTCTACTTTCCAGAATAACTCACTTTGTTTTCTGGCTTTTTCGACTCATCTCTGAAATTTCTGTTTGCCATATTTCACATTTACTGTCTTGCAATCCAGGTGGACAGACAGGTTTATGTCACTAGGGACTTAATGCATCTTGTAGAATTTTGAGTATTTTGAGTATTTTAAAGTATTTTATTTTGAGTATTTATAGCTTTCAGAGTCAGTGGGAATTTACTTTTATTTGCTTTAAATTCCAGTTGGGAGAATTATTATCTGTTTCCCATCCTGCAGGAATATCCTAAGGGAAACAAATGGTTTAGATCCACAGCTAAACCAAATCATAATAGCAGAGAGTAGTTTCAAGAATACAGTCTGAACTTTCCGATAAGGATGATGTGGATTTAGATTAGTGACAACATTCGTATTTCTGTCATGGTTTTTGCGTGAATCAATGAATGTTGTTCTGAACACAAACACACTCAGAAATGAAGATCATTAAGAGTAGCATCTACGTGGCTATGACTTTTCATGTCCTTATCAGCTAAGAGTAATTGAAGATCCGTAAAGTATTATCCAAGTTTAGTCTTACATAGACCAAAGGTACATGATGCCTTAATGTAATATATGAGCTATTTGACTGTTGTTATGGTATGTGAAATACCTTCTTTCCAGTCAAGAAAGAGATCAATCCAGTTTTCTGACAAAATTTTAATCTGGAGTGTGGTGCTTGCCATGTTTTTGCAAGCCTTCATATTGTAATTAAGGCACTCTCTGGGCAAAACAGTAAACACATTTTCAGGTATGCAAAATACAAGGCTATGTAACACATGAATTAGAATTAAATTTCCCTTCTATTAACACTTGAAAGTTTGATGGGCATCCATTGTTGATGGAGAAAAGGGAGGACTTATTCTGGGTGTGTTTCCTTACTGAGGTCATCAGAAAAAAAGTTGAGGCGAGTGGCTCCTCTAACCTATGAATTTAAATGCTGCCTTCATAAAAACTTATTCTGTTTTGTTGTGAAATTCTTACTGTGATTAATCAGATTCTACTTACTGCCAGTTAGATATCTAAAGTATTAGTTCCACTAATGTATATTTATGTTAAGACAAGCAAGTTTCTTGCTTCTGGAACAGAAGGAAGAGTCATTCTTCCAAATGCTAAACTCTGGACAGCCTTAGGGCAATTTATGATAACAAGATTGTCAGTGGACTACACCTTTGGATAAATCAAAGTTTTCTTAATATTGGCCTATTTTACTTACACTGGCTATGCTTGGCTGTTAGTGGTGGTTATTCTCTAATAATGAAGTCATTTGTGGGTCCTCCTAGAAATGTTACTGTTTTCTTGTTTATATCCTCTGCTCCAAAACACTGGAATAGTTTTTAAATATGGCATTTTACAGTTGGTCTACTTTTAGTTGCAGATGATGGTCATTCCTGCTCCTTGGTGGACCTCATGGCTGTCCCTGCTGGGGATTTGTGGACTGGGCAACTAAAAATACAGAGCAGAAAGTTGCCTCTGCCCCAGAGAACCTGTGGCTGAAGGAAACGAAAAGAGATAACACAAAGCTGGAAACATGTAGGAGATGAGGAAGGAAGCAAACACTGACAAATGACTGGCAGGTAGTGGTTTTGGCACACTTGCCACATCAACTATTTGCAGACTTCACAGGAAGGAGGAATTATAAGGTAGGGACATGGAGGAGGACATCATGGCAGTTTTATGGCTTAGGGTATGGAGAGCTGTGCCAAGTTGTAGAGGCAACTTGAGGAGAAACAAGGAAGAAGATAGTCTGAAAATGCAACAAAGGGGCTAAGGTCACGGGTGATGTAAATGTGGGGGTTGATACTTGGGTACGGGATGACAAATGATAGATGAGGGATAGGCCATAAAGGCCATGAAAATAAGGACAGGACAAGAGAGATCTGAGAGTCAAAGGAGGGATGCAAAGGAAGGCACAAAGATTTAGACTTGTGCTTGATGTGACAACCTAGAAAGGAAGAAAGGTCAGTCAAAGATGATTGTGAAGTTATGGGCAGCTTCAGTTTGTTTTACATGCTGGAGCAAGGAAAATGAACTTTCACTTGCTAAAGGCTGTGGTTCCTTGAACCTATCTGAAGAAATTATGTTGGAGTTTTGAGGAGACAGAGAAATAGAAATTCTGCATATTTGCCACTGTTCGCTTATTTTAAATTTGTACTTCACAATATTGCATTCCAAGTGAGGGAGCGTTCACTCTGTTTCTGCTGTCTGTAGTAGGGAATTTTGTTTTCAGTTGTTTTAAAAGACCATAAAAATACATAAGCCAAATGCTGTAGTAAGAATCTCCTCTGTTTTGGTGACAATGGTACATATTTCCAAAACCACACAGCAGTGTGCGTAGCAGAAAGATGTGTAAGCCAGAATAAAATCTCATTCTGTTGTCGTGGTGCTACATATAAGATAGCTACAAAAAACAATAGCAAGAAAAGTAAATTTTAGTTTTGCTGTGATTCTTCACTTTCAACTCCCCATTAGCAAAGAAGAAAGACAAAAAGAGAAGAAAAGATCTTAAAAAAAGCATTGCAATAAACATTGTCTGGCTTGAATATCATGTTAAAAGGAAAGTGGCATACTTAAAAGATAGTTGCAAGTCAGAGTTTCTAAGGAGGAGTTTCTTCTGAAATGTTCTTTGATTTGATTTGATAGCCTAATTTTATTCTCATTATAGGCCATTCTTTAGAGAAGTACAGAATTGTAGGTGATCAAGGTGGGTTTGTCAGGAATAAACTTGGACTCATTTGCACTTTTCTTTTTGTTGTCTTTTAATGAAACCAATGAAAAAAGCAGAAAAAACCCTTACAAGTTTGTGACCACATTTAGTTAAAAATGTTTTTGTTTATAAGGAGTAATAAAAGAGCTACCAAATTCTTCAGATGTGCTTCAGATTATTCTAAAAATTCATACCTTGCACTATAAAATATCAGGGTTCCCTCCATCCTAATTTGCAAATCACCAGCCGCTCACAGAAACCATGTGCATAAAACCACATCTAGCCCAGCATAATAACAATGTACATTAAAGTTGTTATACTAGGAAATGCAGAATTTTAAATCTTCAAAGATGCTACAAAAGGGCCACAAATGATAGCAATTTGCATCATAGATTTCAATTTATTCTTGAAGGTGATTTTTTTACTGTTGAATCCTTGAGCTTTTCTATGTTTCTAATGTCACTGTTTGGCACTCAGTTTCAGAAGGCATTTCTTTGTGATGGTAGACCTGTATTTTCTTAGAGTTTCATACCATACTTGCTCATTTTAAATGAGGGTTTATACAATGCAGTGCCTTTATTCCCAAAGGCAACCTTTTGCTTTGACTGAGTAACCTTTTGAGAGAAAAGTTCTCTGTCCTGTATTTGTAGCATTGTGTGATGTGCACAGCATATACTGCAGTGACAAAAAAGATATTCCCAGATGAACAGAATGTATAAAAAGAAAAATGACAAGATGCAGCATTAATATCATGGTGTTTATTAAACATTTACTTTGATTTTTTTTTTTTCTGCTACAGCATAAGGTGAAGGCAGAAAGGACCCTGTGAGTCTACTATGAAAGCTGATAAGGAGCAGTACAGCTAGCTGGTTCTTCTGTTTTAAACAGAGTATGTTTACCTGTTTTAAACAGGATATGTCTGAGGGTGAACATAAGATATGTGAAAAGGGGAAGGAGAATGACTTCTGTAAGGAAGGTGCTGTGCATAAAATAGAGCAGCATTAGGCCAGTTCTGTATGATCAATACAGAAAATTAACCCTGGTTTACTAATTGGGTTTTGCATTTCTGCAGGATTCGGGCTGTTTCCAGAAGTTATTGGGGCCGAGATACCTCATCCTTGTGAACGATTCTGAATCAGAATGCGCCATTCTGAACATGGGGCTCTTGTCTCTATACTTTGCTCCCCTTTCACATATACCCTGTGCTGAGACAGATGATTTACAGCTCCAAATCTGTTCAGAAGCCAGTAGCTGACACTTTTGCATGTGTGTGCGTGTAGTATTTGCATATGCGTGTGTGCCTGTGACCTTGGTGCAGTCAGGACAGTCAGAGCAGCTATTCTGATTAAACTCCAGCTGACAGTCTGTAACCTGACGATAGTCATTAACTCAAAGACTATCCCATTCCACCATATTAGCAGCTGTGTGACTTCCAGCCTAGCTTTCTTAGTGTCTGAATACTAGGAAGCAGCAGAAATGGAAGGAACAGAAATAGTCTGATGTAATAGTTGGTAAATTTAGCCTCCAAAGCTTATTAAAAATAAACCAAACTCACCACAGGAAACATTTCTACCCTTTTCCCTCTTCTTTTTTAATAGTAAACTCAGCATTATTTCTGACAAATCACTTTAATTTCCTGTAGGGAACATGATTGATTATCGGTCAGGGGACACAGAGGTAAAATACATGATTTGTCCATCTTGTTCAAAATTATTATTTATTCCCATTAATCTTGCAAATTTCTCCACAATTCTGCCCATAACTCACAGATGGATGCTAGGCTTGTGATAGACGTTATGTAAAGGACTATCGTGTAGTCATACTATGGTGGGGCCACTGCTGTCCTGGTGGAATGCTTCACCATTGTGCTGTAGTGAAAAATGGCATAGTCAATATTTGTTACCCCCCATGGCTGTTGCCAGGAGAATGGTCGTGACACTGGAAATCCTATTAGCAGCCATATGATGCTTTTTATTTTAATGATTTCTTGCAAACATAATGAGATGATCATGCCAGGAAACTAATAAATTATTATGTACTGTGTGGTACCTGCTCTTACAGTAAAATTGTTGAGAAAGGTTCAAGTTCACAGACACAGCACGTTCACCTTGGATGTCAGTATATCTCCAGGAGACAGCAGGTTGCATCCTAGAGAGGCAGACTGGGAATGGGATTGTAGAAGGAGAAGAGGGAGTACAAGGCCTCCGCTGCTTCACAGGTGAAGCGGTTTCTAGCAAGGTCGTCTTGGTGCCTGGGTGTTGGATGCAATGGCAGATGCGTAGTAGTAAATGTTTCTGGTCTGTGTGGCTCTGAGACTCATTACACTGGGTCTTCAAACAGCTACATGAACGTCATTGCACTGCACCCAATATCCCATCTATTGATGAAAGAACACAAGCTCGCACTTATCAACCAAGCGTAAGTGTTCTCTTGTCTATTGCGTCTCTATCTAGAGTGTGTTCAGGCCACGTTTATCCTTGACTGAGCTCTGCACTGGGACATGATCTGGTGATCATTCTGAATTATTCTGTTTATTAGACATGCCAGGACAGGGGTTCTTTTTGTTTGTTTGTTTGTTTAATTTTGGTTTGGTTGGGTTTTTTTATTTATTTATTCCATAAGGAATGGCTGAAATTGAAATTGTCTATTTTGTCTGGGAGCAGGAGGAAGACTGTTATCTGAAGCCAGAATAATGTGTTAAGCAAAAAACATATGTAGGGGTGTCTGCTCAATCATGACAGAACATGCGACTGTCTCAGATGTCTCATCACCCATACATATATTTTTTTATATATATATATATATCCCAAAATAGCTAGTTTCCTGACAACAATTTGAGAACTGGTTAAGTATGAAGATTACACTTTCTGTTCCATGCAGACGTGTTGAAAATAAACATATAGCAGTTCTGAATGAATGTGAGTTAGCATGGGGAAAGGAAACCTGGGAGATGCTGTGTGCTGGAGACAGTAGTATAGTCCAGAACAAAACCCACACATCTTCAAAGAGAGAGGCCAATAATAAGATGGACAGTTGTTCTGTCAGTTTGGCAGTATTGCTGGGTGTTTATAATACATACAATACTTTCTGTTGCTTTGCATTTTACTGTGCGTAGGTGCTCACAATATCTCCATTATGGATGCATGTTCTAGTGACCTCTCCTGGAAAAAAAAATAATCTTAAGGAGTAGATTCTTTACAAGACCCTAATCCCTTTTTATTTGTGTAGCCTGAGTGAACAGCTCCTATAGCTGAATAATTCATACCCTGAGGATGGTTCTTGAATTACTTTGCATTAGTCTAGGAAAGTGTGCCTGTTCTCTGCCTGGCTTTTTTGCCCCAGGAGAAGACTGGGAGAACAATGGTTGTCAGTCTCCAAGAGGAGAGCCCAGGCTTCCAGTTGCTGCAACTGAGGCTTTCCCGTTGTACTGCTGTTATCAACAGAACATAAAAATAAAATCAGATCATTTGACCATATGATTAGTACATTCCTGTTGAACTCTAGGTGACCTTAACCTTCTGGGTCTTTACAGAACTCCTGTGTTTCTCTCTTAAGAAAAATTTCTTCCTTAACATCAAGGTTTTTCTTTTGATGCTGAAATAACCTCTGAGTGGTTTGCTTATAGGGTTTTAATGGGCTGTATTGGAGCAGACAAGAAAAGATGCATTTGAATGATTGTGAAGACACATTGGATAACCAAATTTGTAACATCCAGATGAAGTTTAGCCATGTAATCGTTAATTTCTATTGCTTGGTGAAACACTTCTTGTATTTTCTTTTGCCCTATCAGTATATTGCAAGATTGAAAAGGAAGTATTTGCAATTATGTAAACAAGTAGGAACTTGTGGATTTGAAAAAAATCATAATCTTATGTTGAGTAAGCTTTGCAACTTCCTTGTGGGATTCAGACAGTTGTTTATGGGTTTAGACCACATTTTTTTACTTTTTAAGTTAGCAAGTTTTCTTTAGGGAAATGGAAGCTTACTGCAACCATAACTGTTATTTGACGGTGGAGAGTCATAATGAAGAGTTTTGACAATGAAGAGACTAGAACTTGCATCTACTTCATAGCTTCATGTTTTAAAGTGTTTGCTTTTATGCTTAAGAAATTAATTTGTGTACATAAATTAAGTTCTGTCTGACTGCCAAGATCCTTGAGGACCAAGAAGAACTGAGGATGTACTACATAACTATTTCCAATTTATAACTTTTTTTTTTACAGTTGACTCATAGTATCTTCAGTGCTGTAACATGAGCTATTATAAAACTGCTGTAAATTTTTCCTTCTACCCCTTCAGCATGTGACAGTGACCACTGGGGACCTCACTGCAGCAGCCGCTGCCAGTGCAAAAACGGAGCCTTGTGCAACCCCATTACAGGAGCCTGCCACTGTGTGTCGGGTTTCAAAGGTTGGCGCTGCGAGGAACGCTGCAATCAAGGGACGTATGGAAATGATTGCCACCAAAAATGCCAGTGTCAAAATGGAGCCACCTGCGACCACGTGACGGGAGAGTGCAGGTGTCCTCCTGGATACACTGGTGCCTTGTAAGCAGTGGCTGTATTATTTATGGGGGAGAGGTACAAGTTTTAAATAGTGCTAACAAGAGAAATTAAGTTTAGATTAACTTTTAACTCTGTGGTGTTGGTCTGGCTGCTGTGTAACGCAGAGAAGCAGGGCTGGCTAAGAAGCAGCTGGGCAAACCACGTTGCAGTGCACGTTCAGATGTTTGGCTGAGAAAAAGCCCTCTTGGTCTCGACTGCTAAGTAAAAGCCCCAAAAAGTAGCATCAGGAGCTTCTTCCTGGCCACCATGAAAATGGTTTGGCTACAAGTTTGGAAAACCACGTTGAAACATGGAG
The DNA here is from genome assembly GCF_026419915.1 of Harpia harpyja. Classification (NCBI taxonomy): domain Eukaryota; kingdom Metazoa; phylum Chordata; class Aves; order Accipitriformes; family Accipitridae; genus Harpia; species Harpia harpyja. Next base: position 64,439,298 of record NC_068969.1, read on the forward strand.
TTATTTGGCTTTGTCATTCCAGAATAGATTTTGAGCTTTGTCAGTAACCACGAATAAGCACCAACCAGTGTAGAAAGAAATATCTTTAAGAAGAAGTAAATCCTAGATTGCCCAGTCCGTTTCATTAGATTTGTTGCATGGATGCTTTGCAATATTCAGTGTGCGTCTCTTTATGTTGGACTGCTTTCTGTTTCATACTTTTGGCTGGAAAAGTTAACGATAGCATTAAAAATAAAGAGGTGGCTGGAGACAGGAGTGTGTGCCAAAGTAACGGTTGTCTCTGTTGTTTACCACCACCTCCCCAGCTGTGAGGACCTCTGTCCTCCCGGGAAGCATGGGCCGCAGTGCGAAGAGAGATGCCCGTGCCAGAATGGAGGCGTCTGTCACCACGTCACCGGGGAGTGTGCCTGCCCGCCAGGATGGATGGTAAAAACACTTTCTGAAATCAACACAACCCCATAAAACTTCCATATTTGTAGATTTCGGGCAGCGTCAGAAAAGGTTAGCAAATGAGGATAGCAAATGCAGTCTTTGTGTAGCCAAGAGTAATGAGAAATGTATTTTAGCATAAGGGATGGAATAAAATACTTACAAAACCATCTGTTACTGAAAATCCTTGAGTTCTGCACTGCCTTTTTAACCATATCGGATTCTGGGAAGCAAAATACATGAATTGTACTATGACAAGGCAACATCCTTTGGATCTTGTCTGGAAGTCATTCATTTCTAGATATATTTTGATATTATAGGGAAGTGACACCATTATATATTTTAGCAGTGGATTTTGTGCCTGGTTTTGTATGTACAGTATGCATGGCAAAACCCCCAAACTGTTAGTTACTGTGTTAAATGTTGGTGATGGAAATGGGACATCAGAACTTTGACATTATCTTTAGACTTTCTACCCTTTTGTCAGTGGGTAGGGAAAGAAGAATTGATTTTGGAGCTGCAAGTACCCTCCCCTACTACCAGGCTGCCAACTCTGAGTTGGCAAATAATGGAGTTGGAAGGTGATCAAAAGGTTGGAAGGTGACCAAAGCCTAAATAATTTCTTTAAATACATTTGTAGATAATATTTATCAATAGTATTTATTAATGTTTTCTATTTAAATGTCCATTTTGGGTGAAAATCCACATTTACTGAAATTTTAATTATCTCATGATAACTGAGATATTATATTGAGGTAACCTGTGGCAGAGATCAGTTTTTCACCAACTAGAGAACATAGCTATAAATGATCATCTCTCTCTGTGTGTTTGAATAGCACCACTCACTTGACTACCTAATGTGGATTATGGCCATTTTTACTTTTTATTCCACCTCATGTTAGCAGAACAAAATTATTGGTCATAGAATACAAATGTTTGCATAAATTCTTGACTCCCTTTATCTGCTTAAATACAGCTAATGAAAAATGAGATAACATATGAAGCAGTGATGGAAATTTTATACTAGTGTGTGTCTTAACTAATAAATTACTGTTTAGCCTTTTGACTAATTTTCCATTCCAAGTAGTTATTTAAGCATAACTCTTTGTTAGTTTTAGTTTTTTCAATTCTGTGAAACACAATTTTGTCAGCTTAACCTTCTTTGCTTTTCATATAAGGAAGGTTTAAAGTAGCCAGGTATAAATTCTGCAGTATCTTACGTTAGCTGAAATACTTGCATGTCTTTTGTCTGATGAAATGCCTGTAAATATGTTTCTCTTGAAATGGCTTCTTAAAATTCTTAAGAACTGATGCTCCCCTCACTACACAGGTGTAATTAATTCCAAGGTTGTAAATAGCAGTGCAGAAATTCCAAACCTGTTGAAGGGAAGCAGACATCCTACCTAGGCTTTTAAGTTATGCTGCTTTCAATGAAATTACAAACTGCTTTTCCTTTCATCAGAAAAAGAACCCCCAACCTATCATAAAGGAGTATAATTGGGGCATTACAGCAATTGCTGATTTCTACACCACTACTCACTGGAGGGCATTTCCAGGTGTCTTGATATATAGTACTCCTGATAAATAAATTGGGAAGAGCTTGACATCAATTAGTCTTAAAGGCCTAAGTGTTTTCACTGTTGCTTAGAGATAGTGTTTTTCATTAGTTTGCCTTCCAAAATGGGTATCCTAGAAGATTAGTCCTCCAGTGCTGAAACATAGTCCACATTTAAAGCTGGAGAAGAGTCTGGCATTTCCGGGATCAGCACTAGACGAGTGACACAAGATCTCCTTGATCTTCCTTCATTACAAAACTTTATTCCTTGTCCATTTAAGCTGTAATCCCAAATCTAATACTAAGATTTTTTTTCTGCACATGCAGGGTATGGTCTGTGGTCAGCCTTGTCCTGAGGGTCGTTATGGGAAAAACTGTTCCCAGGAGTGCCAGTGCCACAATGGAGGGACCTGTGACTCAGTGACAGGTCAATGCCATTGCAGCCCAGGTTACACCGGGGAACGGTAAGGAAAACTTCCTTTTGCCAGACTGCTGAACCTGCAAGGGGTCTGCTACGACAAAGAAAGTTAAGAAGCTGGTAGAAAGCAGAATGAAAATACATGTGATATGATTAAGAGAGTCTTATGAAATGTCTGCCATGTCACTTAGCTGATGCTGCGTCACAAGTTAAAAGTGCCGATGTGATTACCCTTTTGTGAGGAAGTGCTAGGTTTCAGGATTTTCCTGCTGTGGCCCATGCTCTGGCAGTGTCTTCTGGGTCTTCACTTGAGTGGCTTGCAGAATGACGCAGTTTGTGTTATGGTGAATGGGTGAGGAGGGAAACTCTTGGTTTTGTGCAGATGTTTGGCAGCCATAGTAGCAAGAGAGTCTCATTAGGTTCCTCTTCAAAGCAAGCAAGCTGGAGAGTTGTCTCCTAAAGTATTTCATTCAAATGAAGAAGTGAAGCTTTTTTATTTTCCGACTTGATTGTTAAAAATCATCTTTGGTAGACTGGAAAAATAATATAGCAAGACATCATTTTTGAAGGCAGTGGAAAGTGATGAAAGAAGCATTCTGCATGTATTTTAAACAGCATACAACTCATTTGCTGAGGTCAGCAGCAGCTTAATCACTGGGGTCAGTCCAGGGAATCTCTGCCAACAACAGTAAGTATTATAACCATATGCACTTCCCCTGCGAGTGTTCACAGGACATGGGGAGAGCTGTGGCAGACATAAGGGGAAAAAAACTCATAAAGACAAGAAAAAATTAGTCCAGAGCCATTTGGATGCCAAAATTAAATTTGCGTCGGTGAAGAAACAGTGCAGAAAGTGGTAGATGCATTTAAAGAGACACAGACAAGTCAGCAGGGAAATCAAAGGAATATCCATATGAGAGTCTACACACTGCACTACACTGGTGTTTTTAAAAGCAATTAAATTTTTTGTCTTGGAATTCAAATCTGACTTTAATCTGAAATGCCTTACAGTCTGCAGCGTTTTGATCACTTTTTGCAAGTCTGAGCTCCCTCTTTTCCTGCAGCATGAGCTGTATTTGCAATTCTTTTGTTTCTCAAGAAACTGCAAGGGCAGGAAGGGGTCGGAAGCAATGTTGTAGACCTGGTTCTTATTTCATGTCAGTGGATTGGCAAGGGAGGAAAGTGTGACAAGAAATGTGTGGGCATTGGCTGAGCTAGCATGTACATACCAGCAGCAAAAAGGACGTTTTTTAAAGTGCTAAGCTATTCTCCACTTCTTGTTGTGTATAGCTTCAACAGTATTTGTCTTAGATTTTGGTGTGGTGGTGACTCCTGGAACTTGGTCATACAGCAAGAAAAAGAGGACTCCGAGAGCATGTAACAGTTTCTAGGTGATGTGAGTTAACAGAAGAGAATGTAGTTTAAACTACTTTTATAATTCTTCTGCCTAATACTTTTTGATTGATACCTGTCCTCACCACAAAGTGGAAAAGGGTATTTCAGAAGCTGATGAAGATGCAATTAAAAAAAAAAATAATTGCAAGGTTAAATTTCCTCTAATTTGGCTGGAATTCCTGATTGTCATTTGGAGAAAATTCATTCTCAGCTTTATTTGTTTAACTTTATTAGGAAACATTTAAACAGGGTTATTAGCTGTATTACTATGCTACACCTTTGAAGGAAAGGGGATTTTATTGCTGGCTTCAGTCAGGGCAGAGTTACGAATACCTTGAAACTTCTGGATAACACTATCAGATTGAGGCAAATACTGCAGAAGCATGAAATGAACATGTGTATCCATTTTACCTCAGTCAGAGGGCTCTGCTAAATTCTGTTACATTTTGCAGTGCCTCGTATCACATGTCTTTGAAATTTTCCCATAATAAACCACCAATCATACAGTAAAAATACAAAAAAAGCAAATTGTATATGAAAAATGGAAAGAGACCACCAAGGAAATTCTTGTATAGGACTGGGAAAATGAGAAAGTTGTAAGCTGATAAAACCATTAATAATGTGCCGTCTTATCAAGTAATACTTTTGTACAATCTGTAATTTGCTAAAACTTGGAGGTACCCAAATTGCAGAAGATGTTATGTACCCGATACCACCTGTTGAGTTCACAGCACAACTCAAGACTCAAATGTCAGCATATTCTGGCCTTAAAGCTTTGGGATTTAGCTGTTTTGTCTTTTTGTCTATGTCAGCATAATTCAGAGTTTATAGGATTCTCGTATTGAAAAATAGGGGGATTTTCCCTGACACATAAGCTATGAAATGTTGTCATCCTTGGCTCTGAGGCATGAACCGGTTGAGCTCAGAGGTCTGCTCTCACACATGTAATCAAATGTTTTAAGTGCACTTAGTGCTGGAGCCTTTAGTAATGCTGTAGTAGTACTGGCATTCCAAATTTTAACAGTTCAGTTATAAAACACAGAGAAGTTAAAGCTGAAAACATCAAACTCATATTGTATCTCTTAAATACATTGCCAAATGAAATTGCTATCCAGAAACTCATTAGTAGATGAGTTGCAAGTTTTAGAAGCAGGATACTGAAAATTGTCTTTTAGTAGTCAGACTGGACAGCTAAACATACAGTCTGATCTTTAGGTTAAATAATGTCTTTCATATGTAAAACATAAAGGAAATAAGACTGTTAGCTAAAGTAGCTATCTTCTAAAAGCTTTGTGAATGAAAGAGGAAAAGTTTGGTGAAGAAGTCTCTTTAATAGGATATATTTTCCTTAAGGAGCAACAAAAATCATAGCTACTCTCCCATATGGGTTAAACTCAAGTCTTTACTAATTTTCAGTTTCATCTGTTAGAAAAATCAGATGAAAAGAAGGGGTTTGGGCTCCTGAAGATTTTCCCATGTCATCCTATGAATTTTTGAAGGGCAAAATCAACAAAAAAAATTAGGTTTAGAATGAAATTCTGGAAAGAAGGGTGTTCTGGAAACATCATGTGTTTGGAAACACAATTAGAAAATATTCTTATTAGAGACTGCTGAGTGTGATTGATTGCCAGGGAACTTCCTGGCCTGCGTGTCTACAGGGGTGCGGTTGTCTGCTGGCTATTCACACTATTGTTAAGTGGAGAATCTAGATCACTTTAAAAAATTAGAGATGGATGGCTTTTGAAAGAAAATATTTGAAAATTTATTCCTTCATACTTCAGGTCTGATTTAAGAGGGTTTGGTTTTGCTCTGGTCCTGAATGCGAAGGGCAGTGGTCTGTTTGTGCACATTGTCTGCTTTGTTGGAGAGAAGGAAGACCTTTTTCTAAGGAATTTGCAGAGCCAATGTTTTTAAGCCTGTCTAGCTGAGCAGCAAAAGAAACCAGAGAGACAGGCACTTCTGAATATGAAGTTATATAAATTCCTGCTCTACTTAAGAGGTGTTTTAGACCAGTATAAGAGATTCCTCATAAACCATATTTCCCTTAAATCTCCAAAAGCTGTAGTTTATGGGAAATAAAACTATTTTTTGTTTGTTCATTGTTCTTACAGATGCCAAGATGAGTGTCCAGTGGGGACTTATGGAGTGCAGTGTGCTGAGACCTGCAAGTGTATGAATGGTGGGAAATGTTACCATATTAGTGGTGCCTGTCTCTGTGAACCAGGATACACCGGAGCGCACTGTGAAACAAGGCTTTGTCCTGAGGGAATTTATGGTCTCAAGTGCGATAAAAAGTGTCCCTGCCACATGCCAAATACCTGGAGGTAGGCTTTACACCCTTTAGCCTGTTTTCTTTTTCTATATAGAATATAGAAATCTGAATATAATCTGAAAATAAGTATTTCCTGATTTTTCTAGTACTTTCATGCAGACTGAAGCAGCTGAAGACTTGTAAGAGTATTTGGTATTTAACCATATCAAGAAAGAAAATATCAACCCAAAAGAGCTTCTGCATTTTAGTGCTTGCAACTGTATTTGATCTTAATATTCACTGCTGTATTTGGTCTCTGACCCATGAAATAACTTTTAAGACAAAGTGTGACCTTTGTCTATATTTACTGCATGAATAAATCATTATATTTTTCACCATACAAAGTCAGTATACATCACACATCCTTTGCATATTCTGGTGTACTGTAGATGAGAAATAACTGAATTGAAATCAGTTGAAATGGATGTATAGTCTTACAAGTCGGGCATGAGAGGAGAACCCAATTCTCTCTCTCTGTGTATACATATATAAGAATTGGTGTAGGTGACTATTTTAATACAAAATTTCCGAAGCCTTACCAGTTGTAAATCTAGGTTTCAAAAATACATATTTTTTGTCATTTAAATTATTTTTCTAGAAAATTTTCTAGAATTTTTTTTTTCCTAGAAAAATTCTATTTCTCTAGAAAGCAGGTAAAATCTGATCCCTGGAAATCAAATGAAAATATTTTTCCAATTGGCTTACCTTTTACCATCTGTCCTTATTCAGGCAGTAGTGAGTCCTATTTTTTGAGTTTTCTGTGTCTTTGTGGATTTCACAACGTTCCAGCATATTGTTATGAAAATTTGAAAACTAGCTATTTGGAGACAAACTTTCAGCCATGAGAGAGGAATGTCAGATGTCAGTCGAGGCAAGCCAACATATCTATAGAATAATTCTGGACAGCTTTCTCTTGTTACAAAACACAGTTCTTCTGCTTAAATACTTTGGTCATTGTGCATTCACTTACACATTCACTTACACTTAATTGCATTACTGATCACAGTACCTTAGATAAGGTTTTTGAGCATGATCTAACTTTTTGCTATCGAAAATAGCTGTGAAAGAAATTTGCAGAAACTATTGACTGTTGCATAGAATGCTGCAGTATGTTGTATATAAGATGCACTTTTCCTCATAGATAAAACAAAAGCCTTTAGTCAGAATTTAGCAGTGATGTTAAAAGCACTCAAGCATATACATGGAAATACCTATTCTGTTAGGCCTCTGTGAAAAATTACTTTGTGGATTGTCTGAGTTGTTCAACATGCCTTTCATTGACAAACCATGTGACAGCAAACTGAATTCTTTTCCCTTTCCATTCATATGCTTTTACAGTTATGTGCTTGCACTTCTGTTTTTCCCATTTACTTGAAATGTCTTTTGAAAAAATACAGCGGTTTTGACATAAAATCAAGCAATTCATTCTTTGGGCAGTGCATTCAAGAATAAATGGCACTATAATGCTGACCCATCTAGCTCTCAAATTATGCTAGTAGACCAAATACTATTGTATTATGAATTACAGTTAGCTGCTTTCCTGAAAATTTGTCTGAAGACTGTTGTAGCAGCCTTATTTGACAGGAATGCATTACACTGTATAGTATTTCTGATATTACAGGGATTACTTCTGATTCATGTTCAACACAGCTGTTCCTTCATTTATATCACTGGAAGACAACTTGTGGTCAAATCAGATCACAAATGTTCACATGTAAACACCAGCATATAGCTGGCCTTTTTTGGAACATTTTCCCTTCTGTATGACAAATCAAAAGGCACTGAACAGTCCTGTAGGTGCAGGAGCATATTTGCAAGGGCATAATGATCTGTGAGGAAAACAAAGATTTTCTTGACTTCACAAGTGTATTTTTCATATATAGGTTCCTTCCCCCTTGGTCAGGAAGTGATTAAGACCACCACATAACAGAAATCAAAGGGCATCTGAGTAACGGTATAGAAGACAAAGCTTCCTGCAGAGACTTAACGCTTTTGAGAATCCTTTGAGAAGCCAGTTGTGTCTGGCTGTCTTCATCTCTCAGTAAATATCAATCAGCCAGGAGACAACTTTTTAAGCATATCAGGGCATACCCTCATCCCTTACTTGCCTACCACAAGTACTATTTGGGCTCACAGTAGCCAGAGGATCTTCTTCATAGCACTAACACATTTAGCAGCAATGTAACAACCAATAATCCCAGGGCATGAGAAAGGGGGTACAATTCCTTCTTGAAATACACTTTGTGTGTCTGTAGGACTAGGATTCTGTTAGGACTTCTAGGGGCCTTGACATCCTAAAAGCTTTTTTCATCTGTGTGTGACCAGTACTTTAGATATCCTCAAAGAGGAGCTGTTGGTAGGCTTAGAGCCCTAGGTTATTACTTACATTCTTATTATTCATAGATACGGAAATGAACTAGAGGTTAGTTAAAAAAATACTTAGCACCAAAAAATACTGCTGTAAAATATGTGTACATAAGTTGCAGTATTCAAGTATGTGTCTAGCAATTTTCTTCAAATAAAGATACAAAACCATTATGATACACCGTAGTTCAAAAACATATACATATTTCCGTTACTGTTTGATGATTGAGGAAATTGCATCAAAACAGCTTTGGCAATAATTTGTAATTTGCATTTTGGGTAGGCTAAGCTACAGGGATTTTGCTGCTGCTGTTGGTTGATGGCAGCTCCTGGGGATGAAAGGCAAGCCCGTCTTTGTTCTTGGTTGTATCAGCAGCCTTTATTAGATGTTTCGTAAAGGGTTAGTCATAGATATACTTAAGAGATTTTATTCTTTCTGAAGGGTCCAGAGGACAGCAGCAGGTAACAGCCCTCTTGTGCCATGGTTATTCTCTGTTGCATTTTTTGATATATATATGAAAGGATTTGAGCAAGAGTGCAAATCAGAAACAGACCTCTGTTCTCTGTGACTAGGTAACACTATTGATTTTTCCGTTTTTACTTAACAGTCAAGAAAAAAACTAGAGTGAGTGCTAGGTGGCTGAGACTAAGACCACATAAAATATGCTTCCTCAGTTGGGTACAACAGCAGCGCTGTAAGCTGGTATGAGCAGACCCATGTGTCCCTGCCACTTCCATCCACAGTTTGTGGGGCTTACAGAAACTTGTCATTCTGAAGATCCGGTTTGCAGGAATAAGTGAAAAAGATCTCAGTCTGCCTTCATCAATGTTGTCACTTTGTTTTGTACAGGAATGCTCTTCTAGCCTAAACCACTTTTAGACTGGGTTTTGTCATGCCTTTACCCAGGTGACACCTGATGATCATTCAGAAAATGTAAAAAAGGCAGACTGTAGCTGTATATTTACCTAGAAGGTTTACAAGGGATATTTGTTACACCTGTTTTACAGCATATGCACTGGTTTCAGGTTGATCTCCAAGCTAAATTTGAGATGTCCCTGTTTTTTTTTTCTTGTAAGCTCTTTCTGGTGATCTTCCACCACTTCTTCACACCTGTAGGTAAGATCAATTGAGGTCATTCTGTATGACCAACTAATTTGGTATAGTTCAGGCTGGAATTAGGTTTTATTCATGACATGAGCTCTAATGGGGTTTCTTTTGTCTCAGCCTTTTTCTGAGATACATATATAGGGTCAAGTGGAATTTTATAGTGTCATACGTGCTTAGTTCATATAGCCTGGGTGTGTTTTTAAAGTCAAGATTAGGGCATCTTGCAATTTTGCATTTTTCTAATGGACTTGTACATACATGTACAAGAGCTTTTCATGGAAATTTTATATTGCATAGGGTGCTACAGAATTTAGTTGGGTATTGTAATAGTGAAACACCTATATAAATCATATGAAAATCATTAAGTTCATCTAAGTCCTTCAAATATATAGTATCAACTACCCAGAAGTATTTTTTTTGTCTCTGTACAGAGTAGGGTTGTATTTCCAGAAAGTGTGAACAAAAGACCAGGAATAAAAGCAGATGTACTGGCAGTTATCTTTCAATATCTCTTTATTTCCCTATCTTAATATATAAATCTTATTGCCAATTAACCTAACTGCATGAGAACCCATCAAAAAGCTTCAGAAGTGCTCCAGCTTCCTACATCTAATTACAAATTATGGAATACTAATTTTGGTGTCAATCAATATATGTGCAAGTATGCCTTAGTAACACTCACTGGGGGGCACAGCATATCAATGCCTCTGCTTCATACCCATGCTTGCTCATGTGTGTGGTCTCCCCCTCTCCTGAAAGGAAAAAAACCCAAAACCAAACAATGCTGGGATTTATGTCTTAAAATGACAGAACTACTAATTTTATGTTGTAAATATATTCTAATTCATATCCTAATGACTATTCAGTTGTGGATTGAAAAATCTTTTCATATCCGCTGCCCTGTATTCTCCCACTGATAAGAAACATGGGAATTGGATCCAAAATGCCACTGGGTGCCTACAGGAAGTAAATAGGGGACAAATCTGATTATCTTGCTGCATTATGTATTTTCATGATTTTGCATGTATTTTATATAAGAATAGTTCCATTTCAACTTAGTTCTTGGCAGGTATACTTAAAACTGAACAAAAATCCAGGACTGTTGACAATGAGCACCATGAGTTTTGAAGGATTTCTGCATATAGCATTTAGTTGAAAAGACCTTATGTCTCACTTTGTGTAAACCAGCTCAACTGTCCAAGAGATTTTATCTTCAAGAGCCCCAAATCCTTATGATGTCATAGTTTATGCAATAATATATAGAGAGCAGAATGCATGATGACATTCAAACCTTTATAATTCATACTTTCCTTGATCAGCAATATGCTGTCAGTTGGTTGTATCTGGCAATAAGAAACTCTTAGTTTGACAAGAGTAGTCCTCCAGTCCCAGAGCAGTTGCAACTAATATTGCATTCCCTTGTTATGTTGCAACTTTTTCAAAGAAAATTGTTGTTACTTAAATTAAAGCACCTAAAAGTGCAGTAGGTATTTTTTCAAACTTTCAAATGGTCAGAAGAATACTCAGTTCCAAACACACCCCCACACAAGGAGTCAGCAATTCTTGCAAAATCAGGCTCCTGTCATGGGTCATTTAATGTGTCTGGACAAAGGCACATTTTTTTTCCAGCACACTTAAAGGAACTTCACTTCAATCAGTGGCAGACAAATATGTTTAAACAGTCTTCCCATTGTAAATGTATTGGATTTGGATATTAGGGCTTTCCTTTGGTGAGAATTAAGCAAGTGCTTTGTCTGCCAGAGTGCCACAGAGTACCCCATTGTGTCCACTTTTCCAGCACATATATTTCTGCACAGCTGATGATGTCCATTTGTTATGAGGCAACAGCTGTCTGACTGGTCCTTCAATGAAACTGCTGTTCCAGGTAGGGACAGCTGGTCTGCCACCAGGTATGGCCAACATAGGGGAGATACTTTCCAAAAGGTCACTGCTCTCATGGTGTATCTGACTTCTGCCCAATGCAAATGATTTTGTATCATTCCTGGAAAGATGCCAGTTGTCCTCTTTTCAACCAACTATTTAAAGAAAAGAGCATGCTTGCTACTCATTGGGCGCTGTGTTATTATTTTGTGTTGGATGCCATGCTATTTTACTGAAGCATCATATTTCTCAGACAACGTGCTGCTGAGTTTGGGCAGTGTTATGAAAATGATCTTATTATACTTGGAGTGGAAACCTAACAATACATTTTGGGGAATTTTATGGTTTCATCACCTTAATATTTGTAACCATGGATATCAATTTTATGGTAAAAACTATGTTTCAGACAGGTTACTTTTCAACTAGCTATAGAAAAATGATACCTCTTCTTTTCTTTCCATGTCCTCCCAAAATGTCTATATGTTGTATGGTTACATTTCTTAATTGGCATGCATGTATACATACATATACAGAACCCTTTGCTTTGTGGTTTGGGGAGTAAAAGCATTTCTATGCATAGCATGCAAGATCCTTTATGCAACCTATCTATAACAGCATTTTGTTCAAAAATATATCGATGTCATGTTTAGTCCTGAATTATTTATCCTCTCATCCCCTCCTGGCAGCTGTCACCCTATGTCTGGGGAATGCTCCTGCAAGCCCGGCTGGTCTGGGCTCTACTGCAATGAGACGTGTTCCCCAGGATTCTACGGCGAGTCATGTCAGCAGATCTGCAGCTGCCAAAATGGTGCTGACTGTGATAGTGTGACTGGAAAATGCACCTGTGCCCCTGGATTTAAGGTAAATAAGTCTCACAGTCCATTTTCGACTCCACTGCCTTTAGTTAAGTGCCAAATTCTTCAAGATGCCAGAGTGTCCTTTCTCCATCACAGTATAAGAGAGGTAAGGATATTTAGGTACCACTGGGTGTGTTACAAGATAAGACCCTGAAAAGGAAAAATTTGTAATTGGTTCTCAGTACTGAAATGAAGCCAGTTTAAGAAAGAAAAGTTAGTTGCTTTATAAGACATAGATAAGAATGAGGGTGTGCTGTTGAGGTGTAAATAAAAGGAGGAACGATAGGTTTCAGTCATTATCTTGATGCACCAACTCCTCATGCTCCATCCAGAGAAACTCTAGACAAAGACATTTGTTTTTACAGTTCAGGACAGATTATTCTGCAACTTTTACACACGTTTGCTGTTACCCGTGCATTGGATGCTAACCTAACACAGAAAACATTTAACAGTATGACTGTTGTTCTAGGAATAATAACTGTGAAAACGTAATCCAAATTAATTTTTAAAAATATTTTATGTATCCACATTATTTTCTATTAAACTGCTGTCTTACTGTGTTTTGGTTTCATAAAGGGCTTCTTTATTACTGAAAATACTGTCCATTGATCTAACCAAGTGCTGTTAGCTGTGTGACCTGAGCTCTCACAGCAACTCATGGGAAACTAATGCTTACTGTGGACTTAAAAACCATGAAGGACTCCCTCTCCCTTAAATTCGGGATAACTTAGTGACAGTGTAGGAGAGCCATGGGCTGTATGTTTTCTGGCTTTTGTAGCACCTGAATCAGTCCAGGTCATTTATTAGTAGTATTGTCTGAACCTCCTCAAATATTTTTTAGACTCTATTTTTGTGTAATTCAGGGTGCTGCTTGTGGTACTCCTTGTCTTTTGGGGACATACGGAGTAAACTGTTCGTCTGTGTGCAACTGCAAAAATGAAGCCATCTGTTCACCAGTAGATGGTTCTTGTGCCTGCAAAGCAGGTAAGTGTCTCTATAGATTAATTTTCTTTTTCTGTAATCATAAAATGAAATTGAGTTTTTGAAGTAGAGGAGAAGAAAGAAACTTAATAAAAAGCAGACCACATTGAAGGCCATATCACTAGATACTTTATACTTCTGCTGCTCTGGAAGGTGAAAACTAGCAAAACATCTGCTTGGAGAAGAGTGCGTGTACCTCGTGTTCATGTTTCCTTCATGCAGTTCTCAGTGGGCTGGGTACTGTGGCTGGGTGAATTACGAGTGTTTACTCTGAGATGGACCACCACTTGTGTCTGGTGGCAGTGCTATGGTCTACCAGAAGGACTACTGTATACCATTTATCTGATGTCAGCCTTCCTAGTCAAAATACATAGCCTTGTTTCCCCTCAGCCTGGGTGAGCACACCTCTGGCTGCCACCCTCGCCCCTCTCAGCATCACAGAGGCACAGGCTTCTTCCTGCCAGTTTAGCACTGACGTTGATACCTACTGGCAATTTTTTCTATTCGAATACTCTTTTCCTCAGCAATTCTCTGACAAAACCTTGCCTAAACCCCTTCCCAGCCTATGCCCTCTACTGTTCCCTGCTTCCACAAGAAACTTTCTGAATCTCCCAGTATCAGTGTGAGTGGACTCACGCTCCTTGACCCCTCTGCCTGGCTCTCTCTTCCCAACAGTAATTTTGATGGTCTACGTACCTCCACCAGAAGCTGTATGTGCCTGCCCACCTCTCCATCTCCCAGTATCACATGCCTTTGGCTGGAACAAAGATACCTGAGACATCCTCCAGCACTGGTTCTGCAGAGATCTTTTCCCATATAAAGGTCTACAGGTCCACATGGTGTTCCTGTTCAATGCAGAATATGCTACTAAACTCCACTTAAAGATCTGCTCTTGCAGTACACCTGTTCTATTTTTCACTTCTGCTGTGAGGAAGGATTTAAAGTCCAGCATCCCTCAGTTGCGATGCTGGATTGCTGAGAAGAGACGGGCTGTTGAATGCTCCCAAGCAAATTGTGTACCCAGTCTATGTTGTAGACCCCGCTGTCTAAAAATGTTTTTCTAAAAATACATGATGGTTGAGACGGGGGAAGTGTTAGAGTTACCTAGAAAAATAGCCACTAAACTTGTCAGGGACTGATACAATTAAATCAGTCGTGTAGCAAATGTGGAGAGTTTCCAACTTCTACTCTCACTAGAGACAGTGGAGCTGATTTAATTCTCTTAAAGTAGCTGAGTAGCTACTGCTAAATAGCTAGGTTGTCAGGAGAAAAACTATTCCTTGAGCCATGCATAATCCTATCTTCTTGTGCATTGTGCAGTTTTAATCATACTACAATGAAAAAGGACAGCAAATGGCGAGGTTAAACTAAACCCAGATACTTGTCATGTAAATGAAGGAAATTTATAAATCTTGGAAAGTCACTTGAGACAAAGTGTCTCAATTTTCTAGCTAGTATACTATAACATTTTTTCCTGAAATGACCCCTAAATTCAAAGTTATCAATCCAGGGCACGAGGGAGCTTCATTTCTATACATGTGTTTTGCATAGGCTATTGATTAAGCTCGGTGCAGAATTGTTTTTCCCTTAGCTTACTGTAAACAAGGTACAAAATTAGAAACTTGGCTTGTGTCATTGCTGATGATAACGTATGACTGGCTCACGCCGTTTCTCTTGTATCCAATAGGTGATCACATTTTTAAAAATCTATTTACATTTCTGTCTATCCAGTGCACAGTCTACGAATCATTGCTATCGGGCATAATCAGTTGTGAATGCTGCATTTTAGAACCATTTTCCCTTACATTCTTTCTTGTATTTGGAGAGAAGCACAAAAATAATCTAAAAGGTCTTCTGCATATCCTTGGAGAAATCTGATTTATACACTACTTTTATGTTTTCACTGTTTTTTTTCTGTCAAAGATTTCAGTTAAAACCATATTGCAGAACTCTGTATTGAACACTGGTGGACGAATTATGAAAGCAGCAGCTTAAGTCTAGGGAAAATATTCCTTATTTCTTACATTCAGGCTATGCCTTAAAACTTTCAGTATAGTTTAGTGCTTCTCAGTGAAATATCAAGGTGTCTCTGTTTTACTTTCAGATTTCCCATCAATTGCTTTTGTATGTTGGCACCCATCTGCAAATGTGTGCTGTGCACAGATATTACAAGGTGCCCTTGAGCACCTTTGTTCAAACCCCAACAAGTCCTCACCTGAAACTGCTGATACTAGCCTGTAGTTAACGTTAGCCCGGTATTGTGCATCTCTGAGAGATGCCACATGGTAGGCGGAGGGAAACATGTCCTCAGAGAGGAATGGGGGAAAACCTGATTAATTTGTCACTTTAATTCTTATACTTGGCAGGTTGGCATGGTGTAGATTGCTCAATAAATTGTCCCAGCGGTACCTGGGGACTTGGCTGTAACTTAACTTGCCAGTGTCTTAACGGAGGGGCTTGCAATGCTCTGGATGGAACCTGTACCTGTGCCCCAGGCTGGAGAGGAGAAAAATGCGAACTCCCTTGCCAGGTAGTTTAATAATTTCACTGATTTTTGCACTGTAGGATAATACTGGGCAGGAGGACACTCCTGACATTCTTCTGACTTCATGGGGATAAGTCCCTAAGGAACACTGCACCTGATAGCCCATATACGACTGGGTTCAAGATCAGGAACATGCACCAACAATTCTTCTGGAAGAACTCTGCTGTGCAGCACACCAAAGAACACAAAAAATGACTACACAAAATGAAGATGCACAGATGAACACTTTTTCTGCTTTCACACTTTAAAGTTGGACCTCAAACTTTTCACCAGCTCCTTTAGAATTTCTTGAAAAACACAGATATATTGGAATATAATGGTGAAGGAATCACCTGAACTGAACATAAACCTTGTAGATTCCTCTCCCATATCACATTCAAGCTTCTGTCAGTTTGGACTAGCTCTACTGAGCAATAACATGATAGGAATAGCTGAACTACAAAGTAAGACTGGAAACCACGCCTCTGTTTTGAATGAAAATTTGTTCTGTTGAACTGCTCTTGGAATACTCAGAAGTGATTTTTTGGGGGTTGTTTTTGCTTTTAAGATGAGGCATAGCATACACTGATATAGTGAGTAAAGTGGTCAACAAATTCTAAAATTTTCTGGAAAGCTGATTAGAGTACCATCTGTGCACGTTTATGCAGTGTTTCCAACAATGCATCTCCATCAGAAGACTAATTTTTCTTTTTTCTAAAGCAGCTTTATTTATCACTTAGTGTCTGATTCTGAAGGATGATGAGATCTCCCAAGCTCCATTAGCTCTTCCAAAACTGACTTATTGGAAAAGATAGGTATTGCTTCATGGCATTTGCTTCACTGTTCCAAATATAGCAAAATAATGCTTAAAAGCATTTCTATATCAGATAATTTAGCATGCCCATGCTCATTGTCTTGCTCTTGCTCTCTCTCTGTGTCAAATGATGTCCATAAGCATTTACATATTTAAAATGCATGTTCTGCCTCAAAATTCCAGAGCAGGAGAATAAACAGAAAACTAATTCAAATGTGTCCAGTGTTGTCTGATTTTTTTCTTGTTTGAGCAGAGAGTTTATTTAAATCAATCTATTTCAGTTTGTTTCAATAACTTCAGAAAATTAATATCACTGCCCAGGTTGTTGCTCAAGATTTGACTGAAGTTTGGACTCCGGTCCAAAAGGACCACTTTTCAACAACATATTTGAGGACTTCCTTTCTTTCCAAATCTGATTATATGCAAAGGAAATGCTTAATCTTTTCTTTTTTTCCATATAAAAATGTATGGTTGAAATGAGCAAAAGGCTCCTTATACTCAAGTAATGTAAGATTTTGTTCTACTTTAGACTTGAAAGACTGGGTATTGAATAGCTAAATCCTGTGGAACTCGGTAGAAATGTAGGCATGAACATCAAAGAACAGCAGATGAATTTTCATATAGGTTTTATTCTGATTTTTAGTGTGACTGAGAACCATTTTTAGCCTCAAATTTAAATGATTGGGTTTTAAATCTGACATGCTTTTTCCTTTTTTGCCTTTGGTGTGGGTAACCCCACCGCTAAAACCTGACCTTTTTCCATGTTTTTTAATTTGGTTTGTGAAGATTTTGCACTTTTCAGTTCCACAGATTGATTTTTGTATGGAATTACCCCCAAATGTATGTGCCCCCTTCTATGGAAGAAGCAGAAAAGGCAAATTCAAATGTTTAGAAGTAGCTCCATGAAAATCAGCTGTGCCCTTTTGGCACAGCTGAATACACCAAGAGGAATGTTCAACTTGTAACTTTATTTTCTCTTCTTGGTTCAAAAAATGTTGCATAGCCAAATAATAATTTTGTTTTGTGTACTGTCTCATAGCCAAAGAGCTTCTCTTTTTAACATAGTATATGCTGTAGTGCAGAGGGAAGGATTTTTAATCAAGAGAGTGATACGGTTTGCATTGTTTATGCAATAAACTTCACACTGAAGATATATTTTAATATAATGTTTTACTAGTCTTTTTTAGAAGTTGTGGCTCTGTGTGGTATCCTTTTTGACCAATACATAAGACCTCAGGATCTGAGGCAGAAAGGAGACTGAATTGCTTTCCCATCAAGGGACTCACAGGTCCTGGAGTAGGAACTCAGCTGTAAGGGAAATTAGAGGGACAGTACAAGAAAGCTTTCACTGCAGCCTCTGATAGTGTAGGTTACTGTGTTCTGAAACACCATCTCCAGCTCCATTAGTCTGGGATTTTTCAAGAGAATGTAATTAATTCTTTATCATCCCCTCTTAAATGAAAGACTGAAAATGTAGGACCCTAAAATGTTCCAAAAGCCAGAAGCTCTTTATATTAAGAAAGCAGATTACGGATTCAGGAGAGATCTGTGGTTGCTTTTTGAGGCAGGACTGACCAGAACTTGTTCTCTTCTAACTACCGGTTGTCATCATCTCTGGGTTGGTTTTTTTTTGTTGCCACAGGACGGCACGTATGGTATGGATTGCGCTGAACGCTGTGACTGCAGCCACGCAGACGGTTGTCATCCCACCACGGGTTACTGTCGCTGTCTACCGGGATGGTCAGGTACAAAAGAGACTGTTGTGAAGGTCAATGAAAGTTTCCACTATGGTGGGACTTGGTCTTGCCTTTTGGTTTTGTGGGTAGAGGAGGAGTATGTGGGGTTGGAAGGAGAAAAGGGCCAATTCTGTGGTTGCTGTGTCCCTTGTCCCTTCTGTGATTCACAGGTGTGGAAACTTTGTCGAGCGTGGGATCTGCAGCAAACTGGGAATAGAAGGGGAAATCTTAAAACTTGGGTGCCTCCTCAGTATGATTCCTTATGAAACTGGTGAATAGCTGTAAATATTCAAGGCTGTGCTGGCAGCTTTGGTAGGTAAAGCATCGCATCCAGGAACTCAGAAAGCTTTGCTCAGGTAGCCAAAAGGAGGATAAATTGTGCAGAAGCTGTGCTGCCATTTGAGTTTCTCAGACTTTGGAGAAAATTATGTTTCTCTGCACATACTTAATTCTGTGTGAAAATTGTTGCACTTTTTTCACAGTTTCTCCAGCATTTTCATGGTTTTAAGAACTATATATTTAATTATTCATCAAAATTTGTGTTTGGCACTGTTATTGTACTCTCTTGTTTGTGGAAAGCAAGATTTTTTGAAAATATGACAAAACTATGCAGAAGGGCAAGCTATCATGAAATGTTCCCTTTTTCTCTAGGAAGTAGTTTTAGTTCTCACATAGATTTTTAAGTTCCAAGTGTTGGGAAAACTTGGGAAGACTCTTCCATCTTCAGTAAGGATTAATTGACACTCTAAGTTTGCCCCTCTTGGAGTGTTCTGGGCTTTGTGTCTCACTGTGATACTGTAGTGTTGCGAGGGTCAGGTTTCATGTTACCTGTCTGTATGTACTCCTTCCATTTAATAATGGGAAGTCAGCATGAAAAACACACCTTAAATGAACAAAGCATGTTTCAGCTGTGAAATGGAGAATTTTTTTGTGATTTCAGGTAGAACCTAGTATTATTTATTATCCACTCATTTATAAGTTAATATTTTTCCTAACTGACTGGCAGGTTCATGATATAATTGTTTTCTTTTTCGTCTGGTGCTTTCAGACATAGTAGATGGAGATGAGCAGACAGTCTGCAGCAAGTAATTTATTTGACAAGCTTAGCAAATCATTGTGCTCACAAAAGTTTGTGTAGCATTTATGACTTCCTCAAATAGAGTCTTTACTGAGTTTTTTCCCAAACTTTGATTTTATATGCTTTTTTTTTTGTAGCTCTGTAGATGGATCACAGGCATTTTGTTCAAAGTACCTAACGCTCTGTGTCTACAGTTCAGGTTGACTAGTTGCAGTTGATTACAGCTCACCTGGTGTTTTTTCTACTTTCTGTTCTGATAAACATGGCTTTTATTATTATTGGGGGGGTAGGAAGTGGAAATCTGTAGTGTATACAGAACCCATTTATTATTTGTGCAATTTGTCTGTATATTAAGCTTCTGCCAAGTTCTTTGAGAAGGCCTGTCTCACTGTTGTGTCTTCCCATTGTCGCCCTTTTTGGTGTGAAAGAGAAAGGCTTCCAGAGCCAGCACTCACCTAACTGAGCCAGGAGTCTGTTGGTTTTATTTTCTTACCACAAGCTGCAGTGTGACTTACCATCAGCCACTCAGATACCTCTGGGAAATGACTACCACAAGAGTGCAAAAATAATGAAAATTATTTGAGCAAATTGTGAAAAAATACTATTAGCATTATGCCATCTATTGCTGTTTTGTGAGACACTACTTTGCGTTTATTTCGTTATGAAGTTAATGGCCTTTGATGACTGTTCTTACTTTCAGGTAGTTTCAAGTAATTTTGTGTGTGTGTTTGGACACACTTTCTCAAACTTATATTTGGATCTGCTCAAAATATGATTTCTTAAATTAATAAATGTATTAAGCAAAGAATACCCACATTAAAAACATGTGAACAGTTGCTGATCTTGAGCAACCATAGTTGCAGTTGCATGGTAGGCAGTTAGAGCCGTTCACAAGTTCCAGATGTACTCAAAATACATATTGTGAGTTTTCTAAAACTGAGACAAATCATCAGAGACCAAAGGTATGTTAATGAATGAAGCCAGGTTAAAATAGATAGTTTTGAAAGGCCATACTAAAAATCCAGCAACTTTTTGTAACAGGTTATAAAAATTACCTAGCCAGCGTGGTATAACTGACCTGGGATGTGACAAAGGTTTCAAGCATAGCACAAACCTTGACTGTGCTTGAATCAAGGTATTGAAAAGGAGACAATATTTTTGCTTTAAGTGAAATCTTATTTTGTCTTCATATTTAGAAGGAAAAAGATTTCACTAGAAGGAGACTTCATGTGCAATTATAGATAAAACTGAGTATCCATGCATGGATGATGTTAATGGCATTTACACAACAGCGTGTGTAACAAACTAGTTTCAACATGTTGGTGATGTCTAGACACACAATTTAACATAAACAGCATAGTTTGCTTTATACCCAGTGTCTGGAAAAATCCTCCTCCCACACTTCACATGTCAGAGCAATACCCATGAGGAATCTGGTCTTTGTGTAGATACATATATTTAGAATGATTAAAAAAAGGAGAGAATACTTTAGAAACAGGTTCTCAAATAGCTGTACTGTAATGCTACATTGCAGAGATAGCATTAGATTGTAGGATTAAGAAGGGAGGTTGTATACATATTTATATGCATAATAGGTGGAGAAGCAGACGGAGGATTTGTGAAAATATAGGAAGGTACTAAAATGCAACAAATTATGTTAGAATAGCTTAAATTTTTCCTGTTAGATTTGTTAAAGTAACCATCAGACTTACTAGGTTTTGGTAGTTAGTGTTACCTACCAAAAAAACCAAAGAGAGAGAGAAACTGATTTTTGGATCAGTCTACTACTTATCTAACCCAAATGAAGGATTTAGTTGTTTAAAAACCATTGGGTAGGTAGTGGTAAAAAATAAGTACATTTGAAGAAGCTTAAAAAGGTGAGCTTGTGAGTCTTTTTTCTTTTTCAACGAGAATAAATTGATGAATCCAAGGTGAACTTCCCGAAATGTTTTGATGCCACCAAAATTATATAAAGTTTCTGAAAAGATATTTTAAATGCAGTGTTTTTCTCAGCCCTGTGAACAGTGCAGTTGTCTACGCTTTCCCCAGGGAGTTTCATCAGAGGGAATAGTTTATATAACTTTGCAGAAATAAATGAAGGGTGGAAGAATTTTCCCTTGCTAGGTGACACGGTTGTACCGTAACGCTGGGGAACAGGAACCATGCTGCACGTTGAGGGGGGGTCACTGGCCCGACAGGTACCAGGGGAGCTCCAAGCTGCTGAAGGGGGCACAACTGCTATTCTCGTGTATCAAAGGGCAGCCTAGCTAACATGCTACCCTTTAGTTTAGTCTTAAGATAGAGCTGCAGCTGAGCACTGGGTCAACAATAAGATGCTATATGGTTTAGGTTTTTTAAGTAGTTTTTTCTTTATTTTTGAACATGCCCAATGTATTATCTTTTGCTCCTTACGTCCTAGTTATGAACGAAAGTGTGAGTTCAGTTATTGACTATTGCGTTGTCATGAGCTGTTATAAAAGTCAAGAAATAATTAAAATTGGTTTTAATTAGGTTCTGTTTTAATTTAGGGTTTCTGTTTTTAATTTAGGTTCTGTTGCCTAGGACGACACTTACATTTTTCATCCTAAACAAAAGTGACTTTGTTTATAGGACTCCTGTTAGAAATCGTGCCCTCCCTGTAGTTTACACCAAGTGCTCCCTGTACAGCAGCTTAATTCTGCTTAGAAAAGCAAGAGTTAAGGGTGATGTTTTTGTCCTGGTAATCTGACCATTCCATCATGTTCCAGGAGCCACATGACAGGATGGCACAAATGAGAAACATTTGCCCACACAGAGGATGATGTCTGCCCAAACACTCTCATCCCTTGACATTTTCACTGTATATTATAAATAACTTTTCTTCCTTCAGAGGGAACGCAATAGCTAGACAGTGGAGAACAGTAAAAACCATTAAAATAGAAAGTGGAAGAAAGACGCAGAAAATGTACTCCCCCAATAGGTAACGATAATTAATTCTCCTAATAATTTATACCAAAACTTTAAGCTAATTTCCATTAAAAAGCCACCTCTACCAATTCTCTCAATGACCACAATCCAGCAAGCACCACCGTAACTGTTAATTTCATCCCTTAATCTTATCTGTTCTGCAGGCAGCTGTCAAAATACAGTTTTTCCAAATTGCCTAAAAGATTAGAGAATTCATATTCTCGCAAACTGAGATTTCGCATTAAAGCATTGTAAAAAGGGCAAAGGTTATTCTCCAGACAGTTTATTTATTCCTGTATTACAGTGATGTGGGTGTTACTGGTAACACATTACTATTGTGCTTTCTTGGGTGCAGTTCTGCTGGACCTTTCTGTTTGTGAAGAAATGTCATGTCATACTGATATGACATTTGTTATTTTAAAAATCAATTTAAAGGTTGTGCAGTGCCAAGGATTGTGAAATACCACTAGTCTGCTAGCTGTACCAAAACAATATTTTTGGTTTATGGAAAAGACAGATGCAGTAATATCAGCCTACATTTTACTAGCGTGCATAGTATTCATCCATATGTGACAGCAGATAGGGAGCTGGTGACTTTTTGCTGTGCTGGACACCTGCTGACACTAGTCAGATTGCCCATCACCAGATGTATTGTTTCTGTGAGGAAGTGCTGTGTCTTTCCATGTGCTCCTGACATTATTTCTAAGAGACACATTTGTTGCTGGATTATAACAGGGAGGACTGTCATCTGACACCCACCCCACTGATGCAAATAACCAGGTCCCCTGGGAAGCATGAACTAGAACTCTCCCTTGCTCCTTAGCTTTTAATGCGTGCATATTTTTTTCCCCTCCTACATAGAAGAAAAATACTTTTATAAAAGAGTACTGTCATGGGTCTCCCTTACCTTAAGACTGAGAAATGAGCTGCTGCTTGAACAGCATGTGTGATGCTGGTGCCCCACTGCACCCAATCCAAGAACCTCTTGCAAGAAACATGGGTTTCCCTCAACCTTGGCCGATTTCCCCTGGGTTCCTGAAGCACAAGGTCCCATTGTGATGAATAGCCAGTGTGCCACAAAGTGAAATTGTATGTGGGCACTGTGTCATGATAAACAGCATATTTACTTTCCAAACTTAGGGAGATGACTCCTTCAATAAGATGTCTGGCCTACCCTATGTCTGGACTCCACTGTGTCTGTATCTCTATTTCCTATGGATTGTGGTGGGTCTTTATGTGGAAGAAATACAACTCTCTTAGAAGAACTTTAAATCAGTATATTAAATGCATTTATTTTCTACCTATCAAGAAGGTAAGAAAAGGAGAAATATTATTTTCTTATGACTAAAAAAAATGAAAAGAGCAGCACCATTGGAGTGGATAACAGTATGTAGCAACAGTATGGCCTTCAGAAAGATACTGGAGATATCACAAAAGTGATTCTTCCACTAAAATTTGCAGATACTGATGTTTGCCTTCAAACTCTGGTACAGCACTGGTTTTGTTGACAAGCTTTTGTAGCTGGCTTCCTACCAAAACTTGTGGGTGCAAATTCTCCTGCTGCTGCAGTGAAGAAACAGCAGCCTGAACTTCTAGAGAAAAATCTTTGATCCTTTCATTAGCTCCTTAATTTGAGACACTTTTATTTAGTCTTCTGGCTATCTTCACCTAGGGAGCAAGGTACTTCTCTTCCCTTAAAGACAGTGAGAATACTTCTAAATAGTGCCTATGAAGCTTTTCACCACTTCCCTGTGCTGTTTCTCCCCTTTCTTCGGGCTGCTCATCCAGCATTTGATAGAGAAGTAGGGAAGCAATTCTCACCATCAGAAGTCTCAGCTTCCTTGAACAGAAGTGATCTAGTGTTTTTTTCTCTTAAATATGAAGGGTGAGATCTTGGACCATAATGGAAATGTATCATTAGCTTTAATGACATCAAGATTTCCCCAGGTTTTGAGGGCTTCATCATTTTCTTGTTTAGGCTGTTGCATATGTAGTTTAGCTCTGACGTATGGGAAGTACACCAATATACAAATAGGTTTTAATTCTGAGAGACTATACTGGAAAGTTCCATGTGTTGTGAAGATAAATTGTATAGCAAATACATGTTCTTTATGAAAAAAATTATTTTTAATGTTTGGATGACTTTTTATCAGACTAATGGAAACATAATAAGCTGGAAAATAGCACTTAGTCCAATAATAAATTTGCCTGGGAAGATTGTCAGAAATAATTGATAGATTTTTTTCCCCTTCGAGTGCTAAAAGAAATTAGCTCTCCGTTGATCTGACTTGGATGGATCATTGAGTCTCAACTTAAAAATATAGCATAGGGAGTATGTAAACACTCTGCTAGCATGGGCGGAAACCCTGGTATCGCTAAAGAAGTATTTACTTCATTCATGCAATTACGAATGCTGGGGGAATGCTGATTTAGATGTGAGGCCCCCAGCATAAAGCACTGGGCATTAAATGCATGAGCATTTCTTCAGAGCAGCTTAGCTGAAGTTTATCATGACCATTCAGCTATTGCCTAGCAACTTGTGAAGGCCATCAAAGAGCTCTTTGTCCCTAGCTCTGGCAAAAACATCTCCTCACAGATATCCTTATCAGTATTAAAATCAACATGAAAACTTATCAGAAACAACTTTATTGCATAAGAGGTTAATACTCGCTTGAAATTGTGGCAATCATAACCCAGTACACTGTTGATACCATTGTTGTAAAAGCTGAGTCTAATCTTGCTTTGTAAGTTCTAGTAAAAATATTTCTTTTTCCTCACTGATTTCTAGCTTTTCTATAAAAGCATAGCTTGCTTTGCTGAAATTTCATATAAAGCATCAGAGTCTGGAAAATGCTTATTTTTCAATCCTTTTAATATTTCTAACCTATTCCTGCTCAAAAATACACGTATTTGATTTTTACAGCTGTAAGATGTGAAAATCAGTTTCTCATTTTTAAGTGACTTGTGACCTTATCTAAATAACAGTGAATGAGTGAGATTTAAAACTTCTTATAAGTAGAGATGCAATATATCACAAAATGAATTAGTATTCTGCTCTGCTACATTCATTGTTGACACACACAGGAGTGAAATTGATTTTGCTTATGATCAATGGTGAATATAATAAAATTCCTTTTATAGTGAAACAGAAGTACTATTCAGCACTTTTTCAGTATATTGTCATAATTGTTATTCAATGATACTTAGGATACACTGTTTCTTTGCTAAGTAGAGGGATATCATTCTTCACCCTACTACCTCCTCATAGGGGGTGAAAGTGGGAAAGGTCATTTTTTCAGTTTCTGTAATGCGTAATTTTCCCTGTTATGTACTGGGGGAACTTTTTTGTTTTTCATTTTTAATGGTAGTTGTTGGCACTTTTAAGTATTGTGGGTCTATGCAGCATGGGGCCCATTATCTTTTCTATCCCAGTGTGCCCAGTATCACCCTTTGACACTATGCTGTCATAAAGCATCCTCTGTGCACAGATCAAGACGATATAATTGAGCCTGGTGTTATTGTATGTCACTGGTCTGCATAATCTCTGATAATGCACTATGGTAACTCTTGGCAAAGACTGACTTGTTAATAGTGACCATTGTATACTGAACACCACTGAAACCCATCAAAACTCTGTGAAAAATGTCTTTTCTTTAGCAGGGTTCACTGAGTGAAGCTATGTATGATATGACAGATAACACTCACATGAAAAGAATGCCAGACTTAATTCTGAAATGCTCTGCATGTGTCTGCTTGTGCTTTCACAGACTTACAAACCCAAGTTTGCAAATTTGGGAACCTCAAGCAGAGCAATCTTACGCGTCTGAAATAAGTGGTCTTGTTTCTAAAAAAATGCTGTGATCTCATCCTGCTCATGTGCATCAGCATCTCTCAAAATCAAACCACACCATTTTATCTATTTATCCACAAATCAGGAGTTAATGAAAAAGGTCACCCAGGCTACTGAGAAGCAAGTCTACACTGCCTCTCAAATGTAGATGAAGATAGAAGAATGACATTGCCTATGCAGGCAAAAATGGAAAAGTAATGATAGAAGAAACCTTTCATTTTCTTTACAATAAATTTGTTTTAGGTCAGTATTAACTAATGATCATTGTACAGTTAGGGCATTTAGGTGGCCCGTGTACTGTCTGCTGCTGGTTAGCCTCTGGATTCTAAAAGGCACGTGTTTTCTCTCTTGCTGGTGTTGGTGCAATCTGTTGAGCCACATATCTGATTATTCCATCTGTTGATTGTCTTGCAGAGAAACAAACAATTTGAGAGTATGGAGCTTCACCTTTCCTCTTTTAGAGAGTTAGTCTTTGGATACAGGCAGCTTTACATGGCACATGCTGTGGGGGTTGAGGAATCACCTCTGAGTCTGTTCTATCAGTAAACAGTGTAGTTATTCTTCAGTATTGTTATGAACAGTAGGTTTTGCTCTTCAAAGTTAAAAGATCATTTTCTTGTCACATGTGAAACTGTTTTGCTTTTTTAGGACTCTGGCAGCCAGTGAACCTGTGGCATATTTTGCTGGAAATACTTACAAAGCAAGACATGCTTGTGGTTGGATTCAATCCACTTTGTCCCTTAGCGAAGGGCTTCATTCAGTAGAGGCGCTACAATAATACTTAATTGTTAATGCAAAGTACTGTAGACACAATATGGTCTGAGTTCCACAGTGGTGCCTGCTGGCATTTAACATGCAGCGTGCTTTTAAAAAGCAGATAGTGGAAGAAACAAACAGGAAAGTTATATTTAATATTGCTGCATTGCAAAGACAAAAACCATCCCATGATTGGATTATTATAATTAATGGTTTGTATTATGATTTATGTATAGGGGTTCAGGTTGTGGCCATTTTATAATCAATTTTATGCCAAAAATAGTTAGACAAAGCACTGACTGACCAGCATCCTTAACACTGTTGCAGCTAAGCATTTTGGAATGCTCACATGGTGTGTTTGGAAACCCTTTGTGTGTGCTACATTTTTCCATTTGGTATGAGGCTGAGCACTAATCAGCTCACCACTAATTAGAAATCATTCTGTGTCCTGCACCCCATTATTACACAAAATTATGTCAGACCTTAAGAATTTTTACATTCAGAAGGAAAAGTTTCTGCAATACCTTTTGTCATGCATCTTCCTAACATAAAATTTGAAAATAAGCTTTTGCTGTTTTGAAAGAGCCATTATGGAGGAAGCAAAAGCAATTATTTTGCTGCAGTTGAATTACTTTCTACTATTGATTCTCTTTATTGATACCAGTGGTGAAAGTGAGAGGAATAAAAGAACTTTTAAAATTTTTATATGTATAAAGGTCTTGGAAAATTATGGAACTCTTTATACTATTGAGAGGTTTGCATTCATCTTTGTAGATCTTAAAGTATTGGTGGGCAGAAAGCCTGGAGGTAGCATCCCGTGGAGCTCTTGTATGGCATGTAAAACTGCAGAAGTGTTCTGCACAAAAAGTGCAGAACTGTTACACAACTCAGGATCAGCCCTTATGTACATCTCATCAAAACTGGAATACGAAAGAAATTCACTGTTCTGGGGGAAGGCAGGAGCGGAGATGCAAATTTACCTTGTTCTTGTTCTATTTTCCTGATGTTAGTGATATGTATTTATAAATGGGTTTTGTAAGCTGTGTTTTAAAAATGAGTCCTCTGAGGACCAAAGTTTTAAACTAACTACACATAAGAGTTCTTTACAAAGGCTGACAGTTTCATTTATGTATGGTTGCAGGCATTCACTGTGACAGTGTGTGTGCTGAGGGACAGTGGGGTCCAAATTGCTCATTGTCTTGTTACTGCAAAAATGGAGCATCCTGCTCTCCAGATGATGGAATCTGTGAGTGTGCACCAGGATACAGAGGCACCACTTGTCAGAGAAGTAAGGACAAAATAAATGCTTTAAAATCTCTGTTTCTCCCTCCCTTACTTGGAGTACATATGATATAATACCATAATGCTTTGTTAATTATAGTATGAAGTACTATGAAACAGTCCCTGATTGGACATTTTGTCAAAATGTATGAATATACATGAATAAGTGTTATCTGAAATTAACAAATGTTTCCAACTAGTAGTGCTCTTCTTGTTATGGTACAATTTTATTCACTGTCTGTGCCATGATGTCATTATACACACGACTTTCTAAGAAACAAATTTAGTAGGGCATTCCATTCTAAAGGCAAGCATTTCCAAATGTGATTGATGAACATTAATTTTGTAATAGGTATTTTGGTAGGTAAATAAAACATGCATGAGTTTCAGAAGCTAGAAAACTTAGCTTCCTGTTGAATTTGGTAGGAATCCTTGGCTTAGTTATTGCTTTTTTTAACACTTAGTTTGAAGCAGCAAAGAATGGCCAGTGGGATCAGGCCTCACAGTAAGCAAAAGGTATGATAGGTACCCATAGTTGCATTTGAAAAATTTGTCTCTGTAAAATTTAGATGTTACAAGATGAGAGATACAGATGAACTGAGGCAAATCATACCAGAAACAGAGAGGCAAAAATAAGATGATGTGCAAAATATCTACCCTCCCAAGAAGATTTGTCACAGTCTGCAAGCAGTCTAGCTGTCTTCAGTTTGAATTGTTCAAACTGTGAGGGAAAGGTGTTCAGAGAAGAGAAATGTGAGTCCTCTGCACTTGGGAGGGTAGCCCTGTTTTCAGAGGAGGTCTCCCAGAAACAGGGTCAAGAAGCAGGTGGGGTAAGGCCAAGCAGAGATGCTGCTAGGTCCTCCAAGAGGCTTAAAAGGCAGGAGATGACATGAAATGATTACTAGAAGGTAGAAGGAGAACCAGAGGATGATGCAGTCCTAACAGTCCAGGAATGGCAAGATTTCAAGCTGAAGAATGTGATTGCCTATGGCACTACTAAATCCCACATTAGTGTGGCATTAATATTCCTTAAGCATTTCTAAGTGCAGTAATTATTCTCACTATCTAATCTCTAAAGGCCTTGCAGTTAATCAGTTAATCCAAAGGCAGACTTAAGTGTAACACTACATGTAAAAATGTTCCCTGTGTTTTGGAACTGTGCCTATAACCTGGACAAGAGGCTTCCAGTCCAGTGGCTCTCAGAGCCCCTCTCTGATGTGCAGTCTGGAGGCTGGGAAGACAAAGGTCATATGAATAATTTGGATCCCAGTCAGAAGTGCCTTTTCAGTAAACAGGAAGACCTTTTGGCACTGTTTCACTTGGAAAAGTTAATCTCTCTAGAGAGATCTGGCCACATAACTTGTATCAAGTGTGTAATTAAAAGACCGAATCTTGAATGAAATTAAAATATTGAAAAGATTCCAAGTTATTGTCGGTGCTAATTGCCTCTGTGCAACAGGTATTTCTTTTGATGTATTACCTAATATTGTAATTTGTCAGGAATAAATGCCAAAAAGGGTTAGAGCAACAAAGGAGATTTTATGCAACAGTCTTTTTTTTTTTTTATTGCCTTTTGTTTCTCTTTTTTTAAAGAAACTAGTGACTTTAGCATAAGAATCAAGTGGATGACTCTGTATTCCTGGTCTCAGGTTCTCTAAAATTTAGGTGATGCATAGCTGTCTGTGCTGTGTAATGAGTACAGTGAGTACCTAAATTAAAGGATGACTGGAAAACATTTGTACTTTTTTTCTCAGTGAAAGAATGTCTATTTGTATTCCAAGTTAGGAAACACATAAGAAGTCAAGGTCTAAGATGACCTACTAATGTACAAATAAAACTATCCACTGTATTTTTTTAAATTACTTTTCTTCAAATATGCTTTAAAAGATGTTCATGTTGTAGGGGACATATAATGTATAGCCAAATATGTATAATATGTAAAGTATATATGTATTTCAAACATAACCCAAGTACAGTGTGGCCTGACAAGTAATAGAATGTCAACTAACTCATTACTAACTGGAATATAGTAAAACCTTGAGGAAGATGAGCAAATCTCCTTTCATGTGTGTAAAGCATTGAATTCGATGAATAATAACAGCTACCATTGCAACTCTTGTGCATTTAGGAAGCAGAGCTAATTCAAAGTCAGGAACAAGTGCACTGAAGAGTAGTTCATGGCTATATGGAAAGTGCAGGAAGCAATGACTGTTTGTTCTTTCTGATTCCAGTTTGTTCCCCTGGGTTTTATGGCCACCGCTGCAGCCAGACATGCCCCCAGTGTGTACACAGCAGTGGTCCCTGCCACCATATTACTGGCTTATGTGACTGCTTACCTGGATTTACAGGAGCCCTCTGTAATGAAGGTACAGGTTGTAATAAAGACTCTCTGGGATGCAGAGACCAAGCACTGTAATAATTTTCATTCCATCTCTTGGAAACTATAAACCCAAAAATCGTTTCTGTTGTAGTATGTGCAGTTTATAAATTAGGAATCTTAAGCAGGTTTAAGCTGTTTGAACATTTGATCTTGAAGTATGAAACCCACTGTATTCTTATTTGTATTATTTGTATAATGAGTGTGTATAATGGGCTTACCAGAATTTATGCCTTACTTTAACATTATACTAAGCAATACATTTCTTGATCCAAATATTAGTTGCTTTCTCTTGAAATAAAGAAAATACAATCTGTTCTGATTATTAAGGAGCTCTAATTCTGACAACTTTTTCTCAGTGTGTCCTAGTGGCAGATTTGGCAAGAACTGCATTGGAATATGCACCTGCACCAATAATGGAACATGTAATCCTATTGATAGATCCTGTCAGTGTTACCCTGGCTGGATTGGTAGTGACTGCTCTCAGCGTAAGTATCAGCTTTTCTTCCTTTATTTTTAAAACAATGAATCAGGGTTTGGGTATTTAAATTCTCTACTTTTTGGTAAAGAAACACTCTCTAAGTCAGAATTGAGGACTTCATGGTATGTAAAGAAGAGATCCTAAACTTTTCTGCATTTCATTGGCACTATCAGAAACACATTTATACTATGATTTTTCTAATAAGTGGGCTGGAGCATATGACAAGAGGGATCAATTTTCAGTCTTCCACTGCCCAAAGAGTTGTGGAGAAGCTGGATCAGACTTGTTTCAGAAGTGCACCGTTAAAAGACAAGAGGCAATGCTCACAGGTTGCAACAACGGTGACTTTTACTAGATACAGGAAAAAACATCCTTACTGTGAGTGGTCAAGCATAGCAACTGTCCAGGGAGGCTCTGAAGTTTCCAGTCTGGACGAGGTTGTGAAATTATCATCACTGAAGATCCTTTGAGCAGGATGTTGGACTAGTTGATGCTAGAGCATCTAAATCTTTTCATCTTCCAACAGGAAAAAGTCTGTGACTTGATGAATCTTGCATTGCAGAGAGGGTTCTTGACCTGTTGTTTACTCATTTGTAATTATTTAGTCTTATCACAGTAGTGTTGTGAATATCCCAGGGCTTGTATAATCAGGATAGTCTTATGAATAACAGAGGTATTATTTTGCAAATAAGGAGCTGAGGCACTGAAATACAGGGTGTTTTTTCTTATTACTGTTGCATAGAAAGCTACTAGCAACGCTCAGAACAGAGCCAAGATTTTCTCAGATACAAGTTAGTGCTCTGGCTGCAAGACCATCCTTACGTTTGTTAAACATTTGAGCATTTTGTTAAGAAATTTTTCACTATGACTTGTTTTAAGTGTTTATAACTTTTTGATGGATTTTTCTCTTTCTTCCTTTTATAAATGTCTCACAGATACACATTTTTAGTGTCTTTCTACCTCACTCAATAAGTATTGTCTTGGTATGGTAAACTCAGTGCAGACTTTGTTGCTGACTTAAAAAGGAGAAGGGCTAGGCCCTAATTTTATTATGTTTCATCAAGTTATTTTATTCAATAATTAGGCATTCTCCAGATGCCTTGCTGGGTTTATGCAAATTACTGGTGACAGGAAAGAAATATCTGAAGCAAAACTCACGAGAAGCATATCCAATTCCATAAGGTACCAAAATCACAGAATGGTTTGTGTTGGAAGGGACCTAAAAGATCATCTAGTTCCACGCCCCCTGCCACATGCAGGGACACCTTCCACTAGACCAGGTTGCTCAAAGCCCCATCCAGCCTGGCCTTGAACAATTCCAGGGATGGGGCATCCACAGCCTCTCTGGGCAACCTGTTCCAGTGCCTCACCACCCTCACCGTCAAGAACTTCTTCCTTACATCTAACCAAATCCATGCTCTTTCAGTTTAAAGTCATTACCTCTTGTCCTATCACTACACGCTCTTGTAAAAAGTCCCTCTCCGGCTTTCTTGTAGGCCCCCTTTAAGGACTGGAATGCTGCTATAAGGTCTCCCTGGAGCCTTCTCTACTCCAGGCTGAACAACTCCAACTCAGTCTGTCCGCATAGATATGCTCCAGCTCTCTGGTCATCTTCATGGCCCTCCTCTGGACTTGTTCCAACAGGTCCATGTCCTTCTTGGGGGCCCCAGAGCGGAACGCAGTACTCCAGGTGGGGTCTCATGAGAGCAGAGCAGAGGGGGAGAGTCACCTCCCTCAACCTGCTGGTCACACTTCTTTTGATGCAGCCCAGGATACAGTTGGCTTTCTGGGCTGCAAGCGCACATTGCCACGTCATGTGGAGCTTCTCGTCAACCAACACCCCCAAGTCCTTTTCCGTAGGGCTGCTTTCAATCCACTGATTGCCCAGCCTGTATTTGTGCTTGGGATTGTCCCGACCCATGTGCAAGGCCTTGCACTTGGCCATGATGAACTTCATGAAGTTCTCATGGGCCCACCTCTCAAGCCTGTTAAGGTCCCTCTGGAAGGCATCCCTTCCCTCCAGCGCGTCGACTGCACCACGCAGCTTGGTGTTGTTGGCAAACTTGCTGAGGGTGCACTCAATCCCACTGTCCACGTTGCCGACAAAGATGTTAAACAGTGCTGGTCCCAATACCAACCCATGAGGAACGCCCCTCAGTCTGGACATCCAGCCGTTGACAGCAATGCTTTGAGTGTGAACATCCAGCCAATTCTTATGCACCAAGTGGTCCATCTGTCAAATCCATGTCTCTCCAATTTAGAGACAAGGGTGTTGTGCGGGACAGTGTCAAATGCTTTGCACAGGTCCGGGTAGATGACGTCCGTTGCTCTTCCCTTATCCACCAACACTGTAACCCCATCATAGAAGGCCACCAAATTTGTCAGGCATGATTTGCCCTTAGTGAAGCCTTGTTGGCTGTCACCAGTCACCTCCTTATTTTCCATGTGCCTTAGCATAGTTTCCAGGAGGATGTGCTCCATGATCTTGCCTGGCACAGAGGTGAGACTGACCAGTCTGTAGGTCCCTGGGTCTTCCTTTTTTCCTCATTTTAAGAATGGGGGTTATGTTTCCCCTTTTCCAGTCAGTGGCAACTTCCCTGGACTGCCACGACTTCTCAAATATGATAGATAGTGGCTTAGCCACTTCATCTGCCCATTCCTTCAGGACTCACAGATGGACCTCATCAGGTCCTATGGACTTGTGTAACTTCAGGTTCCTTAGATGGTCTCAAACCTGATCTCCTACGGTGGGCGGTTCTTCATTTTCCCAGTCCGTACCTTTGCGTTCTGCGACTTGGGTGGTGTGGCTGGAGCACTTGCCAGTGAAGACTGAGGCAAAAAACTCTTTGAGTACCTCAGCCTTCTCCATATTCCAGGTAACCAGGTCTCCCATTTCCTTCCAAAGAGGGCCTACATTTTCCCTGGTCTTCCTTTTATCACTGATGTACCTATAGAAGCTTTTCTTGTTGCAGTTGACATCCCTGGGCAGATTTAATTCTATCAAGGCTTTAGCTTTCCTGACCTGATCCCTGGCTGCTCAGACAATTTCTCTGTTTATTCCTCCCAGGCTACCTGTCCTTGTTTCCACCCTCTGTGGGCTTCCTTCTTGTGTTTGAGTTTGTTCAGGAGCTCCTCGTTCATCCACGCAGGCCTCCTGGCATTTTTGCCTGACTTCCTCTTTGTTGGGATGCATCACTCCTGAGCTTGGAGGAGGTGATCCTTGAATATTAACCAGCTTTCTGGGGCCTCTCTTCCCTCCAGGGCTTTATCCTGTGGTACTCTACCAAGCAGATCCCTGAAGAGGCCAAAATCTGGTCTTCTGAAGTCCAGGGTAGTGAGCTTGCTGTGTGCTCTCCTTGCTGCCCTAAGGATCTTGAACTCCAGCATTTCATGGTCACTGCAGCCAAGGCTGCCCTTGAGCTTCATATTCCCCACCAGCCCCTCCTTGTTGGTGAGCACAAGGTCCGGCACAGCACCTCTCCTCATTGGCTCCTCCATCACTTGGAGAAGGAAGTTGTCATCAATGCATTCCAGGAACCTCCTGGATTGCTTACACCCTGCAGTGTTGTCCCTCCAACAGTTATTGGATGGTTGAAGTCCCCAGTGAAGACCATGGCTTGTGAACCTGAGGCTGCTCCTATCTGTCTGTAGAGGGCCTCATCTGCTTGGACTTCCTGGTCAGGTGGCCTGTAGCAGACCCACACTGCAATGTCACCTGTCCCTGCCTTCCCTTTAATCCTGACTCATAAGCTCATAAGGTCTCGGTCAGTTCTTCATCCATCCCCAGGCAGACCTCTGTGCACTCCAGCTGGTCATTGACATAGAGGGTGACACCCCCTCCTTGTGTCCTCTGCCTGTCCTTCCTGAAGAGCCTGTATGCTTCCATTCCAACACTCCAGTCATAGGAGCCATCCCACCACATCTCCATGATGCCGATAAGATCATAGCCCTGCAGGCATGTGCACGTCTCTAAGTCCTCTTGTTTATTCCCCATGCTACGTGTGTTTGCCCAGAGGCATTTAAGTTGGGCTCCAATGAAGCTGACTTACTGGCTGGAGTGGCTGGAATTCCTTTGTGCTGCTCTTCAGGTGCTCTCCTGCTGACCTGTGATCCCTCTGCAGTCTCCAGGCATCTATCGCTGACACTGGCATTAAACTGGTAGGATTGGGATGGATTGGGGTTCCCCTCCCTTGGCAACTTATTTTAAAGCCCTCTTCGCCAGCTTGGCAAGCCTATGACCAAAGATGCTCTTCCCCTTCTCTGACAGATGCACCCCATCAGCCCCCAGTAGACCAGGTTTCTCAAAGCAAGTCCCATGGTCTAAGTAGCTGAACCCCTGGCTGTGGCACCAGTCCCATAACCATTTGCTGATTCACCAGATTTGACTGGCCCTTTCAAACCCCTTCCCTTTGGTGGGGAGGATTGATGAAAAAACTGCCTGTGCTCCGGAGTCCCTTACTGCTGCTCCCAGGGCTCTGTAATCCTTCTTCATATTCCTCAGACTGCGGATAATAGTCGGTGGACTGTATGAGGCTTGGTAGTTTCTCGATGACGTCCCCGATACAAGCCCCCAGTAAGCAGTGCACCTCTCTAGAGAGTGTGTCAGGTAGGCAAATGGGTGCCTCTGTACCTCTCAGAAGAGAGTCACCTACTACCATCACCTGTTACCTCTTCATAGTTGGACTGGTTGTTATACGGGGAGCGGATCAGGCTGCCTTACTCAGCTGCAGCGTCTCTCCTGATATGACAGGTCTTCCCTCTTTAGTCTGCAGAGTGGTGAAGCGGTTCTGCAAGGGCACCTCAGGCTTCGGGGGATGTCTCTTCTTCCTGCAGGTCCTTGCTGTTGCAAGCTTCCATTCTTCTGCATTATTGGCTCCCCTCCCTTCTGTGTGTGCCAGTGGGGGAGTTTTTGCCTGTTTGGCCGTGGGCAGTGGGTCCACTGCAGACTGCGCTTGGAACCCGCTACCTAACCCATTCTCAGCCTCCCTGACGTTATGCAGCCTTCTCACTGCCTCCTGCAGCTCAGCCACCTGCTGCAGGAGGTCCTCCACCTGGGCACACCTTTTGCAGGCAGGCCTGCTGCCTGTCACTGCCCCAGGAGAAAGGTCCAGGCACTGCCTGCCGTCTGCGGTCTGCACTGCAGCCTCTCCCTTCAGCAGCTCCATCTGGGTGGAGGCACTGGCCACCACTGGGATGGATGGTGCAGACCCCCCAGCCAGAGCTGCAGCCTTTGCTCTCATGAGTGCCCACAATTCTGCCTTGAGGATCAGGTAGGATGAGTGTCCTTGGCCTGTGCAGATGGTCACAGAACGGTGCCACAGTCCACACAGTCTGAAACACATGCATGCCAAAATTTCAGTCAACCCATTTTTATGAATAAAAGAAGCTGTACCAGACCCTGATATGTCAAAATTCAAAAGACATTGTGCCGGGGTTTCCAGGGAGGTGCGTTTCCTAATAACATGCCTCATTGGTTTATATCATTTATGGTTTGACTGGTTCAGGTTAACTGGCTCTGTACCAGTGAGATGTAACATCTGGTCAATTTGGAAAAAAAACCTTTGCTGGCTAAATTCTGTGAAGTGATTAGCATGCACTACTCAATATGATACCAAAATAAATCTTAGGTCTATTCCTGTAGAAGCCAGTATCAACAAAGGTCCCTGTTTTTATGGTAAAATAAGTAGGTAGTTGGGAGAGTAGCAGAATAGGGGTATTTAGGAGGAGGAGGGACTTAGTCACTGAATCAATAACAGGAAAATGGTGCCAACAATATGAATGGAAGCGTCTATTGAGGCTGTGCTCATGGACCGTAACAGAGGAAGTTTATTTGCTTTGTATAAAGGCCTTTCGTTCACATGGAAAATAATGATTCCATTAATTTCTTTTGGAACTAGCGACCTTTTTGAAACTTCTAACCTTTCGTCTGTATGTGATTTACATTCCTTCTTAGTTGACCACTAATTTCAAACACACACACACACACAAAAAAAAAGTCATTATAAGGCACAACTGAAGTGGAAACAACAAAAAACAAACTTAGCGTCGTGGTTTAAGCCCAGCTGGTAACAAAGCACCATGAAGCCGCTTGCTCACTCCTCCCCCTCTCCCCTGGTCCCTGGTGGGATGAGGAGGAGAAAATATAAAGAAAAGCTTGTGTGTCAAGACAAGGACAGGGAGGGATCACTCCCCACTTATGGTCAAGGGCAAAAACCAGACTCAACTTGGGGAAAAAAACAAAATAAATTTAATTTACTACCAATCAAATCAAAACAAGGATAATGGCAAGTAAACCCAAATCTTAAAACACCTTCCCCCCACCCCTCCCTCCTTCCTGGCTCAATTCCACTCCCAGTTTTCTCTACCTCCTCCCCCCCAGCAGCACAGGGGGACGGGGAATGGGGGTTGCAGTCAGTTCATCACACGTTGTCTCTGCCGCTTCTTCCGCCTCAGGGAGAGGAGTCCTCACTCTTCCCCTGCTCCAGCATGGGGTCCCTCCCACGGGAGACAGTCATTCACAAACTCCTCCGGCGTAGGTACTTCCCATGGGCTGCAGTCCTTCAGGCACAGGCTGCGCCAGTGCGGGCTTTCCCATGGAGTCATGGCCATCTTCGGGGCATCCCCCTGCTCCGGCGTGGGGTCGTCCATGGGCTGCAGATGGGCATCTGCTCCCCCGCTCCCCTCCATGGGCTGCAGGGGGACAGCCTGCCATCTCACCACAGGCTGCAGGGGCATCCACCTCCTCCAGAGCACCTCCTCCCCCTCCTTCCTCACTGACCTTGGTATATGCAGAAGGGTTCCTCTCACATTCCAAAACCACTACTCACTGCAGGTTCCCCTTCTTAAATCTGTTCTCCCAGAGGCGCTACCACCGTCGCTGATGGGCTTGGCCTGGGCCAGAGTTGGGTCTGACTTGGAGCCGGGGAGGCTTCTGGCAGCTTCTCACAGGAGCCACCCCTGCAGCCCCTCCCCCACTACCAAAACCCCACCACACAAACCCAAAACACTTAGTACTTTTTTTTGTTTCAATGCAATGTAATATATTTCTTAATGAAGTGAAATTTGGGCAAAGGTAACACTTTGCAAAAATACAGCCCACACATATATGAGTCATTATGCAAACATTTAAAGGATTCAAGAGGTTTTATTGCTCACACACAGGTCTCTGGACAACCAAATCAGTACACAACAATAAGAAGTTATCAGCCTTTTTAAACTTACACAGGAATAAGGCTAAGGCTTCCATGTCTGACCTGTTTCTTCTCTCCTATGAAATACTCATGTTGTACTTCAACAGAACTATTTTTGAATTATGTATCTATTTACTAAAGAAACTAAAAACCTCAGGATGTGAATCCTAATCAACAGAAAGGGGCTATTCTTAGAGTACCTTCTGTACTTAGTGGTATTCTGACATGAAGAAAATTGTCTTTTGCTGTCTCTGAATAGTAATCAGCATTTTGGAACCACTTCACTATTCTAATGGCAGCACGTCGTATCAGTTTCATTCACCATGACATTTTCAAAGCAGTCAGTAAAATTCTACCTCATAACATGTTGACATGATGGTGAGTGAAAAAAATCTCCAGTTCATAGATAATTACTTGGTTTTTAGAAATACTGTATTGATTAATGGACCCAAGGAAGCAACTGACTTAACTTGATGAAGGTACAGTCCTGATTATATGCCTATATTTAGGCAATTTTGTAGAATTTAACAGTGGAAATACAAGAAGTAAGCTTAGTATTGGGTCTAAAGCTATAGGCTATAAGACATGTTTCAACCTTCTCTGTTTATTCTCCTTCACCTCTGAGGCTTAAAAGGCATATCCCCTTGACTATGCTCAACTGAACTGTTTTCAGATGAAAAAATAAATTAAGAAAGGAAACTTACATGACTTTTTCTATGAGAAAGCTGGTACAAGTATCCTAGTTCCTGAGTATTAAGTATGTATCACTGGTTTCTTTCACACATTCAATCTTTTTCAGCACTTTTTAGCTAGAGTAAAATGATTCCTTAGTTAAAAAAAAAAAAATTTGGCTATTTGATCAGAAGGGAGCAGCCCCAAAAATACATTTAAAAGAAAAACAATAAACCCCAAATGAAGCAGTGGTCATATGTGAATGTAAGCAGCTCTATTCATGGGTATCAAGGATCTTTGTCATTTGAGATTAATTAATTGCTCTGGGTTGTTTTAGCTTGCCCACCTTCCCACTGGGGACCAAACTGCATCCACACGTGCAACTGCCATAATGGAGCTTACTGCAGTGCCTACGATGGGGAATGCAAATGTACCCCGGGATGGACTGGCCTTTACTGTACACAAAGTAAGTGACTTTTGTTATCCGTTCTTAGTCTACAAATCAATGACAGAATTTTCCTTCAGAATTTTCACACTTCATTCATTGATTTCTTCCCATGCTGCTGAACCTTTTTTGATCCAGAAGATGCAATACATTACCTGCATGGTTGCAGGGAGGCCCCTGTATAAGCACTGGCAGAGTGCTGGCCACTACATTCAGGCTTCTCTTTAGCCTTCCTTTGGAGGAAGACAACTTTTGGCCGCAGCCAGGCATCCCTGTGGAAGAGTCTGTCATGTGCACATGCAGAATGAATGACTGACATTCATATGCTACCACTGCAGATGTGTGGTTATGGGTGCAGTCTATAGCATGGATGGTGTTCTGCAGGTGTTCCCCACAGGGTGGGATGACAGTACCATCTAATTCCTTCCCTCTCTGAAACGCCCCCCAAAAGTACTCTAGCAGCAGGGACCCAA
Organism: Harpia harpyja; assembly: GCF_026419915.1. Lineage (NCBI taxonomy): Eukaryota > Metazoa > Chordata > Aves > Accipitriformes > Accipitridae > Harpia > Harpia harpyja. Next base: position 64,479,220 of record NC_068969.1, read on the forward strand.
CAACCAAGATTGTAAGATAACACAGAGCTGACTGAAGCCATGAGAATAGCTTCTGGCTTAGCTGTGGCTGTGGTCTACTGAGGCACAGTCCCTGTTGTCACTGCAAAGTGATCATACAGTACATCTTGTATCTGTAATTGCTACCACCCGAGGGCAATTGCAACAACAGCTGTAGCTCAGCACCTGTAATTCAAATACTGATATAGAAGCTATTTTATTTGGAACTTAGAAACTTAACGTCACTAGACTGTAATGTTACAATTTTTTTTTAAATTTTCTTCATGTAATTAATACATTAATACTGATGTTTTTCCCAAGAGATTTTCATTAAAATAAAAATACAAGCTGTGCAGTGACGGGGTGTAGGTATATGGCACCCATTATATGCTGGGTAAGAGTTTATATAAAGTTTGAGAAATAAACATTTGTTAGAGATAGATGTTGATGAAGCTGGCTTCTTATCTTTATCATATTACAGCTTCAATTTGGTTTATCTTCAATCCAAGCACCCCCACTGTCTGTAATCTGGGCACAACCATTATCTTAGAACTCTAGAAAAATAAGACTGCTAACTGTGTTTTGCCTTCAGTGTTTAAATACACATTTTTCATAAAATCAGAACTCTCCTTTTCCAACTGAATAATGTCATAATGGCAGGAAATAACAGATATATTATAGGGCCATATAGATGCAGCTCTGGAAGACATTCACTATACTGGTTCAGCTGTCAGCTATCATGGTTATTTTGCTTCCTGCTGGTGAATAATGATCTCTTTGCAGTGATATGTCTTCTTCATACTGAAATGGTATCTTTGTGAGGAGCTGAGATACAATATGTTATTATTTTTAATTTTTTATGCTTCAACATCAACTGTACAGAAAGTGTGTCCAAAGGTTCATTCATCACTGAACAGACTCCCTGCTCTTGTTCACAAACTGCCCTCTTTCTCCTCCTTCAAATATCTTCTTAAACCCATTTCTCTGAAGCGCCCTTCTTGCTGCCTTCTGAACATCTGCTGTCCGCACAGTTTCCCAACCTCATTTTTATGTAGCTTTTGCCTAATGTGTATTTTAAACCACTTAAAATAGGGTGGGTCTTGATCTATTGTGTTTACAGAATGCCATGTTGAGTAGCAGGGCTAGAGCAATGACTTCTCAACAACATACTTAACCAGAATATTTGCATTTTATTTCTAGAGCAGTTTTTCACGCCTTTCCCTGTCCCCTTCCTTGTATTGCAGGATGTCCCCTAGGGTTTTACGGGAAGGACTGTGCATTGATATGCCAATGTCAGAACGGAGCTGACTGCGACCACATCAGTGGGCAGTGCACCTGCCGCACAGGGTTCATGGGGAAGCACTGCGAGCAGAGTGAGTAGGGATGGGAATTGTTTATGCCTGGTAGCAAATACTGAACCCTGAGCCAACCCTCTGTTGTTTTGACTACAGCTGTGATACAACCTCTTGGATTTAGTGGGAATTTTGATGGAGAAAGAGCTTCGGGAGTTGGACCTAGGCTTTTTCCAAACAGATAAAAGCCCACAGAATTAGTTATTAAGACTGATTATGATTGTGATGGCCATTTCTTTCAATTTATAGCTACATGGAAAAGGCATTTGTACTACATTCTAGTTGCTTTGGACATAATGCTAAAAAACCTCCAACAACTCTGTCATGTAAAAGTAACAAATGAATCCAAGTAATTTTCATTACCATAAACCACAATGAAAACTAATAGTTAGAAAACTAAAGAAGTACCACATCAATCCTAGTGGATAGAATTAATCTTTGCAATGTGGTTTTACAATACAGTTGGATTACAAAAGCGTAATAGATGGCATTTTGTTTTCACATATGTGTGATTCTTTACCCAAGAAAATCAAGAATAACACCACTGATGTCAGCGGTGGCAAAACATTGTACAACATTAAAAGACTAATCAGGCTCATAAGCACAGAACTGTTAGTCCGACTTTTGCTAACATTACAGAGTGGTGCTCACACACTTCATGCATTATGTTGCAGTGCAAAGGAATCCATTCAACCTACTATTGTGAAGTTTTAAACCCATCTTTGGCATCAGCGTTGTGCACAAAGCATTGCTTTTGATGTGTGGAGGACACTAAGTATTACCTATAACCAGGACTGATTTAGCTGCATCTGGATCTGAAGGGCTGTGCAGTGGCCAAGATACATGTGTCATACCTGTAACAGAAGGGAGGGGAGGTTACTACCATCTCTATAGGCACACTTTATTCCCTCAGCAGTTGGTCTAGCCCCTAGGAGTTATTTTTTTAAGGCTAATCAACATTTATGGTAGAACCACTAAAAATTTAGAAGTGGATTTTTTTTTCCTAACAAAAATACAGTTGCAGCAAAATCTGAATGGTTTAGAGGAATATATTTACTTCAGTGAAATAATAGGTGGCAGCATGTAATTATTACATATTTAAATTTTCTTATTCCGCTCTGATGATTTCAGTGTTTCACTTCAAAGAGCATTAATGTTTAGGAAAAGATAAACTTTCTAAGATCCTCTCCTGATGTCATGATCAAAAGATCATTTTGAATACTTTGGCAAATCTAACTTTATTATTATGTTTTATAGTTTTTATATTTCATCCTATAATTTGGTAATAGTGATTTAACAATATTAAACTAAATGTTTTGGTATTTCTGAATTTGAACGTCAGTTTTAAAAATTGACTTTTTATTCCAGTTCAGATTTCAAAATGCCAGAGTATATTATGACATGATGGGTTTTGCCCAGCCATTGACTTCAATAGTTATATTCTTGTTTTATTGAATGTAACCAAGAGAAGGAGAGGGTATATAAGCATGAAATTCCACTTGAGTCTGGATTTATCAAGACTGCAAGAACATTTCTCTAAAATCTATTGTGTTAAATTATCATGTAAATTATTCTAAATTAGGAATACAGAAAAGATGAGTTAGATATTTTAAAAAGACAAGAAGAAAAACAAATTAATATAATTACAAAACTCCTGAGAGATTTCAGAAAATTGAGTCTCAGAAGGGGAAGAAATACCATACTTTCTTAAACCATCAGAACTACAATAATGTAACAAGCCACACAGTAACAGAGGTGGCAGTATAAAAGAAATAATTTTTATTAGTGTAGGATAATTCTCTACCATGCTAATTGCCTGATGTAGAAGACACTTTGATCAGTAATTAATTATTGTACTCAAATCACTCTGGGAGAGAAAAAATAATGTAAAAGTCTTCCAATTAGCTTATTCTTCATAATCTAGCACTCTTCTTCTGTAGGTAGGTTCTCAGTATATCCATTACAGTATCAAAGTATGCTATAAGAAGCCTAGTACCAGTTTTATTTTTATATAAATGCATGGTGTATATTAGACTCATTCTTACAGCCCTTATTTCTTGCTCTTTTACCACATCAGCATATTTGTCATATGACATGACACCAGACAGATGTCTGGCTTCACTCATATGTTTACGTGATTTTTCAAGCACTGGAATCTGAGTAACCTGAGAGACCTGACATTCTAGTGTAGAACTGGCATTTTGTTCACATTTTGTCCATTTCTTCACTGTCTTGTACCCTTTTAATCTATTTTTTTTCCTTCCTAATTTCACTGCCTTAGTGGCAGCAACATTACAGGTAAGGGACAATCACTTCGGAATGCAACTTCCTTCTTTTCCTTCTCCTTTCCTGCGCATACACATACACACACACACACATAGAGAGGGGTCCACTTAAAATCTTGCCCATAGAGGTCTACCACTAATAACACATTGCCATCTGCTGGCCATGTACAAAAACGTATGGGGTTAGAAACAAATCGTAGCCTGAATGGTGCTGTAGATCCGTAATACCAAAATATTTGAGAAGTACTGACTATGTATAATTTTTGTTTGCACTTATTTTGTGCAGAATGTCCTCAAGGTACATATGGGTATGGATGCCGACAGATATGTGACTGTCTGAACAACTCAACCTGTGACCACATCACAGGAACATGTTACTGCAGCCCAGGCTGGAAAGGGGCCAGGTGTGATCAAGGTAAAGCCTACATGCAATAAAATTATTGTAATTGTTTTATATAAAACTTGGATTAACCTATTAAATTCCATCTCTGTGTCATTCATTAAATTAATCTGATAAGGCATGTGTGTTTAAATAGCCCACTCTATTAAATTATATATGTTCTGTAGATTTTATAAGTATTAGATGCCTCAGTGATCGTTTACTGGAGCAAAGCACTCAAGTGTAGATTGTATGAGATGTTTTACAGTGCTGTGCTGTCCAAAGCTGCTGATAGAGCATGTGCTTTACCTGCTCTGTGCTTTTGCCTAGAGAATGTTCTTACTTTTTCAACTCCATGAAAATATCTCTTTCTATGAGGAAGATGAATGCTTTTCCTTAAGGCTAGAATTGTCGTCACATTGATTTCTGACATAGTTCTATTTTTGCATTATTGAATACAGTTAAAGTAGCAGAAAGATTTCAAAGTGAAATATTGTCTTCTGCTCCTAACACATCAGCCTCTAAATTTATGCCACATATTTTCATTTCTTCTTCTGTTTCAGCTGGTGTAATTATAGTGGGAAACTTGAACAGTTTAAGCCGTACCAGTACTGCCATCCCTGCTGATTCTTACCAGATAGGGGCTATAGCAGGCATCATCATTCTTGTCCTGGTTGTGCTTTTCCTGCTAGTGCTGTTCATCATTTACAGACATAAGCAGAAAGGAAAAGAAACAAATATGCCCGCAGTGACCTATACCCCTGCTATGAGGGTCATCAATGCAGATTACACCATTTCAGGTAAGTGACATTTAGAGCAGGTTTTTTTTTCTCCATCTCTTGACTTTGTGCATTTTTAGCTGAGCTCTGAAGGGGTTCAGATCTGCCCCTACAGGACTTGAATGTGCATGTTTCACCTTTTCGCATTAGCAAGGGCTGCTGTGAGCAGGAACATACTCAGTTTTGAGAAGGGTGTCTACAATTCTGCCTTGGAAGCCTTCCTGGAAAGAGAGGCAGGGGAGGGTTTCCCTCTTTAGGAAGAGGAACACTGAGACACTGCTCTCAACTGCCTTTTGCCGGAGAGCAGCCCCTGAGACCACACTGACAGTGGTGCTGCTGAACTGGCACACGAGACCAGTGGGATGCTATGGTAGACTTGTGTGCTTACCTTTCAGCTATCAGAGACAGTTCACCCAAGTTCAGAAGGATGCTGCCCCACCATTTATAGCTGCTTAGTTTGTTCTGCATCATAGTCTTTTAATCTCTGCTTTTGATACTATGTAGGTGGCTTACCCTGGTAAAATGTGTTAATTATAAGGAACAAGTGACCTTCGATATACCTTGCTTTACTGTGTAACATTTTGCACCCTGAAATGTTTTTCTGCATTAAACAGTGGAGGTATGGACATTTCTATTCCTCTGTGCCTGTTTTCGAAAGTGTGGCAAAATATGGTTTCTACTGAGACTTTAAATTCAATGCCAACAGCTTGAATACAGAAAGTCTGCTATAGCTGTAGAAAATGAGGATTTCACACTGTGGCAAGTGTGTCACGCTGTGGCAAGATTCTGTAGAGAGGCAGATAGCAGAGTGGCTTGAGTTTGAAACAAATGAAGGGAAGGAGCAATGCTCCTGAAACAAATCAGGAGTTTTCGACCTATGAAAGTGCATGTGAGTTGGGATGCAGTGGGTACATTAAACTTTAGGCAATGCTGTCTTTTGCACACAGCTGTTAAGGAAGGAAGCAGGTAAAGAAGCCTGCAGAAACAGTTGTCAAAGTCAAGAAAGATGTATCAGCAAAGGTGGTGGTGCTCTTGAAGCACCAGAAAATGTTGCTGTGAACTTGACGGTAAAAGTGTCTATAATTAGGATAATGCTATGACTAGAGAGGCAAAAGAGAGCAATGGACCACAGCAGAAAAAGAAGTTAGCAAGTAACACTTGGGAATGCTCTGCTGAAAGTGAGGACATGACTAGTCAGTTACTGCTCTGTATCTCTAATTTCTTTAAATGAATGCAAGATTTTTCAATTTTTTTCAAGGAACTCTAAATCAGGTTCTGAAATCAGTGCAGCACTGTCAAAAACATATCCTAAGAAAGAAACGCCATGTTATTTTTAGTTGTTCATTTTCCTTTCTTTTTCTTTTCAGAAACCATCCCTCACAGTAATGGTGGAAGTGCTAACAGTCACTATTTCTCTAACCCTAGTTATCATACTCTAACTCAATGCACCACCCCACCTCATGCCAACAACATGGACAGACTGACCCTGGCAAAGGTAAAGCATAAAAAACTGGATGCTTATGTGTAGGTTAGCCTTTGGTTTACTTTGTTCCCTAATGTTTCATATTAGGTTTATTTTTGCTTTCCCTGATTATCACCTGGAAATTCAGCAACTTCTCCTCAGTTTCAGTTTTTATTACCTACCTTTCTTTGAAATAGGCAAAGAACAATCAGCTGTTTGTGAACCTTAAAAATGTGGAACCTGGAAAACGAGGCACCATCATGGACTACACAGGAACACTGCCTGCAGACTGGAAACATGGTGGCTACCTCAATGAGCTTGGTAAGAAAAAAAAAAAAAGGAGGATGTTATTCCTTGTGTTTGGGATGGATTGGAAAGCAGAGATGTTTTCCTGGTTCTCCACTCAGGGTAATGCCAGGCTTGTCAGACTGTGTGTGAGGTTCAGGGTTCTGGGTTTGACCTTCCTTTAAGGCAGTACCCTTAAAGATAAAAGAGCGACTCCTTGTGAGGAATGGTGAATCAATCCGATGCCCAGTGCAGACATGATATGCAAAATATCTCATCTTATTTTTATAAAAAGATTTGCTTATTAATTATTTTTATAAAAAAATGATTACAATTGTACAATAAGGGTCTGCTTTGGCAAAATTACATATTTGTATTAAATAAATGAGAGGTTACATATAACCTTTTTTTTTTTAATCCCCACCAAATGGAATCAATGATTTAAAAAGTAGTTTCTCATCATCTGAACTGCTTCAGATGTAAATTCTAGAAGCATCTTCTCAGCTAAACCTCCTGTTTTTTAGAAGACAGAGCATTGTCCTTAACAAGAAAAATTCCCGAGAAGTGGTGAGAGTTGCTGTACCTTGCTTTATGCTATCTTTTGCTGTCTTTTCGTCCTTTCCCAATCTCATGCATTCCAAAATGGCTGGATTGCACTGACCGTATCTCTGACCAGTGAAAGCCTTAAAAGGGACTTTCAGTGCCAGTATAATTTAGATCATTTAATTACCTTAATTTCTGTCCTTATCAGTATCAGATTCTGGGCATCAGGACAACAGCATGCAGCTTTTTTTTTTTCCTGGTCATTCCCAACCTTGGTCTAACCACAGTTCAGGCTTAGATCTGTTTTTTTTTAGAAAAGGTTTTCAGTCATAATGCTAAATGTTCAACTTTACATTTTCTTGAGCATTTGTACTAGCACTTAGGACTCCTAAGAGATACTGGCTGTAGTTAACCCACTGCAGTAGATCTTGAGTAACAGGGAGATTCTAGAGGACTGGGTGAATGCTGATATTATGTCTGTTTTCTAGGAAATCAAATGGAGTTACTTGGGTAGCTCTAGACTGGTGACCTGGGCATTAGTCTTGGTATAAACAACAGAACAGCTGACATGAGATCTAATAAATATGGATGGGATGGGAATAAAATTAATTGGTTTAGGTATCCTCAAATAACATAATTTCATTCTTGCAAACTATGAATTTTGTTTATAGAGATATTGTATAGATAAAATTATTTTAGGCCTTTTGTAAGGCTTCTAGCATAGTACCACAATACAATCTGATGAAAAAATTAGCACTCCATGATATCAATCAAAGCTATTTGAATGGATTATTTACCAGGTAAGTGCCAGGTCTCTGAAGACAGTTGTCAGGCATTGCTGATTACTGATGTTTATATTGGGATTTATATTGATAGAAAACTGTTACTAACAGATAATTGCAAAGCTGTAGGCTTAGGCTCTAGGTGTTTAGGCCATTCCTGTAGGTCAAGGGACTGGAACAGAGTGACCTTGGACAACACAATAAGATTGATTAACTTTGGAAGCAAAGTACCAAGAATTGGAGTGAACTTTGCATACCCTGAGATTTTCAGGTCAAGATGGGATGCCTTTCTGGTAGATACGGTTTTCCAGACAAAAAATATGTTTTAATCAAACAGCAGTTATTAGGTTCATTCAAGAGTAACTGGGGGAAATGTAATGGCCCGTGACATATGTGAGGTCAAACTAGATAATTTAATGGTCCCTTACGACCTTAACCACCTTCCCTGTTCAGGAAACTACTGTTTGAAAGTGTGCAAGCAAATAGTAAAAATGCTTCTGTAACCCAGTATATGCCATATATGCCTAGTATAGACTGGGCAGTTTCACAGTGCTTATAAGAGAATTATTCCGCTAAGGTAGGAATTAGTCCCAAAGCAATTTTTAAAGATTTAGAAGCTGTTATGTAATCACTTTTCTTTGATTTTAAAACTACTCTGTTTTTATATCATTTTTCTCAGGTGCTTTTGGACTTGATAGAGGATATTTGGGAAAGTCCCTGAAAGGTGAGGTTTTTTCCTGATCCATTTAGATGAAATGACAGGGACAATCAGTTTACTCTTCTAAATTATCTTTGGTTTCTGTGTGAAGAGAATATAAAATAATTTTGGACAAAATTATTCCTAGACACTGAATCAATGCATGAAGTTTGTTTGCCTTTTTTTTCTTTTTTGAGTTTTTTTTTAAAAAAAAAAACAAGCCTTTGTAAGTCTTCTATGCGTCACATCCATCAAATGTTTCTGTAATGCTTGAGTCATGAAATGGCTGTACTTTAGACAGCAGAAGGGGGATGGCCCTTGAATTCAGCCTAGTGAACCAGGTAAGGATGCATGCTGCCTCTGATGAAAGGCTTTAAAAGAGAGCCAATTCCTCTTGCAACTGGCATGGTCAGTATAGGACTGCATGACTACAAGCCTGCAGTGCTTCATCCCATTCACTGCAGGCCTTTGGAAAGGATATCAAAACATGAATTCATAGAGAGGAATGAAAAGCTTCAGAAATTCATAGTAGTGATGATATTTTGAGCTTTTGAATTACGCAGTTTTCTCATAAGACTTTATACTGGACCATACTGGTGTGTGTCACTGTTTTTGTAATACGACTAATGTATGCCAAGGGTAACTAGAATGCCTAAATATCCAAACAATGAAAAAAGTGTGGATAAATCCATATGAATAATGAGTTAAATATGTAGACAAAAGCAGCTGGTTTGTCACCTTGTGTATAATACAGGACAATTAAGCTTAAGGAGTGATTTATTATACCTGGTATTTCCTGGTTTGGAGGATTAGGGGAAGCCCAATTTAAAGTGTCTTAAAGGAGTCATGAAGTTAGGAGCAGCTATCCACTGACAGGTTCACCAAGGTCAGTATCATGCTAGATATTCAGGGTCGGGAACAAGTCTCAGCTCTAAAGCTTAGATAACAGCATGTCACAAAACAACACAGAGAACCAAGTAACATAGACATAACAAAATCTCTTTCCAGCGTAAGAAAATACGTCTTCTCTTAAACTACAGTTACCTGTCCTTCAGTTAAATCCTGAAATGACAAGCAACCTGATGTTTCCTTTTCAGTTCTTCTGCGTGCACCTTACAGAAACTTATAAGAAGCTGGTTACTCTTTTAGTGTGACTGCATACTCAGACTTTGCACCAAACAGGCCATCCCTAGAAGTCACCTTACCATCTGCCCAGACATTGCTATTGGGAACAGTGTTAGATCACTTATTTTAATAGTGTTCTGAGTTCAGCACTTGGGAAGGCAAAAAGTATTCCGAAGTGCCTATTAAAAACTGATTCTGCACATTATCTGTACTTAATGCTAGCTACTGTTTTAACCAGAATTGAAGGTGCTAAAACTTTGCAACAGGAATTTGCTGATGACAAGATCAAGCCCATAAAAGAGCTTTCCATTTAAATATTCATGTATGAGTGACTTTTTAGAACTCAAAATTAAAGAATGCCACGTTTAGTAGCAATGTCCATAGTATGTAGCATGCTTGAGATTAATATGTTTTTCTTTTTGCAGATCTAGTGAAGAACTCAGAATACAATTTAAGTAATTGTTCATTAAGCAGTTCTGAGAACCCATATGCTACTATAAAAGACCCACCGGCTCTTGTACCAAAAAGTTCAGAATGTGGCTATGTTGAAATGAAGTCACCAGCACGCAGGGACTCCCCATATGCTGAGATTGCTGGCTCTGCTTCAGCAAATAAGAACGTTTATGAAGTTGGTAAGTACAAAATCTACTTCTAGATGTTGAAGGTTAAGAACAAAGAGCACAGGACTTTTTTTCTTTGAATCAGTTTAATTAAAACACATGAAAAAATGCTGATGTGTTCAGATTCTATTTTCTGCTCAAAAGCTATACTAACAATCTCATTCTTTTCAGATAAGTGGTGTTATTCACAAGAACAGAGTTTGAAATACTTTCAGCTCTGTTCTATAACATAGAGATACCTCTGAATTTCCCTGGTTGAAAGCCTTTCTTTAAACAACAGCATAAGATAAGCTTAGCATTTGATTGCAGTATAATTCAACTGGAGATTAGGCTGTTAAGTACTGAATGCAGCTGGAGTAAGTGTATGGAAGAGATGATAGAAAAGATCTGTTTCCTCCTCTTGATCAGAAAAAACAGCATCTTCACCCACAGATGTAGTATTTCACTCATATGGGCCCTATCTAGTTACTGCATTGCTGCAGTTACTGTAGTAACAGAAAACTTTGGGGTCTTGTGGAATGGTAGTTATCCTAATGATCTCTGGACTGGAATAAAGTGTATGTCACATGTCATAGGATACCATTTTGCTTTTCTGTCCTCAATTAGAGATTCCTCTGAAATCCGTCAATATCCCCATCGTGTTTCTAAGGATTTCTATAAAATCTTGACTAAAACCCCCAAATTTATGGTTTGTGGTTTTTTTTTAGTTTGTCCACACACAAAGAACAGATGCTGGTCCACTTGCTTCTGTCAGTAAATATACTCATGGCAGGGCCCTGTTGCAAGCCCACAGGTGTAACTTAGTGTAAAGCCAAAACACCTTAACAGCAATCTTTGTTTCTCCACCTGCATTTCAGGACTCAGCATGACAAGGAATCATTATATTGAAGCAGAAAGGAGAGGGTATTTTGTAATGCAAACTGAAATGAAATACAGTGCTTGCCTTCTGTTTGTTGCTTCTAGTGTTGAGTGTATGTGCTGTCTTTTATCACAGAACCTACAGTGAGTGTTGTCCAGGGAGCATTCAGCAGCACCGGACGTTTCAGCCAGGATCCTTATGATCTTCCAAAAAACAGCCATATTCCATGTCATTATGACTTGCTACCAGTTCGAGATAGCCCCACATCCTCTATGAAGGAGGTCAGCAGTGAATGACCCCAAAAGCTGATGTGTAGCACAGTGGGACTCTCAAGGGGCAAAGTGGCATGGTTGTGCTTCTTCCTCTAGTTTACCATCATATTTGGCTCCTAATCTGTCCAGCAGACAATTGCTGTACATTAAACAGAATCTCAACATGAGGTTTGTATTGTGTATGTAAGTAAGTGACAGATGGACAAATGTCACACTCTGGGGATCCTGATCATTCTTTTTCTCATGGCAGTAAATTTTATAGAAACAGGTATGCAACACATTTATACTGTAATATACCAGCTTAAAAATATTAGTTTGCAGATCAGTTGTGATAACATCCGATTTCAGCAACTTTAAATATAGACTTCATGTTTGTCGTGTTTCAGAGTAGAAATACTCCCAGGACAGTGCAATTTACCAAATACCATTTTATACAGGTGATCTGATTCACTAGTTATGTAGAAGAAAAACTGCCTTGCCAAATTTTACCTTCCATTCTGACCTTTAGTCAAGACATATTAAGAAACAAGATCTGATGGGGATAAATAAGCACAATACTGCAGTTGTTTGGGAAATCCATCATCAGGCTTTTTTGTCCATTACTGGTGATGGGCATACCTTGCTTGAATAGTTTTGGAGATAAAAGCATTGCATACATCAATATTATATGATGCCTCAAGATCTCTTGGTACTCCAGACCCAGCACCAGTCTCCAACAAATCTTTTGCTACTGTTCAACTCTGTATGTTGCAGTTCTGACCACTATTTCTGCCATACACAACTAATAATCCATAACATATCAGTAATTACTTCATAAAATATGTAAATTTAATCAGGTTTTTTTGGTCACCATGGACTGATTATGTAAGGAGTGGACAAAGGTGATGACTGCTGTAAATCTTAACTGCAAGGAAAGGTTTACATTTTATAAACAGGTAGTAATAATGACTGTAATATAGGATAAAAATAGTAAAGTGTTCTGATTTTTTTTTCTTAGAAATAATGAAGCAATCTCTGTGCATACTTGCTAAAAAGGCACCTTTTCTTTTTTATAGTTGATGTAGGGAAATACATGCTTAAGCTGGTCTTTTGCATTGCTAATAATGTGACACATGTACCCCCCATTCTTCATTAACTTGTGTCTCCATTTTTATGCTGTGTGTCTGTTTCTAGTGATCTAGCTTGTAACTGCAAAAATATTCTACTGTGTATCCATTTCTTTTGCATTTTTGCCAACTGGACTTTATTTTGTCTGGTTAAAGAGACCTCTGGGCACAGGGGAGAGGTTAAAGTAAGAATTCATGTCATACTGATGTCTATCAGAGGTGGTTAGCTAATACATAATAGTTTAACATAATGAATTAATTGGGAAAAAAGTCAAGGTGGTTTTGTCGAGGATAGTAACAAGAATGCAGAAGAAAAGTAAAAAACAGTCCTTCTTTAAAGGTTAGCTTATTCTGTTGACTATATGGATGGAGACCATCTTTCCAAAAGGCTCCTTTCTCTCCCTCCAAAACAGTCTGTTACGAACTGTGCAATTTGGTGGAAATTAAATTTGCCAAGGTATCCATCCACTGAAGCAAAATTGTCCCCCAAACACATCAGCCTAAAAATAAAATGGTTGCTATAGACTGGACATTCTCTTTCAGTAGAAAGTTACCTTTAGAAACCTAAAAATTACGTGGCAGTATTCCTTCCAGCTGCTGCTGCTGTCAGTGATGCTACCTGCTAACATGCTTGTAACATAATCCCAGCAGGCTTTTCCACCTTGCCCTGGCAGTAACTCTGTAGCTTCTTGTGAATAGCTTGTTCTGGGGGTTGGCATATCCCTGATTGATGGGGAAAGGATACAGGTGTTTGCATCATAGGGCATATAATAGGAAGCACTAGTCCTCTCTTCTTTCTGTGTTGGGGTCACATTTTGGCACATGAGACCTGTCATATACTATAACGATGTGAAGGGCAGTCGATAGGTCAAGAGTTTGGTGTATGTGCTCTCTGGCTTAGCACAGGGAGTGCCACGACAGCTTTTATGTTTACATGTGGACTGCAATACAGTCTGAGACAAAGAATAATCACTGTTGTGACAGCATTGATATATTCCTAAGAAAATCACAACCAGTTGCCTTTGGAACACTAAATGCAACAGAGCATCAACTGGAAGAAAAACTGAAAAAACTTTTGGAAAATTTTTTTAAAAGGAACCCCAGAGCTGAAATGGAAATACAATTTGCTTTTATTTGTTGTCACTGAAGAGGTGACAAATGAGAGATCTGCATCCAAAGACATCATTGCAGATGTGCCCAAGCCTGAGAATGTATATCCCTGTACGAAGTGCTCTTTAACATTCTTGCTTCTTGCTGGCCATGAGCACTGGCTGTTTTGCAATTTCCTGGGCATTTCTTGTATATCCTTGGAATAAATAATTTGATTATCTTTAAATTTTGCAAGTACAGAAATTAACTACAAGATTTCAAAAGCCAGTTACCATTTAATCCCTCCATAAGACAAAGTATTGATTGTGTTTGTGTACATATGGATAACACGTAGACCTACTGGTATATTCATGTGTTTGTACTGTGTGAAACAGACTTCAAAATAAAACTTTTCTTCTCTGAAGCCATGAATAGCAAATGCTGTATTTAGCAATTGTGAGCTGACAAAAATTTATTTTCTTACTCTGTAAAATTTGAAGACCACTAGATAAGTTAATCTTCATAATATAAACAGTTCTTTTTTATATGAAAAAGTGAAGAGCTGAATAAATTATATTTGTTTGAAAATTTCCGGTATGTCACATATCCTCAAGTGATATATTCAGACAAATATTCATGAAAACAGATGAGTTTCTGATAACTTTGCCTCTTCTGTATGTTCTAAATATACAAATTACCAAAGTCTGTCTTTCTATACGTGGGTGAAGCTCCTGCTGTGTAGTTAGCATAAGCAATGTCTGCATATATCTGAGCCAGATTTGCAATACGTATAGGTCAAGTAAATAACTTCTGAATTTACTTCAGTGAATGATCATTGGTAGACACTCAGAAAACAGACTGCCTGCAGGGGTAATACATTCTTGTTAAATGATACCTGTATATCATTCCAGAGGAAAAAAGCACATGAGACTTGCATTAGCAATCCTGCTGTCTCCTGTACAGCTAGGGTGGCTTGCTCTGAAGTACACTCTGCTGTCAGTTTAAGAGACTCCCGACTCAATCCTCATGACTGTCACATAGCCCTTTTTGTAGATCCCAGTATGCTCTTTAGAGAACTTAAGTATTTCTGAACATGTTTACTATATTGTGGTGGGAACTTAATGAGTAAGTTGATATAATAATTTTAGCAAACACCATCTATTCAAAGAACTGGCTTTACCACAGACAGGAATGGAAAGAGATGCCTTGCCTCTATATATTCACAATACAATAGTGAGAAACATAGCATTGAAAATGGAGATAGCTATCCCCTAGCAATGTTTTATCAGTTTAATAAAGTGCAAAATGCTGCACAAAGTTAATAGCTGATTTTAAAGTAGGTAGTGAGTACAAACTTTAGGTTTTAGATAATGTAGGCATATTAATTCTGGTCATTTAGAAGCACAATGAACCTCAAGGCTTTTTACTATATCAAAGATTTTTAATCATAACACACTGTTATGCATAAAATTTGTCCTTATCTTGATCTACCCAGAGAACTCCCATTAATTTTAATTGGAGATGTGCATGCAGATTACAAGGGAAAGAAGATTTCATTGTACTCATACTTTCTGCTGAGACAATCTGCAAAGTCAAATTAGTATTGAAGGATAAAACAAAATCAAAAGTGGGGAATGTGTTATTTAATGTATATTGGATTTTCCAAGTACTATGACTACAACTGAATTTTTTATTAGGTATGTGTCCAAATAGTAATCCTTATACTGAAGCTCTAAAGTCCAGACTGAAGAATAGAGAGCTAATTTTGACAAAAATGCTTTAAAGATTGCATATATAGTAGTTTAAATGACTGAAAACAAATGGGTGCATGTTTATTAATTACTGTACAGAAAATCTTGTCATTCAGTACACTCATACTAGTGCTAGAGCACTGAACCTAACTCTTCTATCTTCAGTTTTTTAGCCCACAAGACTTCACTTTGATATGATTGAACTGCAATATATTTTTAAAGAAAACCTATCAAGTATGCCTGGCTTTTTTTCTTAGCTGTGACAAAAAAGTGGTTTGTTGTGAAAATATATCTATTTTCCAAAGATGACTGATGTTCATCATTCTGCCCTTCACTACCATTCATTTCATTTCACATACCTGTAGGTTAATGTAATAAAGTTTCTAATGAAAGATGGGAAATGCTTTGAAATTTTTTCCTTTGTTTTTCATTTCCTTAGGATAGATCTTGAAATAGCATGGGAAATATAAAAAAATGTTATCCTTGCCCATGCTGGGCCACCAAGTAATGTATATTATTTTCCCTCTTAGAGAAAGCATGAGATGCTTTGTGGAAAATCAAGGCTGATTTTGAACTGCTAAACTTCTGTAATTACTGTCTGGTCCTGCAGGAATTAATTCTATAAATGGGGCAATTCTTTCAAGCCTGTCTCTTGAATGCCTAAAGCTTTAACCTTTAGACAGATGGGGAGCTGAGTTACCAAAAGCGAGGCATTTCCTCTTTTTTGTAGGGTAATAGCCTTCGATTAACCATTAAAAACCCAGTAACCAAAGTACAAACACAGCATAAAAGGGGTTAAATACTGTAATTTCTCTTTGTAACTCTGACCCCTTAAGATGAACGTAAAACACTGGCAACAGATAGATGGTGTGGGAAGTTGTTCTTGACTATCACAGTTTGATCAAGGATGATAGATTTGCCATTAAGAACAGATCATAGAATCATAGAAACATAGCATGGTTTTGATGGGAAGGAGAGAAAGACAGGAGATGACCCACGAGGGCGAGCCAAGTGCTGCCTGTGATGCCTTGTGGGAAGAAGCAGGGGAGCACGGAGGGCTGGCCAGCAGTGCTGGGGTGTGGGCAGAGCCTGTGGGACTTTGTCCTGCAGCCTCCCGGGGAGGCACAAGGTGTTATCCAGTGAACCCTCTTGCCATATGTGCCTGCAGACGTCTGCCCTGGCCAGAGCAACCTGACGGGGCCCTGGGAAGACACAGCTGAGGCCTCGGTGACTGGCGTGAGACACTGATGCCGAGCACAAGATGACAGATGGGGGGATGGAGCGGGAAGTGGCGTCGTGGTAACCCCAGACATGGGGCGAGCGCCATGGGTGAGGATGGCCTGTCGTGACATCCCCCAGCGATGGACGGTGATGTCCCTGAGCGATGGGTTCTGATGTCACCAAGGGATGGACTGTGATGTTCTGTCATGGTTTAATCCCAGCCAGCAACTAACCACCACGCAGCTGCTCACTCGTTCCCTGCCCCAGTGGGATTGGGGAGAGAATCGGAAAAAAAAACATAAAACTTGTGAGTTGAGATAAGAACAGTTTAATAGGACAGAAAGGAAGAAAATAATAATAATAGCAATAAATGACAAGAGTAATAAAAGAATTGGAATATACAAAACCAGGGATGCACAATGCACTTGCTCACCACTCGCCGACTGATGCCGTTAGCTTCCGAGCAGTGATCAACCCCTCACCCCGGCCAACTCACCCCAGTTTATATACTAGGCATTATGTTAAATGGTATGGAATATTCCTTTGGCCAGTTGTCCCGGCTCTGTGCCCTCCCAACTTCTTATGCCCCTCCAGCCTTCTTGCTGGCTGGGCATGAGAAGCTGAAAAAACCTTGAATTAGTACAAACAGTTAGCAAGAACTGAAAACATCAGCGTGTTATCAGTATTATGCTCATGCTGAATCCAAAACATAACACCATACCAGCTACTAGAATCAAAATTAATTCTAGGTCAGCCAAAATCAGAAAACAACCCCAGGTGCTGCATTGTGACCAGGCGTCCTTCACTGCTTACAGACACCCAATCTCAGCAAGGTCCAGCCCACGCTCCAGCTGAGCAAGTTCACGAGGTTTGGAGTGTTGAGGGAGGCCACTGGTGCTGCTGCGGTGGTCGGGGAGCTGCTCATTGCAGCTCTCCATGTCCAGACCCAGAGCCGTCGAAGGATTTTCCCCGGCCCTGCCAGATGCAGGCAGCCAGGGCACCCAGGAGGCACACTTGCAGCAGCAGAGGTGAGCTGGGCGGGGGAACTTCTGCCTGGAGTGGGGAGCTGGGAGGGTTTCCTTCTTGAGGGACCTGGGCACTTCTTTCACCCCTCCCCAGGCCAGCAAATGACCCTGGCCTCTCTTCCTTTTCTAGTGTGACACTGGCTGCTGCAGCACCGGTGACAAGGAGTGGCTTGACATCCCCAGCTTCCCCCAGCCCACCGCAACATGTGGAAGGCATGGCTGCGGAGCCAGCCAACCACTGTCCGATATGCCTGGACAGCTGCGAGGAGGCCAGCTACGTGATGCCATGCCTCCACCAATTCTGCTACCCGTGCATTGTGCAGTGGGCTGAGAGCAAGCCCGAGTGCCCCCTTTGCAAGGGGAGGATCATCTCCATCATGCACTCAGTGGGGGCAGATGATGACTTTGAGGAGCATATCATCACCCAATTTGCAGTACCACCAGTCATTGGCCACCAGGCAGGAGGAGCTCTCAGCCGTCCAGCTGCCCACAGCCCTGCAGCAACACGACAGCCAGTGGAGATCCAGCTGCCCAGGGCTCTTCCAGGCGGCCTCCATGCCAACACCTGGGCATCCCTTTTCCGGGACCACCCAGCTCTCCTCCAGCCCCTTCTGACCTGGGTGCATCAGGAGCTGAGGTGGATCTTTGGGAACTGGTGTTCACGAGCAGCCACAGTGGAGGGCCTCATCATACCCCTGCTTGTCCTCTTTGGGCTGGATGAAAACCAGCTGGTCCAGCTGCTGAGGGCCACCCTCCAAAACCACGCGGCGACATTTGTGCACGAGCTCATTCATGTTGCTGTGCAACGGTGCAGCGGGGAGGCCCGCCGTCTGCTGGGCCTGGAGGACGGCCATGCTGCTGGGGGGTGGGAGGGCAGCCGCGCAGGTGCCCCCGGCCCTGCTGCCTCCCGGCGAGGGTCTCCCACACCTGGGCTGGCCCCTTCCTACAGCCCTCAAGGAACCAATGTGGATGGCTACCCCAGCACCTCCACAGCTGCCCTTCGTGGGGGTCCTGGAAGCCCTCCCTCTGTCCTCTTTCCTATCCCTGAGGAGGAAGAGCCAGAGGAGGCCACGGCAGGTCCATCTACATCCAGCCAGGGCTGGGAACGCTCCCCTGGGGGGCCACGGCCAGCCCCAAAGAGGAGGTCTGGCAGCCCCAAGGCCTCTTCTCCAGCCAAGAAGAGGCCACCCCACTGGCAGCACTAGAAGAATGTCCCAGGCGCTGCTGAAACCAAGGCTGGGCCAGCAGTTGGGCGTGCACTGGCCCTCAATGGCTCCCTGTGCTCTAAGTGACATAATTTGTAAGTCAAATAAAATAAAGGCCTGCAAACTGCAAAAAGTCTCTGTGTTACTAACAGTACTGGTGGCATTGCTATCCCCACCCATGCTGCTTTCTCCCCCTTTTCCTGGGGCTATGCCCACCATTGCCTCTCATTGTCCTTAGCAGAGCACCATGGGGCTTCTCCCTCTGGTCTTGCACAGCCTCGTCGCCCTGCTTTGACTACCATGGGGCTGGACCTGTGCTCTCTGAGCGCATCTCTCCCCAGAGCACAGTGCCACGGGTCTTGGCCCTCTGCTCTTGCAGGGCCCCTTTCCCTTCAGGAAGGTGCCATGGTGCCTGTCCCTGTTCTCTTGCAGGGCCCCTTTCCCTGAGTCGAGCACTGTGGGGCCTGGCCCTATGGACCTGAAGGGCCTCTTTGCGCTGATCTGAGTGCCACCGAGTCCCATTCTCTGGTGTCGCTGGGCACTCTCTCCCCTCATTCAAGTGCTACGAGGTGGGACATGACCCAAGAAAGATGGACATGCTGCTGCCCTGAAGCACAGGCTTTCTTCCCCCTCTTCCAGATCCAGCCTTGGCGCTGGCATTTCTCCTCCGCTCAGAAAGGACCCCTCTTCGGCAGACGGGGACCGTCAGTTCCCCAGCGCCCCTCACCACCACGCCCACCACCCGTCCCCATCGCATGCTCTTTGCAGGACTTCCCCCAGCACAGCTCCTCTCTGCTGCCAGTCAGCCCCGCAGAAATGGCAGCGCAACTTCTCCGTGCTCCCCGGGGCCCCTCGCCCTCCTCTCAAACACCCCGGGGACCCTCGCTCTCCTCTCACATACCCCAGGGACCCTCGCCCTCCTCTCACACACCGCTCCGTGACCCTTCTGCAGCCAAGCCGGCCACGCAAGGTGAGGGGAGGGACAGATGGTGGCTGCTGGGTTTGGCACCAAGACCTGCTGCCGGGCCCCAAAGGAAGACCCAGGTCCCCACAGCACAAAAGGCCAAAGCTCAGCAGCAGTAACTACAATACAAATTCCCACAACTAGAAATGTAGGAAAGGCTGCCTGATGGCTTGTTAAGAGTGTAAAATTTAAGTCCACCGTGTAATTTTTTCTCACCAGTAACCAGAAAAAGAAGGCAGAAGGGCTGCCTGTATGGATATCATACCCATACAGCTCACGATTTGCGCAGGTGCGAACGTGAGACAGCGCGCAATTATGGCGGCGCGGGCAGGACGCAGGGGAGGGCGGGGTGTTGCGTAGCGAGCCCGCACGTCGCACCAACAACGCTCCTCCGCGCCAGGCAGGGTCCGTTGGCCGCCCTGCCGTTCTCCCCTGCCGCGCACCACGGCCCCTCCCCGCCGCCGCCCGCCGAACGAGGCAAAAAATCTTCCCGGCTCCCCGCTGCCGCCATCTTTAAGGCGACAGCTGCGCGTCGACGGCGCGACGGAAATGGCAGGGGGGCGCGCGACGCCACTAGGGAGCGCCGCCGGCGACGTGGCAGCGCGGCGGCGGGGCGGGGCGGTGGCCGGAGCGGCGCGGCGCGGCGCCGCTAAGGTTGCTGGGAGCTGTAGTCGGCGGCGGAGACGGTCGGTGTCTGTCTTTATCGCCGGCAGGTCCCGGGGCGCGGCTTTGCCGCGGGGCAAGCGTGGCAGGCAGGCAGGCCGGGCGGGCGGGCGAGCGAGCGCCAGCGGGAGGCGGCGGGCTCTGGCGCTTGGGCTGGGTGAGGCCGCGTGTCGTGGCGGGCAGAGGGGACGCGTTGGCACCCGTCGTCCCCGGCAGCAGAGAGGGAGTGGCTGGAGGGCTGCGCTAGGCCGGGCGGCGGCGGCGGCGTCCCGCAGCGGTAACTGCCCCACTATCCCGGCTGCCGGGGGCCCGAAGCGGCTGGGGCAGGTCCGGCGGTTACGGGGGCGGGCAGCGCGGGAGGCTGTGGCGTATGGGGCGGGGAGCGGCAGGCAGGGGGGGTGCTGGGGTGTTTCCCGGAGGGGGGAATGCCGGTGGGGTCCGCGCCGCTCCGCCCGGCCTGCCGGTCTATGCCTCCGCGCTCCGGCGGCCCGTCGGTCAGCGGCGGGGCCCTGCGGGGCGGCCACCGGCCCGGCCGTGTCTGTGCGTGTTTTTGCGTGTGTGGGGGCCGCCGGCCGAGGTCCGGGAGCCGTCCCGAGGCCTCCCGCCCGGGCCCTTTTTCCCCTTGGGCAGCACGCCGGGGGGCTGCGCGGTGTCGGCCTCTCAGCGGGCTCGGTCCTGGGGAGCAGCCGGGGGTCTGACCCTGCTGTGGGCACTCTTGTCTCCTTCCTCTCGTTCTGCACCATCTTGTCCTTCTAAAGGGCAGCAGAGGCTCCTGTCCTCTCTGCTGAGAGGAGCACGCTTTGAGGCTTGTTGTGAGGTGAGGGTCGTGGGCTGTGAATACCGATCACAGTCCTTACAGCCGGACTGCTTGCTGCCTCAGTGGCTGGTGGCATTGCAAACACGTGCATGGACCCGCACTGTCTATAGAATTTCCAGCTGGCTGGTCCTGGTACCTTGCTAGGTCACTTAACATTGCTCTGCTCTTGTGAGTCACCCTCCAAGCGACCAGGCTTCCTCCCCGCACTGTGTAGAGAGCTTGGATTGCTGGTCTCGGGACTGTGCGTTCCAGCCGTGCAGCTGGGGGTGGAAATGCTGGTCCTGGTAAACCCCCTGTGGCTTTAGCTTGAATGGGCGTGATTAACAGTGGAAATCCTCACCCTTGAGGATCTGTTAGTATCTGATAGCAGTGATGCTTCAGGAGCTTTATTAGTTTATAATGTCTCTGGAGGCATTGTTGAAGTGATTTGCCCTTTATTTAAATGATTTATTTATTTTTATTGTCACATGAAAAAAGCATTATTTCTTTTGGGGAAAAACCTCTGAAAGTGCCGGAGCTGTTGCATCACATAATATGATATAGCTATTGGTGCAAATTGGTAGAATGTACGTGGTTTTGTTTAGCTGTTTCTTTGATGGTTTTTCTGTAGTTGTATGTAACATTGTATACTATTGTATAACATTGGAACTAAGTTGTCCCTGGAGCTACATACGCTTTGTGGTATTTAAAAATAAGTATTTGATGGTAAGAGTGCTGGTGGTCCAGAGCAAATCCAAAGAGTTGGCAATGGCACTAAGAATGTGGGAAGCAAAATAATTCTCAGGTATTGGGAAGCTTTTCTACAGGTGGAACTTCTTATTTTTCATGGTATGTGTGGACTATGATAACTCTGTCTGCAGTAGTCTCAAGACAAGGTTAACCCCTTTTGGCACACCTGGTGTTTTGAGCTATCGTGGTACTGCGTTAGGTCTGAGGCATACTGGATTTTGCTTGGAAAACAGACTTTTTTTTTTAAAGTGAAAAACTGGTGCAGATGTTGTGATTCACATTATGCTATGAATATAGAGCAGGTATAGGAGAGTCTGTTCTTTTTTTTTTTTTTTTTTTCTTCTGTCTGTCTTTCTGTCTGTCTGTCTTTCCTGATTACTTCTCTTTAAGACTTTGGACTTTAGAACAAGTCATTTAACACCAGGTAATTAAACTGATGATCCCTCTCTGCCCTTCCTTTGGCTTCAGTGAGACTTTGTATGCCCTCTGGGACCTGCCTGCATTTAATGGACCAGAGTCTGAAGGAAGTTTTATCCCTGATTTTGTGCCCTCCCTTTCTAAAATGGAAAAAACCAATGTGAGGGATTTTTCAGATGAAACTTTAATATACTAACAGTTCAACTCGGTTTTTGGTTTGTTTTGGTTTTTTAAGGTGTTGGCTTTTTGATTGACATCAGCTTCACTCCATCTTTAACAGGTGAAGGTTTTTCTTTTGTCATTTTCTTTCTTGTTTTCTTCTTGGTCACTGTTTTTAATCCCTCTTGTTTGCATCTTTGTGGGTTCTTGGGCTTTTTTTTCCTTTGACTTCTCTCCCATTGAATAGAAGTATGTGCCTGTGAATCTGTCTATCAGTTAATGCAACCTAGGATGTAACATTTTGTCTGAAGAGGTTGTTGCACTGGGAATAGCTCCAAACAATTGATTTGTTCAAATAAATAAAAAAAAATGTCCCTACTCTGGACAGTTGTCAGCTTGTGCTTAGCCATTAACCATGTGTGTAACCAGTACTGTTACACACATTTAATTAAAATAGTTATGCCTGTTGTGATTAAAGATGAGAAGTTTAATAGCATTTGAATTTAGTATTCCAGCTGTGGTTTTGTTTCCTTCTAGACACTTGTTTAGAGGATAGTTTTGCCTCTTAGGGTTCTTAAGTATGTTATGGGTTTTTTTATTATCAGGAGCATCTACTGAAATGCAAGAAGGGGTTAATTAAGGGTGACTGGAAGTATGGCCTTATTATAAACTCTGAAGTATGACTGATTTCTAGATAACGTGTTTTTATCCATGTGAAACTTGCTAATCTCCATTTGTAGGTAATTTTATCATTAACTGTGAATTTCTATACTTTAGAGTAATAACCTGAAGAATGCTTTTGAAGTGTGGTTATGTCATTAAGATTATTACAAAATATTAGGACAAATGTAATTAATTCCTATTAAACTTAAATCAAAAGATGAATAATTTGCCAGTTCAGCCTTTTAGTCTCTAAATCAAATTATTTCATTCCTGCTTTTAATATAAGTCCTGCTAAAATTTTCAGTCAGAACTTGAGCCTGGTTTTCCCTTCCGACACAGGCCCTGCAATTGAGGTTAGGTTAATGGATGAGATTCAGCTGGTGAGAATCAGTAAAATATAGTTACCTGTCAACTAGGGATAGACCTTGTGGGTATACTATATTTTCTTTGTGTAATGTGGGGGTTTAACATTATCCCTATAGTGTCTTCATTAGTACTGACAAGGGTTATTTTTCTTTTTTTTTTTTACCAAATAATCGATGGAAGCCTAACAAAATTCATGCTTTTACTTCTTAAAGGGGTTATTTTAAGGATGACTGATCATTGGGAATGTGTTTTTTCTGTGGTTTTCTGTGTTTCTCTTTTCCATATCCCTTCTTTTTTACTTTCATAGAAGCATAAGACAAGATTTTCTTCTATCTAAATGTGGTGAGATTATCAAATCTGTGAAATCAATTTATGACCACAGATCACTAGATGGCAGTATGGCTGTTATTTTCACCTAATTGCACATGCTTCAATTTGCCAGTCTCAGAGTTTCTCCTTTGTTTTTTCGATTTAGTAATACAAAATGTTCCAGTTTGCAAGAAGCAACAAAAGTCACTTCCTTAAGAAGTTAGGCTGAATTTTCAGGTGCTACTTGCTTCAAAGTATGTGTTCGTGGCTTGGGCTATGGAGAATTATTACTTTTATTTTTTTTAAATCACTGAAAAGACAGTCCAGTTCCACACCCAGCAGTCATTAAGGATTTGTAGGCTGATCTTACTGGGGAACTTTTTCCCTGCTACTCCCCTAAGGGAAGTTGGAAACCCTCATTGGCACCTTTGTTGAGGACTGAACACTGTTAAGGTCTGTGGATGGCCTGGGTCCCGTCCCCGTCCCCCCCCACCGTGTTCTTCTTCCACCCCAATGCTTCCCTATTTTGCACATGTAACTGATTTCAGGTAGGCCATTTAGATTAAAGTGTTAAACCATATATCCTGTGGGATCAGTTTTAATTGTATGTAGTGATGGATTCTTTCAACATGATGAGCTATTAGCTTCCAGTTACACTTACTGTACTTCTTGCTTTCCTTTCCTTTTGTGTATTCCCTCCTCCCATGTCTTACCTTTCTCCTTAACATTTTTTTTTTTTTAATTATTTATGTTATTTCATGCAGCACATGCAAACTACAACTGGCTTATGTTGAGAATTCAGTGTATAGAAAGCTGTTATTTGTGCAGGCTTCATGTTAGTCCCTACCAGGTCAGGACTTCACAATGAGATTGATGGTTGTGTGAGGGGATGGGTATGCTAAAGGTAAAAAAAAATATAGAAGCATTTAGGCTTCAGGGTTCTCTAATAGGCATGGGGGTGGGTAGATGGAAAGGGAAGTGAGTGAAGGAAAAAGTTGAGAGCAGGAGGAAAATACTATGGGCTATTGTGCGTTATGCAAGGGAATAAAGGAATTTGTCTACTCTTCCAGCAAAAGGTAGGGAGAGGTCATCTTTTCCCCAGCTAGTGGCAAACCCCCCAATGATTATAGTGGACAATACATCAAAGAGTACGGGATGTATTAGGGTCAAAGGATAAAATTTAAGCCAGAACAGAAAGGAGATAGCAGTATGCCTCTGACTGGGCGTCACTCTGAGGGTATCCAGCTTACTGGGACACATTGCCTATGGGTGCACACCTGGACCTTGAAAGTCCAAGGGAGAGGAAATAAGCCCTACAACTGGTAGGATACCCCTCTCAAACTTCCATCTCCTGGCCAGGCTGGATTTGCAGATGGGTGGCTTTCCCAGAGACGCTTAAAAGTGAGAGGAGAAAATCTGAAACTACTCTTTTCTTCTTTTTAAATTCAAGTTTTAAGTCACTTATATGGGTTTTTTTAATCACTATATTTCAGCAACTGACTCATAATTTTTGCAAGTTTGGGATTGCTGTTTCTGTTTAATTCTAGCTTCACTTTTCTCATTGTGAAGCTAACTACAGAGTTATTTACATTTCTACTAATTCCTAACTTTCCAGATGTCAGTTAAGTTACATTTTGGGGGGTTGTCCCATTTTCCCCCTGACATTAGTAGCTCTGTGAAGCTTTGAAAAAGCTGCATACAGAGTTTTTGAAAAGCTGCTCTGTGGAATTTTTTTCAGTCATTCTACATGGCCACAGTATTTATTTTAAGTAGTAAGCACCTCTCAGCAGTTTTAAATCATGGCATCAGGTGAAATCAAGCAGCAAAGAGCCTTGATAAAATAAAATGTTTCTGTGAGGTTTTGGTCAGTGATTACTTTAGTTGCACAATGGAAAGTTCTTTCTTGCTTTGCAGTGTATAATTAGAAGAAGAATGACTTTTGAAATACTTCTATGAAGGGGAGTGTAAACTCCGGTAGCTTGATGGCAAGACAAAATCTTATTATTGCAAATTCTTCTGCTTGGTGAAGTTTAATGGAAGACTGTGCAGTTGCTTTCTAAGGGATAATAAGATGTACTCATTCTGCAAAGACAGTCTGTTCCCCACCAGGCAATTACTGACCCTTTCATCCCACCTGAAGAGAAGCTTTTAAATTAGTTGAAGATGTACGCAGAATCTAAAATCCCTCTGTCATGAGGGTTTTCATGAAGAGTGCTGCACTTAACATTTACTTGCTTTCTGAGGCTGGGCTGAAATGTTTAGTCTTGAATCACTTATGCAAAGCATACTGGTTTGTCAGAGAGACTATAATTTCTCCTATGTGATTTTGATGCTTTAATTTGTGTTTGAGACTCTTTGTAAGCCTGTCAAGACTAACATTGACATCCTACTTTGGATTTTTCAATTTGGTAATAACAGTAATTTTTCCTCCATATCAAACTTAAAGAGTTATGTATACATTTAAAACAACAATGAGGGGGTTTTTTTGAAAGAGAGGAAAACCCCTGTATTTTTGTAAGTAGAGTTCTTTATATATACACACAAGTATTTTACTCAACACATTATCTGAGCTTTTCCTCTGTAAACTGTTAAAGGGAATAAGCTGGCAGTCCTCAGCAGCTGCTGATGTAATGGATACGGTGGAAAATGTTTGAGTCTGTCTATTTTTCATACACATAATTACTTTACCTAGGATTTTTATTCATTAAAGTTCCTGTCGTGGTTTCAGCCCAGCCGGTAACAAAGGACCACGCAGCCGCTCGCTCACTTCTCCTGCCCCCCTCCGGTGGGATGGGGAGGAGAATCAGAAAGGAGAAAAGAAAAAAAAAAAAAACGGAACCTCGAGGGCTGAGATAAGGACAATTTACTGGGACAACAAAAGAAGAGTAGTTACAACAACAACAACGGTACTAATAAAAGAATATACAAAACGGGTGATGCACAGTGCAACTGCTCACCACCCGGAACCTGACGCTCCACCACTTCCCCCACTGAAAGTCAAGAGCACACCCCCCAGCCCGCTCCCCATTTATATACTGAGCATGATGTCACATGGTATGGAATAGCTCCTTGGCTAGTTCAGGTCAGCTGCCCCGGCTGTGCCCCCCTCCCAGGTTCCTGTGAAAATTAACTCTATCCCAGCTGAACCCAGGACCGTTCCTTAAGAATTGTTACCTCAGGGAGCAGTGCAAATCATTGCTGTCTAGTTTACCAGACTTGGGAGGAGCAGGGGTTTTTGTTAGCTGCCTCTGTACTGATGAATAAAAATCTCCAGGCGTTCATGAAGGTCCCAAATTTTTCCCCTCTCCTTTTCTTCTAAGCCCTTTTACATTAATTTAAGATTTTTAAATAAGCATATAGCTTTACTTTTTCAGAAGTAGTATATTTTAAAGGTTTACTCAAAGATGTTAAAAGAGACTTCCAACACAATCTGGCCTTCAAAATAAAAGCCAAAGTTTTCAATTACTTTCACTTCCAATAATGTCACCAGAGCAGTATGGTGTTTGGATTTTACGGGAGTTGTCTGTACTGGGAAACTTGTGCAGTGTAAATTAATTTCAGTGTAACTTTATTCATGTTGGAAGTGAATTTCAGCTGGTTTCATCTGGCTTTTCTGGAGGTTTATTTAGCTGACCCTAAAAACTTCTGCTTTAAGGTAGACACGGTCATGGTTAGAGCTTAGGTCACAGAGTCAGGACTCCTGGGCCATTGCCAGCTGTGTCGCTGGCTGTTCGTGGTGCTGAGCAAGGTGTGTGCGCTCAGGTGTGATGCTCGGGAGCATCTGCTGAAGTGCTGAGGCCCGAGAGGGCTACAACCCTGTGGGCAGTCGTGGTTCTTGGCTGCCAGGAGGGGGAGGCTTCGGTCCTCCGCCTTGCCTCTTGCCACGTTTTGCATCCTGTCATGCGTCAGCTCTGAAAATAGCTGGTCCTTGTTGGAGTTGCTACAGCTCAGTAACGCAGCAAAATACTACCCCGATGTTAAGTTTTTCTTGCAGTGGGATATGGGTTTTGCGATGTGTAATTACTTCCCTATTATTACTCACATAAGTACCACCAGTATATATTGGAAGCGGTAACTGGGCATGCGTAGTAAGGTTTTTAGAAAGAGGCTTGGAGTTTGAGGTATTATCACAGTGCTAAAAATAAAGGGAAGATACAGGAGAAATGAGACGTAAGTGGATAATTATGTACTTGAGATCAGTCAATTTTTTTCTCTTTTCTAGAGTTGGCATTTGAATTACGTGCTCTGTTCAGGAATGTAAATCACTCTGTTGTGGCCTTTACATTCTAATTTAAAATCTTTTCCCTTGTTTCTCAAGATATGCTTTTTTTTTTCCTCACAGCTTTTCATAGGTGAAGGAAAATGATGGAAGAGAGTGGAATAGAGACAACTCCACCTGGCACACCCCCACCAAGCACAGCAGGGGCTGCTGCTGCCACTGCTACACCTGTCTCATTAGGTACAAAAACTTCCTGAGCAACTTGGGCATGTTTATTCATGTCTTTTGAAGCACAGCAATTCATCCAAAAACATTGCAATCAGCATAATTACAGTGTTCTTCTCCAGACTAATTGGAAGAATTTAAATTGTTTTTTAATCATGGAAGTGTGCTTCTTATCTGACATGCATCTGACACAGAATTTTTTAAAAATTTTTTTATTCTTGAAACTTTTCTATGAAGTCATGTGGATGCACTTATGTTTTTTAAGGATGTGGGGCCAGGGAAATAATGCCTTCCACTACAGCTCACAGTTAGATGAGCAGCATAGAAGGGAGTTAAAAACAAAACAAATTTACAGTCTTGTAGGGGATAGTGGTAAACCTGGATAATCACTTGGGCTTTAATATTGTGGGTGGTAATCAAAGCACTTTTTCTGATTTTTGAAAAATCTGAACACCGTATTCTGAATACCAAATATTTAATTTTCTGACATATCTGGTCTTGTTATCTTGAGTCACACTAGTGCAGTGGACTCCAAAGTGGAGTGCCCTTATCCCAGGGGATGTGCAAGGCAATCCATTGGGGTGAGGGAAGAAAACATTAGAACTTACATTAATATTTCTTTTTATCTAAAAAATAAGAAGGAAATTAAGCTTCACTAATATTTAATATACTGCTTGATGCTGGTGTCCTCACTCAGTTGGTCCATACGCCAGACATTCACATGTCCTGAGGGAAGAGTGGGTGTTCCATGATGCAAAGGGGTTGACAGTAGCACCCTCACTCGTTTGGTCACTTTCATCATATTGCAATGCCTTGCAGTTTGTGTGCCTGCTTGAGTGGATTTATGGGTTATGTTATCTAGTTTTAACTATACTAGCCCTCACAAAATGGGCAAGGGACTTAAAACAGATTCCTGCAAAGAGACCATGGATTGAAAATACTGCTAATAGTGTGAGCATAATCCAACAACAAGAAAATGGAAGAGCTGACGCTTCTCTGCCTCCTAGTGTGAGCTCTGTACCATTGTTTTTACCTTGTAATATGGCTAACAATCTAATCGGATTTGACAAACAGTTGACCAAAAAAAGTCAAAATTTTCAAGAGGACTATTTGAAATATAAATTTACATCCGCCATTGTTAACGATGAACGTTGCCCTAAGTGCATGTTTTGCCTTGAGATATTAGCCAAGGCTAGTATGAGGCCACTAAGATTAGCAAGACATCTAAAAACTAAGCAGAACGTACATGGGGGAAACACTTGTTCTTCTTGACACGGTAAAAATGTCTGAAATAATACATCGAAAACAATATGGTGACAAACTAAAATGCATTCATCAGCAAATACTGTAGGAAGATGCAGAGAAAGCATCACTGAAGAAATAAGTATTAGAACAAATTACACAAATTAGTGTGGGAGGTTTGCTATCCAGTTGCCTGAAAGTACAGATGTTCCTAACATGTCTCAGCTTATGTTTTTTTGCTAAATTCTGTTTCAATAATAAAATACCCAAAGAACTACTTTATTGTCAAATGCTAAAGGAGGGCTGTGCTGCAGAAGGTGTATCCTCAACAGTAAATTACTTCTTTAATAAAAGCAATGTATTTATTAAAACTGTGTAACTTTAGCCGCTGATGGAATAGTTGATTTGACTAGGATAAAAATGGATTCTGGAATAAAGTTACAGAGATATCATCACACCTGAAATTTATTCACTGCTTCATTCATAGGCAAGCTAGTGCAACAAAGAAACTGGAGCCAGAAGTGCACAAAGTGCTACAGGATGTCATCAATGTGGTTAATTTTATAAAAATGGTCTTTAAATAGTAGCTTTTTTTTATCAATACTTTGTAGGGAGATAGGGAGTGACCATGAAATTTTTTTGTATCACACAGAGGTTTGCTGGGTGTCATGTAGCAAGGTGTTTGAAAGAGTTGTTGAACTTAAAGATGACATGAATGTTTTTCTTTTACAAAAAGACAAGTATCCCAGGTTTGCTGGCATTTTCTGTGATGACAAGTGGCTGTCAGCAGTGGGCTACCTAGTAGATATTTTCAAAAAAATATGCACCCATAATTTGTCCCTTCAAGCTAAGATGATGTTCTAACAAGGAGTGCTACAGTAACAACTTTTTGTAAGAAAGTCATGCTTTCGAGAGAGCATTTTGAAAATTGATATTTGGAAATGTTTCCATCATTATGCAATCCTGTTGCCAAAAACAATGGAAGTGTCACATATAAAAACTGTCAGATGTGTACACATAAACTTGCAAAGATAATTTCCTGACTTGTGTAAAAATCTTCCCAACAAGAGTTCCAGTGGAGGATTTTGAACCCATTTGTTAAAAATATGAAAGTGTTAACACCTTCTGATTAGTTTGCAAGAACAATTGACCAACATCGGGGAAGATGGAAATTTGCTAGCTGAATTTCAAGAAAAACCTTTGCATAATTGGGGGGTGCAAGCGGAAGACAAATAGCATGATTTAGTAAGCACAGCCAATAATATACTACTTCCATTTGGATCTATGTATCTTTGTCAGGTATCTTTTCCAGCTATGACAGCCATTACAGCCAAGCATCCAAATAATGTGAACATAGAACCAGACTTTCAAATTGCAGTATCATGAGGTGTTAAACCAAGATTTAACAAATAATGAGGCTTCTTCAATCACATTGCTTATACTAAAAAATAATTAATAATTCTATTATATAGTATGTTAACCATTATTAACATATTATGTTATTTTATTAATAGTATATTAATAAAACTTTTCAGTGGGAGGAGAAGTTTTTGTACTGTTAATAAATAAAAATGATTTTTAATTTTTTTCATTCATCTTTATCTCATCCATTTTAAATTTCTATTGTGTGTGTTTTCTACTATACATAATATGCTAGTACAGTGGTACATGTAAATAATAAATAAATATACATATGTTGTGGGGGTGCATGCTCAAAAATTTTTTACCGGTAGGCGTGTGCAATAAAATTTGGAGTCCACTGCATTAGTGCAACTTAGCATATCA
This sequence comes from Harpia harpyja, assembly GCF_026419915.1. Lineage (NCBI taxonomy): Eukaryota > Metazoa > Chordata > Aves > Accipitriformes > Accipitridae > Harpia > Harpia harpyja. The sequence continues at coordinate 64,510,612 of NC_068969.1, forward strand.
TTTGACTGTCATTGACATTTAGGCTGAGGCCAGTGAGATGCTTGAGCTGATCCAACAGCTTACTGCTATCAAAAATGGTCATTTCTGTTTTTCTGACTTAATTCTCTGCCTAAACTTGGTTTAGAGAGCAAAATTAGCTTATCCAAGGATCAGCTGAGGGCCAGACTGAAACAGAGGAAGCAGACGGATTAGGAGGCTGGGTGCCAAGGAAGAGAGGACTGCCTGGTGCTCAGCCCGTCTTGTAGAACCATACCTCTGAAGTAACTCCTGCCTTCCCAGATATTATGAGTGTATGTTTTATTCTTAAAGATGGGCACTTCCTGCATCATCATCATTCCTGTTGATTAAGCAGTCGCTCAGAAAGAACAGTACTAGCTAGAAATGTCTGAGGCAGACTTCAGCTGCTATAAATTCAGTAGTAAAACGTTGACTTGCCTTTTTAAGCTTATGACAAGTAGGGTCATGCAAAAAAAAGAGATGTGGCTTACCAGATACTATCAGCAGAAATTGAGCACAACTGGTGTTGTATGCAAACTCAAGCAGAATTAAAATTCACTTTGAAGGGAAAAAAACAGACCAGGTCAAAACTTACTTGTAAAATATCTGAACAATTATATAACTGAATATCTGAGATTAAGGCTCAGCATTTCCAAAATTCCTTTTTTCTCATTTTTTTCTAGCTTTGTCCAGTCCCCTTGCTACACAAAGCATGTCATCTTCTCCTGCATACTCACCACCCTTGCCAGCTGGAGTGTCTCCACTTCCTCCTCCTATGATGACTTCAGCTTCTCTTCCACTCGTGCCTTCTGAAACGGTTTCTACTATTGCACCACCTCTAACTCCTGCCCCACCTCCTGTTGCCTCTTCAGCTTTTAGTACCTCCGTGTCCCAGTTCTCTACATCTCTTCCATTAAGCTCTACTGCTGGCCCTGGTCTTCCTGCACCTCCCACTGGCCCCCCCATTTCAGGATTTTCCGTGTCTTCAACCTATGACATTACCAGAGGTCATGCTGGTCGAGCACCACAGAGCCCACTGATGCCATCATTTCCTGCACCTCCAGTCACAGGTAACTTTTTGTTCATATGCTTTCATGTTTGTGAGACAGGATGAGGGATCTCCTGGGTGGCTTTTTCCACCACTCTGCTAGAGTTCTGCAAGTTCAGCTTCTTTATTATTCCAGGTACACTTAATTAATGTAGCTGCACTCAGAAGAAGGGAGAGTAACCTTTAAAATACAGTCATGGTCTAGGACAAAGAGTCCTCTTTAGTAGAGTTCTCCTAGCACTCAGGCTCACAGAAAAATCTTTGAGAGCTTTTTTTGTTAACTTGCACAGGAAAGCCCAGCTGAACATATATACATATCTTTTGTTTAGATCAGAGAGTCAACTTCAGCCATGATATTCCACAGAATGATGTGATACTTCACGCTGTAATCTCATAATTTTCAGGTTTTGTTCTGAAAAGCTATCTATAACAAGCTGTTCATCACATGACACCAGCTTCTATTTTCTTGTTTCCAGCTACTAAATTGCATTAGGACAGCTAAAAATACATACCTTCTGTGCAAGCAATTGCTGTAGTTGCTGAACTGATGTAATTTTCTGCTAGTGGAACGGAAACTTGGCTTTTCAACCACAATTGGGCCAGGCCTTTACTATTACTGGTGATACCTCTTTTAAGTAGTCTGTATTAGGAAAATGTCTAGAAGGACCTATCAATTGTGCAGTGTAAAATAAAAATAACTCTTGATTAAGGCTAGTGTTGGAGAATCGGTTAAAATAGGCTTGAGTAATGGGGCAAAGGCTCATGCTTAAATTTTCTGCTGTTTGAGTTTCTTTTGTTTTCCTTTAAAATTTGTAAAGCTATTCATTCGCTTGCTCCTTTTTCTATTCCTACTAATTTCCAGCACTCAGGGTTAGAAAATTTCCTACTTCTCTCTCTTTTATTATGTGTGAGAACATTCCTATCTCTTTGTTTAGAGAGCAACACCCATTCCTCTTTTTCCTCTACTGTGGGCTGCTTATGAAAATTTGAATGCAGTAAAAAGCATGACTGTTAAACTGACCTGCTAAGAAAAAAACATTGTTTAATTTTATACATAATGTATGGCAGTCTCGGTTCTATCAGCAGATATTGTTGAACTCATTCACAGTAGTTATATCTACTAACCTTTAACAAACGGAATTGTTCTGGGGCTTTCAAGAAATGAAGTGAATCAGCCCAGTATTCTTCTATTCTTCCTGCTCATTTTCCTGTTGAACAATTGCATGTTGCTACAGTGTAACAAGTTAAATGCAGTAAAATAAGTGAACACTTGTGTTTTATTTTTCCCTCTTACTAGGTGTTTTGGCAGATCCTATTACTCAACAAGCAACTTTCTCATCACCTTTGGCTCCTGGAACTGGTTCTGCAATCACTTTTCCTGAGGAGCATGAAGACCCCAGAGTATGTACTGCCCAAGGTGGAGCACCTGCTGGAGGACTGTGGGGGTTTATAAAGGTATGGGGTTTTGTCTGTTACCCTTCACAAGGAATTACCATTTTTTACTGACTATAATAAGACGTATCTTATTTTTTAAATGCATGTTGCTATAAATCCTGTCTTTTCTCTGGTCTCATGTGCAAGGTGGCTGGTTTTAGTAGTGGTGGTTGCTGAAACTATGCTTTTGCTCCTCCTCTCCATAGAGGAGGGAGGACTACACAAATGCAGATGTTCTAGGTTAATTTTAGTGCTTGTGAGAGGAAGATATGCATACCTAACAGATCCTGTCACGTTCTTGAATCGGGTGAAGATTTAGAACCTCTTTAAGACCTGAAAGCTAATTTTTATTTAACAGCAACTGGATGCAGAAAAAGTCTGGTTTATCTCACCAGAATTCTTTGTATATCCCATTTCTTTATCATTTCCTAATGAACTAAGTTTGATTTCTATGGGATGCAAGTCCTGCCTGTTCCATAACAAACCAACCTGGTCAAGGAGAGACAAATACATGTTTTTCTACCAAAGAACAGTTTACCTAAGAAGTGTCTAAGATATTTTGTAGGATTTTTCTATTCAGCTAGAAGGCATGGATTATATAGTGCAGAACAGATACTCCTTGTGGTGCGATCTAATCATACAAAGGAAATAAGCAGCAACGTAAACTAGTAGAATTTCATTAGCCTGTAACCTTTTTGGAGCTGTGACAAATGCTACATACAAGTAGCATCATGAAGATTGTGGCAAAAAGATCTAAGCGTGCATGAATGCTGAACTGTCTTCAAGAGCAACACCATATTCTGTACTGTCTCATACTAAATGTGAAGGAAGAATCAAGAAGATTGATGTCCCAGTGGGACTGCTGAGTTTTGGAGGGACTTTCAAGCCCTTTTGAACATGAAAAGCTAGGAGAAAAAGTTGTGTGTGACATGGCAGACTGAGCCCTCCCTTACTCCAGGAATATACATCTTGACAGTAATACATTCTTAAAAAGCAAGATTAATCCTCCATCAGTACAGTGAGAGCAGAGTTGTCATGCTGCCCTTTTCAAGGAGAGCTGCCTCTCATGATCATAAAAACACATCTTCTTTCTTCTTTTAAATAACATTGGCCTTGTCTCAGTCATCATAGTCCTCTTAATGTTTGCAATAGACAGTAATGTTCCAGAAGAGAACATTTTTCTTGTAACATGATTCTGTAGCCCTTTTTAAAGTGCCAGAGCTTGCAGTTGCAAATTAGTTGAAAAGCCAATCTCATCCACATTACTGTTGCGTTTACACCAGTAGGATCTAAAAGGTGTCCTGTTTGTATTTATGGAGAAGGTCTTTATCACTGACTTCAATGATAAATTCTAGATTTTGGTTGAAGTATTAAGTGTTCCATGTGCTCTGTGTGTTCAGTGACCTCTTTTTGAGAATTTCCTAGGTGGAAGAATGAGGAATCATTAATTATACTGAAGCCATCAAGTTCTTGATATTTGTAAGCACACATCAGACTATGTGTTTTTTAAAGATCAGCCAGAATCTGGGAGACTAACTGGTAATTATTACAGAAATGCATCCTGGATTCCCTGCTGAAGAACTTACACAGCAGTTGCAGCAGTTACCTTTATTTCTGTTCTTGAAGTAGTTTGAACTACCCTTTTTCCGCTAGTGTTCTTAAGAAATCATACACTTTTCTTCCATATTTCCTTCAAGCTAGATAATATCCAAGACTGTGACAATCTAAAATTGACAAATTAATGGTCTAGAATTGAATGAGACTGTTTTAGTTCCTTTGATCTGTCAAAGATGGCTGAGCAGTGTTGTAGCAGTTCCAAGATTGGTTTCTACATAATATATCAGAGGCAAAGTTTGATACTTTTGCAGTTGTTGCACCTGACAACTTGCATATTTGTCTGTCTGAGCAATGAAGACAGCCAGGACCTGAATATTCAAAAGATTTGTGCTTGTGCTCTCCTGACGTGGAAAATTCTCCATTTGAGCAATTTGGATTTATGTTGACTTAGAATTGACTCGGTAGAAATTCCAAACTTAACTGCATTATGGTTCACAGTGTTGTGGTAACTTCATGTTTTGTATTGGTATAAAACTACGGATTATTTCTCCCTGCTTGTGCTACATTGGTGAACTTAAAGGCATCTTCCATAGGCAGAAGCAGCAGCTTCTTGCTACTCGGGAACCTGATTATCTGCAGATGTATAATGACTTTATGTTAGTTAGGTAGCCAGGCTGCTGATTGGAGAAGTACTGCTTGGCTTTGCATTACTGGAGAGATGCTAAAACTGGAAATTCCAAATTAAAATGTTTCTGAGGAACTCAGTTTTTATTAAAACAACAAAAAAACTTCAAATTGTTAGAGAGCTGAAGGAGGAGTATAAAATTCCCTGTTCTTGATGGCATCCTGTGGGTACATGAGTAGTCATAAGAGTATGCGTATTAGTCAGTGAATGCAACTGTTCAGAAAAGTCTTTTGTTATATTCATGAGAAACAAGTGGCTACAGTGGGCTCTGGCTTGAAAAAGCTTAATTGTGCTGCAGTGAGTAATTGTTTTGTTTTCTTTACCAAATTCTACAGTTAGGCTTAGTGCTTTGCACAGTGGTGAGAAGAGTACCTGAACCCAGTAATGAACTATTTCAGCATGAAACATGGGATAAGATAGTCATTCCTAGTAGCTATACAGTATCTCAGTAGTTGTAGAAGTGTGGGGTTTTTTTCTTTGTTAAGCTTGCTACAAAGATAATAGAAAGCATTCTAATGTTGGATGGGGCTTTGAGCAACCTGTTCTAGTGGAAGGTATCCCTGCCCATGGCAGGGGGATTGGAACTAGGTGATCTTTAAGGTCCCTTCGAACCCAAACCATTCTGTGATTTATGGGAAAGAAGCTTTGCTGAGCAAAAGTTATTCTCAGGTAATTAAAACTACTCTGATTCTGCAGTTCTCTGAAATACTGTGTTGAGTGTATTAAGCGAGCACTTCCCAGAAAAACATATGCGCACAGTGCTGTCCTAGGTAAAGCTTGTCATTTAGTGAAACAAATACAAGCATATGCAGTTTTAATATTAGACTGAAAGCAGTCTGTTTACTAAAGAAATTTTATAAAAGGTTTCTGTAAAATAGTTTCCAGTGCTTTATCTCTCAATGATTCAGCATTGGTATCTTCCTTCTTTCACCCTGTGATCTCATCTGAATTTAAATAAACTTTTGACAAGATACAGACATTCATTAAGGCTACTTGCAAGACACAGGACAGTGTTTGTGTTTATATTTAATGAACTTTTAAGTCTGTCAGCCGCTCCACCTATGATTTGGCTGGAGAATGTAGAACATTTTTCCAGCAGTGCTTAGAATCTATTTATAAATTGAGGACTTTGACCTCAATTGCTCTAGAAATACTTGTTAGTAATGGGCCATTCAAAAATAGATCCTATCGTCTTTATGAAGTTTAGAAAAGAGAGACTCTTCAGCTTGAGTTATCACAGTCTAAATCTAGCTACCTAGTCTGATGATACCTATAATTAGCATTGGGAATCTACAACTTTGCTAAATGCTCAAGGCTTCTGGTCCCAGAGTAGGACTATATCAAGTGTGTGGCCCACCATCACTGATGGGGCTGTTTCTGCATTAATGCAGAAGAGTGTGGTAAAGATGATATTTGAACTTTATGTTGTAACTCAGAAGTCATGCACTGATAGTCATATCCTGTAGCGTTTGTGCTGAGGAGTGAGATACAATAGATATAGTGTAAATGTGGTAAGAAAAACACAAAGCAGCTTAATATTTGGTTTTTGTTTGCTTGGGTTTTAACTGTAACATTTTGAGTTTCTTGGGAAAAAACCAGCAGATAATATGGAAATCTATTTGCTTAAATTTAGGGTGTAGCTGAGAATCCCATGGTGAAGTCTGTTCTTGATAAAACCAAGCATTCAGTGGAGACCATGATCACAACGCTGGATCCTGGCATGGTTCCATACATCAGTAAGTATTTGTGACAAACCATTAAGTAATACATGTATATGTTAAGAGGGGTTAATATAATAGCACACTGCTTTTACACTTGAAGTTTGTATATGTAATGTGTTAATTCAAAGTCACAATTTCTGTACTGATTTCTCAAGTGTATTGTCCAATGAAACTCTTGCTCTGGAGGCTGACTTTTTATATGTGTCTTGAGGTTCATTTGACTTTTGTATTCCACTATAGTTCAGATAGTGGCATAGTAATACCCTTTGATTCAGATTGTGAAAGGTGAGGAAGTTATAAAGAAAAAAAAACCATGAAGAGACGTTGTCTATAATCCCTAAGTTGCATACTGTTTTCTCTTACTGTGTCTCTATTTACGCCTTATGGAGTTGAGTTTAAAATACACTGTATGTTTTCTGTTGGATTACATGCTTAAATACTACTGTGTAAGCTATCACATTAAAGTTAAAACAAGCCAAAAGGGAGGCATACTCAGAGAGGCATAGGACAGAGGTAATTACATAGCTTTTGAGGCTTTCTTCTGACTTTCAGCTGTTCCACCTTTCTAGCCTAATAGTATTTATACTAGTTTTAGGAAATTCAGCAAACTTGAACCAGTTCCTGAGTCAGTTAGTAGGAACATTAAAATTCTAAAATGGTCTAATGAAGTCTGAAATACTGCTGGACATTGAGCCTGGAAGGAAAAGCATAGCATTTCAACTGCATCTTGAAAATTAATAGGAAGGAGAAGCATTGTGGTATTCACCATTTCTTGTTTTACTGGAGTACATTGCATGTCACATAAGTGACCTGAGTTTTCTACTTCATTAAAATGGGGAAGCAAAAGACGAAATTTATCTGGGGTGGTGGTTTGGTTTTCTGTGTTGTTGTTGGGGTTTTTTTGGTTTTGGGGTTTTTTTTTGGTTGGTTGTTTTTTTGTTTTGTTCTGGTTTTGTTTGTTTGTTGTTTTTTGGTTTGTTTTTTTCTATTCCAGCAGTCTGGTAAAGAGTCCTCCTCCTTAGCTGTGCCAGTACTGCCCTTTGTCTGCATGTAGGTGAAGCTGGTCAGGAAACTGATAAGGCTGAGAAGAAACTATTAAAATGTTTTCCCATTTTGTTTTTCTGAGCTGTTTTTCAGCTGGACCTATTCTGTGATCCAGCTAGCCATGTTGCTGCACTATTTTACTAATCCAGTGGACAATATGTGGAATAAAAGGGGAAGATGACCTAATTATTGAGTAGTAGTTAATTGTCCTACATTTAAGGGAAAATATACCAGCAGCTGACTAGTGAGGAGTGTCATGGTTTAACCCCAGGCAGCAACTAAGCACCACGCAGCTGCTCACTCACTCCCCCCCCACCCAGTGGGATGGGGGAGAAAATTGGGAAAAGAAGCAAAACCCGCGGGTTGAGATAAGAACGGTTTAATAGAACAGAAAAGAAGAAACTAATAATGATAATGATAACACTAATAAAATGACAACAGCAATAATGAAAAGATTGGAATGTACAAATGATGTGCAGTGCAATTGCTCACCACCCACCGACCGACACCCAGCTAGTCCCCCGAGCGGCGATTCACCACCCCCCCTTCCCAGTTCCTGTACTAGATGTGACGTCACATGGTATGGAATACCTTGTTGGCCAGTTTGGGTCAGGTGCCCTGGCTGTGTCCTGTGCCAACTTCTTGTGCCCCTCCAGCTTTCTTGCTGGCTGGGCATGAGAAGCTGAAAAATCCTTGACATTAGTCTAAACACTACTTAGCAACAACTGAAAACATCAGTGTTACCAACATTCTTCACATACTGAACTCAAAACATAGCACCGTACCAGCTACTAGGAAGACAGTTAACTCTATCCCAGCTGAAACTAGGACAAGGAGGTAGTGGGATTTGAAATTGGTGAGAAGGCTAGCCAGCAACTGTGAAAGTATTTGAGAGGACTAGTGGGATGCAATGCAAAGCTACAGTAAATGTTGATTATGCAGAATTTGGTGAACTGTATTTAAGGTTTCTATTGCAGTCATGACCATCCCTTTTTAAAATAGGATCTGTCAGTATCCAATGACGGTTTGGATAGTTTGACACAGTATTCATGGGACAGAACAACATTACCTAGAGGAGAAAGTAATTCTAATAAAATGCTTTGCTTGTAAGATTCAGTTAGTGTAAGCAAATTCAGTGGTTATCTCAAAGTTCTCTGAAGTCATGTTGGAAGGAAAGCATCTGTATACATCTTGGCCATTAATATATTGCATTCTTTTTTCTAGTTGCAGGTTGTGGAAATAGGGCAGAGATTTGTAAATTTAGTATTTACTTCCTTCTTGAAATGTTTTCTGATCAACAAAAGCCATGTCCGCCACAAATGGCCCCACTTCTCTCTGCTCTCTCCTCACTGCTGCAATTCCAAACAAATTTCAGATTCCTCATGCCAAAGCCTGAAATTACCAAAGCTTCTGGATGAGGTTGTTGAATAACTTTTTTTTCGTATGAGCAAATAGTATTTCTGTAGTCTCTGTTGAAAAGAGCTGAACTGTTTTGGTTGGCACGTTGTAAAGATGTCATCTGAGGCAAGCACCTGGAATCAAAAATTCCTGTCTGCACAGGAAATGGTCACCTTATAAGCATAAACATCAATGCTTTTATAACAAAAGATGACAGGGAATCTTAAATTGTATGTGGAACTGTCATTTCATTTTATAATACACAGGGTGTAATCAAATTTCATGTTCAAGTGTTAAAGCCTAACTTAATGTGACAGTTCTGTCTCTGAATTTACCAGAGTATGTCAATTCTTATATTTTAGGTTTTAATATTTCCATATTGCCATAGTGTGTGACAGATCTTGTCACAAATTGTTTCTTTTTAATGCAATGTAGTATCTGTGATGAACACAGATATGCTTTTGATATATGATGATCCTTAATACAAAAGAACATAATCTGTATTGTGCTGTTGCAATACGCAAACATGGGGCACAGTTACCATTCTTAAGTTACTATGCAGTAATTTACTAGGTACATTATGGGTTAGTTTTTAGTTGCATTAAAAACTCTTTAACAGTTTTCTATCCCTGGGCACTCAAACAAGACTTCAGCAAAAGCCTGCTTTCAATTTTAAGAACTTGTTTACTTATGTTGACTTGATTTCTATCAAGAAGTCATCAATGAAAAAAGATACTCTCCCTAATTTTTTAGTCCGTTGTTAGCCGGTGTTTAGTGTTTAAAACAGTTGCCCAAATTCAATGATGTATATACCCAATTCCATTCAGTAAAGCAATTGATAAATAAAAGGTTAAAAAATAGCCTAAAAACCAAATAGAATGTTTTACTACTGTTCTGGCATATGTCTGGTGATTCTTTATAAAAAGATAATGTTTCCCGTAACTGACATCTGCAAAGTAATACGAGCCAAAGAATAAATTGTTCTTTTCTTTAAAATTTAAGCTTCAGGCTTTTTATCAATGGAGCAATTTTTCTTACATCAGGATAAATACTGCAGACTTTGGCAGCATGTGTAATTAGGTGGAGTGTTAGTGTTTAGAAGCAAAACCACCGCGCTCTGTTCTTTTTTTCTTTCAAGAGGTAGCTTAACATGGTTTTGTACAGTCAGTGGGCTTGAAAAATGACAGGTTAAAGGGCTGTTTCTTTACTAGTTTGCTGCTGTTGTCATAAGAAATGCCCTGTTGGATCACAGAATCACAAAGTGGTGGAGGTTGGAAGGGATGTCTGGAGGTCATCTTGTCCAACCCCCCTCCTTCAGCAGGGCCACCTAGAGCCAGTTGCCCAGGACTACGTCAAGGCAGCTTTTGGGTATCTCCAAGGATGGAGACTCCACCACCTCTCTGGGGAACCTGTGCCAGTGCTCAGTCACCCTCACAGTAAAAAAGTTTTTCAGGATGTTCATATGGAACCTCCCGTGTTTCAGTTTGTGCCCATTGTCTCTGGTCTTGTCACTGGACACCACTGGAAAGAACCTGGCTCCGTCCTCTTTGCAGCCTGCCTTCAGATATGTGTACACATCAAAGATCCCCCTGAGCCTCTTCTTTTCCAGGCTGAACATTCCCAGCTCTGTCAGTCTTTCCTCATAGAATAGATGCTCCACTCCAGTGGTTCATCTAGCTCAATATTCTGTCTTCAGCAGAAGCAAGAGGAGATGCTGTATGGTAAATTACAGTAGATCTGGTGATTTCTGTAGTCCTTTCTCCTTGTACTCCTCCATCATCCACAGCCATTGGACTAAGGATGACAAGAGGCATGACCATGGCTATTGCTTCTAGTGCCTACTTGTGGGCATGTTGTCCAGTAATTTGTCCTTTACACTTGCTGATGCAATTTACTTATGCAGCTTTCTCTGATGTCATATTCCATGTCTGAAAAAGGTTTAAGCTGTTCTTAAGAAAGCTTGTCACAGGAGGGACAAGTTTTATGAGATGGTTTTGCATAAATTGTTTGACAATAAGTTATCCAGCTGTGATACAGACAGATGTGAGGTATAATTGAACTCATCAATCTTTTGTAGTAATTTTAGATTTCTTTTAATTCATGAACTGTTTTGTTTTATTCTAAAAAAGCTTAGTGAAAACTCATCCTTCTTTATGGAGATACCACCATATGGAAATCATTCAGAAATACTTACAACTTTTTGGTTCCACAGATATTTAATATCTAAAAACAGGATAAAGCTGTAGGGACACAGACAGGCAATAAAATGACACTGAAATTCACAGTCCAAGGACAGCTAGAAAGTAATGTGAGCCTTTCTTTTAAAGCTTACATAATTTGACAGATGTTCACTGGATTTTATGAACTGCATCTGTGTTCTTGGTCCCTTTCGTAAGGAAGAGTTTGTGTGGCACACAAACATTTCTTACCACTTCCCAGAACACTACAAGATCCTTAGAAATGGACGTCTGAGTTATTCTCCTAAATCCAGGAATTATCATCTTAAATGACTGATATGCTTTTTTTTCAGGTGCTGAACAACCATCAGTTCCTGTTGTCTGTCTTTCATCCATGAATCACTTAGCTATTCATCTAACTTTTACTTGCTAACTTAAATTACTTCTGCTTCATAAAAAGAACTTTTTTACAGTGCATGAGAAGATCAATTGAAGCATACTGTTAAGATGTAGAATGTATTTGAACTAGCTTATAATGGGAATGAAGAAAAATACATGCATATGTATATATGTATTTTACAGAAACTGGGGGAGAACTGGACATAGTGGTTACTTCTAATAAAGAGGTAAAAGTCGCAGCAATTCGAGATGCCTTTCAAGAAGTCTTTGGAATGGCTATTGTTACTGGAGAGGCTGCACAGTCTAACATTGCACCCCAACCTGTGGGCTATGCTGCAGGTTTAAAAGTAAGTTGATACATAACAGTACTAAAGTACCTCCAATGCAAAGAGAGAGTGTGGAAACGTTCGCCCAGAAGAATCTGATTTTCCATAAAGAGGAGGTCAATTTGTGGGATAGGTAAACATTTCATTTTTTTAGAAAAAAAAATTGCTGTCTGGGTCATTAGATGAGTTTAAAGCGGCTTGTTTAAATAGTTTTGGGGTTTTTTTGCAAACACATGCACAGCAAATGAAGAATATTTACGTCAGTTTTCTTGTGCTGTCATTGATTGCCATCACATCTAGCATATATTGTGATATTACTGTACTTTCAAAGTATATCAGGCATTTCTTCTTCATCTATTACCAGTACACCACGTTGGGAATGTTAGAAATTAAAAGACAGTCTTTGAGACTTTGTCTCCCCACTAATTCTGTAGATCAATGAAAGTTTGATCAACATTTGTCAGGCATCTTCCTGAACAGATCTATGTTACGTTTAAAAAGTAAGAATTCACCGTGCAGCCTTGCAGACAGCTGTGCCGGCCCAGAGGAAGGGTTAGCAAACGTTGTTTCACCAGATTTTAAAAATGTACATGTTTGTCTGGTGTATCTATGTGCAACGACCTCCTTGGCCAATAACTAAAACCCCTGAAAACAACTATTTAGTATTCCGTTTCTTAAATGTAAGCAAATAATTTACTCATTAAAATGGAATTCTTTTCTCCTAACTGCTGTGGCAGTATTTACAGCTAAGTAAAGCCTATCCTCATAGCAATGTATTAGCTGATAAAATTTTATGTTGAGATAAAGGAGGGTAATGTATATGTTCCTTTACCTGTTTAGCTACTACAGTGTAGCAGTAGTAGTATTTCTATTACAACTTCAGAGTGATAACAGGTTTGGAGCGAATGATTCCTATGTCTTAGCTGGATAGGTACCACAACAAAGAGATTCTCTCCCTTGGTCTTACAAAGGTGGTCCAACGCTCTTAAAGGATCTAAACCCAACAAATCTTAAGCTGCAAAAATGTCAGTGTGAGTAACAGAAATATATACTGATGCTTTAACTAATAGTGAAACTTGACGCAGTTACAGGTTAGGAATTCTTTGCATGCTAATCTAGGTCTTTTTCATGGAAAAATAACAAACTAAAAATATTTAATTAGTTTTATCATAGTTTTCATTACTGTTCGGGATTCCATTACAGCTTTTCATGAATTTCATTTTTTGTTTTTCTAACATCGAAATAAGAGTCATTATTCAAAATCTCTCATATATTCTGTTTAACTTGAAAAGTGTGTTCTAGAGTTCTTTTTGCATTCATCTGTAGGCATTGTGCTATGCTGTGATTCAACGAGAATGTCTAATGGCTTATGTTACCATTTAGGGAGCCCAAGAAAGGATAGACAGCTTGCGTCGGACAGGAGTAATACATGAAAAACAGCCTGCTGTATCAGTAGAAAACTTCATTGAGGAATTGCTTCCTGACAAGTGAGAACTTTAAATATATTCCTGGGGGAGGGGGAGGTGGGGAGGAATATTCTTTGTTGACTCAAAGGAGCCTATAAAGAGTTGCTGACAGTATCACTGAGCAGAAGAAAGGAGAGAGTCTGTCTTCAGTATTGCTTTGGCAGACTTGATTTTGGTGATGTTTGGCTTTTTGTCCAGACATCTTGAGACTTTAATATACAAAATCCTTGTCAGGTTTTTCAAGATTCACAATATAAAAACACAATGAAGTTATACTGAACTGACAAAATTAAGGAGCTGCAGAAGTTGGAATTTGGCTAGTAGTTTGCTCACACTTGTGTGCACACTCTTTCTTCTCTTCCTCTGAAATTGTATTTGGTTCAGAAAGTATATTGGGAGATGTTCTGGCATTTGTAGTAATATGACTTTATCAGATAATATATTATCCATTTTCCTTTCACCAAAAAGGTACTTAATATTTTTAATTTGCATTGCACAGACTTAACAATGGTGTTTTCAAATACGTTACAATTTGATTTTGTAACATGCTTTTTGACAGTCCTTGAAGTAGCTTTATAATTAAATTCCAAAACATTAAGGACAATGTCGTGTTTTGCTTAATGCAAACTTAAATAGTTCTTTTCTAATGTTTGCATTTTTGTGCATGTGATGGGCTTTGATTTATTTTTTTGACACATACTCTGCTCTTGCTCCATTTTTGAAGGTATATTTAGTATCCTTAGTGGAAGACGGATGGTGAATTTTCTGAAGTAAATAGAATTAGGAAGTGCTTTAATTTTTATTGAGCATTTATTTCCATCTATTCTGATTTAGATGTTTTATTATATTTCTACAAAGGAGTAACTATGACAATGAGATCTCTGCTTCAAAATAATTGCTGTTCTCGTCCTTTGAATTTACTCATTCCTAAATCTGAAAATGTTGCTTAAAGTACTTGACATGAAAAAGCTCACTCAGGACTACAGTGTTTTTGAAAGGAATGCTAACTCTTCTGTCCACACATTACAGGCCCCAAGAACATCTTGATCTTCAATATTAGTTGTGGTAGAAACAGAGTAACTTAATGCATGCTTTAATTTTTATTCAGTAGACAACATTGAAAGCTTCCTTGCAAGGTGTTAAAAAAAACATTTGAACTATTTTTGGCCCTTGTTTTTTTCTGCAGTGGAATGATAGGTCATGGTGCTAGTAATTGATTAATTATTATTCTGAAGTGAGCATTGTGGTGTTACAGTTCTAATACGGGGGATGCAGTCAGTGTTTTGCTGATACTGTTTACCATACTTATTCATGACTGAAGGAGAGGAGTTTACAAGTAACCAACCACCAATACTAAGAGCTCTGCACCTAACACTTAATAGATCAGTCACTGCTCACAGCTAAACTTCTCAGTTGTCCATCAGACAGCTGAAGGACATTACTTCCCCTTCCTGTTGCATGTCCTGAATACTATTTGCAGAAAAGGTTGCAAACTCCTTTAAGTGTATTTTACCCTTTAGACTCTAACTACTTTATTAATTGAGAGCAAGTTAACTTTAATCATGAAGCTTTCTCAACAGTCTTTTGTAGTTGCAAGTGAGGTAGTCCTCTATCACAGAGCATTCCAGTGCTCTGTTCCTCCCGACAAAGATGATGCAAGTGAATTACTTCTTCCTGTCTTGCTCCACTAAACTCTTAGTATGAAGCTTACATGGCCCAGCCAGTTGTTTCTTAAAATTGGAGTCTTGCATTTCTTTTTACAACATCCTTGCTTCCCATGCTTTAAAGAATAAAATACAATTTATATGTGGACACGTGTATACTACATATGAAACCACAACTACAATAATATTTTCCTTTTTAATTCTTTTATGATTCTTGGCCTTGATTTTGTGTTTGTGCTTTCCCTGGAGTGTGTTTCTCCTGTAACTGTTACAGGTATTGAATACAGTGAGGTAGTGATGATGCATTGCCCTTGGTTTTATTTGGATTATGTTAGTATTGTTAGTTTTGTTGATAGGGAGAAATGATTTAAAGTTTTTACAAGCTAGATAGGGAACCATTTTGGGTACTGCTTCAATAGCCTTTACTGTATCTGCTACAGCAAGGACCATCTTTTCTGAAAGGTGCAGAAGTGTTTCTCTGAATAAACCATTTAAATGATTGTTGTAG
Organism: Harpia harpyja; assembly: GCF_026419915.1. Taxonomy (NCBI): domain Eukaryota; kingdom Metazoa; phylum Chordata; class Aves; order Accipitriformes; family Accipitridae; genus Harpia; species Harpia harpyja. The sequence goes on from NC_068969.1 coordinate 64,526,036, forward strand.
GATTAGACATACCAAAAAATCTTCTGAATATAGAACATGAATGATAAATAGATTTTTTTTTTTTAATTGTTAGGGAAGGTTATCTTAATGAGAAACATTCTTTCAAAGATTGCATGAAAACTGTAGCATAATAAATATGGCCAGGAGAATGTATCTGCACACATGCCCACCCCACTAGCTTTCTTTGTTTCTTTGATCTGTAAGTTTCATGTATTTTATGTTTTTATGTATATTATGTATTTTACATCCATAGACATGCACTATAATTTTATATCTATATATAAAAAGTTATATATACAAATTTTACTTGAAAAATACTAGAACACTTTGATTAAACTCATTATTACGTTATAACTACATTTGTAGTAGTGTTTGTAAAATGGTCATAATTCAGCTGCTAACATGTTTTTCAACTGAGTGATACTTACTACTCAAAAGTAAAGTAACTTGCACGTCATTGCAGGTGGTTTGATATTGGATGTCTGATTATTGAGGATCCAATTCATGGGATTCATCTGGAAGCTTTTACCCAAGCAACACCAGTGCCTTTGCAATACGTTCAGCAGGTGAGTTTTCAGTTTTGTTACCAATGTTGGATTAACAGTTGAGACATAAGACTTAAGTTTTAATTTCATTTATGATGTCAGTTCTTATTGGCAGGTGCTCCACTTGAATGTTTTAATTTATGAAATGAGGATAAAACCTGTTTTTGAATCATGTTTATGTATTACCTAAAAATCTTTAGGCATTTGTAGGAAAGCAATTCTTGATCAAGAGTCTCATTCTGCAATACATGGCACTTGGAAGCACTAGTTTTACTTTCCTGTTAATGAAGAGGAAATATTCCAAGAAGAAATTAACCACAAAGAAGTACTCCCTCAAAAAGGAAATATAGCTTTAATCATTGAAATATTGTCATCATTCTGGTTCAGTGACTCAAAATCAACCCTCATGAATCTTTACATAGGTAAAATAAGAATATTTCCTCAGGTGCGGAAGGAGGTCTTTGCAGCTTAAGTGGGTTTCTCTCAGGGGTGCGCAAGAAATATGTTTGTATAAATCCAGTCCAATATCTTTAAGCAAAATCTAGATTACAACAGGAAAAAAACGAGCAATGGTATAGTTGTATTTCAGACTAAGAACAGAGAAAGAAGTATGTGTTGGACAGGCAATGTTATTTGTTATTCGCAGTACAAAAGATTTAACAGAGGCAACATTAAAAGCAATTATGTTCCTCAGAATTCTTGCTAGCAATGTGTTTTATTGTTCTGTGTAATGGAAATAGCGGTAAAACTGTGTAGAAAAGATACTCTTTTATTAATGTCTTTACCAATGGCATAGAGTTTTCTGAGCATGTAATATGAGACTCATGGTTGTTCATAACTCTAAACATTGCTTGATTTGAGGAGGTAAAAATGTGGATTTGAGGGCTTGTTTTGAGAACATTTTTCTGTTAAGAGACCAGGTGTCATCTTGTTTTTTGCTGAGCCAGAAATTGCAACCATGATGGGAAACTACTGCAAGGTTGTGGTTTTTTTTTTTATTATTTGAAGTTTACTGATTTTTAGCAGTAAAAGTATTAAAGAATTAATTTATGAAGTTCTGTGCAATTGTGGATCATAATGGAGATATCATAATCACATAATCAGTCCATACTTGCAGCTAGATGCGCTCTTCTTACTGCCAATATGTTCTGACTAATAAGGAAAATTTCCTGTTCCTTTCCTTAAGAAATCTGCCTTTTATGTACCTCTTGATAACAAGTTATTTTGATATTGGAGCAGACTGCATACTCTAACAAACTCATATATGCTGTTACAATTGCAAGACAGCAGTTTTAGGAAGGCTGGAACACACTAATGACCTTTGATCTGCTGTACATGCAAAGGAAACAGACTAACTCAAGTATTTGTCAAAATAAAGTCTGTATGAAGAACTGGGCCCAATGTTCAATGCTATGAAGTAATACTAAGAACAGTCTTACTGAGGCTAAATGTCTTCTACCCTTCATTGTATGCTACAGTGGCCAGAGGTGGCTGCCTAGGATAAGCATCAGACCAGATAAATGCAGTGATACTTCCCCCACTGTTTCCCTTCTGCTTCCAAGTTCAGGGAATTACAGTATGTAATCCCTCTGTGATCTCATGTAAATAGTTCAGTGCTCCATTTCTGCTAGGCTCAGCTTGCTTCTTGTATTTGGCTACTTGCCTGCTTCAGAGGGACATTCTAACTGTTTTTAAAACTTTTGGAGGATAAGAGTCATTGTATAAATGTGTATCATTATTGATTCCATCTGTTGGCTACTTTGAAAGAGAAAACTTTGCCTGGTAATGGCAGAATGTCTTTACTCTCTTAAGCATCATATTTTAGTTTTATACTGTTCAGATGTCATTTGGATCATGACACATACAAATCCAAAAAGTATAATTGGCTAGGCAAATTATGGAGCAGTCTGAAATTTGGATTCTGTTACCCTTTAATTTGCCAGGTAGTCCTATTGGTATAAGAATGATTACTTCCAAAAGTTGTTACTGGTGAAGATAGAAACAAAACTACTTATTTCAAACTCTTTCAATAATCATTTCTCAAAATGTTACACAGGCTAAGAGTCTTACTCCTCAGGACTACAATCTGAGATGGTCAGGCCTGTTGGTGACCGTGGGTGAAGTGCTTGAGAAGAGTATACTGAACGTCAACAGGACTGATTGGCACGTGGTATTCACTGGCATGTCCCGTCGACAGATGATCTACAGTGCAGCTAAGGCTCTAGCCGGAATGTACAAACAACACTTACCACCCAGGACCGTTTGAAAGAAGGCTCATCCATGACACTAAGGAATACTGGTTTTGATTGTAGAATTTAAGTGAAAGCTGCATGTTCTAATTCTCAGTGGATTCAACACAGATTTGTAATCTAACTGTAAACTGTAGTTTACTGTTTAAGAAGTGGTTTCCAATAGTAGAAATGAGCAATTGCAATTTTTAACTACTATGTGATTTCCAATACGATTCACAAAACAGAAAATCAGAACAAACATATATTTATAACTGGGACAAATAGCATTACAGTTTGTAAAGTGGAATGTGCTTTTATTTGACACCTTACTAGGCATTTGCTGAGATATTTTGGTTAGTATACTTTTTTAAAAAGGGGATCATTGTTTAGCTATTTCTATTATATTAGTAATATAAACATGTTGACAGTGTAATATGTATGCTATATATGCATTTCAATCCAGAAAGACTACCTTCTGTATTAGATGTTTTCTTGGGGCCTGTGCTTAGGTGGTACTTAACACCTCATAGGTTTGGTGTCTGTATAGAAGTTCTCAGGAGTGATACTGAGCAGTTTTTATAACATGTAACATTGAGCTGCTGAAGAAGAGCACAAACCCATGCCCCATTAGTTGAAGTCGTTGCTAAATAATTTTGAAATCTCATTTTCCACGCTGCATCTTTTTTCTTTTTATGTAACAGTAATGAAATTCATGTCCAATTAAAACACTAGACAAATTTCAAGTTGCTTCAGTGGGTTTTAGATCAGGTACCACAAACACATAGAATCATAGAATCATTTAGGTTGGAAAAGACCTTCAAGATCATCGAGTCCAACCATCATCCATGCCCACTAAACCATGTTCTGGAGTGCCTTGTCTACGTGCTTTTTGAATACCTCCAGGGAAGGTGACTCAACTGTTACCCTGGGCAGCCTATTCCAATGTCTGACAACCCTCTCAGTAAAGAAATTTTTCCTAATATCCAACCTAAATCTCCCTTGCTGCAACTTGAGGCCATTTCCTCTCTTCCTATCTCCAGTCTCTTCTGTCAAGAAGAGACCAGCACCCACCTCACTACAACCTCCTTTCAGGTAGTTGTAGAGAGCAACAAGGTTTCCCCTCAGCCTCCTTTTCTCCAGACTAAGCAACCCCAGTTCCCTCAGCCGCTCTTCATAAGACTTGTGCTCCAGGCCCCCCACCAACTTGGTTGCCCTTCTCTGGACATGTTCCAACAACTCAATGTCTTTCTTGTAGTGAGGGGCCCAAAACTGAACACAGTACTCGAGGTGCGGCCTCACCAGTGCCGAGTACAGGGGAACAATCACCTCCCTGCTCCTGCTGGCCACTATCTCAACAATTTCAACAACATGATTTAGTCCAGTGCTTCCAAACTTCATATTTTATATGGAATTATGTATTTTCTTCTATCAAGTTATCGTTGTCAGCAATTTTATGTGGAAAATGATGAGATGTGTATCACTTGCTTTGCTATCCTGGGTTTTCTAAACATTTTTAAGTCTTAAATGCCTTCTTGATGCATGAGCTTACTGTTTCTCATATAAGTCTTCAGTAGTGTCTGACTTTTTTCATGGCTATAAATGCCCTCTATCCATGCTCACACAATCTTAAATCTTTATTTAGAAATATAGAAGTAATTGTGAAGAAAATATTTTGGTAATAATACTTTTTTAAGAAACAAAGAATAAACAAATACTTTTTGTTTGCCTTAAAGAAGCAGTTTTTCAGCTTATATTGCTCTGCCTTTACCTTTCTTAGATGCTTTCGAAGGACATTTTTATATACAATATACTGTTAAGCCAGCTCATACTTGTACCCAGTGAAAGCCTATTTCCAAGTAATATATTTTGCCTTAATTGGCTTACTCTGTAAATTAGTTGAATAAATGTTTTTCCTAGAGGATTGTATCTATTTTAAAGGTTTATTTTTTAATATAGCTGATAAAGATCTGTTTATTAAAATTATATTTACATGGTCAAGTTACAGATTTGGCACATACTTAAATGCCTATCTTGTCTGAAAAAAGTCAAAACACATAGAACCTGACTCTTGCAGTGTTTAGGTCTGTTGTTGGGAGCACTTCTTTGTATCATAAACTAAAAAGGATGATACAGGGACTTCTGTTTGTCATTGTTCAGTAAAGGTGTCTTTGCTTTTATTTTAATTTCAATTTGCAGTGTTTAATATGTTGAATGCTGCCCTTTATCCTCTGCTTTTGATTAGTTCCCTCCCTTTACTGAGCATTGCCTGTTTATGTATAAAAAAAATAACATCCTCACATAAAAGCTAGGACCTCAGCTTCTTCCCTGAGAGGCCAAGGAAAGGAAAAGTATCTGCAATATGCTCTGGAAAGCCAATAAAATTTAAAATTACTTCCTATCTGAGTGAAGGCCCTTTTCAGGGTCTGAGTTGCAGTTGGCATGGGTGAATTCTGGAGCAAGTTAAGATAACATTCAGCTTTTTGCCATCTGCTGGGTTGTGTTGTGGGCAATAATAGGAGAGGAAGCTCACAGGTAGGCCGCTGACATCCTGTGTTAAATTTATATTGAACTCAACTTAGAAAACCAGATACCAGAACACATATGGACATGTAAAGACAATTCTCAACTGCTAGTCATCACTGTAGATAGAGCTGCAGAAGCCATTTCTGCTGCGTTGTGAGTGGGTAAGTTTGCTCAAATATGAGTATCATAAACAAAAGATCAGGAAAGCTCCCACATTTGAAGATGGAGGATATTGAGGATTGCTGAAAATGGTCCTGGGAATAGGTCCAGAAGGAAGAGAGACCAGCTATATTAATTGCTGTGGTTTATTTCTGCATTTGGAATTGCTGTTCTCATTGTTTTGTTTACTGTAGCTTTTGCAGCGGCGGTACTGAAAGGAGTTTTTCCATGACCATGGGCTTGTTCAGTAGTCTTGTGATGTTTTGGAGGTAGTTGCCTCAGCAAGGAGATACACGTTGATAAATAACATTGTAAAAAGAACATGATTTGGCCTGACCCACTTCTGTTGTAGCTCCTGCCTCCCTGCAGTCAAATGTAAAACCACCGTAATCAGCAGGGAGAAGGAGGCCAGGCTGCAAGAGATGGTCCACATCTGTAGGTAAGCCAAAACATAGTAATAGCTGCATGCTCCGCTATGGTGTTGGTGGCACTGGTTGTTTTTGCTGCACACCTTTATAATGATACTCTAATTTCATTCACTGCTAGCACGTGGTCAGTTCAATTCCTTGGGGCTAGAGTGTGACAGATGATTGCACCAGTGCTTCTCAGCACTGCCTCATTGCTATTTCATGACTCTGACAAAGATATCCTGATTAAAAACATTTACATGCTTGCGTGCATGCCAAAATATATATTTGTCCATTATACTACCATTTTTTTTAAAGGGTGTTTCAGATAGGTGCAGCCAAATTCTTCCAGTTTGCATTAAATTGAAGCAGATCTACATGATTTTTAAACTGAGGCAGTCTTTAAAATGTTGGAGAAGGCTCGTGAGCTCTGCTATTGCCTGGTACCCTAAGCAGCAACACTTGCTGCTTTTGTGCAGCCCCTCTCATGCTATGTGTTTAAATGCACTGCTTTGTACACATAAGGTAGTGACTCTTTAAGCCACTTGTGCATTGCACAATGGCAGTATTTTAGTCATTTGGCAGAGCTGTGATAAAATCAGGTTGAACTTAAGATCTATATAGGCTAATAAGAGATGGATCATTCTTCAAAATCAGCACAAGGATTTTGTATATAGGAAAAACATTGGATTTTTATTTGGAGGCTGAAAATAGTTTCAGGTCTTAATGAGGTTGTTGAAAGAAATGAGAGCTAGCATTTGCTGACAAGTGTAGAAGCCTCTGTACTTCCTTTATTATGTATATGTGACGCCATCTCTAAGAGTCAGTTAAAGAATTTTGTTTGTTTCTGCAAGTGAGATTTTAGTAGATCAGAGAGAAGCTAAAGATATTTTTCCAGCTTTTTTATTCTAATTGGTTTTCTGGAAGGGGAAAAAGCCTGCTTTGTCAACAGCCATCCTGTTAAAAAGATTCTGTCACACGTACTTTGTGACTAGTGGCTGCTCCTAGTGGCTGCTATCAAGCTTTCCCATTTGTAGTAGGAGTTTGGGGTAGTTTTTATTATAAATGGGCTCAGGAAATTCTGATTTACTTTTTTTTTTAATAAATGTACTCTGCCCATTTGGTCCAACAAGTGACCCCCCACAAGAGAATAACGTTTAAAGAAACTAAAGAGAAAATGCAAAAGGATAGCTCAGCTAAGGAATATCCCCACAAATTTTTCCCATGCAGTGATGAGGCTGAAAACTTCAGTCGACTGAGAGGTTCCCAGGAGCAGAATGAATGAATTCTGAAAGTTGGACCTGCCTGCGTGACTGGAAAGCTGAAAGGCCAGAACTGAGAGAGGAAGATTCTCAGAGGCTTGCTGCAAGCACTCAGTTTGCCTGCCCATCTGATTAAAAAATGAGTGTTTAGGAGAGAGTAAAGTATTTAGACTTAGTTTTATCTCTTTTTCCCAATGTTCTGGTCCCATAGTTAATATATCCATTCCGTAGGAAAAAATGATACTCCATATTTTTTGAAATATCTGTAGCCTGCTTAAAAGTTATCCAGCAGAGGTCTGAGCTAAAAGCTTTGCGAAAAGAAGCCAGATACTTGTCTCAGTAGTAGTATCCTCAAAAGAGTAATGAGTGCCCACCAGTTACAGGTGTACCTGTGAAATAAAGCGTGCATGGGGTGGCAGCACAGATGAGCTTACATGTGCTAATTTCATTCTAGTTGGTGCAGATGACAACAGAAGGAAAAACACAGGCATGTATTTGGGCCCTGGATACTTTTGGACTGGTTGATACTCTGCAATGAAACGCTTGGCACTGCTTTTTCAAAACGCTTGCTAATTGTGTCAAGGTACAGCTGGTAAAAGTGTGGGTATGTGTGCTGCATTTCCACCTTTATCTTGTAATGGTGCCCTGCCCTAAGAATATACAATACAGAATAATAAAGGTTAAAATTAGACGTATGATGCAAATACATGCCAGGGTCAAATTCAGTCCTGTTGCAATTGATTTGACTTAACTGAAGATACAGCAGCCATGAATAAAAGCAAATAACTATTACTTATTCTTTTCAAATCCTTAATGTGTATAAGTACTTTCTAGAACAAATACACTGGCATGCCACCTCTGTAAGATTAGATAGATGAATTTTAGGCATGATGTCACAAATGAAGATGTTGGAGGAGAGTGTGACTGGGTTATCAGTAGAGAAGGGCTGGAAATTTAAGAGTGCAAAACTGCTTTGCTTGGATGAAACTTTTATTCTGGAGTTCATTTGCACAGAGTCAGTAGTCTGAATAGCTTTTTACCTTAGAAAGTATATAGTTATCCCAGCTCTTATCCTGTGGCGTTAGACATTGACTTTACAAGCAGCTGTAGTGCCTTAAGGTGTTACAGCCCTGCTGGTGGAAGTTTCTGTCCCTGCATATTTCCTAGCAGAATAAGGTCTTTCTCCTCACCAGCAGCTGAAGGTACCTGGGGCTGCTCTTACACTCTGTTCTGGCTGCAGCTAGGCTGAGTTAAAAAGTTACTGCTCTGGGCCTGGCCTCAGTTTTTTTTCATCACAGCACCATTCAGAACAGCATGGCTCCGTTAGAAAAATCTTGGTTATAAAATTCCCCACACATTTGTTGAAACTAATCTGATAACTTTCACCCAGCTGCCCCTCTCAAGATTTGCCATAAACATCTGTGAAGAAAGGATGGGGCATGTGGGGCCTGCTGAAACAGCAAATATAGTTTGGTGGAACATCTTGATTCAAAATCAGAAACAAAACAGCCTCAATGACCACTCATACACTTTCCAGAATGTTCTCTTTTAACAAAAGGTTTTTAGAAATGCCTTCCAATACCAGTCTTCTTTTTTGGACACCTGCTTAATTTGGGCAAGATAGTGAGCAATGACAGAAGGCAGCAAAGAAAAGAATGAAGTATGAAAGGATGTGAAAGCAATCAGGGGAGTACCAGAGAAGCATGGCTGTCTAGTGAGGAGTGGAGGAGAAGGTACAGCAGCTTAATTGTCTTTTATTCAATGCCCTGGATGCAGGAGATGGTAGAGGGTATGTTTTGGGTTTGTATGGCGGGGTTTTTGGTAGCAGCAGAGGGGCTGCAGGGGTGGCTCCTGTGAGAAGCTGGTAGAAGCTTCCCTGGCTCCAAGTTGGACCCACTTCTGGCCAAGGCTGAGCCCATCAGTGACGGTGGTAGCACCTCTGGGATAACAGGTTTAAGAGGGGCAACCTTCAGCGGAGAGGGGAGTGGGATGTGAGAGGAACCCCTCTGCAGACACCGAGGTCAGTGAGGAAGGAGGGGGAGGAGGGGATGCCCCTGCAGCCTGTGGTGAGATGGCAGGCTGTCCGCCCCCAGCCCATGGAGGGGAGTGGGGGAGCAGATGCCCACCTGCAGCCCATGGAGGACCCCAGGCCAGAGCAGGGGGATGCTGTGACTCCATGGGAAAGCCCGCGCTGGAGCAGCCTGTGCCTGAAGGACTGCAGCCCATGGGAACGGACCCATGCTGGAGCAGTTCATGAAGGACTGCAGCCCGTGGGAAGGACCCATGCTGGAGAAGTTCTTGGAGGACTGTCTCCCGTGGGAGGTCTCCATTCCCCATGCCCCTGCACTGCTGGTGGGGAGGAGGTAGAGAAATTGGGAGTGGAGTTGAGCCGGGAAGAAGGGAGGGGTGGGGGGAAGGTGGGGGAAGATTTGGGTTTACTTGTCATTATTGTTGTTTTGATTTGATTGGTAGTAACTTAAATCAATTTTGTTTCTTCCCCAAGTTGAGCCTGTCTTTTGCCTGTGACCGTAAGTCGTGAATGATCCCTCCCTGTCCTTGTCTTGACCCACGAGCTTTTCACTATATTTTCTCTTCCTCATCCCACTGTGGCTGGGGGGGAGGAGTGAGTGAGCGAGTGGCTTTGTGGTGCTTTGTTACCCGTTGGGCTTAAACCATGACAGGGTAGTTGAGATGTCAGATGGGAACATGGAATAACTTGGGTGTGTCTGCTACTGCTGATTTTGGCCCGCTTTAGAAGAGCAGCAACACATACATGCAGGTCTTGCAGTAGAGACATTTAACGTAACTGTGATTCAGTATCTGTGTTTAATGACGTTTACAAGTTTCCTTTGATATTTACCTGGCATGCAGCATAGTGTGGGTTTTTCAGTGAGTGTTTTTCAAGTAGGAAGTTTTTGAAGAACTTCTCTATGTATAAACCTGTGAAAATGAGACTCTTACTAAAAATTCTTAAGGATATTTGTAAAAGTAGCCCTTTTTTTTCATAATACTATGATGTGATGTAAACTTTGCAGATGGAAAATAAGAGTTTATCACTGAACAGTATTCACTCTGAAAGATAGAACTCTGTGGGTCTAGCTTACAATTACATTTAATAATTTTTGACCAAGCAAATTTAAAAAAAAAAAAAAAGCCTTTCTTCGTTTCCTACTGTTAGCAGACACTGGAATGAGTAGCAAATGAGAACATTCTGTATCCCATCAAAAGTTGTTAACAGACTTGAAAACCAGAATAAAATACCTTCAAACTTGGTTAATTTTCCAATGTGGATTTTAACTTCAAGAATTAACTCTGTCTGTAATCTATGAAGAACTCAGATTTTGACATCCTGAATCTGGGAGCCATTTGGCTTGGACTTTATGGCTCTGTTCCATCCTTAGTTATACAATTAAAGAAAAACTATTTGCATAAAAGTAATGGTGTATAGAGCTACAGTTCTTAAAAGGAAAAAATGCTAATTGGTTTGATTTATTGTCTTATTGTGCAGAATTCTGTCAAAGCTTTAGGTATCCCAGCCAGTTGACTTTGTAAAGCAGCCAGACAACTTTGTAAAGCAGCCAGACTATGACCTGGCAATTAAATTGTGAATACACAGTGCTGCAGAGGAATAACAGATCCAAAAACATTCAGCTGCAGCTTCTGAGCTAACACAGTGATTTTTCATATACTGGAATCAAAGCAGATGTAGCTTTAAAAAGTTTGCAGGCAAATTTAAAATATTTGGTGTTGAGAAAGGGATTTCCAAATGTCTTTGCATTCTACAAGTGTTGAGTGAATGTAGCCATGGACTTCCCTGTAAAATAGGAAAGTACTTCCTATAGTAGAAGAGAGAGCACATGAGCTGGTTTTCCAAGGTTATGTTGGCTTTCTTTAATACAAAATCACATAGAATTCTGTGTTATGTCTGGGTTCTTTGATATTATTTACAAAAACATGCTTTCTGGTAAAGTATACAACAGGAGTGAATGTGGATTTTTTTTTTTTTTTAAGAGCTGGTGCTAGAAATTATGCATCAAGACATTCAGACTTCTTTTAATCTATTTTTGTCAGATCAATGCAAAGAGCATGTATTTGATAAAGATCAAACTTAAAATAAACTAATGCATTAGCTTTGTTGTGAATAATGCATTGAAACATTGAGTCAAATTCCTCCCTCAATTTTCTCTTTTATTCCATCAAAAATTCTCCGAGTTTTAAGTTTTCACTTGCAAAGGCTTAGTTTGAGTATCATGTTCATGCCTCACATCTTGTGCAGTTGAGTCAATTCTGCTCTGAATTGTATAGGACTATTTCCTAATTGAAGAAAACACTTTTCTCATCTAACAGGATACTAAAGGGAACTTGTTTCTTTTCAGCTCAGTAACAAAAAAGAGTGTAGCTGTTGCCCTGCTTGTATGCTAAAAATGGATTATTTCTGTCTTCTGGTGAAAAAATGAGTAGATAAGAGATACAGGCTTAATTAAACTCTCTTGACTGGCTATATTTACCAAGTTGGTACAGGCTGTGAAAAGAATGGCATTTAACTGTGGTGAAAAGCACCCTAATTTATTTTTCCCTCAAGTATCGAGAGGGAAAAGAGATGGGAAAAAGAGAACTGTTTTGTCTGCTTTTACAATAGGCCACACATGAATGCATAGTACTTAGGGATCATTTTCATGATCTAATTCTTAGAGTTGCAGGAACAACTGTTGTAAATAAGTGGTGATTGTTCCATGAGTTCTTGGAAAAGTGCAGGAACTTCTATTTTGTGTAAGGAAGAGTGTTCTGATGACTAGTGGGATTCTGAAATAGCTACGCCATCCAACAAGAGGTGAAAACCACTATCTTGTGGAGCAACACGTTTAGAAAGTCTTGCCAGACAGGCCAAATGGTTATCCTGCTATCAGTGGTGTACTTGAGGTGTTGCTATGGAATAAATGTGTAGTTATGCAAGGCAGGTACTGCAATTTGGTTTTTGAAATGAAAACAGTGCTACCTTTTCTTAGGTTCATTTCTGGTAATAAAGTTTGTCCTAGTATGAAAGGGAAAGTTTTGTCATTTTGCCCACAAAAGACTTTTTAAATATTTTAAAGTGATATATTTAATTTGCTTTGCTAATCTTAGTTACCTCTCACTGCAGCCTTTTTATATTACCTACAATTTGCTCTCTGTTTTCCTGATGTGGAACCCCACCTCTCTCCCCCATTTCTGCTGAATGAAACATGGTTGTTTTAGTCAAACTCTCAATCCTTTGCTAGTTTAAATCAGTGTTGTTTTATTAACATAAGTGGAAACACAGCAGTTCATGCAGATTGATGAGGTAGCCCCATGTTTTGGTGATTTTGGTTTGGTTTCATTTAGAGACAGCAGGTCATAAGATACTTTTCAGAGTTCTGCAGAACTCGATAATACCAAACCATTGCTCCCCTACAATTAATTGAATAGGAAAAAATGTTTTCTTTGCAGTTTGTTTTGACTTTTGTGTTATGGCAAAACCAAACCAAACTGGGTTTAAATCCACAGATAAAAAAGTTGAGTGAAACCCATAGAAACCTTGCAAATGTCTCATGGTTTTGGGAACTGAAGAGAGTTTATATGCTGCCCAGTATTTTGCAGCCTCAGAAATTAATCTGGCTACTCATTGGCTGTGATCAAACCCACCCTTATAGTTAGTGCTAGCTGAACTCATCTGACATTAAAAAGAAGAGCTGAATAAACACTGTTTTGTGAGAGCAGATCTCTGCAGTCAGTGTTGACACGTTTTCAGGATGAAGTTGAGCAGACCTGCCTCTGACAATATAGCATCCTTCTAACTGTGGAGTTGCCTAATTACCTTCAAATTTAGTGTTTAAAAGAAAGGCTTATTTCTGCAGAATTTTTTTAAGCCATTCAAAGCACCTACTCAGAAAATTGCTACTTGTAGAAGAAATTCTAGCAAATTCCTACTAGACTGGTATGAATAAAACAGTTACAATAATATAGTTTCAGTGTATATCTTTTTATTTACTTAGGTTTGTATAGTGAAGGGGAGATGTTTCTTGGTAAAGAATGTAATTGCGTATTCTACACATCTTCAGTGCAGTAGGCACAGCAGGAAAACAGCTCAGAGGCAGAAAACATAAGTTGCCTATAAGTAACCAAAAACACCATACAGTTTTGCACACTACCTACTTATCTACATAAAATTGACTATTGCTTGCAAAAATATCAGAACAAATAGAAGTTGTATCTGTCCATGTATTTATTTATAGTCATCCGATTGTGTTTGAGTACCCCAACACATTAAAGATTTTGTTCCTTTACTTTTATTCAGCAGACATAATGTTCATGAGAGGTTACAACTGAAAGAATACAAGTATTTCACATTCCTCTAATGAGATACGGGGCTGTTTGCTGAGCAAGCTAGATCACTGTACATGCAACAGCAACCTCTTTCAGTTTGACTATGCAGGTGTTTTGGTGATGGCAAGTTCCTGTGGAGCAAATGTTTGTGTTCGCTTCCTTCCTTCTTTGCAAGCATTTAGCACTATTCGTGTGACAGCGTTAGTGCTGTGTTTCTATATGGGTTTTTTGGATTGCACATGTCATGTACTGGGCTGAAAGCATCTGGCATTTTAAATTTTCGTTGTGTAATCCCTCACTGTGTATTTTCTTCTGTGTATTCCTCTAAAAGGGAGACAAGCTACCTCTGAAAGCCGTCCTGTAATTATCCGCTCCAGGGATACCAATGCCAAGAGAGCAAGGGAAAACACAAGAGGTGCCAGACCCCTGTGTCAGAGGTTGCAGCCAGTGCAGCTGCGTGTACTTGGTGCGTCTCTGCTGAACATGAATGCTTGCATAAATCTGCCACGTTCCACTCCAGCCAAAGCCAAGGGCAGTAGGTTTTACAACAGCTTCTTTCGGGTGGATGTTGGTGTTATTTCGCAAGCACAGCTGATTAAAACTTCAAAATAAAGGCGATGTAACGCGTGTGATACATAAGAATATTATGTGAACACAGTCTTTGTGACTTCTAACTTTCTCACACTAGTTATACTGTCTCAGAATGAAGCACTGCTGGTTTTGTTGTTTTTCTGGGGTGGTTTTGTTGTTGTTTTTTTCTTTTAATCAGGCCACTTCTATGGTTCTCAGTTTTATTTACAGTTTCAAACTCTTGTTACTTTTAACAAGTAGCAGAGCACAAGAAAGAAATAATTGTTATGCTTCTGACAGGGTTGTTCAGCTGTGCTTTTAACTCTCATTTCCTGATCTGTATTATTTCAGCCATCCTAGACTACCTTTCTGTTAATTTCTCCTTAACCTAGTCTGATTCACTGAAGCTCCCTTACCTCACCCTTTCTTCTTTTAATTCTCTTCACCTAATTTTATTTGCTTTCTTCTATTTTAGGGAAGTCCTACTGCTGTGGTAGGCCTATCATCCTCTCCTGGATGCCACTAGGGACCTCTTGATTCCTCCAGCCTTTGACAATGTTTCACTCTACCCTTACTCATTGAAGAACAACCTCACAATTCAGTCAAAGCTTCATGCTCTTCTGGCCCCTCTACCTTTGCCTTCAGCATCTGCCACCAGTGACGAGGGCTAATCTGACAGTCACAGGTAGAGGCTTACAGCTTCAGGTTGTCCTGATGCTGATTTTCTGTGTGATGTTTTTTTGTCATTTACTTGAGGAGGTTTTCATACATAGCAAGGAACTGCTGTCACTTGGTAAGAGTAAGGGCAGGACATGCAGCTAAGGAGTTGTGATTTCATACGAAGGAGAGCAGTGTTGTTCATGCAGTAACCACCACAGCAGAGTATGCACAGAAGACCGTATGAGGCTCTGGTGTAAGTCATGTCTTTGATTTCAAAGCCTGATTTTTGGAAAGGTTTTACTACATTCACCCATTTCCTACTGGTGTTTGGCTCCCGCACTTCAAGCCTGCCAAGTGAGCAAGAAGAAAAAACCTGAGGACTTCCAGAGCAGATGCATGTAGATCTTTATCTAGGTGTTTTTTGAACCATATTCTTTATTTCAATTACTATAAACATAAGCAGAAAAACTGAATTTTGGTGTTTTATGAATGATTCTTGTATCATTCTTGAAAAATAAAGGTGGGAAAAAGGGTCAAATTGTGGTTCTGTTTTGTTGTTGAGTTACAGCTTAACTAAGCAGCCGCAGAACGAACAACTATACATACTGCAGTACATATCAGCTGCAGAGTCAATACAAATACTCTTTTGTGAACTAAATCCTGGCAAATCCAAAAGTATAAATGGGTTCAAAAGAGACTAATGGAGAAGTACAAAATGCCATTGATCACAAAGATGCAGATACAACTGTATCTCTAAACTACATCTGCTAGAAACTGGAAGGCCTTAGCACAAGGAGCATCCTTGTGTGCTGAGTGGTTCTTATGTTATTTTGTTAAGAGTCTGCTGCTGACCTGTGTCAGAAATAGGATGTGTAGCTAGAGGGATCTTTGACATGACCCAGCATGGCTGTTGTGATCTTATGTTGCAAGAGAACCACTGACAAAATCCTCTAAGAATCTTTAGAGAAGTTGGCTAAGAAAATGGGTTTTCAAGTATTTCTCCGTAATTTTCTTAAAAACTAGAAATCAAATATTCATTCAGCCTATATTCTAGTTCTTATTCATGAGTGACTAAGAAGCTAGTGTTTGTTTTCTTGAACTCTACCACACTCTACAGAGCAATATCTGTAACTGCATGACCATGTACTCTGGTCTATTCTATTTCTCTCCTTTCTTCTGAAAACAAATGCCTTCTGGCTTCCTCCTGTTCTTTTCTCATGTTCACCCTTTTGCCTGGTACTATAAAGTTCCCCGCACCTAAAATATTTGGGTTTTACCGCTGTATACCAAATAGCCTGATGCTTTCCATTCATTCCTTTTCTTGCTTGTCTGACAAGATGGCGAGAAAGCAACTAAGTAAAAGAAGAATCCTGCACCCCAAAACCTGCACCCTAGGTTGTGTCTGATTCCCATTGGATCTCAGATTCCTGCAGGGCTGCACTGTGGGTAGAGATACGGTGGTGGACTGGAAAGCAGCCTTGTTACTGGAAGATCAAATAAAGAAATGGTTCCTGTTTTCAGTGAGATTTTGGAGGATGAACTCCAGGAGGCAATCCTGCTCTACTCATTTCATTGTGGAGAGGAACAGTTTGAACCCATCTGCTGTACAGCAGATCCAGATCTTGATTTTCAACTGTGCCAGTTCCCTAAACAGGCCTAAATTGCAATCATTACAGACTTGCCTTGTACTGTCAGTTACTGGCTCAGTAAGCAGAGGAAAATATTGTCCAGGCCTAGTAAATTATCACTAAAGTAAATGTTTATGGAAATATATCCATCAGACAGGACTGCTAAAAGAAAAGGTATCAGCAGGTATTCAGGAGGTATAAGAATAAATAAAGCATGGTATAAAATAAAATTAGAATATATGCAGGGCTGATACTAAGCACAGGCAAGCAGTCTGAGTTTGGTGACTTGACAAGAGACTTTGAGGTGGAAGAAAGAAACATGAAAGGGCTGAAGGAAGGCATGAAAAAAGGTCAAGTGACTTTGGATGGGAGAAACTGGCTCAGGGACAGACTAGGAGAAGCAGAAGAAAAGTATGTATTGCCTAATCTTACTGCCACTGATGTTTGGCGACATACCTCCCCTTTGTGTGTGCAGACTCAAACCCACAGAACAGCTGTTGGAAAGGGGTAGGCACGGGGAGAAGGACAGACAGCAGAAGAACTAATCAGGGATCCCTGTCTGGAAAGCTGGTGTGATGAGCATTGCCATCATTTTATTGCAACATAGGACCGTATAGCCTGAGGGTGGCATTGCAGCTGTCGGATCCCTTCCTCTGTGGTCACACTGCATAAGCCTGTTCATTTGTCAAGCTCAGCCCTAAAATAACATTTCAAGGCTTTTGCTGGCCACAGAGTGGTCACATTGAAACCACTCTTTGTTTTGTCCCTCACATGCTAGACTTAAACTGTGCCAGGCATTATAAGGCAGAGCACAGTATGATGTAAGCCGGTGGTGCCTTTGAGTGTGCTAGGGGTTAAGCACACTGCAGGGCTGTGCTTTAGCCTCTTCCTCAATTCTGCTTATTTAGTAATATAAGTGTTGCCTAAAGGCCAGTTTACTGATGATTCTTTAATAACGAATCCTCCTAATCTATTCATCACTGACACAACCCTGGGTACCTGGTAGCTACTGGCCTGGTTTAAACTGGCCCACCAAATGAAGAAGCTATAGTTGCCCAACCTATAGAAGCTTGAGCAAAACAGAGCAGAAATTGTATTCTCATCAAGAATTCTGGTTGTTGCTATTACTTCAATCATATATATACACACACACACATATATACGTATATGATCATATATATAGGCATAATAATTATTAAATATTTTATAGGTTGTTTACAGTATATAAAAATATTTGTATATAAAGAGGGAAAATCAACCTTCTCATTTGAATGCTTTGCCTTTTTTTTCCTCCTAGACTATGACAGCTGCGTAAAAGGGATTGTATTGCAAGCACAGTTCTAAACTGTAACACCCAACCTTTCATGGCACCTTCGGCTCCAAGAGAAGGAAAGTTTCTGCAGGTGGGAAGAAAAGCTGGTTTTGCTGTACTTTTCTTCTGTTAAACCAGACTAGCACAGATGTACAAACAGTGTTTTGGCACAGCAAGAAAGACTGGTACTTAAAGGGTCACACTGGTTTGATTAATGTGGGATACTTGGAAAGTAATGGGCACACAGTGAACAATCCAGACTCGATAGAATTGATCAATTTGTGAGCCAAGGATGTTTTGTAGGCAGCAGACTTCAAGGATGCTTTGCTTGTGGACACGTATTTAGCTAACGGTAGTAAGAGCATTCCAGATGCCTTTAGAAGGCCTTGAACAGAATAAACAAGAAGACAAAAAAAGAAAGATGCCAATTAGAAGAACACAGGTGCACATTCCACGATAAAGGGAACTTGGCAAAGAACCTCAATTCCACAGCTTATCTTGACCAATTAGACTGAGACAAGTTTCGCATGTTTTAGTTAATACAACCAATTATGCCTCATGTTTATGCGCGTGTACAGTGTTGTTATAACCAATCACTAGGTGTAACTAGGCGCGTGGACAGCTCATGCTAACCAATCTCTAATTTGCTTATGCGTAAACAGTAACTAGAATGAACATATAAACTGAGCTATCGTGGCAGTAAGGTGGCGTCTGCTTGATCATATTGATTGTGTGCAGTGTCCGTGACTTCCGCGTCAACAGATTAAGACGCTGCTAAATGGGATGATAACCTAAGTGATTACTTCTGACATGAGAGATACTGTTAATGCTTTCATACCTGAAGGAGAGATATAGTAAGACAAATGTAGAATTACTGCTTTTCTGCTTGTTGCTGTGCATGTTCTGCATAGTGGCTGTATGCATTCAGGGGAGCAGAAAGCGTTGCAGCAGGAATTTCAGATTTCATTTTTCCTAACATATGCACTTGACCCTAATTCATTCTCTAATTAATTACAAGAACTCTTGCCAAAGTCATGTGACAAATTGTGGTGATTTTCTGGGCATTTGACACTCGATGAAACATAACCACTCATTTTCTTTGGTTTATGTTTTCAAATTGAATGTTTGAGCCGTAGTAGTGAGGCAGACCACAGGCTATTGGCTTGAGTGGAGTTAATGTGCTGTTGCTATTCTCAGTAATGTATTCTGACAGTAAAACCCATTGTAGATCTACTTTAAAGAAATACTGCTATCTTGCTTGTTTGAAGGTCATTTTGATCTCCCTACAAGACTTGCTATGCAAAAGCCAAATGTGTGTGTTCTCTGCCTGGAAATACATGGGCCAAAAAGAGTCAGTTCATAGCAGTATCTGACATTTACTAACAGGACACACAACTGTCACCTGTATTTTCTAGCCCTTCATGTGACCATTCAAAACTTATAACTTCTGACAATTTGAAAGTGAGCACAAACTATTTTACTCTTTTATTTCTACTTCTTCACATGGATATGTCTTTAGGCCACCATTCATTCTAGAACACACACAGGCTGAAATCCTGGCTTGGGAAAGTCAAAATGGCTGGTGACCACAAGAAGACCAGCAACTCCCCCAAATTCTGGCTGAAGGTCAAACATTTTTGTGCGTGTGTGTTTATGTGTGTGTGCATATGTATACATGTGTGTATATTTATATATGAATGAAAGATAAAACTTTTTTTTTTCTTGAGGAAGGAATCTGTAGTCTTGTCCTTAAAGAAAGCCAATGAAATGTGTAGTACCCGGTAAACTCCAGAGGATGATGCTTTCACACCATTTTAGATGGTTAGAGCAAAACAGACTCCATCTTCATTTAAGAAAGGATTGTTGTAATTTAACCTAGGGTAAAGATGTGGCAGCTAGCTGAACAGATCTCTAGTGTTAAGGATGATCTTAATCGGTAAGGAAGATCTTAATTGCCAAGCATCTTACTAATGTGATTTTTTTTTTTTTCAAAGTTGGCTCCATTACTGCAAATACAAGTTTTTAAGTGAATGTACTACTTTTTCCCTATGTCTTGGCTAGTGATAAAGACACAGCTGGGAGATCTGTCATACAAAAATATCCTTCCTAAGGATCTCTGTGTCTACAGGATAAAAGCACTGGGCCTTTGGGCAAATACTCCTCGACGCCCTCTGGCATCCAGATGGTAAAAGTTCCATGTCTCTCCACATGATGGCACTGGATGTCAGGGGACCGCAGGGTCTAGCCTGGTGAGGAATAAATGACTTTCATTAACCAGCAGTAGGGAGATAAGCTGTCTGCCATGTGACAAATAAATGCTAACCATGCTTTAAGAATCTGAGATCTCCTGGTCAGTCACGAATCTGAGCAGAAGATCTCAGTAATGGTAATGAAAAAGTACATATAGCTTCTTTTAATGTTAGCAGTGCCGTAAATTCTGCCTAAGATTTTGATGTGTTTTGCAAATTGTTTCCCACTGGCAGTGTTGCCCCTGAAACAATGCCTTGAAGATAACTCAGGTATCTATGCCCTCTCCTGTAGCTTGGAACCGAGGTCAACTACTTGTAAAAAGTACTCTTGCAGTTTGAGAATGTAGTAAAATCCTATTGAATGTTTCTCTTAAATTGTTTGGCAATGCTCAGAGAGTAAGTTTTGGTCAAAAGAGACATGAAAATACTGAAAGTATTTGGACAGATATTTTTAATCTGGCTATGGAGATCTTATAAGTAAAATTGGCTTTTTAGCCAGTTTGCTTTATAGCTAAACAAACCAAAAAACTCTGAATAAAAAAATCAAAAAGATCATTGCCCAAGACGCTATAACTTCCCATCTGCAGGAAATCTCCCAATCTCTTATACTTCCTTCCATGAGGCAATCTTTTTCTGTAGATGTTTCTTTAATTGAAACATTCAGCTATTTTCAAGGCCTCAGAAATGTTTTTGCTTCTTTTTTAGTTCTTGGATTTTTTTTTTATTTGTGGAGGTATTTTTTAGCATGCAGTTTCAAAGAAGTAAAAACACACTGGATCAACAGTGATAGACAGGTATTTTTAAATTAAAGAAAGTCATTAAAACCAAGTGGTTTTAATAGCCCTCTGTATTTCAGATTTAACCCACTCCAAATTACCACCTGATAGATCCCTAGGTAGTTTAAATGCATATAAAATCAAGGAAGCCTATCTAATCTACACAACTGAGTATTTAGCCCATTGTTTCAGGCTTCTGGAGAAAAATAATGCTTACTTACTGGAAGGTCTTAAAGAGAGGCTGTAGCAGATAAAATTCATGACCATCACTTCCACGAGTCATATTTATCAGTATCACCTCTCTCTTTTTCAGCTCTGACTCCAAACTGCTATGACAATGTCAGCCTTGCTACATTGACAATGCTTCTTCTGTAAGTCAAAACTCTTCTCTCTCATACAACAGAGACTTTCTTTTCTTAGACTTTGAACTAGGTGGAAAAGAAAATATCATCAGCTTTCAGTATTTTTAAGAAATATGTATGGGAAAAGGCAAGTCTATTTAGTATCTCAGTGTTGTGGCTGTTTGCAAAGACATTTAGATAGATAGTGTGCATTTAGCTTACACATAACCCATTCGTTTCGCTTGACTAGATGTATCTGGTAATGATATTCAGAGCTTAGTCATCAGCATAGGCTAATTATTTCTCTGTTAATCAAAAAGTAAATGTCAGGTTATTTTCTGCTCCTACTAATCCCATGCTTATTCCTGCTCAGGAATGTACACTTTGATACAAAGCTTCCACTTCC
Source organism: Harpia harpyja (assembly GCF_026419915.1). Classification (NCBI taxonomy): domain Eukaryota; kingdom Metazoa; phylum Chordata; class Aves; order Accipitriformes; family Accipitridae; genus Harpia; species Harpia harpyja. The sequence continues at coordinate 64,547,447 of NC_068969.1, forward strand.
TTTGGTGTGGACTGGGACTCTTGGGAAACAACACAAAAATGAGCGTTTCAGACACTATCTGTGGCATTTACTCCCATCCTGTCACTGCTGTGGAAATATAAGTTATAGTTAACAAACAGTCACAATACAGTCATTGAACAAGAGGAAACACCTGGATCCAAGCACAGCTGGCACGGAAACACGTGGCTCCTGTCCATTCCAGACAAACACTGAGAGGCTGCCTGATCCCACAGTGGTTGTGAGGTAACCCTATTCCTAATACCATCCTTACAGGAAAAATGTCAGTGATCGGATCTCTCCAGAGGGAGCAACCCATGCCCAATGCACACAATTTAATTACATGCCAAATTAGGGCGCTTTTTTTTTTTTTTTTTTTTAAATCTATTCCTGTGTCCTTGGTGGCATGCAGAGGAGGGGAGCTGCAGAATTTTATGCCATGAGTTAAGTGATTCACTCTGCTGCTGGTTATATGTCTATACTAACAAACCTGTATATGCCCTGTCATGCACACTTTCTTTCAGCAGAAACAATTCTACAACTAAGTCATCCTGCTCCCTTTTGGATATTTCTTTACAGTTTGTCATTAGAAACTGAGTGTCATGGCTTCATATAAGTACTGGTAAGAAATGCTAAATAAGGCAGTAATAGTACTCCAATACTTTGAAATAGGGAAATATGAAGATGCAATAGTTTTAACAGAATTTTGAAACAAAACGAACCAATATGCAACCCCCCAAATATCTATATTTAGCATGCTCACATTGCAGAATTTTTGATCTCTCATTCATTGATTGCAATAATGAGTATAAAATTAGAATGCACTAATCTGCATCTCATCTTAAATTTTATGTTAGCTTACTTTTAACATATTAAAATTATGACAATATGAATTTCAACCAATTTCATAGGTAAAACTGGAAAAATCAGACTAATTAGTTTATTGAGAAGAAGCACCTAGGATAGGCTGTGGGAACTGGAGAGGTTGGTTCTCTCCTAATGCTAAAGTTCTGCTTACATTTCTATATTAAATTAGAACCATGTTCTCCTGCAGTCATCTTGTGTTTTTCCAGAGCTGCATGGACTTTCTGAGGAAGTGGCAAATAATGAAAAATCAGTGTAGCAACTGACAAGACTTATTGCATAGCTTTTTCTGATTGTTTGTTTAACATTTTTCCCCACAGATACCAGTAGGGATTTAATTGGTTAATTCTATTTTTCAAGTAAACATCTGAACTATCTTTTGATGCTGGGCTCATCCATAACCAACAAGGGCTCATGGGACTCAGAGGCTCATCTGTGGTCTCTAGAGGTGGATAGCCATATAAAGGGACACCAAGAACCTAATTTAAGTGCTCTAAGTCATTATCTGGAGTAGTTGTACTCACCCCGTGATTGGATACATACTTCCAGGTCTTTCCTTTCACTTGTTAGTAAATTCTCAGCTTCAAACAGAAGTGTTTTATTTGTCCCTGTGTGCATAGCAGGGATCTCTATTCTAAAATTGAATCCATTCAGTTACTTGTGTCCTCAAGTTTTCTCACTTCTTGCATGACATCTTGTTCTCTTCACAAATATCTTTGTGTTCTACCCGTCCAATTAGTTTTATTTCATAAGTATATTTCAGATTTTTGTGTTCTTACTGTCTCTTATATACGGACTGGAGAAGAAATGCAGCTAGTACTAGCATACTCAGTTATTCCTAGGGCTAATACCCAGTTTTATTCTTCACCGAATGTTATGCCAGCAAAGGGCCATTGTACTTACACTTACCTTTGATAAGGACATAAGATGAAAACAAGAAATAACTTTAGATTGTTTCTTAGTTCTTCTTCCAGATCTATCAGATTAGTTTAAGAACTTAATAAACTTAAGAACTCAGGTAGCGTCCATCCATTGAGAAGATAAAGCTTGCCACCAACCATCTCTCAAAGATCCAAACACAGAGCAAGCTATTGACCTTCGTTCTGTTGTCCTACTTGTGTTGTTTTTCTCCAATGAGAGAATGACTTCCCTTGGAGATAACCTGAATCTTCTCTTCTTTGTCCATCCTCCACAACACCCTTATGCTTGACACATTCTTCCCTAGCACCAGGGCTTTAACAATATCATTTTTCAGAAGGCCATTCTGTGTTGCAGTCTCTCTTGAGCCTTTGCCTGCCCAAGTCTTTTCTTGAGCCCTAATCTCTGTTTTGTAAAGATTTGCTTCCTTTCTTTTATCCCTTGATGCATAGTTTTCTGTCAGTTGCTGCTCCTTTCTTAAGGGAGCAGCAAACATGTTTCCCTGCTTTTCTTCTTTTATTTTTCTTTGACTTTGTGATCAGTTTTCTCTCAAAAGTTATTTTCTCTGTTTAATTGCTGTGTACTGAATCAGGAGTTGTCTGCAGATGAAAGGATGCGTGTGTGGCTAAGTTTCATCATTTTCACATCTTCAAGCCCTTATCTAATTTACTATTGTCTCCAACTATATTTGTGGTCACACCTGCACCTGTGAGTTTCAATATGCTTGTGTGGAAAAGTAGTTTTATCAGGTACCTGCTTAAGGTTGACATATGTCCTGCAGGATCTGCATCCAATTAACCTCTTTGTCTTGTGCTGCCTAAGCAGTCCTTACTGAGTTTTTTGTCCCTAACTCCCAAGAAACTGTGACATTTTCTTTAAAGATAGTAGTCTTCTGGAATTACACTTTTAAAATCAGATTGGATGTGTCCAAAAGTTATTTTCTTTTATATTGTTACTGTTGGTCAAAAGGACACTGGGAAAAGAGAGAACCTATCCACAGATGTCCAGTGAGTATCTTAGCAGAAAAAACAGAACTGCCTTCATCAGAGCAGTACAACTGCACCTTAAAGTCAGTCAGTCATAGATTCACTGATTCACCGTAAGTAGTACCCAGCTCTCGTCTAAACATTTGTGTGAAGCTTGCATGTGTACTATAAAGCACTTCCAAACAAACTTATATCTAAAGAAGCAGTGTAAGACAGCTTCACAATATGGTGTCTGTGTTTCTTGGTGGATAAGAACAGCAATGACAGTGATTTATGATACTGCTCTTCTGAAAACCAACTTAGCCCCAGGACTGCCAAATTAGATTAAGGTGCAAAGAGAAGCTCTCAAAATATGGTCATGTGGTTTCGCTTTGTGTGAGTCAGAACACCATTTGAAAGCCTCCAGCTATGCAAAAACTCGCCTGCTTTTCTTTCTCAGCAAGCTAAGACAGTGCTGCCAACTCCAGCAATTTAATTATGGCTATTCGATGTTTTACTTAAAGCCCAGTTCCTACTGGCATGTGACCATCTGAGAAATTCAGCTTCCCCTTAGAGAAAAATGAAGAACTTATCCATCAAAATGCAGAAATTAGCAGGCAAGCGGGATCCAAATGCACACAACCAGCTCACAAAATTAAGAAGGAGGAGGAGAAGAGGCATTCTTTGTTGAATGTTAGGCAAACATCTGCCAGAATAATTTTGGTGTAATTTGGTTTACGAATAATTTTGGTGTAATTGCGTTTGCCTTAAGAAAATCTCATGTTGGCTTCAAATAGTGGGAATGAGAAGACATAAATTTCAAGTTTTGTTTGTAATTACAGGAATAGGCTTTGAATGGGACACTGAGATTTGCATCCCTATTTTTGTGTTTTAAAGAAGATATTATTTTGGTATTTTTAGTGAAAAATAATGAAAGCTTCTTTGAGAATTTTCAGAGAAATGCATTTCACTGAAAAATGCAGTATCTGCAGGATCAAAATTCTCTGCAGGTAAACAAATTCTCCTGAAATAAAAGTAAATTCAGAGACATTTGATTTATTTTTTTACATAGTTTTTGAGTTTCTCATTATAAATAACTGTCAAAATAGAGTCTCCTTCCCTTCTTACTGAAGAGGCCTTCTCTCTCTAACATTTTTATATGATCACATGCAGAAAAATAAAATAGTTCAAGTCTACTAAGAAACCTGCGCAGCAGGTTTTTCTGAACTAGAACTGAAAAACAATCAAAGAGAGTCTAATAATATGCCCTCTCAATTGTGATAAAGAATTGAATGAAACTTAAAGATAATAAATTTAAGGCAAAGAGAAAATATTTATATGAACAGTTAGAATCCACTGAAATGAAACACACTTAGGCAAAAAACATAGCAGGATAAACAACAGAAACAGATGATTTTGCAGCTGTTTCTCATATCTACAGTTACTGCAGCCATGGCAAAGCAAGGTTGTATTTTGTGGTGTAAGGGCATTGCCTTGCTAAAAAGGAGAGAGTCCTAGTTCATGTGAAGTGCAACCGGTGCAGTAGCTGTACTAGCTCAAGTACCACTGCAAGGTGAACTGCAGCGTCAGTGCTGCGAAGGCACCCTCATTGCCTCACAAATGTGAATCCAGCACCGATGAGCAAACGGCAGATTGATTGTTTTACAGGATTGCTGCTCTCTGTCAAGCTAGAGTAACTTGAAGAAAATTACACAAGTGCAGCTATTTTGCACAGATTCTCTGCCAGAGGTATAGATTAAGAGGATGCTAAGGTGTCTCTGTTGACTAGAAGTAGATGCAATTGTGAGTGGTAAAATCCTGCAGAGGATGGCAGCTTTGTCAATGCCTTCTGGTGGGACCTGTGTCAGGCAGCGCTTCTGAGATAGCAGGGCAGGTACGATAGCAAGGTGAGACAGGGAGGTCTATGCATGCAGATTTTCAGAATGACTGGGCATAGGGAGAAAATGGAAAGCAAGGTTAATAGGTTTGTTGTTTTGAATGAGTAATTGCAAAACCCTTGGAGGGATGATTGCAGAGCAAGTAGACTGCTCAGAGGAGGGGAGAAGCATTCCCTCTTAATGTGATTTGAATCTAGAAGAGGCTATGATATGTGACCAGGCACAGCTAAGTTGGGCATTGTTCTTGCTCACCCCTTTAAAAGGAAGTACTTACAATAATTTCTGTTAGTAGAAAAAAGACTGTATTTGTCAAGTAAACTGGCTGACTAGCATTAACAGCAATATTGGCTTCTGAGAGTTTCATGCTATTAGCTATGTAGTATGTAGCCCAATGAACATTTTGTTTTAAATAAAAAACCAGAGGTCTCTATTTCAAGTCACATGAGGATTTTGTACAGTGTCTCATTTGTCTTGCTGTTTGCTGTCAATAAAGGAGTGAATTAGAGTTAATGAATCAATATTAACTTTTTCATCCCCATCGGATGTTACCTTGATAGGCAGCATGGCCAGAGATACTGTTGTACCATTGCAAAGCCTTGAGAGACAAAAGCTTGCAGTCTCCAGTTCTGTTAAGCCAGCTTCACAATTGTTTCAATATTATTTTATATCTTATGTTTAAATGCAATTCATGTTAAATGTGGTTTTATCATCTGGAAAGCCTTAAGGGCTACGAAGGTCTAATGTCATCAGAAAGCTTTATTGATAAATGCTTGTGCTCATGAAGGCTGTGCTCATGAAGGCAATGAAACACTCTTTTTGGAGCAATTTCAGTGTTCATTGCTGCAAGCTGCAGTTAGAAATCACCCTAGTACCTTTCCTGTGCCTGCCTTTAATGAAACTGCAGTCTGCCTTTGACAAGGCTGAAGGTCAAGATGCTGGAAGTTGGCTTTCAAAATACTGTATCATGCAGTGGTTGAGGTTAATCAGAACAATTTCAGAGTATTGAAAAGATTTTTAAAATATTGCATACATTTTTTGCAGCTTTAATGATGTGTAATGAGATCTTCCAGAACAAGGTGTGTTGACCCTCTCTTTTTTTTTAATCTTTGACATATCAGATGTATGAAATGAATCATAGAATCACAGAATAGCCCAGGTTGGAAGGGACCTCAAGAGCTCATCTGGTCCAATCTTTTGTGGGAAAGGGAGCATCAGTGAGATTGTCCAGCACCCTGTCCAATCGCATCTCGAAAACCTCCAGCAATGGGGATTCCACCACATCCCTGGGGAGGTTGTTCCAGTGACTGATTGTTCTCACTGTAAAAAATGTCTTTCTTATTTCAATATGAAATGGTTTCTATTTCTTATTAAAGTAATTTAAGAAGGATAGAGAACATGATGAAGACCCTTAGATATTCCTTTGTTTTTTCTTTAAATGGATAAAGTAACCTTCTGGGGCTTTAGATTTAGCATATCGTATTAGATTTAAAAACACCACAATCCCATTTTTCATTCTGCAGGTATGTGGTAGAGAAGCCACCTCCCCAAATTCTGGCACTGGTGTTTTCCCCTTGATTTTGTACTCATGACCTTGCAGTGAGAATATAAGAAAAATGGGGCCTCTGGGAAAAGGTGAGCTTCCGTCTTCCTATTCTCGTGCATGGTAGCAGATGTACAGACAGTGCCACAGGGACCAGGGCACTTCACAGTTGGCTATGGGACGGCTGGTGCTGACAGGGGGTGTACAAATAGTGTAAGGAAGTGTGAGAGGAAGTGTGAGTGTGGATGGCTGGGAGTCTTGCAGTTTGCTGTAATAATTCTACTCCTTTACCAGAAATGTCTTCAGTTTATGGCATGATTACAGCCTGAATACCTTAATATATATTTGTGTTTGCATGCATGCACACATCCTGTTAGCTGGTGTTTTCTTGTGTCTTCTTCCTCAGTATTTTGATACTCAGAAGACTCCTGTGCCTTTAGACTCTCCTCTTGCTCTCATGCGCACTTAACTGAAACCATTGTTTTGCAATTAACTGTCCTTCAAATCTTCTCCCTCTTCAGCCTTCTTTCCTACAGCTTCTCCCTATCTCCTTCTACAGCTGCTTTTCACCTCTCTTCATGCATTCAGCCTAACTGCAAACTGCTGAAATCACCCAGGTCCATCTGTAACCAGCCCCCTTTCAACCTTGATCTACTACAGTCCTGCTGCATATCTGCTCCTCGAGGTAACCACAGCTGTGGCACACCCGCGGTTCCTCCCATCTGTTTTTATCTCTTCCTTTGTCTGTCTCTAAGGAGAGGTGACTGCATAGTCATTTTCCTCCCCAGCTTTGCAGGAAGGCTTAGGATGCAGTTTCAAGCTGCGGCTAAGCCAATCTAATAATAAGCTGCTGCTGAAAGAGGCAGTCCTGTTCCTCTGTCTTCAGGTTCCCCCTCTGTGCCCATCTCTCTTGGGATGCTAACTGATCTGATGAGAACTTTTTTTCTTTTGTTTCGTTTTGTATTCCCCAGATGGATTTTCCTTACCTGATTTATGCTGTAGTTGCCCAACAGCTGTGTCTCATGCAAAGGGAGTGGTAGCAACCTTTGGGGCTGGAAGGTGGGGTGAGGGTGAGTTTGCCCCTTTTTGGCAGTACCTCACACACTGACTTTGCTGCAGTGTGGAAAGTCTCTCTCAAAGCAGGAAGTAGGGAGATAAATGGCTAGGTACAGATTTTCCCAGGAGAAAAGGTCATCGGTTCCTCGTGCCCGGTGGCTGCAGTGGAAGAAAGTACCAAGTGATATGGGCAACCTGGATGAGATTGTAGGAGGGAGTGGAAAGGAGGAGGGTTAACTTCCTTTCACTGCTGCTTGTCCAAAAGCAGTCTACAATAACTTAGATTCTGTTTGTGATTTTGGTAATTTTTCATTACTACTTCACAGCAAAGGAAAAAGTCTGAAAAAATAGTGTCACCTGAGTTCATCGCTGGTGTTTGAAATATCAGCCTAAACAATGTGAAGGCTATATAACCAATGACTTTGCAAGATAGGAATGTAGATGGACTTTATTGATGTATTAGCAGTTATGATTCAAGTTAAAGGTTATAAATTTTTAGGTGTATTTCTATTAGTAAATGACAAATTTGTTGACATGAAAAAATGTAGTAGTACATAGGGAAGCTTTCATGCGTTTGAAATATCTTTTTCAATGTACATTTGAGGAGCTGGAATACTTTTGCCGCCTTTGTCACAGTTCAAGAGCATGCTACCTTTTGTACAGAATCCTTCAGATTAATTTTAATTAACGTGTTAAGGGCCTTTGTAAGGAAACTCATTACATTTGTTACCACCTTTTAAAATAGAATTAAATCAGTTGCCCCAATCATGAAAAATGTGAACATGTCTTGAATGTAAATTAACTGCAGTGTTAAATAGCTCTATTGTCTGTCTGTGTGTGTCTCTTTATGAGGGCTCACATGACTTTAGCTTTAATTAAGGAGACTAATTTTATTTTCAGAGGATTAAAATTTCTATGAGACAGGACAGTAAGAGGTAGCATTACGATATGCTAGTTTTTATGCTATTTGGAAAAGAGAATTGCATAACTAATTTTTTGTCATGTGAAATCGTTATGCTCACATTTGAAATGCGTTGTTTGCAGCCTTTGTGCAAGTAGTATTCTCTTACATTAAATAACTGCTTTCATGAACATTTACTTAAATTACCCGATCTATTCTGTTGTTTTCTGATGCAAATACATAGTATTTGTGTATAATATTAGATCAATGAGAGCATTTAGCTGTGGGGACACATTTCAGTTGTGTTACTGTGACCTGTTGCACTGCTGGGTGTGTAAAACATTCATTATGGAACTTCTGTGGTTTTTACTGAAAAAGCACTGTCACCTTTGGCATTTCTGTGTTAGCCAGCAGGACGACTTTCATTCCTTTAAGGCCCTAATTTAACCAAAACAGTAGATAAGAATCACTTGGGTGTTACCAGCTTCCTTGGCTGGAATTCTGTAGCACATTGTATAGAAGTTTTAACTGTACGGGTTTCTTTGAAGGATCTACCTCTTCCTTTCATGACACACTCTCAAAGGATGACATAATTGTGAAAAGGGGCAGCTTTTGTAAAGGAAGCAGGACTCTTGAAAGGGAAAACCATACTCATCATCTCAAATTGCTCTAAAGGTCAGCAGTTATATGGCTGGTACACTCAAACTCTCTGCTGAGACAATACTGTATCACTTCTCAGCAGTAGCTCTCAGTTCTGCAAAGTTACTGAAAATCAGGACAAAATCAAACAGCAAGAAAGCCAGCATCCTGCTCATTAAGCTCTCACACGTCTCTTCATACTCATTATTCCAAAACTCTTTATGTTATTCTGAGATTACTTTTAAGGCAAGCTAGTTAATGTGGGAATGGGAATGTTAGGTAGCATTTGTAATTTCTTAAACAATAAAATCTGTTCAGTGATGTTGTTGCAAATATTTTGATAAAGAAATTAAAATCAAATTATATAAAAGAGGCGATTCTGGTAGGTGCTGTGAACATCCTGACTTTATATAAATTTATATAAAAATTATATAAAAGTTCGATTAAGAAGTAGAAAATTGTGAAGCACAGGTATGGGAGTGTTAAGTTTGAAATGTAGTCATAGGAACTTAGGAACTTTAGAAAATGTACTATGTGTAACTATAAGAATTCAAGTACTGTCTAAAATCAGTTAACCACAGAAACTTTGACAAAGATTTGTTGGTTTGTAGTGTTTTGTTTTAGGAAACTAAGGAAACCGCTATGGACGCTAGTTTGCTGCTTGGAAACCCCTTACCCTTCCCACCTCGATCTAATTATCGAGGATTCCAATCAGTAGAGTTAAGTGAGATTAACCAATGATTGTTTTAACATAAGAATATTAATAAGAAGGTGTGACTGAAGGACCAATTATTAGAAAGGTTAAATTTAAGAATAGACATAGCATGCATTTTTATGTAAACTAATATAGATGATGGTGAGAATCGTACTGCGCAGAATCAACTAAGAGAGGTCAAGAAGCGGACAAGTGAGGAAGACTATGGAAGACCACCAGAGGGCTTCTGAAGACCACCAGAGACCTTCACTGCGCCTGCGTGAAGAGGCATTTACATATGCTAATGATTTATCGGAAAGTTAATGATTATGCATAACATTTTCCAGAAATTTAGTGAATATGTATAACAAGTGTGTATTTAACTTGTACAGTTAGACTAGCCAGGTGCACACGATAGGTGGAGCGATCCCCCGTGTGCCCAGCGCTGCAATAAAGGAGTGCCTGCTTCTTAACTTCTCATTGCTCTTAAGGAGTTTTATTCCGGATTTCGGCAACAATGTTACTTTGTTTTTTTTTAATGAAACTTAGACATAAAATGTGCCTTGACTGACATTACTGAACTGCAGTATACCAAATCACAATTCCTATATAATGCAGTGATGTCTTTGGATGGCATCCTAATTCAATCTCTTAATCTTCAGCATTATAGTAGTAAAATTGCACATTGCTTGTTTAATGACTAATAAGGCTATGGATTAAAGATAGAACTATCTGTACATTTTTATTCTGCTGTGTACATGCAAGGTGTAAGTTTAAATCAGTGTTTTTCTGGAGCTGCCAGTCACAAGATATCCAGTACTCTCTTACGTGCCAATACCACCCAAATTTTACACAGCTGCCTGCATAAATCAACTATAGGAAGAGAAGTAGAAGTTTTTACAAAGCTTTATGTTTTGGCAGCAGAAGTGCTGTCATGCTATGTTAGGTGTCACATCTAGGCTGCATTAAGACAAAACTGGGAAGTAGAGAAAAATGTGAAGAAAGTAAATTAACTTTGAAATCTTGGCTCTTATGATGAATTATGTAAATGATGTTAAGGATTTTGCTTTTTTTTGTATTGCTACAGTGCACACTAAAGAATACAAATGAAGGAAAAATAAATCAGTATTAGTGTGATATAATTTGCAAACACAGCTTCTGAGGTACTAGGGAACAATGACTCAGTGCGTTGAGTGCCACCTCTGGTTTAAGACAATGGCATATGGCACTTTATAGGTATTACACTGCACTCTGCAGTGGCTGATCCCTGTTCCTACCAGCCTTCAATGTCAGTTAGAGGTGAATGACTCAATTTGCACTTCCAAGTAGTTTGAAGGAGGACAAGGTTTGTCAGCTTTTGTGGCAAAACCATAATGGAGACCCTTAGGAGGAGCCTGACATGGGTGCCATGGGGCACAGGTGCATAGAACACACAAATAGGAATGTGAGAGCTTGATTTAAAGCTATCTATGTCATCCTGATGCTTTAGATACCTCCAGAGAAGGTGCTGTCACCCCAAACTTATCCTTGTTCCTTTTTTCCCCTCCCTCGTCCAGATACAACAGCCCTCCCCACCCCAATGTTTGCTATTTTCACCTTGTTCTTAGCCAGATTCTAGAATTCTCTGTAGATTAGTATCATAGAAACATATGTCAATGTTGATCATCAGAATATGTATGATATTTACACTGAATGCAAAACAAAATCTCTCGCGACTTTCTCTGGCCAAGCCAGGATTCCATGCTCACTGTTTTGTGCACTGGTTAGTGCTAAAGATTAGAGCAGTAGATGCAAATGTGAGATAATGACTTATATTAGGGCAGGAGAGAAGGGAAGCTACACAGTCTCCAAAGTAAATCTCAGTTATAATATGACTTTTCTTACAGACATCTGAATATTTTACCCTCCCCAACATTTTATCCTTCCCACTTTGCCCTAGCAATGGTAGATACTTGCTGTCCAGGCTGAGGCACCCTTTAGAAATGCTCCATGTTTTTATTGTTTTCAGTTTTACTTGGTCCCACAAAAATGGTTTTAATGCGCCAAACTGAACTTATATGGAAGAGCTCAAGCAACTGCCATGGAAAATGCTGGCTAATGTTTGGATCACAGAGAATGAAATTCCAGTGTAGAAGTGTGCTAAATAGATAAGGCAGGGAAACAGGTCATGCCATGTCAAGGTCTTCTTCTGAGCTTACCATAGGGGAGCCATGTGTGCTCCACATAGCTTTACTAATAAGAAGTTAGGAGTCATGTTGCTTGCCTGCTACCTTCAGAAAATGTCTAAACTGCATTGTTATTTTGCATGACCTATGTTAAGGAGGACATTCATGCACCTTCACATGCCAGCCAAAGAAAACTTCCCCATGCATGCACAGAACAAGAAAAGCAATGGAGTTACCCTGAAAAGACAGGGCAGTTGACTCAGAGGGGGCACAAATATAGCAAGCAGGTTTATTTTGCAAAGTGTCTTTTGTGGTGGAGGTGAGGGAGTGCCAGCGGTACTGCTGCAGGGCCTGGGAAGAAGAGCAGGGATGGGAACCTCCATGTTTTCCGAGAGATGCCTGATCTGACTCTGCCTGCAGTCAGGATGTTCACAGCACCTACCAGAATCGCCTCGTACTTCAAGCCAAATGCATGTCACAGGGAAGGATGCCTACAGATGTTAGTGGCAATTAAAGCCATCTGCAGGGGAAAAAAAGGGTTCAGTGTGTTAAGCAACTTAACTGGTGACCCATGGGCCAAACACACCTGGCCTACCCCCTTTCCCTGGGGAGAAGAGGAAGGCTGTCCTGGGCTGCGAATGCTGCTAAATCAGCCAAAATCCTTCTCACTTGCTTTATCTCTACCAACCTGACACAGAAAGTCAGGTCTTGGCATTGACTTTGAGGGCTAGGGGACCTCAGTGAAAACATCTGGGAGAGAAACCTCTGCAGAAAAAAGCAAGTCTGCGTGGTCCTTTCCCCTCTGTGTAAGTATGGTGGTGGAGGACCTGCAAGTGGGATGTCTGCTACTGAGTATGTGGCACGCCGCTGCTTGTACAATGGGTGGGAAGCAGCACTTCAGGGCCCCCACCTCCACCTTCCAAAACTAAGTAACAGATCTGTGAGTAGACAAAAATAGAAGCACACTAAAAAGTTGGCAGGAGTGTCTCTTCCAATACAGATTTTGGAACTAAAGCACATATAAATATTAAATATAATTATCTTCAAGCCTCCCTTTTCAAAAAGTTAAGAGTAAAACACAACTTTATAGCAAAGCAAGTGAAGGCTATGGAAAATATTTTAATGATATTGGCTGAGAAAAACTTTCTCTGAAGAGCAGTAAAGGAACTTTCCTATTAAATACCTGGAGATGTAAATTCATCCCATTACTAGTGCTGTAGGAAATTACCAGAAATACCAATGTATTTCTGATATTTATTTCAGAATTTTACATTACTTCCATTCAAAGGGATATGTGAAGCATACTATTTTCAAATCAAATAAGAATCTAGGAGTTTGCAGTATCTGGGATTGGAAGCTAGGATAAGACGCACTCATTGCAAGCCCTATAAGAACTGACCCCATAGTATCTGTTAAACCCGAAAGTCACACCCAAAAGCTTTAGCTGTCTAAAGCAGCATTAAGGGGGCTGTAGGAACCTAACTCTGAAACTGAGACCAAAACCTGTCCCTGGCTAGTAACTGCTTGAACTCACTAGGCTGTCCTCCTATCTTCCCTCTCTGGCCAACTTGGTCAGAGACACTCCAGGGCTTTTCCACTTAATTCCTGGCTCCGGCTTTAACCTTACTGGGACCAGATCCTAGCAAAAGCACTGCATATGCCTCCTCTGGGGTCCAACTCACACAGTGTGGCAGCAGCATCCAGCATTTATATGTTAACCAGGTAGTTCCCAGGATTTTTTTTTTTTTTTAATCCAGTGGCTACTTAATATAAAATGCATATAGAGTGATAGACGCAAACCTCCCCTTCCATGGGAGTTCCCTCATTGCTGGGTTATAGATCCATGCTCTTATGACCTGTCTTCCTGTAAGAAATGAATCATTCCTTCTTTTCTTGCAGACTTGCTCAGTTTCTTGGAGCTGAGTGGATGACAACTTGTATCACAATGAGAATTGTTTAAAGGGAATTATGTGATGAAGAGTTTCTTCATGACAAATATGTACACCCCGGAAAGCACACCAGCTTGCCTGGATCACAAAGCAGTGATGCTGCAGTAATATGCTATGGAGTGTGTAAGACTGTGTGATTTTAGAGTACTTAAATGCAAAATACAAAGCTTCTGCCTGATATTATGAAATCCCTATGCCAGAAATCTTATGGGAATGTAATCCAGCCTCTTTCGTCAAGTCTTGTCATGAATCTTCCAGACAAGGAGGCGTTACTACACCTTGTCAATTATCCTTCCAGAAGTTGCTTGCTATAGCAATGGGGTGGATGAAATCTAGCTGTGTGGCATTCAGGTTCAGAAAGTGGAAAATCCCTAAAGAATTAAAAAGGGATATTACAAGTTGGGTCTTTAAAGTCACAGAATGAGAGATGCTGATGGGACTAAGGGAAGTATCGGAAGGGGCCCTAGGACACCAGTTTTGAAGCTTATCTAGAAGAATAGATCCTGAGGGATTTGGAGGGTGCAGAACACAGTGTCAGACCAACCTATGCCCATGTGTGCAAAGGAGAACAAGGAGCTGAAAAATCCTTCCTGAAATGTTTTCCTGCAGAGACAGGTATACCCTGATGTGACCATAATGCATTTGTATGGCAGACTGCCTGGTGGTTTATACTAAGGTGTATACTTGTTTAACTACTCTGCAAAGCAACGTGCGGGCAACTGCAATACTCACACTCACACAGAATATTTGTGTGTGCCAAGCCTAGGTCCCTGGATAGCCCTTGTTACCTGCTTACCTTGCAAAGGACAAGGTGCTGAGGAAGCCCTGCATGGAGGTTTTTATGTGACAGCAGGAGGAAGTGCTTTCCTCTTTGTTTATAGTTGTATGAAGCATGAAAAACCAGACTGTGAATGGGTTTAAGACAGACCACCCACAGGGTGCATAGATACCTCTGGTTGTCTGCATGGGTGTCTGCAAAATGACCATCTCTGCATTGTGGTAATCTGTGTGGCAGCTTTCCATCATCTCTGCAAGCATATTTTGTCCTATTACATGCACAAAACCATGGTCCCACGCTCCACAATGTTGACCCTGCCAACCACAACGCGGTTGGCAGGGTTAATGTTTTAAAATAGAGTATGCTTTCACAGGAAAATCCTCAAGGGGCAGAGAAAGGAAGATAATTCTTGTGAGCTTCAAGTCTATTGTCCATTCCAGAAACCTGAAGGAAATATGACAGGAGAATAATATCCCATATTCTTCTTTTGGTCTATGAAATTATGGGATATCTGAAACCTGCCATTCCCTGTAAGAGATCAAAACAAATGACATTCTATCACCCTAAACTGATTTGGACTCTGTGTGTGTATATGTCTGCTTGCTTTTAAGTAGAAATTCTCATTAAGAAAAACAAAACACCTTACATTTTTTAACCAGCCTATCTGAATAACATTCTAAAACTGACTTCATTCTTCTCATGGAAAAGGAAAACATGAACCTTCTCACTTTAGCTAGATATTTTCCCTCAAAATAAAAAGCAGCATCAAGGGCAGCTTTAGTATGTGGAAACAAGTACAACTTCTAGGGCAAAAATCCCTAGATGTAAATTCAAAAGTTAAGCAGTAAATGTCACTGACTATATCCTCTCCCATTGCGGGGTCAGTTTATTTTCTGAAGAAAGTATACCACTGGCATTCATATAATTCACTACATTTTAAGAAGTGTAAAGGATTAAGGTATTTGGTTGAAGTTTACAAATGGTAATAAATATTCAGAGTGACTGAAAAAAGAAGTGTTAAGTGGTGTTAAAAAGACAGATTACTGACAACAATCAATAAAGAAGAAGAGAGAAGCATTAGCAGATTATAGGTCTGGTTTTGCAAAGGTATGGGAATACCCTGTGGGGTTTTTTGGTACACCTTTTGAACGTTAATGTTCTGCTGAAGATGGTTTCAGATAGGCTGCGATGCAACTGCTGTAGTCAGCCAAGCAGAATCCATTGATGAGTTGCTAAGGCAGAACTGAAATTATAGCCTCACTTTAAAAAAACAACGGTATTGTCAGCTAATTACTTCTAACACACAAATAGGATTCTCATTCGAGTTTGTGGGGTTTTTGTGTAAAATTCTAAGCTTTCAAAAGGCAGCTTTTGAATTTGGGTATTCACCGGTTTCTTGGCAGTCCCTGATCTTTATGCTTAGAAATACAAGAAAGGTGCAGAAGAATGGAAACTAAAGATACTTGTAACTACCTGTAACTGCTGCAGTGGGAAATGGGTCAAACTCCCTCTCGACTAGATGAAGGTATTTGTTTCACAGAAATTGATTGTCTAATTTTCTTCATTTATTTAATAAAGTTATAACCTTTATATTGCATATGCCTGGCTAGTACTATTATGTTGTACATAGCAGGTCAGGAATACTGACATTAGACTTAAAAGTAACAATAATTAAATGAATGTATATTGATTATATTGTTGTGTAGTCCCTGTTTACTTTCTGGGAAGTATATTAGAGTTCATCTTATGCTGATGCCAGAAAGGGTAGTAAAAAATCCATTTCTTGTCATTTTGAGCTGCAAATATTTTTTTGGTAAAGATTCATGACTGTTAAGACAACAAATTTTCAACTTGCTGATTCATGTAGGATCCAGCCTATAAGGATATTAGCCATGTTACTGGCTTTAAAAGATTTAACATTTTTTTGATATCTTATTACTTATTAATGCATTTATGATATTCACAGCTGAGAGGGTTTGCAATACTCATGCCTCTGTATCTGTACACCCTTTTCTTAAAAAAGAGTGTATACAGAGGAAGGAAAACAGTCTGTTGGGTGCATATTTCAAACCATTGCACAGATTCCTGGATGGTATAAATATACTGATGTTTCACAGATTCATACCTGCAGATCTTCTCAAGTAGTATCTCATAAAGCTAGAAATTTCTTTAGCAAAAGCAGTAATTCAAGCTTTTAGAATTACTTTGACCTTTTGTGGTGTATAAATCATCCTCACACAGCTTACGTAGAGGAATTCAAAATACTATGTGTACACATTAACACATTAAAGGTGAACTTGCATTTTAAACATTCCATGGTGCATTAAATAAAATTGAGGTGCATGGTATTGGAGAGGGCCTACAGAAAAAAGAACAGATCCCTTTCTAGCATTTTTTTATTGCTAAAATTAACCCCATCAACTTGCTTTAACAATATCAACAGCTGAATGGTGCACCAAGGGGCTCTTTTTGCACACAAAGATCTGTCCTTAAAAGCTGTTGAGAGATGATGAAGATACATGTCTGCAGGAGAAGGGCAATGTCAGCTTGACATCAAATCTATAAGAAGAAAATTATGAAGTATAGGTGAAAAGGGCATTGTTAATATATCCATTTAGACTGCGCAGCAAACAACAGTACAGGATACACTATGAAAGAATGTTAAGACACATTTGGGTACAAGAGAAGGGCATGTGTAATTTAATTTTTTAGCCTGGTACTTTTTGTAATCAAGTTTTGTTTATTTAAGGTAGGCTTAGAATGTCAATCACAGAAACTGAGCTGTGACTGCATGGAAATATCTTTGCTCAAATAGTATGTGTACTGATGTTTGAGCCTGAAGAAACTTGCCATGTGTTTTTGTAGCCAAGGAAGTGAGTAATCAGTGAAACTAGTATGGGTGGTATAGGAAAATCATGCACATGGTCTTGGCACAGCTGTGTGCTTGATACATTCCATGAGATATTTCATAATGGAAAACCCAATTGCTCCACTAATATAGGATACCTGCATATCAGGCATATGTTGTGAAGCACTCGGTGAAGTCACGGGACCTTACAGATTAAGCCAGTAAATTTCGAGTGAACAAGAAGGGCAAAAGAAAGTCTCTGGTTGTTGACTTGAAAGAGAAAGCAAAATATCCTGTTTACTGTGTTTAAATGTCTTGATGTTTAATGTCTTGTGTTTATTGCTTAATTGTAATTTTAATCAGTCAAATTTTACAGGGCCAAAAATGTAAGTGGGCAAGATGGTAATTAAGTCAGCAGAACTATAGCTAACTGCAGTAGCAGGATATTTGGCCTTGTTAGCAAGGCTGCAAGCCCCTGTGTCTCAAATGATTTTCTGCTGGTCAGATTCCTCCTTTGAACTTGCTTGTTTCAAAGGCTTTTCTATTTGTTTTATGTGGTTTACACAGACTATTGTGCAGTGAATGATCTGTCAAGAAATAGCAATAAACAGATGCTGCCACTCTATATGGTGTTTCATTGTTAATGGTTTTAATTAAAATATTTGCTTTAAATCCATGGACACATAGATTGTGTATGTCACACTTCAGTCTGGATGTCTTCAATAGTTTCTTGAGTTACCAGTTCCTCAGTATTTTGAAAGATGAAGGGCCAGCAATGCTAATCTGTGTGTACCTCCAACTATATTGGAACAATTTACAGCAACTGAAGGTCAGCTCCAGAGCTTCTGTGTGTCTCAGAGTATTCGTGCCGTATTGCAGCTACATGGATGCGATAATATGCAAGTTTATGAACAGGTAGGATACAGAAATTGGCAAAACGGGTAGAAGTAATATTGTACTCAGCAAACTGGGATGTGATTTCCTACAGTTTCTTTGGCTGTGACTACTCACCAACATACAAGTCTTTCATGGTAAGAACATAAACATATGGGTGTTGATACAAAATGCAATTTATATTGTACATGGTAATAAAGAGGGGGCAGTTTAAACAACAGAACAAAGCCAAATTTAATTGTAAATAAGTCATTCCTAGAGGTGCAGATCTTAAAGCCTTTGTTTCTGTTAGTCCTATTGTTCTCAAAGTAAGAAGCTTTAAACTGTGAGCCCTAAGGAAATCCTTTTAAGTACAGCAATTTTCGATTAAAGTCAACTTTGAAACAAATGAAATGCTGAAAGCACAGAAAGACCAATCAAAGGCGCTTTGAACAAGTTTAACTGTTCAGAGTCCTGAGAATTTGTATCTTTCATACGAATGTGTAGATAGCTCTATCATCTAATTAATCCAATGACATTTTAACTTCAAAAATCTTAGTGGCTTGACCAGAAAAGTTACCTTTTGGTGACATTTGACCAGGCCCTATGCTCATATTTCAGCTACTGGGCTGCAGGTGGGCACTTGAAACTGTATGAAGGCTACTAAGGCTTCAGATGTGCCAAGGACTAACCTGTCAGTTTAATGCCACTAGTGATTTGCTCTGTTTCTTTATTTCTTTATAAATTTAGTATCTGAGACTGTAAGCACCACCTCAGGGAGAGATATAATTGAACTACCTAATGGATGTGTGCACACTGGCAAGGAGAAATTATAATAACAACCTGATGTGGATAGAGTGATGTGCAGATGTGTACTCATTAAACAAAGGATTAGACACATCTGCAGGGGACCCATTACAGAAAGTAATTGAAGGGGGCACCTCTGCCTTAAAAAAAAAAAAAAAAATCAGGGCTAGTCATTTAAGTGAAGGATAATCTGTTTGTTCTATCAGTTATGATTTTATCTGAGATGTGGGGGAAAAAAAAAGAAGCAGGTCTGCATGTAGAGGAATCTTGGTTATGTCAACAAATTTTTAAACAATCGTGAAGCTTTTCCACCCATGCTATAACCTGGCCTAGCTTTTAGTGGTTGGAATAAGATGAAAAGAAACACATTCGGGTTGTGTTGTTATTATTAGTATTATCTGGTTTCTACCACCTCCCTTGTTATGATCTGTATTTTTTATTTATTCGTTTTGGCTGCATGGATACCTTTGTGCTGAAATAGGGATACCTATAGTGTGCATCACACTCATGCTTTCATCTCTTGCCTCTTGGGATCTGCACTAGAGGTGGATCCTTTAGCAGAAATCTCCCTCATGCTATGGGGAAGGGCCTTTTTGGCTCTCTTTGCAGCTCCCCAGCACCTTCTTCCAGGCTCCTGTCCTCCCTGTCAGTCTCTGATCAGTACCACTGAGGCAGGATGGAATTCAGGGAGGCTGGAGGAACTCTTGCAAGGAGTGCAGAGGTTCTCATGGAAGAAAATACAGTTCAAAGGTTGCCATGTACAGTCTTTATAGTCTCCTCGACAGGGAATGTTTCCAGTTGGAAAGAGTCTCTGGTGCCCAGTGCCCCCAGAGCTCTGCTCACACAACAGATGGTGACAGGCAGGGAGGAAGACGTGGGGCTTGGGAACTCCTTTACACCAGTTGCTCCAAGTCAATGACCAGAGGCCAGGAGGGTGCAAGCCCACATGGCTGTCACCAAGGTGCTTCTAAGCCTAATTACTTGTGTCTATAGATACACCCTATTAATGTCTTCAGCTAGTTACCTTCTCCTTCAAGTACCCATGTGCTTGTATCCCTGGGGATACTTAAGCATCATTTTGTCACAAAGGAAATGGTTAATGATCCCATTTAAGTTTTAGCTTGCAAAATAAGTGGTTCAAAGAAGGCAAAGGATGTGTTTATGACAGGTATTGATCTTTTCTGTGGAGACAAACTGCTGCCCCCAAAAGTTTGCAATCATTCAGTATAATGAGCACACCCAGAAGGCTGCCTGGAAGCCCAAAGCCTCGGAAATACATTCCTTTCAGCTTTGCAATGTAGTCTTAGTATTTTACTGCGTATAATCTATAGCATAAAAATTAGGATTCAGAGTGTGAAAAGCTGCAATTGTAAAATAATCAGACATCTCACCTGTTCCTAAAATCAGTCAATACTGCTTACTGGTATGAAAATGAGTAGCTAACTCTTCTTTGTATTATCCCACTTAGGTGCCTGCTTTGATCCCAAAAGGAAAATAATGAACTGTATTTGCTTATCACAGAGTCAATAATTACATGTATCTTTTTGAAGTCAAGTTTCTTCAAAACTGAAATGATACTGTGCACAGAATCCTTTGTCTATTCTAAGTTTGACATTTCAACCAGCATATCAAAAGTTGATCTTTCCTGACAGTCACAGATTTTCCATCTTCTGCATTTTCTCCCATGGTTGCTAACTGTATTCCGATAATGCCTAGAAAAGTGTCAGGAAAACCTTTCCTAAAACATTCTGATCTGTGAGAGCAAGCATAGTTACTGTATTGTGTGATTGCAGTTTTAGGAAAGACTGTTAAGTGTGTATAATATGTGAATAGCTGAGGGCGTATGCTTAAATAACATTAAAACCCATGACATAATGTGTGTGCTGAAGAGCATTCTGAAGTCAGAATACCAGAGGTCTTTTAAAAGGGGGCACCGCTACCTTTGGCCTTCACTGTAGCATCACTGCCTGTCTCAGTTTATATGTTTCTTCTTTTTATAACAAGATTATTTTTCACCAGAATTCATTATTTCCTTCACCAGGTATCAACCCACCCACCCCCCAAAAAGTCTGTCAGCTTTATTAAACCAGTTGTTCCTAAAGTTTTAGCTCTCTCTATTAGGCAGTCCTCTGCATTTTTTTTATCAGCTGGTAGCTGAGACACTCTTTCAAAAGACTGGAAGTTAACATTTTTGATCTTTCTATCCTTTCCATCATAAATGAAAGCAGGCAGTAATAACCATGCAGTTCCAATATTTTTTTTGCTTTAATATTTTCTCTATTTTGTTTAAGGTACAGTTTTTAGAATAATGCTGGCAATATTCCAGCATGACTATGCTTTCTTAATTCACTTATGCCTATTAACTATTGTTACTGAGGCATGCTTTAAATCATTACTGACCCAGTCCAGTGATGGAGTGGTTATAATCATGTGAAAGTTTCATCTGTGCATGCTATACACTGCCTTGTGTTCTTCTATTTCTTTTCCTTCCTCTAACCATTAACACAACATGTTCAGCTGAGGCATCGTTGTCCTTCCACCAGTTTTGAAGCCTTTCTTTTGCTGAGAACACTTTACAGGTAATTTCAGTGGTGCTGATAACCAGGCCTAAACTGTGGCGTCCAGCAGTGCTTCCCTCGCGCTGGAAGGAAAATCTGGTGTTCAAGGGAGGAGGAAGTAATGGTAGGCAGACACCCAGACAGACAGTCAAGGGAGCAGACGTGCCAGGCAGGCGGTAGCACAGCATATGCTCTGCTGTCTAGAAACAGTCCCAAATCCTGGTGATTCTCTTGATGTGGCAGAGCTGGTGACATAAAAAACATTTTCTTGTTAACTGTGTTTGTAAGCCTGATTCTGATTTTGAGTAAGAGGAAACATTTGCCCTTGAGCTAAATTACTCCTTGACTTACTTCAGGCTGCCTTCCTAAATATTCTCTCGTTTCAAACACAAATTATTTATGCCTTTCCTTCATAAATGCTGCAGTGTTACAGGCACTGAATGGTTGCAGCCTTCCATTGTGGGGACACACTCATATTATTGGCTTGCAGTGGATCCTGGTCCATCCCACCTCAAAACGTTTTTGGTCATTGTGTGCAAAACCATAACTACATTTGTTTTTCAAATGCCTCTCCCCCAACTTAGAGAAGCATCAACTGCAGTTTGTTTGTCCTGCAGCAAGGCATGCAATTTGCCATTTCTGTGGGCTACCCATTGGACCAGTGTGATTAAACCTCTCATTCTCCCCCTTGCAGGGAAGAAATGTTCTACCCCAGTCCAAATGATATGGTAGGCAGGGAGAGGTTACTGCCAGCTCAGGGTCTAGTGACATTTAGTACTGGTGGCTGGATTCTGCACTGCCAACAGAACGGTAGTGTAATGAACTGGTTAACTTTGTTCATGAAATCGCATGTGGGGGTAGAGACATTCCTCGCTTATCTAAACCCACAGTATCCAGTTAAGTACCGATGATTAATGAAAGACGTTCCACCTAACAAACAAATGACGGCGCAAACGCACACACAATGCAGAAGATACCAGCCGCCACCTGAAGGCAGATTACGACCACCTAGCAACTGACGGCACAAACGCACACGCAATGCAGAAGATACCAGCCGTCACGTAGACAGAAACTAGAAACTGTATAAATAAAGGGACTCTTCCCCATTTTCGGCGCGAGCCTTTGGCGGAACACTGTCTCCCCGGCCGCCCAGCGCTGTTTTGCTCTCTTATCGCTTGCTAATAAATTCGATCTTGTCATTTAATACAAATTGGCTCCTCCAATTTGTCACGAGCGTCTATAACAGGTAGAGGATTTCTAAAAGGTCTCTTATATATGATGCAGAGGCAAGCAGACCTGCTGTCAAGTTCTTTTCCATCTTACTTTTCTCCATTAGGAGAAAATTGTACTGAAGTAAACAAACAAAAGACCTGTTCACAGTTAACATTGCTTCCCCCTTGCCCTACAGATAGCAAAGTGCATCTAAATGGCTTCTACTCTGACCTCAGCAAACTGATGATGAAAAGAAGGCGGCTGTGGGATTATTCATTTCAGCTTCCCTGGATGATGGATGGAGAGATATTCACTGCCACTTTTGTGCCATCTGGGAACATGACACCAAATTCTAGCATGACCCTGGAACAGAAAACAACATTTGCCTTTGTGATTTTATTATTTATTTTCTTGGGAATCCTCATTGTTCGCTGCTTCTGAATTCTCCTCGACCCCTACCACAGTATGCCAACATCAACCTGGGCTGATGGACTTGATGGACTGGAGAAAGGCCAGTTTGACTATTCTTTTCCTTAGAGTCTGAGAAGTATGGAGGCTTATTTAGCACTCTGATAAAGAAAAATGATGGAATATCTATTTTGTTTCTGGTTTACATTTTTTTTCAAATATTGTAGGAGATGCAACATACAAATATGCACACAATGAATTTGATTTTAATTAAATACCAAAGCAAGTTGGATTTTTGAAAGTAGATCACTGAATCTCCTCATTGGGAAAAAGATAAATGTTGCATTAGCAGAAATTTTCTTCAGAATGCATTGGAACAATATGTAGTGTATGTGATCTCTTATAACCAGCTAAGAGACACTAGAGCACGTCTTCTCTTGCATAGCTGTTTTATCATTAACAAGAGTCTGTGGAGAAGGTGTATTACAAATGAGGTAACAATGTGTTTTTATGATCTGTATGTAGTAATTAGCTTTTAAAGCTCCACAAGACTCTTCTTACTCTATCTCCCATGCTTTGAAGACAAGTGAGGAAGTTTCCCATACCGTAAGATAAGATTGAAAGAGCTGGAAAACTTCAGAAGAAAAAAATTCCTCCATGTTTTCCCAGGTATTCAATAAGATGATCTTTCTCAGTGTTAAGCAGTGATTAAGCTACGTAATACTAAAAAATCACTGACTGTAACCTTTGTTGTGAATAAGGTATATAATGATTTTGGCCTACCTTTGTCTTTTTGTGCCAAGCTGTTTTCTATGAAGATAGATTTTTGCATTGCTCTTACAACAGCTTATGCAAATAAATTTCAGTCTTGCATGTATTTCAAAACCTGCATTTCCAGCATTCACTCAGTCCGTTTATTGGGTGTGTAAGTCACACTGCATTGTTTTTGTTTCCTAATTGGATGGCTGAAACATTGGTGCTAAGAATCAATAAATAACCACCACCCTCTTTACCTATAAATGTCTTTGAATGTATTTGTACAAAGAAAATCCATTCCTAGAAATCAATGTAAACAAAAACTATCTGCATGATTGATCAGAGAAAGAAAGATTTAAAAGATTGCACAAAATTTGGTAGAACTACTTTGAGTCCAAGTGCATGTTTGCAGGCATTGTTTAGCAGCATTGAAATACTATAGTGATAATATTTGATGTACTGCCAGGAGGGAAAAGGCCACACTCCTGAAACAGAAGAGTCTTAAAAAAGGTCCTAGTGCTGCCAGGCTTCTTAAACATTTCATGGAGTGGGGAAGGGAAGGCACATGCTGCCTGTTTTCAGAGAAAGCTTTAGATTTAGCTATTTTACTCTTACTATAATAATGACAAGTAGTTGGGAAGTTTTCCTTTGTGCTTTGTCTCGCAGCCTGTAAATGCAGAAACAAAGCCAGTACCGTAGCTGGTACAGCTGGGGCTGTGCTGACTCATCTGAGCTGAGGCTCTGACTCTAGCAGTGGCACTTAGAGCTATTTATTTCCCTTTGCTGCTTGTTCTGTCCATTGGTTAAAGGTTGCAGCTATTTGTAGCAGAGGCAGTGGAAGGAGGGGTGGCTCTGCACGCTGGCTGTTGCAGTTCACGGGAGGGCAACCAGACCCCCAAACACAGCTCCCTGACAAGTTCACAGAAAGAAGCTGGGCTGTGATCTGTCACTGCTGAAATACAAGCACAGCTTCTTGCAGGGGTGGTAACCTTCTAGATGGAGAGGGCAGAAGGGGACAGGGACACAACTGTGTTCTCCGGAAGCCATGAGGTACTGGCTTTAGCTACATATCTGTCAGTGCCAGGGCACCTAGTTCAAAGCAAACTCAAACTTTCAGATCATTTCCCAAAGGTAACAACAGTGTGGCATACAAGAAATGTTCCTGTTGTTGCACCAGTGCTGCCTAAAGCAACGTACTGTGAATATTTATGAAGCAGTAACAGCGTTTCTCCCTCTGGCCTGGGATTCCTCTCCTGTGTCAGGGTCTGTTTCTTTGAAGACTCTATATATTTTATTTTCTTTTAAAAGAAAAAGACTTTTCCTTATAATCGCACCTAAAGAGGGAGGTGATGACTCTGGTCAAGGGAATGTAGCACGGTGTTCAAGTGAGGCAATTTGATTCTTGTGTGGATTTTGGAAGTTGATAACTGAGGACTATTTTGGAGACTTAGCTGGCCAGCATCTCTGGTATGTTTGGAAGGATTCCAAGGAGATATTTTTGTAAACCACTGGGATAAGTCAGTCTATTAAGGGGAATTTAATACTGCTAGGCTGTCACTTTAAGTCAGCCTATCTGTGGATATTGCTAAATTGACTGTAGCAAAGATAGGAAATTCACACCAGTTCCCCAATGTGGCAGAGACTTTTTCCTTTGCACTCATGAAGTCTAACAGAAGTTTTCTGAAGACATGCTGGCAATTCAATTTCATGATAGATCACTTTTCTTTTGCCTGGAGAAACCAGACCAGACTTTGAATGGAAAGAGTACTATTCCAGTCTATGAAGTAGCTGCTGGCACATCGCTATGCCTCACAAGAATATGTATTCACTGTGGAATGACCTGAAATATTAATGAGACTGGAAAGGGAGGGTCTGTATGCTAATGCATCTGCGCTCAGGGAACTCTGCAGCCCTGCATCACTCTGGTATAGGCTTTTGTTTATTATATCAGTTTCTGTAGAAAATCCTGTGCAATCTTTTGAAACTCTTTTTAGAATTG
This sequence comes from Harpia harpyja, assembly GCF_026419915.1. NCBI lineage: Eukaryota > Metazoa > Chordata > Aves > Accipitriformes > Accipitridae > Harpia > Harpia harpyja. Next base: position 64,573,272 of record NC_068969.1, read on the forward strand.
AATATTTCCTGATATAATTTGAGCAAATACACTCTTACATACTGTGGAGAAAGAAGGAATATGTGTAATTTTTTAATAAATACCACATTTATGTTAGTCTGGTCAATCTAACTACAGGGAGTTTAAGTCAAAGGCCTACTGGGGAGAGCGAAAGCCAAATAAGGACAGAGATAAAACTCTTTATTGGTAGACACCAGGGAGTAAGCTATTTTACTCTAATGAGGATTTCAAGACTTTTATATCTCAGTCATGAGATAAATTTCTTAAATGAAAGCACTGGCCTAACAGCATGGAGTTGAGACAGCAGTTTGTTAATGTCTGGGGTGCATGTGTGTGAGAACAGCCCCGATGCTGCTTCTCGCTGCAGTCAGGGGTTTGGGTGCAAATTGTGTGGACATGAACTACCTTGAAAGTAGCTCAGGTGTCAGGAATGATACAGCCACAGAAATCCACAGCTCTGTGCACTCTGCAAGAACCATGTAGGGGTTACTGCTGGATATGTACATGTGTTGGTCCTGCAGTGAAAGGCATCTGTCATTGCCATGCGACTAGCAGGATGTGAGCTCTCTTTCAAAGGTAGGTGAAATTGGGATCCAGCAGTACAGCTGTGCTAACTGGGAGAAAAAAAGAACCCATCGACCTACTGAAGCAGTTGGCAGCAGGGAAAAATTCTTCTCTCTCACTGGAGATTGGGTTTATAGAACTGAATGGACCTTAAATTAAAGTTTCCAAGAGGAGGATTTTTTGTAAATAAGAGGCAATATGAATACAAACTTGTCTTATTCTTTTGGTCTGCCTGCTATGTACTTTGAGCAAATGTGTAATGCTTGATTTTGACAAAGCAGCCTGTGAAGCATAGCTTAGTCAGCTTTTACCACACATACACCCAGAGGAAGGCCTGGAGGTACCTGATGTGTGGCTGTGTGGCCCTGTGAGCCTAATGGGATTGGTACACAGGGATTTTGCAGGTTTGGAGCTCTACACAGAGATACTAGAGCTACACATATAAGATGTGGTCTCATGGGACACTTTCAAGAAGTCTAGCTTAGGAGGTGCAAGCTCTGTTCTGATCTGTAGACTATTTGGTAGGAATTTATACTCAATTTGGTGCAAAGATCAACAAACTTTCCCATGTCAATGACCACTGAGAAGCAGCCTGCAGACCCCCAAGAACTGCAGGAAAAAAGCCAAACCCCTTTTATCTACAGCATGACTGGGTCTGTGGCCATGACCTGAATTTTCTCCAACACAAAATCTCTTTTTTCATTCTGGGTTATTGAAATATGCTTAGTCTGTAAAACATGGCAAGTGTCTATTCATACCAATGTAATTTGCATGAAGATAAAGCTACTGGCTTCCCACATTTCACATCCTGTTTTCAGTGCTTTTGGAGTTCTGCAATAAAGTTTTGGACTTCTTTTTAATACACAGGTTTGGTGTCATTTCCGCAGCATTGGTATGTGAGGCTGCCATGGTTCCTGTTCTTTTGTCAGTGTCACCATAAAAGCAGCTGACACTACAGCAATTTTTCTTTTTTACCTCTTGGCATACTAACTAATCAATACCCATCATGCCTCTAGACATCCGCATTGTTACCTTCATGGTCTAGAAGCAGCAGTGAGGAGTGAAAGGTCTTTTTCAAGACAGAGACAAAGAAGACTTATTATCAGAGCTAAGGCAGGATCTGTGAAGCGTAGGCTCCTTTCCCATGTTGAAGTCACTGTGTGCTAGTCAGCAGGGTAGTAGAAAATGCATCCTTCACTTCTGATGTAACTGTAAAACATGGTAAGTCCTATCACAGTTCCTTCTGCTTTGTATGAGCTCTGTTTTTCACTGTGGGAGAACCAGTGTTGCAGCAGCTGCACCCAACCTGCTATTTAGACCAGTGCAAGATCTCCAAGGGAACTGGGGTATTTGGTACATTTCTGCTATCCCAGCAACTTAATAACCAGTGCCTGAACTAGACTGTACTTCCATCACATGGAGTTGATTTTCAGTAAGATTCTCTACTTTTTTCTGCATTAGTTTAAAAATCTTACCTTGCCTCTTAGAATTGGTATTAGAGGTTGAATTACATCTAAGCAGACAACTACTTTACATACAATGAAGCCATGGCAAAAAAAATTCCGATTTTTGACTGTCTGTTCCATATGAGGAAAAAATGACAAAGGCCAGAGTCAGAACATCTAGGGATTACATCTTAGAGTAAAGTATGTTCAATAATGCCCGGTCTGAGACAGGAGAAAGACTCACACATAATGCCAGCCCCTCTTCTTTATAATTCTATGGCCGAAGCTGGTGATCACTTCAGACTCCAGCGTAAATCAAAGCAGACCTAAAGGTCTTTAATCTTGTGACATTAGTCACAGTGTCCTTGCAACAGCAAAAGAAGCATTATTTAAGAAGTTTTTGTAGTTGAAGGGTCACATTCTTAAGAGCTGATTCCCCATGGCTTTGGCTTGATGTAATTGACTTCAGCTGCATTACTTCAGATTTACATCAGTGTAACTAAGAGTGGTCTCCAAATTTCTAAACACATACAGCTGCATTAAAGAATTGGTAGTGCTGCACTGATGTTTAATACATGTGCAGTCAAATTTTTTTTTTATCAACTAGTTTTTAGGAGCAGCATCATTAGCTGTTAAGCTTTAACAGGACCTATAAATGCCATAACATTACTGTGGTGACAACATGCTTTCACTGGCTTTCTGATGTGACTGAACATACTTTTACTCATAGTGTTTGACTGCTAATTAAGGGGCCAGTGTCATAAAGCAGGCATTAAATTTACCATTGATAGCACCATTTCTATTCTATCACTCTATTTTTGATTAGGCTTTATAACTGGTTGGGATGTTTGTTTGTTTTGCTTTTTTATTTGTTTACACTTTGGACAGTTTTTGGCAGAGACTTAAAAATTGTCCTGTTTCCTATAGAATCTTCATTTGAGGTTACTGGAGAATTTTTACTAATGCCTGCTAATCAATTTGGATAGATAAAAAAATATTTCACTTCTATAAAGTTTAACCAGCTGTTAAAAAAAAAATCTTGCTGATACTTTCTGTATTTTGTCTCTTATGGCGAACAGCAGAGTGCAAAGAATTTGATAACAAGAAAGGAGTGGCCATAAAACGTTATTGTATATATAACAGTTGTGTAAAATGAGATGTCACCTCTATTTACTATCTGGATTTCTTTGTGCCAGGAGACTGCATTACACATTGCAGCTTCGCTTTCTTGAAAATGATTGGCACAAGATCATTTTTTCTCTCTATCTCGTAATTTGAGATTTTTCTGCCTTAGATTTTTTTCCTGTAGTTCTTCCTTCTGTTTGGGATTGCAAGCTCAGATGCCTCTGTCTGCTTGTTGCCAAAGCTTTACGTCTCCCAGAAAGAGTAATTTCCAGGTGTAATCAAGCAAGAAGACATGCTGCAGTGGCTAAGGTAACAAAATATACAATGAAAGAATTGCAGCAATCAATCAGAGCTTTAAAACAATTGAAGAATTGTGATTTTTATCTCTGTCTTCCCTATTGCCATGACTTAGCTTACGGGCTACCTGGTCAAGAGTATTATTTTTAGTCATTGTAGCTCTTACTATAAACATAGACCAATCATTTCCATTAATTATTGTTAACATCAGAAGATAACGTGACTGGGTTGTGTGAAAAAATGCAGCTTTTTCCCCTGAAGTACTGTAATATTTTGGCCTTACATATCTCACTAGCAGTTACCATAACACGGTGTAAAGTTGCCATATGATGCAATGTTTTCAACTTTCCTGGAGCTTCTCTCTAACCCGTATAGAAAATGGGTGTTACAAAAGTAGGAGAATGCTTATTTATACAACAATTGAAATGAAGTTTTTGAGGTGACTACAATGTATAGTTTTGTGGAATTTGATTGATAGTAAGTACTCGCTAATCCATGTGTTGCTGGTTACATAGCAGCAGACACAGAATAATAAAAAAAATCACAATTTGCTAAATATAGCCTGGAGATTAAGACACAGGGGAAGAAAGTTCTCTCCTAAAACAAATGGATAATGGAGAAATACCATACAGAATGGTATATCAAGACTAGGAAGTCTCCAATGTGTTTAGAAAATAATTATTCACAACTGCTAGTTAGTACATTTAAAAAAATTGTTTATCATCTCAGGTATGTAAGTATTCCCTTGACTTCAGCAGGCTGAAATTGGCTTACATGCTTTGAAATGCTTCTTGATCTATTCAAATTCATATTTATCAAAAGACTCAAATTTTCTGATTGCATAAATGTGAAAAAGAATCCAATGCATTTACATAAAGACATGGTTCATCACATACAACTAAACATGACAGTAGTACCCGAAGCAGTCACTGCTATGACATAATGTATAGAGCATGTTTTTCTAAGGAGATAGTGAACAGCATAGAATCCTAATGTAAACAAGCACAATAGCTGCTATCTCAGTATGTCTACTTGAAATCACTCCTCTACACTTCATTGTGGAGTTTGTATCTATATCTGCATTACATAGACGTATATAGTATGTCTATTGTGCTTGCAGTTCGTGTAGGCAAACACAACTAAACTCTGGAGTAACAAGCTCAAATATTTCTAGTAGCCCAGCCACAGCACTAAAAAGCATGTTTTGGCTCACCACTGAACAGATCCTGGAGAGGTTCAGCAGCACTTGCTAAGGTCTTTATTGACACTTCGTACTGATAACCAAGATGATACAGAGTTTACAGTTAAATGGGATAAACCTCACAAGCATCCCCATCCCTCTGGACTGTAGCACTTGCCATAGGCTATGTAACTCTCACAGTAAGAAATCCCTGTGCTTCTTCACCACGATAGTTGTATATCTGGATGGCTGTCATGATATAAAACCAAAAACTAAACCCTGGAAAAGACCCATTAATTCTCTTTATAGAACAAAACCAGTATCTGAGAAGTATGGAGTTATGCTAACATACAAAGGATGCGTTAACACCAGAGATCAAGAAAGGATTTTTTTTTTTTTTATATGCACATTAGTAGCAGCATTAGCAGAAGTTGTTGATAAAAACAGAGTCACAGAATCACAAAGGTTAAAAAGGACAAGGGGAGGTCTGTTTAGATCAGGTTGCTCAGGGCTGTGTCCAGCTGGATTTTGAATATCTCCACAAGTGGAGATCCCACGGCCTCTCTGGGCAACCTGTTCAAATATTTGATCATCCTCAGGTTAAAAAAAAGAAAATCCTGTTGGAATTTCCCATGCTGAAACTTGTGCACATCGCTTCTCGTCCTTCCATTCTGCACCTGCGTCTTCTCTGCACCCTCCAGTGGGGTCAGCTGTAGGCAGCAGTAAGCTCTCACCTGAGCTTTCCTTCCTCCAGGCTGAACAAACTCTGTGCCTTCAGCTTCTCCTCATGCATCAAGTGCTCCAGCCCTCTGATCAGCCTGGAGTCTGCTGGACTTGCTCCGGTTTAGCCATGCCTGGGAAGTCCCAAACTGGACATAGTTCACCAGCCGTGGTCTCCCTAACGCAGAATAGAGAAATACCAGTGCCCTGGACCCGCTGGCTGCACCCTTGCTAATACAGCCCAGGATGTGGTTGGCTGCCTTCACCACAAAGGCACACTGCTGGCTTATCTTGTTTCCTTCACAGCAACACTGATAACTCCAAGTCCCCTTTCTTGCAGCGTAAGGATCACACTGGAAGCTCAGCTGCTGGAAGTCTGCTGTCACAGAGGTTGTTTTCTGGGGGTTTTATTTCACACAAGCAAAATTAAATATTAGGTGCATTTTTCCTTTAAAATTTTAATCTGTAAGTTTTCAAATAAAAAATCCAGGGAGACAATTGTAGGTAATCTAATTTTCCTAATTTTCTCTTTGTGGAGAAGTACAGCAGGACTTATTTGATGATTCAGTAATGGCAGTAGGAAAATAAATCTATTTTCTTTTTATTTATAGGCCCTTTCAAATCTTCCTTGCAGTACCTACCCATTCAAAAAAACCCAGTACGAAATCCAACAACAGAAGAAAACCCCTTTTCTGCAGTCAGTTTCAGTGGCCACTTGGGCGTGCAAGGACAGTTCTTGTCTTAGCATTGGTAGCTGAAAAAGGGAGGAGGACTGGTCTGCAGTTTAATTCCTCTTCATAAAGCTATTCAGTAAATCTTTCAAATAACTTGTGTACCTAACCATATTACTTTAGTGTAGCTCATTACGTCTTCCTGTAGTCTTCCTAATGTGCTGTGCTGGTTTTGGCTGGGATATTAATTTTCTTCATAGTAGCTAGTATGGGGCTATGGTTTGGATTTGTGCTGAGAACAATGTTGATAATGCCGAGATGTTTTTGTTATTGCTGAGCAGTGCTTACACACAGTCAAGGCCTTTTCTGCTCCTCACCCCACCCCACCAGCGAGTGGGCTGGGGGTGCACAAGAATTTGGGAGGGGACACAGCTGGGACAGCTGACCCCAACTGACCACAGGGATATTCCAGACCATATGACGTCATTGCTCAGCACACAAACCTGGGGGAAGAAGAAGGGGTGGCGGGGGGGGGATGTTCAGAGTTACAGCATTTGTCTTTCCAAGTAACTGCTACACGTGATGGAGCCCTGCTTTCCTGGAGTTGTCTGAACACCTGCCTGCCAGTGGGAAGTGGTGAATGAATTCCTTGTTTTGCTTTGCTTGCGTGTGTGCCTTTTGCTTTACCTGTTAAACTGTCTTTATCTCAGCCCACAATTTTTCTCACTTGTACCCTTCTGATTCTCTCTCCCATCCCACTGTGAGGGAGGTGAGTGAGCGGCTGTGTGGTGCTAGAGTTGCTGGCTGGGGTTAAACCACAACACGTGCTTAGACCACTTCATCATAAACAGCATTAAAGCTATCAAATGCCAAGGTATTATGTACCAACTGATGGCAGAACTGATCTTTTCCACAGCAGAATAGGAGAGCCTCCCATATAATGGTTTTATGAGTGTTGCCTACGTACGTTTTCATTTCAGGAGCTAGATTTTGAGAGCAAGGATTAATGACAAATCTTTATTGCTGCTGAAATGCAAATCCACCTAGAAGTAATCATAAAGCTGTTTTCCCCACCCTGTCAAACACATACTTCAAATGCTGGATACACCAGAGATTGTTTGGACAGGTTTTCTGGTTTTATTTTTCTACGTACAGGATTTGGCCTTTCAGCACTTCCGCTCTGCTTATACTGTTTAGATTATATGCATGCAGGGAAAGTACCTTTCTATTGTACGTGAAGTACAGCTACCATCTATAGTTTGAATAGCAGATTTACTAGAAAGAAAGGTCTGTGCTGAGTGAGGCTAGATCTGCATACCTCAGTTTTAAGACAATTAATTTTCTTTGCTCTACAGGTCTACAGTATTCTTTTTTTTTTCCAGAGAAAACAAGGAGATATATAAATGTTTTATGGAAAATTTGTCATTATCTACTATTTTTCTTTCAAAAGTTTGGAATAGGAGGGGAAGAGAAAGAAGTGCGTTTTTCTTAAATCCTTCAGGAGTTTGAGAATAGGGTTGAGGGAGATGTCTCAGTTAGGACCCACCTTCTCCCTCATTAGTTGTGAAAATCCATTATTTCTGTGGGAAGGGAATTTTGAAATCTGCAAGCCCTCCACTGAAAAGAAAATTGCATCTCTGTAGACTCATGACACAGGAAGATCGGTAAGCTAAGCAAACACACTGCGAAGCAGAATCTGCCAAGAGAGGGTGGTCTGCTCATGAGCTGTGGACTGCTGATGTAATTTTATTAAGTTTATTTTGTTAATTGCGATTATTGGTCTAGACCAGTGGACATCTTTCATTGATTTCAAGTTCCAAAATCAAGACAAGTTTTTGAGATCTGTATTTTGACCTTGCTTATTCCAGGACTACATCTGATTTTCACTGATACAGTTATATTATGGGTAAAGAAAGTTCACATAAGATCAGTACTGCGTGGCTAAGGCTGAGTGTCCTCAGGCTGTATTGCACTGAATGCAGATTATATTTTTAGAGGTTGAACTCCAATCTGGGAAAGCATGTGCGGAGGTGGGAGCACGTAAGGGACTTACCACAAGATAGTTAGCAAACAAAACGCACCTCCTGCCAGCTGACTCATGCTTGCTATAGACTCAAGAGCAGAGCTGGACATGCTGGGAATTACAGACCTGAAAGTCATAGCATGTACAAAGCTTAAGAAAGAGTCCAAGAGAGTACCATGTTTCTTTCAGATAGGATTGCCTGTCTTCTGTAAAGTGGTCAAGTGTTGCTCTTTGTAGTGACAAAATGTTTATAATGCTGAAGGGCTTTTGTATGGTAGGGCTGTCAGGGTGTTTATTGTCAGGGTTATTGTAGAGGTGGGAGCACTGATACTCTGTTCCATTTATTCCCACATCTGTTCCTTTGAATTGTGTACAATAAAACAAAATTGTACTCCACCAATATCCTTCTGTGCCTGATGATATAATCGACAGCAGTACAAACTGCTGGCCTACAACAACAGTTGGGAACTTGATAATTGAAACTAAGGTTTTTGTATAAATTTGAAACAGTTAAGCATTATTGTTATGGCAAAAAATCCCTTCTTCAACTTTCAATACCACTCAAGCAATCTCTTTTGCACCTTGATAACTGTAAAGAATCTATTATTTGTTTGTTTTTACCAGTTCTATATAAATAAAGTACAAACTTGTACATAGATCTACCAGAGTGTGACAAACTGCCAACTTAAAGCAGAACGTACCAGAAGCAGCATGAATCAGGAAAAAAAATATTCTGGGAGAGAAATGAAAACGTCTTCTGACATATGCATGTATGAATGAGAAGCACAGACACAAATTCTGACTCTTGTGCCCTACACACAATGGACATTGCAGAGGTGTGAAGAGGCAGGGAAAAATACAATCTGACAGATCACAGAGAATTATAAACATTGGATGCAATACTCTAACTTGGAAAAAGTGAACCATTTTGCTCTTAGCTGACCTAAGACTGCATGAACGTAGAGTTGCCTTTGACGTTTCTTTGCAGTGCTAAATTTGATAGAATCTGAAGATAAAGTATAACTTTAAAAAGCAGCTATTTCTATTTTGCTTTAAATTGATGGGTTATTCCACATGCAGTGGAATCCATTCCAGGCTATTCATTTGTACCTTTCAGTTTGCCAGTAAAAATCATGCAGAAAAGAGCTCATCATTTGTGGACATTGTTCCTGTTCTTGTCTAACAAACCACGAGCAACTCAGTTCAGAGTACAGCTTGTTTTTCATAACAGTATTCTGAAATACCACCCTTGTTTATTATATCTGGTTAGCTGTGCTGAAGTGCAGTATACAATTAATTTCAAGCTAAACAATTTCTACTGTAGTAATTCTGACTGGGAAGTGTATGGGGCAGATCAAAAGTATTCTATAGTATCAGCCATAATGAACCACTTCAGGTGGCTCAGATGTCCTAGTCATAGCTTGAATGTGAAGGGTAGTATTCAGCTAGCCCTGGGGTTTGTGCTGATGGGCTTACCTGACAGCAGGAGATTCTATGCTCCCTTGCCATAAAGAGGGCATTGCATTAGGTGAATCTATTTGATGATACAGTTTGTAGAAGACTTTATAGAAGACTTGTCATAAAACTAAAGCTAAATTTGTCAAAGGCAATTTGGGAGAGAAGGATGCCTAGATGGATGATAGAGAAACTGGACCTTTTTTCACACTGTATCAACAACCTTTAATAACATTCCAAAAGCAGGTAGCTGCACACTATAAGCAAGGGAATATCCGCCATATTTTGTGAGTACTTGTATGAACATTAATTTGATTTCTGTGTCTGAGGTCTTAAAAACTAAAGTAAAATAGTGGCTACTGAAGTGCTTTTTTCCCCCACTAGAGATGTGACTAATTTTAAGTATTACAAGTAATTACAAGTAACCTGAAAGGGGCTTGTAGTGAGGTGGGTGCGGGTCTCTTCTGCCAGGTGGCTGGAGATAGGATGAGAGGAAATGGCCTCAAGTTGCAGCAAGGGAGGTTTAGGTTGGATATTAGGAAAAATGTCTTTACTGAGAGGGTTGTCAGACATTGGAATAGGCTGCCCAGGGAGGTGGTTAAGTCACCATCCCTGGAAGTATTCAAAAAGCGCATAGACAAGACACTCCAGAACATGGTTTAGTGGGCATGGATGATGGTTGGACTCAATGATCTTGAAGGTCTTTTCCAACCTAAATGATTCTATGATTCTATGATTCTATGATAATTTGCAGACATACTGCAGTCCATGATGTCCTTACTATAATTTTCCTGTATTAAACTTTTGCAAATCCCATTATTAATAGTATTCATGCAGCTACTTTGAGTTATTTTGTATACCCAGTAATTTGCTTTTTCCTACCTCTAAAAAATTACAAATAATACAGATCTTTTGACATTGGTGATAACTTGGAAAACAAAATGTAAAAATAACACTCCAGTGTATCTGATCCATTTAACTACTTCACATGATGTTGTCAATTAGTGTAAGTTTCCCCTCCACATTATAATGATAGTATTTCACATCTGCAACATATGTACTTTGGTGAGCTAGATATACCCATTATAATTAGATAGTGTAAAATTGAAACTGAAATGGAAATATGTCCAGTGGTTTTTTATGTAATTAACCTCTGTCTTTTATTGTGTAAGAATTGGAAAATATAAGCACAAGCCAATAAATTTTGTAAGTTGCCCAACTTTCAATCTTCACAGTGCTGGATTTCAAAATTGGGTGATGTTTACAAATTATTCTGATTGTGGGACTGTATTGGGGATTGGGAGAGACTGTGAAAAACTAAATACACACTCATAACAGATGTGAGGCTGCTGCAGCTATACTCTGAGATCTCCCAGTTGACTTCTGAGGAGTTACCCACCTCACTTGGTGTAAACGTCAAGGCTGTTGTGTGACCCTGTTACTTCACGACTGACTCCCTTTCTTCTTTCCTTGAGAGTTGCTTCCCCATTCTTGCTAAATATGCAGTAAAGTCCCTGAGTATGGGATTTTTTAGCAACTCCAGATTTATCCGCTGGAACTAGAAATATTTTAAGACATATAATCTGTGCTAGCTATTCTTTGCTTTTCTACAACAGTATTTAGTTAAGCAACCTCCCAGCCCCCTGTTTTGTGCTTACCACAGTTTGGGCTGGACCCAAGATGGAAAATACCAGTGATTTAAGACTTTCCTTGCATCTTTCTAATAGTGTGACCAACTGGTGTCGCCTTTGGTCCACAGAAGTTCAGCTAGACTGCCTCAGTTTCTCTACAGTTCTCTATAGCCCCAAGCAACTATTTTGTGTGTCAGAAGTAGCTGGAACAGTGTACACAATACTGCATCAGCTGTGCCTCACTACCAGAGACACACCTTCCTCTTGAGGCTATAAGGAAAGTGGCTAGAGCCCATGTGCCAGATTAATCCTCCCATGCCAAGGAAGTGCCACAGTGAAATGGTGAATCGTACATGTTAAGCCTGGGTCAGGTCCAGGAGGCTCACTGTTGCTATTAGAGTAGTGCTCCTCAGCAAGCCCACTGCTAGAAGAAGGGCGAGCTTGAAAACATGACCTGAAGAGTGGGAAGAAAGACCTGCAGGAACAGGTTAGAATTACTCAGATGACAGGAGAATGGAGCAGCTGGGAGGGCAGAACAGGCACGTTGCTTCTGCTGCTGACCTCTGGAGAAAGAAGCACAGTACTCTGCCATGAAAAATAGCTTCTGTGCATTTATTTCAGCAACTTCTCTGAACATTCATTTCCTGTAATGAGTTCATGCTGGGCTTTTTATTGTCTTTTTAAGCTTAATTGAGGATAAGATAGAACAAAACCCTTGAAGGGGAGCCTTGGCTTAAGGGACAAGGCAGCAGGCATCTGCTGCTATGGGTGGGTACATTGTCCAGGGTGGATGCGTTGTACGTGTGTTATTATTTGGACATTTCTCCTCGTGTTCTCCTTGTTTTTCAGCCTCTCCTTACAAAATGTAAAACCGATGATGATACATCTGGACTGTAAGTATGAGACATTTAATGCTCACATTTAGACAAAATTTCTTTGCCATCGACATTTATGAGGCTCACTAAAGTTCAATCTTTCCTGAGCAGAAGATTCCATATTCAAACCCAAATGCTTACATCAGCAGTACAGTGATTTCAATAAAACCACTACATTTGGCTCAATTTATCATTCAGTTAAAGGCTGCAATAATGAATTCGACCAAAAAAAAATAAAATTAGACATACCAGTGTAAACTGGTGAAATTACTTGCTAGTGTAACTATGACCTAAATTACTCTTGGCAGTGGGCTAGGTGTGGAAGGCATGTAGGAAAAAGTCTTTGGCTCATGCAGATTGGTTTGGCCACCATTCCTGGCAGTACTACTCATGCACTGATGGTAAAGGTGGCTGAAATTCATGAGTGAATTAAAGTATTCCCTCCCAAACAATGATGATAATCATGTTTGTAACACTTCAGAAACATGCATTTCTATTAAACAATGAGTTGCTGACCAGTTAGGCTCTGGTACAGATGCATGACAATGTGCGGAACAGCTTTTTGCATGTTGACAGCAGGCTGATTAATTTGAAACCATATATTTGCTGGGTGCAAAAGCTAACGAGGAGCACAATGTTGCCACAGGTCGCTCCCTGACAGGATAGAGTGTACTGGATCTCCCTGGAGAGGGATAGTCTTTTGCTCAGAGTTCCTTTTAGGAAAAGAGTTAATTCTCTGGCATGGTACCTTCTGAGGGCAAGTAAATCTGTCATGCAAGGTAAGCAGAATGAAGCAAAGGAAGAAGGGTTTGTTTTCCCACTCGTGATCCACAGAGAAGTCCTAGCAATTCCTGCAGTTGTACTAGGAACATGAACACGAACATGATGACACCCTGGGGTGAGTGGGCTGTCTCTAACAAGGAATGACTACAACATCTTAGAAAGTGATAGGCAGAATCCCAAAAGACCACGTCATTATGGTCAGAAAAACAGAGAGACAGGGAAACAGCCAGATTGAAAGAAAAGGGAAACAATCAATCTTACACATACTTAGAGAAGTGTGCAACAGGACCAAACCTGACATGTACATATGCAAAAAAGAGAGAAGGTGAAGTAAAAGAATGTATACCTCAACACAAAGAAACCACAGGAAACCATGTGGTTACACTGAGAGATCATCCCCATAATTGCAAACCATTTACTTTTCATTAACTGAGATCTGCCAGCACCTGGCCACCATTTTATGCTCCACCCACTCTTGTAAAATGGAAGCTCAGTATCTGTAGCAGTACTGGCTATCTATGATCTGTTTGCCAAAAACTGCATGGTGCTGAAGAGACAGAGATCATGCACTGGTTCATGTAAAACTGGCCATTTTAGGAAGAACAAAGATTGCTTCCTATTTCTTTGAATGTATTCTTTGAGAGGAGACACCATTGTTTCCTGTTTTTTTGTAACAGAAGAGTTTTAGCAAACCAAGCACTCTTTAGAGGATATACCAACTATTTAAATGCAAATCAATGGAGCTGCTAGATGTGTCTTAAACCATATAAAGTTATCTGAACTGGGTGTTTTGAGGGTTGCCTCTATGGCAGCACCTTCTGGCACATCCCAGTTTGCAATAGGTGATAAGATCGAGAATGTATTGGGGGGAGATGCACAAGAGTGCTTGTGTTCTGATATCTGTTAAACTGTTTAATAAAAGAACTCTTTAATAAAAGAGGCTGTTAAGCATGTTAGAGGACGTGAGAGTAATGGGGGTCACCACTGCAGCAAGAGGCCCTGGCTGACTAAAGTCTGACTCACAGCTTTGTTGTTTTTCAGCTGGGGCAACTGCAGATGATTCTGATTCTTAGTAAAGAAGCTTTAGACCTGGTGTAACTTAAGGGTGATGAAGGTCCCAGCAAATGGTGCCTTGTGTTAGAGACTGGTCAAGGTGTAGCTCTTGGAAGAAAAAGGCATGGGACTTTGAGTTACAGCAAGGTTTACATGAGGTTAGGGAAATGTGAACACTGAATATATTTGGGTACATACCAAACTGAATGTATAGTTACTGTGAGATATGTTCCTCTAGGTAGAACAATTTGGGGTTCACCCAGCTGGAGACCACAAATCGTGTCCTATACTCATGTACAGATGCTGGAGTATGCCTGATTTGATGTATACATCTGTGTGCGCATGCATGTGTGTGTGTGTGTATGTGCATGTGTGTGTGTGTGTATGTACGTGTGTGTATATATATACACACACACACTGAGGTCATGCAGTCAGACAAGATTGTAGCCTGCTGTTAGAAACTCATACAAAATGTCTGTCGTGCTTTGTCTACAGCTAGGGTTAATATGCTGACTGCCTGACTGGGACTAGTATTTGGTTGTTCCTTTGCCTAATCATTTCAGGTTTGTTTGCCTCCTACTTCTTTGTGCTTCACAGTTAATTTACAAGTGGCTAAAAGCTAGTTTCTCTGAGAACTTAGGCCCTTTGCAGACGTTCTCAATTATTTATGCCTTTCTTCAACAGAGAGTCTATTATTCTTCTGCCTTGTCTGCAATGAATTCTTGTTTCCTCTATGTGAGGAGTATTCTCTGTTATACAAGGATTCTCCACTTGTTGCAATAGCTGGTCTCAAATTACCAAAAAGCTAGACAGTTTCTGTAGGTGATGATTTAAAGAGATCTTTGTTGGAGCACATAACTACGATGCAGTGGGCAGAGTAATAAACCTCACAGGAAAGAACTTATGTGGGGGAAAGGAATGACTGATTCCCCATTGAGCTGTGAACATTTGCTAACCAGATTATTCAGTGAAAATTATCCTTAAAGTAGAGAGCAGTGCAAATCCCAGCTGTTTTAGGGGTAGAAATGTGATGTGCATGGGTGGTGCCCCATGCTATTTTCTTCTTCTTTTATGTGTCTGCAATGTCCAGTTTTGCTTATCCTCATCATTTTCTTCACAAGTGACTAGGTCTCTAGCATTTTTAATTGGTTTTAATTAGCATTTTTCCTTTCTCTTGGCTTGCAACTTTCAAGCTTTGTTCAGCACAAGGCTATTCTGGCCATGCTTACTAGCAGGCAATCTTGTTATAGATCATTTATGGTGCTTCTGCTGTGACTTTTTCTCAGAAGTGTCTGCTGAGTTTTTTACTCGATCCTGTTCAACACAGATTTCTACACTCTTCTCTGCTTCGGTTTAAATGTAGAACATTTCTCTTAGCTGTTGTATTACAACTTATCTCACTTTATTCTTCTCTTTAAATAGTTTTTCTATTCTGACTCCTTTCCTTCAAGCACTGTCTTGTTGCTTGTCTTTAGACAACTTTCTTCAGCTGCTTTTTAGCTTTTATTATAATTACTATAAAATTTCCTCTTTGTGTTTAAAACATTTGTGGAAATTTTCTACTTTTTTAACATTAAGTCCTTATCTACCTAAACAATCCTTCCTTCTTCTATCTTCCTCAGACTGAAAACTGAGGGAAAAAGAATTTAACAGGGCATCCTTTTTTCACAAGGATGTTAAAAAAAACAATAAATAGAGATATCACATGCATGTTCTACTGGCCAATGTTGAAAGTCACCTAAAGAGAGCTTTAAGCAAGGAATATTGATAAAGATGACAGAAGATAGAACAGGATAATATAAATGAGCACAAACAGTATTTTAAAACAAAATGTATCTTTCCCTCCACATAGTTAATTTTATTTAATGAACTATTAGTAGTAGTTGTCTAACTATTTTTAGCAGTGAACTTTCTATTTGATGAATTCTGCATGTTGGTCAAAGGAATATGCTGTATATAAGCCTTTTGCTGGCTATAACTTCTATCATCAAATCTCTACGTAAAACTTATAAGACCATCCTTTTCCTGCAGTTTTTAATAAGTTGCGTGAATCTTAAATAGGTAAAGCTGAAGGCGGAAATGACCCTTCTGTCGACAGCCATCAAGAACAGGCAGAACTCTTGGAAAATTTATATACATATATGCTTAATAATAATTATTTTTTCCATCTTGAAAGCAGTACAGTTGTCTAATGAACAAAATTGTTTCAATCTTAGTGAGGCCAGCTCTCCATCTCAGTGTTAGTGGTTTACTTATTTTGCCATATAGAAGAGTGAAACTTGTGTATGTGAGTGAGGGTTATGTGCGCTAACTATTGACCTTCATCTATTCTAAAGCATGAAACTAAAATGAAGAGCCAAAGAACCTTTCCAGTAAGAAACTCATCATAAATCATGTTAGGATGCTTCTCTAGAGAGTTTCAATAATTATTTCCAAGGATGGGGTATGAATGGACAAACACTTTTAAATCCCTGCTCTGTTTCCAAACAATAAGTGTCATTTTTAAATTAGAGGGTTTCTATATATATGAGCTAGTCTAACAGCACACATAGTTTTCTAAGAAGTCTTTCCATTTTTTATTTTCTAAAAGCAGCCATGCTGACTGTAAAACTAATCCTCCTGGGCTCTTTACCTATTGAAATTAGCAAAATTTTTAGGTGATTTTTTTAACCTTCATGGAGGCTGGTGGTTCACTGACTGCCCATCTGTAGGTCTATAATGTGTTGGTGCTTTGCAAAGGTGTGTTTATAGTTTTCATAAATATACTTGTTAGTGAAATGGAAGAGCAATGAATCTCTAGAGCTGAACAATAGTTATACTAGTGTTGTTCAGCAATGAAGACTGCTGTACTAAATTTGTGTAGCTGCTGTCGGTCACTTGGCACTTTTAATATTTTTACCTGAACTCTGTTCATATGTAAAACTTCACCCACTCGTGAAATTACTCTGCCAAAATTGTTTTCTAAGATTGAAAAGGCACTAATATTAATGCTGTGAGAGCATATGATAAATGCCTACCCATTGCAAAGAAACTGTGAGCTTGCTGTTATAGGCTCAGCCTCAGTTTTGCTGCTGTAAGTGGTTGTGTTTTAGCTACTGAAAACATGATGCTGAAAAGTTTGTAACATGATGACATAGTTAGAAAAAGAGGAAGGAGGTAAGTGTTGCTTTTGTCCTTAGTGAAGTAACAAGTTTCTTCTTTTGGACCACTAGACTTCAGTAGTGTTACGCCTGTAGTTTCATTCTAGTCGTTTAGGAAAATCAGCTATCAAAGCAGCCAGTTAAATAGCTGTGCTTCTTTATCTATAATCTGGATAAAAACGCTGATTCTTTTTGGCTAAGATCATAGATTTGCTTCAACTGCAGTAAATGAAGTCTGCATGCGAGGAACCTTGGGATCCCTGTGTTTTAGGCAGGTCAGGAAGGCAACCTGACTGAAGGAATTGCTGATCCAGACACCAACTGTTCAGATAAATGATATAAATTGCCCAGTTTTCATGCATCTTCTGTTATATAAACCTCTGCTTTAAAAATGAACTTCAGTCTGGTTGCCTTGAAGCCAGAGGGAGAAACTGTTAATTAGGGAGAACAATATAATAGAGCTTAACAATGTTTAAGTCAATGAAACATTAATTCCTTAAAATGCAAACAAACCCCTGAAAAGTCAACCAAAAAGGGGTGGGAAAGGGTGGGAAAGAAAACAATGTTGTATTCTTAGAATGTGCTATGAAGACATGGAAAAATATCATGCCCAGCACACATACTTGCCAGAAATCTCTCTTTAGACTGAGATACAAAAAAAAAAGTTGTCTGTTGAGCTAACACATTGCTTAATCAAGGTTTCACAACCAGACTTATGCCTTGCCATTTGGAGAGTGATTAAGTTTTGGCTGAATACATCTGACTATTGTAGAAACCTAAGCTTCTGCAATTATGTTATCTGTCTCCCCTGATTTTAAAAACCAGTTTTAAATTTTTCAATGAAATTCAAAATGGGACCAACAATCTTGCAGATAAGTTTCCACAAAAACAGAAGGCAGAAGAGAGAGAAGGCGCTAATTAGGGTATCCCATTTAACATCACATTAACTTGAGTTCTTTTCTATGTGGCCAACCAGCAAGGCAAGAAGAATCAGAGGTATGTAGATCAGACACAGATGTAGATCATGTAGATCAACCCTCACTTATTGCCTTTTGCAGCTGTGGAAGGGAACTGGGTGGAGAAAAAAAGCAAGTTATGGGTTGGAATGCTATGGTGCAAGTAAAAAGAAGAAGAAATTAAGGCCCATTTACTTCTGCTGTCTGAAAGACAAATATATTGAAGCCAGTCTTATGTAACAGCAAAGTTATAGATGGCTTTGCAGCTTTCAGCTTAAACTCGGCTGTTGGCTGCTAAGAGAACTTTGAACCTGAGTTTGGAGTCACTTTTGGCCTTTTTGATCTCAGTAAATTATGAACTACAGCCCATGCGTTCTCGGCTGGAGCCTCCAAACTCCTCAGTGAGAATATAGGCGACAGTGCTGGTAAGGTGCATCTTAGAAAATATGAGTTCTGCTCATGACAGAAATCCTAGCAATTGTTCTTTCTTTTCTAGGTTCTTTGGGAAAATGTGCACTGTCCCTCTACATCATAGGGGAAGAGAAGGAAGAAAACCAAAGCTTTAGATCAGCCTTACAGCTGTTGTGGGTAGACCTCAGCAGTTTCTAAGACCTTCTTCTACTTAAGAGTGTATTGAAACGTTGTTTGCGTTCTGGCTGCCAGAAAGAACTCAAGCTGAGTTTCTCTCCCCTCCCTCTCCTTTTTCAGCTATTTACAGCTGACATAAGGACTCAGAAATGTCCCTTGGTTGGCACATACACAGTTCTGGTTTTCCGGCAAAATAAAGCAAGCTGCAGAACTCCCAATGTACTCAGGCCCAGAGTTTATGCCTCACTGAATTCATGTAATCACACTTCTAAGTTTACATGTGGCTTCAACACAGATTTTTACATAACCCATTGATACCTATAAAATAAAGCTGATGAAGGTCAGAATTCCAACTGGAAACATCACTGACTATAGCAGCATACTTTACTATGTTTATAGGTGGGCTAGAGACTTGTGACTACAAGCAGTATTGGAATCCTAGACTATTTCCTAAAGCTTTTCCTCCCTAAGGAAGAAAGAAACAGTAGTTCACAACTAATCCACAATTAGTCTGTGATGACTCTTGTTAGCAATGCTCATAATGAAAATCTATTCAGAACATGTGCCAAGGAGAAATTTCCAATCTGATGCCATAGCAACGACTCATTGCTTTGCTTCCTTTGAAAGCCGATTTGTGCACTCAGTTTCACTTCGCTATTATCATAAGTAGCAACTAAAATGAGTTAGGAAGTTCTTCAGTCCTGATTCTTACCTCACCTGTAACAGTGCAAACTAAGAGCAAGTCAATAGATGGATTTATTCATTAGAGAAATTTGATTAATTTCTCAGAAAAAAACTAAGGGTTTACAGCTCTGAGCAACACATACTGACAGACAAAATTTGGATGAGTATAGCTGTTGTTCTTGAGATAGAAGAGTCTGAGATATAATGACTTCTTTAACGTTCTGGACTTAAAACTGCAGAGGTTCAGAACAGATTCACTGGCAGGTCAGCTGTGCTTACCTCTCAGGGTGGGACCTCCTCTTAGAGGAACTGGGCAGACAGCTACTCATGGTGCTCTCCACTAGCATCTGGTCCCAATCCTTTTGACTTCTTTTTCTGCTTTTGGAATACTTCAAAGTACAGCCTCCAGAGAAGGCAGTGAGACAATTTACTTACTTCTGCTGTATTTAAACTCTTCAAATCCTTTTTGGATTTTCCTTTATCATTTTAGATTTGGCTTGTTGAGATAAATTTTGCATGTATCTTGACTTATGTTGTAGAGTGTAACTTAGGCATGTAAGCAGAATCTAGAAATTTTCATCCTCTCTCAGCTGTTTATAAAATATTCTGTGTTTAGTCAGAGCAAGCAAAATAATGCAGATTTTACAGTATTGCTGTAGCTTTGTAGCAGTGTTTAGTGATTCAAACACTGGAAGGTTTGAAATAAATAAGTTTATAAGCTGTAATATAATAGGGTTTATGGAGACTTCAGAGATGCTAAAGAGGCTTGAAGGATGTTTCTAGGCTCAAAATGCCATTTATAGTTACAATCTTAGGCTTGGAGTTTACCCCCTTGTCTTGTGGGACCCACAGGTGGTGCCAGCATATCACAGATAGCCATCTTGTCTCAGAGCTGGGATCATTATTAGTTGTTGTCAGGTGGCTTTCATCCCATCTCCCTGATAAGTGAAAGGGCATATCAGTGTACTGTTCAAATAGCATTCTTTCAATGGAGGTTGATAAAAGGACTGTCAATAGTGGATGTTGCTTTGGGCATTTGGTACTTATTTCGGAGCACACATAGCCAGCATGGTAATCAGCTGAGTGGCAGACCACTAAAATGTTGTAAGAGGACATTCCTAAAGCAAAATTCCACTTTCCTCCCATATTGTGGAAGTGAAGCTATACTATATCTGAAGACCATTTGGTATGACAGTAAACATACGCCATCGTGGTCGAAACCCACAGAGAAGCTTGGAACAACTATGTACAGCATAAAAGGTGCCAAAGGAAAGCAGGCATAATGAACATTGAAAGCTGTGACATCTGTATCTGCTGGTGTGCTGTGAAAATAAGACTAATCTTCTCACCAAAGAAGCCACAAGAACTGGATTCTAGTATGTTGAACTGATGGAAGATTGCATCGCTACATTCAGTGGGAAGAAAGAATAATATTTCTGAGGGCTTGCGGTCTGTTTGGGTTTATTTCTTTCAAAAGATGTTCAGTGGTGCTCAGGTGGTATAAGTAGACATGAGAAACATTCTGAGGGGAATCTGAGCTTGCAGTCTGAAGTAGAAAAGTTATTACTTGGTGGTGTCTAACATGATTTTGATAAGTACCACCTCACTTCAGCAGAGCATGCTAAAGTCCTCTGTTGCAAGCAGGACAACTAAGTTTATAGTTATGTCCTGTTGAACGTCAAAAAGATTAGATAGTGATTTTGACTTATCTGTGGATTTTAAGTGATGTTACTGAATTAATGATGAATGAATGAGGCCACATGAATTCTCTGCGGATTTTGAATCAATGTTACGGGATTCATGACCCTCCCCTCCCTTTGGAAAACAGAGGCCCTATACACTCTTACTGCTATACATTGTTTAACTTCAAAGCTATGAATTTGTCAGTCTGTTTGTTTGCTAAATGTCAAAAAGTGCTTCGTCGAATAGTCCTTTAGCATGCTGTCACTTCAGATTCTTGACAGAAAATATGAAAGTGTGGGAGGGCAGTTTATTATCTCACAATTCAGCTTTGTTTGTTGGCAATGCCAGTGTTGATCCACCATAGAATATTTATTTTGAAACCTGAGGTTTTTGCAAAGTGTAATAAATTTCACAATGTTAGGTAGTCAGCACTTCTCTAGGGTGTGAAATCTTACTTGATTTTTCAATAAACTGTGCTTTTACCTATGACTTATGAAATATGGAAATCAGTCCAATTTTCTGGGAATTTGGAAGATTGTGATACCGTATGTAGAATTTTAAACCAAATAGATCCAGAACGATAGATATCTATAGGTCTTCGCAAATGCAAGCTTTGAATTTACAGCTTGTGATCAAATCTAATTTTACAGAAAGACATTCCTTTCCAAATTTGGTTTCCATATAGTTATTGTTTTGTTGAAAGTGGACTATGAATCACCAGTCACTTACAGCAGGCCTGGGCACTGTGCCCTAGTTCTCCATTGCAACACTAATGCTAACTTACTCCTTTTACCAGCTACTTGTATCACATTTAACATAGGCATGTTAGCTAGCTCAGCAGAACTGCTTTGCCCTGGGAGTTTACCCCTTTCCTAAAACCACTGTGGTACCCAGTAATATGTTTTTTTCCACAAAAGCAACTCAATTTTTTTCTTTTCTTAGGGTAGATTTTTTGCTTATAATTTGTCCCAGAAATGAAGGAATAAGCAACCTAAAGGATACGTAAGTTTTTGGACTACAGTTTTCTTAGGTTCAGCCACAAGATTTTTAAAAATGTGTTCAGGAAACACAGGTTTGAGATACTTATGAATGTTAAGAAAAGGTTTTTCAAAGCACAAAATATACAAAAATACACCCCAATGCTACACAAAATTAACATATATCTATATTATTGTTTGAAGGAAGTTATTCATCAGGCTTGTGATGAAAAATTTTCTCTTTTGGCAATAGAGATATTGCTTTCTCAGTCTAAGGTATTTTGAGAATTCCTATGCTGCAGACCAGTGACTGAATCAAACGGGAAGATGCATGGCTCTGATCAGCCAAAATGAGGTTGTACTCATTGAATATTCAATCCTAAGCATGCTGTCCCCAAAAGCAAAATAATCTAATACCGAAGCTGAATGTCTTCACCAACTTTGCCATCTATGAGTGAGTGTGGGTTGAGTCGTGACAGTTCTTCTCATTGTTATGAAAGCTCAAAACATTTCTAAAGAAATATTTTCCTTCATGAAAATTGATGTGCCCTTAGTATCTTCTGTGGGGAAACAATGACTTCTGGCATACTTTTTCCATGGTTTAAATCTTAAATAAATAAAGTTTTGGAATCAGTTTGGCAATTGGCATCTGCCTGACTTTCGGAGTGCCTATTTGGAGCTATATTCCTGACTCCTCATACCTTTTCTCCTAATCCTTTTCTGCAGGGCTCGCTCCACAGTGGTATTATGCCTCTTGTAATACATAGTAGTTTCAGCTCATCTTTCTGATTCCGTTCCACCACATGGAACAGAAGTTGTTTTTTATTACCCAGCTAGAATAAAAATACCTTTTCAATTGGCCTAGCTGTTGTTATCTTGTTCTTTGCAATGCATGAGAGATGGAGAGGAGCTGAGACATCTGCTAGGTTGAAAGTCATAGCCTGAACTGATTCTTTCCTGCTTGTGAACAGGTGGAGGTAGTTTCTGCCCAGACTCATGGGGCAAAGATTCATGCAAATTGCCTAGTGTTAGTATGCTGCTTTTAAAATCATAATCTTATCACCCGTTGCAGACAATTTGCAATGAGTGTAAAAACGACACTGTCCTGAGAGAAATGAAGCAGACTGTTCACCTCCAAGAGCCACTTTGATTAGAAGAACAAGCAGCAGACATGGAAATAACACTTTTTTCTGTAGGAAACATAGAGGCTACCAGAGCAGTGGAAGACAGTTTTCTTGCTAAATGTTTAATTATTAAGAACCTGAATCCTGCTTTGGCTGTGTAACTGTTGCTGACTCTCCTTAGGTGGCTGCTAGGAGATAAGAAACTACTGTAAGACTCTAAAATAATGATGATGTTGAAAGCAAAGGTGGCTTATTAACCAGACATGTCTGGTTGTAGTTGCATGTAACAGCCTACGGGAGCTGCAGTTCCAGTGGGGACAGGCTGTGGCTGCAAGGTCACCGTGACACCAATGGCACAGACACCAAAAGCAAAGCACAGGTCAGAGAGCAAGAGGAGATGGTTATAAAATGGTTGAAGAGTGAAGCGATGATGCATCACCTCCTGTCATGCAGAGAATGTTTCTCTTAATGTGGCAGTCTGATAAGTCATTGTGCATGTAATATTCCACTGTACATAATGTGAGATAGGGAAAATATGGTTATGATATAAAGGGGCATCCTTTTAGCTTCTTGTTACAGAAGACCCAAAAGAGAAAGGATTACCTCAGACACCTGTAATGTGCACATAATAAGTTGTGTATAAAATCAGTTTCTGTTAAACAGTTGGTGAGCTTTAATTCCACTAGGAATTGACATGCAGTGAAGATGTGAGCACTAATGAAATGATTTTTCAAAGAATCCAGCTGTTTCACATATTCTAAAATACCTAAAATCTAAAATAGATCTTTTCAATTAATCGTTTGGCTTGCAGTTGTGACAGTGCAAAAGATCATTGATTTCATTCTGTGAAATATGTTGTTTTTCTAGAAACAGGCTATGAGGTTGTTCAGCTAACTGAGGGCTTTATCCAAAACCCATCAAACATGGTATAATATTTCTCATTTACTTCACTGGGGGAAGGCTTCTGTGGCTATAAATGTACTATTTTGGGACATAAAAAATTTATGATTAAAAGGCATATGAAGAAAGTAAAATACTCTTTATAATTATACCTTCAAAACCTGAAACAACATCTGTCTCATCTTTTACTCTTCTTTTACAGAAGACAAGAAAAAAGCTCATTAAAACAGCTTCTATGAGAAGATTTCAATTCACAGGTTTGGTAAATTAATTTCAACTGGGAAAGGAAATTACTTTCATAATGATAGTAAAATATAGAAATAGAAG
Source organism: Harpia harpyja (assembly GCF_026419915.1). Taxonomy (NCBI): domain Eukaryota; kingdom Metazoa; phylum Chordata; class Aves; order Accipitriformes; family Accipitridae; genus Harpia; species Harpia harpyja. The sequence continues at coordinate 64,597,473 of NC_068969.1, forward strand.
TAAAAATATCTATTGCAAATGATACAGAAAAGCATTTTAAGGTAACAAATGAAAAAAACAAAATGCATCTTTTCTGGATTAATCATTTCAACTTCTGCTTTATTTTGATGGGAGTGTTACAGAAGACTTTTTTTTTATGTTGGTATTTTATGGGTGTACTAAGGTGCTGTCTCTCAGTATCAACAAGCCACCTACCACTTCCACCTGGATCATTGTGAATCATGTGTTCCTTACAACTACAGGTAGATGTTCATTTCAAGCAGAAAATGTAAGAAGATTTTTAGCTGTTTGTCTGCAGTTCTGTGCTCACTGGTATAATATCAGGCAATTGCTATTTCATTAAATGCTTTTTCAGTTTCTTTCAGTCTGTCTTGCTAATTTTGGAGTGTGCTATTGTCTTCTCCTTCATTCAGTTCAGTTATTTTATAACACTCCAATTAGATCCATCTAGCTGTCAAACTTGGAGCTTGTATTGCCTTTCTTTTGCATGTGGAATGCTCTGCTCTTGTAGATAAGAAATGAGCCATTTTTCAAAAGAACATTTACCACCCAACAGAGGCTGCTTTCAGGTTTATATCTGTATAAATGGATTCCAGCTCTAACTCCCTGAAATTTGAGTCAGCAGAGGCAGAGTTATGATGGGCTCCTGATCCTTTGTTTAATAGATGGAGGCATTTTATCTTTATGATTTTCTTGAGCTACTTGTACCAGGGTAAAATAGAGAAATGGTAACTCACTAGGGAAATAACTTTCGGATCAAGAATCTTCATTTATGTTACAGGTTTTGTGGAAAATAGGGATGTATCCCTTTCATACACAATTCTATCACTTCTCACGTTTTTTTTACTAATGGTCCCAGAATTTACATCCAATAGAAGTTCTTCTTTTTATTTTTGGAATTAGTTATAAGTTAATTACACAGTAATTACACAGCATATCTTGTTTAGAAGCATATTTGAAAAGGTAAACTTTTAGTCTCTTTAAGATTTAATTGCAGTTAGTATGAACTTGTTAATTCAGAGAGGAGGAAAAACATAGTGAGGAAGTTTAGAATGTCTTTATGTACTTCAGTTTCTTCTGAGAAATGAAATATTTTCTCAGTCACCTCAGTGGTCAACCTCAGTCATGTTTACACTGGGCACCGCCAGATGCAATATATATCTGAGTTCCTGTAGTATTAGCTTAAGCAACAGGTTTTTTTAATATGTTTGGATTGGAAAAAACCCAATGGAAAGTGGCTATGTGTTTGTGCATAAATATATATATTCACACATATAAATTACATTCTTAAAAACACAGCTCAGATTTAGGGGTAAATCCTGCCCTCACTGAATGCAATGGAAATTTTCTTATTGTTTTTGAAGGAAATAAAACCAAGTCCATCTCAATGAAGATGTCAGCTGTGTAATGAGCAGTTTTTACAATAGAATATGTGGGAGTCTGTAGGGGTAAGCAACACAAAAAGGTTAACCAATTTGGAATAGTAAACAAGTATGATTTTAATTATCAGTTTGTTGAGACTGTGGGTGGGTGTTTTGGTCTCGCATTCCTCCTTTTCTATTGAGGCATTAGCCAAATTTCAAAGAGGCTATTGTTTAAGTTTATTTGTGATTCTGTTGCTGACAAAAGGAACACTGTATTTCTCTATTTCTGTGCTTATTTACAATCTGTAAAAGCATATTTTCATCTTAGCTGTGGCATGCCAGGTCAGTTAAATAGGAATTTCAGGGGCTGCCTGGAGGTGGAAAGAATAAAGACCAATCATCCTCCCATGTCCCTTCCACTTGCTCTGGCAGCTAAATAGCACACTTAGTACTGTGCTGTCATTGGCAGCTACAAAGACAAAACCTCCCCCTCTCCCAAGCAACCCTCCCCCCAACGTGGTTTAACTGTTTATTGCGATTAAAATCTTTGCCTGGAACTTCCAGTCAGCTTCCTGAAGTTCAAGTCTTATCCAGTTTCCTTATATGACCTAATGTAGTGACCAAATGCCAGATACTTCTTTCTCTTGAAAAATCTTGTCACGTATTCCAGAACTTAAACAGAAGGGTAAATCTTTGGAAAAACTAGTTCCAGGTTTGGAAACTGGCTCTCTTAAGGAGCTTTGAATGATGGGCTTCAGAGATACCTAGATTTCGGTGAAAGTACTAGGTCATTTTCTTTAAGCTTGGTCTAAGCTGTAGACCAAGATTCTCTAAGGTTCTGTAGTTCAGTCCCAGATTTATTTTAAGTACAATTCAGGTGAGTACATCTTTGTTGATTCTTGCAACTTTTTAATACATTATAGTTACTATGTATGACAGAACATTGTAAAATTTCACCTCTTTAACCTCAGGGCTGTTTGAAGAGAAGAGAATTATTTTCACTGCATAGGCTACTACAACATCTGCCAAGTCTATTTGAGGAAAAGAAAAGAGATCTGTGTTATGGCTCTAAATAGACCTTGCTATTTACAAGCAAATAGAATCCTGCTCCTGTCCATCCACCTTTCTGTGTGGAGTGATACCTAGCCAAAAGGAAGCCCTTCACATGCAACATACCTTCTAGTTTCATAGCAGTCTTTTGCAGTAGCTAAAGTAGCTTGTAAGTAATTTTCTTAGTACCTCTTCCTTTATAGGTTTTCCATAATATATGGTGTACGCTTCTAAGAGAGAAAAATGTTTACACCCCCTTGGTAAAGGAATTAAATATATGCAAGGTGCCAAGACCTTACTGCTATCCTGTTTTTGAAAGAGAAAACTGTGGCTAAATCTGATCTGCTGTCTTCCTGCAGACTGCAAGATATGGATAGATCCAATACTGGGAATTTACATTTAGATGAGCACTAAGGACATTTTGGTTACAGCAGAAGACAGTTTGAGGATTAAGGGATGACTTAGGTTTTTACTTGGATGCATATAACTTCTGCTTTATTTTCTATTGTCTTTTATTTTTCTGAAAATATTATTTCATTTGTAGATAGTCCATGCATAAAGCAAATTGATTTATAACTTGAAAATTGTCTACACCAGACAAACGCATGTACACAATATCATAAGGATGTGGGTTTTTTTAAAAATAAACCCAACATACACATTTAGAAAAGAGGGAGGGATTGCGAAGAATCCCTTTAGAAGAAAAGGAGGCATTACTTTACTGCACAAAGTAAAAATGGTAGCCAAAAATCTCTTGGTAATAAACTAATGCTGAGTACCTGAAAGGAAACTGTGATTTAATATGGAAGTGAAATAGGAAGGGAAAATCACTTGCTATTGTTTCTAGTGTGGAATCTTTTTAAATTACCTGCTCATCAATTAACTGCACCAAGTCTACTTGAGAAAATGTGTGTCTCCTTTTAGCATTACTTTCATGGGACTACAAATTTAGGCAGTGGCTTGCAAACAGGCAAATCCCTGTGTCCTACCCAGTTCCCTTAACTCAGACCAGCACAAGAAGTACTCCTAAACAGCTAAGGACTTAATTCGGAAAGCTCAGAGAAGTGTGATAACTTGAAAAGTACTTTGTAAAAAGTATGCCTCCAGCAAAATTTTGCACTAATTTCAATTTATATGCAAGTTAAGAATAGTTTATGTGCAATCCTGCTTAGGGGCAGGGATAAAGTAAAAAGCCTCTGAAGTCCCTATTTTTTCCTGTGATTCTATTATTCAAATTTTCAGATTTTCAGTTCAAATTCATTTGAATTCAATCTGCAAACAACCCAAAAATTAAATGATCATTTTACAGCTGCTCAAACTTTGGGGTGCAATTCAGCCGGGTCTTAGAGGAAAATGACATGATGCACTAAAGCAGTTCAAGTATACATTGTGCAGATTCAGGGTTAATAGAGAAATATATTGATTTATTTTAAGAAAATCTGAAAGAAAATATGTTTTGGCTGTCCTACTGGAGCATAAGAAAAATTCAACAAAGATGTTTTTCCAGAGAAAGCATCATTCTTGCAGTAATTCTGTCAGGGGAAATAAGTAGAAGAGGGTACATATCAGAGGAAACATTCTGAATACTCCTAGGACTGGGAAGTGTTCAACAAATTTGTCAATGTCTTGGTTAAATTAGCAACACTGTAGAGTCACTACTAAAATAACACAAACAAAACCAAAACCAAACAGCAGCATCCTAGGACCCTGCTGATTTTCTGTGAGCAGTGTGGTGGTTTTGCTCCCTTCTGAACTGATGCTGCATTTAATTTTCTGCCACCAAACAAAAAAAAAAAAAAACAGCTTAAGTAAGCCACAGGAAATCTGCAGTAAAGCTTTTGTAAGATTATGGTCTTTAAAAATCTCTGTTGGGGAGTGCTTCATAAGGACAGAATAAATTAACAAAATCAGTATTTATGTAATGATTAGATCATAGATTGGTAAGATTTGTACTCGAAGGAGGAAGAAAGTTAAAACATGAAAGTTGCTGCTAACAAACATCCATGTGATGCAGTAATGTGTATGCTTACAGTGTATTCTGCTAAAGCCACATGGTCCTTGTACACCCAGAAGACCATGGGAAACAATATTTCATGCACTCATGGCAGTGCCATTCTATTGTATTCAGATCTTCCCACAGCCCATTGAACAGAAGAAAAATCCTTAAAAGTTTCATGATATTCTTCCTCACTAGCCCACTAGAGCAGTAAAAAAATATCCAAGACCTCTAAACCTAAGGGTGGAAAAATCCTGGGAATAATTCTGAAATAACTCTTCAAATGCATAGCCTCTCTGAAAGCTTCTGCTTTTCTGATTCATTGGATGCTGAACAGCTGTACTTTGTAGGATAATTAGACCATGAAGAAAAATTATAGAGGCTTCTATGCTCTCTGACCCTTTCATTCATTTGGGATACCTTAAGTCTTTATCTGAGCCTGAAATTTTAGATTTGAATATTTAATTGACTGAGTCCTTTCACACTGGTTACTGCTTTATGCATAAGCAAGACAAGTTTAGCTCCTATATGTGAATATGAAATATCACCTCAGTGTGCCATCACTCACCAGCTTTTAATTTGGCATATGACCTTTCTAATAATTCATAATTAGGAAATAGTATCCTAGATACTTGCTGTAATTAGGCTACTGAAAAATGGAAAGATTTTGCTTGAGACTCTTTCTTTGGACTGCAAATGCTGCTTATCACATAATGACAATAAGTGACTATACCTCTCTTTTGATCTAAATTGGGTCACCTTGGTATTAGCCTGGACAATTTGGAGAAGCGGTGGAGTTGTGCTGTGGAAAAGTTCATCTTAATCTGCTGCTCTGACAACTGAGTTTTTTAGGGCTGAACAGAGACAAGTAGGATTGCTTCAGATTTTGAAAGTGTGTATTACATAAAGGTGAAATGTTTTCATAAATGTCAAAAGGGCCTAACCTGAATTTTCCTCTTGACTAGTCAATTGGCTATTGCAGGTAGGTGTAAAAGGTTGTCTTAAATTTTTACACTGCAAGGTCATATGCTAAATCAAAGTTTGTAATTGTTGGTACATTGGCACTGGTGATATTTGACATTTTATAAAGTCATTGAAATTTCAGGGAACAGTATGAGTAAATTTTGATAGTCAGTACAAATTGTGCATATGTCAGCCAAAAATTTGTACAAATATATTTAATTTGCCTAGCATGTTGAACTGACTTCTCTTTAAACAAAGAGAACTCATGGGATGGATAAACTGAGATTTGCTACATTTTGGTGCCTTATGCTCTATTCACTAAGACAAGGAATGGAACTGGTATTCAACTTTTAAAGGCAAGTGCCCTCACTTAAAACCGTGTAGTACTGGCATAACACCTTTGTCCTTAGGAGTCAGTCTGCCCTTCTCCGACATGAATAATAAGTCTAAGCCAGTGATCATGCTAGTTAGTGTGAAGGAGACAAAAATAACAGGACATATGTTCAGTATATGACATTTGAGACTTCTGAAAAGTCACTTGTCTTGCTTCACACTTCACAGACTGTAACTTATTTAAGAACCACCTTCTGGCACGTCTTCTCTGCTTTCTCAAAATTTGAAAGTGAACACTCTCTTCTGAGGACAGTTATTGCTCATATCCTCCATGTTCCTGTCTGAAATAGAGTAACCTCCTGCCTTGTAAACAATCTGCATAAATGAATTGTTCTCATGGGAAAAGGCAAATTGGACAGCTTTGTGACAACCAGACCACTGGAGGTTATGGGAAATCTAGCTTTTAATACATTACTAAAGTTTTAGAGCTAGCCCCTCACTGTTGCAGAGCTCACATAGCTCTATTGAGTCCCAGAGAACAGAACTGATTGACATAGCTAAAAGTCTTACCTTTAATTTTCCTTAGAGTGTGATGTCCTGCTTTAATCAGCTTTTGGCCTATGGTGCATCTTTTAGACCAGTGGAAGAACTTCTATTTTGCTCTTTGCTATGTATAGAATCTGTATGTTTTGAAGACCAGCATTTTCCTATTTCTACTCATTATAACCCCTCTGTTCTCCTTCACATAGTGTCAAAAACAGCTGCTTGGTGGTTGGAGCTCCTTGTGTGAAATTTGCTCCTTATGGAGAGAGGAAAGAAATGTGAGAGCATAAAATACCTTGGCTTTCGTCAAGACATCTCTTTGCCTTCTGCATTTAAACACCAAATACAGCCAAGTGTCAGGCCCAGCATGCCTGCTATAGGTGCCTTACATGACCCAGGACTGGGTTGGTCTAGAAATTTTGATTGTTTTTTGTTGTCTTGTGAAGTGGCTGGTTTTCAAGTGTTTTTGTTTTACCAGTGGAGATTCTAGTAATCAGTTGTGGCACAACATTTCAGAATGGCTTTCAGACTCTTTCCCCCATGCTTCCTGACTCTCCCAATTTTCTTGTGTGGTTCACTTGTGTGGTCTTCTAAAGGTGAAGTGATGGCTGTGTTTAACAACAATCGTCACTGCATTGTCCATAGTTTTGCTCTGTTCCATATTACTTAGCAAATATCCACTCAGAGCACACTAATGATTTATTTGACAGACTGCAAAAGCAGTAAATGTCTTTATTAAAGGCAAAATATCTCTGGTTCCCATTACCTACTTAAAATGGAATGTAGCACACCAATAGAGCGGTGTCTAGTTTTATCTAGATGTTAGACAATAGTGGCACATCTCACCCTTCACTCCATAGCATCAGAATTATATGTGTAATTGAAATGGAGAAGGCTTCTTTCTGTGAAAAAAAAATTGTATAGCTTTTCTGGGATTTATTCTATTTTCTGTTGAACTTTAAATTTCTCTTCAAGTTCTTTTCACTCACTGTTTTCATTATAACAATTGAGTTTGCAGTTTGGACAGTAAAGTTTACTTTGAAGTCTGAAATTCAAGAAAATGGAGAAAATTAAACTCCTGGAGAAAACTAATCTTCAAAGAAATGCCCTAGAAAGTTCAGAGATTAGTGCATATACAATGAGTGTTGCATTTATGTAGTTCAGGGTGGCTGTTTGAAGGTGAGTGAAAATGAACACACCTGAAAAAGAATGGGGAGACATCTAAATCCTTTTGAGGGGAGAGTTAACTTGTTTAAAAGTGGTGATGGAAATGCAACAGAGTGCTAGTTCATTGCCCTACTATTCTGGACACCTGAAGATATAAGCTCAAATCACTTTCCAGGATTAAAGTAGGCTGAGCTTTCTTTCAGGTGAACTGTCTCTCATCAGGAAAGGGGGGGGGGGGGGGAAATGGGAAAAAAAATTACAGTATCTGATTGTAAGCTTCAATTTCTTTGATTTTTTTTGCCCATCTTTTCTTTCTATTATTCTTCTTTCTCTTATATATCCTTCCCTGAAAACTACCTGCTTGTTCACTGTTGCTTTGAAATCTTGAAGTTAAAAAAAATGGTTTATGTTGGATATGCCTTATTTCACACTACTCAGTTACCTGAGGAACATTTCTATAGATATGAAGTTCAAAGGTAGCACAGTCTACCATACAAAAGGAAGAAGTCAACAAACAATTTAACAGTGCAAGTTAGGCTTTTATAGTGAAACTCCAGGTATGTCAATATAATATAAACACTGCTTCCATAAATGTTACTAAAGTAACACAATGAATAAATGAAATACTCTTTTCCCCATAAAAAAGATATTAGAAGGCATCTGATCTTTGCTGTAACTAATTATGAAACTTTGCTCTAACTAATTACAAAAATGCCGTTAACTATATTATTTCAGGCAACAATGCTAAACTCTAGTGTGTTTTAAAAATTGAAGTCTAGAGTAATAGCGTCACATGAATACAATGGAAATATAGTTAAATCTAGGAAATCTAAGTAAAATAATTTAGTTTCCATCTTAAAAAGGGATTATAACACCAGTGGAAAAAACCCTCCTTTAGATACAGATGCTAACTACAACAAGGCAACAGAGAAAAACAAACTTCATTTGTCTAGTGGACTAGCAGACTTCATTCAAAGCCTGTGGAAGGGAAATAAAGCATTTCACTGAAATTTATTGGCTTTGGACCAGGCCCATTATAAACTAATTTTCCTTGTCATTCAGTCTGAATGCTGACTTTTTTTATATACTACTGGAGAATGCAAAATTTTTTGTGGTTGTTCTAAATTCTCTGGCAAAAATACTGAGAAAATCACCATTGTAGGCACAGTGTTATGGATGCTGTAAATGACTAGGTTTTTGTTTAATGTTATGCAAGGTAATGTGTTAAATACATGCACGCTGCTTAGAACATGTGGGTTTTCAGAACTGTATTACTGTTCCATCATGCTTAAGTAGATCACATGATGTCAGAGCCTTGAGGCTACAGAGTCACCGTGGGTGCATCCTCCTTTTTGCTCTCTGTGGTGGTAAAGTAATGTCATTTCTTGTGCAGACCTGCAGTACAGCAGCCTGTACCTAGACACTTGCTCAGCTTAAATTTTAGTGGATTGAACTGGTGGGATTACAGTATGAGAGTGCCAAACAAGGCAAATACAAGAAATGAGTCCATCCCTAAATCACTGACTTTCAGCTGCTACAGTGTATGCTCTGTATACAGGGGTGTGCAGACAGATTTTTGACGTTTAAAAGATAATCCTTTTGTTGTCGCTGTTGGCATATACAGAAGGAATGGATGATTCCATTTTAAAGGAATATCTATCTGTTGTGTATCTTTGGAGTTGACACAGCTATGTACTACAGATGAAGTTTGAAATCTACTTAATTATATTCTTCCAGTACTTCCAAATCAGGTCAAAATTCCTTCTTCATAGTTCATACTACTTATCAAAAAATAATCTTATCATATGATTTCTAAAAGTTACAAAGAGTCATTGGTTTCTATGATGCAATGCTAACTTTCAACTCATTGGATTCTGTAAAGAATGTCATATATAACTGACACACAAATATGGAAAAAACATGTAAGTGGAATAATAAGTAAGTATAAACCTTCATTATCTCAAATTACATTAGCTGTTCATTTACAGTTTAGTTTGCCAGGAACATTTTCTCAGAAAGTAATTACTTAATTTTTTAGTTCAAGCCAAACTCTTAATCATTTAAGAATTATAGCGGAGGAAAAAGGGATTTAATGAAGAAGATATTTGTAATTCCATCAGCGGAACAAACATTAAAATTTTTGTTTTCCTCCTGCTTTGGATACTTTTCTATGAGATACTTGAAAGAGGTGGAGCCGCTCCAAAAATTGGGTCCTTGTGCCCATTGCTAGACCAAAATGCAAGCATTCACAAACACATGACAAAACATGTCCTTGTCATATAGTCCTCCGGACTAGGTTCATGATGCACTTGTGTGTGCTGATTTGATTGTGTTACCAGCTGTCTGCATTTTGGTTATATGAAGAGGGGGATAGAAGAATGACATGACTGGGAAAGACAGCAGTAGGGATTAATATGTCGGAAATATTTCTGTGTCCTGATTCTGGCTGGCTGTGAGCACCTGAGTGACCTTTAGGAAAAAAAAAAGGGAAAGTAAGGGGACAGGGAACAGGTTCTGTCAGTCTAGATGTGGGACCATAGTTGGCCACTGTCCGTCTGTAGCATTTTTTTTTACATTTCTGCTTTTAAGCATTTGTCAATACCATCATATTTTTGATAAGGTATCTGATACACTGTTACATGTAGTCTAATATATAATTCATATTTCTCTAAATACAATATATCTGATAAAACCATAACAATTTATGAAGTGTCTTTAAAAATGTAGATTAGAAAAAAGCTGTATGTTTGCATAATTTTCAGTGGAGATATAGATACAATGGGCAAGATGAGAAAAAAGCAAAAGGAAAAGATTACATAAAATACATGTCAGAAAATTTAAAGAACTAGATGAGACATTCCAGACTCTTACAGATAACTCATGAAGGTCGGAGATCGATTCCAGTGGACTGAAGAAGGACAAACAGTACATTTTGAGAAGAGAGGAATTATCTTGGGAATTACAACCCAATCAGCTCAGTTATCCAGAAATATATTGAAAAGATATGAATCAGTTTGCAAGCATTTAGGGAATCATAAAGACAGAAAAGATAGTCAACATACTTGTATCAAAGAAAAAAATCATACCCCATGCCTTTCTTAGGCAACGTATCTACCAAAGAGGATAGGATAAAGTCTGCCTGGATTTTAGTAAGAATACTAACAGTTCTATGTAATGTTTTCCTGATAAACTAAGGAGATAAAGCTTAATGAAATTGCAATAAGGCAGAACTACACCTGATTCTAAAACAGCACTTAAGCAAATTTTTGATAATTTTCTGTCAGACTGGGGGACAACTCAAGTTTATGGGGGTATATAGAAGATTTGGGGACAATTGGTCTGGTCAATTGGAAGACAACCTGGTCTTTTCCAGGTCTTGCTCACATTGTTACTAACTGTTGTAATGACAGAATCTATTTATGATCTATGAGCAGCAATGAGCTATGCGGAGTCACAAGCACAGTGTAAGTAAGTCAGAGATTGATGACAAATTGCTCTAAAATCAGGTAGGTGAAATTCATAAAAAATAAGCTGCATATACATAACATGCAGTATTATAATTAGGAAGCACCCTTGCAAAATGAAAAATAACTGCCCAGGCAGGAGTGCTGTAGGAAAGAATCTTTAGGCTGTGGTTGATCAGTATAAGCATCTTTATAACACACTTCTTTCCTGATCTTCTGCTGAGGGTATAATTCAGCATAATATAACAGCAGTTTATGTCCCTTGTTTTCAAATATAGACATTTTCTGTTTGGCTGTATGAAAAGAACTGTTGTTTGACTGACAGAGTTTATCAACAAAAAATCTACTTTATTATTGGTAAGAAATTTAGCAAGAGTCCCAAGACAATATATGTCTAAATCCTAACAGAAACACTGTCAATAGTGAATTGTTCTTCAATAATGAAATTATATTAAAGTGGTATGTTCATCTCTATATTAGACAGCACTTGTTATTTTATTAGACTGCTTTGTAAGTTGAACAGCTTTTAGAATTTAAAGTATCAGCATCAAGAATTTTAAGCATATTCTGTCAACATCTTTATCATGCAAACTATGGATTTGTCAAACAAACTTGCTTTCTTCTGTTTAAGGACTTGTAGCCGGCAAAACAGACTCTAACTGCACTGATGATAATATTGAATATGGTAGACGAGATAGCAGTATGTGCAAGCTTTTTTTTTGGGGGGGGGGGGGGAGTGAGGGGGGGCAGAGCGAGAGGGACAACAATGGAGAACTCCAGGGGAGAAGAATAATGAGGAATGATACAACAGACTTCTGGTTTATTTGTTGAGGGAGTTACGGGGGTTAATGGAGGAGGTTTGAGGATCCTTAACCTTTTGCTTGAAATGAGGGTTCCCACTCCAGATGAAAGCCCTCTTTGCCACAATACAGATAAGACAGTTCTGGTTTTTAATTTCTGGTTCATTTCTAGATCTTCCTTTTCTTCTGTTCCCCAGTCATTTTTTTCCCCAGTACAGTACTAACTGTACTATGAAACAGCATCAAGGAACACAAACTGCATAAAGCAGTACTTGGAAAAACTTAAATAAGGATGGATTTAAAGTTTAATCAAATTCTCTCAGTAATCACCCACCACTGACAGATCTGCAGTCAGTGAAAGATCTATTTTATCTTTCTGCTAACGCATATTAGTCCGTTCTAAGCTCTTTCAAGCATTTTGATCAGTACTGTGCCCTGGGGCTTTTAGCCTATGTCTTATTTTGCCACTACAGATTAAAACATTGCTGATTGTGAATTTGCTCCAGGTTTGCATATCCAGGAGGCCTCTGTATTTCATTTAATTTATTCTTTGTTCCAACGGTATGAACCATAGCCATTAAATTGTGAGTACTATACCACTGATCTAAGTCTAGCCTCATTGTCCTAGAGAGAATCGGAGAGGCTTTCTCTTTTTTTTGGTGTAAGTGCTCTGTTAAAAAGACTGAAAAGACTATTTTGCTGTTACGAACTTTCAGCTGGCCACTCTGCACAGCACTGACAGTCTTGAAATCCCTTAGTGATGTAAGGTCTATTAGGGAATGTTTTCAGTAGTCTTAGAGCTTTCTATAATTTTGGTTTGGCTTATGTGTATCTTTCCAAATACAGCTTTGTTGATTTGCCAGCTCTGGAGTATTACTTCTGTCCAGCACTGATAGAGAAGTATGTCCCATATTTGCTGAATCTACTTTATGAATGAGAGATCTGAATAATTCAGGGTCTGACCTGAACATCTCAAACGTTAGATGTTACAAACTGAGAGTCAGTGTGGAGATACTGCTAGCTAGATGATGAATTTAAACTTTGACAAGTTTATTCTCTGGTTTTATCAATATATATGCTTCAAAACCTGAGGCAATTCATTCATATAAACCCAAAAATTTAGCTGTGAAAACATCAGTCTTTCCATTTATCTTAATTTTAAAGAAAAAGAAAGTTAATGGATATGATGTATTCATATTGAGGGCTGGAACACCTCTCCTACAAAGAAAGGCTGAGAGAATTGCAGTTGTTCAGCCTAGAGAAGAGAAGGCTCTGGGGAGACCTTATTGTGGCCTTTCAATATATAAAGAGGGCTTACAAGAAAGATGGAGAAAGGCTTTTTACCAAGGTCTGTGGTGACAGGACAAGGGGCAATGGTTTTAAATTGAAAGAGGGTAGATTTAGATTGGACATAAAGAAGACATTTTTTATGATGAAGATGGTGAGACACTGGAACAGGTTGCCCAGAGAAGTTGTGGATGCCCCACAACTGGAAGTGTTCAAGGCCACATTGGATGGGACTTCGAGCAACCTGATCTAGTGAAAAATGTTCCTGCCAAAGGCAGGGTGATTGGAACAGATGACCTTTGAAAGTCCCTTCCAACCCAAACCATTCTATGATTCTACGATTCTATCCCCTAGCAAGCTACAAAATTCTCATTTCAAATGCCTGCTGCATATTATTGAGTTATTTTTATGCATAACCCTTGCATTTATCTAGATTTAAGAAAATCAACTTTTACACAATAAAGTTACTAATAAAATAGCAAACAATAGAAAACGATTGCATGTGTTCCCAGAAGATCATTCTGTAATATTTAATGCAGTAACTTTCAAAACCTTCCACATTGTTTATATTCCTTCAGAAATATATTCTATGAGTATAATATCCTAATTTTTTCTGGGAAAAAGCTGTGATCTCATAGATTGTATTTATATGCAGGAGGCATTTTGAAAGTTTAAAAAACCCCAATATCTAAATCTTTAGTCTCATTGAAGAAAGAAACTTCAGACACTGGCATGTGGCAAACTGGTAGCTACAGTTCTTTAGATATGCTTTTGGCCAGGTGAGTCTCTCTGTCCAGGGGTCTGACATTGGTTTTGGCTTGGAAACTGATTCTCTCTAGGACTGATGCCCTTCACTGTGAGTCCTTGCTAGTAGTGCTGATTTGTCTGCATTTAGCAGATGGAGGGGAGTCAACTAAAGCTAGATGTGGCAGTTCTCCCCAGTGGCAATGGAAGAAGAGCAGCTCCTGGCTTTCCTGGGAGCTGGAGTTCTGTCTGAGAGTAGTGAGACTCCCAAGTGCATAACTGGCTGTGAGATTGCCCAAGAGAACTGGAGGAATATTCTCATATTTCTGTTAAGCTCTTTTAGGTTAGCATAAGTTCTCAGGAACCTTACTTTCAAGGTTCTCTTTTCAAGAATATAAAATAGGACTCTATCATATATCCTTCAAGTTTGCTATTTTTACCTCTTTGTCATATATTGTTTGGACTTGCTTTTGAAAGCAGTATGTTATTAAGATATGAGACATCCCAATCTACTGAACCAGTGTTAGGATGACAATTTTGATGTTAACTTCAGAGAAGAGATTTGCTGGGTTGGACATCAATGCTTTACAGCAGCTTAGCCAGAACTGCTGGCATCAGTTAATTTACACTGACAGGAGATTATGAATTTTAGTCTCTGAGTGAATTTCATTTTGTTTGCTTCTTAATCAGATTGTAGTAATTGGGGTCAACAGCACTGCTTTCTTACAAGCTGTCAGCACAATTACCTAGCATTTGGTATTCTGAACAGTAGAGTAACAGACATTGTGCATATTTGTGGTACTGTGTAAGTAAAAAAAGAGGTCTTACAAGACTGTGATTGCAAATACATGGGACATAGCACTTCTTACTCAAATCTGATATTTTCCTTATGTGCTACTGTTTAGAAAACAAGCCTAACTTTTCAAATAAACATCTTGCTGAACTAAAATGCATGCTATGCCTGTGCTGCAGAACATAGCAGCACTTGGCATATGAAGCAGAAAATGTTACAACAGTTTAACAGTTTGGAAAGGTTTGCTTTGCTTACTAACACATAATAAAAATAACGAAAGCCACAACTGATGCCAAGTTCATATGATTTTTGCCAAAGAAATCAGGTAAAAACTTAGATCTACTAAATTGTTACTGGCCTACTCATTCAGTGAGGACTTATTCAATAGGGCCTGACAATTTTCAGTAAAGGGCCTCTAACAAACAACAGCTGAACCTACCCTTCTGAAAGTGCTGGAAAATTGAAAGGCTGTCTTGGTGGTCAATCAACTATAAACCCTCATTCAATAATAATTAATCAAATCGTTTACAATACTAACTTTATAAAAGAAAAGAAAGAAAAATATGCAATAGCGTGCTATCCCTTTCCCTAAGGGAAGTCCGCACTCTGAATTCTTGATCGTGCAGCTACTTGGACAGCTGTCTGCTCCCCTCCTCCTCTTCTAGTAATGTTCAAGTTAGTTACAAAATGTGGGTATCAAATCCCAGGGGTCCATTATCTATCTTGCTGGATGGCAAAGGATCAAACAAGCTGCATCTGACCCAGTGCTATGGGCTGTTGTGTGTCCAGCCCAGGCAGCTGCTTCTCTTCTTCTGTGATTTAGGTCTTACAGAATGAATCCCAAGGCTGCAATGTGCTGGTAAAGTTAAGTACTATTCCCCCTTGATAGAGTAGTTAGTTTGCCCAAACCTTTACGCACTGGATCAACAATATAATCTTCTCCATGTTATTACCCATGTTTTTTTAAACAAGGGGCTACAATTATGACAGAACATAAAATTAAAATTAAACGTTATCTACATTTGCTTGTTCATCCTTTTAGTTACAGCTCTCTCTCTCAACCAAGGGTCAAACAATTTTTTCTGACTCCATCAGTGTAGAGCTTTCTGCTCCAGGACTTCTCGTTTGTTTCAGACCTCAGGCCCCACCCTTATGCTGCAGCCCTGAAAAGCATGTTCAAGCTTAACAGGACCGCCTTAGGTTTCAGAAAACTTGAGGTCTTTAAAGCAGTTTTATACAATGTCCATATGTTAAAAAATTAAACAAAGTCTAAGAATGTTCGGAGGTATTAGCTCTGAACTGTCCATCCAGATAAATGGTTATAATGACACCTTGTATGATTGTGGCCCGAGCCACTTAACTCTTTTTAATAATTCCTGTTTGAGGTTCAGGAACTAGCAAGGGCTATGGATTATTCCAAATGAGAGCTTTGCTTGCAGCCCCTGGGTTTTGGAGACTAAAGAATTTAACAGTATGTAGAAGCCTTCTCTTGTCATCATATATATCATATTCCCTTTTAGCATCATATAACAATGCTGACTACATTTAAGTTAACAGTATAGATGCAGCATTAATGTGATGGCCATGTAGCCAAAAATGTGGACAACATAGTACCTCCTGCAGTACACCAGGTAAAAGCAGTAAGAACCAAGGTGACGTTCAGGAGAAATTTGGCTTGGATACAGTAGCTGAGACCAAAGAACAATCTGCAGCATTTTCTAAGTGACTAGCAAATAAATATACTTTGGATTGAATAATTAATAACCTGGAGTATGAATCAGTGCCAAAGAGGATTTTTATGAAACAAGAATTGCACTGTTACAAGAAACTGCATCCTTTTTTTAAACAACTCTTTGCAAAATTGCGAAGTTTGGGAAAAAAAAAGCAGAAATGGAAGCTGGCATTCTTATAGAACAAGTGACAGCATGTTCACCACCTATTTATTGTAATAAAGTAAAATATAAGGGTAGCTACCTGCATTTAAATATTCAACTTGTATTACTTATTAACATTTCATTAGGACAGAGTTTCTTTAATAGCTGCAGAAATGGTATTACCATTAATCAAGTAGAGTCACCCTAAACACTTTACATGAAGCAATTTTTGTTTTCTAAAGTGCAATTAATTTGGTTGTTTATTTCCTTTTAAATCAACATTATAATTACATTATAATTATAAAAGCCACCTTTTACTTTATGAATTACAACATGTGCGTGTATGTATACTATTCTATAATAGATGCATAGATGTCTGTATATCCTTTGTGTAAACTAGGCTATATATTTTATGGGCCATCTGCTCAAAAAGCTAAGGAAAAAGTATTTCAAGAGAACATATTTTGTAAAGAAAAAGCAAATCACCACTGGGTGCCACTGTTCTTCCTTGCCAGATCTTGTATATCGCTGCAGAAAGATTTCAGTGGTAAGGACATGATCCAGAGCCCATTCAGTCAGTGGCAAAGCTCACGAAGACTTCAACAGCATGTGATGAGAACCTAAAAGAACATGGCCCTTCAACAGAGATGTGCCTGTTGCATAACTATTATAAAATATGTTAGTTGCTTGTGCTACAAAAATCTCTGGAATTTTATTCCACTGCTGTAGATGGCTTTTAGGAGTAGCAGCTTCTAAGAGATAAGTTGGCAAGCATTTGACGTATAAAAAAATTCATGCATTGGTCCCGGATTCCTGAGAATGCAATGATAAATCTTCTGCTCACTTCAGCAGAATCATGGGCGGACTCTTAGAAACCAGTTCTTCACATGTGTAGTGAAGCTATAGAGTGTCCTTTCATCCAGAGAGTTGTACGTTTCAGAGCATCCACAAGAAGCTGTAATTCTGTTTTCTATTCCTTCTAAGCTGCATTATTTGCCAAGCAATAACACTACCCTCCCATACAAGAAAGATGCACAGTGGCTGCAATTTAGTGATGCTGGCATTATTCTTCTCTTGGCTCCATTCTCCAGTGGTAATACTGTTGATTTATGAAAGAGTCAGAGTACTTAGGTAAGCTATTTCCTGGCTCTGTGCCTTCCCTTTCTCTGTCTCCATAGAGCCCCAGGTCATGAAAGTGAAAGGGAGAGTATTGTCCTAAGTTTTTAAAATCAGGTTAATGCTAAATGCCTTTGGCATCTGAGAGATCTTTTCTGGATCCATATATTGTACAATATTATCTAAATGGTATAGCAAAGCTAGAAATACAATGTTCAGAAGTACCTTAAGTAACTAAGAAATGTTAGGACAGACTTGTAAAGATTTTTAAATGTCTAAGAATCCAAACAGTAGGATTTTTAAATGCTTTAAGGTCAATGGGAGGTAGATACATCCAGAACTTCCTGGGCATTGGCATGTTCAGCATTTGGGGATCCTGTGTCTAAAGGAATTATCTATCCTGAGCTAGATATATAAATATCTGTGACAGACACAAGAAGGAGACTTCAGCTTAGAATGGGGTTCACAGAGGTCAATAAACTAAGTGGAAGGTTGCTTAAATTCATCTTTGAGAAATACTGATAAAAGCTCTCAGCTCCCAAAAGTAGGTGGGTGCCTCAACCCACTCAAGAACATCTGTTTATATAAAGCAAGGTATTATTCTTAAAGAACAAGTGCTCATATTGCTGGGCTACATTTCAACACCTAACTCAATTTGCTCTAATTTGCATATAAGGAATATTAATTGAAAAAAAGATCTTCCATATTATCCTCTGTCCTGTCTCTCTTGCTTACCGAGGTTTAGAGCCGACAGTCTGGTGACATTGGATGCTTGGCAAATTTTGTACATATCTACCAGAAACATAGGGGCACTAGACTTAAAAGGCAAGTGTAAGGGATTTCAGAGTTCTCAGTGGCATCGTAATGTTGGACATAGCTATTCCATTCTGTTTTTCAAATCTAAGATACTTTTGAACCTAGCCTTTAGCATAAAAAGTATGGTTTAGGCATTAAAGGATTAGATCCAAAAAGATATTTTCGTGTATAAGTCCTATTGAAATCTGTGTCTAGGGAGTGTTTGGTGATTTGGTTTAATAAATTTTTGCAAAAGGGAATGCACTTTGGCATTTCTGAGAATACATGCTGTGTACTTGCTCTCAGCTTTCCCAGGACAGAGTAGCTCCTCAGTACTGTCTACATGCCGATGGTTTAGATATTTTCAAATACAATTCAGATATAATTCCTCTGTATTTCCTTGCCTCCTTTCTGTTATTCTTCATTTATTCCATCATGAAGTGTATAGGAGCCAGGTTGCTCCTTGCACTATAACACTAGCTGAAGGCTTAGCTGTATTAATTTCAAGTTAGCCTGATACTATTTACAAGAATGCTCATCTCTTCTCTTGAATGGAATAATAGATGCAGTTATGTGTAAAACTGATTCACTTAAAGTGTGGGGAGAAAGCAGCAATTGTAAGGTAAAAAAGAAAGGATTGTTCTAGGTTTATAGAGAGAAAAACTCTGATGAAACTATATATAATAGGGCTCATGTAAATAAGGTTAAATATTTTATAGGCTGTTTATTTTGTAAGACTAAACTATACTAGTGAGAAAGGGACAAAAAAGATGAGTCTTTCAAACAGCAGAACAAAACTCCATATAAAAATTATACTTCTGCACTTAAAATTTCCAAGTGGCAGAGGAACAAAGTGGGTATTTTTGGAATTTTATCATAATAAATAATCTATGAGCTAATTTCAGATACTCAGATCATTCAGTTAAATATTTTTAAAAAATATAGATATTGTGCCTGGATTTTCGTAACAAAACATACCTTTGTTTAGGTGGGTAAACTTACTTCTAGTTAGGCATAGTTGTTTGGGTGGTTTTTAATAAAAAAAAAAATCTGTGAGTGATTTAATCTGAAGGGGTATTTGTTGAGTATTAATGTATTCAAATATACAGCATTTCCAGTTGGAGCCAGAGAGAACCACTTGTCTTCGCCTTGCAATCCTTGGTGTCACTTGAACTGCTCATGTGACAACATTCTAATATGAAAAGAGACAATAGGCATTGTTAGCCTCGCATATTAATAAATAAGAGCCACAGTGTGTGCAAACAAAGGCTGCTTCCTGGAACATTGTGTCACAAGATTCCCAGGGTCAATCCTCATGGCTTTACTCTGATGAGAAGCTCTGTTGAAATCAATGGGCTTGATTCTCCTCACATTAATTTTACACCACTGTAGAGACATTACTATTACACAGCCCCAAATTCTGATCTCAGTTTTGTTAGTGTCATTCAGATAAAAAATGACTTACTGCTCTGAGAGTTATATCTGGTGTTACCCTTGGGCTCTCTAAAAAGGCTCATGTGAGCAGGGAAAATGGGCCCAGCTGCCATTGGGCATCTTTGCAGAGCTGTAATTAGACAGTAAAATCTGTGTGAGTCACCACAGAAGTGGTGAGAGAAGAGCTCTTGAGGATTTTAAGCAAGTGTCCCATTTTTCCACTGAGCACGAATGAATGGAAAGAGTAAGTACTATGTAACTCTGTCTGTGGGGCTTATAACCCCCATGCTTTTTTCCTAAGCTCAGACTTGAGTTACACTAAAGAAGAGTATTTTGCTTTCTTGCTTGTGTGCTTTTGAGTGCCCTTCTTGCCAGAAGGGCTCACTTACTTTTTGGATTGCTAAGTAATAAAAGATAAAAGGCTACCATATAAAAGACAGACAACAAGAAGCAGGACAATTCTCTTAGAAACAACAGGCAACCTGAGGTTTGTACCCTTAATTGCTACTTGTTACTTTCTAAACATTTCTAAGATTTCTTTTCTAGACTGCTAATATACACACTAAGTGTTATTCCTCAAAAAAATTGTTGAAAGAAAGGTCTTTGACAGCATGCCTATTACCTAGGAAAACCTACTGTAATCCAATTAACTAACTTCTCTTCATGTTGGGGCATTGGACTAGACTATCTTTGAAGGTCCCTTCCAAGCCAAACCATTCTGAAATGGGGGTGGGGTGGCTGTGGTTCTATGATACTACACAGAAAACAGCTTTTTAAACCCTCTATATTATTCTCCACTCCATTACTCATCCATACAGCTTGCCTCCCTGTTATAGCATTACCCCATAACTCCCTTACATTATTTGGGTATGAATCTAGTACAGAGTGCAGCATTGTCTCATGAGATACTTCCCATTTAAAAGCAATTTGGTGAGAAATGTAGTTGGAGCCCTAATCTTGATGGACAACCTGAGGAGAAAAACAAAGAGAATATCTCTTTGGGAGTACATTTTACCAGGAAGAAGGAAGCCTGGAATAAACCAAGTCCTAGTCCTGAAATCCTTCTGAGGTTTTATACTCGTAAAACTCTGCCAAATGTATAGTAGAGATTGTAATTAAATACATCATGTTATTGTGGACAGCTGGTACTGACTGACCAATACTTGTTAATAAATTGATATGCAGTCTGTTCACTCTTAGTTAACATTAAAGTTTATGAGAATGTCCAGACAATCAAATTGAAAGTTGCTGGCTTTTGGGTTTTGGTTTTTGGTTTTGTTTTTTTGTTTTTAATAATATATAACTAATAATTCACCACTAGTTGGGACAAGAGAATAAAAAGAATAAGAGGAATGAGTTCTTACCAAGATTCTTATCTTCCTTCAGAATGACTAAATACCATGGGTTTCCTTCATCTACTTTATCTCCAGCCTCTGTCTCTAATGGATCTGAGCAGGCTGTTCAAGTTCCAAGAAATTGTCAGGAGAGCGCCTTTCTGAGAGCCTCAGAAAGCACATCCAAGAAGGTTTGTTTCCTTTTGGTCTTTGACCACTGTCAAACAGACAAGATTAAGACTAAGAAAAGTAGCAATGGAATCTTCCTTATCTCTGATTTTTTCATGAATTTGGAACTGCCTGTGTGTGCATCAGACTGCTGAACACTTAACCAAGGCCTTCATACAAGGTAACAGATACAATGCAGGAATATCTACATGTGTGAATGTATGTAATTCATTAAAGGTTATCACTATGACCACATACACATACATTATCACTACGATAACTATAGCCCATGTTCATCTAGTTCTGCTTGTCTACCATCTTTTTCAACACCAGACTATATCCTCAGAAAAGTTTCAGTTTGTTTCTAATTCAAATGAATACAAGCACAAAGAAAAGGAGAAAACTGCATATTCACTAGTAACTTGAGAACTGCCTGATTTATGAGTTGTTCAGTTGATTTTTCGTCTGAATTATATTGACTCCTCTCTGTGTCAGTACAAACAACGATGAAGTTCAAGGTCAAATCTACATTAACATTTGAGTAGAATCACTCCTCTCTCCTTTTTTGCTGATCTAATTAATGACATAATTTTAGTTTTTAAGAAAATAAAGGTAACTATAACAACAACAAGTTTATCTCCACATTTCAACCAGACTATCTCTCCCAGACACCAGCAACTGTAGCTCTCTATCACAGACCTTTCCAGGTGATTATGGAATCCATACAAATATAGACCGACCAGATTTTCAGTTAAATCCTGAAAGCCTAACACATTGAGTCATATTCCTATCCTGCTGAACTAAGCCCTGACTACAGAGATTACTGAGAATACCTTGGACACTTCATCGAATTGTGTAATGGCTCCAGAGTACTTGATATAAACAAAGATTTGTGCTTGGCTGTGACAGTACCCTATTTAGGTCAGTGCCCATTTAGACTGTTTTCCCTCTATTTGTTTGTGAGTTCAGGTCTATAAAAGCAATACAGTATTTCAGCTAGTGCATTTCTAGGGGATTATTATACTTGACGGGTGGTTAAACATCATTCGATGCATGCAGTGATTGCCCAAATATGCACTGCCTATTGTGTTTTAGTATTTAAATAGAACACTAGCTCTAATGAGGATAAGTTTGTTTAAAGTAACGTAGTCTTAGCAGCAGTGTTTATATGTGAAAGTGCATAAACACTATTATTTCTGTAGAGCCCAAAGTGAAATTCCTTCTCTACAGCTAGTTCTGCCTGAACACGCGCTTAAGTTTTGTGTCATACCCAGCTCATCACAGGATCACAAAATCATAATTATTAGTGACAGAGAAACCTATTAGGTAAGTCCCGTGGGGACCAGCACAGCATCACTGACACAGTAATCTCTCATAATAAATGTAGTCATACAGCTCATGTAAGTAATTGGAACTTTCTATTTCTCTATCCAGTTAATTCTGCCTGAACGCAAGCTTAAGTTTTGTGTTATACCCAGATGATCAGAGAATCTCAAAATCAGAATTATTAGTGATAGAAAAACCTATTATGTAAGTCTCCCAGGGATCACTGACACAGTAATCTCTCATGATAAATGCAGTTATACAGCTAATTTTAGTAACTGGGACTTTCTTCAAACAAATATGTTACTTCTGAGCCATTTGTATCTGATGTCACTACAAGAGAATTGTTCTGCAGCACCACTTCAGCTTTGTTAGTGAGGAAGGAACACAAACACTGGTACAGCAGTGGTGTATTTGGAGCAGCATATTGGCTTAAAGAGAATGGCAAAGATATAACAAATCAGCTTTTGTTCTTGTTTTTCCAGGCAGGATGTTTGCCTCTGCTAACTAATTACATAACCGATGGCTTTGCTTAGTCTTAAAAGTCATGCTCTTGGTGGTGTCAACGGTGCACACAGATACGCTTGTGCCCTCAACACACAATATAGTTTGTGTTTCTTTCTCTTTTCCCATGGATTTTTGGGTTTGGATAAATAATTTAGATTATCTTCCATCTAAAACTTTTCAAAAAGTTGTGTAGGCTATATCTTCACTGGAAAATAATAATTGGTAAAATGACTGCCAGTTAGTCTGTATGTAGCAATTCAACATGCAGCAATAGAACCACACATGGTATGTTGGTGTCATGCTCCATGTACACATTGGCCTGTCTTTGGCTATGATCAGTAGAACAAGCAGCTTATCTCAGGATTTCTAAACCAGTAAATCATTGTATTATTCCACACATTTCTGCAGAAGATGATGGACTAGCCTGCCTGCCAAATCAAGAGATTAAAGAAACAAATGCTCTGGAGCAGAATGGCTCTGCTCTCAACAGCCAAATGCATCTGAACTCTCACTGTGGAACATTAGTTCCCCATGGCCCAGGTCAGTTTAGCTGGGAATCACAGAAGCAATGGGGTCTTGCTTCTCTCAGTACAGAGGGTGACAACAGGTAGATACAGGAAGGCATGCTACCTGCCTAAACAGCTATTTTCCTTCTCTTGCAAAAAGGTGCCTGGCTGGAGACAATCAAACAAAAGGCTAAAGCTGACCCTCAGGCTGTATTTTGACTGACTGAGTCTAGACCCCAAAAATCTGGTGTGACCATGTTCTGTTAAATGCTTACCATGGGGATCTGTTCTTCCCTAAACAACTGTCAGCTGTTAAACTTTTAGGCAGCAGTTATCTGATTGTGCCTCTGCCAAATGGCTGCTATCAACAGACCTGTATCTGCTTGGTCTTTCTGGTACTGACTATGGAAGATATCCCTGGGTTAGAAGGAAAGGCAAGGGAAATCCTTCTCTTCACTGGAGATGTGTGACAAACCTTAGAAGGTGTGCACATTGACCAGATTGTGAGGAAAAGGCAAATCTGTATGGTGGCACCTGATCTCTTACTGTTACCCTTGACCTTCTCATCACCTCTGTGCATTGCCAGCTGGTTTGCTTGACCCTGTTACCAGTTCCTACTACTCTGACACAACACTGTACAGTTTAGAGTTTCTCTGTGAGAGATTAAAGCCCTCGTATCAGGCCAGTGCTGAATCTAGATTCTGATACAATCCTCCTTTAGATGTGAAAAAGCAGATTCATCACTTTTTAATTGAGGCTGAAGTATGTGTTCTGTTTTAAATAGCAGACAGAAAAGTGCAAGCAGAGAAACAGACAGCTGGAGATGGGACTGAAAATGCTGAAGTCCTATATGAAGTTTAGGTCTCTGCTGACAAGGCAGGGCAAGAGGGGAGGAATGTTTGGGAACATGTACTTGGAGAAGCTTATGCAAGGTTTGGGAGAAAAATCAGGTATTGGGTTTTGTGATTGTAGCATCTGCACGTTTTCACAGTGATTATCTTTTGTTATCAGTATTCAGGAAAGGTAATTTGAGGTCTGCCCTAGACCTCAAGGCATGGTGGCTAGGTTGACAAAGATCATTTTAAGGTAAAAGGCAGAATCATAAAAATTACGAATCCATCCTCATAACACCTGCAAGAATTAAATGTCACTTCACTGTGTGCAGTCAGCTGTTGCCTAATCTCAGTGTCATGTATGCTACACAATAGCAACTGAAACATGTTAATAGAACTGTCAGGGGAATTTTAGCAGATGGAATGAGATAGAATGAAGACAGAACACCAGGATTTAAGTACACATATCTTACAGTGCTGAAAATCAACAAGACCTTAAATGTCGGCAAATAATAAGGACCTTAGGTTTTTTGTTGGTCTGAAAGATGACCTAGAGCATAACATCCTATAATGCTTAATAAATGGTGACTTAGCATTAATTTCAGAATAATACTGCTTTTTTGCTTGCACTGACCAACTTCCATCACACACAAGTGTTTTTAAGGTATTGCATGCCGGATGTGTTAACATATACACACATGGACTAAAATGCAAGCCACAGACATGTGAGTCATAGAGCGGAATGACAAAAAAAAAAAAAAAATCAGACACCTACCTGATCCATGCAGATGAGTTTCAGCAAGTAAGTCTAACTTCATTTAGTAGTCTATCAAAAAAAAAAAAAAAAAGCTGGTTATATAAAACAAGGTTTATGAATTTTAAGAGAACAGGAAATCTGAATACAGTTTTTCTAGATTAAAAAATGGACTAATCCAATGAGAAACTGATTAATACAATCTCACCTAACTTTAGCTGCCCGAAAGGTAAATATTAGAGTTCATATTATCTATGTAGGCTCCATCTCCAGTCAATGGAAAGATACAGATGGAACCAGAGGTCTGTTCATCTAATTCTGCTTTCAGTGTCTAGGAACTGTCTTTGCTGATTACAAACAGAGACAGAATTTGATTTTTAAACCAGGTAGCAACTGCTTATATGGCTCAAGTTATGTGAGAAGAATCCTGTGCTCAGATTCCAAAACTGGGGTGATAGCAGAAGACAGACAAATACTGTTAGTTTTAATACCTATTATAAGAAGACACAGGATGAAGAGATCTAGTATTTTATGACCTGCAAAAAAAAAAAAAAATGCGTACAATATTTCAGGCAGAGTATGCAGGTTCATACAATAAGCAGCTACACACTGGATGAATGTTTCTTTAGGTTGGCTGCTGCAAGGTAAAACAT
Source organism: Harpia harpyja (assembly GCF_026419915.1). Lineage (NCBI taxonomy): Eukaryota > Metazoa > Chordata > Aves > Accipitriformes > Accipitridae > Harpia > Harpia harpyja. Next base: position 64,623,274 of record NC_068969.1, read on the forward strand.
AATATAATGTGTGATAGAGATCTGTACCATTGAATCTTCTTGTACTAGCAATATTAATACTTTTGAGCACTGGTATCTTTTGGCCTGGTGCAAATTTAGGAAAGCATGTGTTTAGTGCCCAAGGTAAGAGATGGCCTTGTTTCCATGTGGGTGAATTAGTGCACTTCAGGTAGATCTAACACAGAGATACAGTATGCTTGAGGATATCATGCAAATTTTCCACAGTCACAGTTAAAAATACTTTGCCAAAAATGTTTTTCATAACAAGAACCCTACAGAGATTTCCATTCATAAAAGATAACATTTAAAACACAGAAAAGGCCACAATGGAAGAAGAACATTTAGCAAAGAGGGCTGTGGGGGAGATAAAATAGAAAGTTAACATGCAGTCAAAGCCTTTTATTTAATATAATATAAATGACATATACTGTAATAAAAACAGCCTTTTATTTGAAAATATTCCTGGTGGAAAAAGATATACAGAAGATCTTGCCTTGACTGCATTGTTTTCTAGATCCTGACATTTGGGATTCCTGATGCAGACATCCATTTGGAGTTATTAAAAGTTTTATTATGCCTCTCAAAGGCTAAAACCTACTAAAATTATTTCCACAATGATTCTCTGGCTTGTTCAGGCCCTAGTCAAAACACAGCCAATATTCAGTTATCAATGGAATTAATGGAAACTGTGCCTAGCATGACAGCTTTTGATTAGATTGTACTTTGTCCTTTTTTACTTTGAAGCATTTTAATCTACAACCTCTAGGAAATTAAAAGCATCTTGCTAAGGAACAAAAGTGGGGAGGAAGGGAAAGAAATTATTTTTTGCTGTTTCCCTAAATTAGACATAACACCTAAACTAGTTTGACCAACTCTACATACTTCTGTGTCTGGAAATACCTGTTCTATGCAGGGGTTCAGCCAGTATTTTAAAAATTCTTTCATTAGTTACACTGCCAGCAGCATGGGTAGTTAGTACTGTAACTCAACCCTGGACAAGATCTGTGAACTCTGTATGGTTTAGCTGAGACTTGTATTTATCTCAAAAGTCATCCGCTCCCTCCTTGTTGTGTAACATCTCCCAGACTTGCCTGGAGCCTTCTCTTTATCTGATTTTGAAAACTGTGCAGATCACATTTTTGTCTGCCAACAAGTGAAGAAAATTATCAAAACTGCTTTATGAAATAAAAGGCAACTTGATACATAAATGTTCTTCTTTGTTCTTTAGTGATTTGGTCCTTCTTCCGTACCTGAGGACATCTACAGACTCATACCGCTGTGCAGATCAAAGGGGCTATAAATATTAAACAGATTATCACATTAAGCTATAGTAACATCTCCAAAATTAAAGGAAAAATGCAACTATGAGAAAGTATACTCTGTCTCTCATTTCTGGGCAACTTAATGTTTCATAGGCTGAAAAATGCAATCTTATTTATTTATTTATCACTTTCCAGGTCAATTATTCCAATTACTCTCAATTCAAAAACTTTTTGAACAGAGATAACATTGCTATGTTTGTCTTATTGTAGCACAAAGATTTATTTTAAGCTTAAGGAAACACGTAAATTGAATCCAAAATGGTGGCTGAGATTTTGTGAATTAAAGCTCAATTCCAGGAGGTCAAGACACTCTTTAAGTCATAAACTTTATTAAAAGTTGCCAAAATCCTCTTACAGCAAAGGCAGCTTAATTTTCATAGCTTTTCAATAGCCCTAAAGTTCTACTTGGTTTGTCCCACAAACATACAAGTCAAAATTCCTGTAGAAGTCCCCTCTGAAGGTTGTTTTGCCCAGGAATGTTTTGAAAAATAAAAATAAAAAGGACAATTTGAAAATTAAATGGATTATTATCCCTTATAATTAGATGATACCAAACTGGGGTCAGCAGTCAATATGCTCAAGGCAAGGGCTGCCACCTAGAGAGACCTAAACAAGCTGGAGGAATGGGCCAACAGGAACCTCACAAAATTCAACAAGAATAGATGCAAAGTCCTGACCTGGGGTTGAATAACCCCCTGCAGCGATACAGGCTGGGGACTACCAGGCTGGGGAGCCACTCTTATGAAAAGGTCCTGGGGGTCTGGGCAGACAGCAAGCTGACCATGAGCCAGCAGCATGCTCTGGCAAGTACAAAGGCCAACTGTGTCCTGGGCTGTATGAACAGGAACATGGCCAGTCAATTAATGGAGGAGATTCCTCATCTATTCAGCCCTCATTGTGTTGTCCAAAAAGCAGGTTCGTTACCCAGTGTGCAATGAGCCAATAATCATACACTCAGGAGAGACATTATTTATTTCATATTTGCACAAAGATGAGTGCTAGGTGGTAATTCCACAAAACGAGCACACCCTGCAGCAATTTATATTGACCCACTTAATTTCCAAAGTCCTTCCCCAGAATCATTATTGGTAGTCACTTATCTGCCACCATTTCTACTGGGCTAAGGCTTTCCCTCGTTTGAATTAAAGGTACAGTGTTCTTTTATTCTACAGTGCATGCTCAAGGGGTGGGAGGAGGGGGTAAGTCTTCTAGGTCTTGAATGGAGTCGGTGGTTGTAATCTCCCTCTGCCACCTTTACTTTTCCCCTAGTTCATGCTTCTTTGGCAATCATTGGGCCTGCAGTGCCTTCTGGAGCAGGATGTTTCCTTTTTATCAGTCTTTAGTTCTTTCTTCAAAGGTATAGTGGCTGGCAAAGCCTGCATCGTTTATACAAAGTAACCAGGCCTACATAGTGAAACTATTGAGTAATGGTCCTCCTTAAAGGACAATGCATCATGGTTAACCCTAAATTGAGCAGTATCACCACAGTTAGGCTGTAACTCAACCACATGACTACAATTAGACCACACTGAGATACTGTGATCCATTTTGGGCCCCCAGTATGGGAAAGACATAAAAAAACTGCGACAAGTTTGGCAGAGGATGACTGGGGCTGGAGCACTTGTCCTGGGAATGGAGGCTGAGGGACCAGGGCTGATTCAGCCTGGAGAAGGGCTGGCTCGGGGGGCACCAACAGCAGCCTTTGGTGCCTGTGAGGGGCTACTGGGGACATGGAGCTGGGCGTTTCTTAGTGGGGCATGGTGGGACAGTGAGGGACAAGAAAGGTGAAGACTGGCTGTATGAATGCCCTTCCACTAGAAGGCCAGGCAAGTAGCAGCACAGGCTGCCCAGGGGGGATCATGCAAGCTCCTTCCCTCCTCTGAGCAACCTGGTCTGACCATCGCTGTGAGCAGCACATTGGACCAGAGACATCTGAAGCTCCCTCCCAGCCTGAACTATCCTATTAGCCTCTTATCCCGTGGTCCTATGATAATTTTATTTCTTAAATACATAAATATTCCTAACTAAAAGAGATATCTAAATATACTTCATCATTATCTCTCTTTATTTTTAATATCTCACAAGTCTTGTAGTAGAATATCTAATTATAAGTCACATATGACCTGGTTTTCCTTGGAAATTGTGCTTAATATACCAGTTCACTTATCTCGAGTGCTATATAAAAGTAGCTTGGCACTGGCTGTGCAGGCTAAGAAACCCGAGGTTGTGCTCTTGTTTTCTCTCCCCATCTCTCCTCTGATGTGAAGGTTTAATTAACTGCCTGACCTGCTGCTGTTAATTAATATGCACCAAAACAGTTTTGATCACAAGCCCCATGTAAAAGGAAAATCGCATTCACTGCAGCTTTTTCTGGTTCATCAGTCAAATCTGAGCCAAAGGAGCATGTTGCCTTTTCTGGCCCTGCTGTGACACTGGGCTGCCATTAATCAAACCGGCCTGTCAGAACAAACTTAAAAACTTCAGAGAAAACTAGTCTCGCAGCTGACAACAGCCTGACCACATGCCTTACTACGAAGCTGTTAATGGACTATGGGAAACTGTTAATAAAAAGGTGAAGAATTTGAAGCAGATACTGAGTGGTCATGCAGGCAGTCACACCACCAGCAGCGAGCTAAGCTGCCAAGCCTGAAACTCACTAGTACAAACCAGTTTTCATTTAATTTTCAGTTTTCATGAAAACATGATGTCTGATTTCTGCATGCTGCTCAGGGGAACAGGAAACTATTGCAACATCTATCTTACAGCAAAAGCAGCGACCAAATCAGCTACACATCTCCAGACTTGAGCTGCAACCCCAGAAAGCTCCCAAAGGAGCAGCTAACTCTTTGCAAATAGTAGAAATTTTTTAAAAAGCCGAAGGAGCATGTGCAAGGACTCTCTCAAACCTCCCCTCTCCACCAGATGGTGCGGAGGGCTCTTCTCTTACCTGAGGGCACAGGCGGGGTGCGAGGCCATGTGCGGCTGTGTGAAAGCCGCTGCTGGTGGTGGCACACTTGCTCTGGGCTCAGGCCTCATGCCAGGAGGCCCAGCTTGCCCACACCTCAGACAGGGGACGAGGCCCTGCCCTGTGGGAGGCCAGTGAGCCGGGGTGGCCTTGCCAATCTCACGAAGATGCTCTGACAGATTTGCCATGTGGCGGATGCTGAAGGGGGCTGAAGTGGCTGTAGCACTCACAGAGGTGGACATCTTAGTGCCCAGACATGCCTTCCTCCCCCACAGCTCCTTGCTGATCAGTGCTGTGGAGCCACCACCACCTGCCATGGCAGTGGGACCTGCAGGTGAAGCCTGGGCATATTTGCCCCCACTTGGCGCCTCTCTCACCTCAGCATTGCTACCGGTCCCTCGGTGCTGCAATTTCCACAAGAGTTACCAGCTGTGAAAGGCCATACCTGTTTTATTTTGTTTGTTCGCTCTTTATTGCGTACAGCCTGTTGTGTTTCTATCCAAGGGTGCAGCTTGGCAGCAGAGGAGGCCACAGGCTTGGCTCGTCCTTGCTGGGAAGGATGGGAAGCTCCCGATGGAGCGGGGGGCTGAGCCCTCCCTGGGGGAACTTTCTGGAAGGCAGTGGCATGTGCGGGGGAGCAGTGTGAGGAAATGACCAAGGGAGGAGTGAGCCCTCAGGGACAGCAAAGCTTGCCAACCCATGGGAAAGAGGAGGAAGCAGGTAACACAGCCAGGTACCTCAGAGGGGAGAGGAGATGGCCACAGGCACCTGGCTGTGGTGGCACCGAATCTGCCGCAACCCAGCCAGCCCCTGAGCTGCTGGGCTGGAACCAGCTGGGAAGAAAGGATGTGACCTGGAAGGCACGGTGAGAGAATCTGTTTACAGTCCTTTTGTTTCTGTTTCCTTTCCATTTGACAGCCTGTGTGCAGGTGGGGGGTGCTCAGCCTACAGGTGAGATGGGGCACTCCAGCGTGAGGCCAGGCCCTGGCCCCCTTCTTCTCAGATTGGCCTCAACCACAAACAAGCTTCATCCCAAGGTATGAAAGGCTACAGAAAAAGCCCATGTCCTCTACCCAACACTACATCCACTACCAATCACAGAGGAGGAGGTGTATCTCCAGCAGGTTATGTGTACAGCATGTTTTCATTTAAATAAAGAAGCCCATATTTAGGAATCGTGTGGAGCCGCCATCTCACAACAAATGGTGAAAATTTGCATTAAACCGGAGACAAAATTTACAAAGTTTCACACCTTTGTATGGGGAGTATGAGTGAGGTCAAGCAGCCTGCTAGTTTCCAGCAGCAGCATCTCTAGGCCAAAATCTGTACAGAGATGATATGAATAAAAATTAGCAAACACAAAGCCAAGCCTAAGGTTAAACTTAAAAAAGTAGCATATGGGAATCCTAAAAAGGGAGGCTTAACATGGGGAAAATTACAGTTGTTTGCAGCTGTTATGTTCAGGAGTGAATCCACAGACACCAGAGCACCAGAATTGGAACCTTCTGCAGCTGCACAAACCCTCAACCCTGAGGATGAGCAGAAGGATTTGTGCTTATACCTTAGCTGACAGCACGTTTTGTGAGGTAATGGAGAGCTGCTTTAGAACCCACTAATTCTAGGCAAAAATAATTGCTGCCATATTTCACTTCAAATAGATGCCCAGTGACAGTCTGCATATTCTCTGTGTGGTGTGAATTGCTCCTGTCACCAATGGCTGTAAAACTGGGTGTGAAGGGGAGCTTACTTGAAAATCACATTTTTATGGGCTGCACAGTACAATTCCTGGCAGAGGGGGCGTTGACTTAAATGTTTAGCAGTTCAAATAAACCTTAATTTTTAATGAAGGTCTGTGTGGGGAAAGAGGATGCCTATTATATTAGTTCTTTGTGCAGAACAGCCTGATTTCCAGTTTGGTTTGGGAAATGATTTTAACAGATTTTAAAAGAAAATAAGTATCCTGAATGCAGTTCTCCATTTTTTTCTTCCCTTTTAAAAAATGCTTTGCAGAAAATTAAAATATCAATTATATTTTTAGCCTGCCAGGTCTAATAAGACAGAGCTATAAGACCAAGTGTCACAAAGAGTATTTGGAAATAGCTACCATTAAAGCAGAATCTTTGAAACAGTAATATATGCCAGAAACTAAGAATGTTCCAGGATAGCTTAAAACAACCAAGGTCCCAAGTTTTAAAAACCTCAAGAACTGTGAACAAACCCCATCTATGGTAGCTAAAGTAAAATAAAGAGATTTGTGCCAAATCCTTTTTGCCTAAGCTACATGTAGTCATTTAAGGACAGTATTGCAAAAACTAAATATTTGTCTTCCTTGAGACTAGCTATGTGATACTTCCTGCAGAACATTTGCACAAAGAATCTAAAGATCCAGTATTAACTGGAAAATGGTCTGACATTAATCCAACACATGCAGCTTTTTCACTCAGGAAAATTCTTTTAAAATGTTAAAGTAATATTTCATAGCTGCAGATGCAACTATTTACTGAAGTTCCAAGGAAGACTAAATTAAACACACACACACGCAAAAAAAAAGAAACTATGCTTCTAAGCAGGGCTCACAACCTGGGAAAGATCAGCAGGCCACATTTGAGAACAGATTAATTTATCCTTAGCTAATTATCCCATAAGGTTCAGCTGAGCTGCCAGCACCACTAACAGTCAAGACATATCACAATGGATTGTTCTGTCTGTTTGATAAACTCATTCACTGAACACGTTGATTTCTGGCTGTGCATGTACAATAAAATCTAGCCAGTCAATAGTGCTATTACTCATCTCATTCAGATAATTTTCTGCCTTTTTGCTATGGCTTATTATTTTCAACCTACTTTTTGCATCATTCTTTCTAGTTCGAAGAGAAGTGTGGCAGTCAAGACCAGTATGTTCTAGTTCTTGCTCTGTTGCTTATTATTTGTATAGTTTTAGCAGTTCTGACTTCAATTTGCCCATCTGTAAAACTGGAATAGTATTTAAAAGTCTCTGGGGATCTTTTAAAGTATAAAGTAGTTCTCACAGTGAAACCTACACACAGTGCAAAGGGACATAAAACTAAAAGCTTCAAGAAATACCCAGCATTCATTTAATTGTAATGTGCGGTGGCAAGCATACAGTTTAATTTTAATCTGAAATACGTACAGGCATGAAAGTCATCATTCAGCAAGAAGTCAGCACCTTTTTTGTCTTTTCAGTATATAAAGAGATTAAAAGAACTGAAAATTTCATGAAAGAGTTTGAAGATCATGTAAGTTTCCTTTTTTTTTTAATTACCTAATAATGTACATATAAATACGAAAAATATTGGCGTCATTAAAGCTACTATAATTAGAGTAAGCCTTTTTTGACATAACTTTGAATAAATCACACTCTTGCTAAAACTACTGCTTTCTGCAGAATCAGAGCCTGTTTTCATTGATACCAACCAGTCATTACGCTGACATTAACGAGAACCAAATCAGGTCCATTATACTGAAAACTTAATAGTATCCTGACTCTTAGTCAAAATACAGAGACAGCTTGCTTTGAATCAAGGTACACAATTAAGTTTAACTGGGATATTATTTCCTAGAAATCCAGTCATTAGATTCAGAGCAGCATAAAGCCTTTTCAGTTTAATTTCTGTTTTTGTTAAACAATAAGGTAAAAATGAAAAACAATGCCTTTAAAGCATGAGATAAAACATATCTTGCTATCTGCAGAATAAGAATGGGCAGTGTACTCTCTTTTTAGGAGTGTAATAAAACTAGAAAATAAACATGCTTCTCACTGTGAACAAAGAAGTACTGTTCATTAGATTACAGCAAAAAGGAGACTTTAGAGAACTGGCCTAATCATGGCAGTTGGAGAGTTTGAGAAGAGGCATAGGAACATGACTTCCATTAAATAATGTCATGACTAGGACTACACATACAAAACCCACATGCACATGAGGGAGAGTTTGAGAGAGAGATGTCTCTTTACTACAGCAACCTTTGGCTGTAAAGGGGGAGATGGAAAAATCTTCCGTATCATTAAAAGGACTTCAATGGCTACAAAAGAATTTCCTCCACCACTTCCTCCTTTCTTCATTATCTTTTTTTTTTTAACAAAACTTCCTAATAGATTAAAATGTAGTATAACATAGGGTTGGAAGAAATCTCAAGAGATATTATGTTATTGTCATTAGGTTTCTGTCCTATCATCACCCCTTGGTTTTCAACAAATGCAAGTTTAATATGTCATGAGGACAGGTGATATTAAATCTGACAGTGCAAGTCTTTCAAACATGCCCTATTGGGAAACTATAATACCATAGGTTTCATAGAGTATATATTTATCCGAAACTGGCATAAAAGAATTGGGAAAATAATGGTATATTCAGCTGACTGCATTCCCTGGAATATGACATTTAAAGAAAACCAAGTAATTACTGTGAGGTGAAGTCTGCTCAGGCTACATCAGTTTAAGCTTGGAGGAATGCCACAGAAATCAGTCTAATAACTTGAGAGTCATATGGTGTACAAAAGAGCAGAATTTGGTATCAGAAGTATTTTTTGTTGCTTTTCTGCAGGTATACCTATTTATAGCCCCATTTTCATCCAGCAATCCTAGGTACTGTTTTAGTCATCAATACCACTTAGTAAACATCTTTCCCCCAAGCAACCAAGCATTGTCTCCAAAGCTGAAAACAACAAGAAATGTACAGACAAAATAGCTAGGACTTTCTGTAGTCTTATTTTCAAATATTCTGAGTTCTATGCATGGACAGTTGGCAGTTCAGGAAGAAAAAAAACCCACAAAACCAAGCTCTGTCTTCCTTGTCTCTAAGTATAGCAAAATCCTCAGGAAGCAAAGTGGCTTTTCATAACTATGTTGAGTTAAAAAAAAAAAAAAAAAAAAGAACAAAGGCCAAGAAGCAGATATATTATATAAGCTATAGAAGAAACTCCTTCGTCACCAGATAGATCACCCAGAAGTACTGGAAATTTCAGAACAAGGAAGATGATGGTGGCAAGAATCATACAATGTGCTGAAAACAACCTTAACATCTGCCATCTGAAAGTACAAGCCCCTGAATGTTGCAGGTATTTCTGAAACTATAGGCTGTGGCTATTGGACTTCCTTACATCATAGCAATTTTACAATCATTTTTCATTACTTGGTCTATGAGTGTTTTGCATATGTATTATTAACTTTGCTTTGTACAGGGAAAATATTACACCCAAAACCTCAGTGACAGGAGGGTTTATGTTGCCAAACTAGCAGGCCCAATGCCAACTTCAGAGAATGATCTCCCTAGTTATGTCCAAGAATATTCTCCCAACAAGAAAAAAGTCAGACTTGTGCACTTTCTCCTCCCTGCCAGCACTTATACTGTTGTGTCACTCTCTCCAAATACAGTTGTTCTATAGCTTATACAGACACATGACCTGTGTAATTCAATGTGATGTTTTTTCAGCTCCCCCACTGACAAAATACACACCAGAAAGAGGCCGGATTTTTAAAATAGTCTTCATACAAATTTACTTTCCTTGAAATATTGCTTATTCTGGAAATTTTAATTGCTCTGTAGCTCTTCTAATGATAAGGGCATATGTATACATCCTATTTTCCTGCTTTGACAGCATTTGTTACAGATGTGACTTAAGACTAATGAACTGCCCAAATCTTAACAGGTGGATTCTCATTCAGACTTTCTTTGTGCTGTTTTTGATTTACTACACTGTCTTCAAACAACCATTACGCAGTTTTATATGATAGGTTCCAAAACACTAGCACTTTTTTCTTTTGTTCCATATGTTGTAGTAGTTGTTCGTATGGGAACTAAAGAAAAAAATCTTAACTGTCATTCATTCCTGTCATATCCTTATTTCCATTTCCTGCCACTCTCTAGGATCAGTGATCAAATTCCTCCATTAGACAATACTTAACCTGGTCAATACTTGATATGGTCAAGTATTTCACCTCTAATATGTAGTAGAATATCTGATTATAGATATACAGTTGCTAAGACTAATGTAGTTTCATGTTTTGACTTTTTAATCTATATAAATGTGAAAAAGTATGTTCTAAATTAAATTTCTTAGTGTCAGAAAACTGGAACTGTAAAGCAGTGCAATTCTTTAACTGATTATCTCCACATAGTAGGGGGAATAAACATGATGAGTTAGAGATCTGCGTGCAGTTGCAGGGCTATGATCTTGTTGGGATCATGGAGACATGGTGGGATGGCTCCCATGACTGAAATATTGCAATGGAAAGATACAGGCTCTTTAGGAAGGACAGGGAGAGAAGAAGAGGGAGATTTGCCCTTTATGTGAGTATACACCTGGAGTTTATGAAGCTCTGCCTGGGGATGGAAAAGGAGCAGATGGAGAGTTTATGGGTTAGGATTAAAGAGAAGACAGGCAAAGGTGACAGTATAGTGGGTGTCTGCTATAAGCCACCCAGCCAGAAAGAACAAGTGGATGAGGTCCTCTACAGACAGATAGTAAGAGCCTCACTTTCACAGGCCCTGGTCCTCATGGGGACTTAAACCACCCCAATATCTATCTGCTGGAGGGCCAATACAGCCATAAGCAAACCAGGAGATTCCTGGAGTGCATTGATGATAACTTCCTCCTCCAAGTGAGGAACTAACAAGGAGACGTGCTCTGCTGGACCTCATATTCACCAGCAAGGAGGGTCTTGTTGGGTATGTGTAGATCAAAGGTAGCCTTGGCTGCAGTGACTATGAGATCGTGCAGTTCAGGACCCAGAGAGGAGGGAGTGAGCAGGGCAGAAAGCAAGTTCATAACCCTGGACTTCAGGAGAGCAGACTTTGACCTCTTCAGAGATCTGCTTGGAAGAGTTCTGTGGGATAAAGCCCTAGAGGGAAGAAGAGCCCAAGAAAGCTGGTTAATATTCAAGGATCATCTCCTCAAAGCTCATGAGAACTCCATCCCAACAAATAAGAAGTCAGGCAAAAATGCCAGGAGTCCTGTGTGGATGAACAAGTAGCTCCTGGCCAATCTCAAACAAAAAAGGGTAAGTCATGCTTGACCAATTTGATAACCTTTATGATGATGTGACTGGACTGGTAGATGAGGGGAGAGGACTTCATTAAACCTTTAACACTGTCCCCCATAAGATCCTCATAGACAAGCTGTTCATGTACAGGCTGGATGAGCAGACAGTGAGGTGGATGGAAAGCTGGCTGAATGGCCAGGCCCAGAGAGTGGTGATCAGCAGTGCAAAGTCTAGTTGGAGGCCAGTGACTAGCACTGTACCCCAGGGGTCAATACTGGGTCCAGACCTGTTCAGCATCTTCAGTAGTGAGCTGGATGATGGGGCAAAGTGTATCCTCAGCAAGTTTGCAGATGGCATCAAACTGGGAGGAGTGGCTGATACGCCAGAGGGTCATGCAGTCATCCAGAAGGACCTTGACGGGCTGGAGAAATGGGCTGACAGGAACCTCATGAACTTCAACAAAGAGAAGTACAAAGTCCTGCACCTGGGGAAGAACAGCCCCACGCACCAATATATGCTGGGGGCACCCAGCTGTAAAGCAGCTTAGCAGAAAAGAGCCTGGAGATCTGTTGGACACCAGGTTGAACATGAGCCAGCAATGTGTACCTGCTGCAAAGAAGAAGAATCGTATCCTCAGCTGCATTAGACAAAGTATTGCCAGCAGGTCAAGGGAGGTGATCCTTCCCCTTTATTCAGCTCTCATGAGGCCACACCTGGAGTTCTGTGTCCAGTTCTGGGCATCCCAGTACTAGAGAGACATAGATGTATTGGAGAGAGTTCAACAAAAGGTCACAAGGATAAGTAAGGGACAGGAGCACCTCACATATGAGGAAATGCTGAGCAAGCTGAGGCTGTTTAGCCTGGAGAAGATTCCTTCTTGGAGGATTCTTATTAATGTATATAAATCCCTGAAGGGAGGGTGCAAAGAAGACAGAGCCAGCTTCATTCCAGTGGTGCCCAGTGACAGGACCAGGGGCAATGGGCACCAACTGAAACACAGGAGGTTTCATATGAACATGGGGAAACCTTTTTACGGTGAGGGTGACCAAGGACTGGAATAGGTTGCCTAGGGCGCTTGTGGAGTCTCCATGCTTAGAGATATTCAATAACCATCTAGACACAGTCCTGGGCAAGCAGCTGTAGGTGGCCTTGCTGGAGCAGGGGAGTTGGAAAAGACCTTCAGAGGTCCCTTCCAACATCAATGATTCTGTGATTCTGTGATACTTAACCAATACGATTCCTTAACTGGTTTTAACGACCAGTTAAAAAATTCTCTGTATTACAGACTGTACCCTGACTGCTTGATAGCAGCCATAGTCAAACAGTAATAAAGAAAATCCCCCAGTTGTACCCACCTACACTACACATAGGTTTGGTTCACAAGTGGCTCTGGTATGCACAAACCCCAGATTCCTTTCAGAGGGACCTAAACTGTAAGCTGTGCTCAAGGTGCACCCCAGCCTCTAATTGGGACATACAGATTCAAAGCCACAGCTGTGGAGCTTTGTGCAGCTTTGGGCTGTATGTGCAATGTGAATGTTAAGTTCAGAGGGGCAGAGTAAATTTAGTTTAAAGTAAAACCTCCAAACTCCATCATGTGTTGATGCTGGGGGTCTGAGCAACAACCTGTTTGAGTTACTGCTTGACTCCTCTTGCACCAGATTTCTTGCTAACTTAGACATAGCAGAAATATCAATGATTATGGCTAGTGTCTCTGGTGTTATGGTAATATCGCTCTTAAAAAACACATCAGAGTTGTAACTGGGATTAAAAGTCACTGGTTTGGCTCAAATTATGAGAGTCTTTTGTGACATTTCCGAACACATTGTGCAAAGTTCTTGCCTTTATGTTGCTGGAGGCTAGTGTTGGCTGTTTTGATATTTTCTGAAGAGCAGAATAGCATTGTTTCATGGCATTATGGGACAATAATAGCATTTAGTTAGCCTCTGGAACCATCATCCATTCTGTTGACATTATCTTTTGGCTATGTATAATGGATTTAAAATCAAACAACAGTGTTATATAACGTGCATTTTATAACATTACTCTCTTGTTATTAAAGTTCTCAGCTGACCTTGTATGTGTAAGCAGTTACTTTATAGCTGGTCTATAGACAGCTCTCAGATGAAGCTTTCATCACATTCTCAAGGACTACATCTTCTTTGCTGCATTAACTCAGCTGATCTGCCACTGAGCTTGGACATTTGTGCTCTGCCATATTGCAAAGATGTATGGAAGTCACTGTGTCCTCAAAGGTATTGTCATCACTCTGTTAGGACAAAAATGGCTGCACTCTTACATATTGCAGGTTCATCTAGCCCAGTGTCCTATGTTCAGTAGTCACAACCGGAGATATCTGGGGAATGTATAACAGCATATATTTCTCCAATATTTCCCAGCTAGCAGTAATATCCAGTTCAGTGTCATTTGTCCAGAGGCACCATAAAAGGTGGTATGTTTTCATTTAATAGTCCTTGAGACATATTTCCCAGCAATTTGTCTAATCTCTTTTAGATTAATTTTTTGGGGGGGATGCACAACATCCTGTGGCAATGAGTTCCACAGCTTAACTGTATGCTGTGTAAAAAAACCACCAGTCTGTTCCATAATTGCATTTAATGCACATTCACTCTTTTATTAGGAAAGACAGTAAATAATCACCATCTACTTGCTTTTTCTGTTTAATGCATGGCTTTATAGTACTTAATTATAGACCTCCTCACTAATTTGTTTTCCAGGCTGAGGTATCTACACAGGAAAACTACTCCATATCTTTTGTTATTCTTTTGTCCATTTCTCCATAATCTTTGATTCTACTATATCCTTTTAAGATGGGTAACATCTTAAAATCATAAAAAATGCACACAATATTCAAACTGTAGGTATTCTAATACTGCAATATATATGGCAAAACAGTCAGATCTTCTGTTCTGTTGCCTGCTTTGTTTTTCTATTATCAAGAATTGACGTAACGTTTTCACAGAACTAGATAAGCTATCATAAACTTAAAATCCCAATCCTGATTGTTATTATTCAACTTGCAGTCACTCATTGTACATGTAAATTTAGGATTACTTTTTTCCTGTGCCTCACTTTGCTTTTATCTACACCACATTTCCTGTGCTATTTTATTGCCCAGTCACCCTTTTCCTTCTCTACTTCCTTATAGCTTATTTTTACTGTCCTGAATAACTGTAGTTTAAAGAGAATACTTTGTCAGTTCAGTATCACTGTTTTTCTCAGATTATTTATTAACATGCTGAACAGTCTGTCCCATGTCATTAGGACATATTGCCTTTCTTCATAGGAGTATGAACTACCTGTAACTCTTTACCACCTTATTGTGGGATATCTCTCTGTTGTCATGAGCTCTCAGCAGTGGAAGGTACTGGAAGTCTCTTAGCACTGAGCAATTTACACGGCAAGTCATTGCAAATTGAGTGGTTACCAAACCTAATGAAAGTTGCACCTGGTCCCAAACTGACATTTCTTCTTGTTTTAAATACACCTTGTAATGCCCCTGAATTGTAAAGGAAGATTTACAAGAGCTGAGGCCTTATCTAGCCACCATAGTCTGTCATACTTTCAGTAAAGTGACTCTGGGAATCAGCTCTGCCTATAAAAGACTGGCATACTTCAGTCTCAAGCGTTAAAGTGTTTGGTACAAAACACACTTTGAAGTGTAATTATGACCATAAACACTTATTGCTTTCCTTACTGTATGTGTGTTTAAAGATCACATATTGTATACGCAGTGCAATGGCACTGTATGAAAGGACTGAGAAGTTTTTTCCCCATATTTTTATCTCATCTATATCCTGCAAAGATTTCCTGCCTTAATATGGTATACTGATTTATTTTTGACTGTCATAGCCTTTAAAAGTAGAAACCTACTTTGTCGTCTAGAAACATTAGTGATCCTGGAAACAGAAAGCCTAACAGGAGACTACAGTAGATGGGGAGGACAGGAGAATCAGGGAAGAAGTGGTCATTTTACAATAATTAGTTAAATACTTTAAAAAACTTTAAAACTTTTAAGTAGACCAAATAGATTGTAATCACATAAATGGTTTAGATCATTGAATAATTATTTTTAAAGTTTTGTTTCAAATTTGCATTGGAATAATGCTGTAAATAATTATTTAAACTTAACACAAAAACTGCAAAAAGCTCTTTTCTCTCATACACCCTGATGTAACCTTTCACAAATTAGGAGTCTTTAAGTTTATATATACAGTGGAAAATATTACATTTTCAACTCAAACTAAGTATTCAGGTTCTTTTTGCCATTTATTCATCTCTGGTGTGGTAAATAACTGGATGATTTCTAAAACATACATGCAGAATAAAAATCCAAACTTTGTGAGATTTTTGTAAGCCTAAAGAGCAGCAAATGAATTACCTATTCACAGCACTATATACTTGCTTATCTTTACAAAGAGGAGACCTAGTTCAGGGCTTAGATTTGCAAGGTGGGAAGACCGGATACTTACAGACCAGTAAGGAGTGTGTATAAACTAGCACTGAGGCTACAGAGGGGCTGAAGTCGCTTTGGTTTCAGCAACATACTGATTTGCCCAGTCATGTTATAGCCTTTACAAGGTATGTCTTTACTTCTCTCACCTATATTTGGCAATCCTTAGGTAGAAAACTAGAAATACTTCAAACTTAGTCTTTCCTCCTTCAAAAAGGTGGCATAACTTTCCCTCCTAAAAAGATAGA
The DNA here is from genome assembly GCF_026419915.1 of Harpia harpyja. Lineage (NCBI taxonomy): Eukaryota > Metazoa > Chordata > Aves > Accipitriformes > Accipitridae > Harpia > Harpia harpyja. Next base: position 64,639,285 of record NC_068969.1, read on the forward strand.
TAGGGCAATTTTCGTACTGAGTTTCACAGAATCAAAGTTGACTGAGTCCTGGAACATTTTTAGGAGCATACCTTTGGAGCTGGTTCTGATCTTGCTAGTGAAAGATAGAAGCAAGCTCATTAAAATCAAATGGCAGCTTCAAATATATGGCACTTAAAATTACAGCATGTATTTTGGTGCCGAACAGTAGGTTTTAGTTTGTTCATTCAAGGCACCCAAATATGAAAATCTAGTTCTTATTCTCCCATGTAAATACCTTATAGCCTCTGAACTTTGATAATAATTTTGAGTTTGTATTTTTTGTTTTAGAGTGTAGAACTATGCATATCTATAGTTATCATATTATCATAATTGTAATAAAAGTCTAGCTATTAATTTTATTTTTTTAATATACAAGAAGTTAGAATTGGAAAATTGAATTCTTTTGTGTGTTTGTAACCTACAGTCTCAATGGGTTTTGTTAGTTAAAATTTAATATAAAAGCTAAGGGCAAACTGACTATATGATTGCATGCCACCTCAAAGTAATGTATTTTTATTTCTGTTATATTCCATATTCTGAAGTTTCTCTTTCTGTACATTTGTACACACACTCAACTGTTCTGTAATGTGCATCACTACTTTAATGAAATCATCAAACACTATAGAAATATTAAAGTAAACTTATTGGATGATAAGCCCAAGCCATTAAATACATTGGTATAATATGATGGTAGCACACATTTTTTAAATTTTATCATATAGAAACTCCTAAATGAAAAGCATCAAAGTCTGGATGGCAGGGCTTTTTAACACAAACTATAAAGGTCATCTCTGTTGTCCTCCTGAAAGGCAGGTAGCTACCCCCTTTCATTTCCATGGGGTATTCATCCAGAAGATAAATGAAAGTATGCTATTCTGAGATATAAAGGTAAGACATTTCTCACAGAATTTCTCACTTCAGAGGGAGGAAGATGTTCTGACTGAGAAGAATGATGTTTTGATATGCTTGTAGATTGTTCCTGCATGGTCTTTTGTCACATCTAAAATTCCTTTGAGGTCCTGAGGGCAAATTCCTTTTCTGTTTTACAAGGAAATGGACTTCACATTTTTCACTGAATGTTCAATAAGGAGAACTGTAATAGGATTCCCAGAGTTGTGTAGGTCTGGAGCACAAATGACTGGGTTTACATCAGAATGGTATCAAAACTATCTTCTGAAAAATCCCCCAAAAGTGTTCTCTGTGTGGCTATTGCTTTTATGCTACATTGCAATGCCTTTTTGGCTTAACTATCATTTTGTGCCACAGTACATTATAGAAGAGACAGGTCAGGAATATTACCCATGAAAGAGAAGAATAGGAAAATATAGAATTTGAACTACTTCTTTCCAGATGCACTGAAGAAGCTCATGCACAGACAGAACAATGTCAAACTGAAACAAAGCATCTGGGTTTCAGCAAACTTCCAGATAGCAAATATGACTTTTATCAATGTCAAAAAGCCCCAAAGTCTACTGTTGGTGCTGCTCCATCACTTCTACCCTGTCAGGTGGAAAGCTTCGACTTCCAGAATTGTCTTTCAGAGAAAAAAGTCTTCTTTGCATACAGAAGTCTTTCTCACTTTTCTATATGATCTCTACAGACCTGGATGCTGTTTCAATGTTCTGTAAATAACAATCTGGTTTGCTTGCATTAAATTTATTAGCAATGCATGTGAAAATTTATATGCTAATAAGATGCAGATCTCAGATTCTTAGCAACCTGCTTTTCTCAAACACTCTTCTATGAAGGTTAAGTTTCTCTGCTGTGCTTCTTTATATTTCTTGTGGATTGGTGGGAAGGAAGGGGACTTCCAGCCACTAATTCAAGTAGCAGTATGTGAAATCATTGCCATTCATTTTAGTTTCAAAAATGAAAAAGTGCTTACAAATACATCCTTTTGTTTTCTTTAGCACGTTCATGTACAATAGATTTTAGCTTTGTTTTCATACTGTAATGCTTTGCATAAACAGTGCCATGCCTTTGCTCTTTTTTAAAGGGTGTGGCTAATGCAAATAACCCACTGCTAATCTTGTAACTTTCTAGAGTGGACAAGGTTTTTAAACTAAATGCTGAAACCCCTGATGGACAGAATTGCATGTCTCATTGATATCCAAAGGGAAACACCCCAGAACTTCAGGGGATGGCCTGAAATTTTGGGCATTAACTTATAAACTGGATTCGGTGCCAACCAAAGGAAACCTGCCCAGCAGGAAGTAAAAAATGTGCAGTGGACTACTTGGGAAGAAGGGGAATGTTTATTTGAGAACCGAGGGCCATTAAAACTGTGCCAATTAGAAGGCTGGCCTTTGCATTATTTTGTGTGCCTTAATAATAGTATGAATTTGGAGGGTACTGAATGCAGGATTGTATGTAAAGAACACAAATACAGGCTTTTCTCAGATAAAAACTAATTATGGTTGGGCCAGACATCCTGAAAAAATTTTTTGTCCATGGATGAAGTCTGTAAATTTTGCTTCTCTAATTTAAGTAGGGAGTAGTAAGTGATTTTGGTTATGCATTTGTGTAGTACCATAGCCATAGTCAAGGTTAAAGACTATTACTTCAACATGCTATGATGGTAGTAAGAAGAATAAAGACCAGTGTGGATATACAAACTGGGTTTTCAAACTACTTTAATTATCAGCCTGCTCTGATCAGGAATGCTTGGCGGCAGTTGGAGCTGTTCCTTGACTCTCAAAAGCCATGCCTGAGGGAAAACTTAATACCCATTTCATGGTTTTGTTACTTCACTTTAAGCACATTTAGAACAAAAGGAACGCAAACATACTACTTTCAAAACACAAATCAGATAAGGTGGGGAATGAATGCATCCTGCAATCAAGTCTGTATGTGTGGGATTATCCTTCCATCCCACCACTTCCTGTCATGCATTAAGCATCTATATTGTTAACACAAGCAAGAAAAATACAAAGAAAAATATTGGTATATTCCTTGGCAAAAGATCCAGAAAATTTTCTCCCTTACTGAAAAGCTCTTCAATCTTTTTTGTTCAAATTGCTTTGGCCTACAGTGCAGCTCTGTATTTTTATTACCATCTATTTGTTTTATCATTAGGCCATGCTGAGAGAGACCTAAGAATCTATTTTCTCTTGCATTATCTCTGCAGAGGATTCTCATGCAGAACTAAAGTGAGCCTTACATTTGCTTGCTATTACTTGATGAGGTTTGTACAGTGGTCTATTGTCCAATTAGTAAATCAGTGTTTATTTCTGGTTCTTTGCTCATTTCTCCATGCAGTTATTGGAGTCTTCTCATTCAATTAGTAGAGTGCTAATACTACTGTCTGGCCAGACCAACAGTCATGCAGAAGTGCTCAGGAGATGATTTAATTAAACATGTAGAGTGCTACATATAATTAATACTTTTCTATTGCCACTGGTCATTAAGCAAGTATATAAGACAGAGAGACGTATATAGTGCACTAGGCCACTTTCTGTCTGGACTGACACTATATGCAAATACTTTCAAAATGTATGAATCCTCTCTTGACTCCAAAATACACATGCTCCTAGTGGAAGGGAAGCCTATGTAATTGATCAACATATCTTTAATGAATTTTCTTATGATGATGTAATTTACATGAATTACTAAAATCCACTAGGATTTTTCTGGAGATAAAGCATTGTCACTTTTACCTTGATATACTCAGGCAATTTCAACATTATATCCAACACAATAGCCGCATCAAATGTTGAACTGGCCTACTTATGTTGTGCCAAAAACTACAGCCTTGTCTCCACAAACTTCTCACAGAACATAGCTCATGTAGCAGTTTTCCAGCCATAAGAAGTACCTCTTTGGGAGGAAAAGCAAAGTTTCAGCTTGTAGTAAGATTATTAAGGAGAAAGTATAGGATATAATTTAGTGGTACAGGTTTTGGATGTGTACTTCCCTTGTGTCTCACACACCCCCTTTTATGCTAGAGTTTGCTTAAGAAATTCTGTTTGGTTTCAGATGTGGAACTATATCCCATGACTTGTTAAATATAAAGAGCTATGATGCTGTAACAAGGAAATTCTGAAGAGTCTGGTTTGGGTGTGAGGGTGTTGCCAAGCCATTTCTGTGTTGCTTGAAGATAGAGGCATGCTATTGTAAAACACTCATGTTACACATACTTGTAGCACTGCTGACATTTGATTTAAAACACTTTTGTTAGAGTTTGGAGGGGCTGTGTAGCACACAGCTTTCCCCAGCCCTCATCCCTTCATCATTTGACACAGAGGGTATTGCAATTGCAACTTAATCACTGCAATAAATATGCACCTGTCTATTAGTGGGTGCTTGAGGCACTGGACTGTGAATATCTGAATGCTTCAGAGTTACTCCAGGCAGCTACTACATAGAAAATTTTGCATAGCTGTAAATTGCACAAAAGCCAAACCTGATTTATCAGATTATATAGTTTCCTCTAATGCATGTATGTCACTATGATGTCTGCAGCATATGGTATAGATGTCCACGCTTTAGTAAAGATGATTCTTTTATGCTTCCTTTGCAAGTAGTGGTCAGAGAAGTTTTTTGCTTTGTTGAAGAGAGGGAAACTGCAGGAAGGCACTGAAAATCTGTTGATCTGAATGATCTATCCTGCATCTTTACTGCACATTTGGCTGAGTTAAAGCAGAGTCTTACCACTGTATTATACAGCCAGTGAGACCAGTTAGCCCAGTCTGCATTGCCACTTCACCTGGATATGAGATTTTTATTTGACAGTGGAAAGATAAAAGGGCAGGATCTCTGACAGTATCACCAGAATGAAAAAACTATTCCCATAGCCTCTCATTGGACCACAGATTACACTGACTATCATTAACCAGCACCACAGCGAGGCAAACAAGGAGGAAAGTGAATTGTAGGAAATCTTTATCAAGCAACAGCTTTAACCACTGGTTCTGCCAGTGCAAGGAAGGAAGATGGTGGAAGAGAACAGTTGGCCATCTATAGCTGCCACAGATTTTGAAATAAAATTAAGCTCTGTGCAGATGCTGTGATGCCTGCACTATTAAGACCACTTCTCTGGGACTGCATATAGGATATATATTGATTTACGTAAATGTGGGAACTTCACCTATGGCAGGGGCAAGCCCCACTTTACAATGAAAAGCTAGAACTAAGTGGCATGTGGTGGAGAGGTGACTGCAGAACAGGATGGTGAAGCACCTGTGACCTTTACAGGTTTTTACTTTTGAACAGCCCACTTGACCTTTTTAATAACCAAAACCAAAAAATTCAAGCAATCAAGCCAACAACAGTTAATTACTAACTGTAAGGGTAGCTAAAGATATTTTTTTATATATCACTAAACACAAGGGGATTCTGAGTTTTCAAAGTTAACTTTGTCGGTGCAGGTGATTATTCCAAACTGTGGCAAGAAAAGTCAGAGTTAACATCTCATTTAAGTGAGTTAATATGCATGGTATGTGTGTGGGCAACTGATTCCTGATGGTAGCAAGGATGCTTTGCTGGATGATCCTACATCTCCGTCAGGTTCTTACAGTGTTGCTGCAATATGTGACCTTCACTCTTTCCCCCTAAATCTGACTCCAGCATTGCTTTTTCTGTGAAGTTTCTCCTTGGCACATACTCAGTAGCCTTGACAGAATCTCTAGAACAAATTAACAGCAACAAAATCATAGGAGCCAGCCTGAACTGATCAAGTGGTGTAACAGCACATGTAAAAAACCCTGTAAGATTTTAGGGAAGAGCTTGGTCCAGTTCCGTTTGAAATCATTAAGACTCTTCTGCTGATTTCACTGGGAGATGATTTGCCACCAGGAAGAGATCATTAGCAATTGTTTTTTTTAAAAAGTTGCCCAATTACTGAATCATGGACACTAGGACTCTTCTCCCCTTTAATCCCCCATTTTTCTTGATGGCCTAACCTTGCCTACAGGTTAGGCCAGCTTAGTTCTCTAAGTCCTATTGTATAATTATTATACACTGCATTTTTTCTGTTGTCCTTTTTTAGCATGGAGGACCACAACTTTGGGGATTATTTACTTAAAAGTTCTTGTTTTCTATTGCCAACAAACAAGGATTCGATAAACTTTGAACATGACTTTTTATCACAGTTAAAAGTGTATGGGAACTTGAGTAGGATTTTTTAATAGTATTATACTAAATACTACTTGGATTGAAAACTTCTAGTGCAAGCAAAAATATGTCTATTCAACTTATAAATATATTTTGGTGTGTAGTTTAAGTACAACAGTGCCATGACTTTTCCATTGTTGACTAAAGTGCAAGGTTAGCATTTTTGTTGTTTGAGACAATCATAACTTTTCCCTTTTTGTCAACATGACAAATATCGTCTTTGCTCCAGCAAAGTGCTTATGCATTTATGTCATCTGAAGAATGCAAGTTCATCAAATTAAACTATTTACATTCTTAAAGTGCTACACATGCTAAAACGCTTTACTGGATTGTGCTGTGGTAATTCTGATCTCTGCTAACTTAGAATGTCTCTATCCCTCATCCATTCCAGATAAGTATCCAATAAACTACCAGCACTCTTGCTTTTGAGCCTCTCTGTTTGCTGCTGTTCCTCTGTTAGAAACAAGTTCTTTAGTCTCAAAGAAAGCAGGAATAAATCAGATTAAAGCCCTTCTTGTCTTGTGACATTAGACTTAAACTCTAACACTGTTAAAAATTATTACATGTCCTCATCTGCAGCAGTGCTTACTGTATGCAAAGACTGCATTCAGACTTCTGGGAATAGTCACTATTACAGGAACCTGCAATAAAATTGTGAAGGAAACGGGTACAATAGTAGTTTCCATACCCTTCTGCTCAATTCACTGCAACACAGCCTGATTAAAGACAGACTTAAATGCAGAGACAGTAGTGCCTTTATGGAAAGTTTGGGGAAGTTGTTCTGGACTTACATGTTTAAGGGGTTTGTTATATAAGATTAATAATGCTTTATGTTTTCCTACTAACCCAAGACCATTACAAGATGGTTCTTTGCCACAGTAGAACATTGTAATCCTCCCACTACTCTATATCATACTGTATAATAAGACCCATCACATCAAAACAAAGCCAAATGACATGACAGTTTTTAATTAGCCATATTAATAGTAAAATCTGGGTGCTACAGACAGGCTACCTTAGATGTGACTTCAGCACGGTAGTTTAGTTTGTATTTAACATTCTGATGAGGAACTAGACTTAAATTCTTTGAGCCTTAACAAATTTTAAAAAGGTAGGTGGGAAAGGGTTACAAAGACAGTTGATATATAACCCTTCGCTCCTAAAATTTAATCACTGTAAAAGAATTAGGTGAGGCTAGAAGAACTTGTTTGGCTGAAAAGTATCATCAACACTGCCTGACTTGTTCTTTCCATGCTGGACCCAGACAAGCAGAGGTAGATCAAATCTTTCATTAGAACAGGAATGTACACAATTATGCAACAACCTTTGTCAGTGACCTGACCTTTTCAGGTTAGTTTCTCTCTTCAGCTGAAAAGGCACTAGATATTTTTAACCTATACATTAATTTAGTTGTGCCATTATAAACTCATAGACGGTTTTCATGTTCTTTACCTTTTGGCTAATTAATGTGGTGTCCTAGCGATGGCCTGTGAGTATGGGGCAGTTTGAGTGAAAAGGGGAAACAAAAAAACCCCAGCTCTGAGGCTGGTCACAGTTACTATGGACAGAAGAGGTGAATTTATAGTCATTTCCTTTCCTTCTTACCACTACAAAAAATACGTAAACAAAGCGTGAACTGTAACAATAATTATAGACTAAACCATATGTAAATTGGTTCTGTTTCCCCCCCTCGACTCTTATCATTCACTGAATTATTTGGTAACATTTTGTTCAGCAAAACAGTTCAATGGTTCTTTGTTATCTAAGCAAAAGAGATTCAGCCCCTGAGTACCAAACAGGTTGTAGGTACCTCATGCAGACTTGTCTTTCTATCTTAACAGTTGGAGTTTTTGACATGACAGCCCCTCTAACAGGGTTTCAGTTAACTTGTGCTAGATTCATAACCCTCAAGTAGTACAAAGAATGCTACCCAAGCAATTATGAGGCTACTGATGAAGGGCTATGTATTTCTCAGAAAGAAACACTAACGCCCTCATCAGCATGAGAGACTTTAAAGGTGAAACTTGCTCGTGATGCCACAGTTATGACCTTGAATGACTGACTTACATGTTAGATGTTTTAAAATAACATACAAAAGATTTTGCTAAGGTGGGAAAAGAGTATTTCTTGCTATCTGTAGGCTCTAACTCTGTTTAAATCATAGAAGGAAAGAAAAGCTAAGTTGAGTGCTAACACTATGGAGGTCTTGATTCTCATTGACTACCTTTTGGGACATATATAATTCCACAACAAATTCAGCAGGAATTTTCCCATTTGTAAAGAGTTGTAGAATGGCCCAAATGTGTTATCACTGCAGCACATTAGACATATTGTCAGAAACAGAAGAAATATTAACTGTACTAGTATTTGCAAAGATGCATTGGGTATTTCCATATTTGACATTACCTGGTTTTGTACAAATCTTGCTATCAGTTACATTCCCACCCAGTATTATTCTTTATTCCAACAACTTCTGTTTATGTCATCATTTAATCAATTATTAGCTTTATTGCTGCTTAATGACTATTTTGCTAGTGATTAATGGTTGCCCAAACAAACTGTGGTTTCTCCAAAAGTTTATGGTTTGTCCACTGTGAAACCTCTAAAGCTGATGCCAGATTAAATATGCTGCATGGTTCAGCCTTTGGTTTGCCTCTACATTTTGTCTCCCTCTTTACTCCTGCAAACAAAACAGCCATCCTAAGACTGCATTAAATTAACCTCATATCTTCCTGCAAGGACTTCCTGTGGAAACAGCATTTTGTATTATATCAGTAAAGGGGGAAAATGAGATAAATTTCTGTGAAAACACATACTTGTAAGTGCCACTGGCCAAAGAGACCTCTAACCGTTGCAACACAAATGTCTTGGCCCATATTGTGTTCCAGTCTTAAGAAAGATGCCTGCTGAAGGGCCTTCCAGCATTGTTTAGGGAAGTCCCTTGGTCTGAGTAGGTGGTCTGGCAAAGTACTCAAAGTATCATCCAACCTAGGCTCTGCTGAACTGGCAGTAAGTTCTTGGGAAGGTCACTTTGCAGACCAGTCCTTTCCAATTCAAGGGAAAGAAGCAACTAGTTGAAGCTGAAGTAGCTCATTTTGCATAATGAGAGAAGGTCATGCAGATGTCTTTCAGGTGATCAGAACTAAACCTGTTTTGTTTCATACACCTTGATTCAACCACATATGCATGTTGTGTTGGTTTTGGCTGGGGTAGAGTTAATTTTCTTCACAGTAGCTACTATGGGGCTATGTTTTGGTTTTATGCTGAAAACAATGTTGATAACCCCCAGGGATGTTTTAAGTTATTGCTGAGCAGTGCTTACACACAGTCAAACCTTTTCTGCTTCTCACACAACCCCACTAGCGAGTAGGCTGGGGGTGCACAAGAAGTTGGGAGGGGACACAGCTGGGACAGCTGCACCAACTGACCAAAGGGATATTCCAGACCATATGATGTCATGCTCAGCAATAAAACTAGGGAGGAGGTTGACAGGGGGGCTGCTGCTTGGGGACTGGCTGGGCATCAGTTGGTTGGTGGTGAGCAATTGTTGTCATTTGCATCACTTGCCTTTCTTGGGTTTCCTTTTTCTCTCTGGTTTTGGGTTTTTTTTTCCCCTTCTTTTCCTTATAACTCATTATTATTATTTATTTTTTTATTATTAAACTGTTTTTATCTCAACCCACGAGTTTTCTCACTTTTACCCTTCTGATTCTCTCCCCCATCCTACCTGGGATGGGGGAGGAGGAGTGGTGAGCAGCTGTGTGGTGCTTAGTTGCCGGCTGGGGTTAAACCATGACAGATGTTTAAGTGTGCTCTCATTCATTTCAGGAGGTTACAAAACTGTCTGAAATCATACATGCACTAATCAAGCAAAAGCAATTCAGATGAATAAATTGCCGATTTCAAGACTTGGCCATACATAAGAATTTAAAGGAACACACGTATTTCTGTAACTTGTCCCCTTTTGACAGGCTTATGCAGACCTGAACATGTTGATAGATTTCTGGGTTATTTGTCCTCCAAGCAAAAGTGAAGACGGCTGTCATAGTGCCCCCAAAGCATGTATCATACTGCTGTGTTTTTACCTTATGGAATATCATGTGCTGTTCGGTTTTCATGCCACAGGGGTGTTTTTGCTTCAGAAATACCACATTTTCCTTGTTTTTACTGAAGAGCTGGAAAACTAGCAATATTATAATAGGCTGAAACTGGAGCTGCATACTTGTTGAGGATTCTCTGGCAGGCTTTTCCCCAGTACGGAGGTTCTGTCCCAAGGCTAAGTTTTGAGTTTCCCATATGAGTGTGATGACTGAAACAGGTTTCAAAGCACTGAACATGACTTGTCTAAACTATGTCTTTCTAGCTAACTGTGCATTCAGCTAATTCTTTCTCCACTTAATAGCTGCTTGCCTCTGTAATGCTGCTACTCCGTTTCTTATCCTAAGGTAATAGCCTGCTTTTCTAGTAGTTCTGAAGCCTCCAAACAGAGTCGTCAATCCCATTTACTATTTCTACTGTAGGGAGGCCTGGCAGCTCCTGTCATGCTTCAAAGCTCAGTAGTGCTGTACACAAAGAGTTTTCTAAACAGATAGCTCTTCTGCTGTAATTACTGTACAGAAGTGCAGTTCCTCCAATAACCTTCTGGTTTCATATACAAGAAATTAAAGTCATGACTTCATACGACTGTTGTGGAAGAGAAAATTAACAGACTTACAGAAAGGGGGAGGGGAAAGAACCTTTCAGAGTCTTTATGTATCAAAATCTTCAACTGTGACATATGTGTACCATTTTATTTTGCATGGTTGTTGTTTAAGCTAAAAAGTGTATGCCTGTGAGACAGAAAAAATTATCCTGTTTCAGTGAGATGCGCTTTTGCAGGGTGCACACAAAATTGCTGCTCTTTGTGTATTTAACATGTTGGGCAGCCAGCGGCCAAGCCAGCGTTCCCGTATATTTGGTTTTGTTATTATTTTGTACGATGTTGTGCCAGTAGTAACTCTGGAGGCTGACTGAGTCAGCAGGTGCCACAAATACAAAATAATGGTGGAAAAGAGAAGAAAGGGCTCAAGAGTTGTCAGGTGTGATGCTATCTTTTTACACTCCTTGGGACAGATCAAAAAGACATGATGCCTTTCTTTCTCCTGTTTATCAGAGGGTCTTTGCTTTTGCTAGATATACCTTCAGGAGCCTCAGAAAAGATTTTTTCCTAAGTGGAACATTGGCTTTGGAAAGAAGTAAATGGGATTATCCATAAGAAATCTTTGTAATTTGGAGCTATATTTATGTTTCCTATTGTGCTAAATTCTTAGCTAATAAAATAATTAAGAAAGTACAGTATACTCAAACATTCTCTTGGATCAAATTGTGTAAGTAAATATCCAGTGCCGCTCTTCATTTTTATTTACTTTTGCTTACCTTACTTACATTAGAATCTAACCAAACTCATCAGATAACTTACAAGGACAAGACAAATAGAAAGCAGAGTACATGGTTTAGGTGTTATGTTTTGTTTTTACCTGAAAATTTTAATAGCATTACTGTTGAGCTAAAAGGATACTAAAATGTATTTACCTTTGTCATTTTCGATTAGCAGCAATTTTGAATTCAAGTTTATTTGAATCATTTCTTAATTACTCTAAAGCACTTAAAAATTAACAATGAAAAAATTAAAACTAACAGCATCAAAGCAGGAATTTGAATGGACTAAAAATTTCCCATACAGTTCCCATATGTTCCACTTAAAATATTTACTTACAATGTAAAACACAGATGACATTTCTAGCATGTATTGCAATTCTCTGTGAAGAGGAAAACATTTAATAAAGGCACTTAATTGTTTTTAATGTGACAGTTTTAACACGTGTGACTTTTCTGCTTATGTTATTTCTTTTTCATCTGACACACTTATATAAAGGCTACCTCACCTAAACAACCCACTAATTAATGCCCTATGTTAATTAGATGTTAATTCAAATAGTCATTTTGAATCGTCTTTAGAATGTTAATAGCAACAACTTTTCTTCCCCCGCCCCCATCCCAAAAAGCCTTGCAAGGTCAATATAAAATTCTGGGGTTCTGAAAATCTTTATTTATGATTCTACCATCGTTTTTCTAGTGCATCAGTAAACAGTACTGCTGACACGGAAGTCACAATGAGTGAGGTGGAAGAGTAAACAAGTAGTCGGGAAATTTCTTGAGTGTGACAGGGACAAGTCCTGCTAAAATAATTGTGAACCATTCTGTAGTATTTGCTCATCATAGCAAACCTCTCTGAACGTAAACAGAACAAAAGGAGCCAAGACAATTTCTTTCCTATAGAAAGACAAAAATGACCTTACAGTAATTCTGTAGTTTGGAGAAAGAAAGAGCTCTAAGTTGCACCCTCTACAAGTAGGTTCTTATTAACTCTGATCTGATTTGATATTGATTTACCACAGAAACTGCAATAAGGATTTGATGCACCCAGCTTCCAGTAAATTTCTTCATTTGGATGGTAGCTTATATTTGAGTGAAACCTTATACAGCTGAAGAGTATCGACATTTTAAATTAGACTGTAAGACATTAAAAGGGAGAGTTACATTTTTTTTTCCCATCATTTTTGAAAATGGACCAATCTAACTCTAAGACTGCCTTTTAACAAATGAGGGGAAGACTCCTTATCAGTTATTGGTCGGCAGGCTAAGAATCTAGGAATTGTTTTTTGCCCTCGTTTTCTTGATTTCCATTCTTAAACACTGCTGGTCCACTGAGAATACTCCACAAAACCACTTAATTTGTCAGAAACTGGCTCTGAATATTTAAGTATATGATAATTAGTTTTGAGGGTCTGGTCCATAAAGTAGGTAAAAGAAATAATACCGTTCTTAGCTGAGGCTTCATTTTTTTGGCATGCTTAATAAGATATAATGGGTCTTGATAGCCAAGTGGAAACAAACTTTTAAAAAAAAAAAAAAAAAAGACCCCCCCCCTGTTTCTGTCAATGAAATTTAAGCTGATATGGGAAAGGATTTTACTGTATTTGTGCTGTTTGCTTTGGCTACTATTACAGAAAATATTCCAGTGGTGAAATCAAAAGTTAAATGCAACTGGCAGGAAGTATAAAGGTGAATTGCGTAAGATGTTGCTGAATAACAGGAGTTTACAACTCCAGCTCTTGCTTCTGTTTGGAGTGCTTTGATGTGTTGTACAATAGTAGTACATAAAAGATGGATTTTAGAGTTTAGTGTGATAAGTTTTTCAGATTTAGATGGTACACATTTATAGAAGTAAGTTTCATTTAGAAGTATAAATGAAGGCATTTCATCAGTTTGAATAATAGGGTATTATAAGTTGCTTTTTCTAGACTAGCGTTTCTTTTGAGTTCCTTATGTTAAAGGAAACAACTGAAGGAATTTGTATATGGCTAGTATACCTTGGTGCAACTGTAGAATGAAATAGCTAAGCAAATTTCTTGATGCTACTGCATCTCTGTAGTTTACATACTGAATATGTGGTAGCACTGTTTCTTCGTAGCCTTCTGTCCAAACCAGACTGGAGTTTAGTCAACACTAATTTGACTAGTGAATTGTTGAAATATGAAAAATGCTATGAATATATTCTGAATCTTTGCTTTTATTATATAATGTGAGCACAGATAGGAGGCTTTCCTTCCAACATGGGCAACCCATATGCAGAGTACCTACTGAGCTGAGACACTTGATATTTAATATGTATCCTTGTTAAGATTTTTCAAACTAAGTGCATACAGTTAAATGACTTTTTTTCTGACATGAGACATGTCACATTCAGAATTGTGGCCCAATGTATGGGAAGAGGAAGGGAACAGGGATAATCAGATGACACGACTTTGGAAAGGACTAAGGTGCCAGGTTGTAGTGTAGCACTGTCATTTCAAGAATGGACCCCCACTGTATAGCTCACGTTGAACTACAATATAGTGTAGCACTGTTTTGTGACCTGCGCGCTCCATGTAACTCCACTCAGAGTTGGTTAGTGGATCACTGATAAGGCCATGTTGCATGTAGCTCTGTTGAAAGGAGGCCACCATTTATTTCTGGAGATGACTGAGCTAGCTGATGAGCAGTGGTAAGCTGAAAAGTCACCTCTGTGAGTCTCACTGTCAGTGTGTGAGATATATTAAACTTGCATGAAAAGTAATTTTAAAAATAAATGACATCCAGAGGTCACACTGTTAAGAGGAATGCCTTTCTATGCTATTAAATGCAAAATTGCACCTTGTGAGATGTATGACAGTTATTTAACAGCTTAGAAGAGTAAGGGAAGATTTTCCATGGAAACTGCTAGAAGGAGTTCTAATAAGCAAATTCAGCTAATTTACTAGTCATCTGTAAAAATAAATAAATAAATGAACAAATATTAACTTCGTACTACTCACTATTAATGGTAAGGGTATCATTTTAATTCTCTAATGATTTTTAGCATTTGGTTTAATTTCAACTATCATAGGCAACTTTTCTCTATTGTATTTAACACCTTTTTAACACTAAGATTTTGCAGATCTTCCAGCAAAAGAGTGAGAGAACACTTTTAGAGTAAGAGATCACACTGAGGAAGTATTAAGATTAATAAGATGTAATGATGCAGATATTAAATTTCCTACAGCATTTTTCTTTCAAATTCTAGGCCCATTGAGTTTTATACTTTGCCCGGAGACTAAATGGACATTGTGATTACAGCATAGCCATTTTGTAATGAGCAAGCCAAGGAAAATTATAAAAGGTCCATGCAGAAGTAATTGTAAATAGCTACAATAAAAACTGTCAAGACATGGTTGTCTCACAAACGTTAGTTCAAGTGGATCATAATTTTAAATATCCTTTGATGCATTCCTTTATACAAATTCCACATGGGCTGAATGAAACTGAGATTATTCTCAGTTCCAGTGATGATATTAGCATAGCTACACTGATAGGAATTTCAATTTCATTCAGCAAGCTCAGATTCCAGAGAGGACTTTTCATTTAGAAATGACATACTGGACACAACTTCATTTAGAATACCATGTTTGTCACCTGATAGGATTATTTCCTATTCATTTCTTTAAAAAAAACCCAGAAACGAAACCCAAAAACAACAGTTGTGAATTGTACAGAATTTAAACACATACGTTACTGTATCAAATTATGACTGTCTGGAGAGGGAGTACTGAAAGAAGGCCTGTAACACCAGGCATTTTGTAATTAAAGAAACATACAATGAAATAATTCTCAAGACTCAGTCATTGTCCATTTTTTTTCCAGCTTACATGTTCTATATGTGCAATTCATTAAGCTAAGTATGCTCAGCTTTGTTCAGAACTGGCTTTGTCAACAGTTGGTAACTAGAAGAGTTGGTTAACAAGTATTTACCCTAAAGCACTCTGCTTACGTAGCAAAGTGTGGCATATGAAAATACAATTTAGGTAGTCAAACAAAACTGGTATTTATCATACTATATGTTTGGTATACAAATAATACCTAAAACTTTTTTATTGTGTATTGTAATTGTAAGGTTTTTTTCTTTGTTATGTTTTATTCCATTATTCACCAACAGCCACCTTTTATGTAAAATAATAGCCCACTTTTTAAAGGTGGAGCTGTGAAACTACACATTTTCTTCATTAGGTCCCTAGGCAGTGTCAGGGAGGATAGTTTTCAAGCTGTTCATTAAACAGTGTCTGCTTATTGTTAATTCTAATTTGGACCACAGCAACACAGAGAATTAGCTTTAGGCAGCATCTAGCAACATAATGTTTGGAACTACTGACTAAATTCCTCCTGTGTTTATAGGAGTGAAAAAAAATAACTGCAAATGAATTTTAAGTGTGCGGTATTTGTACTACTTTCTACTCCAGCCTTTTGATGAGCACAAGAGTTTATTTTACTTACTATAAAAGCAGCTCTGATAGGCCTTTCATCAAATAGAGATTCTGCATAGCTGTGTTCTTATTTTTTACTACTTTATAGTAGAACTTGTAATCGTGTTTCTGTATTTCAGATCATCCATCAACTGGACATTCTGCAACTGAATGTCCTTGAACCCATGCAAAATACTGCCAACTTTAAAAAATTTATTTTCTAGGTTGCTCCAATGCCTTACAAGATCTAAACAGAATTACTTCTTCTCCAGTCCTTTTCAGATCAAGAAATCTCATTTGTACTTACATACTAACCCTGCTTCTTTGGAGTTAGGCCGTTACAAAGCAACTCTCAGGAAGGTTCTCGTAGGAGCCCCACTGTTTCTGGGAATAGAATCACAGCTCTTACCCCTAAAAAATAACATCCACCCCATTCATAGGGTGATTTGGGGAAAACGTGACAGAATTTACTTCTTCAGGCATCTATTTCTATCAAATATTCTACCAAAAAGGTGCACAGGATTTGAGCTTGTTTTGATGACTGATAATAGAAAAGGATGATTCTGAATTATTTTGAATTTCAAAGGCTATAATTTAAACTGGGTGATGGTAGCTGCACAGAGACCTTGGTGTTCGATAAAAGAAAGCAGAAATCGTAATTCGCATAGAGGTACTGGCTTGTATAGAATTATTGCTTGTGTTTTGCTTGCCTGCTATCAGTGAGTCTGTTTGCAGTGAAAAAAGATACAGAACTGCCAACTGTGCAGGTCTGGGGCCTGAATCATCCCAAGTACAATACAAAACAATCCAAGACAGAGGACCAGCCAGAGGACTCAGGGGCAGGGGAGAAAAAGGCTGTGTAAATACAGGCCTGGGATAGAAGGACCCAAATGGAATTTTAGAGGAAAATTAATCAGTATACAAAGTCTGCATGTGACTGATGGAAACAGAAGCAAAATTAAAAACACCATTAAAGGAATCTGAAGAAGGAAGACCAGGAATTTTAATTTGATGAGCAAAATGAGACATGTCCAGTCCTTGACTGGAAATCAGCATTCCTCTCCAGGTGTAATTTTCGCTGATATTATTGCCTGGGGCTGTCTTATGTGGGATTTATAAAACAGCTAAGAACTCTATCATACTGCCATAGTAAATTCAAATTTAACTGACTGCTAAGAATCACCTGCTTGTTGTGTTTCTGCCCTTTATTTAAACTTCCCCAGTTTAAATATCTTTTTTTTTTAATCTTATTTTTATATACTATATCTAGTCCTGTTGATAGCTGATATGGTTTTCCACAGTGGAATTCCCTTTCAATTCAGATGAAGAATATAGGATTTCCCATTTTCCACCTACGGATTTCCTGATTATCTGGTGACTCCAGATGTAAAAGTAAAAGCAGAAATTGGGAGTGTTTTATTTTGGGCACAAAGCCAGTGTGCTTTTCCAAATTTAGACAGTAACTTTTTTGGCCTCTGTTCTGTTATGATTATAGCTGGGGCAGTAGTGGTGAAAGTCATCAATGTTGCCTAACTATGTGCATCATAACAGCGAGACTTAGTTTCAGTGAGAGTTATAGTTCATGGAGGTTTTTTGCAGAACCTGTTTCTGACTTCATCATCAGAACTGATGATGGCTTGAAAATTATTTTTCACTCATGAATAATAGTTTTGGTGAGTTGTTGTGAATTGACTGTTCATTTGGGCAAATATGAAGTAGAGCACACTAGTGAAGAGATTTTATACATGTCCATGTTAAAAACATAGAATTGTATGCATCTGCATGCAATCCTGTAATTAAAGACTGTCTCAGTACATTTCCAAGCAGTAGGAAACATTCAATCCTGCATTTGCTTACTGCTGCTTCCTAAAAATTTTGTTAATGATTCTCAGAGGGAACAAAGGTCTATGGAATAAAAATTAGTGGTATTAATCTCATTAATATAGTAGGATGAATGTGAGCTACAATGAAAAGATTTAAGAATAGCATTGCTCTTATTATATTTATAAGACTTGTATCTGGCAGGCCTTGAAAGAGTACCAATTTTGTCCAAGGCTTTCTTCATCTCTGAAGATAAATATTGTATCTCACCTGATGCCCTAGAAACATGGATGTGTGTGCTTTTCTGTCTTGTCACTTTAGTGTTCATTTCATGTCTTTCTTACTTTTTAAAGAAACTGCAATGTGCAAAAAAAAGTGTAGTTCCACTGGCACAACTCAAGCAGGAAATGGACTTCAACATTCTGTAGCTAAAGACTCTATGATGGAAAGCAAACCCCTAGAGGTCAGTATAATCATAGTAACACTAGCACAGAGAAATTGAAGTTTAAGTAATAAATCAAGTATAGAAGGGAGTTTACACTTAGATTATGATCTGTCCTTAAGTGACCCCTCTAAAGCCATGTTGAATGTCACTAATAATTCTTGGTAGTACAAGCCATTATTGTACATCAGGACACGATGTCAAAAGGTTAACCAAACTAGAACTGGAGCTCTGAGAGTTGGTCATCTTTGTTGCCAAGAGACAGGAATGGGATGAATTGATCAACTTGGAAGTGGAGTGCCTCCAAGCATAGTCTAGCTGGTGCAGTGAGCAATGAGGAGCAAGCATGTCAGCCCTTGTAAGGTAAGAAGGGTAGTATGGAAGGAGTCAACAGCTGAGGTGAAAGCAAGATGCCTATGGACAAGGAAACTAACCAGGAAATAAGCTAAAAAGAAACTGTGTTTGTCACAGTGACTTGGACAAGATGACAAAGTTTGCTAAACATAATGGACCTGCTATCCATATTAAATGGTTGAAGCCTTTACACTAGTGACAGCTATGGAACAGACACTCTGTTTTGTCTATGTATTGCAAACACTGTCTCAAAAGAATCTTTCTCATACTCTAAATGGAAATGGATCACTTGGAAACTCTCATTCTGAAAGAGTAGGGCAAAATGCACTCCTAATATTCATAACAAATGCTGTAGCAAGGGTAAAGTAAGCATCAGATGATCCATCTAGAACAAAAAATATATTTCATGGAGTAAACTGAATTGTTCAGAATATTTCACTTTAATTTATAAACTTTCTATACTACATATGGTTGGGAAGCAGTTTACGATATGGCTGTGCTCTAATCTTGCACATGTTGATAGAACCAAAGCCTGTAGTACATACATTCAGTAATTGTATTAAAACCCAGATGAATTCACTACCAACCAATTCACCATGACATGAAACAGGACCAACTTTGCAAATGTCACAGGGGCTGTACGTAATTATGCAGCAGCTGATTTGGACTGCTGGCTTTTGCATGGTTCACTAAGGTTTCACAACATGGTTGTATTTGTCCCCATGGGAATGTGCTATAATTTGCCAGCCAAGAGAACAAAGCATGTGGCATAAAGGTGCTGGGACTTCACTCTTCTCATGTTCATGCTTTACAGACTATGTAAAATTCATATTGAGCAGATTTTCCAAAATATGTTTAAAAGCATTTAATAGATACGTCCTTTATTGACAAAGTGTAAAGCTAATTTTTTGTGGCAATGACTAAGTGACAGAATACATAGACACTTAAGACTTGATCCAATTGCCTCAGCAAAACTCTCTCATGTCATTTCAGACACTGGAGAGTTTGCATAGACCTGTCAGATATGATACTCCAAGAAAATAAGGAAGACTTATGCCTTCTTGGATTTGCATATGATTGCTGTGTGGGAAATCCTAGGGTATCTCAAATGTCACTAGATGCCTGTGTTTAGGCAACTGAATAAAACTTTCACTGTTCATATATTCCTTTAACACTGATGCTCACTGGCAGCATATGAAATAATTCATTTTTATCCCTTTTGTTGGTATGGACACAGTCTTACCTCATTACAGTAGCTCTTTGTGTTAACTTCATTGAGTTTTCAACACTACTTTTGAAAACAAGGAAAATCCAAAACAAATTGTATAAGAGCTTAGATAACAATGGCTTCAAAAGAGAGCATTAATCAAGACCTAGCCCCTGGTGCGTGAATAACTTTCAAAAGGAGACAAACAGTGTTTGTTTTGCTTTTTTTTCTCAGCTCAAACTGTCCAAACTGAACTTAAGCCTGGGGCAAAATAAGCTTAAAAAAAAAATAAAAAAATTGAAGCTGAGTTTAAAAAAAAAAAGAAAGAAGGAAAGAAAAAGAAGGTCTGTAATACAGTCAAAAAGAGTACAAAGGCCCACACCAGATCTCATCCTAGCTTTACAATGCTGTAACGACATTGACTTCTAGAGGATTGTGTTGATGCAATTGAAAGCAGAACTGGTCCAGTTCATGATACCGGAAAAGCCACTGAATTTACTTCAGAGAGATGTTTAAAATATAAACTTTTAAAATAACCTAATGTCCATTGTTGGAAATATATTTAAAAGGAAACTTTTAGTATTTAGAAACTTATTGTCCTCTTTCCCATTTTTGTGACTGAAGTAAATAATCTTCTGTTTATGACATGACAGTTGTTTCGACAGCACCTTAATATGATGTCACTAAGAGATGATCAATATCTGAACTAGGGAATAAAGAGCTAGAAAGGAGGGAATAAAAATTGACTAGACTGAAATATTATTTAGTATGGGTAGAGTTATATTTTTGGAGAACAGATGTTATCAATGAGACTATAAAAAGGCATTAATGATTCAATTGATTTCTGATTGTTTATTTATTTTTTACTATCCAAAGAGATTTTTGTTATTTGTATTATATAAACTGTTTGATTGAAAATGTTGTATATTGTCCTTTCCTACACA
This sequence comes from Harpia harpyja, assembly GCF_026419915.1. NCBI lineage: Eukaryota > Metazoa > Chordata > Aves > Accipitriformes > Accipitridae > Harpia > Harpia harpyja. Next base: position 64,660,042 of record NC_068969.1, read on the forward strand.
AAGAGCTATAGGTATCATCAGAATTTCTGTACATTCATGTGGCAAAAAATAATGTGCTGTAACAACATGCTACACTGAATAACTCAACAACAGAGTAATTCACCTATTTTGCCAACAGAGGCCACTTTCTCTATACAGACATTTATGCAGGGAAACAGTGATGATTATTTTAGATCCTCTAGCTGGATTGCCTGGTAAAATGGAATGAAAGAAAGACATTGATTAAAAATTCAAATTCTTCATTCAGTATTTGAGTTATCGAAGAGTCCAGAAAATCTTTGAAAATGTCTGCCAGTAAATTGGTGCTGTACGTTATTAGCTAACAGACTATAGGATGCACTCTGAGAATTTATATATACAAAATAAAAATATATACAATATTTTGACAATGTAATACACACATTTAAAAAGAATCTCAAATTTTTCACTGATACTTATAAATCATAGAGAGAGCTCTCTCTCTACCAGAAACACAGACCCATTTTTTCTGAGATAGCACTATATTGATTCTGCCACCTTTGTTTTTCCTGATAACTATTATCGTATGTAATAATTTTTATATATATTTAATTATTATTGCCCTATTCTATTAGGAGAGGATTTAGAGTAAAGCATGCAACTACAATGGCAACAGAAAGTGATTCCAATGAACTACAAACTTTAATTTGTACATAGATCCACCTGGCAAAAGCAGAATCCAACCTGCTCTTGATATGGTAACACAAGAAACTGTGCCCCAGGCAGCAGAGTCTATGTCCCCATTATTTAGACCCTGACTTTTCCCAGGTGATCTGCTCTTTACATGAAGCCCATCTTCTCAGCAGGTCTTTGCTTATAGCAATTAAGGTACTATCTGATTGCACAGGTAGGGAGAAAAAGCAGACAGACAACTTCTCTGTCACATTTCTTCATGGGTAACCTGCAAGCTTACAGCTGAGACCCATTTCTAATTGTCTACTTTCCTGACTAGCTTCAGAATGCACTTTTTTTTTTTAACTACACAGCTATATGTATACGGTTTTTCATATATGTAATTCTTGTAGAAATCCATTTCTCCTGTGTGCATCTCTCACATGTTTTGCCTTTATTATTTCACAAGATGTTTGCCCTCAAGAAAAGTAAATTGACTGAAAACAGATCAACTGAAAACAGATGTATGAAGAATCAGTTTGTTGCTTGCCCCCGAGAAGGTCAGTGACAATCATAGTTCCTGAGAGAGTAGATTCCCAGGCAGGCCATTGGGTGACTTTTCTTCTGTGCACGTCTTTCCCACAGTTTATGAAGCTGATTCAAAGCTCATGGAATCACTGAGAATATTGCAGTTATGTCCTCTGTGTCTTAGGTCAAGTCCTCCAAGTCTCTAAAGAAAACCATTTCTGGCTGGTACAGGTTATTTCATTAGAACACTTGTGTCTCTTATGAACCAGGAGAGTGGTTTTATTGATTCATACAGCATGATCTGGCAACCATGTGACAGTGGCAATGCGCCAAGAGGATTTTCAGAAGGACCTGCTGCTCCTGCCACTTTTCCTGAGCTTGTGACCTCAGCTGTGACAGGAAGACAGCTGGGTGCCTCCTGCTCTGTTTATCCGTACCGTTTCTTCTGCCTTCATCCCAGCTTGTTCTTAGTTAGATAATGTAAAAACTATGAAGTCTTCATAATTTAGAGTCTGTGTTCATCATAGTTTTCCTGTAATTTTTGCAGTACTTCTCTAGCATCAGTAGAGCATTAGCCATATTGAGCAGGCTGTCATTTTTTTACTATTTGTCTGTATCTACACTGTGGAAGATTGGCAAATCTGACAGGACAGTATCAATGAATCCACAGGCACTTTTCTCTCCCTCTTCTCAGCACTGATGATGCTGCTTAGACAGAAACAGGAGAATTTCAGAAAATGCCTACTGGGGATTTTGCATGTCACTTTACCGTAGCCACAGATACTGAAGGGAGAAAAAGGACAAAATCAAGACAGGAGAATTTTCTGTTTGCCCTCAGAAACAGATGTGTTTCATGCAAGTGCATGTTCATGTTGTTAGTTTGCACTAACTGCTTTTTCTTCTTTAGAGAGGAAAGGCAGAACTCTCCCTTGAGCACAAATGAAGTGATTGGTTTGAATAACATCTGTTTAGTAATACAGCTATTGTAGCCATGATGCTGTAAAAATATGAGGCAGGGCAAAATTTCTATGTAAGGTAGTATCTTTTATTAGACTAGCTAGTTAGTCCAGTTGGACAAAATAGCCAAACTTGGAGGCACACAAGTCTTTCTCCAGATTTGAACAGCAGTCTCACTTGAGTTCTTTCCTGTGTGCAGTATCCCAGAACTGCCTTTTGGCCACATTGATGCAGTCCTTGAATTTTAGAATATTTACATTTCCCCTACCTCTGCTGTTTAATTTCCATTCAATGACTGGTTCTGAAGGGCTACACAGGTTTCCTCTGTGAAAGACAGACTTTATTATGTTATATAGTCAGAATAAAGCCCAGAAGTGACATTATATCCACTTGAAAATGCTGGGTCTAATTTTTGTTTGCTGAATTTCTTCTTGGGACTTCTACAGAGTTGAATGGTATTAGAAATGCCTTCTTCTCGGCTGGAGGGTGTTCTTTTATTAGGTTCAGGGAGAAAATTCTCAGCTTTTTATTTTTTAATATGTTATGTAGATATTTATCTGGACAGAAAATGCAGGTTTTTGGAGAGGACAGACTGTTCAGCTCAGAATGGTACAGTGTTTAGAAAGACTAATAATATAAGCGAGCGGAATGGTTCCCTCAGTCCCTGAACTAGACTGCTGGATGGTGCTGTGATTTTTTTTTCCTCTGAGAGTTTGCTTTTTGAAGGGTTTTGTCTTAAACATGTTTTAAAGCAGAAGTTCTCTGAGTTGGCTCAAAATCTCAAAAGTAATATCTATGCTGGTACAATGACTGCTATCCACTCATATGCAGTTCAATTAGGACAGAGAACAGGTGAGGGTGCATGACATACAAGATTCTTGAGCTTGCTATTCCTTAGATTCTTAGAGTAGAAGAAATATTACATCTCTGCTTTCTTTTAAAGGAAACTTAATTGCTTGTTCTTGTTTTTCCAATTTTTTTGTAGGAACTCTCCCAGAGGAAAAGCGTGGGTTGTATCAAACTCCATCTGCCCCAGCTGTGATAACCATCTTGCAGACACTCATGGCACGGAACAACAGTTAGGGACTAAGACCTTAGGGAATGCATCTGAAATGCTGCCAATTTAGCCAGTTGCCTCCTCCTGAATTAAGCTGCAATCTTGTCAGTCAAGGAGCTGGATAGTATGGCAGTGCAGTAAAATATGATCTGGAAAAGAAGTGTTACCATGGTAAGAAACTGATGAAGCTACATTAGAGTATTTGTTTTGCACAGGGCAGCAATTCTTTTCACTTGCTTTATAATGATGCTTTTACATAGGAACAGAAGGGCTAATGACAGCTTTTGAGTCATCTGATCTAGTCCTCCAGAACAGTAATTCTCAAGCCCTGAAGAAAGGTAAAAGCACTGAACGCCAAGATTTCGGTATTGGTTCCCACCAGTGGGTGGGATAAGTAGTAGGGAAGACAGCTGTTCTCTTGAGCTGGAAAGACATTTCTGAATGTTGAAGACAGAAGACACAAGCCTCCTCCTTCCAAACCGCCCCCCACCCCAAAGCCTCTTCATATTTACTAGTGAAATAACGTTTCAAAAATCCAGGAAGTGTCCCAATGCCTATTACTCTAGGATCTGGGGAAGTAAAGTTGGGCTTTAAAAGACTCCTTTTCAAGAACTCCAAAATTACTATAAAAGTCTTCGCTGTCTCTATTCTCTGTTACTGAAAAGGAACTAGAATGTAGCTGTTTCACAGAAGTCTGAAGTCCATAATTTGGGTAGTCATTGCAGGGATTTGGAGTCTTAGTTGACACATACTCAAAAATTTGAGAGCAGAGTTAGAAACTTGACAAAGATGGAAGCTTGTAAGATTTTCAGGATTTCCTATGTTCAGCTGAAGCAGGAAAGAAATTTTTTCATGTCTGTTCCGATTTTTCTGAAGACAATAGGAAACAAAATTACCTTTCTCTTCTTTGAGTTTTAAATTAGTTGTATCCTCTGAACTAGTTCATCTTCAGGTTGGCTTCCATTTCAAAAGATCTGCTATTCCTTTGCAAATTCAATTCATATCTAGAAAACATTCTGATCTATGTAAATATATAATCAGAAAAAGGTTAATCTTCACTAGGTAGATTATACCAGCACCTGAAACTGAGTTCTCTTTTAGAAAAGAAAAAGAAAGAAAAGTAATAATAGTAATGCCTGCTTTTATTTGCTCTATAATAAATTGTAATAAAAGAAATTATTGCAAGGTAATGAAATATTTCATTGGAAAGAAAAAGGAAAGGAGATAATGTGAGTATAAAATTGGCACAAGAGGAAATTGATAGAATTCCTCATTTCTGTTTATCATCTAAGCAGGGAATCATGGATTTTTCTGCCTGGGCATTTTGGATCTAGAAGTGCCATGGGAAAACCTGAACATTTTCACTGATTTTAATGGAAGAACTGTAGGACTTTGCATGTGATTTAGGTGTGTGGGCATCTTCCTGCTCACTTTGGTGAAGAAAGAATAGACAGACAGGCGTAGTTCTTTTAAGCTAAACTAGGTTGTAACTGAAGTAGGTGAAATTGCACCTGTTTACAACAATGTGGTTCTTGGCCTGTGGTATCCATACCAGATAATACGGGGAAAGCTCATAGAATCATGCATATTTACCTTTGGTATCTGGTAAATGCCAAGAACAATTCACAAAAACCCCTATAAGATTGCTAGAGATAGTCAAGCCAAATGATTTTCTTTATTCCATGAAAAAATCAAGTTTCTTTTATAAAAGAAATAAGGTAATTGTGAGAAAAATTATGATCTAAATAGACTGAAAGAATTGTCTATCCAAGTTTCAATATCTCAGCACTAAACCAGACAATGAAATAAACATGTGAATTGCGTTGGGTTTTTTTCAATAAAACAGGCATCTAACTAAAGGCTCAACATAGGCTTCTGTTTCGGTGGCACAATGGCCTAAAAAGAATTACAGCATGGCTGTATAAGCAGTGTGAGTTTAAAACCTGTATTTGTGGATGGTAATTAAACAATATGAACTCAGAAATCTTATATCCCAAGTCCTGGGCTCACTATAGGTTATAGGACCAACTTAAAGGAAGCTTTGAACTGCAAACGCTAAAGGAGAGGTGGTCATATTGCCCATATTATAAGTTTTCAGTTCATATCTGAAATTCAGTACTTTTTCTGAGTTGGCAAAAGCTATCAGTGATTAGCTGAACCAGTCACTAATTTTGAGGCATTGACCATGGTGAGAAAGGGTTAAATGTGTTCTCCTGTCTGACAAAGACTGATGATGCCTCACCCAATCCAAATATAAGGGAGTTATGAGTAAAGAGGTGAGAAGAAGAAACTTGGTGTGGTTTGAGCAGGCCTGAGGCAAGAGCCTTAGGGGAATTCAGGTCTGGCAAATGTTAACTGGTTTTTGAACAAAGAAAGCCCCAGGAAAGGGCGAAGTGTTGACTGTAAGACAGTAACTATGGATGTGACTTATGAAGACATGTACCTATTTCCCATTGATTTTAGTGGCATTTAAACAGGCGCTTAAATGTTTTCTTTGATAGCGGTAATTTTCTAAAGCAGGGGCTTTGGTTGCTATGTTTTAGGAACAGATGGGGAAGAAGGTAACAAGTACATTTTTAATGGAGAACATTAGCTTATAAGAAAACAAAAAGCAGACTTCCTCCTGACATTGAGTGAAGGGCTTAAATAGCTATTTTATTAATATTTGCCCCAGGAGTCCTGGGTTGCATTTTTTAAGGTTACCTTGGCCTTGAGAAACAGCAACATTTGCTGGACTTATGACTGGGGTGTTGACTGAGCTCAGAAGCACTGAGGAAACCTGAGTTCTGACCAACTTTTGTCTACCCAACAGGCACTACGGCAGTCAATGGAAAAGTTTATACAGCAAGAGGGAGTCTGGGGTGAGTAGATGGCATGGAGACAGTCTGCTCGTATCAAAGAACATAATCAAACCATGAAAACATATCTTTAATCAAGCTTTTGCATTAACAGGCAAAAAGACATTTCTCAAGAAAATCATCTTTCTGTTGAATACCATTTAGTTAGTTGGGCAAGCCTGATTATGGCTGAATGTGATAAAGAAGTATTGCTTGCTGCTGTGAAAGAGTTAATAAGCTCTTAGAAAAAATTCTGTCTCCTGGACCTGCTGAGTGAACTTGAAGTTACTCTAGATATATTGTACCTGAGGTGTCCAGCTCAAGACTGGACATAGGGAAAATAACACTTATCAGCAAAAATACTTATTCTTAGGGTAAAAGTTCTCAAACAGCAGAGATTTAACTAATGACTGTTTGTCCAAACACTCCTGGGAACTGCTTTTTGTATGTGAATGAAAAAATCAGATGGCAGCAGATGACAGTAAACAAATACAAATGCTCTCAAAACATAGCTGGAATTTATATATATATCTATACATCTATATATCTCCATATTATGATTGAAAGTGTCCAAATGGCACTACTGCTGATGCTAAAATGATGCCCTTGAAAAAGGTGATAAGGTATTATTATTTTTTTATCAAGCTTCATTTTACCAAATTACATTTTTAAACTAGAATATTTATAAAAAATTACTCAGAAAACAACATAAAAAAATATACTTTAGTCAAAACAGCTAGGCTAAAAGTGGATATCACAGGCAAACTCTCATGTTGGTTACAGACAAAGAGTTCAAGAAGAGCTCAAATATGAAAGAAGATGGTGGCTGTAGACTTTTTTTCCTTCTGAGTTGTTGGAGATGGAGGAGTAGGGACTGCTGACCTATCATTAAGGTCATTAAATAACACTTGCTTTCTTTTAGAAGGGAAGAGGAGGCTGAAAAAAAAGCCAAAAATAAGTAGTTAAAAATAAATTTAAAAAATGTAAGGAAAAACTGTTTCTTTATATACATGAAAAAAATTTCTCTATTGTGGTAGCTAATAACATATTAATCAGTGATTTCTAAAGCTTTGACATTTGAACAAAAAGATTATCCTGTTTTGAAGAGTCAGATCCTGAAGTCTTTACTCAGTTTCCCTAGAAATAAATGTGCATTGATGCCTTGGCATGCCAAAGGAGTAAAAAGTGGAGGGAGGAAGAAGGGAAGGGAAGGGAAGGGAAGGGAAGGGAAGGGAAGGGAAGGGAAGGGAAGGGAAGGGAAGGGAAGGGAAGGGAAGGGAAGGGAAGGGAAGGGAAGGGAAGGGAAGGGAAGGGAAGGGAAGGGATGAAATTGCATAGGTCCGTGGCTGACCAGTTATAGAATAGCAAGCTTCATTCACTTTGGGTGGCCTGTAAAGTTATCAGGTACAATGAAGAAAAATTAAGTGAAACTACTTGTTAAGTGCCTTTAAAGAACAGAAAGAAGTCATTAGTTTTTGCTTTACTTTAGTGTGATTTCCCAAATTGGCACAAGAGCCTATGTGAGTGGAAGAACAATTGGTAATTTCTGAAGAATACTAACTTTCCCTAAAAGAAGAAAGAGAGAGAGCAAGATAGGGAGGAAGTTTTAATCTCCAGTGATTTACAGAAAATGTAACAGAGAGAAATGCAAAAACCTATGTCCTTGGATCTGAATCTTGATAAGTATGATATGAAGATTTAAACAAAAAACCCACAACAATTTATTTTCCACTTCCTTAAGCAGTGTTTATAAAGTCCTCTTTCATCTGTTTACATGGACACACCCTGCTAGACTCCAACCTCCAACAGCTCACCCCCTGAATTTATGAACTTTTATACTCTCAAAACACTCATATTTGGCCAGGAGAGCTGCAAATGTTGTACCAGGTACACGACACATGGCTAAGCTATCACACTTCATAGCATGACTTTTGTATATATGAAACCCCTTTATCTTAGAAAGGAAAAGGTGATAAGATTAAATGTCCTTTGCAGAGGTCTAAGAAAGGTGTTTTTTCTGAGTTTATCTGGTATTCCAGGACTTGGCCCTTATAGCCTTAGGTATTCAGAAAGCGATCCTTTCTCTTTGGTTTAACTGTTTAACGTAAAAGTTCTAGACAATAATTGAACAAAAGTATTTAGTTCTTGTATTCTCTAGCAGTTATGCAATGAACCATCAATTTCAGAGTTCACAGAAAAGGTCTAAGGACATTGTCACTAACACAGATCATTGACTGATCAATCACATGGTAGATACTGATGTGATTTGTAGCACACAATACTTGTTCACTAAATTACAGCAGCACATGGGATATGTTGATGCAGGTTTTTAGTGAGGTTACCTCAAGATGTATTGTTTCAAAAAGTATTGATGTTAAAAGGAAAAGAGTATCTTGTTTCAGAGTAAAACAGTGTTGTTTTTCTGGTTGTTTTTCCAGATACCTGAAGCATATTGTGGCATAGTTCCTCTTGCCACAGGGATGGGCTGTCTATTCTGTGGACTACAGGCCTCTAGATTTTCACCTTAAAAGCAATGGAAACTATGCCTAGAATTTTACATTAGGAATGATTTTTCACATCAGTCAAACTGTTTCATTACAATGCACACTGTGTGACTGTGATTGCGACAGATACTCTTAAGGGCTTAATCTTATTTCTAATTTGCTAACCACTATACCATCACATATATGGATTATATGTATGTTGTTTTATAAACACATAGGTATATCTACACCTAAACATACAGGTATATACATGTAAAGAATGCACTCACACAAGTATAGAATCATTATATTGTGTGATGTATTTATATTATATATAACATGTATATTTTAAAATTACACACACATATATATGTAATATTTTCAAATGAAAGGACCTAATCCAGTTGTCTTTATTTAAATAAAAAGTGTTTTGTTCTAAGTACAAAAGGATCTTTTCCCTGAGTGAAGGCTGAAGAATTTCTGAGTTGCATGGATAATACATATTTATTAAATGTGAACGTCAAGAGCAAGATACAATGCTTAGAGCATCCATAGTTCTAATATTCAAGGTGTTATTGAATCACTAAATGCAGCAAATACAGGACCACCAATACAAACTGGCAGACTGATTTTTGAAGGGTGTTTATTTCAGAAATTCTTATATAGTAAAAAGGTTTACGAATGGAATGGAAGGACTTTCTGGAATAGATTGTGCAAAGTTGTGAAAATTAGTTTCTTTGTCATTACTTCAAATTTGCCCTTAGTATAGCACCATTTCCCCTTTTTGCATATCCTTGACTAAGACTGACATGGGTGAAGATGCAGTCTGCATGACAATGCAGTCACCATGCCACCTAAGAAACTTCCACAAAAATTTTAAGTGCTTTCCCCTCCTTGTGTCTCATTGGCAGCCTTTTAGGAATTCAACCCATTCATGAACACAACCTCTCCCCAGGAACCTCATCCCAAGAAACCGCTGTCCTTCGTTTATTGTGGAGAATGACAAAACTGATTGAAAATTCTCCTATTCCAGGTTTATACAGGCTGACTACCTTATTCACTTTGTTCTTTAAAAATAATGCATTATTCATAATGATGCTTTCAAATCTCCTTTAATCTGCATTTATGTGATGAAGTATATGCAGCTGTGAACAATCTTTCATTTAGCTTCAAAATAATCTGGCATTAGGCGATAGTTTACAGGGGTTTATTAACAGAAGTTACAGATGATTCTGATCAAGATAATCTCTGTTAACACCTAGTCTGTTTACTGCACAGTACTTTTTCCTCCTGTAATATGTTGTTTTCTTCTTTCTTCACACCTGGTCCAGTAAATCGAATAGAGAGTACTTGCATGTGCTATAAATACAAAAAAAACCCACTTGGGTCTCTATTGTTGTCTTCTTCCCTGGCCAGTACAGCCTTATTTAAACAAATGTATGATCTAGTTACAATCTTCCACTGTGAGCTTTGCAGCATGGATTGTCTATATTGCTTCTTCATGTCATGTTTGTGCAATGTGAGACTAATTCATGACTAAATACTCTTCGTGTAAATATATGCTAGAATTCAAGAGAGTTTTGTTTGTTTTGTTTTTGAACTAGTGGGAAGACTAAGCCAACATCCCATTGATACAAAATATTCCTTGGTTCTGAGAAAATATCTGAGCTCCCAGGGAGAATGCTATTAGATTTTTATTTAAAAAATACATGAATATATGCAGAAGACTACTAGTGATCAGTATATTATGGTATAATCAAGGGTTTTCATCTGAAGGAAGGGAAATCCTTTGAAGGCTAAAATCACTTAATAAGGTGATACTCCACCCTATTGAACATTATATTATTTGATAATTGTCTAATTATGATCTTCTTTCCCCAAATCTGAGTGCATATCAGAAATTATGGATTTTACAGCTTTATCCATGCATGAATGTATAGACATGCATGAAAAACTTTTTAACCATTCATGATGTTAAGATAGAGCATGCATTTTGAGGAAATACCTTACCTTCCCCTCTCTCCTCCTAACCCCTTGCTGAGACTGAACTTTATGTGCTATGTTTCCAGTAAAAATAACACTATAAGATTTTCCTTGCCAAAAAACCTAGAATAACACCCTTGTCTTCAGCATTTTAACTTCATCTCTAATGCTACTTTGAAAAGTGAACATTCTCATTTAATTGGACTGATACTTGCATTTATTGTATGCTTACTTTTTACCACTAATATTCTTTTTATTGTGACTGGATGAAAATCTTCTATGAATTTTCTATGGTTGCTCAGTGGAAAATTATTTGGGATTTGTTTTTTTTTAATTTCTGCTGCCTGTGAAAACATCCCAGTATCAAACTGAAAAAGTTCATGTAGGGAAATGCTTGGCTAGTGCCTGAATAGTAGCTTGGGTAACCATGTCGACTTTTCTATGAGACAGGCTTCCCAACCTGACTTCACTGTTCATGATATCTGGTTTCCTTGAGACCACCAGAATCTTTCCCCAAGAAGGAAGACTGCTGTGAAGATTTGTAGATGAAACCCAAGATGTCTGTAGGAAAATGTGGGCATATTCAACCTCTGAACTACAAATACTATGTAGAACACCGTAAGGCTTCCAAATTGAAAAATATTGCTTTGGAGTTTTCCACCCCAAACTGGAGATTTTCAATAAGGAGAAACGGAAGGAGAGAGGCACACCCTGCCGCACCGCCGCCAAATCAGCTCAGAGATAATATTATCACATTTTATTTCCAGCAACACTGCTAAACCAGGGCACTCTGGGGAGAATGAGTGAAAGTCTCTTAATTTCGGTCCATCACCTCCAGAACAGTGTGATAATTCCTATTAGTTGCCTTCTACAACCATTAGTGTAAATATTAGTCCCACTTATTTGAGAGAACATGCCAATCACTTTTCCAATACTTAGGCTATTTGAGAAGAAAGCTATTTACCTGTCCTCTCAAGGGTCAAACAAAGTAAAGCATGAGCAGATGAAGGGTACTGGAGAGGCAACTAACAAACTTTTGATTCATAAACCAAGCCTATGTGAGATAGGTTAAAGAGAAATAATATAGATAGAAAGCCCAAGCCTATTTTTTCAGAGACTTTTCAAAGCAGAACGCAGTAGTGAACGCTACCAAGTCATATCCTATGTTTCTGTGACTAGGACTTAATCATGACATCAAAGTTGTATTAGATCTCTAATCTGTGTACGCAGATGTGCCTGGTCTGAACACTCATGTATGGTTTCTGCCTTTCTCATACCTCATAAATGCATATGAGGAAGATCCAAGAACTCTGCCTTATGTTCCTTGAATTTTCTGCTTCAGGGATCTTCACAAGGGCTAGGGCTTATTTCACTTCTGAGCTGGAGATGAATTGTTGTTTGGCTATTCTATGGCTGAGTAAGGGAAACTATGGTACCACGTTTCCTTTCCTCTGACATATGTTAGTAGAGCCATTCAGTCCGCTATAGATGGACTGGCCACATGGCACTCAGGCATGATGCAGCCTGCATTATGCTATAAGCATGCAAATGAAAGAGCAGTTCTTGCGTGTGAGATCTAGTTGCTTGAGATTTCTCATTCTTGATTAGTTTTGCTCTGCTCTGCTTTCACCATCAGCTGGCTTTGTAATTCACATCAACTGACTCAAGCAAATATTACACTTGTATTTCCCCCAACACACACCTGAGAAGTTGGAGTGAAAAAAGTGGGGGTAGCTAAGTTACCAGTACAGATCCAGATTACATCTAGGCATTCACGTTTAGAATGTTATTGCCTTCTTCAGCATTTTAGAGAGATTCATCTCTGTTGCTTTCTGATGGACCTGATATAGTCAATTTCCAACATACAGAGTAGTGATTCCATTGGGAAGTACTAATGCATGACAAATAGAGTAAGGCTTATATTTTTCAAGTGCCAGTTTTATCAACTGAGTGCATTTGTCATTCTTTATTTTCTTTGTATTTTCAGCTGTAAAGTTTTCTCCCATGAAATGGGCAACAAAAGTTCCTGGTAAAATACTACCTCTTGTTCTGTGCACAATTTAATCTGATCTTCTAACCTATGTTTCATGAGCAATAGTGAGTAAAGCATCACATTCTTTTACAGCTCTGTCTGGACCACAGTGATAATGATCTCTTCTTGTGAAGATATCTCTTGCAAGGCAGCTGCTGTCCTTCACTGTGAAATATGCCATACACTCCTCTCCAACTAACTCCACTGTATGATTAATAATATTTGGTGCCTGGCCATAGATCCTACAATTTGGACATGTACCCTTATTACCATCTTTCTTTGCTTTAACGTACCTTGGATAGTGCTAGCCAAAATCTTAGCTTTTTTACAATCTCTTGTGCTATTTACCTTAGAATCTGCCTGTTACATACCACTTCCTTTTCCTTACTTTGTTAGAAAAAAATGTCCACGTGCTTCTTTTCTCTGTTTCCTCCTTTATACCACTTGTCTTCTGGACTTGGGGTCAGGAAGAGAATACACTTGATTTGGTTTTGGAACTTGCTTCCATTTCCAGTCAGTCCTTTATGTAGCTTAAATAATGTTTTTACTTTTTTATCATTATATGTCCCGGTTTCAAACCACTCTTGATGGCTGTTAGCCAAGCCAGTTTCCCTTTTCAGTGACCTTTCTATCAACAAAATGAATATACAGTGGAAGTCTGGTACAGCCATTTTCATACACCAGCAGACAGTTGCTACTGAGGGGTTAAAACCTGCCTACTAACACTTTACATTCAGTGTTTTTACTAAAGTCCCCATTCTCTGGAGTTAAATACCAAATGAAAATGTAAACTTTCATCTGATGTATGTTCACAGTTATGAAAGAGAAGTTTGAAACATGACACATTATTGTAAAAGAAGAGAAGTCAGAAAAGAAGTATAAAGATTTCAACTTTTTGTAATATCTTTATTTTTTGAGAACTCAGGGTTTTGGAATGTAACTGACAATACTGTGTCCTTGACAGAAGTTTCTGAACGTCAGTTAGCAACCCAGTACAGCAAATGACTGTCTGTGACTGTTCCTGACACTGGAGCCTGTGGACTTCAAAGAATAAAATATCAAGGTATGTAAATAAATCATAGGAGCCAAAGGTCTAGGTTAAAAAAAAAAAAACAAACACAAAAGTAAAGCCTTTCTTTTATGAGTGATAGGGCCCTTTCACACTTCATCCTCCTGAATGCTTGGTTAAAAGAACCGCTGCGCCACAGAAACATATCATGTACTTTCCTTCCCTTCCCTTGTTCTTTATTAATAAAAATATTTGGATAAAAAGGGATCCTTGTTTCTCAACAGTTCATCTGCCTCTCCTGTTTATTCTCTACCTGGTGTCATAGTCCTCTGAGTTTTGGCAGTGTAATAATTTCCATAGCAGTCCTGCTGTGACGTCACAAACAGAGGATTAGGATTTCAGATTTGTAGTAAGTAGAAAAAGAAAAATGAATACTTAAACAAAGACTCTGTCTTCATGTAAATATCCTTAGTAATGTACAATAAGGAAAGAAAAATAGGGGAAATCTCTAATACCTAGGCAGAACTGTATAAGAACAGTATATAGCTTTTTCAAACTTTTCCACACGCTCCCAGATGGACTTCAGGAATGCCATTGCCTTTTGTCTTTATCCTCTGTTAGGAATCTGGTTCTGTATTTTTGGGCAGAAGAAAGCCCTTGGCAAAGTTTCAGACTTGAATGAATTAGATTTTAGTGACCTTTTTGTAAAGTTAAATGGCAGGATCCCACCTTAAATATAGAGCTGGATTCCCAAAATAAATAGTGCAGAGAGAATTCCTCTCAGATGGAGACAGAGCAAGGTGGGTATGAGGTGGACTGGGGAGAGCCAGGCAGTGCTGCTGCTCAGCCTGTTTAGGGCTTGGGGTTGTGAAAAAACATCAAATGTGGTTCTAAGGAGGCCATCAATTACAATAGTCTTTAAGGTTATTCTAACCTGCATTGTGGATCACACATTTCTCTAAAACAGATAGCTGGGTTAGACAAATTGGGTGGGTTGGTCAAGCACATAAATAATTGAGCTTGTAAGATTTTAATTAAAAGCACTATGAAGCCTATGAAGCAATTAGAGTTTGAAACCATGAATTCAAACCTCCAGGTGTAGCTTACATACCTCAGATGCAAGTTAAAAAAAATCCCTAGGGGCCAGATTGTGCCATCAGTTTTCCCATGGGGTAGTTGTTTATTCTTCAAGTAATTCCTTTGAAACTGAGCATGTTTAGAACAGCAAAATCTGTTCTAAATAGCTACTGGCAACTGACCAGGTGGCAAATAAGAACCCTCTGAAAAATTATGTTTCCATATTTTTCTCATAACTGAGTTACAACTAAATTAAGGTTTTGAGTGAGGTGTATTTTTACTATTGCCAGAATAATATTTCAGTGTTAGCTATCCAAGTCATAGCATTTCACATGACTTCATAGATAGGATAGTACAACTATAGCCCTTGGGAAATCCGCATTTGTTCCTGACTGAAGTTGTAACTTGCCTGAGACAAAAACATACTGAAATAAGAAGCTAAACATGAGCCAGTTTTCAGACCTGCAAAAAATAATGTGCTGTTTTCTATGGAACATGAGCAATAACATGTTCCACTGCACTTTTAGAGATACAGTAGGAACAGAATTTTTAAGCTTTGGTTAAAAGCAGCAGCACACAGTTTAAAAAGACAGGTATTTTACATAGTACATTTGATTTTCCAACAGTATAATATCTTATGTGAGACGCTTCTTAGCAAAGCACTGAGTGGCTAACTCCAGATGTACACTTGAGATGTTCTGAGACTGATTATCTTCTTACTTACATTGGAGTAAAAGAAATCTAGCAAGCATCTACTCTAAGCGAAAACCAGGTCCTTGGTACTTAGGACCTTGCTGTGTGCATGCGGTCGCTTATACAAGTTCAGTAGTCAGAGCAAGGTATAAGGTCAATATACTCTGCTACTATGACTACCTTCCATAGTTCTAGACAGTCTTGTATCAGAAACAACCTAGAAGCATGCTGTGTTGCAGTACATTGCTGGATGCAAGAGCTTCCAGGAACTCCTTCTTGTATCCTTCTGCACCACTGGGCCAAAGTTGTCTGCCTACCTGTATGGCTTCTTTCTTATTTCCATTTTAGAATACAAGATGTACATACCAGATAGCCTATCTGCTGTTAAGGAAATTACTCCTAATTTTCTGAAAATAAAGCACAAAAATAAAAGGTAGCCCTTGAGTGGACTAGATAAACAGTCTGCTACCATCTAGTTCAAACAGGTTTTCAGGACTGCATTTGCATTTCATGTATATATTACATGGACAAATTAGTAATACTGTGATGTGTTTACTTATGCATGCCTGTAGCAAGTTATTGCATAGTTTTCCCATACAGTGGTTTCACCTGCATATATAATCATTACAATTATATTTGTAAATTAATTATGTATTCATGTACACATGTGGAATAACTGTACACACTTTTTTTTGTACTATTTGGACCATAAATTTTTCTCAAGTGAAGATTTATCTGATCCATTTATCCACCTAATTTGCATGAGTATTCCTTCTGGGTGAGAGCTATTGTATCCTGCAAATTACTTTGCTCTTATCTACACTGGAAACTATGTTTGCTGGCATTTGTACAGCTCTATCTATACACCAAGTTGTACAATCTGGTAACGTCAAAACTCACACCTTCTCTTCATTACACTTTCTGTTCCTGATGGTTAGAGTGCAAAGCCCTCCACAGCTGAGATATTGCCTCTAGCAGCTTAGCTATGGCAGCATAATCTAATCAACCAAACATTTCCACAGCTTTTGGGGTAGTTTTCTGGTTGACATTGAATTCTGTGTTATTGTAGGTGAATTTACAATGGTTAACATTACTAGTTCAAAGCTAGCCCATTTTTCCCTGCTCCATGCTAATCATGATCCTGTAGACATATGCAAAGACAGCCAGGGAAGAAAAAAAAAGGGAGGATTTAACACCACTGGGGACATCTGGGGGCTTGGAGGGGGTTTTGGGTGGGGTGTTGTTTGGTTTTTTTGCATTTCTTGTTTTATGAGAAATTCATTTCTTGGTATAAGATGCTGTGTTAAAGGCAAGGAAAGAAGGATAAAAATGATAGCTGAGTTGAACGTTGAAGGAACATTAAATTGTTTCCTCGGCTGTGTCAGAGTGGAAGAATCTGTTACTTGTATATCCATTTACATGATGGCAAGTGGTGGCAGGTTGCATTGGCAAGTATGTGGCCTTAAGTCATGGGTTAAACCCCTCTGTACAGGCACCTACTGTTGGTGAGTTGTGTGCCACCATAGCCCCCATTTCCCTTACCAGCTCCTCTTAGTGTCTGTTCCATACACATAAGCAGTCTCACTACTTAATGTTTTCTGCTCAGGGAGCAGGAGCAGACCAAGACAGGATGAAGTAGGGAGCACAAGCTCAGCAGAAAGGGAAAAGTTATTGAGGTATTTGTGTAGCGAGTAGATGATTGAGGGTTATAAAACACATCCCAGATTGGGATTGGGTGAAGCTAGAAAGGGACAAGAGGTTGAGAGTATAAGAGGAGAATGATGACAAGTGGGCATGGTATTGGAGTGGGGAGACTAAAGTTGTGTGAAAAATGGATACGAGAAAAGAAAATTAACGTATATGCCTTTCTGTGCACTTTAGCTAAATAGTATATTTTCAGGGATTGCAAGTGCATGACCACCACTCATAGCATATAATCAAAGTATGCTGTGGAAGCCATGGTATAATACTCCTTGAGGTTCTTTAATTGAAGGAAATTTGGTAAAGAACTTGAGAATTATTTGTTCACAGTAACCAAATTATCAGCAGTAAATACTTCAAAGTCCCCAGCCTTTCAGAATCAGACTTGGGAAACAGGATATGCAATTTAGTGTGCTGAGTAGGGAAAACCACTACGTTTATTTACACAACATGAAAAATAACAGGAAAGTAAATTTCTCATAGTGCCGAGAATCCCTAAGGATTTGAAACAGGGATCATCTCTCCACGATAACATGTCTGCTGGTGCAGGTGGAAAGGTCTTTGTGTAGGAGTCACAGAGTAGATTTTTCTTAACTATGGACAATGCAAGAATATATGTTTTAAAAGTCAGAGGGGGTCCCATATGATTTTAGGGTATTCCTGGTTTGGATTAAATTGCATAGCCTGCTACCATCAATTCCTATTTTAGCAGAATTGATTTAACTGTTTATTCCTGAAAGGTTAGACTTCAGAACTACTGCTTATGTCTCATATGGGGCTGAGGGGCTACATGGAACACAAAATGAGCTTAACATACCTTTGCAGATATTGTACTGCATTGTACTGTACTGATATGTTGCAGGTCGGCATGCTAATGATCGAGCAGGGAAAGCGACTGCTGCAAGCTGCGCTTCAAGCCTGAAGCTGCTCAGGGCCATTATGGGAATCAGTGCTCCCCAGAAAGGAGACGCATACAGTTTCACCATCTTTCCTTTTGCTGTGGAAAGAGAGGGTGCCATAGAAACTACTGTGTTGTTTCTGCTACTTTCTGTTGGTTCTTTATCTGAGCTTCAGAGCAATGTTGTTCAAAGAAAATGGTAGGGTTTAGCCCAATGTAATTCCAAACATTTACTATGTATAGTTGTCGTGGTTTAACCCCAGCCAGCAACTAAACACCATGCAGCCGCTCACTCACTCCCCCTCACCCAGTGGGATGGGGGAGAAAATCGGGAAAAGAAGCAAAACCCGTGGGTTGAGATAAGAACGGTTTAATAGAACAGAAAAGAAGAAAAACTAATAATGATAATGATAACACCAATAAAATGACAACAGCAATAATGAAAGGATTGGAATGTACAAATGATGCGCAGTGCAATTGCTCACCACCCGCCGATCGACACCCAGTTAGTCCCCAAGCGGCGATTCCCCCCGCCCCCACTTCCCCCAGTTCCTATACTAGATGTGATGTCATATGGTATGGAATACACCGTTGGCCAGTTTGGGTCAGGTGCCCTGGCTGTGTCCTGTGCCAACTTCTTGTGCCCCTCCAGCTTTCTCTCTGGCTGGGCATGAGAAGCTGAAAAATACTTGACATTAGTCTAAACACTACTGAGCAACAACTGAAAACATCAGTGTTATCAACATTCTTCACTCTGAACTCAAAACATAGCACTGTACCAGCTACTAGGAAGACAGTTAACTCTATCCCAGCTGAAACCAGGACAATAGTGCCCCCCCAAAATCTTTAATATTGAGAATCTCCCTGCTCAGACTGGACTTCACAGTTTTGAGAGGACTTTTCTGAAAAGGGAGATTTCCTTTTGAACCCTCTCCATAATATTGTCTCCTCTGCATTACTGCTGCTGATTCCAAAAGTAGCTGTGTTACAGTAGCACTCTTTGAAAAATTTTAAAACTCTTTTGGGATAAAATAGCTACATCAATATTAAAATACAGCTATTAAAAAAAATCTGGAAATCCTACAGCTTTGTAATGGTAATAGACCCATTAAACTGAACTTAGCCTGCAGCTTCGACTGAGGAAGCAAACTGAGAAGTGTGCAGGCAGGGCGATTCAGAGAGCGGGAGTCTTTTGTGGAAGGCAGAATGGAGTTGTTACATTTGGCAAGGTTGGAGGTTCTTTATTTTCCGACTGAAGTAAATCATTGGACAACCAGAGGAGCTGGATTTAGGCAATGCATTCCTGTAACAGTCCATCTGACAGCTTGTTTTGGAACATTGTCTTATCTTTTTTTAATTAACAAGGATTGATGAGAAAAACCAAAACCAGAGTAACAGTATCTGAGAACTCAGACATTAAAGGATCTGAAAGAAGATAATTTATGTGGTCAGGAGATAGTGATGCTGTGGGTTTCTGACATTGTATTTTTTCATCAGGCAGCTCCTACTTCTCTCTCACCTTCATGAAGTCACATATTGTGACTGCCTTGGAAATACAGTCCCTGTTCTGTAATGGTTGGGTTACTTTCACATCTTGCTTCTCTTTCATTACTCTTCTCTTTCATGAATCACTGTTACTGTACTTTGTTCTGAGCATAATTGTGTGGGGAAAAGAAGTATTGGGTCTAAAAATCAGACGAATTTGGAGCTTTATGGTGCCAGGTTTACTCCCTCTTATTTTAAGAGGAGAAACTCTACTTGAAATTAGATGAATGAGAGAAAATCAGGGATCTTACAATTTTAGAACTTGTTGAGGTCCTATCATGGACAGCAAGTTAGTTTCTAGGAGACACAACTACTATGTTATTTTCAAGTTGTTATCAAGTGTGTTGCAACTAATCATCCAATTTATTGTGTTTACAGTAGGAAATAAATAGCCCTTCATTTGCAGCTTCAAGCTTTCCTGAAAAAGTATTGTTTGAATGAACTATAGATCAATACAGAACCACTGTGAGTTGTTTGATGAAATATTTTCAGTGGTTTCAGCGGAAGTTTAAATGAGGCACTAAGAACAATTCCTGAAAAGTTCTTAGCATGAGTTCTGTCTAATTTTCTTCCAGTTTCAGACTGCTTGCCGAATGTTTAGAACCTAAACTGATTTGGACTGTAACTCGTGGTCCTGGTTGTAAGAAGAGTAAAATACATTCTTACCTCTCAGTTTGCAACATTATGTTTTAGGTCATTTTTAGAAAAGAGATATAGCTATATATGTCTGTGTATTTGTAGTCTGATCTGGCAAAGGAGAGTGTTTAAGCCAGTGTGTAGCCTCTTTAAACCTCTTGGAAACACGGTCTTTTGAGAGAGCAAGAGCTAACAAAACCCCATGTATTTCTAGACATACTTTAACTTCAATGAGGCCAAGATATTTAATGTATCTTAACTTATCTAATATATCCAATATGACAATATTACCAAACCATTAAATGCTGTCCTAACTGTGGCAATAGTAGTGATTATAAATGTTTTTCTTTAGGACAAGAGGAAATGGCCTCATTCATAATTTTAAAAGTCTGCTTTCACAAATTAGCACTCTACTTTTTTTTTTTCTTTGAGAGAGTAGTGCATGAATAAGAAAGTTGTATTGTAACTTTCTAGCAGTTTGATGCTTTAGGAGTACTGCTATCAGAATTTTGTCTCTGAAAGTTCAGGTTTGTATTTTAATTCTCTTGTAAGCCATATCTGATTTTTTTTTTTTGTAATAACATCAGGTAAAATTGTAGTCACCTTAGTATATTTCTTATTAAAATCGAAGATAAATGGAAATATGTGAGCTAAATATTTTTATGAAAATATTTTCTGGTATTTTCTTTAGTGCAGACAATATAATTTTTCAGCATTGTGCTGAAGAATAAGAATTAGAAACCAAATTGAAATTGTCTGTTTTCATTGGTCAAGGTGAAAAGCAAATCAAATCACATAAATAAAAACAGTAGTTTTGTCTAACAGAAACATCACCTATGGAAATAACTGTTCAATTTTTCATAATTAATTGTGGAAGACATTACATCTTTTTTAGGGCTTATGAAAAAGGTGTTCTTCTGCAGACAGTCTTCTGAGCATACTTGCTAAAATTAAGGGATTAAGTCATTGCTAAAATTGGTAAATCTTTTACTGGGTAACTTTAGAAGCTTCACTTACATTTTCAATTAATTTGATTATTTTGGCTATTATTAAATTAACTAACCAATCCAAACAATGTCAAGTGCTGTGCAGTCACAGAGCTAAGCATGATTCCGGTCCTTCAGAACTTACAGTTTTACAAAGATACAAATTCAACAGTTGAGCCAAAATATGATGCATCCAGATCCAAAGCTCACCACTGGTGAGCTCAGGGGTAATGTTTAGTTTAGAAGGAATAAAGACTGTTGATACTGAGAAGGGAGACATTGTATTCTTCACAGAGAGCACAAGGCAGTTTAGAGCCTCACAGAGGTTGTTGAAAGTCATTTTGCTATGCTCGGGCATTGCAGCTGATCTGAAAGTTCCAGCATTGGATCTCTGACTAGCGGAGTAATGTACATAACACACAGTACTGCAATGTCAGATGCTGTGAGGAGCATATTAAAGATACTAGAAAACTTGGAGCTTGGAATTTTCTTTGGCTTTTTTAATTTGTGTGGTTTATAGGCCTGCTGTTTTAATGTACTGTAATTATTTAATTATTCCTCTCCATTGCGATGCATTTCTGTAACTGCAATAAAATGCAACTATGAAATGTGTAACATATAAAAAATTATTCAAATATGTGCATTGATTCATAACACGCAACTATCCATTACAGCTAGAAGATAAAAAAGAATATTAAAAAAAGCCAAAAATCCTCATGTATGTTCCATTGTTTCTCTTTCCTGCTGAAAATTGTATATGGATCTATTCAGACTGAGGCATTCTAAGGAATTGGATTTTTTTGCTTTTATAGGTAAGCAAAATGAAATTTATTAAGAATTACATTTATGATTAGAATGTTAGTGCACTTTTGTGAGTTACCCATATATCCAAATAGCATACAGTTAAGGGGTTCACAATGTGATCAGCAGAAAAAAAGTAATGCCTTCAGTAACAAGAAATTTTGCACTATGGAAATGAGTCATTTTATCAAAAGGAACCAGCAGGAATACTAGAGCTCTAAGGCTAGCTTTATTTTTAAGAGGTGAAGTGTGTATATCAATAATTTACCTCAGAGCTGCCTATAGTAATGACATTTTGAAAGTGTTTATTATAAATTTCAGGTGGAGAGACTGCAGAGGTTAGGCATAAATTAATCTAGAAGAAATGCAAATGACCTCTGTGCGCACCCTAAGTTGCCTTATTGAGCAAGCTGTGATGGAGGACTGAACACTTGCTTAACACTGTCAGCAATTGTCCTGGTTTCAGCTGGGATCGAGTTAATTGTCTTCCTAGTAGCTAGTACAGTGCTATGTTTTGAGTTCAGTATGCGAAGAATGTTGATAACACTGATGTTTTCAGTTGTTGCTAAGTAGTGTTTAGTCTAAAGTCAAGGATTTTTCAGCTTCTCATGCCCAGCCAGAGAGAAAGCTGGAGGGGCACAAGAAGTTGGCACAGGACACAGCCAGGGCACCTGACCCAAACTGGCCAACAGGGTATTCCATACCATATGACATCACATCTAGTATAGGAACTGGGGGAAGTGGGGGCGGGGGGAATCGCCGCTTGGGGACTAACTGGGTGTCGATCGGCGGGTGGTGAGCAATTGCACTGTGCATCATTTGTACATTCCAATCCTTTTATTATTACTGTTGTTATTTTATTAGTGTTATCATTATCATTATTAGTTTCTTCTTTTCTGTTCTATTAAACCGTTCTTATCTCAACCCATGAGTTTTACTTCTTTTCCCAATTTTCTCCCCCATCCCAATGGGGGGGGGGAGAGCGAGTGAGCAGATGCGTGGTGCTTAGTTGCTGGCTGGGGTTAAACCACGACAGCAATCTAAATGAAACATCACATATTGCTTTAACATCAACAGCAGACGTGCAAGGGTTTTTCCCCTACTGCTATATTTCTCTACTACAATATGCTGTAGGAAGTTACTACTTTTAAATCCAGCACATGCATTAGTACCTGCAGAAAAACCCTTATGTGGCTTCAGTGCAAAATGAAGAAAGGCTAAAGCAGTGGAAGCAGACTGCTTAAGTGCTTGAGTAGTGTGGATGCTAGTTTTACAAGTTTCTTGGCAGCACACAACACAAGCTACTGAGAAATATAGAGCCCAGCAGTAGTGACTATGTAGTCTCATGAACAAGGGCTTGTTTTAAACATTGGGTGGAAATATTTCTCATAGTGCTCAATCTGCAGCTTTTACTGCTTGACATGTCACAAGGAAATGATTCCTACCTTACATTGCCACCTTCCTCTGAAGAATATTCAGACTGATAGTATTAGGGAACAAATAATGTTTCTATAATATGAATATTATATATATGAAATATATATGAAGAACAAGATACCAAATCCACCACAGCATCAAGAAGAGAATTCCTTATATTGCCCTTTAATTTGGACCCTAAACTATTTTTCCTCATGTTTGCACAATAAAACCCTCATTGAAAATTTATTTCATATCTTTGAACTCCCAGATGCTCTAATAACACAAGTAACAATATTGTGAAGGAATATACACAGTAATAATTCTCTAATGTGCCTTAAAAAGGGGGGAAAGGTCTCAGAGGCTATTAAATAGCTTTAGCAGTCAAAACCACTTTTCTTTATGTGACTGAAAGATTTTCTCTCCTTTTCATTCTAACTAGTACTTGTTTGTTAGTGATCATATTCAGATTTCTCTTAATAGGGAGGGTTATCCATATTAAAGAAAAAATATGAGATGTCAAAGACTCTCAAGATGTAGGAAGACTTGAGGATACTTGGTGGATACCTTGAGGATAGGATAGCTGAAAAATTGAACATGTGCTGGCAATGTGCACTTGCAGCCCACAAAGCAAACTGTATCCTGGGCTGCGTAACAACAAGCATGACCAGCAGGTCAAGGGAGGTGATTCTGTCCCTCTACTCCACTCCCGTGAGACCCCACCTGGGGTACTGCGTTCAGCTCTGGAGTCCTCAGCACAGGAAAGACATGGACCTGTTGGAGCGGGTCCAGAGGAGGGCCATGAAGATGATCAGAGGGCTGGAGCACCTCTCCTATGAGGAAAGGCTGACAGAGTTGGGGTTGTTTAGCCTGGAGAAGAGAAGGCTCCAGGGAGACCTTGCTGTGGCGTTTCTATATATAAAGGGGGTTTGTAAGAAAGATACAGAAAGACTTTTTACCACAGCCTGTAGTGACAGGACAAGGGGAAATGGTTTTAAACTGAATGAGGGTAGATTTAGACTGGATATAAGGAAGAAATTTTTTGCAATGAGAATGGTAAGACACTGGAACAAGTTGCCCAGAGAAGTTGTGGATGCCCCATTGTTGGATGTGTTCAACATCAGGTTGGAGGGGCCTTTGAGCAACCCGATCTAGTGAAAGATATCCCTGCCCATGGCAGGGGGAGGGGACTAGATGATCTCTAAAGGTCCCTTCTAAGCCAAGCTATTCAATAGTTCTATTCTATGATAGTTGTCTGCTTTTCCATTCACAAGATTACAACCTGTTGCAGTTGTGATTTCCTGTTTGTTCCCCCATAACTTTGGCCTGGGAAGTTGATTTGACCTGAAAAGTGTCAGATGAGTTACTGCTTCTGCATAACAAGATGACTTGCCAGACTACGCTGCATAGAAGGTGCTTTCCTTATTTAATTCATTGATTGTCTGAATAATGCAAAAGCTGAAACAATCAAGTCTTTACTGAGCAGTGTTGAACAACACAACCATTGAGTACATGTTTTAAATGTAAAATATCACCTGAAGATTCCTTGCCTTTTAACAAAACTGATCACAAATCTCAAAACAAATGAAAATGCTTATTGACATTTTTTCTTGACCTCCGAGAATGTTGAATTGCACAGTTGAAATAAAACATGTATTTGGCTTTGTGTTTGAAATTGTACTGAAACATGGTATTACTCCAACCTTCTGCTTTTGCACTTAATGCTCAGATGAGAAATGGCAGGCAAAGAACAAAATTTCTAGAAGAGTTTATTACTACATATGCAAAAAGGAAATGTTTGCCACATAGGGGCACTGGTACATTTACCATAAAAGTTCAGTGCATACAGTGGGAAGGACACAGATATGCAACATGGAGAAAGCCAGGTCCTTCCGGCAGGGCCTGGAGCTTTCTAGGTGGGGAGTTTATATCATTGACCTTTATTTATGGAAAGTTTGTTGTCTTGTATAGTGTGTGAGGAAATGTTCACATTTCTTATATGAAGGCCTGCTTCAAATACTTTGTTAGAAAGAATACTTTACGTAAACAGATAAATTGCACAAGCAATGTGGATTTTATTAAGCTCGAGTTTCCCACTGAAGTTGATTTCAAGTGTAACTATAGAGGTTTTTTCAGCTGGTATTAACAAAAATAAAGCACTAGTGAACCAGCCGGTTAAATGATAAACTGAAGCTTAGCATAATTGAATTGTAGAGGTAACTGCATGTAGAAATATAAGAGGAAAATATCTGGTACACTGAGGGAAACTGTATTTCTGTAGAATATCCTTGAAGATATTGTCCTTTATTTCCATGTGACTACCCCAGTAGCCTGTGAATTCAAAAAGAAGTAGTAATCTGGATTATGTTCCCTTGTTGTTTTGGGGATTTCCCACTTTTAGCCTCCCCGAGCATTTGCATTTCTGCTATAGCTGAGTGAAAGCTGTGAATAGACCAAATGTATTAACAGTCTTGTGGATTGTCCAGTCCTGTTCTGGCTAACATAAACTGTAATTTTGCATTTATTTGGGGGGTTCATAGGACACATAAATGTAGCACTAACTAGTTCCACCAGCTTCCCAGCATTCTTGTGCCCAGATACCAGCACAAGGCTGCTCTTAACAGCCACAGAATCAGAACTGGTTTCTTCACTTTTCTTCAGGTAAGGAATAAAATAAAGTTGCTTTAAAATGAGCAGGGAAGTACAAACTTTAGAAATCCCATGTCCCAGTCAATAAAAATACTCACAAATCTTGCTATGATAACATAGTGGGCCATTTTTCCAGGTTATTCAGATGTTTCAGGGCAGGGATCAGACAAAAAATTGTGTTACTCCCATTGGTTTAGGTGTTTGAATCCTTTTAAAAATCTGGCCTTTGGTCATGTGTACTGTACTTACCTATCAAAACACTTGCAGCCATTACTTTTCAATCTACGTTTTTTCTGAAGTTCTTTAGAATATATAATCACTGTGAATTGTGTACTTAGCACATTTCATATGCTTTCCTCCACCGTCTTCCCCTTTGTGTTCTACATTATTTTCAGGAACTGGCAAAAGGAGTGATTTTCAACAGTATGGAAAAAAAGTTGGATACTGGATATGATCTTAGCATTTGTCATTGTTTAGGAAAATAATAAATCATCAGACATTCAAATTCATTCTACTGTAAGCCCCAGAGATTCTTCAAGCTCTATTCCAAATTCCTCTCTGTCAATGTCATCATAGTTGTTAGCTGTTTGTAGTAGTGCTAGTAATCTGTCTTCACATACTTGGTATCAAAATAATTCAGTGGTAGAAAATTCAGATAAAAGGGAATTAGAACTTTTCAGATACAGCTGGTGTAAGTTTAACTTCGGAAGTTTTCCAGCAGGAACCTACACTTGTCAGCATCGGTTTCAACTCTTTAACCTGTTTTCTTACTTTTCTAAGAATATGAGTAACAAAGTGACTAGAGGAAAAGGAAAAGTTCTCACTTATGCAAAGTGAAATTAAAATTGAACAGACCTTCTTATAAAGTTTATTTTAAGGGAAAGCATGACAGAAGAGCTCTGTAGAGATCTCAGACCAGTGGGGGAGAGAGACAGTAGGCTTTGTTTGATTCTGGTGTCACTTACTCAAGTTTCACTGTAGCATGAGAAGATAAAGCAACTGGAACAAACTTCAGTGTAAAGTGAAAAGAAGATGCAGCAGCTGGTAGCAGATTTTAAGTCCAAGGCTATTCCGGTTGCTCAAATCTCTTAAAAGTATTTAACAAAACTACCAAATGGCAGTAACATCAGGACAAATCTTATGGAAACTTCTGAGAACTGGAAGTTTCTAATTGAAATGACTGAGTTTACAATGTGATGTCAAATTAGCTAACCTTCACACAGTTCTCAGAAGCAAAAGGTACAATAGTATGTTTCCCAGCAATAAATAGAACTTCTTCCTTCTTTGTTATATCATTTAGAAATAGAAAACCAAAAAAATTCAAAGCCAAATCAGAAAATGGAGCCTTAATGATAAGTTTAATTATATAATTAGCAAGGTATGAATAACCTTGGATGAGGGAGACACAGTATCGGTTAAACTGCAAAGAATGCGGCAGTCACAGTCATTAGAGAGAGCACTGAAAAATAAACAGAAATACTAGAGTTCAAAGTTACTAAGCAACTACATTTAAAAGAAGAAATGTCAAATTATGCATTTCTCTTTGGGAGTCCTAGTTATTGATCTGGCTGCAAAATTATTGCTAAGCAATAAACTAGCCTGGGAAGTTTCTTTATATATTGTCTCAATTTTCTTGCTATTTCTTTTTATTTTTGTCTGAAACATATTCATGAACATTTAGTAAATGCTTGTAACACTAAAAAAGACAATCTAGGCAAATTGTGGTGGGATGATTCCAGTCAAGTGGGCAAGTTCCCTAAGGATGTGAAGATTACAAAACTACATGAGAAAGCACAAGATCCATACTTTCTCTCATGTCTGTAGTTGACTAAAAAAGGAAATGGAAATACCAATTAATGTTCCACCTTGCTCAGACAGCATGGTGGGAGTAATCCTTAGGGAGATAAGGGTTTTTAAAAAGAAGGAGAAATTTCACTAAATCTAGAACCACACTGTGTCTGACCCCTGTACAGAATGCCGATGAGCTGACCAACAGCCTTATGAATATTATGAGTTGGTCAGAGTTGCAGTCTAAGCACTTTCCTTCTTCTTCCTCAGATAATTAAATCCCACAGGCTGGGCAGAGGTATGGTCCTGACGACAGTTCATCAGCAGCTCAAGATGGTGGAAAGAGGAGTTGTGTTACTCCTTGCAAAGCAAGGTCTTTGCCAGTGGGCTCAGGGAAGACTTTTGATTCTTATACAATCTATTGTTTTGTGGCACAGTATAAAACATACTAAAATATGAAATCATATTCATACTCTGCAATTTGTAAAGATAGCTTGTACCTTCACAGACAGCAATCCTTTTTCACAATAGTTTAAATGTAGTCTTTCTGCTATAAAGATTCCAGGTGATGTAGCCTCTCCTACAGAGACTCCAGAGTCTCTCCTACAGTCTCTCCTAGAGACTGATGTACAGTCTCTCCTAACTGCCACTCATGATCATATTTAAGTCTTTTTTCCAGGTCTATATATTCTTTAAGAACTGTAACTTATTTCATTTAATGAACCATTTAATCACAGTATGATGAAGAATGTTTAGGTAGATTTTGTATCATTTTAGGGCATAGAAAGTGAGATATATGAAGAAGGACATTAAGAGATATCAAACCACTGAACAGATCCCATTCATGTGACAGCTGAATTTCGTCACTTGCCATGAGATGATATATCCATAATGCCCACTGGCCCCTCTGGACTTCGAGGCTGCTGACACTGTATAGAATCGAACTCAGGGTTGGTAGAAAAAATATGTCATCAATTTTCCACTGGAGAAATCTGCTGTGACAGAAACTTCTTTGTTAAACAAATAGTAGCTGTTTTGATCTAAGATGTTTTGTAAGAATAAAAATAAAAATTGGAAATTGTTAAAAATATATCCAAAGTCCCATTTTCATATATTAAATGTAAGTTTTATTGATAATTTCAAAATAATTATTTGCTTTTGAAACTTCTTAGAGTGTTTCAAAGGGATTTGAAGTCCAAATGAAATATTTCACATTTCTTAAAGCAGAATACTTATGTTGATCCAGTTTGGTCTTTCCAGATATGTGAAATTATTCATGAGCTTGAAAACCAACTTTCTGACAAACCATATCTAAGCTTATCATAGAAAATATGAATGCATAAACTATAATAATTAGCAAGGTTTATAATCTTGCATAAAACAGTGAGTAACTTCAGTTAGTCACAGAACAAACACCCTGTAGTCATGTAAGAATTTAGTAAATTCACAGGAAAGTAAAAGCTATTACAGAGTCAGCAAGTCTCCTTCTGGAGTGATAAAGTGTTATTTTCAAAGCCACTGTCATCAAGTTACATGCACATACTCATACTAATGAAAGGCTATAACCTGCAAGTTCATTTGATGGATCTTGTATTGATTTCACCGGGAGTGTTGAATAACTATGACCCAAAGTAAGTGAAATGTACAGAGCAAACAGATCTTTACATTTCTGCATACTTGACAAAGACAAACAAGCATTAAGATTCTTACTTGGCAGATATAAAAGATTATTATTTGAGTAAAGTTACACAGACAGACAGGCAGTTATAAAGCTGGGGAAAGAGCCCCGTTCTGACATGCTCTGAAAGCCCTGTCTTCTATGTTTCCCATCAGAAATTACCCAACTGTAGGAGAATTGAGGAACTGTTCAGAACAGCCTCTGTCTGCTTTTTGTATAGCATACCTATAAAAATCCCAAAGCACAGTATTTTAAATTTTTAGAATGACTGGATTATTGCTAGTTATCGCCTAGGTCCTGATGAAGCAAAGAGCTTAAGCATCATTGTTAAACCCTTTGATTTCAATGAGCTTTGAGTCACTTGCTTTTTTGTGTGCATACCCTTTATTGTAAGTGTTTTCTGATGCAAAACAGAGTCTAAGCTGGTTGCATTGCCTACTTGCATACAAATTCTGTAGTTGTTTTTTCTTTATAGTTAGTTATCAAATCCAGAAGCGTGGGACTTGTTCAAAGTATCCAAAACAGCACCATATCACACTGCTTATTAGCTAGCATCCCATGTACACAATATAATATATGTGACGATGTGATCCTGCAAGGAATTTGGCACCCTCAAACATCACTCCTTCTTTGGAGCTAAAGACATTGAAATCTCTTTGGAGCAGTTATATGAAAGAAACATTCTACTTAAATGCAAAAATGTTCATTCTGTTACAGTTCTTCCTATGATTTAGAAATAAAATGTATGAGTTTGTGACTGTAATTGCTTCTGCAATAGAGTCTAGTGTAACATTTGCTTTATTTAAGAAATTTCAGCAGGGTAAGCTAAACATTATTTAACATAAACAGTTTAAAAAAACACAAAATAATCCCCTCTATTTGTACAATTTGTATAGAAAACACAAACTTCAACCAAGAAGGACATTTAGAAAATATCTTTAAAAAGTATTCACAAGGAACTCATCTTAAAAGTTAAGCTGAGCACTTCTGCAGGTCTATCACTATTTTATTTCACAAGCATAAATAGCTCAACACATGATACGAGCTTGTCTCTAGCATAAGCAATTGTTCTGATTGCACTCTACTCTTAATCATGTAGTTCTTTTTTTATATCTCTTTGACTCAGTAATGTTTAGCGTGAGATGAGATCACCCATACATACAGACATGCTAATGACTAGTTTCAACACTTGAAGAAAGAAAATCTCAAATTAAAACATTGCACAAAAAGAAGAGGCTTTGGCAGTAGGTCTTAAGTACAGCAATGTAGCTATGAATACGTTTTTTGGGAAAAAAAACCACTTTCTATCAATACTTGGCTTATGATTGGAATGTTTTTCACATTAATTTCATTCCAAGTTGTTTACAAATAAGTGAGAGCAAGAGCAAGAGCAAGAATGAGAGTGTTTTATCAGTGACCTGGGAAATAAATTAGACTACTCATGACAACTAGTTCTCTTGAATTAAACATAATAAAAAAGCACTATTTCCCAAAGATGTAACTATTGAATAAATGGCATGTGGGGGGGATCTATGGGAAAGAGATTTGAGACACACAAGCAAGTAAAAGAAATAGGGATGGTCTATGTCTCCCTGAAACTTTGAAGCTGTTGTCTGAGTTGAAAACTGAGCATTGTCATTAATATTACAGTCGTAAAACATTTTGTCAGATATGTGTGAGGACTACGCAGAAAGTAAATAATTAAGCTTTTCCTAAACCTTGAATAAAAAAAAATTGTCCATTTTTAAAGAATATATCACTGAAAGGATATGTTTGTACAAGGATGCAAATAACTTTGCACTTTACTATGTTTTGGTTCCTTCTAAAGAAAAGTATAATGAGTGTATATCAGTTGTAAGAAAACAGAACAAATCAACATAGGAAGGAAGAAGAGACCTAATAATTGCTTTGACGTGTGTAAAATGAACTGTTTGTATACAAAACACCAGATTCATATTGGTGGATTTCTGCTCACCACTGATGGTATGGATTATTTACTATTTTATTTATTCATATTTATGTATTTGTATTAAAGGAAATGGGGCCTATCCTAGGACTTTTGAAACTGATGCAAAGTTTTTCCTTTTTATTTTGCATTCACTGGATCCCTCTCATGGAGGACGGAAGAGCAAATACTTGTGTACATGGGATATGGTAACAATTATTGAAAGGGAGGTTTATATGTCTCAGGGCAGAGGGGGTGGGGGGGATGTCGGTTTGCTGCACAGAGGACATGGGGCTTCAGAAAGAGTTCTCATAAACCTGTCTAGAACAGGGAAGGGCCTTGAAGCCTCAGTTGCCCTGACCAGCCTTACCAGGCATCCAGCCTCCAAAGTCTCCATCCATTGGCCCAGGAGCTCCATTTACGCTCAGGCCCAGGTGTCCTGCTCCTTACCTGACCTGTGCTCAGGTCTTTCCTAGACTTGCAGGCTGGACTTGCCAGGTTGATGTTGCCTTGCTGTTGTCTGATGATGCTAGATTCTTGGTGGTCCCTGTCATTGTCACTAGCTCGCCCTGCTCACCTTGCTCAGGTACGGTCAGACTGCTGCTGTTTTGCGTGGGCACGTGTGGCTCCCATCTCGCTGTCTGTTGTGGAGCAGCCCCACTCTTGCTGTTCCCTGGCAGGAAAGTCAGTCTGTAAATCTAGGGTGCAGGACAGTTGACTATAAATCTTTACAGCATACCTTAGAGAGAAAAAGTAGTTATGAACAGTATCATCTATTCAGCAGTTGTTGTTAACATAACTTATAATGCTTTATGCATGTGCCTTTAGAAGGCTATGACAGTGAAAAGGAGACTGCAATCAGAAGTCGTCTTCACCAGAATAAGTGGGATGAAAGGTCAAGAGTCAGTGTTTGTGTCCATGTATGTCTATTACACCAGGTGGCATACTGGTGCTCACTCAGAAGAAACAAGGCAGCAAAGTCTCAAGGGAGATGACGATCAAGCTTGGAAATGGCATGGAAAAAGGGACATGTTTTTAAGGTGCCTTAATCTTCTTTGGTTAAGGGGGGTGGATCTTAAATCTTTAGCCTTCCTTTGAAGTTATGGGTCGTGAGAGGACTACAGAAGGAAGTAGTAGCCATCCTATATAACAGAAACAAGATACACTTCATCTCAAAGGAGGGAAATTTCAGCTTAGTGTAAGGAAAAGACACAGAAACTGAGGTGTTAAACAGAGAAGGAACTGCAAACCAGCATTTTTAAAGGAGCATATTGTTTTCTTCAAATCTTGCCTATCATTAAAGCTCACTGAGAAGTCTGACACAAAAGCTAGCATCTTATTTCCACAGGCATGCTGGAAATGAAAAACAGCACTACCGGGACCTCTAACACAAACTGCCTCAGTGTATCTCAAATATAGAAAAGCAGACCTTCATACAAATTGCAGGGGCTTGTTTGACAGCTGGAGAGAAAAAGGGCCTTGATACAGGCTCTCTCCCAGACCATTTCCAACTTGGTTTAGGGGCTTGCATGCTCTTCTGGATGCAAGTGTTTGCAATAATTTTTTGTAAGTGCAGTCTCCTCACTGTTGTATGTACAAAAGTAGGCATCTTTCACAGAACTGCCAACGTAATAGCCAATACAGTAGCTCAAACCACCTGTACTTTAGCCAGCTTTATTGCTGTTTTTCCTTCAAGGCAATTATCACCTAAGGATGTTACAGTGTTGTTTTTAAGTCACTGAAGTAACTCAAGATGTGGATAGATGCCTCAGTGGGACTTTCAAAAGCTGACATTTATCTTTAAATGAATTAGATGTGCAGAGTTTTTTTGCAAGTTCTGCATAGGCAGGTAATCTTTGGATACCCTAATACTTGTAAATACCAGCACCTTGATAAATATCAATATAGGCTTTCAGGGACATCCTTCCAGTAAGTAATACGCCCTCTTTGTAGAACAAAACTAATTTATTTCTGCTGTTTCTTATATTGCACATGCTTACTAATATAAACAACAAATGAATCATTTCAAGCTACAGAGTGGGGAAAACAAATACATTGGTATGAGAGCTACAAACTCTGGCAGATTTTGTAGAAAACAAAAAGTTTATGTTTCAGAGGTGGTTTAACATCTAAGCACTGAAGCATTGCTACCAAATACAAATGATTGAACTGTGTACACTATCATTTCTTCAAATTAAAACAGTGTGGCAATATACGGAGAGCATATAGAAAGATAGTTAAGTTTGGGGGTTTTTTTAACTCTCACAAGAAGAAAAGTTCAGACGGACATTTTTGCCCAATATTTTTTGTAACTGTATGATGGAATGCTAACTAAATAACAGCTCCCATCAAGTGAGAACTTTATTCCTGCTTGTTGTCTTTGTGGATCTGCAATAATCTAGCAATTTGCAGGACATCTTGTCTCTCTGTAAACTTCTCCCCAGATGAAGTTCAAAAAGTTATGGTTTTTCTACGTTTTGTGTTTTAAACCTGAAAGTACTAATGGAATATTAACAGCACTTGGAATGAATGATCATTTCCCAGTTTACCCCTAATGCACTTGAAATTATTTTCACTTCAGTCACTAGTGTCATGCAGTTCAATTGCACACAGCGGTCAGTAAAGACACTCCCCTCTTGGCTACATGTCTTACAAGGCAATAGGTCCCTCTTCCTTCTTTTCCTTCTTTGCCTAAAACATGGGAATTTCCATGCAGCTTCCATTCTCAAGAGACCACCCACCCCCAAGTGTTGACAACAGTTACTACATACTCTCTGTGCATTTCCCAATAAGGAATTAAGCCAAATTCTTTGACATTTCATTTAGCTTTCTCAGTAGTTTTGTTCCACAATGCACAGTCCTGCCTAGCTAGGTTCTGCAAGACTAGCTGTAAAACCAGTTTTAAGGGCGAATGTTTACAAGTGGCATTGCTTACTCACTCATTAACCTCTCAAAGAGTCAGAATCCAGGAATTGAGTATCATAGCTATGAGTTTAAAAATAAACTATTAGGATTATTAGTCTGCTCCCCCCATCCCCCTTCCCTCCAGCCCCTGCTTTCATGGAAAGCATTGTGGTGGCACGGTGTGAAGCCAGCAGCTGCCACATGCTGAATTCTGTATGTAGCTCTGAGTGCTCTGCATTGAGAAGCACTAGGACCAGAAAAGGTTCACATAATCCAAGCAAGGCAGATGATCCACAAGCAGGAGTGGCATGGATGCAGGTACACGTACACTGGAGCTCCTCACTTTGGAAAAGGCTGAAAGGGACCCAGACAGCAGTCCATAAAAATCACTAGGGACAGGGAAAAGGCAAGTAGGCAATGGCTGTTGATTGCCTCTTCAAACACAAGAATTAGGAAACATCTAACAGAACTATGGTCTGACAGGTTCAGCTTAAACAAAAGGGAGGGAGGTTACGTAACTTCTTGCCACAGGAAGCAGAGGAAGATGAAAATTTTCATGTAATCAAAAAGTGACCATATGAACTTAAGGGAAGAAAGATCTAGCAAGGTCTATTAAATATACTGTGGGAGTCCTTGGAGTGGCAGTTACTGGAGACTGTGACTTTTCTGGGAAAGTATTATCACTAAGTGATAGTGTCCTCTGTTCTTATTTTCGGCATCTGATGTTGGTGGCCATTTCCTGCACACTCTTCACTACTCCAGTCGTTTTTGTGCTTCTCTGCAGATTTTGAAACGACAACACTGACGCTGCTTGTTGCTGTCATTGTTTTTAATTTCCACAAGTATCACTGCATCTGTCAGGGTGACTGCAGCACTCTGTCACTGAAGGCATACTAAATATAAAACTCTTTTCCAAACAGGAGGGATTCCCAACAGTGCAGGTTTGATTCACTCTAGCCATTTGGAAATAGCTGTCCTCATCCCTCCAGGATAATTGGGAAGTCCCCATTTCTCTCCTCATTTTGCTACATTTGATACGCTAAATTTGACTGCTTTATGCTTATCTAGCAAAATCAGTGAGGCATGCCTCGCAGACAAGAACTGTCGGTTACGTAATAGCTTCCCTTCACAATAAATCAAGTTGAATTTCTTTAGCATATTTATTCTTACACATTTTAGGGATTATGTACATATTACATGGTGGGTTTTCTCCTGTTTGCAGGTAGGATCAGGCAGAACTTGGCTCCTTGCTTCTTGCTGGCAGCTTCTCCTCCTCATAGGCTGGAGGACCACAGCTTGAGAGGCCACTGTGGAATTCAGTCCAATTAAACTCGGTATTTATTGTAACCCTAGTAATTTATTTGGCCAAGAAGGTTAAGTGAGCTGCTTTACAGTGAGCTAAGAGGAGGGCTGCGTGACAGAGCAACTGTAAGTAAGTAGAAAATTCTGCCTATTGCTGGTACTGACTTCAGCTGAGTGCTTACATGGAGCCCTGGATCCAATGGAAAGAGGAAGGACCCAAGAGTTGGATTAAATAGGGCGGCAGCTGCCAAAATAAGCAAGTCAGGTAGCTTACATGGTGGAGCCTTGAGCACTTCCCATACACACACATCAAAAACTAGTGAGTATAAATCCACAGAGGAGACACACAGATTCTTTCTGAGCTTCCCTGCAAAAGGCTAGGGGGATGTTTCTGAAACCGTGTCTGAGGTGACTGGAGAGGGTCTAAGTATTTCAAGCACAACATGTGCATGCCAGCATCTGTGCTAACCTGTAGTATATGCAGTATTGTAGCCCAACTACCTACCGAGGTAAAATTTTTCTTGCCTCAAGATCAGTGCTTTGATATTTTGGAACAGAAGTGAATCCTACATTTAATGTTATGTAACTTTTGTGCAACTCCCCAATTGCTATTTTCCCATTTTTAAAATTTTCTTTGCCATCTATGAACATGGTAATCAAGCTGATGACATTGTATTTGTGTTTTTTGCATATCCTGAGGATATGAGGAAAAAATGCACCAGCTAGCTCACTTAAAAGAGTGAGCCATTCACTTTACCTGCTGGGGGAAAGTCAGAAAAACCTCCTCAAACTTTTATGTTTTTGAAAGGGATGAATTATTTTTTCCACATTCCTGTAAATAGAGAGTAGTAGCACTCCTTTTATACATTTAATGAAAGGGGCAGAAAGACATTTCCAAAAGTCAGACTGAGAAGAAGCTCCAGAGTTTTGACTTTGACTTGACAACCCTGCCCAAACTAAGAGGAAACACTGAAAAATGTTCTCACATACAGATTATTCTGTTCCTTTGACAAATAAACATAAAATTAAACATAAGCATAAACATAAATATAAATAAATACAGTAAAACTTCACCACCATTTATAGGAGCAGTTTTATGATTCCAAAAGTAGCTACAAGCAGAGCCTCTAGAGCATGCATATTCCCTACAGGACTGAAGCAAAATTCCTATGGTGTGATCACAAATTATCTTGTGCCTCAGAATAACCTCCTTTACTGTGGAACTCTTCTTTTTCAGCTTTGTTCCGCTGTTGAGACACCCAGTCATGGGAAACAGCGATTAAGACCCTCCTCCTAACACATTGTGGGAAGAGTCCTTTCAATTGCTACCATGGCTACGAGATATAAGCCAAGGTCATTGTTTGTTATGATCGTAGCTGTGCCAAGCCTGTTTTTTTTAAAAGCAACAGCTGTTGCATATCAGTGAAATTAAATCATGTTTGAGACAGATGTAAAGTGTAGGATTTTTCTAATTCAGGTGAATCATGCTGATATTTCTATCTTCTCTGTGGTCCAATCTCTGATCTTCATTATCAGCATACTTTAAATACAGAGTAACACCTCTAATTGTCCTGCACCATTAAAAAGGATATCAGAACGTGTAACTTCATGTGGATAATTTGAAATAAACTGGTAGTTAAAAAAGTGAGTTAGGTCTGCATGCTTGCAAACTTTGCCATGTTTTAGAGATAACTTTTCTAAAACTAATGACATTGCTGGCAATCTGTACTTGTGCTTTATTTAAGTCGTATTATCCTCTGAATTAATCAGATTTATCAGATTTATTCTGGGTGGATTTGGTATCAGTCATTCACAAGCAATTTCCAAAATAAGATCAACAAACAGACATGGTGTAAAAAATGACACTTCCTTTTTTAATTGTAAGGTTGATTTGGCTATTTTTGTTGATAATCCTAATTTAAAGAAGTTGCTTTTAAGTATCTGGACTGTAAGAGAATTTATCATATATTTTAAAGGAGACCTCTATACTAAGGACCGCTTCCATATATCCAGTTAAACCATGGCATAGCATGCAAGGAGCTGGTCCAATGCTACCATCTGGTTTTTCAGCCCCATTCGGGGAATAACAGAGGTAAACCCAATTCCTAAGGTAAATTAAAGCAGATCCAGCATTGCTTTACTGCATATGAACTGGGATTATTTCATCAAGTAGCTCTCAGGTGACTTAATACTTACATTGGTTAATATTGCTGCAGCAGTCTAGCAAGGGTTTTGATGCAGAGCAGAAGCCAAGGCAGTAAATGTGATATGGTGTGATCCTGGGTAAGACATTAACTTCTTTGGGGTAGTTTTTCCTAAACATAACACAGAGAACTAAAATACAAAAAGTATAATCAGGTAATATTTTGTGTTTTATTTATTTTCTATTTCTAAAAGCTGCTTTTCATGAGTAACTTTCCGAAATACATAATGATAGTTCTGACAGGTATTTATCACAAAAGAGAAATATTGCAAACATATGTATTCCTCTGCAGGGAATTTTCCATACTTCTGCATTCTCCTTTAAAAATGGTGTAAAACAACATACTTGGCATCTCTAGATCAAATATGATTAGTCTCTGAACATCCACTTCCTTAAAAAAAAAATTTATATATATACACACATTTAATCCAAACAGAGCTTATCTTCCATTTCATGCAGACAGCCATGTAATACATGTTCTTAAATGCATCCATGACCTTAGTTAAACCTTACAGTGCAGGCTCTTATTTTCCATCGTTTCCTTTCTGACAGTGTTGACAGTAAGCCAAGTAAGCAGAGAGAACATCTATCTTGATATATACTGAAAGGTTCATTAAGTACATTACTTTTCCAGGACTGAATTATTCAGTTTCAGAAAAGCATATAGAATAGAATACTTCAGAAAGAATCTCTAAATATTCATTATCTCTTTGCTCTCAAGCCTTAGTATATTGCAATATTTCTGAATGTAAACAGGCTGAAGGTTTGTTAGTAGGGAGAATACTGGATAAAAATTCTTGGGTAAAATTATTTACAGGAAGATAGGAAATGAGTCAGAATCTCAGGAAAAAATAGCTATCTTACAGGCATCTGAAAAAATGTCCAAAATGTTTTGGGTTTTTTTTTTTTTTCAGATGGAGAAAGGAAAGGGAAATGTATCAATAGGAGTTACAAATCACAAATTCCTAACTTCCTTCTTAGCTGCATACCAGCTTTGTCTTAAACTTTTAGTGCTAGGCACCAAGGGGTAAAACAGGCAAAGGACATAAATTGTTTGGCTTTATTCTGTATATTAAAGACTCCTTGACGCAGACACTGAATAGAACTTGAATAAGTAATTTGCTCTGCTTCTGAAATTCTTTGGAAATATCAATAGCACTGCACAGAAAAGGTTTCTGAAAGCTGCTTCAGGAGTTTTTCATATGCTATGCAGAATGCATTTTCCTATGCTAAGCAAAATAACAGAATAGTTGGTATGTAGTGACTATAGTTTTTCATGCTAGGAGGAATCCAGAAGGTTCATGAAAAGAATATTTACTTATTTCTGGGTTTTATCTTGGTAAATAAAATGTAGAAAATAAGGAGAGTTAAAAGTGTAGGAGCAAGTTTGAAGGCTGGAAAAAAGGCAACTTCATACTCTTCCATTTGCTCTAAAGAAGGTATCAGGGCACACAATCACTAAGTAACACTGTTTAAACTTAGATATTTCAAAGAAATGTCTTTCTAGTTGAGGGAAGGAAGATTTCAATAGCATCATCCAGTACATTCTTTTGGGATGACTTGCCATTTACATGTGGCAATACATAGGATGGATGTCTTCCTGTGTTCTGAACTCTCCCTTTCCTTGTATCAAAAAGATACTAAAGAGTCTGTGAGACTCTTGCTAAGACCAAGTTGGAAAAGTTGCTTTCTAGTCAGATATTTCAGGTGGATGAAGGACAGAGGAATACTAAGGATACCTTTGATGATGCATTTTTGTTTTGCTAAACAAGTGAGAGGAACTCTTACTTCTAAGACTTAAGTTTGCAGACAACACCAAGTTGGGCAGGAGTGTTGATCTGCTTGAAGGAAGGCTCCACAGAGGGATCTGGACAGGCTGGATCGATGGGCCGAGGCCAACTGTATGAGGTTCAACAAGGCCAAGTGCCGGGTCCTGCCCTTGGGTCACAACAACCCCATGCAGCGCTACAGGCTTGGGGAAGAGTGGCTGGAAAGCTGCCCCGTGGAAAAAGACCTGGGGGTGCTGGTCGACAGCCAGCTGAATATGAGCCAGCAGTGTGCCCAGGTGGCCAAGAAGGCCAACGGCATCCTGGCCTGTATCAGAAATAGTGCAGCCAGCAGGACTAGGGAAGATATTGTCCCTTTGTACTTGGGATTTGTGAGGCCACACCTCAAATACAATGTTCAGTTTAGGGCCCCTCACTACAAGAAAGATGCTGAGGTGCTGGAGTTTGTCCAAAGAAGGGCAACGAAGCTGGTGAAGGGTCTAGAGAACAAATCTTATGAGGAGTGGCTGAGGGAACTGGGGTTGTTGAGTCTGGAGAAAAGGAGGCTGAGGGGAGACCTTGTCGCTCTCTACAACTACCTGAAAGGAGGTTGTAGCGAGGTGGGTGTTAGTCTCTTCTCCCAAGTAAGAAGCGACAGAACAAGAAGAAATGGCCTGAAGTTGCACTAGGGGAGGTTTAGATTGGGTATTAGGAAAAATTTCTTTACTGAAAATGTTGTCAAGCATTGGAACAGGCTGCCCAGGGAAGTGGTTGAGTCACCATCCTTGGAGGTATTTAAAAGACATGTAGATGTGGCACTTGGGGACATGGTTTAGTGGTGGACTTGGCAGTGTTAGGTTTATGGTTGGGCTTGATGATCTTAAGGGTCTTTTCCAACCTAAATGATTCTACGATTCTATGAACATCCAACATGGCCTTGAACATTTCCAGGCGTGGGGCATCCACAGCCTCTCTGGGCAACCCATTCCAGTGCCTCACCACCCTCATAGTGAAGAACTTCTTCTTTACAACTAATCTAAATCTACCCTCCTCCAGTTTAAAGCCATTATCCTGTGTCCTATGACTACATGCCCTCGTAAAAAGTCCTTCTCCAGCCTTCTTGTAGGCCCTCTTTAGGCACTGGAAGGCTGCTATAAGGTCTCCCTGAAGAATTCTCCAGGCTGAACAACCCCAACTTCCTCAGCCTGTCTTCATAGGATAAGTGCTCCAGCCCTCTGATCATCTTCATGGCCCTCCTCTGGACTCACTCCAACAGGTCCATGTCCTTCTTGTGTTGGGGGCCCCAGAGCTGAACGCAGTACTCCAGGTGGGGTCTCACGAGAGCAGAGCAGAGGGGGAGAGTCACCTCCCTCAACCTGCTGGTCACATTTCTTTTGATTCAGCCCAGGATACGGTTATCTTTCTGGGCTGCAAATGCATATTGCTGGGTCATGTTGAGCTTCTTGTCAACCAATACCCCCAAGTCCCTCTCCTCAGGGCTGCTCTCAATCTACTCATTGCCCAGACTGTATTTGTGCTTGAGATTGCCCTGACCCATGTGCAGGACCTTGCACTTGGCCTTGTTGAACTTCATGAGGTTCATACAGGCCCACCTCTCAAGACTGTCAAGGTCCCTCTGGATGGCATCCCTTCCCTCCAGTGTGTTGACCGCACCACACAGCTTGTTGTCATCAGCAAACTTGCTGAGGGTGCACTCAATCACACTGTCCATGTCACCGAAAAAGATGTTAAACAGTGCCGGTCCCAATACCGACCCCTGAGGAATGCCACTCATCACTGGTCTCCACTTGGACATCCAGCCATTGACTGCAATGCTTTCAGTGCAACCATCCAGCCAATTCCTTATCTACCGAGTGGTCCATCCCTCAAATCCATGTCTTTCCAATCCATCCTTCCAGTCCAAGGATGTCATGTGGGACAGTGTCAAATGCTTTGCACAAGTCCAGGTAGATACATCCATTGCTCTTCCCTTATCCACCAATGCTGTAACCACCATTGTAGAAGGCCACCACTTTTGTCATGTGTGGTTTGCCCTTAGCGAAGCCATGTTGGCTGTCACCAGTGACCTCCTTATTTTCCATGTGCCCTAGCACAATTTCCAGGAGGATCTGCTCCATGATCTTGCCTGGCACAGAGGTGAGACTGACTGGCCTGTAGTTCCCCAGGTCTTCCTTTTTTCCCTTTTTAAAAATGGGATTTATGTTTCTCCTTTTTCAGTCAGTGGCAACTTCCCTGGACTGCCACGACTTCTCAAATATGATGGATAGTGGCTTAGCCACTTCATCTGCCCGTTCCCTCAGGACCCACAGATGCACCTCATCAGGTCCCATGGATTTGTGCACCTTGATGGTCCTTAGATGATCTCAGACCTGATCTTCTCCTATGGTGGGTGGTTCTTCATTCTCCTAGTCCCTGCCCTTGCCTTCTGTGACTTGGGTGGTGTGGCTGGAGCACTTGCAGGTGAAGACTGAGGCAAAAGAGTCATTGAGTACCTCAGCCTTCTCCATATCCCGTATAACCAGGTCTCCCATTTCCTTCTGGAGAGGGCCCACATTTTCCCTGGTCTTCCTTTTATCACTGACATACCTATAGAAGCTTTTCTTCTTGCCCCTGATGTCCCTCGTCAGATTTAATTCTATCAGCACTTGAGATTTCCTAATCTGATCCCTGGCTGCTCAGACAATTTCTCTGTTTATTCCTCCCAGGCTACCTGTCCTTGTTTCCACCCTCTGTGGGCTTCCTTTTTGTGTTTGAGTTTGCCCAGGAGCTCCTTGTTCATCCACGCAGGCCTCCTGGCATTTTTGCCTGACTTCCTCTTTGTTGGGATGCATCACTCCTGAGCTTGGAGGAGGTGATCCTTGAATATTAACCAGCTTTCTTGGGCCCCTCTTCCCTCCAGGGCTTTATCCCATGGTACTCTAGCAAGCAGATCCCTGAAGAGGCCAAAATCTGCTCTCCTGAAGTCCAAGGTAGCAAACGTGCTGTGTGCCCTCCTCGCTGCCCTAAGGATCTTGAACTCCAGCATTTCATGGTCACTGCAGCCAAGGCTGCCCTTGAGCTTCACATTCCCCACCAGCCCTTCCTTGTTGCTGAGAACAAGGTCCGGCATAGCACCTCTCCTCATTGGCTCCTCCATCAGTTGGAGAAGGAAGTTGTCATCAATGCATTTCAGGAACCTCCTGGATTGCTTATGTCCTGCTGTGTTGTCTCTCCAACAGATATCAGGATGGTTGAAGTCCCCTGTGAGGAGCAGGGCTTGTGAACATGAGGCTGCTTCTGTCTGTCTATACAGGTCCTCATCTGCTTGGACTTCCTGGTTAGGTGGCCTGTAGCAGACCCCCACTATAAATAATGTCACCTGTCCCTGCCCTCCCTTTAATCCTGACCCATAAGCTCTCGGTCAGCTCCTCATCCATCCTCAGGTGGAGCTCCATGCACCCAATGCTCCCAGTGAAGTTTGGTGGTTTTTTTTAACACAGGTTTGCTTAGGTTAAATTACTAAGATTATATTTGCTGTCACTCCCCAAAAGCAGCATCAATAATTGAGTTACATGCATATCTAAATCCAGAGCTGCTCTTGCCTAAAAATATCTCCAACTTTGACTGTGACAGAATAACTGTCTTCCATTGTGTGATGGTCCCATATTGTGATTTGGCAAACAAGCAGAAAAGCACCTAATTGATTCTCTGTACTCTTCTTAGTTTATTTCAGTCTTTCCAAAACTGCAGAAAAGTATTTTAGATATGTAACCTATACTTTAGATAGTCAGTGTTCCCTTAGAAATATTATTCATTGAAAAGAAGTACTTAGAATATTTTCATATTAGAACAGCTCAATCCCTTCTTTTATTGTTCCCAGAATGAGTGATGATCACAAAATGAATAGCCAGCCAGTATTGTTATGCTATCATCTGATGTGAGACCTTGTGCATTATTTACTGCCCATCACTGAAATTACATTGTACACAAAGATTAATTTCCTTCTAGATTTTCCTCTAGTAGTCTCACGATTTTAGGACTTCTTTTAACATGATTGAATGACCTTTCCAAGGTCCTGTGTCTATTTGCTCTTGCAAGTTTTTAATATGACTATTTCATCTTTGGGTACTTATTACCATTAATGACCTGCCTCTTTGTTGTTTATAAATGTTGCTTAATAATATCCTGTGAAGCTAGTTTGTAGTTTTCCTAATGGGGGAGGGGGAGGAGGGTACAAAAGCATTAAACTTAAAATTAATTCAGAATTGAAAGTTTTATAATACTTAACAGGTATTATTTTTCAGAGTGTTTAGCATGAACATTGAACAGTCAAACTCTTGACTTCAACTGCAACAGTCATTGCTTGAGTCAACTGCAGATCAGACCCTATGTGTTTTAAGTTTAGCTCCCAGAATGCAAGAAATGCATAGCATCTGGGTAAAGGTGACTTGGCCAGCACTGCATACCATCTTATTATTCAAGGTGATATTCAAGTACCATGAATTTGAAACTGGTTTTTTTTTTCCTGGAATTTTTTTGCTTAATTTGTTACCCACCTTCGATTACATGCAGTAAGTTATACAGCAAGACTGTAGATTTCTTATGGCTTGAAAGACTAACACAAGTATATGATACTTGCAATGTAATGTATGCATTATGTATTCTGCTACAGATTTACTATTTGTTGAATAATCATTTCACATGTTGGACTTTGGATAAAATTTAAAAATTAGTTCTGCTATTAGGCTAGTTATTCATTATTGGAACACATTTGAAAACTTTGACAATTCAATGACTGCCTATGGATGACTAGTAATGCATATTATTTTGATAATTGAATTTGAATACACTGAAGCTTGCACCT
This sequence comes from Harpia harpyja, assembly GCF_026419915.1. NCBI lineage: Eukaryota > Metazoa > Chordata > Aves > Accipitriformes > Accipitridae > Harpia > Harpia harpyja. The sequence continues at coordinate 64,704,410 of NC_068969.1, forward strand.
CTAATTCTGTGATGTATGATTCTTAAATACTGAAAATGATTTAATGTATATTTCTATGCACATCTGGATGCAAATGAAATTGTATGGAGCCAAAGTCCTGGTCTCTGAAATACCTGTTTAAGCCAAGTATTTCACAAACTCCTCCTAAAATTAACATAATGGATTATGCTGTTCTTTCAGCCATGTAGCTGAAACAACAGTAGGTCTCATTAATTAATTAATGAGAAGGAAAAGAAAGAAAAGAATCAGCTTATCAACAAATACATTCAAGAGTTTAGTCATAATAAGGTGCTCTTACCACCATGTGAACTTTCAGGATACAGGATTGAGCAAAATGGGTACAGTTCTCATTTTAAAGGTCATGTACTGGTGAAATTTCTCTTCCGCAGAGACAAGAATTTATTTTACCCTCTGAATTCCCACCAGCCTGAAACTTGTCAGCCAAATCCAGTTCAAATCTCTGATTTTCAAGTCCTGTTTGTCCAATATATATGCCTTTTTAGCTGTTGATTGGTGAAAACCTAGAGAGTTATAGAATTTCTCTAAAGCTCCTTTGAAAATGGGTAATTTCCATGTATAATCACATTTCAGTCTTAATTGCTATAGGTGCCAGGCTTCTCATTCCACCTTTGAATTGAGAACGTGTTCTGTTTTACCAGTTTATTTTGAAAGCCAGAAAGCCGTTTAACACAGCTGATCACCCCAACAACCGTGTACGGCTTAAAGATGGTGGTGAGGAAGGAGGGGGGAAGAGAGCTATATTGTAGCTTTAATGATATAAATAAGCACTAGTACAGTTTCTTGATTCATCTTTGCTTATAGTGGTGGTTTTTTTAATATTATAGCAGTATTTGAGGACTGCAAGCAGGACTGAGTTCTTACTCTGTGCAAACATAGCAAGAAACATTCTGTCCACTGAAAAACTTCTGGTCTAACCTGAGACAACAGCAGTATCATGAAGAGAAGATAAAAAGTCACAGAAAAAATGTGGTATCTAGTTGTTATATAGCCAGCTGTTGATTATCTTAATGTGTTTATATACTTCTGATTAGCTTAATTTTTATTTATTGCACCTTTCTGTCGATATATAATAACCATGCCTGGGCAGACTTTGCCAATATGATAACACATACAGAAGACCAGACTGCATCATCTGTATTACAGAGCTGTTACAGACCTTCTCGTCACCAACGACTGTCAAAGAAACTAAGCAGTTTTACAGATAACTAATTAAAAGATGTTTATCCATGCTTGTTACAAAAAAGCCTGAAACCATTGAGGGCAGGTTTAAATGCTTACCTTAATAAAAGTAGTGCTGTATGAGTTCTGCAACATGCATTAGCAGTTAACTCGCACATTACTGCAGCAGGTTGACTGGAGCATGAGAGTTTCATTTCTCATACAAGGTAAACCAGACAAATTTGTGCAGCTGGTAGAAATTATAAAAAATAGAAGAAGTGAAAATTCCTTAGGTTCTCTTTGGCCCTCTGTCCATTTAAGGAGAAAGCAAGTCTGGCAACATGAATTTTCCACAAAATTAGGACAGCAAAATAAAGAGAATCCATGATTCACGAAAGATGTAGCTTCACCTTTTTTTATGCTTTTATTTTCTCTCAGGACTACAAGGCACTGTGCTTCTGGAATTAAGATACTCTTGGCTCAAAAAAGAAAATGTGATATTCTTCTTGACCCCCAGCACAGAAAGTTATTAGAATGGTATTTGTTTTCAGTGACTAAGCACTGGGTTAACCATGCCCCAGATCAGCAGAGCAAATATTTTTTTCTGGTTGAAAGTGTTTGGCTTTAGCCTGTAAATAATCAAGCACATTTTCAACACACAAGAATCTTGAATTGCATTAATTAATTCATGAGACATCACAGTTGAAGAAAATGTGTCCTGTTGATTAAGTTCTTGGATGGGAATGAATGGCTTCAGTATTGGACGTATTAACTTTCTAAATATCATCACTGTGAGTTTCATTACAGAGAACACAATAGATTGCACATGGCTGAGTGAGATACACCCAGGAAGCCAGTTATTTAGAATTAATACACAGTCTTCCATGAATCAAGCTGTCCTGCTGGTGTTCTGCAGAAAGGGAGAGAAGGACATACCTGAAGGCCTTGATTCACAGCTGACGTTCAATCTGACCTGTCTTTCATGTAGCATGAAATGAATATGACAGGCTGGGTGTTTGATTTTAGAACATGTGCTACTGTGATAAACTGACAGGCAAGATGATCAAATCCAGGGGAGGAAATAAGGAGGTGTGGTTTTGGTAGTTTTAGGGAAATCAGATGGTTTGACAAAAACTTTTTCATTGATAAATGGGAGATTTTTGAAACTTAACTAGAAAAGAGCTAGATATATTTTCCTTCAGATATATTTTCCTTCTCTCTTTTCTTCTTTCTGTCTTATCCCATTATTCTTTCCCCCCCACTGAAGACAATGCAATGTAGTATTAAGTGGGGGTGGGGGGCCTGTGTTCCAGTTTCCATCTGAATCTTCTTCAAAGTGAGAAAAGTTTGGTGAAAGAAAAACAGATTACTTATATTTTTCCTCCAATTTTCATATTTTTGTAGCTTGAGAATTACCTATTCTGCCACACTCAGTTGCAAAAGAGAACAAAAAAAGGAGAAAATTTCATTCGCATTAAAATAATCATAGTGTTCTGGAATGAAAATCAGAATTTTTTTTTTACAAAAACCCCTTCTCTTTCTTTTTCTTTTTAACAACTCCAGTTACAGGAGGTGTGGAGTTTCTAGAATATAACGTAAGTATGAGCTGTGCAAAGTCTTGAGACACTCAACTTGAACTAAATGTTGCGTTCCTTTACAAAGAGGAGTGCTCTTTGGTGATGTCCCTAAACATGGTGATAACACTGATAGGGGCACCTGTCAAGTGGGCTGTTACTGTGGAATTCCAGTGTGTTTGGGATGCTCCAAAGCTACAGTGTGTTAGCATACCACACTATCCTGTTTTGTTTTAATGAGTTTCTTGATTTTGCTTTTCTTTTCCTACCTCTTATGTATCAAAAACTTAATTGCCTCATGGTTTTTATTCCTGTTTTCAATGGTTTTCTTCTAAATTTTTGTCCTGTAAGGAGAAAAAAAAATATTTCTGAAATAAAGATGAAATTTGTCGATAGTTACCATGCAGGAAATATGCCTGACTCACTGTAAAAATCACGTGTGTAGCAGCTACTGCTGTCCTATTTGGTATAAACTTGGTGACAGAAATGCTATGTAGTTTATTCTGCCAATGGCTTCAAATGACTATGCAGGGGACTGCAGGCTCCTGAACTGTTCTCCAGAATGCCGTCTTTTGGTGCATTGGTGGGTTAAAGTACAGGCTCCCTTGGAGTTGAGCAACAGCCTACTTCCATCAGATCTTCCTTCACTCCGTGGTGTATACAGAACCCCAAGCATTAGCACTACCTTGAAAATGTAAGCATTGCAGGCAGATTCTTTCCTCAGATAGTCTGCAAGTTTAGTGTACCTTTTTTACCATTTTTTGTGTCAAGACTAAAAATTAGAAGATTAAAGATAACATTATAAGTTTCCTAAAGTGTTTCAAATCCCTCTCCAAAGACTGCCATTTCTATAGCATCCTAGACAGCTTTCCACTTCCAGTTAGAAACAGTTCTTTTACTTGACATTATTTGGTAGCTTGAATGCACACAAGGTTAAAAATATTTTTTCTCTAATGGGGAGCTGGATTCCTAATGTTCAGAATATGCAGAGTGTTGAAAAGATAAATAGCACTGCTCTATTAACATCTTAATGAACTTACTGAAAAGCCCATCTTGTGTCTTAAATTCACATTTCACATGTGCTGAACAGTTTTGTGTTTCTTTTATGTTCCTTTGAAGTCCTTACATGCAAAAAATCATCACAGAATATTTTTTCTCTCAAATATTAAGAGCAGTTGCATGGCTGACTCAAGGCATGTTACTGACTGCTGATATATGGCATACCAGAGAGAAAACAAAGTACCAGGCCTTTATCATAAATGCCACCTGTTTCAGAAACTGTCAGTCACCAGCCTTTTGAACTTCTCATTTCATTACAGATATGACATTAAGAAGAGGAAAGGGAGCTGGAGAAGAACAAAAGATTTCAAGGCAAAAGCTCCAAACACAAACTGCAGTTTCATTCCAGCCCAGGGAGTACACCAGAAACGTCCCTGCCTGAAACAAAGCAGAGGGTGGAAAGGTGAGGTTGAATTTTGTGTTTTAGAGTCTATCTCAATTCCACATGAGTGTTTATTATAGAACAGGCCTGAAACATAGTTATTTCTGCATCAGCACAGATGAGACCAACTTGTTTCAACATTTGCTTCATAAACTAGTTTTGCAGTTTCATAGGTACACCCTTAAATGGACCATTTCCACAGTCCATTTAATCTGTGAGACTTATGACAATTCTGAAGGAACCCAATTTTCAGTCTAAGCCCCTTTGACAGGGATATTGGTAATATCTGAAAAGACTGAGTGGGAACTGAGTATTTAACTTAAATTTTTGAAAAGTCTGTCCTTACATTGTAATTTCAGGAACTGAATTCCAAACTCCGTAACTCCATCAGACTCACTGTTTAATAAAGTGAGATGAAGGCATTTAATTTTTCATGGTCATTATTCAGAAGGGGTAATTATCTGTAAGATGATGTTAAAGAAATAGCTCCTCTGTGATGTCAGTGTTTGTATCATGGTGTAGAAGGCTAAGAACATTTTATGGAAATTTTATCTCATAACACCAAGTTATGGATCATGGAAATATTAATACTGTGGATTGACAGTTTTGTTCCCAGAACCTCCCATGGGTCAAGCTTGAGAGTCATAAGCAATATTATTACTTACTCTTGATTTTTCCTGGAGCAACTTAAGTAGTGTATGTGGGTTGGAATACTTCTCAGATGGTTTTTTGCCCTCTCATTCTGGTTATATGGATGGAGAGGCATTTACTGAACAGTTTTTTTAAAAACGGTCCTTATAAACTGAGAGCAATCTATGCACCTTCAGAAAGCTCAATGAACTGGGGTGTGAGGATTCTGGGACAAGAAATAGGATTGATTTAATTGCTTGCATTGCTGTTGTCAATGGGCAAACAAGCCTTCTGACTGAAGACTGTCGTATCAGTAAGCTGTTTAATAACATAAGAAATAGTATCTTAAGGACACTTGTGCTGCTTAAGGGAAAGTAAGTGTTGTAGGGCACATTGGAGACCTTAAAAAGCAGCATTGGCTTGTTATGATTGTAATTCATATTTACGTCACGTCGGTTGTCACAGACTCTGAAAAGCCAGACAAACTGAGTCATTCTGGATAATATCCAAAACCTCCTACATACAACCTGGAAGAAACTGTCCTTTATAAATATATATCTATATCTTAAATATCCTACCCATTTTCTGGAGTTACTGTTTGATATCCTGTTGTCTTCATGTCACAAGAGCCTGATTATGCACAGCAAATAATATACCATTTTCTACTGTTTTTCTAGTAAAAACTTAACATCCTTAGAACAGGTGGGAGGCACCATCCTAATACCATATACATTACTAAGAAAACTAAGAAATTCATAGGAAATCACTGCTATTCTGGTACATGGTGCATTACTCACATGTTTCTGTAGACTGGAATTCAGCTTCTGATATAAGCCCTAAGTGAATATGAATGAAATACTCTCAAAGCACTTAATACATCCCAGAACTGCCACTGAGCTACAACTGGACCTGCTTGGCAATTTCCCATCACTAACACCCCATGAAAAGTGGGGACAGTTACACAGAATCAAGCCGAACTCTGAGAACCTTACAGACATTCAGGGTTAAACCACGACAGCTCTGCTACATCTTTACTGTGCTTGGGAAAGTTGCTTTAGTCGATTTTTGTAGAATCAGGAATAGATGCTTTATTTGTATGTTTCCCTGTGCATACCACGGATGATAAAACCTTCATTTGAAATCATCTGATAGCTAGCTGATCTCTTGAGTACCTAAGAGGGCAAGCTTTATAACCATACCACTTATTGCTCCCTCATTGGGTACTACTGACTGCCAGTCTAGCTTGTCACTAAAGGAATTTGAGTTGTTTAAATGTCATGATGTTTGGATTTGTTTTGTTGATAATCAGAGGGTATCGTGTGTTTAAATGAAATATTGGGCCTTGGTAAAATTGTCACATCTAACCTTATCACCACTGTACCAATTTTCACATGTTGTTTCTGGTCCTGAAATCTGAATAAATGTGCTTTTATGGCATCTAACAGACAATAGAGCTTCACAGCAGTTTATGAACTGCTGGATTCTTTTAAAAATTATGCTGGCAAATATTTAAGTGTGGAAAGTGCTCTTTTTAGAAACTTGTTTGCCCACCTACTAGATTCTCATAAACTCTCTTCTAATTGCTGTCTATTTATTGGATTCTGACAGAAAGTTGCAAAACATGCCTCTGATGATTGCATACATTCACACACATTTAGATAGCACTTGCCTTAAGCAATCAGTGCTGTGAAAGCAACCCTTATGTAAAAGAGGCGAAAACCTCCTGTAAATGAAGAAAGAGACAATGTTCTGTCATCTTCAGAAACACACAGTCAGTCAAACACTAATGCCAAGCATGCTAAAACAGTGGAAAAAACCCCAAGGATTATACGTCAGCATTCCAGTGTCTTTCACAAATGGTTCTTGCAGCTTTGGACTCATGCGACAAGAAGACACAAGACATCAATCTGCTACGTAACTAACAATAAAATCATATGCCACTTGCAACATGTAATTTATTTTCTCTGTTTTATATGCAGGATAAATGTTTCCTTGTGCATTAAAATGCTCTGAAATACATGTGGAGCAGTGCTGTGTCAGTAAAAAACATTATTGGAACAGTATCATAATCATACTGGTCTAAAGATAAGTGAGAAGTAAGGTATGTAAGGGTAGGTTTCTCTCTTTTATTTAGTCAGCTAGAAAAAAGATTTTCACAGAACGTTCTATGATCTAAACAGTTGACTTGATTGGCTTAACAGGTCATTATTTCCTTTTTTCTAGAAGACAATCATCAGCATTCACATATCACCTTGCCATAATTATTAACATTGGCACTTGGTTCCCTCTTAGTCTAATAGTAGAAGGCATGAAAGAGGTGCCAGTTATGCCAAGAGGAAAAAAAAGAGAGGAAGGAGTGTAACACAAAGGACAACTTTAGGGAAAAGGGGGCAGAAGTGACTAATATGATTAAAAGGAGGAATTCCTTAACAAAAGAAAGTTCAGTGACCTATTTCTATCATAAGTATTAATTATGACACTGGTGTGTCTCAAATGGAGCACTTCCAGTGCATGGCAGGTTCTGCTTGCAAAATCCATTAAATAACAATAGGAGAAAGTGTGTGACTGGCTACCCAGTAATTCGAACATGCGTGCCTTCTCTCCACATGCTGGCACTGCCTCTTGGTAGAATTTAGTAATGCAGAACATTAAAGCTGTCAGTTACATATAAGGCTTAAGAACTCCAAAAGGATTTATGATCTCTGCATAGTCTCCAGGGAGAATAAGCAGACTGTTCCCTGCCAAAACTCTCCTAAGCTGCCCTGCAGTGAGGAGCATTATAGGAAAAGTACAAGAGTTAGACAGGGGGAGGGGGAATAGGGAAGGAATAGGGAAATGTGGCTGTCAGCATCTTACCTGCTATGTCTGTTCTCCATTCTTACTTCAGTGTACTTTCTCTTTTCTTTCAAGAAATGTATTGTAAAATTGACTTAAATTTAATGTAAAGTTGACTTAATTAAGTTAGAGAGTATCACTATATCTTCTGCTGCATATAGAAACTTCCTTAGAATAATGAACTTGAAGAGCTTAGAAATAATGAACTCCTAAGAATAGTGAACTACTAATGAAGATTGCTCCTCTCTCAATTTGCACGTTCTTTGCCAGGAATCTAGCCTGAGCTAATACTCATAGCTTACAAGACCACTGATGGCTGAGACAATTTTTGTCACTCTAGTGCTCTCCTGAGAAATAGTGCTTTTCAGACTGTAATTAAAGATTACAGTCTTTCAGTGCCTAAAAATCTAGGAATACAATCTGGTTTCAACTCCTATCATTTGGGTACTAAGTAAAGGAAAATCTTCTGCAATTATCACAGTCCAGACTCTTGTCAAAATATAATCATACCGTCTGCCTCCCCTCTCTACCCCAGTAACTTTTGCACAAGTTTACCAGTCAGCAAAGGTCTTTCAGTCACTAATTTCTCAAAGGCTTTGCAAATGGGTTGTTGAGAGGACAGAAACCCCAGCTGAGGAAAAAAACCTGTGATTTGACTACAGATCTGCAGTTGAGACAAACTGCTTATGTGTCCCAGCTGTGTGAAGCCTCCAGCTGGAAGAATAAGTATCTTTTTAAACATCAAAATCAAGCATCCACTGTAGTTCATTCATCCTATTGCTTGCTGAGCAGTCTGCTTTACTACAGCTGCACTTAGATTGTGGCAAAGGTGAGGGTGATGATAAAGGTTTACAAGAGCTTAAGCTAACCCATATGCTTATTCATGTGATTCACATCATTTGGGTTATCTCTTTAAAAACTGTCCAGTCAGCATCGAATCTGCTGCATAAGAGTACGTTCAGTAGGGGTCAACCCAACCTTGAACATGAAGGGGGCATTGTTTTTCATTGCACAGCTCTTCCTCATTAGTGATGAAGAAGCAGTGTTTTGTCAGTCCCAGAAAGAGAGGAAAACAAGCTAAAGGGAGGGTTTCACTATCTGGCACAGGGAAGGGCCATGACGACTTCACCTGAATAGCCTTTTCAAGCATAATGTTGCGTGTCCTCACTTGTGCAGCAATTTATATCTTGTTTGCATAAGGTGTGTGAATGAGATGCATCTTTCCTGTGAAATGGGAGCATTTCTGAACAGTTATGTAATAAAGGTATTAGTGTGCTTGTCTGCATGCATAACGCCGAAGGAAAAGGAGAATAGTGTCTGAAATGAAAAGAAACATGAGAAATCTTAAAACTCCTCTATAACTCCAAATAAAATTTCTGTGCATCTTTGGTCAATGCCATTCCACACTATAAAGCACTGGCACCAGGAAATGCAGTCTGGTACAATTTACGCACAAACTGTGACTTTGAATATACTATGTAGCCCCGAGTACTGCTAAAAGTGGGTAAGCAGGGAAAGAATTTGGTACCTCTGTATATTAACTTGGCTCCAAAACACACCTTAGGACATCTGTGAAGTAATTTTCTTATAATTTAATTGGGTGTTTAAGCAAATGAGCATCCATGTATAACAATTCATAAACAGGGGAAAAAAAAACCAACCACAGATTTCCTAGAGATTCAGTTCTACCTGAACTCTGTAATTTGGCACAGTTTGGGTTAAAGTAGCTGTCCAAATGACTCGTTGAACCTGGATCATTACATTGGAAAAGAACTGTTCTGGAAGGAAATTAATGAGTTGAAGGTACAATCTAGCAACACCCAGGATGCCGATGCCAGTTCCAAGCAAATAGGCAGTTTCTTTATGGAACATATGTATTTTTGGATAGCACTAAGACAGTGCCATAAGGAACTGTAGGAGGACAGCAGATTACAAGCCAGGATCTCAGAGAAAGTCAGAAGCAGGAAACAAGGAGAAGAAGTCATGGGGAGTCTGTCTAGATCCAAAAGCCTCTTTGGAATGCCTCTGAAGTTAGATACAGAAGAAGAGAGACAAGCTAATATATTCTCAAATTATATGATGCTTTTATTGTTATCCGCATCCCTTCCGTGCCAGAGGTAACAGCTTCATAAATTTTACGACTGTTTTTGTCAGGAAATGAACTGAAGCAGTACTGCAGCATCCCCTTTTTCTTTTAGTTCTAGTGCTGAGCCTCGGTGTCAGTCCTGTTGCCCTTCGACACCTGACTTGGCTACTCTTCCAGCAATGCAGGATTTTTTTAGCCTTGTCTGAATCCCTTTCCAGCATGGTTCCTCCTCCATGTGGGCCAGAAGTCCAAGGCAGATGGCTGACAGCAGTTGACTGCATTGTGTCTCTAGCCACTGACTGTATATGCATAAAATTCAAACTAAGAATAAATACATGAAATACAGTAAAGCAATTACAAAATTATAATGAATACAGTTCCTTCCAGCACTTCACTGTTAGACACTGAAATCAGGATATTTATTAAAGAAAGCTGGAAAAGATTCTTAATATTTCTTCTTTCCTCAAGGATAGTCTCAGGATTTGTTTTTTACTTTATTGCTTTAGTTTTGTAGTCTCATAATCAGGTGACAGTAATTTCCCTGTCTTCCCTGCCAAATTCTTCTATGGTTTTCCTGTTCTGGAGTATGTTGTTTCTTGGGATTTCTTTCAACTAATTTTACCTGTTTGAAAGTTAGGTGTCTTGTATAAATTCGTTGTCTAGGTGACTTCTATAATGGAAAGACAGGCACTTCCCATCTATCTTAGATTTCTATCTTAAAGTGGTATGAATCATCCACTGCAGGTGCTTATCTCTCTCCATTAGTGTAGTGTGAGAATAGACAAGTAATTTAAACTTGATGTTTAAATTTAGATGGCTAAAGTTAGGGGTGATAAGTCCCACCCTTAAAGACTTTAACAGCAACTTAAAGTCACACTTCTCTCTCTCTTATTTCCAAATGAGAACAGTTTAGGAGTGTTTCCAATTGCTGATGCCATACACTTCTTGCAGATGATCCCAAAGCAATCAGATGTGAAACTCGTTTATAAATACTCATTGAGAATAGAAAAAACAAACCAATTTTTTTTGTTCCCTGGAAGATTTTAATGGCATTCATGGACAGAAGGGAAATTTGTTACTGATGTGGGGCAATTTCTTGTAACAGAGGAAGATATTTAAACTTCATTAGCATTGTTCTGTAGATTGAATCTCTTAACAAAATTTAGCACACCTGATTGCTGTGTTACAGAAGAGGCCATGTTCTCAAGCTGCAGATACTAATTGAATAGTAGCTTAGTGTTGAAGAAATATGTGGTTAGAGCTTTGGTTAGAACTCAGTTTTGCTGAAGTTAATTATGGGAGGGTGAGCCTAATTTATAAACATATTATAATATTGTATTATCAGTAGTTCAAATAAATCAGTCAGTAAGTGAATAGCTTTTGTGATGTCTCAAAAAAACATTGTGGCCAAACACTGTTTCTTAAAGATATTTATCATTAACTACATTAATGTCCAGAAGATGTTCAGAACACACTAACTGACTTGACAATTTTTTTTTCTGGTCATTATTAGGACCATTCTGCCTATATTGGCAAGAGTTAGAAAGGGGAATACAACAATTTTTAATCAAAGCTCTGTTTAATGGTAGTGCTCAGTTTGAGATACATGCCATTTAATTTTCCTATGTTGAGTTCTGATACTCCTATTGAAGTGCACAGGAGCCTCGATTATCACAGGAAAATCAGTTCCTAGATACCTATACTTGACTTTGCAGAATCAGGAGATGCTTTTGAAAGTTCTGATATGAATGATTATTCGAGGTTACCCTCAAAGACAGCAGCAAATCTAGGAACAAAGCTTACTTATTCCCAATCTGCTGTTTCAAATATTTTTTTTCTGGTTTCTAGGATTAGCTTTCTACCACAAAATTGGAGCGATTATAATTACAAAATACCAACATCTTGTCCCTTAAATGCAGCGTGTATTCAAGGGAGTCCTGGATGCATAGATGAAATTCCCAGAGACATCCACAAATCAGTGTAATACTTGGTTTTGTTTACCTCCATAGTTCACACATTTTCTTTTTTTGTAAATCATTAACTGAAAGAATTAATTTCTTACCAATAATGAAAAAAAGCAAACATTATTTGATCATGACTTTGACTCATGACCTTGCTCAGGCAACAAAGCAAAAGCTGACGGCTACATAACTAAAACATGTACATAGACTCAAAAAGAAAGCCTCACAGAGCTATCATGTCTCTTTAGAAAGTGGCTGGCAGATAAAATGAGTAAGGAAGAGCCTCAGCAGTGAGTTCTGCAGTATGGCCTTTCAGTCCATCAAAAAGCCTGTGCTTTGACACAGGTTTCCCCACTTTCTATAAGGCAAGAGCAAGAGAAAGACTGATTCCTTGAGCTTAGATCCAGAGAGCACAGCAATGTTTTTCTTCTTGCAGTTGAGAGAATGCTACCATCAGTTGATCCTTAAAAGTGCACTAAGTGAGAAGCACTGTAACATTTAGGAAATGTCTTTTTTTACAAGTTTTGATTGTTTGTTTTACTTTGGAGCTATCTGTCATCTTGCTAAAAAGTGACTTCATCTGAGAAATTTGCAACAAGTTACAGCCAACTGTCAAAGAATGCAAACAATAAGACAGAGAGTGTAGAAGTTTAATATTTACTTAGTGTTTTAAAATAGAACATCTATTCCAACATACATAGGGTTTAGACGCCATGGAAAAGGCAAAGCACTTGTCTGAGAATCAGCGCACTACACAGTTATTCTTACCCGGTAGCTCTCCCCCTTCTGCTTTCCAGCTTTCATGACATTTCACAAGCAATTGTGTTTCCAGTTAATTTACACATTGCCTTACACTTGTCAGAGTCGTTTTTTTGTCTGGAATGTTATTGAGAGGAGAGATAACTGGAGGATGTGTGTAACATCAAACACTTGAAGATTTGTTTGAAGTTAAATAGTTTCTTGTTTATGTTTCCCATGACTGACTTACAGAAGTTGGAAACGGGCCCAAATCAATACAGTTAAATATATGCATTGTGTAAATATGGCCACTACCCAAAGAGAAGCATTAAGTGGGAGGGCATTGGACACTAGACAGGTTTTTGCTGATGTTTTGTACATCAGTACCTCCTGTAAAAGGCAAAGATAATTATATACGTGGGCATTTTTATGGCCTGTTTTTCAGAAATTAGAACACTAACAGCTAGTAGGTTTCTAGTTAATCTACTTGAGTACAGGTTTAGACCTTTGCTTTAGCCTTTTATTATTCAAAATCTTGGCCACAGATATTCAGATGTTGTTTTCGAAATCCATGCCTTTATGTTCCAGGCTGCAGTTCAGAGTAAGAATAGCTGAAACCTGCACCACAAACTCCAGGTGGTCCCACAGACACAGGTGTTTCCATGTTCTGCTGAGGGCTGAGGTTCCTACATACTACTTGGGAGAGCTAGTTCGCAAAGGAATGGCCTTTCAGAAGATAAAGTGAGCACAGAGCTTGAAAGAAAAGCTTAGGAGAGGAGCTTATGACTAATTTGATTCAGCCAGCTGATAGGCATGTCTCTTTCCAAAGATAATCAGCCTTCAATCTTTTCCTGGTGGTAGTAATCATTCAAGAAGCTTAGTTTGGACCTGCTAAACCCCAGTACTATCATTCACTCACGCTGGCTTCCTCCCATTTATTCCCTAAGTTCGAAGTGTTTTCAGCATGAATACTCTACTGTCTCTCACCTACTAGGGACCTGTCTTCTCTCATGATACGGCTAAGTAAAAGTTATCAGGCACTTGTAGGACAGTCCTTGTAGGACTGTCAATGATAAGGAAAGGCTGCCTGAGGCTCACGTTGTGAATAGTTCAACTGTGGCACCCATAACAATCTATCTCACATGAACGTATATGCTAGACTGAAAGCTCCTGGGTAGTCTTAATCCTCAACTGTGCCAGGAACTAGGTTACCATGAGACCCAGCTGCACAGTCAGACATATCCAGTCCAGCCAACATCCAAACTAAATCCTTTGGAAGTTCCTGTCATCTGCCTTTAAACTCCCAGAGCTCTTTCCTTTTGGTCCCTCCATGCGTTTTCTGAGGTCCAACTTTTGTGAACATTTTGATGGGTGGTTCATAACATCAGGAAGATTGGCTTAAGGAATTGTACATTTTTCAGTCTAATGAAATAATCCACTTCAGGGGCCTTGGGACTTTCTGAGGTTGGGTTCCGCATAATGTTTTAGCCCTCGGGAGGCAAACAGTGGTTTCTAAATATGAAAAGGTAGAAAAACAAATGGTAGCAGACAGTCATCTGAGTAATTCTGAGGTTTTGTGCTGGATCAAGATGGGAACAAAACCTAAAATTGCTATCATAGCTTGCATGTCAGCCTCTCTTAACCTTTTTATTAGTTGTGTTTGTTCTGGTAATGACTAAAGAGTAAACATGAACAAGGCCTCACTTATCATGGTACAAAGTTAAATATGCAGAAAAGTATATTGTTGCTTTCTTAGTGCTTTATATCTAAAGTACATTTGGAGGCTCTCTGAGGTATATGTTGACCTGCTTGCAGCCAGTCAGTAAGACGAACAAGCATTCTGTGCTATGCAAAACTGCTATTCTGGTAACATTGCACCTTCTAAACATTAGGCTGAAAGCAATTTACTAGTGCACAAACATGCATATCCTCAAATAAGAAAGATCTTGTTCATGTGGAAGCAAAATGGTATGAAGATTGGGACAAAATCTAAATTACTAGAATCATTCTATTCAACACAGGTCAGGGTAAATGAAGTTTAAAAATGCTCAGCAACACCTTGTGTGATGTGATTCTCCAGATCCACCTTGTTCATATGAACACTTAATTGATCCTCCTGGGAAGGGTCCCCGCAACAAGAAAAAAAAAAAACCCGCTTACTTCTGCTCAGGCAAATTTTCAGAGTATTTGCTCCTACTGCTGCTTCACCTATTAGTTTGTAGAGTTGTGGTAAGCATTTGAATGGCCCTGTCTGTGCGCACATGGTGGGAATGGACTCATGGTGCTTGACAAGCAAAGACAGTTGCACAGATACAGAAATGTTGGTACTGGCAACCAGCTGCAAGGGAACCGTCTGTCGCGGGGTGCAAGGCTCTAAGACCACGTTATTGTCAATATCACTATCAAAACATGAGTGTTGTTTCCAGCTACTCCACTATGGACATCTTCTGAATAGTTTAGTACTCTCGATATTACTACATATGCAACTTCAAAAGATCTCAGCCTAAGGTACATTCTTTTGTCTCCCTTTGTAAATGTTTAATTACTGGTTCACAGCATAACATCCAGTTGACATAAGCATGCACACATCCTGCTGTCTACATTTCCATTACCTTATAGTCACACAATATTTCATGAATTCTGTTTTAGAAGACTTTTAAACATTTTGTATCACAGGAAAATCACTGTGCAGCATATTGGATATTTTCACAAAGATATGCAAAAATCCACACAATTATCACAATCTTTTACTGTCTGATAATTAAAATGCAATGTAATGATACTATAAATACATTGATATGCATAAGAAAAAATATATTAAAAAAATTAAACTCTGAAAATTCAGCGATCCACTTTACAGAAATTGGGCATACAGAAAAGATATTCCTGCATTATAAAATATAACAATGCATGGAAATATTTATACTGCATTTACCTTAGACAATGTAACTTTAAGCTCTGCTGAAGTATATAAAATTCTATTAAGATATGTCAAGTAAATTGTTCATATTTGGATCACAGCAATACAGCAAATTAACACAATATTCAGAACACAGCAGAATCCATATAAAATCTTAACAATTCTGCCTGACAGGTATTTGTAAGTGGTTTGTTTGGATGTGTGATAGCTTGTTCCATTTTTAACATTTTTAGTAGAAAACATGTAAACTCAGCACTCCAGAGGTGAAAAGAAATGTGAAAGTGCTTATCAGTTCATGAACGTGTGGAAAAGATGGCACTGTCTCTGGCTTTGTTATTATTAAAATCAGTGTTTCAGTACAGAGCCACTTAGCCTCCTGTGCAACAAAGTGCTTTAGCATACGCCAACATTTTAGCACCAACTTATTCTATTCCTGCTCACCAAAACATCTAGTCAGTTTTAACGGAAATTAAATATGTATGAAAATTATAAGTTTAAATGTTTTGCTCAAAGCAAATGTGGAATTTTACATCACCTGAACAGAAATGCCATAAATTAAACAGAAGCAGACTTCTTCTTTCACTCTGGGGATTTTTTTGATAGCTCACTTTTAAATTAACTTTACTCATACAGCACTTAGTTTGATGCTGCTCTACTGAAATTAATCAGTTGTGCTACCAATTACTCATGAGGGCTAGATTTATATTTTAAATTAAAAAAAGAATAAAAATCATATTTCAGTCCACAGCGAGGGTTACATTAAAAAAAACAGGTTTTGTCTGATGCAGATTTCTAACTTTTAACAATGGAGATGATAATGTTTTAATCTAATTTCCACCAAAACTTAATAAGCAGCACATTTCAAACTCCAAGGAAAATCTTGTATTCCCCAAAGTGCAAGTTGCCGAAGTATTTCATAGCCCTAACAATAGTCTTCTGGCATTAACAACCTAAAACACAAATGACATCCGCTGGCTATTTGTTAATTATGTTTTTGAATTGCTTATGGCTACACTAGAGGATATATTCCAGGCTCTGATTTCTATTAATAGATGCCTGCTTTGGAAAGCATAAAAACCCCTCTGTCCTATCCAGCCTCTTTATACCTAAGACAGCAAGTCCCCTTCCTTTAGATCATTTACTTTCAATAAAATACAAGAAACTGCTGCTCTCCCATAATATATATGGAATATCCATGTGAATGCACAATGTGTAGTCCTCTAAGTTTTGTGAAACCATTTGTGAGCACTCAAGAAACCTGGAAAACTAATTAATTTGAGCAGCAGTTGGTTTTAATGCTTTTATAGACTTCAGTGTTCTGTAATCCTTCAGGAAGAGGTTAGGTTCAGTTCAAAGGGACGTTTATCGTAGCTATCTAAATGTCTTGAGATTAGACTCGACTGTAAATAACATAAAGTGAGCCTTCTTACTAGGCATCTATTAATTTCTCTTTTGATCACTCGGAAACAATTCAAGTGCAATCAGAGTCTGAGCCAAAACCTGGAACTGTGGAGCTATAACGTTTACACAATGTTTTGATAATGACTATTGAATTTCAGAAAGTTCTGACAAAAGCTCAGGTCTGTTTTTGTTTCATCTCTTCAGCTTTACTGAACTGGCTAACTCAAAAGGTATGCAAGTTTTCTCCTCAGTTTTAGGACCACTAAGAATGTAACAGCTAGGCCATATTACAGGAGCTCAAATACTCTGTCCCACCATCACTGTTAAGTCCCCATCTCCTTCTACACCCAGGAGGAGGAAAAGAGACGATGAAGTACCTACTTCCCCATGAGTGTTTCCAATAGAAAATGTAAGATATATTTTGAAAAGTAAGAAGACGTAAATGAGAGCAACAATGATTTAATCCTGAAAATGCTACGGAATGATCTCTTGAGGAGATGTAACATTGCTATGATAAAACCATATATTTTTAAAATTATAGTACTTATTCATAAACTATTACAATTATGGTGTAAGTAATACTATTAAATTAATTTCTCTTTCTGCATAACCAGGAGATAGCCTCTTAAGAAGTCTTACCCTGTTTTTCCAAAAATGTCCTTGAAAAGTATATACTCACTGCAGACACAAACATTTACATGTTGCAACTCGTGGTACAGATAAAAAAATTCCATAAAAACGTATTACGTACGTATTGACAAGTTGGATAAGAATGTAAAAACTGGTCCAGGAACATGTATCTGCTACTTTTGGCACAGAATAAGCCTGACATTACACCTGCCCTGGCTAGGTGAAAGATTGTCTAGATATGAAAAGGCAGAACAAACACTAACAAAGAAGCTTTCATGTGAGGAGCTGGAGAACTATGTGGTGTGAGGGTAGGGCAGATGATAGAAATGTCTGCTCAGATGAGCTCTCCAAGGGCACAGCCTCAAAGCTAGTTAAACACCAGAAGAGAGAGAGCCGGTGGGAAGTCTACCATTGCAGGTTTTATTAGCAGGTTAGACAAATATGTATCATGAATGTAACTGATGCAGTTGATTTGTCTTACTCCAAAGCAACAGTTACACACCTTCTCAAAATCTATTTTCTTTCCTCCCCACCCTGTCCGTTATTGTTCTCATGATCTTAGCCCAATGCATTTTTTTCTTGGTCAAATTTGCCTCTCTAGGTCATCTTCAGCCACTGGAACTCAGGGCTGTAGTAACTCTACTGCTTCCTTCCAAGAGAGAAAAAGAATCAAGAAGAAACTTGGACACACTGAATCCAGAGGCAAAGGTTTTATTTTCCAGTGGTAGCATCCCGTGTAAAACAGCTCTCTTCCCACAAACCGGGTGACAAAACTTGCCCTCTCCTATCCTTGCCTGACAGTCTGTGCAATCCCAGGTCTTGATGCAAGCACCAACATGCCTCTTGTGTTTGTGTGCCAGCTACCTAATTTTACAAACTTTAAGAACTTAGCTGGCCTGTCTGCTCTCCACAGGTAGTAGAAGGAGTTATGACCCTCCAGGGGGGTGATTAGACCTTGGCTAGGACAATTGCCTTCCAGAAGTGCTCTCCCCACCAATTTCAGGCTGACTCTGGGAAGAGAAGGTGCCCCAGCTGAATGGATTCATTCATTTCATGTGAATTGAGGCTTCTGTGCAGTAAAATAAACAAATTTCCTCAGAGAACGGCATTGCAAAACTAAAGGACTCTTGGAGTTAACCTTTAACTTGAATGGCTAAACCAGTGTTTTGTATACCAAGGATAGGCAAGTTCCCAGTGCTCCTGTGAGAAGTGGAGGAGAAGGTGCTTTGGCACAGTCAGGGTGTAGGATGTTGGCACTGGGAGGCAGTTCGGACGGAAGCTCTGGAAGAGGCTGTTCTGCTGCTGTCTTTGGGCAATTCCCACTTGGACTAGTCCTGCAATGCACACTACCCACAAGGAGAAATGAAGAATAAAAGCACTAAATTTATATACAGAGAATGGCTCTTTGCCTGCTAAAAGTTATGTTTATGCTGATATCTTTGTAAGCCCGGCAGTGGGGAGCAAAAGAAAGACCTGGCTCTAACTGTGGGGAGGGAGAGAGAGGAAGCAATGGAAGAAAAGGAACAGCCTTATCCTAGCAAGAAAAGACTGGGGAGAGGAATGGGAAAGAGTTTTCCCTGCATGTTTTCCCAAGTCAGAATACCACTGACGAAGCATCTATTTGATTTAGTTCTCTGAAGGTCGCTTACACCCTAGAATCTTTGGCAATAATTTGACATACAAGGTAGTAAGACCTCTATTTACCAGGCATGAAAAACCAAAGTACAGCATTTTTTCCATGAAATTAAGAAGATAACAAATGACTGAGACCCAGTTATGCACATGGCTTATAATGTTTTGGCAAATATATATGTGTACATATGTAATTTTCTAATACTGTACTGCCCAAATCAGAGTAACTGTCATAATTTATTCACGTTTAACTGAAGAATCCCTACTTTCCTGCATAATAAATAAATAACAGTTTTTTTCAGTTTGCATTTCGAGCAAAGTTTTAATGCAGAAGTGCTGATATTTTATTTTCCTTACTTATCCATAGTGCCTATGAGTTACTGGCATATGTTTCAGTTAGTGTATTGTTGTGATGAACCTCTACAGCTATTTCTGAAAAATCACTATTCTGAAGAAATGGCTGTTCATATTGAGAAAATAAATCTTAGGAAAATAAACCTGGCATAAAGCTATCAACTTACAGGCCCACTAACCAGATTCAGAACAAGGCAAAAGGGTATCTACTACCAAACCAGGCTCCAAACCTGATGAGAATTTGAAAAGAGGTGATAATATTTCACAGACAGGGCAGGACTGAAATAAACAGATTGATAATAAATTTTGACCTTGGGTTCTGTGGTTTTTTTTAAATAATAAATTAGCCATGGATTTCAGCATTATTCAATTTTTATCAATTAGGTTAAAAAAAGCAGCACAACATAAATGTAAGTTAGAACTGAAACAATCTCACTACAGAATAATAGAAAAATCAGCCAGCAGAATCTATGTTTTATCTCAGTACTGTGTTTTTCACAGTATCTGCAGAATGACTGCACTGGTAAAAAATAGTTCTGAAATTTGACCTATGTCCAAGTCAGAATACAGCTGAAGAAATCAAGAGTGCCTTCAGTTGTGTGTCTGAAATGTTTAATGTTCAATATGACATTAGCCTGATTAAACCCATGAATTTTGGTACATCTGGATAGTACAGAAAGAGGAATGGAAACAGCTGCAAAAATTTAAAAGATATTATGTACCATAACTTTTCGTCCTGGATTTCTAAACTCTCTGCCTTTGGCCCTGACCTTTCCTTCCTGTGCATATTGGATAAACAAAGAACAAAATTTGTACTGCAGAACTCTCAGCGAATCATATTTATATTTATAAGTCAGTTATCTTAAAGGAATTTTCATTCATCCACCAAAAGAATATTATTTATCCAAAGAGTAATTTTTTTCCAGAAATGTAAGGACTATATTATGCAAAGTATTCACAGCTGACAACAGTTTTAATGTAAAGTTGTTTTCTAATTTCATTGTCCTCAATGGTAAAATCATTACAATATATGAATTTTAAAGTCACCCTGGTTCCTTTGAGAAAAGTCATCCCTTTTCTTTGGGAATAAATTGATATATTGTGTTTTTTTTAATTGAAAAAGATTTAATGAAATAGCATAAGAAATCTGGTTGAAGAGAAGATGTGAATGCATGCAAGATGATTCGACTATGAAATCAAAGTTGCAGTTTTCACAGAGCACTGCTAAGTATAAGTTTTCAGATAGTCTTATTAGGGAAGGCCTTTCTAGTGTCTTCTATATATTTAATAATGCCTACACTTTAGTACCAAAATACCATGGTAATCTTTCATAAATTGACAAGGCCATTTATTTGTATATAGTTGCCAAATGCCCGAGATGTCTACACTTCATCAACCTATTGACAGGGAATCAAGGAATGAGTGGAGTGACAAGCACTGCCTTCCAAAATGCCATATTCAGCATCTACCTATTTGATTTGGTAAAACAAGAGAACACCTGCTCTCCTGTTGGAACATGAAATTGGTACATTAATAGTCTAACTAAATAGATACAATTGGCAAATTAGCAAAGTAATGGTGGCATCCATGTTCTAACAGAAGTAGGAATTTTGAAAAAAACATTTTTTTTGCCTAATATTATACTTCTGAAGCTTATATTCCCCTTCACACAAAATATGCTGTGTTATTTCCTGCAATATCTGTAATTAGAATTTAAAATTTACCAAGATTTTCCCCCAAATAATATGCAGAATATTTCCTTATGTTTAATACAAGAACAAGCTACAATGCCTATGGATGGACAGTTCTGTTGCACATGACAGTGTATGTTCATCTGAGGAGGAGTTGTAGTGTCAAATAGAAAAACTTGTATGAATCTTAAAAGAATTTTTTATGGACTTCACTGTCTGTGGCTCACAACTAGGCTCAGTTGCCAGAAAAATAAATCCAGGGAAATTCAATGTAGGTGTCATTACTCAATGATATTTCCAGTTTCTATTAAATACACTTCCATACAAAAAAGAGCAACTAAACAAATAACCTCAGTGAAAATATTTAAACATGTCTGGTGAGAGGTAAAATATTTCAATCTGGAACTCTAAACCTCCTCGTTAGCTTCCTTTTTTTTTTTTTACCTTTTTTTCTGTGTACCAAACTGCAAAATAATGTTTAATGAGGGATTTCTTTTAGCAATCTACCTCTGTTTGGCATGGCTTAAACAAACTGCTTGACCTTAGTGGATGTGGACAAGTTTAATGCTAAATACACTCTTCAGTGCCTTGCTCAATAGCAAAGGACATAAACACATACTTACATAATTTGCTAAGTTGGGTGTCTAGCTATGTATAAAATATAGCTATTCAATTAAATAGCTATATTATACATCCATTTATTTCAATACCTTACAGGTCATTAAGCAGTTTTTAAAATTCAGTGGCCTAGAGGAATACTGACAACTATAATCTGGGATCTGCTACCTTTCAGCCTGCTAAGACCCAAGCTGTATTACTGGACAAAGACCAAGAAGAAAGACAGAAGCAAAACAAGGTAAGAAATATAAAACAGAATACTAGCAATAGCTTTAGGAGAAATAATCAGATAAGGATTCAAAATTTCACTTGTCAATGAGACAAGACAGCGACAGAATGGAGGCAAATTCTCCTCTAAGGTGTGTCTTTGCTGTGGGAGGTAGCTGGTTACACAAAGAACAACCTTGTGAGGTTTGTCATTACGGGGCCAACCAAGAGGACAAAAGTAATGAAGAATCAGTTTCATTTCTGTTACAAAACAAAAATAGTCTTTTAAGAGATCATACCATACAGGGATAGGAGGAAAAACTACTGCTTACTGCCAGACTAAAGAGATAACAAGAAATATTGAGCAATGAAAAGAGACAAATTTAGATATTTTTGCATTTTGATATTCTAGTTGAGAAGGATAACCAGATCTCACAATTAGAGCATGTGCAGAGACAGCTGCAGGGAAGTATTTCTACTGCATTTCCTTCCAGCTCATTCTGAAAGATTAAGGACTGCCTGTGATATTAATTCCCTTTGACATAAATGCGTGATGACAGTAGACTGCAATGTGCAGGGGTGATGCTTGCCAGATGTTTTCTGACAGGGTTGAAGTAGCTATTTTTGAAACTGGATAAAACAAATGTTACAATATGACATGTGGGATAGAAATGAGCTATAGTTACAGCAGAAGTTCTCCTTCTTGGTCTAAATGAACTGTTTACAGGATGTTTTGAAAATATGAACTGGTTAACCAATCAAGGCAGGAGCAAGTTGATATCTCTTTTGCTAGAGTTTTATCTACCTTTCATCAAGGGGGAAGAAAATCAAAAGAGTAGATTCTGTTTTGAACATTCCTACCAGAATTGCATCAGATTTTGCACCACCAGTTTAATTTTCCAGAATTTATAAAGGTACCTGATGACCACTTTTGCCACCAGCTGCCTTTGAATAGGGGTGTTTTCCCAGGAGCAAAAGCACTGTATAAATTGAGATAATGCAAACATCATCTGGAAACCTAGTCCCTAACAGTGACCAGTGCCAGGAGTGACATGAGGAAATTCAGAGCCGCAATTAATACACTGATGTGGGGAGAAATTCTTTCCAATTCTTGTTAGAGTTCACTTATACTTTCACAGAAACAGATGAAGATCTTCAAAATTTTCTTCTACCTGAAAACTGCTGATGGTTTTTATTGGTCATTTGAATTGGTAATCCTTTCTCCCCACCTACCTAAGTCTATGACATCAGCATCAACGAGTTCATTATGCTGTGTGTCATTACTTTTTAACTTAATTGGTTGTCCCATTCTAGCAGAAAGGTAGGCTGTAGCTCCCTATTTTCTCTCTTCCATTGCCTCCCAGCATTTTGCACACATGTACTAAGACCCTTTCTATTTGACCTCTCTGAAGAACCACAGCCTTTTCAGTCTCCCATTTCCCCACTTCTAAGTACTTTATTCCTCTAAAACTGGAAACCTTTGTCTATTGCTGTATTTTTTTATGCAGACTAATCAATCAGAACTGTGTGATTTCAAATGGATATGAGTGACCAATTGACTATTATTATAACAATTTACTGTGGTTTTATTCCTTTTTTAACTGCTGCTGCACCATGATAGGGGTTTTCATTAAGCTATGTTAACATAATTTAGATTTTTTTTCTTTGATTTATTCATGTTTACTTAGAAGTACCATGTACATGCTATCTTTTCCAGTGAATTTTTATCAGCATTAAATTTCCTTAGCTCTCCCAGGGACCATTCATTCAGGTCACCCTGAACTTATCCCAGGAAAAAAGTTCAAAAATATTTTTAAGGATAAGAAGAAAAATGATTGGATTCTACCCAATATAAAGACATGGGGCTACATTTTTTTATAGAACTTTGGTGTAATGATTTTCAGAGCTTAGTGACAAACTCTTTGAAAGGATGCAGGTGAGTCACCATCTAAGCATTTAAAGACTTCAAAAGCACATACAAAAATACCCCAAGAAAAAAGAACACTTGACCACAATATTTAGCATTGTTCAGGAATACAACAAATTATACAGCAATTTATCCTGTCAACATATCTTAAAAAGCTACACAAAGGACCTACAACTAATATCTATAATGCAATCTGTAGTTCTAAGTTCTAAGACTGAAAGCAAGAGAAAAACAAGTGCATTACTACAAACCTGCGTTTTCAGCTCCCACTACTTAGAAGATTATAATGGATTTGACTGCCTTTGGTATTAGTAATTTCCCCAATGAATCTGTGGGTGGAACAAAAATGTGGAAATGAAAACTGAGAGGGTATTGTATGTTCAAAATAACCACCTCCACTCACACAGAGTAGATTTGATTCAAGCTGTCATCTTTCCATGCCTCAGTTTTCCCATTTATAAAATGGTTCAAGTCAGAATATGCTCTTTTACCACTATTAAACCACCTTAATCCCCTTGTGTTCCCACATTTATTTCCTCTTCTGAAGATGAAAGGAGAGAAATCATTATTAAAACTGCTTATGAGCAAGCTTACTTGATTCCCTCCCAGTGGCTGTGCTCCTAGGTTGCTATCACTCCAAAGGCTGTACACATGCTGGAACATGAGACCCCTATGCAGCCATCCTCAGAGATGCGGTAAAGGTCTATCATCCTTGAGCAGTCACCCAGCATCTTATCCTCTGATGCCTACCAAAAATCATAAGCATCACAATTATATACCATACCTCTCCAAGTATTTGAATATGAATTAATGTTAAATGAGTAAGAGAGGATATTGGTGACATACGATAGAAGTAGTGTAATCTTCCTTTCCCATAAGCTTAACTTCCTGAACAGGTAAACTCTTTAAACTCATAAAACATGAAAAAATGTATAATGAGAAGGTAAATCATATTTTATGCTGCTGGCATATGGGAGATGTTTCATTTGTCATATCAGAGGAGGGTATAAAGACTTCCATTCAAACAATTAGATTTCTTCCTCCAGTCTGAACTACTCAGTTTTAAGCAGTTATTTTACTCTACTTTGTCAAATACCTTTATGGCACATATCAGCGAGAGCCTGGAGCAAAATTCTGCTTAGATTTCTAACCATCTTGAATAGCATCCTAGAATTAATTAGTAACCATCTTCCTGGCATAAATTCGGTAGTAGAAAGGAATTAAATATTCTTGCATTGCAGGAACACGTAGCACACATGAATCTCTCTGGCAGTGCCTACTCAGGTTCTCACTCTTGTTAAAATGCATGTTAGAACTTCTGTTGATGAGTGGTAGATCTCAGATCTAACTCAATTTGACTTAACTTCTATAAGGACAGCATACAGGACTTGGCAAGTTTAAGCTGCTGGGGTGCTACATATAGAGTCTACTGATTCCACATGAACATAATGCAAAGCAAGTATCGAGATATGACTGGAATCAAGTAACAGCAAGCAGTAACAGTGAAAAACTCCTTAAGAAACACTCAAGCTAGTAGTTACACTTTACAAGCAAATCATGACAGTTTGGAACATGAGAGGTAGTAAAATTGAACAGCCATGGTCAAAAACCAGTAAAGTAAGTCTACACAAACCTGTCAACATCACTCGGACTACAGAGGTCGTGAATGCAAAATGTCCTGTTGATTTCTGTACTTTCCATTAGTTCTGGATTATTGTTTACAAGTATAACCTTACTTTGGAATACTAGGATTTTCTTGTTTTCCTTTTTTGGAGAAAACTGTGTTGTAATCATCCAGATGTACAACAGTTGATCAATGTTTAGATCATGTATTTCACTCATTTTTGATCTGACAAAATAAAAATCAAATCATTTTGGACTAAGGGGGGTTGCTGCCCAGAGCTGGGGGACATGTTGTGGGTACAGGGGAAGAGCAGCTTGGGTTCCCACGGGATTTATTACGGGATGTTTGGGGGAGGAACCAAAGGTGGGAAAAGGGTGTTGAGGTGATCTGGGGAGGAACAGGAGTGGCAAAATGAGGGGCAAGGGGGCAAAAAGGGCCGGTGGCAGGTAAGTAGTTGGCGGGTGGGTACGCTTGTCAGCCATGCCCTGTGCCCGGCCAGCGCAGCCTGTCCTGGCTGCTCACCACAGTCCTTCCTCACTCTGTCCTGGGTGATGGCTCTGTGTGTGCGCGCGCGTGCACGCGCGCGCGCGTAATGGTCTGTCGCAGCAGCTGGCGTGGGCCTGCAGCTTCAGGGATTTCACGTCCCAGTGCCAGCAACTGGGGAGACCGGGATTCAGGGACAGCTGCTGGTCAGGCCGAGGGTCTGAGCCAGCCACCCACCTCGTTCTCTCACGGACTTCCATCCTACTCCGCTGGAGAGGGGAGCAGGATGAGGCCCTTGGTGCTGACTGTGTCCATGCGAGTGCTCCGGGCGTCTGTCTGATCCGTGTGTCTGGACACGTGTATAGGTATCTATGTGGTATGTAACGTGTGCTCTGCGTGCATCTGCCTGCTGGGAACGCACCTCCAGCCTTGCTGCTGGTTGGACCTGGGGACATGGAGCTGAGCAGCCTCGCCTCTCCCAGGCTCTTGGATCCGGCAGGATATATTTGCTCACATACTTTGTTTCCTACACTCTTTTTTAACTTCTGTCACTTCACCAACCAGTTGCTAAACAGTAAGTACAAATGTTGCTGGGATACTTCTTGGAAATGTTAGATGGTTTCCCATAAGAAATACTCAGGGAAAAAACAATTCTAAAATAATATATTATAAAAAGGCACAACAAAAACTAAGTATTTTCCAAATGCTAAAAGAAGTAGGCAAGGTGAAAAAAACCAAAAGGATGACTACAGCATAAATTATTGCTAACTTCCACTCAATTTTGATAATGAGGGTTTATAGAACATTAAAGAAAAAAAACCCCTAAAAATAATTTAATGGACTGATTGTCATAATACAAGGACAATTAAAAGAAAAGGACTGAAAATTAATTGTATGAGTAGAATGTGGTTAGCTGGCTTGAGCTTCTGGAAATATACACGTCTTGTCTGTCGGCACTGGTGGGCTGCTAGCCAACCTACTTCATTAGGCTTCTTTCTATAGTGGATGTCTACTCCAAAGGACATCCATTTCAGAAGCTACTGAATGGCATACAAAGATGTGGAAGTTATTTCTTCTTCAAGAAACACGATTAAGTAACCAAACAAAAAAAATAGCACTTTGAAAAAGAAAAAACAAGAAACAGAAATCACTTAGATATACCCCTGAAGCGTAAAGCAGTTCCTCATCCCTGTATTCTGGCTATCTCCTGTCTATGTATGGAGAATGATCTCCAGAAGTTTAATGTTTGAGATGACTTCTTGCACGTAGTTCTACAGAGCAAAGAGATGAACTTAAGAAGGAATTGAATCATGCAAAATGGACTCAGTTAATGCAGAGAAGTCAGGAAGGAAGTATCAGAACAGGTTCCTAGCTCACAGAGAAATTAGATAGGAGGATCTTGGGTGAGAGAGACACTGTGAGCTCTGTCCCGAGCTACTTGGCTGCAATCTGCATGCAAGGTTTGAAATCAGAATTAGTAGTCTGTGGTCTGGACCGAACAGTTACTCAGCATTCAGGCTGTCCACTTTACATTTGAGCAGCAACCTCAGTGCTACCCTGCAGCTTTGTTTACTATAAAATTTCTTAGAGATTCAGACACATTTAGAAATGACTAAAACTAACAAAATGAATTAATGAAGAGTATCATTTTCCTTTGAAGATACACTGGACTGCACAAAAAGCGCATTTGTTTGTTTGTTTGCTTATTTACATTTCCAGAATTGTTGCAATATGTTCATCTATATTCTCAAGTTTTTCTTGATGTAACTGCCTATAACCACAGCAGTTTAAGATAACAAACTCCATCTCCCCTTTGAATGATTTCTTCTTTCTAATGCATGTACATACACACTGCAATTTTCAAATGCTGGGCAAAAAAAGGGATGAGTCAGACATTAAGTGCTTTGGTTGATATGTGATAATTAAAGTCCATAATTATAAGGTCTTCACATTTAATTTCACTTTGTCACATGTAGACCTTGGCAACGGTTTCTAGAGCCTGTGGGGCTTCGCTGGTCTCAACTGGACTGATACGGGCACAGGATGAAAGGCAGTTTCTTCGATACTAAGACAACCAGAACTTTAAAGATAAACCAGCATCCTAAAACTAGACATGGAAACTCACAAACTCAGGGCAGGGAGCAGGTGCTGAATGTTCTTCCTCCATCTACCAGAAGAGCACAGCATCTTCTAAAAACTTTCCATTTCTGGATGGACATGAGATATACCTCCACCTCCCTCCTAAGGAAATACATTGCTAACAGAGTATTGAAAATTGAAGTCCTTTGAAGAAGCTATCAAAACCCTTTCTTGCATGTCAGTCTTCAAACTGAGAATGTTAGAAATACTCAAATATTAGAAATAACTAGAGTCATTACGGAGGTACTCTCGTTACCACCGGGTCAGTAAAAACAAGGCAGTGTTGTGTTAGGGCAGAAGAATATTGAAGACACACAGACACATTAAAAGCATGGCTGGAACAAGAAAGGCCCCTGAAACAGATTGTTCCACCACGACATCCAGCTGCCAGCAAATGGGTTTCATTTCTGAGTGTCTTAATCACAGGATTTATCTGGCAGCCTTTCAGAAGTGTTGCTGCAATTACCTTTTTTTCTTGTAAGCTAGTATTAGTATAATACAAATACAGGTAAGTTGCCACATGACAATACAGCATTTGTTAGGACTTTATCCAGATTTCTGGGAAAAGGACAGTATTACTTAAACACTGATTTGGATTAACACCTGTAATAATTATAAAGGACACAATAAACAGCACAGTAGTAGAATACCAATATTAACTATGCCTCTATTTGTTATGGAACAAGAAGGAAAAAAGAAGGAAGGAAAGAATATAAAAGCAGAACCAAAGGAAGGAAAAGAAGGAAAGAAGAATCAGGCTGTGTGCTGACTGGGAAAATGTGACATGGGATAATGATGCAGAAACAACATTTTTAGACGCTAACAATGGTTGTATCAAGGAGCAGCTAGGTAGGTGGTATACAACAGCGGAAATAACCCTCATGGTTCAAGCAGTGCACACACAGTACCTGTTCCAAAATTTTAGCACCGAAGAACCGCATTGCAACAGTGACTATATCTTGCCTCGCAGAAACTAAAAGTATGTAAAACCCCCAAATCCACCAGATGTATGATCAACAGAAAAAAAATACAAAATGAGGAAGTTGGTCAAAGACAAAGCTGGAGAGGAGACTAAGAAGAGTTAGGTTCTTATAGGTGCTGATTGCTGAAAAATATAATATTGGAAAGACAGAGCAAATTTACACCAGCAATCAAGAATTACTTCAGAAAGGTTGAGAGGAAGCAGGTACAAATAACAGCAGGAATAAGGCAAGTTACTAGAAGAAAGAAGTACTCCTTTGAAAAGCTGAAGTTGTGTCCAAATATATTAAACCCAAACCAAAACAGATCATAAGCATGAGATGACTGCCCAAATAGAATATGCAGAAAAATTTAAAAAATTATTAAGAAATCATCCTTTACATGTATCTGGAATCGCAAATCTGTCAAGAGTCTAAGGCCAATGGATGCTGAAGATACAAAAAGAACACTCAGAGAAGATAAGGCTCTATCAGGCAGGCAAAATGAGTTCTTGTCATCTGCCTGCACTGTGGAAGAGGCAGGAGATGTTCCTCTGCTGGAGCCCTTCTTTGCAAGGCATAAATAGGAGGGGTCTGCCCGAACAGTAACAAGGCAACAGGTCCAAATGGCACTCAGCCCTGAGCTGTAGAGGAACTCAAGGACAAAACTGCTGCATTATTAACTCTGATGCACAGCATCTTAAAGCCAGCTTTGTGCCTGAGGACATGAGCTTTGGAAATGAGATACCTATTTTTAATGATTTGAGGGGAGATCTGTCAATCTACAGGCTTGTAAGTCTGGTGCCTGTCATCAGACAAATCATGAAGAACTATAACAAAGCATAGAATCAGTGGACACATGGGCAAATATGATTTTGGGAGTGTCAGCACAGCTCTTGTACATTGGGAGTACACCAGAGTTTTCTGAAGGCATTCACAATCAAGTAGGTAAGATTTAGTTGAAACTATTTACATGGTTTTCTGAAACACTTTTGACAAGATCTCTTGCCAAAGGCTTTTAAGGAAACTAAGGATCAATGAAATAAGAGCAAAGGTCCGTGTTTTCATAAATAGCTGATTTAAACACATGAAAGAGAATAGGACTAAGGGGTCTGTTTACACACTGAAAGGAGATGCACAGAGCACTCACAAGCTGAACACTGTGTGTGCATCTCATAAAGTATCTGGTAGAACCAGAGAGAAGCAAGGATGTGTGAAACGGTGTCCACAGGAGCAAGGACTTAACTAGAGTTCTTCTGCTTGGAAAAGAGGCAAATGGGGGAGAGACCTAGTCAAGGTCTAAATGTCCACGATAGTCACAATTTCATAAAGTGGCTGCATTTTTCAGTATTTCACGTTACATATCAAATGAGCACTACGGAGTATCTGATGAAGCTGGCAAATAGCAAGTTCACAACAGACAAAGGAGGCAGCTCCTCACACCACATTTACCAGGAAGTTTTACCAGGAACCAGGAAGTCCCTACCACAGGACATTAGGGAAGCTGCATAATGTCAGGGGTGAAACAGACAAGTTCGTGGAAGAGAAAGCCTCTCTGGCTTGCTTAGCCATGCCCTAGCTGCAAAATGTTGGAGGCTGGGAAAGTACCTGTAAGACCTGTACTTGCCCCGTTCTTAGCCAGTCTTCTGCTTGGTGGCCACTGCTGCAGGCTGGTTACTGGACTAAACAAACTCCTTGCCTGACCCCAAACAGCTGTTCTGTTCTAATCTTCTCATGTGGAGGTTCGTACAGATGTTAAACTCCTCTTACCGACGCTGACAGCCATTCTCACAGACCCTTCTGATGCCCCCCAGTGTCAGGAGGGTATGTCTGGTGATGAAAGGTACCTCTGATAACGGTAAGTAAGCCATTGAGCCATCTGATATTTTCTCCAGTAAGTGTACATATTATACATGTATAAATAAATGCAGATCCAATGTTCCTAAGTTTTTAAACTACCAAAACCAAATTTGGGATTTTCAGTAGTGCTTTTGCATCTTTGACAGGACGCCAAAACCCCCCACAGCTCTTCCTGCCACACTTTGTAATGAAAAAAAAAAATTTGTTAACATTCTGTGGTAAATAATCTTAGCTAGAATTGGAGTAATTTACCGCTTACTTTAATGTGTTACGTTTTTGTACACCCAGACCCCACTGTGTTAATATTTTAAGTAGCAGTATGTCAGAAACCATTAAATTAACAGCTTAAAGTGAATATTATTCTTTTTTTTTTTTCCCCCGTCTTCAAACTGTATTTTTTAGTATCAATGGCATTTTACTTGGCAGTTATTCTTTTATTCTCCTTTACTGTTACAGATTCCCTCACCCTTCTCGCAGGCCATGTGAAGTCCCAGGACCTTTATGAAGACTTGGTCCATTTTCCTCTTACTCTTGTCAGTTTCCCATACAGTGGTATTTCTTAAACTCCTTGAACCTTTTGGTTCTGAGGCCTGCATTTTCGTCATCCATATTCTTATTCTTGGGGTCCCTATTTCCTTGTCTTTCATGGGGACTGTGGTAGCATCCTCAATTCTTTGCTTTCTTCAAAGCCAGTATTTAGCATTATCTTACGTTACATTAGATGGATGCACATCACAAAATTTATTTGCTATGAACGCAACACCTTGTCTTTTTCTTTCATTTCTGTAAGGTTCTCCCTCATGCAGAATCACCTGCCCCTGCTGTCTTTCCACTAGGATGATGTACTCTTCTCCCTTCAGGCTTTTCTGTGCCCCATTTTCTTCCTATTAGTATATTCTTCCCACCCAGTTCCCTCTTCCTTCTTCTAAGAAGGAACCTCTTCTTGAAGCCTGAAGTGCAAGGGCTCCACCTCTTTCACTCAGAACGGTGCTTTGGCCTCCCTCAGTATGAGTGCGGCCAGGCTGATCACCGATTCTGGGGATGTAGAATTGCGGGACAGGTTGAATGTTTGAGCATTGCATTGCAATAATACAAACAAAGACGAAAGAGGAACTGACATCAGGCAGGCTGTGGGCCTTGCAGATGTAGCCAATACATGTCTAGCTGTACATACAGAATGCTGTTTGATTTAAAACAGCTAAACATCATAACACAATCCCATCATCAACTGTATCATGAGTATGGGATTTCACAAACTGCTTCCCTCCTCTTTCCCATTATTACTTATTTATACAGGAAACTGACAGAAATAACCATTTCCAAATCTAAATTGCTTCCAAACACCTTACCATATGACAGTCTATGCAGGTGTTGATCATGCAGTGTCTGCTTATGCAAAACGTACACTGGAAGATTTTCTTTGCACATCATCTGCTGTTCTAGTGCTGTTTGCTTTCAATTCTGAACCAAAATCCTTTATTCTGACTTGTTCTCTTTACCATCCACTGTTTTTCAAGTCCTTGCTCCCTGACAAAAGTAAAAATTTCACCACGGTTTAATCTTTTATTTTCCAGTTCACATACAGGTTTTTGTTTATTCTTTACATTCTGAAAATTTGCTGAATCCTGTCTTTTTTAAACTGTTACTCTTGGCAGTTTTGGAGTCCATCAAGGAATTTCCCAAACAATTTTGAAATATGTGACTTTTGTTCTTTTTCTAGAACAGTGTTTGAACAGGAAAGGATCCGCATACCTATCTTTTCAATCTACTGAAATATCCTCAGCTCTTTTATGCATGTACACATCCCCCAAATTGAAATACTTCTTCCTCTAAGTAACTGTTAAGAAAAAGCAAGCTTTGTTTTATAACTCCAGTCCTTTTCTGTTGGATTATGTTGCCAAGTTTGCTGTTAATTTAAATAAAACAGTCGAGATGCGTTGAGCTAGAAACTGGATGTTTTGGCACTCAGACTTTGGTAGACAGAGGGGAAAAATATACAAAACTCCACATCATTAGGAAAAAAGATGTGGAACCCAGAAGTACCAACCAAAATGTTTTGAAATAAAGAAATGCCATTGCTTGAGAGGACTAACTTAAGTGAATGCTTGATGATTTTTAGCAACTAAGTAAGGTAAAATTGTTTTGGCAACTGTTGCCCACCTCTCCTGCTCTTCTGTGAGCTACTACCTTCAAGTATAAAGACAATAAAAAAGCATGATGAAAAACTGTTGGTGGATCCCTTTCTAATTTCTTGCTATGGGAGCCGAAGGATTTTACCTGCATCTGAGGTTTCTGTTTCACAGCGTCAGGGCTAACCTCCCATGCTTTAATGGATTATCCAGACACTTAGGCTCCACTAAGAGAGGGGAGGCAGAACGACTGCCTTTTTAAAAGAACTAACCCTGTATACTTTTGGAGAAAAAGTACAATTTAAGAGAACAGGGGCGAAGAGTTGCAACAGAGACACAGAAAAAGGCGCATGGCTGACATTAGATCTATTATGCGAGGAGACAATGATCTTTACAGCACACTCGGGAGAGATCTGGAGGCTGGAAGGTGAAACAGCGCTCAACCGACCACCTACTTCTGCTCTCCTCGTTTATTCCTCCTTCAAGGTATCGGTGGGCAAGCATTCCTCTGCATCCCCGGCATTTACTGGTCCACGCTTTCCTGCAGGCAGACATCTCATCTTTGCACTCGCTCATCCGAGCCGCGCATCCGGACCGTTTACACCCGGACAACGTCAAGGAGCAGCTAGGTGGCGTACGACAAAGATCAAGATGAGGCGGCTCACAGCGGGACTGGGGGTTTTGCAGGGCTGTGAGCAGGCGAGGGGCCGGCGGGCGGCACAGAGCCAGCACCACCGGCCGTGGCCCCCGGCGGGCTCCAGAGCTACCCGGGCCCCAGAGCCCCGCGGCCGCCACCCCCCCCGCCCAGGAAGCGCTTCGGGCAGCGACCGAGGGCGAGGAAGAGAGCGGGCAGCCGCCTCGCCCGCCATGTGCGGCGGGACGCTCCTCCTGCCGCGACGCCCCGAGCGGCCGGGGGGGCTGCTCGGCTGCCGCCGCGGCGGCGGCGCGGGGCGGGGGTGACCGGGAGCAGGGCGGGGGGCAGCGCAAGCGTACCCGCAGCCCGCGGAGCCGGTGCTCCTCTCGCGAGATGTGGCAGCGGCGGCCGGCGGGCTAACAGGCTTTGACAGGCGGGCGAGCGCCGGAGCGCCGCGGCCCCCCGCCCCTCCCCGGGCCGCCGCGGGGCGGATGCGGCAGCGGCCATAATCTGGGCCGGGAGGAGCCGCCGCCGCCGTCCTCCCCCTGAGCGCCGCCGGCGGGCCGGGGAGCCGCTCCCGCCGCCGCCGGGAGCGGGCGGAGCCTGGGGAGCGGGCGGCGCCGACGGCCCCCCCCCCGCATCTCGCCGCCGCCCGAGCGAGGAAGCGAGCGGGCGCTGCGAGGCGACGCCGGCCGGTTCGCGTCCGAGTTCCTGCCTCCGCCGAGCGGGGATCAGGTGGAGCGGCCGGAGGGCGGGGGCGGGGAGGCGGGGGGCACCGGGGGCCGCTTCCTGCTCGGATCTGGCACCCCACGCCGGCCCCGCGCCGCTCCCTGCTGCTGAAGCCCCGGTGGGCTCGCCCGGCGCGGCCGCTCCTCCTCGCGTGTCGCTGTCAGAGCGGCGGGCGGCGCCTTGGCGTAGCGGGCGCGCTCGGGGGAAGGCGAGCGGCGGCAGGAAGGCGGCGGGAGCCAGCGGCCGGTGCGGGGCGAGAGGGCGGCGGCGGCGGGGCCGGGTCCCCCCCCTGAGGGGGCGCGCGGCGGGGCAGGGGCCCGGGTCAGGGGGCGGCGGCCGCACCGGAGGCATCATCACCTGGCGCTGCGGAGGGGGGGCGGGGCGGGGCGGGGCGCGCGCGCGGCGCCTGGCGTTGTCTGCGGCGCGCTGCAGCCCCTGGCGCTGGTTGGCGGTTTAAAGCAGCGGAGCCGCCGCCGCGAGGGGCGTTCAGAGGAGCGGGGGCTGCCGCCGCGCGCAGTGCTCGTCCGGCGAGGAGCAGGCATGGAGGGCAAACAGCAGCAGCAGCAGCAGCTGCCGCCGCCGACCGGCTCCGGCGCGCCGGGAGCCGCTGGCGAGGAGCGGCGCCCGGAGGAGGGCAAGGATGCGGCGGGCGGCGGTGCGCTGGGCAGACCGCTGGGTCCCACGCCGAGCCAGAGCCGCTTCCAGGTGGACCTGGTGGCCGAGGGCGCCGGCCGCCCGGCCGAGGAGCCCCGCAAGGCGAGCGGGGAAGGCGCTGCGGTGGGGAAGGGCAGCGAGGAAGCCAAGGGCAGGTTTCGGGTGAACTTCGTGGACCCGGCGGCCGGCGACGAGAGCCCCGGTGAGCTGGGGGGCGGCAGCTCGGAGGGCGGCAATGTCAGCTTCCAGAACGGCGGAGACACGGTGCTGAGCGAGGGCAGCCTCCACTCCGGCGGGCACCACCACTACTACTACGACACCCACACCAACACCTACTACCTGCGCACCTTCGGTCACAACACCATGGACGCCGTGCCCCGGATCGACCACTACCGCCACACGGCCGCCGACCTGGGCGAGAAGCTCCTCCGGCCCAGCCTGGCCGAGCTGCACGATGAACTGGACAAGGTGAGCGGCTGCCGCCTACCCCCCCGTCCCCGTTCTCCCACTCCGCCACCTCCCTGGCTGTCCCCGGGCCGGGCGGGGACCGGCCCCGGCGCTGGCCTTGTGCCCCCCCCCCCCCGCAGTCTCCCTGGGGCTGCCCTCGGCGCTTGTGTGCCCCGGGGCGTGCGGGTGCTCGGTGCAGGTCGGCAGCGGTGGGAGGAAAAAAACCTGAAAGCTCGCTGAGCCTCGAGGCGGCGCAAACAGCGCGAATGCATCGCGTCGCTTGCGTCTTTTTTTTGTTTTGTTTTGTTTTCATGACGCAGTGAGGTGTCGTGTGTCGTGTCCACCCCCCCCCCGCATGTTTCTGGGAGATGGTCCCCATGGTGAGAGGCAGTTACCGCTGGAGGTCTGCGGGGCAAACGTTTTTGCTGTAACCGAGAGAAACAGACGCAGCGGTTTTCCACTTCTGGTCCATATCGCCTTCAACAGATAGGGAACTCGGGGTCTGCAAGAAATACTAGTTTGGGAAGGGGAATGAAAATGTTTGGAAGAGATGCTGGGGGAAAAAAAAAAATAAAGAAGGATGCGCTCACTTTTGGTAGTGACAAGAGCTGAAAATGCATGTCTCTCCCTGCGCACGCAGTGCCGAACCAGACCGCCTTCTGGCGTGATGCAGAAGGCTGCACAGATACAGCCGAGGCTCCTTCTCCTTAAGGAGTCTTTTCAGTCGTGCTGAGTAGCCCTGCGTGTGAGGGCGTCATGGTCAAGGCTTCAAAAATTCTGAAGCTGTGCATGTCAAGCTTTTTCTATTTTGGACTATTCGGTATGTTACTGGAGACAAGTTGCAGTGAAAGCTTATTTGCATTGCAGGCAGTCTTTATTAAAGGCACGCTTTAGCTGAACTTGGAATTAATTTGATGTATTTTTTAGATCATGATTAAGCTATTAAATTATCATGACTAAACTAAAGCCAGATCAAACTATTGCAATGCTATTTTCTTGCAGTCTGAAAACTGCCTCATGGCATTCAGCTGTGCTCTAAGAAGTCCGTGTTCTATATAGATTTTTCTGCTGGGTTTAGGGAAATAAAGGAACATGTGGGCCACGTCCTAATGAAGCAAAGAATATTCTGTTTCCAGAACTTTTTTCATCCCACCTTTTACTCCTTATAGGTGGAGTTCCATGAGAAAATGTATGTTCTTTTGAGACTGTCTTGTTTCACACCATTATTAGGCAGCTCAGTGCATCTGCACTGGTCTGTGGGGGTTTTTTGGGTGATTCTTAAAGTGTGTTTTTTGAAACTGATTTTTCATCTGTTCTGGTAGAAATAACTGTTTGGTGTGCTATAGAGATACTTCCTTGCAACATCTAAGATTAGATATCTAAATAATTACTAACTGTAACAGCAAATTACTTTTGCCTTTCAGGTCCACTCCTGATGGAGTTAAATGATGTTCTATACTCTGATTCTAAGTTAGTATGGAATGGAAGTTGGCAATTACTGTCTTGTGCGTGGAGTTAGATATGCTATAAATAAGCCACATAACATACGTGAAAATATACGTGTTTTTTTAATTTTTTTTGATCCCCCCCTCCCCCTCCCCCCCAATTTCTGAGTCCTGATCCATGATGGCATGACTGGGTTGTTAGATACTCTGTTCTGTAAGCAGAACATTACTTGAATTGCCAAGCTTAGCAGATAGGTTTTCGGTGTGTTTATATTGCAGCAGTCAAGAAGGCTCTTTATGACACCATTAAGACATTGCAGTGCAGAATCTAACTTATTCTGGAACTATAGTTTCTAAAAGTGTTAATTTCTTCATAAAGGATAAATGCATGGTAAGCAATTTTCTTGGTAGGTTGTGGCATAGAGGAGCTGTAGATGACCTAATTACAGGGTCATTATCAGAACAGTTTCATTGTGAGCATTAATTTTTCAAATGTCATGAATTTGTTCTGCAGTGTAGATAGGTGTCTAAATGAAGATTTTTTTTTTTGTCATGTCCTGTCTGCTGTGCCCCCCCCCCCCCCCTCCCCCAAAACCCCAACCTTGGGGATGGAATATGCAATTTCAGTTACATTTGATATTATACTTAAGTGTTAATTTTAAAAACCGTCATAGTATAAACTTCAGAAGTTAAGTTGAAGTTCTGCATAGTAACTCAGCTGTTCTGGAACAGGATGTTTCATTTCCAAATCAATTAGCATGTTAGCATTTAGGCTTACATGAAGAAGGGAAGCAATTGTTTTCACTTCAGACCTTAGCAAAACAGTTAGCAAGATAAAGTCGAGAACACAAAAGCTTTTAATAAGGGTGTGTCCTGCATTCTAATAGCATTGGTTACTTACATTTTTCCCAGTTTCTGGAGTATAAAATACACCACATCTGTGATTATGTACTTGATTCCTGGCCACAGAGTGCTGATAACTTTTAAATCATGATGATGACATACTTTTACATAAAAGATGTTCACAAAGCCATTGTGCTTTTTCTGTTGTGTTTCAGGGGGCTTACTGTCTCCATTCCCAAAATGACTTCAGTTCCTGCTGACTAACAGTAATGGTCTCTAGTGTTGAATAATACTATGCATTAAGGAGGATATTTCACTGACTTCCAAGAACTTGAAAAATTAAGCTCGCTCTTTAGCTGTGGTTTATGTACTAAATTATCTTGTACAGCATGTATGTCAAAAACTTAGTAGGGCAGCTGGTATAAACATCCTACCCAGTACCTTTACATAAAATTTGCACTCTGTAAAGACCTATTGTTATGCCCCTGCTTCTTGACCCAGTGCATCAAGGTTGGCAGTTATTTTGTGTTAAGACTGATCCAAAAATGTGTTCACTAGCCATGTGGTTCACTGCTTTGAATGTAGCAATTTCATCGTGCAGTTAGTTTGTGCTATTCTTTTTTCCTTTTAAAAGGTAAATAAATAGTGAGGCAGTGTTACAGTAATGTTGATGCTAGTGCCAATTACAGAACAGATTCTTTTTTTCCTTAGTTTCGTTTACAGGTTTCATCTGTCTTAACACTGTTGGAGGAAGATGCAGTGTTTGAGGAAGATGCGCATTCACGTATAGAGTGAGTGCCTTTTGATAAGGGTTTGTCTTGCTGCCCTGGTAGGATAGGTGTCTAACCACTTCAGGTTTCATGTGGTTGTTTCCAACAGTGGCTTTCCCAGTAGAAAAGAAAGGGATTGTTCTTGAAGCTGGTTGTGGAAACACAGCTGGGTAATGCTGCAGTACTCTGAAGTGGATGAATTGCATACTACTGATCTTGGTCTATCATGGTAAATTTCAAGTGAGGGGTCTTGTCTTCATATATTTTTGTAGATAGCCAAGGTGATCAATCTGTTGCTTACCCAATGCTGTGCATTAATTTTACTCTTCTTTAGGGAGATGACAGAGGGAATTTGGTGATGCTGTTACAGTTGCTAATCTCATAGATAAAAGTGATGCTTTGCAGGAACATTAGTCTCCAGAGATGCAGAGGTGAACGGATGGTTAGTAACAAAGAAGTGGGAGGGAAACAGCATACCATGATATGTAGGTTTTTGTTGCAGTTGCAGTGGTGTCCCCTGCCCTCTTGAGGGGATCTGCCTTCAGACAGTAGCAAGATCAAAAGTGTCCTAGCTTTTTTTTTTTCTATCTCACAGTTTAGTAATATCTCTTTTGCCTAGGTCAGCTACCTCTAAGTAAAGCTATAGCTTGTAGAAGACATTCTGTCTGCCTTTGTCTTCTTCAGTGTAAAAATTACCATGCTGTAATGTCATAGACCTTACAGTTCTGGAGGGCTAATACTTCTGAAGTATTCAGAATTGGACTGTGTTTTAGTAATCCACTACTATGCATTAGTTTATAATTTTTGTGTATAGCATTGCCTTAATTGGGAAGCTTATACTTTTTGAAGAATAAAATTCACAGTACGTGAGTGATCCTGATCTGGTATGTCTCTTGTGCAGTCACTTACAGCTGTGCTAAGCAGATATTCTGTCAACCAAGCCCCCTGCTGGTAGCCTTGTTCTGTTGTTTGTTAAAACACTGAAAGTACTAGTTGGTTCCCTTGACAGGCTAGACGGTAGTGGTAGTGATCTCGGAGGAAGATCTTTACACCACCCCCACCCTGTCAGCCCAAATTAAAAAAAATAAACAAAGCCCAAAGGCATTTAAAAACACAAGTGTGCTTTGCTTCCTCCCACACAGAAATTCATGCACCTGTCCTCTGAATTTGGAGACAGAAATAAGAAAGAACACATTACTGACAGTCTTGATGCAGAATTGAGGTTTTTTGTTTGTTTTTACTCAAGTTGGATGGCTATAATTCTTTTAAACTATGTTTCTGGCTTTGATTTGTATTTTCCTGAGCATTGCAGTTTTGTGATAACTTAAAATGTTTGACTTAGTGAAAAGGCTGCATATGGCATTCCTTTTTAACAAAGAATGTATTCTCTCTTGAAAATGTTGAAAGACTGCTGCACCTCTAACTTTTTTTTTTTTTCCAAGTTCTTGGTTTGTGTCTGCTTAGGCTGTAAAGAAGACAGCTCAGCTAAAGATGCATAAAAGGCTAAAAGATGATTCTGGGCTATCAAGTTAGCCGACCATGTTATGTAAGGTCTATCTTTTAAAAACTCCTTCCTCTCCTCTCCCTCTGCTGAAGACTGAGACCCTCTTGCAGATAGTTTTTATTGTACTACTTTGCTGAATCTTGCTTACAATCAGTAGGTCTCTTAGTTCTTGAGTCAGTGTGATTTTAATTTGGATAGCTTCTTTTCCTTCTTGCTGTCCTTTATATTTGTAAGCAGAATTTAAAATTTTCTTTCTGAACTTCATTGTACTAAAATAAACCAAGAGAAACTCTTCTAGTCTCTGTGCTCTTGGATGTCATAGAAGTCTTTAATTTGTAACTGTTCCTGTTCATCACTTTTGAAAAACAGTGAGCTCAATGCACCTGTGCTCAGATGAGGCTTTACTAGCATCCTGCAAAGTGGTGTTTTTATGCTTTTTCAATCTGTGTGGAGGATTCTCACTTTGTTTATCCTGATACCGTGCTTAATTACCACCATCTTCATCAAGGGAAAAAAATTAATGTACTGCTCTGTTTGCAGCACTAAATCATTCGTTAATCCTTCAGGGTTTGTATTTTGTAAGGACCATGTGTATTTTGTAATTTTACATCCTTTGATGCTTGAATCTCTTATCTGATCTTTGTGATAAGTCTTTAGTCCAAAACACCTATGGAATACTGAAACCCTTGAACTGTGTTCAGCAGACTGCTAATATTGCTCTTACTGCTTTGTTTTATTTTGTTGCAGAGAAGGTGGAAATAACTGTTAATGGGTTATAGTTTGACAGCAAAAGTGTGGGCTCCTGTTGAAAGGGGTAAACTCTTGTGCTCTCTCTTGTAGTGATGTTGGTATTTTTGAGTTGGATCTGGGAACTGATATGGTTTACAGAAAGCAAACACCTCTCTCCAACGGCAAAATCTTGCACTGGATGTGGTGAGTCAGTTCACTGATCCAGTACACCAGTGGCCTCCACAATCTTTTTGGCTGCACACTTGTATCTAAAAAAATTTTTCAGGATGCACACCTAATATACGTGTATTTACTTATCAATTATATACGTGTACTACTCTACTAATATTGTGTATGGTACAAAATAAAATTAAAGGATGAGATAAAGATGAAATAAACATTTTCAGGAATCTTTTTGTAGTTTATTAACATTACAAAAAATATTTCCTTCCCACGCTCCCAGTGGACTGTCTTGTGCACCCCTTGGAGAGCACTGCAGTGTACTATGAACCTCTTGAGTGCTCATGTCAGAAGAAGAGGCTGTGTAATTTGCCAGAAGAGTACAACTAGGGAAGGAAGGAGGGAGTGCCTGTCTGGAGGGGTTTGTTTTTTTAAATAAACCATTCTTGGCTGACATGTTTTCAGTATCAATGACTAGTTCAAGACCAGAACCTGAAAGAATAGCAATAACTTCTCTCTAGCTGGGCAGCTTTTCTGTCAGCATAAGCTATTTCAGAACTGGTTAAAGAGGAAGGTGCTGCAGAATTAATCTTCATCTTAACTTTTTCCCTTTTGGTACTGCATTTGATTAGACCTTAGATGATTTTCATTCTTGAAGAACATCCTTGCAGAGGAGGAGGTTGGCAAGATCAGTATCTTGGAGTAATTCAAACCAGTGTACTACATCTTCTGTTGCGTTCTTTAGATTTTTTTCTTAAAGCCACATATAATATTCATACATGAACAACCACAAACGCATTTTCCCCCTCTTTGTGGTATAGGTGTTGTGGTTTAAGCCCAGCTGGTAACAAAGCACCACAAAGCCACTCACTCTGTCCTCCCCCCTCCACCCCCCTGGACCCAGTGGGATGAGGAGGAGAAAATATGAAGAAAAGCTTGTGGGTCAAGACAAAGACAGGGAGGGATCACTTGCCACTTATGGTCATGGGCAAGAGACAGGTTCAACTTGGGGAAGAAACAAAATCAATTTAATTTACTACCAATGAAATAAAAACAAGGGTAATGGGAAGTAAAACCAAATCTTAAAACACCTTCCACCCACCCCTCCCTCCTTCCTGGGCTCAACTCCACTCCCAGTTTTCTCTACCTCCTCCACCCTAGAAGCGCAGGGGGAAGGGGAATGGGGGTTGGGGTCAGTTCATCACACATTATCTCTGCTGCTCCTTCCTCCTCAAGGGCAGGACTCCTCGATCTTCCCCTGCGATCTTCCCCTGCTTCAGCGTGGGGTCCCTCCCACTGGCGACAGTCCTCCATGAACTGCTGCAGTGTGGGTCCTTCCCCCGGGCTGCAGTCCTTCAGGCACAGGCTGCTTCAGCACGGGCTTTCCCATGGAGTCACAGCCATCTTCGGGGGCATCCACCTGGTCTGGCGTGGGGCCCTCCCGGGGCTGCAGATGGGCATCTGCTCCCCCGCTCCCCTCCATGGGCTGGGGGGGGAGACCCTGCCGTCTCACCACGGGCTGCAGGGGCATCCCCTCCTCCAGAGCACCTCCTCCCCCTCCTTCCTCACTGACCTTGGTATCTGCAGAGGGGTTCCTCTCACATTCCAATCCCACTACTCACTGCAGGTTCCCCTTCTTAAATCTGTTCTCCCAGAGGCGCTACCACCGTTGCTGATTGGGTCGGCCTGGGCCAGTGGTGGGTCTGGCTTGGAGCTGGGGAAGCTTCTAGCAGCTTCTCAAAGGAGCCACCCCTGCAGCCCCTCCCCCGCTACCAAAACCCCGCCACACAACCCCAAAACCAATAGGTAATAGCAATCACAATATGGTCGTTTTGTTCACTTCTGAGAATTTTTTTTAAATAGTTGACTTAGAACTGTTTGCCTTTCAGTATTTTGGAAGCTATCCAGTTCTTGCAGCTTGAGTGTATGGAACATCTCTGATTTATTTCTACACTTCAGCACGCTGATTAGGCCTGATCAACTTAATAAAATTTCTTTTTATGCACTAAAAACTAAGATGTGTTATCTGTGCCTGATAAACTTAACTGACTTAAGGATGAGGTGTTTAAAAAAAAAAGTAAAAAATTCCTAAAATTCCATTTTGACAAGGAAGCTTATCTTTTGCATCTTCATTTTGCTAGTTAACTTTCCAGCAAATGAATTGCTTCTATTTCAGATTATTCAGGGTTTTTTTAAGTCAAAGAAAACAGCAATGTCAATTTCAGCTGTAAAGAAACTATCATGCTAGGTTAGTGTTTCAACTTACCCTGAGGGTGTAGTGGTAGAGAGACTCCGAAGACTATTCCAAGTAACATTGTTCTGGAGCTGTAAGCAATTTGGCAGCTTTGGCTTGAACTAGTGCTGTGCCAGTACAAGTAAGTGCTGTGCTGCATGGATGTACCAGCCCTGCTCAGTGCTGGCTCATGGGCTGTGCCTGTAGCTGTATCCATCACTTCATGGCATGACATTAAAAATTCAATCAGTACTTAACTGATATTTTTAAGATTATTTCAATGGGCTGTTTAGTCTATTGTAAGAAAATAGGTTAAATGTAATTTTTCATGAACTTACTACACTTAGAACTGGACTTCTAATTAAAATGGAAAGTTTTATTAAGGTTACTGGTGCATAGTGTGGTACACTTGCTCCCCATCCTCCACCTCTTGAATGGAAAGTGCATCATTCTGTTTTGCAGAAGTGGATGAAAACTGAAAGGTGTTACGAGCAAGAATGCTTCAAATTAACCTTTTTTGGGGGGTGGAGTATAGAAGACTTGGGAATTTGATGTGCTGAAAACAAGTTCTTGAGAAAGACTGAAACGGATTCTCTTTTGTACTTATTTACAGAACATTGTTTTTCTCGGACTATACTTGAATATGTAAAACTGCTATGCAAGAGCCTTGCTAATAGGACTTAATTCAGCTCTTATGCAATCAAATGCTGCATCTACTTTGTTCTGGAGAACAAGAAAATTACATGAAACGCTTAAAAGGTCTCTAACCATTAGAGGTGTATCAGAGTTATGTTTTTAAGATGATCAAGTGAAAACTACCTGTATTCAGAGCCTTGGATCTGTTTTCCTGAGAAGTGTGATTCCTCTTTTCATGCCGATGGATCTCAAAAGGAATATGATGGTCATTGCACAGTAATAAATAATTACTTTGATCATCATTCATAGTACAATGGTTCTTCTGGAAAGGACCAAATACATTGGTGCAGTAGGGAAACTAATATCTTGGTTCTGGAGAGGGCAAGAAAGGAGTGGTCCATCAAAA
This sequence comes from Harpia harpyja, assembly GCF_026419915.1. NCBI lineage: Eukaryota > Metazoa > Chordata > Aves > Accipitriformes > Accipitridae > Harpia > Harpia harpyja. Next base: position 64,748,638 of record NC_068969.1, read on the forward strand.
CCAGAACTGAGGTGTATTCTTGAGGTATGAAGAAGACTACATGTATTTCTTCCTCTTAAGCCGGCTGAATTGGTTGCCCCTACACTTTTGCAGGAAGTCATGCCTCCTTTTTTGTGACTAGATGTTAATGGTGCAATTTCCTGCTAACTAGAAGAAGTAGAGAGACTGGCAAATGAAGTTTGTTCTTTTTTTTTTTTATGGTGGCAGACCATGTTGACTATTCCTTGACAGGAAGGCCTCACTTTCCCTACAGCGTTTCTGGGGGTGCAGAACATAAGCATTGTGGGCCTACCATGGGGTAGCTACACTGCATAGCTGCTGAACAGAGCTCTTTTCTCACTGGTCCCTAATTCTCATGATCAACTTGCTGAGAGTATTCATATCATCCTATACTTATGGAGGGATGTATAAATCAAGTTGTGAAGATGTAGAGAGTTTTCTTTATCTTGATGCTTTTGCAAAATGCTCTTGAAGTGCTGTTTTTCATATGGAGGAAGAAAAGTACTATTTCTGTTTCAGATAGGATACCGCTCTTGCAGACCTGCATATGTCAACAAAACTTTGCTGCCATGTCATGTGTAAAAGCCACTTGAAAGGATTCCATCTGGTCACACCGTACTGGCTGCCGGCTTTCAAATCTCAGCCTTTGCATGGCTATCTAGACTTCAGTGCTTTCCTCTGGAACTTTTCTTCTGTAAATACAGCTAGTCCTTCTCTGTTAGGAATGCAAAGATTTGAATCTGAACTTCCTATGCTAATGTTGTGACAACTAGATCAAATGGTGTTGACACTGTCACTGTTTCCAGAGGCACTGATTAGTAATCTACATCGAGAGAGGCTTTATTTTGATGTGATGCTTAGGAAAGCAACTTTTTTTTGCTTATAAAGGGCTGATAACTCAAAATTCCTGGTGATGCAGTAGAGAAAGCAGGTAGAGGAGGGGATGAGATCACCATTAGAATATTACTCGATGTTCTAATGCCTGGATTACTTAGGTGACATGATGAGTTAGTGGCTGCGGAATAATGCTGTGACAATCAAGTTTTTCAAGATCAGTCAAGGACCAGATTCTGTCTATTTTCACCAAAGTTCTCCTGAGTGTGGGCAGATTTGCTGTTGCTTCATTTCTGAATTTGTTCCAGGCCTTTCCCTTCAAGCAAAAGTCTACCAGATTGCAGTTTGTACCCATCCTGTATTAGGAGGGGAGGTTCATAATCACCTCCTTAAAGAGAAAAGTCCATAGCCTTTGTGTGGTTAGTAAGCTGAGACATCAGTCAAAAAAAATTGTATGCATGTAAGATGTTAAGTGGTGGTGAGCTTTATAAACAAGGCTCCTCTATCTGTCCTTTGTAAGTATACCACCAAATACCTGAGTAAGTCTCTTGATTAACAGTCTTGCTAGCCTGGTTAGTACATCATACTACTTGTAAGATTTGAGAGGAAGTATGGATGATTCTCTATCCCTTTAAAAGAAGTAAAGTAAAAATAGCTTTTAAAATCAGAAAATACACACACACAAATTGCTTAATGTTTCTCTGTTAAAAGCAGTATTGAGTTGCAAGACACTGAAATACAAGCTGATGGCACAGACGTGTACCTGGTTAATTCTTCAGTTAACATGTTAATTGTAACTATAAATGTCTTCTGTTTAAAATGGTTCTGCTGTAGTCAAAGTACAACAGACTTTAATTTCAGCTTAAGATAACATTAACGTTTTGTGTTTGATGCAGTCTCTTTTAAAATCTCTGCAAGTGGATGCCAAAAGCATTTGCTGCTATATTTTAAATTTGTAACTGTAGAGAAGGTAATATAGCCAAAGCACTGAAGTTTTGGTCTCTTGAGTGCAAACCTGAAAAGGATTTCCTTTGAGGTGAGTAACCAATGGTTGAAGCTGTTCATGTTTGATTCCAAGGTATCCTGAGTTTTAAGAACAGATCATGTATTATCTGGGTAATTTATCTCCTGTTGCTGTAGGTAACTGCTGCGTGACATTTAATGGGTTAGTAGGGTTTTTTTAGGTTATGACTGTAAAGATACTGGAGCCACAGTACAGTAGCAGCATTTTACATGTGCTTCAAACAAGGAGTGCGAATTATAAATTCTGTTAGCAAATCTGCTATAATTAATTCCTGATTTAAAACCAAGCAGTGAAGTACCTAATATAACTGCTGACTTTTCTGAACTGCCATCAACAGCTAGTCATTGCACAATGGCTAGCAATGTTCCCTGAAAGTATATGGGTTTTGAGTTTGTTTTTTAAAGAAAATGCTAAGAAGGTGTTTAGGCAGACTGAGATGTCTTGAACATGTTCTCTGCCATGTTTTCTTTTGCATGTGCTGCCTGACTGGGTTTTTCCCACTGGTAGCAATACTAATCACTCAGGCTTCCCATCTAACTCCTGAAAAACCCGAACATCTGAATCTGTTTTGCTAACTTGGCAAGTTTATTTTTAACTAACGAATTACTAGCGAATTGTAAACTGTTCTAGGTGTCCGTGGAAGCTACTCTCTTAATGAGTAGCAATCTTTAAGTGGAAGGTAACTGTGTTCACTTGGATTATCACCCTGTTTGAAGGACCAAAGATTCAGACTATTACATCTGTTGGTAAGATGTATGTTAGTGATGTAATTAAGATGTAGAAAGTGAAAATCTACTTTCAGTTTTAGAATTTGCACTTTCACTGCTCTTTCATCAGAATGAGGGCTATTATGAAGAATTAATAGAGAGTTGGGCATGCTAGTTCTTAGTTTCCATACTAACTCATGATAACCCTATTGCCATCCTTATCCCAGCAGAGGACTGGTGATGAATAACTAGAACTGCATGCAGTATTTAAAATTACAGAATTGGTTTTTTCTGGTTTTATGATCATTTCTCTTAAATTGTTACTGTGTAACAAGATGATAGTTTTCTGAAAATATGTAGGGTAGGCCAGAAAAAGAGTTCTTTCAAGGGTAGTGAGAGATGTAGATAGCATATGGGTTTTTTCCTTATTTTGCTTTCATAGGGATTGAGTTTCCAGTTCCTAGGTCTAACAAGATTCTTCTGCATTGTTTGATAGGTCTAAGTAGCCAATTGCCTTTTTTAAGAAATAGCTGTTTCAGTCAGGTTTGGCTATGATACTTGCTGTCTACTTCTGGCGTTTTAATGGAAGGGAGGCTTAGGTATATTCATTGTGGCATAAATGAAAGCAATGAGGCTATCTAACAAAGTTTTAAAGTTAGCACTTCTGAAACAGATCAGTATAGAGATGAAAAGAGCTGTTTGTCAACAACAGTATTACTAGTGTTACTAGTTTACAAAATAGACTGTCCATGCCAATACTGACTGTCTTTAAGGGAGTGTTTCGTAGAGTAAGATGTTTTGAAAGTAATTACCTACAGTACTTACTCCCTCTTAGAGATGTTTATTTCCCTTACAAAAAACACTTGAAAACTGTCAGATCTGGCAGAGATGTTTTTCAAGCTTAGTTTTAAAAACTTGCTGTGATTTGTTAGTCTACAGAGCAAAGTTAAGAAGAGTATCTCAGCCATTTTGAACAGTGGTTCATTGAAAAAAATGGTTACAAACAATAGTCAGTGTCACCAGATCAAGTCAAAGACTGGTGAGAACTTACTTTTCCTCTCACATAGTTAAGTACTGAAATACTTTGTATTCTCAGACAATCAAATTTGAGACTTTTCTTGATAGAGTATTAATCACAGGACTCAATCTTGTGTCCCTGGACAACAATATGCTTAAAACCATTCCATAGAGATTTAGACATTTTGGAAAGGAAACTCAGCGCTCTTGGTTTCTTTCACCACTGGTTAGATAAAAGCATTAAAACATAAAAACAGCTTATCAAAGACTCTTAGGCACAAACTGGGAATTTTATGACTGCAAATATTAGCATGCTGCAAAAGCAGTGTTTGAAGAACAGATGTGTTTGATACAGTTTAGTGTTCTACAGTCAACATTTAATAGCTCATTTATTCTTTGGTAGTATCACGGTATCACAAATATATTTGTACCAGTACAAACTGTTTGCAGAAGTTGTCACTGTTGCATCAGAGGTAAACACCTATGTCAGCAGGATTATTCTATGCATATAGTACATCTAGCACTTTCTAAACCTTTTATTCAGACCATTAGAAGTCTCATAGGTGAGGTGGGAGGAAGAATCCAGAAGTTCATTCCAGGAGGCAAAGTGGAAGGCTTGCTTATCCAAGAAAAGATTTGTAGTCTTTAAAAATCGTGGGAAGTGTTAGCATCTTCTGGGCAGAATGTTTAGTAATTCTGCTGCTGTTGATAACTACCTTCAATCTGTCATTTTTATTTTATCTACACTCTGGGTAAAGTATGTTTGAATTAGAAAAGCAAAAACAAATGTTAATAAGCTTTTCTTCCATGTATGTTTTGAGCTGTGTTAACTCTGAAAATCTTCTGTACTGTCAAGTTTTGTACTTGAGTAGCCATAGTCTTAGCTGTGTGCAGCTATAGAGTTGGGCTATTTAGGAGTATCATCTCTACAAGTAATGATTTTTCCACTGTTGAGACAGCTGGCATGCTACATCTGGATCAATACATTTTACTGGTTGCTTCCTTCCACAAAAAGAAATTCTTAAAAATGGTGATGCCTGTGAAGATAACCTTTGGGAGAAACAAGAAATTGTTATGGTAAGGTGTAGTGAACAGCTTGGCAGTAATGCTGGAAGCCGCAGTGAAGGAGTGCTGAAGATGTGTGCAGGTCTCTTGCTCTTGTGAAGAACGGTTCCACTGTCCGTGATGATTGCTGCAAACATCTCTAACCACAAAGCTCCTAGCAGGTAAAAGCATGATCCTGTTGTTGAGGCTTCGACTGTAGCTGGTGAGGACATAGACCCATTGCTGAACAGAATTGTTCTGTTGGTACCTCTGTTGGTAAAATACGGTTCTTGGGCAGCTTCCCTTATTTCCTGTCCTCCATAAGCATGTTAAATGATGAGAGCACCATGCTCAGTGTCAGAATATGTAAGTACAAAGTAGTTTTAAATATAAGCAGCTGTTATGTTGATTAAATACAGTGGAATGCCATTTTTATATTTCCTTGCAGCAACTGGAGCTTGAAAAGACTACGTTCTTGATTTTCTTTAAGATTTTGATAGTATTAGCTATTTAAATCAGCTTCAGTACTATATCCTACTAAGATACGAAAAAGCTACTGTTTTGAAGCCTTTCTAAGGAATTTGTATGAGGAGAAGCCCATACTATATGCCATGTGCTCAACCTGTAACTGATCACATTTGAGAGATGGAAAAAGAGCATTTAAATAAATGCTCTACTCCTAGGTGCTTCTTTGGCCTCCTCCCTTTGCACAAGAGTAATGGCAATAGGAAGGATTAGTTAAAGAAGTTACTACTTGGGACATGCCAAATCAGGCAGACCGCAAAGTAAGCAGTCTGTCTGAAGAACCACATAGTCTTAGATACAGACTTGCTGATTGTCCTGTCCTTTACTTGGGGCTTCCATGTTGTGATACTTGAAAAGAAGCAAGAGCAGAAGAGTTCATGTACATCTATCTATTCTGGTGTCAGCTCATACCATTCAACATAGCCTAAGGATGTTGCCTTTAAGATGGGATCTAGATAAGTTCACCACAGATGAACGTGCTGCATGACACAGACCACTATCAAGAACTCTCAGTAAAACTAAATAGCAGTTTTTACTGATGAGAAACTTTTCCATGCACCACTGTATTTTAAGCTGTGTGTGAAAAATCTTAGATGTCTTCTGGCTAACAAGTCTTTTCTCATTACTAATCCACTTCTAATAAATGTGGAGGCTATTCACAATTGGCACAAATAACTTATTGTTACGATCCAGTACTGGAGATGAAATAGTAGATTATCTGTACTTTTCAGTGCACTGTGATACAGCAATGGAAATTTCTGTGTAGGAACAGAATTTAACTGTTTCTTGGCTGAATTCCTATCAGTGTATGATAGAATTGTCAACATGTAAATGTATCTTATTTTTCCTTTAACAGTGCAATTGAACACCATAACTCAGTGTTCTTTGGACTGATTAGATAAAATACACTATTTTGATTAAAAAGTTGTGTTAGTAACAGCATTTTTGATCTGAAATGCTAAAACCTTCTCTTTTCTTTCCCCTTTTGTTACACCCCCTCCAAATGCACAGTGTGTTAGTGTTTTTTACTGTTGATGAAGATCTTATCGTACATGTATTGCTGTTCTAAAATAGTGCTAGTGCATTTTTTTCCATTCAGTATGTGACTTGAGAAGAAGCATTGTTTCCTCATGAGCACAAGCATGAAAAATACTACACCTGTTTTATTTACAGCTGAGACCACAGTGGTGCTCTCTTAATCTCACATTAAAGTACTGAACTTGGAGCCTTGTGTAGTGGAATTCTTTTGTGCCCACACTCTAATATCTGTTCTGACTGGTGCTTTATTGGGCACCCACTAGCACTAATAACCAGCAATAACCTTTCAGTTATTACATTTTGCGTGTGCTTCAAAATACTTTCCTAAGAATTATTGCATAGTGTGGAGAGACAAGACACACAGAACAAAACTTTCTTGTTTTCATAGTGTGCGTATCTTGGAGCTGATCTGGTAACTGATAACTCAAGATATCAGTTGTGAGCCATTATCTCCTTCCCAGAATACAACAGGCTGAGCTATGGGCTTGCTTGAGCACTATAGAAAATGTGTAGCTATCACATGATTGTTGAGGTTGGAAGTGACCTCTGGAGGTTATCTTGTTGATGCATGCAGGTTTTACCAATACCTGGCCAGCCATGGTCATATGCTGAAGTATATAATTGTCTCTTACACTAGATATTAGGATATTCACCACCTTCTCTTAAAACCTAAACGTGCAGTAAATGAAAACTGACTGAAAGCTTATGCCATACAGGTTCTCCAGATGTGTTGCAGGTACAGCTGTTTTTATGAGAATTTCATAATGCAGAGTCAGTGAGAGAAGCACTGACATGAATCAGTGCTAATGGCCTTCGGTTAAGGCTGACATAATCTGTTTGGGTTTTTTTATTTGTTTGTATGTGTACTGCAATTGTAAGGGGATATGGATGACACCCTTCATAAGTGATAGTTCTATAAATATTTCCTCTGGACTCTGTGCTGATGGTGTATTTGGTATTAATGTATCAGGAGGAGGAATTTACTACAGTATCTCACAATAAGCTTTTTTATTGTGTATCTTCACCATGGAACATACTTCTTGAAAGCATAATATGGGTCCAGTCTATTTTGTGTCTTACTTAACAAATGGGAGTTTTGCCCTTTACCTCATTGGGATTGAACCTCTAATTGCTTAAATGTTTTCTAAGCCCTCTGGGTTGCAGGCTGCTTCACAAATACTGCTTGGGCTGGTTTGCTGAATAGTATTCTCTGAATGGTATTCAGGGTCTTTCTAGTATATTCATTCTTTATACTTGTTGCCTTGGATAACTAACATACTTTGCTTAGAGTGCTTCCTGCAGATTTCTTGCAGCAAGTGTAGGAAATATTTGAGTTTAAATGTTTAGGTGTTTTCCTGGCTTGGCAAAACAAAACTGCCTTTTGAAAAGCAAGCATGCAACAAGTATGTGTATATACACATATATTTTTAGTACATAGCAAACAATTAAGATTTCTGCATTGTAAGGCTGAGAGTTGTAAAGAAAAGCCACAAGCTGGTCTTTGTTCATGGGACTGATGATTTTTGCATCTGTCATCCTTCCCTTCTTTTAAACAGGGAAGAGTGTTTGGGAAGAGACTTCTCTCTGAAATGCCACTCTCCCACCCTCCTTTCTAGCAGCATCGCCTTACAATGAATAGTAGAATAGTTTGCAGGGAAGTGAATAATTTATTTCCTGAAAAATTGATCAAATGACAGCTAAGTCTGAACTACAGGAAATGCTATAGCTGAGACCAGTAACTTGTGGCAGAACTATATACACTTTCAGATTAAGAAGTAAAACTTGCTGTGCTGTAGAAGTAGCTGAATTTGAAATCTTGTAGCTCTTTTTCTAAAAGACCAGATGTTTATTTCTTAGGGATGTAGAAGTGATTCTTAAAAATATTTATTACTCTGACTGCTAACAGTTTGCTCTAACTGAAGTAGAATACCCAAGTCATCTGTGTAAGTTTGTTTTATATTCCTTGAAATCTGTGAGATGTGTCTCATGCAAGGAACATAAAGGAAAAGCTTAAACTTTGTGCCGTGTCATTCTTTAATTTTTCTGTTTGCACGAGCAGATGGATTTTTTAACAACATGAATATGAAATGCCCTCTCTACTCTGTTAATCACATAAAACATAAACTTTATTTCCCCCCCCCAAGGAGCCCTTTGAAGATGGCTATGCAAATGGTGAGGAAGGCACACCAGCTGGGGAAGCAGCTGCCACTTATGCACCTGATAGCAAAGGGGTGGTCAAGTTTGGCTGGATAAAAGGTGTATTGGTAAGTTTGATGTATTGTACCTCAGTTTCTTACAGATATGATCTTTCTAATAGCCTTTTTTGAGAGGGCTTGTGATAGCGCTGTATAAAGAAAATATGTATGAGAGATGTGAAAAATGCCATAATTTTAGGAAGACTTGCTCTTACTTGTACTGAATTTTAAAGAAGTAGATACTTCAGGACTTCAGGTTTTGAAGGGATCATGGTTTCTTAGCACAGGTTTTACAGTTTTGAAGTTGCATGATTTCCAAGAAGGAAACAGGTTATGTAAGTATTCATATGTAGTAGAAAAACTACATATTAATCTTAAGTGACAAAGACAAATGCAAATGGAGAGAATACACTTAATGTGTGCTCACTTTGGATCTGTAAAGTTTTGGGCTGAAGTATTAGAAAAACATATATTTATTTATTTATAGAGAAGCAAAAAAAAAGAAAAAAAAGTGTTGAGGAGAGTACCTACCTGTATATGGCAAAACTTAACCAGGATTAAGTATTTAAATTTTGTTGAACCTGTTACAAAAAGTCATCTTCTCCTAAGTTGTGGAAGTCTTAACACTAAATACAATATAGTAATGGTGGAAAAAACTGAGTCTGTCCCCATTTGGAGTAGTGAAAAATTAAAGGTGACATGGGGGATTTTATTACAAGTACATTCTAATTTAATATTTTGGCAAAGAGGTACCATGATTAATACATACTCTCCAAAGCTATAAGAATTTATAGTGGTGGCTGGAAATACAACAATTGGTTAAAACATGCTGAACTTGAGCATTCAGAATACCTAACGTTAGTTCAGCAAGCTTCCACTGTGTATTAGCAACTTCCTTACAAGTCTTGAAGTAGCCATATTCTCTACCTTGGGAGAAGGAGAGTGCCTGTGGTAGCTGTGAAGCAGGTGTTACAGACTTCTATTGATGTACCCCAACCAAGGACAGAGTTGTTAATTTTAAAGCAGGTATGAAGCTGACTTTGAATTTCTCCAAACTCAAATGCTGTATTAGACTATTTTTGTAAGCAACAATTCTAAGTATTAAAGAGTTACGGGGTAAATGTTGCTGACTGTTTTCTTCCAAAGTCAATTTAAAAGTTTCAAGGAGGATGATCTCCTTTTCAGTGGTTTGAAAGTTGCAGTTAGTAGTTCCTAGCAGGCTGTCGTGGTTTAACCCCAGCCAGCAATTAAGCCCCACACAGCCAATCACTCAATCCCCCCCGCTGGGATGGGGGAGAGAATTGGAAAAGTGGGAAAACTCCTGGGTTGTGAGATGGTGACAGTTTCATAGGCAAACCAAAAGCCATGCACGCAAGCAAACCAAAACAAGGAATTCATTCACCACTTCCTATTGGCAGGCAGGTGTTCAGCCATCTCCAGGAAAGCAGGGCTCCATCACGCGTAGCGGTTACTTGGGAAGACAAATGCCATCACTCCGAATGTCCTCCCCTCGCCCTCCCCTTCTTCTTCCCCCAGCTTTGTATGCTGAGCAGTGACATCATATGGTCTGGAATACCCCTTTGGTCAGTTGGGGTCAGCTGTCCCAGCTGTGTCCCCTCCCAACTTCTTGTGCACCCCCAGCCCACTCGCTGGTGGGGTGGTGTGAGAGGCAGAAAAGGCCCTGACTGTGTGTACTCACTGCTCAGCAATAACTGAAACATCCCTGAATTATCAACACTGTTTGAGCACAAATCCAAACCATAGCCCCATACTAGCTACTACTACCCCAGCCAACACCAGCACATAGGTATAAGCTCCCTGGGTGAGTATTTCCAGCTCAGGTGATTTACATTTTTCAAAAGACTTTCTGAATCTCTGCAAGCTTCTTACTTTTGTGGTTTGGAGAAGGCCTTGTCTCCCTTCTAGTCCTAATGGCCAGCTGAACTTTTTGTAGGATTGATACCATACTCTTTAGATAAGAGAGAAACCTAAGACCTACTGTTAGTCTTCTGTCTAAAGTCTGTACAGTGCAAACTCTACTGAGGACTAAGAGTTTAAAATAGAAGGATAAAAACCCAACCCAACCACCCCCTGTCCTGTTAGTGCACAGCTGTGTTGTAAGATGGAAAAGTTCTAGGACTGGGAAGTTGTGGAGGTTGTTTGGTTTTTGAAAAAGAATAAATTATTTAGTAGGGTATTGCTTTAATGCATTTTTGGGGAGATCTGAACTGGGCTTGTAGATCTCACAATCTTATTTTTAGTCATGTATTCTTTAGTATGAATTTTGGATCCTAAAGGTTGGGGTCTAAATTATTTTTATTGTTTGGTCAAGACATACTACAAGTGTCAGGTACTGAAGTACTGTAACGTTATCTGTGTTCAAGGTAGTAACTTTTTAATCATATTTAGGTTCCCTTGATTATTTTTTTAATCAAACCTAAACTTGTCTAATTAAAAAATCTATTCTTGTGAAATAATTTGAAAAGTGGTGAAGAAAGATGGCAAGATAATTTTGCCAACATTAAAAACTGAAATGAAGAATTAGTGGAAATGACTGCACATGTAAGACCTAACCTGTGTAAAATTTCTGTTTTACCTTAGGTACGTTGTATGTTAAATATTTGGGGTGTGATGCTCTTCATCAGACTATCATGGATTGTAGGACAAGCTGGGATAGGTATGTGTACTAATGCTATAATTATGTTTCAGTGACTTTTAAATGTGATCCAAAACTGGTGTGGTGATCCTGAGCTTACAGTTTAAACGGGGGTTTAAAATGACCGTAGTATTGCCAGTTTGATAAGGGTAAATTACCTTAAAAAACTTTAAGCCCTATGAAGTTACTTAGACCTTTTTCATTTAGCTATAAGGTATGTAATTTAAAATTGACATTTGTAAGTCTTCAGTGAACTGTAGAGATAAACTTTTGATGTCTGGTTATTAAAATCTGCATAAAGAATCTGTAGTATATAAACAGTTTCCTTCAAAGGCTTAACTAAGTATTGGACTGCAGAAGATCTCTCATCTACAAAAGGCATGTGTTTCCTTGAAGCTCTAGGATACAGCTTTTAGCCTGCTGATTAAAGAGAACATTTATCCAGTTTTGTTTGTATCCTGGAAACTACTCTGTACAAAAGGGGAGTGAAGAAGCCTTTTGCTTGAATGTGCGGGACCACACACAGTAAATTTGTGTTTATTTGCAAGACTAATTCTTTAAACCAAGTTAAGTTGAAGATTTGTACATTTTAATACTGCTGGACCTTACACCTTTCCCCCCCCCTCTTTTTCCAAAAGGTCTGTCTGTCTTGGTTATTGGAATGGCCACTGTTGTGACAACTATTACAGGACTGTCTACTTCAGCAATAGCCACAAATGGGTTTGTAAGAGGAGGTAAACATACTTCCATAAAACTTTTAAAGCTTTCATCACTCTGAAGCATACACCTTAAGGATGGAACCTCTAATTTATTTTACATTTTCTTAGCATCAGGGAAAAAACAGCCTGGATAAAATATAGAGAAGAGTTAGTTTTCTGAGGAGCAGAGCCTACCCTATGATCTCTATTTGAGTAAGCGGTCATGTAATTAATGAAAAGTCAATAATTAGCCTGGTAATTTGATTTGACTAGTGGCTTGTTTTTCCACTGTGGACGAAACATCTATTCTTAATTTTTGAAATACAAACATTTTTAGAGACGCATATCCAGGAATGAATAGGGTCTTAATATTCTCCAGCATCTGGTTGGTTAAGGGTGTGCATGTGTACTTGTATGTGTTCATATCCTGAAATAAAACTTAGTAATGAAAAAATACATCCTATAAAAGGATAAGCTTTAGGTATATGAGAGCATACAAAAGGACATGTTCTTGTTCTATCACGATTTTTTTTTGAACACAAAAGAAATTCTCCAAACTCTTGATTATCTCCAGCTTCCTTGAGGGTGGTGATTTTCATTTTCTTTCACGGTTTATGTGCTGTTGTCAGCAATTCCTATAAAATAGTTTTGTAAGTGGCTCGTGCCTTTGACACGCTCAAACTGCTTCATGACATTACAAGACTGCTACTAGCAGAAAATGTGGTGGAATTAAAATAGAAGCTTATAAAATTCTCTTCATTAAGAATGAAGAGAAAAACCTCACTATCACAAAGTAAACAGACCCAACGGGAAGGATCAGCTATGAATCTTAGCATTATGTCAAGCTTAGTTTCTAAATGCCCTTTCTTTTTTTAAATTGCATTATACATATCGGATTTTCCTGTTCTTATAAGAGCTTTTTTAATTTTTTTTTTTATTTTACAGCCACTCTTGCAAAATAAGACTTCATTAGAAAATTTGATGTGCGGAATGAGAAGAACTGTAGCATAAAATCACAGTTGTTCCTATGAAAATCTTATATTACAGTAATATTTTTCGTATGTTAACATTCTTATTTACAAATTATGTCAAAGCTGGGTACCTACATATATTTTGCACAAGAACTGTAAAGCAGTGAAATTAAGGATTTCCTGTTGCAACTTTTTAATATGCACTCCATTACTTCAGTCTGGAGCTGGAGGATTTTGTTGCTTCTAGAAAGCTTAGCCTTAAATTGGAGGAATGTGCCTTTGCTACATTTTTTAAATTTTACTCTTCTCTAATGCTGTAGATACTCAGTTTTCTATTTGTTACATGTGGGGTTTGAGATGTTGTATTTGTCAAGCTCAAAAGTACAAATAATAGGTTCTGAAAAATAGAGTGGCCTCGTGATTGTTTTGAGTCCTATTGGAGGGCAGAAAATTCCCTTAACAGAGCTTTAAGAAACAGGTCATGGAGGTTTGGAACTTGAGTGGGTTTATTAGTCTACTTTGCCAGTTTCTTGAGCTATAGCTAATGAAAATGTGTAATAGTAGAACTATGCACAAATACTTTAAGTAGTTTGAAATAAAAAGCCCAGGAATACAGCTGCTTGTGTTTCACAATTTGTTTTTTAACCATAGAACTGGTTGCGTAGCTGAATAATATGGTGTGGTGCATGAGTCAGGTGATTATTTCCAACTGGTGTCTTTTAAAAACTTGAAATGCATTCCTGAAAATTCATCATGCCTGTTCCTAAAATACTGAGTTTTGGGTTATTTTCTAATACATCAGGGAAGATGCAAGAATAAATAGCATCTTGTTCGTGTAAACTTTAAATTGCTGGTGACTGTCTATTCTTAGGCTCTTTCACGTAGTGTTTTTCTTGTCTTTTCTTTTTTTCTTTCAGGAGGAGCATATTACTTAATTTCCAGAAGTCTGGGACCAGAGTTTGGTGGTGCCATAGGTCTGATTTTTGCATTTGCCAATGCTGTTGCAGTAGCAATGTATGTTGTTGGCTTTGCAGAGACAGTTGTGGAGCTGCTCAAGGTATATGGATGATAGTAGTTCTATTGATTAGACTGTCCTTTATGCAAGTTTGAGCTGTCATCTAATCACAGAATCATAGAATGGTTTGGGTTGGAAGGGACCTTTAAAGGTCATCTAGTCCAACCCCCCTGCAATAAGCAGGGACATCTTCAACTAGATGAGGTTGCTCAAAGCCCCGTCCAACCTGACCTTGAATGTTTCCAGGGATGGGGCATCTACAACCTCCCTGGCCAGCCTGTTCCAGTGTTTCACCACCCTCGTTGTAAAAAAATTTCTTATATCTAGTCTGAATCTACCCCCTTTTAGTTTAAAACCATTGCCTGTTGTCCTGTTGCTACAAGCCCTATTAAAAAGTCTGTCACCATCTTTCTTGTAAGTCCCCTTAAGTATTGAAAGGCCGCAACAAGATCTCCCTGGAGCCTTTTCTTCTCCAGGCTAAACAACCCCAACTCTCAGCCTTTCCTCATAGGAGAGGTGTTCCTTCTCTGTGATCATTTTTGTGACCCTCCTCTGGACCCACTCGAACAGGTCCATGTCTTTCTTGTACTGAGGACTCCAGAGCTGAACGCAGACTCCAGGTGGGGTCTCACGGGAGCAGAGTAGAGGGACAGAATCACCTCCGTTGACCTGCTGGTCACGCTTCTTTTCATGCAGCCCAGTATAAGTTGGCTTTGTGGGCTGTGAGTGCACATTGCCAGCTCATGTGCAGCTTTTCATCCACCAGTACCCCCAAGTCCTTCTGGGCAGGGCTGCTCTCAATCCCTTCATCCCCCAGCCTGTATTGATACCAGGGCTTGCCCTGACCAGTTCAAAGACATGGAATGAGGTACAAGGTTACTACTGATCTATCAGTAAAATACTACTGTAATTCAGTAGCTTTTTGGTAAAAAACAAATTATCATTGGTGTCAAATGGAAACTTCCCATACTGTTTACCTCCCTGAAAAAATAAAATGTATAATTTGTGTTAAAGTCCAAGGTGGCTGTTGAGAAGAAGAGTGGCAGTACAGGTACATGACGCAGAATTATAAGTTTTTAATGCTGACTTTCTTACTAGTGAACTGTTCCTTGTAAATGATAGTCATTTATATTAAGCTCATTTTCAAAGGAGTTCTGCTTATTAAAAGCAATTCCTTAAGTTAAACACAACCAAGTATTATTTGTCTGTTGGATTTTTTGATTAAATGTAATATTTTGATTAAATGTAATACTGAGAAGAACTCAGCCATGCTTTTTGTAGAGGGGAAGAAGTTTGGAATACCTTAAAAGAATTAATAGTGAATAACAAGTAAAATACATGTATTTTTGTGCAAGATGGTAGCACTTGCCTTGCTGATTAATCTGATTCCCTGGCAGTTGAAGACAAGCTGTTCTCTCTGGGTGTAGGCTATGAATAGGAATGATCACTTCCGTTTGGAAGATTCAGTAATTTAAATCAAGGCAAAAACCAAATTACTTGTGTCCATACAGGGAATTTAAAATGGGTAAATTTGTGGTATAGAGGTTAACTCTATTAATAAATTACAGTCAATAAAATGCTATTCTGTAGTGGGGAAGATAAGTACTTGATAAAGTATATGACTGTGTATTGTTTTGTTTGTTTTGTTAGGAAAATGGAACGTTGATGATTGACGAAATGAATGATATCAGAATCATAGGGGCTATCACAGTGGTTATATTGCTGGGTATTTCTGTTGCTGGAATGGAATGGGAAGCAAAAGTAAGGAACTATCACCTTTCCTTTTATTCTCTGCTTCATAATTTTGATTCCATTTTCCACCTCAGCTGTTTGATTTATTTTTAATATTTTTAGTGCACTCAGTATTGCATGCATGGTATGTTAGAAATCAGTCAGTGGGCAGTTTTTATGTAATAGCTCCGTCTAGCTGCATTTCAGACGTTAGACCACTTTGCTCTACTGGATGCTTAAGCATCTGTGAGAAACTAAAAACCAGCATAATCTACTCCTAACGACACTGTCAAGCAGGTTAGCGGTATTACCCTCTTCTGGGCAACTACAGCACAACAGGAGAACGTAAGAGCATTAGCATAGGAATTTTCCCTCACTGGGAACTTCACATGAGCTCTGTGGATGGAAAATACAGGGCTGGACCTGAAGCCAATCTAAAGTTATGTAGTTTCTGCTAACTCAAAACCAGTATTCTTACCTTCCCTTCCACTCTTTTCTGGTTTTGCTTTCACTTGGAAACAGCCAGACAGTGTGATGCAGTCACTAGGCCCAGCATTGAGGAGGGTTGTGAACATTGGTGGTAATGAATGTGTAGGAGGGGGAACCTACTTTCCTCATCTTGCTGTGGCTGCATGGTCTGAGGTCAACTGTGGTTGTGGAAACAAACGTGTACAGATCATAGGATACCTTAATACAGAGGCTGCAGTATTAGTTTTCTGCTCTGCATTACTAGCAGTGTAGCTTGCTCACTGTTTCCTGCACCTGGTAAGCTTTTTCTGAATCTCCGTCCATAGTATGCTCAAAAATAATTGAGAAGAGCCTCACTTGGTCTCCCTTCCCATTTCATATTTGGTTCACATTGGCTCCTATTTTCTGCAGTGAGAGGCAGCTGAAGGAGCTTCTTCATGTAAGTGTTATAACAGTTTCTTAAGCTCCTGCATCAAGATGATGATGATACTCATAATCAAAACGAGAGAGGGTTTTTTCTCATTGTTGCTTCCAGCCCTAGAAATAGAGTTTGTAGAAAAAGGAAGTGAAGATCAATTGCATTACTTGGATCTACCACAGGGAGAAAAGAATCTACAGAAACTGACTTTGGCATGTACTTTTAAATCGAACAGCACACTTCTGTAAAAATTGCTTACCTTTCTCAGGTAGTCCTTCACTGTCTGTAACTTCAATTTGTAGTGGTATCTTTATGCATCTGATTTCGAACAATACTCTCCTCCTTAATCTCAACCGTTTAGTTTTTCCTTTGAATAAGTTGTTATTAACCCACTGGCCACTGTCACTTAAAGTCACAAGAAATACCTTAGTTTTGCTCTGTAGCATGAGCAATTCTGTAACAATAGCTTGCATAGAAATATCCCTGTTGTTGAAAGTTTCTATATCAAACCTGAACTGTGGTATCACTGCAGCATTGTCCTTACTAGGAAATAGGTAGCTTTCAAAAATCCTGTGCTCAATGCAAAAATCAAGGCTTGTTGACTTGCTTTTTGCATCATGGAAGAAGGCAGGTAGGAGTGATAGTAAGCAACTGAACCTGTCAGACAAGCACTTCATGTGGGTTAACAGCTTAGCATAGCAAAATACTAATACTTCCCTCCTGATTAAAGTATCTACAATGTTCTCCTATGCCTTCCCCATGACTTAGAGAATGCCTTGGAAAATGGGACAAGGGGAATCTATAATAATGCCTCTGAAGTAGATCTAAAAGCTAAGAGAGGCTGGGATACCCGGGAAGCCTGCCTAAAAAATGGTTTTCAGAGTTTGTGATCTCTTATGATTCAGCTCCTTGTGTTGAAGTCTTAGAAGCCCTTTCTTTGTCTGAGACTTTTGAATGTAAGCAAGACAGTAAGAAAATGGTCTTAGCTTCAGGGAGAGGCCTAGGTTTGTTACTGGATAAATCTACTTGTGGCAGTTGCTCTGTGGTAACTTCATGTTGAATTCTCTGGGCTTATTGAAGACTTTTGTAAGCACCCAGCTGCATCCTTACACCTCTTACCTATTCTCTAGGCTTGGCAAAGGAGAGATCTAAATATGATGCACAAACTGGTTTCTTCAGGTAGTCTTCTAACTCTGCTCTTGGCTGTCATGCTCTGTTTATCACTGTACTACCCTGTTTTCTTGCGAGGCTGTGTGAGCTGAAAACTGTTCTGTAACAATCAGCAATGCCACAGTGCAATTGCATATTAAGTTCTGATCCTAGGTCTGAAAAAAAGTCAAACTACTAACAGCTTTCCCTGAGCCACTGGCATATGCCTTTATAAGGAATCAAATAACACAAAAGATAACAGGGCAGTGTCGTTGCTTATTTAAATGTGAAACCTGAACCATCTCTTCAATGCTTAGATTTATCTTTGCTCACGCTTTTGAGGCATTGGATGGTTTAAAGTACTTCTTGTTCCACGTGTAGGGCTTATAATGGTTTTATTGAACAGTGGCTAAAAATCTAGGTTGTAATGCAAGAAGTCTCCAGAAAACTGGAAATTAACAAATAATTGGGGTAGTCTGAAATTTAATTTCATAAACAAGGGTTGAGAATCTAGTCTGTTGCATAAAATAGCAAACAAAAGCTCTTTGATTCCTGATGTAAACAAATTCTTAGTGAAGTAAATACCACATACTAAAGTATAAGGCAAAGTATTATGATCATGGTTAATAAGGCAATACTCCTAGCATTTGTGTGCATTTAGCTCTTTTCTTGTGAATTCTTCAATCTACTCAAATCCATTCCTCCTGGAAGGCTTATAGAGAAAATAGTTCTTTTAAGTATTTTGTCTTTAGAAGTATAATTTTGAGAGTTACAGTAATACATTCTCTTTTGAATGGAGGTTAAACTTACAAATTATTCTTATTTCTTTGTAAAATCCTGGTACATGTTCTCTCCAGCTTGCCTTATTTATTTGTGGAAAACAGAGAAGGCTAAACTGAATTTGGAATCAAGTAAATACTGACTTTTTAGAACACAACTTTGAAGCTTGAAACTGTGAAAAAGAGCAAGTTCTTCTGTCTGACTGGAATCATTATGTTTCAGGCACAGATAGTCTTACTGGTGATCCTTATACTTGCTATTGGAGACTTTGTCATAGGAACATTTATTCCTTTGGACAGCAAAAAGCCTAAAGGTTTCTTTGGTTATAAAGGTATGTTGGAACAGTTAGAATTGTAAATAATATCTTTACAAAGAGGAGACATGCTTTCATAATTAAGTTAAACATCTAAAATAGCTCATAGTCCTATTTAACTATAGAGATTTTTTTCCTGGTTCTTTCAAACTTCTGCAGTACTGTTTCTTAAAGCTATTGGGCCAAAACTTGGTCCTGCCTGCTTAGTATCGATTATATTAAATTTTAAGAAAGCTGGATGATATTCTTAAGTACTTTTTCTGGTTTTAAAGGCAATTTATGTTTACTGTGTTGACTTTTATTTTGAGTCGAAGTGATGAATTAGGACTTAAATGTTCTACGCTTAATTTTTAGAAGGTCATACAGCTGTGACTTTCAGCTTTTTCATGGAGCTAATAATGGCTGGAATGGGCTAATACTGTAGCTTCTATATGAATATTGATAGACTTAAATCTTCTTCTACAGCTGAAATATTTATGGAGAATTTTGGACCGGATTTCCGACACGAGGAAACTTTCTTTTCTGTATTTGCTATTTTCTTCCCTGCTGCAACTGGCATACTTGCTGGTGCAAATATCTCAGGTGATCTTGCGGTGAGTAGTGAATTAGCAAATACTGTTCACAAACACTTGAGTGTACATTTATCACTGTCATCAATGTCTACTGACATTTTTCTTTCAGGATCCTCAGTCAGCCATACCTAAAGGAACGCTGTTGGCCATCTTAATTACAACACTGGTTTACATAGGAATTGCAGTATCTGTAGGTAAATAGAGCATGTTTTTAACTTTATCCTTTCACATTCATTCTGAGGGTGTGTTTTGATACAGTTTGTGTAATTCATTATGTAAAGTCATTATGTAATTGACTTTCACGCATGGGAAAGTAATAGCCAGAGGTTTCTAATTTTTATTGCTGGAGGTTCAATTTTCAGCTCATTTTATAATTTCCTAAAATGAATGATATTTTTCCGAAGACTAGTGGCTGCTTCAGACTAAAGATGACAAAAGACTTCACATGGATGTTTCCTCATTTGTTGCAGTTATTTATACTGAAAGATTTACAATTTAGCAGTGGGATAATCCATGGATTAGAAATGTGTGTTTTCAGAAAATACTCACTGAACAAACACCTGATGGTAGTCAGCTACTTATCTGAAGTGAACTGTGGGATGATCAAACAGCTCTTTGGTGAGGGTGCATGAGCAGTAATTCCCCAGTAGAGAGAGGAGAGTGAGTGGTACCTTCATCTGGCCAGCCCACTTTCAGAAGTGTTACTGTGTTCAGAAACGTTGTCTGTAGTTTTATTTTCATGTGAAAAGAGGAAAAACAATCATAGACTGATCTGAGTCTTGTATAACCTCTCTTTCTGGTCTTCCTCACTGCACAGTGGTTTGAAATTCTCTAGAAGTTGCCTTGGGGTTTGTCGCTCTATCAATTTTGCTCTAGAGCACTAATGATCAACCAGATTTTTCCCTCCCATAACATAATTCTATTCTAGTAACCTTAAGAACATAAGATGTAATCATATCTTGCATATTTCTTGCCTATGATTGGAAATGTTTTTATTCGTGTCACATAAATTAGTTTCTGGCAGCAGTAATCAGTTTTCTTGTTGGAAAAACCTTGCCTTATCTTAGCTGTGCTGCATTTTGAATGAAATTCTCATTTATAGGAGTACCAATGATCTTGCCACTAACGATACTTCCTTTCCAAAGATATCAATCTTGCTAGTCTGCCTCTGTTGGCTGACATTGTGCTGTAGGTCTGCCAAATAATTGCTCTGTAGTGATTGTGCTTTATGCAGTGTAACGACCTACACTTATTTCCTAATTAGATTGACCGCATAGACCTCTGCTACCAAATCTGAATACTTTAGAACTTGAACCCACATGAGAGCAAAATGCTCATTAATATTAATTTGTTAATGGAATACTTTGATCATCTTTCAAACATGAAAAACCTCATTTTTCATATTGCGAAAGGAACAGTTTGCAAAACCAACTGAACATGAAATTGATGTATCAGAAATGTCCTGCCTTAGTTGCCTCCTATAACTTACACTTAGAATTCTGCTAGTTAGAAAAGGCCAGTGCTGTTGCAGAAGTCAGAAATTATGGCATGAGTGAAATTCAGCTTTTTTTGAGGCATTGGGTCAGGAATCAGACAAATACAAATACTTTTATTCTTTTCCCCACACACTATTCCCCACTCTAAGTTTCCAGAGTAGTGATAAGGAAGTCATTAAAACTTTGAAGGGGCTGGTAAATGTCACTGAGTAATCATGTCTCAAGGGGGAGGTGACATTCTGAATTTAGCTCAGTATTTGCATGCTCTGCAGTAAGTAAGAGGGTTAAGAAACTGAGTAGAGAAGGCTTAGAAGAGGAGAATAACTAGTCCTACTGCTAGAGCTAGGCAGCCTATTTCAAAAAGAAACAGCTGTGAGGAGAAAGTGTGCAGTTTCATATTTTAGCAAGGGACTAATGCAGACGTGCAGGTGGCAGGATGATGATTGCATAAGCAACTTTTATATCAAAATTCTTGAAAGATATTTCAAAGAATAACATTTATTGCTTTAAAACCAAGGGAAGCTCTAATAAAAACCCCAAACTTCTGAGTAGGGTTCAGATGTGCTTTCTGTACACCGGGAAGTAAAACAATTAATGAGAACCTAACTGTAGCTGCTTGTAGCACTGGAGAAGTTAAGCACTCTCAGCTGCAGTCTGAAGGACTCAGGGTAGTATCTCTAGAATTCTTGCTGGTTGCATGTAGCTAGGAGATAACTTGGTATAGATGGTCCGTTAACCTTCTCAGGCTTATAGCATGGCAAAACCTTGTTTTACTTTGGCAAGAACATGCTTATAAATGCCTATGAAAAGGTGAAATCCTGTTTGTACAGGAAAGAAGACTTAAAGGTTCTCAGGGAAAATATTGCCAGAATCTTACAAATAAATAAAACTTTTCCGAATGAGGGTTAAATAAAATGTCTGGACTTTTACTTATATCTAAGTATCTTCTGCTGAGAATGGAGCTTGCCCAGCTCACTTCTGTTCTGCATTCTGTCATAGTAAGGCTCACATTAAGTTTGTTCATGGTGCCATTGTCCCTTTCTGTCATACTTTGATTCCATGTGTGAAAGACCTGCCAGCCAGTTGGATCTAAACTGTGAAAAAGGGAACGAGGAAGAGGAGGGATGTGATAGTGCACTGTAGCTATTTAATGGGTTGCTCAGCTTAATGGGTCTGCCACTGCAATCTATTACCAGCAAAATGTTATCTACAGATAGTTCAACTAGTAAGTATATTGTCACATCCATTATATACTGCTTGAATGGCTGGGGTGAATACTTGTGTAGTGGAAGAGAAGAAACTTTTCCCCATACAGACCTTTTAATCCCATTTAAAACAAAACAACAGCAACAAAAAACCCCAGCCCCTCCATGTACCTGCAAGAAAAGCATAAGACAGGTGATAGCTTTTACTGAAATTTAACCAAGTGGGCCTAATAAGTAACTGAAAAATAAGTCTGAAAAATGGAAGGATTAAATAATGTCTACCTACCAGGACCAGGTGTTATTGTGGACTGTTAATCAAGTTCTAATGGCTTGGAAGCAATCTAAATATGGTATAGGTATTTAGGAATTCATTTTCCCAATGAGAGACAAATTACATAGGTAACAGGGACTGTTATTGGAGAAACTTAAACTTAAGCTTGCAGCATATCTGTGCCCTCCTCCTTAGTTTGCAAGTAAGTTATTTAGGTCCTCAGTAGTTACGTGGTTCTGTTCCCAGGACTTCCTTGTCATTCAAGTTCCTAAAAGACCAAATTAAGGGAATTCTATTGGTTACCACTCTGTAGACTTCCCTTTCCTCTTCTCCACTTATTATTTAATTCCTGTTCCTGGAAATACTGCTGGTGTCCAAACAATTTGACTACCTCAACTATTAAACCATAGAATGTTAAATAATACTTAGTGTGCTCTGGTTTGTTTTGTCCTTTATGAGACAAAAACCCTTGAAGTAGAAGATTTGCAGGCTTTTTAGTACTTTTCAGTTTTTCTTAGTACTTAAGGGCTGAAATGCTGTATCTTCAGCATTTTCTTGACCAGTGAAATTACAAATAATCATAGATGAATTGAAGACAGCAATTTAAGTGATAAACCTAATTATAAAAAAATGTGGTAGGAATGGGACTGTGTGGCTTTGTTTTTCACCAAGAAACCAACTTGAAATACCACAGTAACATAGGAGGTGGCTTGTTTAAGCATTGGAAAATGACTTGCAGCAGGCTTTCATGACAAACTACTTAATTTTGTTGAATGCCTGGGTCATATTGACTGGAAAACAAATAACTGCAACACTGTGCACATCTGTCTACATACATCTGTACATACGCTACAAAAATGCACTCCTCTAAGAAAGCTGACAAAAAGAGAAACTATAAAGTCAAGTGATGGTGCATAATACTAACTTCAATTAAAGAGCTACGCAGAAACTCATGATTCAGAGAAATGATATGTTGAGATAGAACTGTGCTGTTAAACTTCTGCAAGTCTGTTGACATTGTTTTCCTCTGTGCTAAAACTTTCCTTTTCTTATTAGACTCTGATTTATTAAAAAACTGAAGATTATCTCAGGCAAGAGAACAATTAGTTTGCTTGTTTGTATTTGTTCTTCATAGTGAAGATGTGCTTAATACTGAAATGTGTTAAAAATGTAAATGCCATATTTTAATGTTGCTCTGCGAGAATATGCTTACATAAAAAGGGAATTGATCTTGACACGTGTCCTTAAGTTCAGGTTCAATCTGTTAATGCCTTTTTTTTGTGACTATGTCCATTCTAGGTTCCTGTGTTGTTCGAGATGCCACAGGGAACCTTAATAACACCATTGTTACTGAGCTGACAAATTGCACTACTGCAGCTTGCAAATTAAACTATGATTTCTCATCCTGTCAGACAGGGTGTCAGTATGGGCTGATGAACAATTTCCAGGTATAAAACTTTCTCCTAAACCTGTTTATTGGCTTTTGTGTTTGTTCTTTTTTTGAATTGCGTATTAAGAAAAATCATAGGCTAAAAATGCCCATCTCCATAAAAACAAGGTTTATCTGGAATAGTGAAGTGGTACACTCTAGCTAGTATGTAGAAGAATAAGGTAACTATGTTAAAAACTTTTGGGTGTTTATATACAGGTGGTATAAATATTTACTCTTCTTCTGAGTAAACTGCTTAGGTTTGGTGGTAGGACTGCAACTTTCTTTAGATGTCTGAATGTCATCATTCAGTGATGTGGATAGAAGTACTTATTGTTCAATAGTGATGCATAGTAATCATAGGTAGCCTCTGTCAATAACTTGTTCCTTAATTTCTTAAGTTGGTTAAAAAATATGCTTTTAAAAAAATGTTTTACCTATTTGTCACAGTATCCTCTTTAATGTTAAGAATGTTGTGAATTTTCATAAAACCTGATGTTACCGTATTTAAAAATTCTCTAGAAGTCATGGGGTAATTCATAGTCTTCAACTTACACTTCACAGGTAATTGAGATATCCATGAACTATTGGTAAGGGTTTGAAAGAAATCAAGGAAAACATACTTATTGCCGATTGAATTTTTCTAATAGGCATAGAGAAAGTTGGCTAGAGATTAAGCTGAAATCCACTAATGAAAAAGGTGTCTGGTTTGTGGGTTTTGATCAGAAATACATGTAGTACGTGTACTCCTTATATGTACTACTTACATGTTAAGCTGACAGCCTTACCTGCAAAGCTGGCTGGAAAACTGATTTTGTACATGCTGAAATAATGTTGCAGTGCAGACCATTCTATTAGAGTAAAATAGATTTTCGTAGTGGAACAGTTTGAGTATCTATGTGGTGTTACTTTGTTCTAGTTTAGAAAAAGTCTGTATTTAGAAACATCAGAGTTGCTCTTGTGCAAATAATTATTCTGCAAAATTTGATGACTTTCCTTATTTGTTCAAGCTCGAAAGAGCCCAGTGTATCATCAAATGTACAGCTGAGAATGGTGTAGTAGTGCTTTCCTCTGATTGTATCTTTTTCTTTATAAGTCATAACTTCGGTAAGGTTGCTTACCATAGATGTTGCTTGTACTTCTAGTAAGTTAGTCATTAATGTTCTAGTTTCTTAGCATTTGGTTGAAAGAGTACTTCAATCTCCCAAATTATTCTTGCTTCTCTCTGTAGAAAAAAACAGTGGGTTCTGAATAGGAAAAGTCACTTTCAAGGCCAGGGGCTGCACAGAGAAAGCAGTGTCCCTTACACCCCCCTTTTTGTTGGGGTTTTGAAACTTCGTCATGGAGACTGCACAGCATCTCTGGGCAGCCTGCTGCAGTGCTTAGCCACCTTCTCTGTGGAATTTTGTTCTTCTAATACCCAGTTGGACTTTCCCTTGCTGTTTGTTTTTTCTCTCATCCTCACAGCTTTTGCTGTGCATCTCTGAGAAGAGTCTGATTCTCAGAAGATGTCAGTAGGAAATCGTTTGCATGAGAGGCTGTCTGCCTGTAGAGAAACTGTTGTCCATTTTCTAACTGAACTGCCCTCAACTTAGTAGCTCTGAATAGTAGCTGTAAGGAGATTTTTTTTTTTTTTTTTAATGTATGCAAGTCACAGTGTGTTGGGGGGACTGGGGGCGGCTCCAAGCTTGTGTACCTCAAGCTCTTCATACAAACATAACTTCTTTCTGTAGGTTGAATAACTGAGAACAAATACTTCACAAACATAAATTAATCTCTAAAGCGAGCAAAGATTGTTGTATTTGTCTTACAGCTTGTTAGCATGCAGGTTCTGAGGTTGAAAGTGCCAGCTTACTCGTGTGCACAGCCTGATGACTTCACCACTTTGGTACACTTTGTGCTGCATTCAGTTCTTACAGCAAAGAATTGATTTGAAGTTAGTGCTTAGGCAGCTCAGGTTTTGAATGTGTTTGGGCAGCAAATGAATAACTTGTAGTATGATTTACCTATGGAAAGCTTAGATGATGCTAAGAAACTTAAAATGAGAACAGTTAGTGAGACAGGCTTAGTCAGACTTGCATGGAAAGACCATCTTTAGTTTCTGTTGTAGTCAATGCAAATTAATTACAGGTCCTCACAGGCTTCAGTCATTTCTCTGCTCAGTGTCCGTGACATTTCTGTGCCCAGGCTGTCACCTGGTAGAACAGTAACTTCAGAAACTTGTTTTGGGCTCTGTAGCCTCAGCCTAGAACTTCCCTAGAATAAGTTACAGCTTTGGGTAATTTAAATGCAGTATTTGGTCAACTTTGGATGAAAGTTGAAAGTAGCATGAAACTCCATTCCAGAAACAGTGTAAAAGTTCTGCTAAAACATTCCTCTTACAAAGGAAGGCAGCTATGAAACATTTGAAAAAAGTTAGGGGGAGTTGAACAATGCTTTGTCCGTATTATAAAAATCTAACTTTAAAGAAGCTGCTGCTTGGTTTCATGTGGCATTTTTTTCTGTTCCACAATGTCTGGACCAAAGAGCTGAGACTGTAGTCAAAATTTGATGTTTCATTATCCCAGGTGTTTGAAATTTAAGAAACTGTCTAAACAGTAAATGCCAAGCAAACATAATGAGTCCCTTATCAGCAGTAAATATTTATCTATTCACCACCCCAGTGGTAACAGGGCAATTCTTACTAGATATCTGTCCTTCCAATTCTGTGTGTTCTTTCAGGGATGAAAATTTCAGTGTTCCCCTAGCTTAGAAGAAGCTTCCCGATGTATCTTACATTAGTAATCTAACTTACTAGCTTTTAAAATGGACAAACATTATCTGCATGCATCTTAGATTTCTCTCAAATTTATAAAACAGATGTAATATTCAAAAATAGTGTAAATAAATGGAGGCAATGAACAGAACCTAGAAAGAAAATGTAAAATCTGAGTAGATTGTAAGAACTAAATGCAAGAAGTTGATGTGAGTGTAGTAAAGTGAAGGCCTTGAAGTAACAATGTTTTAAATTGTATGGGAAGAAAGGTGATGGAGGCTTGTACATAGATTTTGTCCATAAGAAGTCCTTCCAGGGAAGATTGATCAAGCCATCCTTGCAGGGAAGAAAATTTTCATACTGCTTCTACAAAGATTATTCTATGCTTGTTTATTACCTTTCTTAGCAAAGGTTTCTTTCTAAAATATTTGTCAGTAAAGCATTTACACCCTTAACTTCTCTTCTAGAAATATAGTGTAGGGTTGTTGCAAACTGGCATTTACAACTGTAACTTTTTCTGTTGATTATAAAACTGACTCAAACCTGGGCATAGGAGGGATAGCCTGATGTATGTGTCATTAGTTTTACTCATCTATGAATAAAGAAAGGCCTGTCCTGCCTTTTTTTCTTGTCAACTACAAATATGCTTCAGGAGATTCTCTCCTTCATTCGTTACACTTCTATGACAGCTACTTCACTCTCATCTTACGCACCTGCAATTATTTAATTTCTCTCTTTAGGCAAGGCATGCCTTGAACTGACGAATGAAACATGATGTAGCATAGAGATTCAGTTGACTGAGAGACCCAGCAGTCTTTGTCAGTCTGATCTGGAGAAAAACACTAAATTTTATCATTCGTTTAGTCCTAGGAATATGAATAAAACTTCATCAGTCACCCGTATATTGTTTCTGAGAGCATGTCCTACCTAGTAGGATTGCTTTAGACATCTAGATTTTACAACTTCACGTGACAGTAACTTAAAAACTGGACACTTCTGCATGATCTTTCTTGCCTTTCTTCACTCCCTTTCCTGATACTCTCAGTGAGGTTGCCAGGATGAAAGAGGCAAGTAGTCAGTGCAAATGATGGAGAATGTCATTCTGACACATGGTGCTTGAAAGACACTGTGCTGGGTTTGGTCCATTGACTAAAAACATCAGCTTTTTCAAGACTGTATCAAATTCTTAAACACTGGCTGTCTTCAAGCAGCTAGGATTTTGTTTCTTAAAGAAAAGGACTCTATTAAACCACGATTGTTTTTAAAATACACAGTTCTGTATCTTAATTCACTTGACACATGAAAAGCTGGATGCAGCCATGGGTGGAAATAATAGGTAGAATGGTAGAAGAGGGTCTTTAGGCTGTATGGCAATTAGACAGAAACTGCTTTCATTCTAATTTGGGATTTTTTTTTTAAAATGTCTATCAACATTGTGCTTTTACATTAGCTTACTGAGCATTTATCGTTTTGTTAGTCATCCAGTCTACCAGGAATTGCATATTGTATTTCACTCACTGGGGTTACAAAGATGTCCTAGGATGTGATCTTGGGGAGACAGGAAGCAAGTTTGTCCTATCGTTGTGGTTTTGAATGGGAAACAAACCTAACTTAAAGTGATGGAGAAGTTGAGAAAGACAATCAGCTTTCCTAAGATGTTCCCCAATTTTAGTTGTTTTGTCACGTGGGCTTTCTGAGACCATATTACTCAGTGGTAGACTAGTCAAAATATGTAACAAATTCCAATGTATTTTTCTTCCATTGACATACTTCTAATCCTTTTATGAGCCCATGGAGACTTTTGCCGTTGATTGTTTTGACCTGAGAATTACATGGTTGGACTATATGTTGTGTGAAAAGCCACTTTCTGTTGTTCTGAAATTAGGATCCGTTTATATCCCCTGAGTTGTCCCTAGTTCATTCATTAATATGAATGCATGATATTCAAACAGCTCTTAAGTGGAGGGTACATAGTATTTTATTTTTCTGTTTGTGTAGTTAATGTTGCCATCCATTTGTATAGTATACTTTTTCATATTCTTTTAAAAAAATAACTATTTTGTTTTCAGGTGATGAGCATGGTATCGGGATTTGCACCACTGATTTCTGCAGGTATTTTTTCAGCCACTCTGTCTTCTGCATTAGCATCTCTTGTGAGTGCCCCTAAGATCTTCCAGGTAAGTATGGAAGGAAACCCATAATCTTTTAAAGAATAATTTCAATGAATTTTTGAATCAGAATTTTTGGAAGGGTACTCTTGACTTACTGCCATCATGATTCATACCAGTTGACAAGATCTAATGTTTACCTGTTGCTTAGAATGAGAAAACAGTGTGTTACTGTTACTAAACGTAGCTAGACTATAACTCGTTCCAGATCTCTTGTGTTTCTGGTTAGTTTAGAAACTAGTTGTGGTGTAACTAACATTATAGGAATCTACAAACTCCTCCTAGATATTTTTTATTGTAAGTAACCGTGGAGCATGTACAAAGAGAACAGATCAGTTCATTTCTCAAAGTAATCACAGAAGGAGACAGCATGAAGTAGACCCTGTAGCTGTGGAATCTTAATCCTCAGGGAATATATTACCAAAATTACCAAATCTTGCATAAATTATTTATATTGATTTTGTTGGTGTTCCTGAATGTGTATTGCTTTACCTTCTTTTTAACCATTTAATCTCATTGTTTGTCTTACAAGTTCTCTTTAATTGGGTAAAACTTTAGTGTCCTCTAATGACCTTCTTTCCCAAAAGTTCAGTAGGGAGTCAAATGTAGAAGGGATTTTATTGCAGAATGCAAGCACAAGTACTGATTCAGAGAACTAGTGCATACATTGGGCAAACTTTCCACTTTCTGAGAAAACATCGTCTCTAAAGAAAGACTCTTTGTGATTCTAAGACACCAGTTAGGTAAAATTGTCAATTACTTACAGAAGAGCAAAGCTTGCTCTTATAGATGGAAATTACTGAAGGATATAATATTGGAAAAGCAAAATGTCAAGATGCAAAGACAATTGAAAATAGAATTAGTACATGGTGGCTATAAACCTTCTTTCAGGAAGATAATATGCAGTGGAAGACAGTATTAGTAAGCATTAGTAATGATACATTTTGAACAAAATGCATGCTGACTCTTGAATTTTATTTTTTCTTAGGCTTTGTGCAAGGACAACATTTATCCAGGATTTCAGATGTTTGCTAAAGGCTATGGGAAGAACAATGAACCACTGAGAGGATATCTTCTAACATTTTTAATTGCTCTTGGGTTCATACTAATTGGTTAGTTTAAAATTACAATAACTCTCAATATCCTTTTGTCATTTACAAAGCATTCTATCCTATATCACGACTCGATGACTGTGTCCTAGAAGTCTAATGTGCAGCTTAATTCTAAGACAGCATTCTAAATCTGTTTATTTTGAGGGTTACTTTCTCCTATCTTCTAGATACAACTCTGTCTAGAACTGCAATAAATTCGCATTGAACTGTAGCAATACTGCACTTTTCTTAATAACCGCAAGTATCTGCCTTTAGATAGATACTGTCAATCAATAAAAATACATCTTTTGCTTGAGGTAGAGGTATGTTATATGTTGTAAATATGAAAGTTTGTTTCAGGTTTTTAATAATTACACAGCTTCAGTAAATGGCAAACTTACATGAACAATACTTTTTAAAGTATGTTTTTTTAAGTTACAAACAGTAGAGATGAGTAGTGTGGAGATGAGTGCTGATGCTGTTGCTAAAGATAGTCTAGGTAGAATTGCATGTGTTCTGTGTATATGGCAAACTAATTGTGCTGTGTCCATCCATGAGTCTTGTACCAGTGCTTTTAAACTTCTTTTCCAGTTTGCTCTTTCATCCATCCCCCAAGACTGCTTAAGGCACAAGTGTACCCATGATGTCCCTACCGCAGCATGCTGATTGGAAGCTTGAATACAAGTAGAAACTTGCACGCTAACATGGCACATTCTGCGTTTTGATCACTTTTTTTTTGACTGAGAGAGTACACATAAAAATGTTTTTTACCATGCTGCTGCAAGGAAAGCAGAGCATCAGGTTGTTCCATCTCTTTCACTAAAGAGGGTGTACTCATCACTGTTGTGATGGTATTGGTCTGTAATAATACACTATACTAGTACCATTGATGCAACTTTTCATTTAAAATGCAGGCAGATGAACATGTTTGTCACATTGCTCACACTAACTTTGTCTGCTATTGCCATTCGCCATAGTTGATCGTGTATTAAACTTATTAGTATCTTGTTCTTTGCTGTTTGAGAATTGAGCTAGAGATGTACTGCAGATTAATTAATGCTCTGTCTACTGTATCTGACATTCTTCAGAACCCAGTGTATTGGTGCCCTGTTTTATCATGTCATGGTGGGAAAGAAATTTTCTCAATTATTCTGAGAAAGTATGTAGTGCTTCAGAAGTGGCAGTCCTGGAACACTTGGTAGTATAGAAAAATGTTTATATTTTTAAAACTGAAAGTTACACTTCCTGACTATTAGGAGATAACTTAGTAAATAAGACACCATTAAGATAATAGCTCTGTCTGTTGAACAGAAGGGACAAACTGCTTCTCCCTAGAGTACATGAGAAAATAAGGTTGTAGCAGATTTTTTTACTCTGGAATCTACAAAGCCATTGGATGATATCTTTCATAACAGCATCCTTTGTTTTTTGTTTTACAGCTGAACTGAACGTCATTGCTCCGATTATTTCTAACTTCTTCTTGGCCTCATATGCCTTGATTAACTTCTCTGTATTCCATGCTTCTCTTGCGAAATCTCCAGGTAGGAGCTACATTTTGGGGGTGAGAGTTCAGCCTGCAATTTCTTTATGCATAAATACAATTTAAAAGGTATTAATATAATGAATGTTTAGTTTATTTTAGTTAATAAGTATCTATTTGACTCTCTTGGTGCATCTGAATTACAAGCATAATATGGTGTGTACTTGGGTCTTTCGAAATTTTGAGGACTGAGTGATCCAGTAGAGCTTGGGAGCTACTAATTTTGTCATCTTTGCTGAGGGAACACAAGATAATTCAGTGTTTATTCAGAAACTCTTGAAGAAAGCTTTCCTGCTAATTCAGTATCTGGCATTCAAGAACCACCGTTTTGTTTTCTTTGGATTTCTATGTTGATATGTTTCATCTTCCAGTCCAGAGGGAACTGGAATTGCAGGTGGTATTGCCACATTTTTAGAGCCTTTGGTGTGGGAGGCTAGTTAGATTATAGGAATAAGCCAAAACCCAATACTTGCAGAACAGATGTATATCATAGCCAGCCCACTATGCATTTGTACTGAAATAATACCCTTAAAAGCTTCTTAAGTTGCTGAACAGGTAGCTACCATTATTTTGCCAGAGCATGTGCATAACTCTGTTTACGCAACAGTGCTAGGTCTCATACACTTGTTAATCTTGGGTGTGTTAGTGGGGGTGTGCATGTGTATTTACCTGATTTTGGATAAACTTGTGACAAATAAGGATGTAAAACAGTGACAGTCAAGTATTTTGAC
The DNA here is from genome assembly GCF_026419915.1 of Harpia harpyja. Classification (NCBI taxonomy): domain Eukaryota; kingdom Metazoa; phylum Chordata; class Aves; order Accipitriformes; family Accipitridae; genus Harpia; species Harpia harpyja. The sequence goes on from NC_068969.1 coordinate 64,780,479, forward strand.
ATATTCAAGTTCTACTTGGGTATATCTGCCCTTTTCATGTGGTGGAAATTTCTGGCCATGTGAAAATATTAAAAATACACAACTAGAAACAGTTAGTAGTATGTGAGATAGCAAGTCACGAGCTGATGATTCATGTTGCACTACCGTTAAAGGCAAAAACCAATTTTCAGGCAAGCTATTGCCAAAGGCTCCTGTAGCCTGATTCAATAGACATACTGGCACAAGCATCTTCAAACTTTCCTTTTGAGATAACGCTTTTAGAGGGCAAAATTAGGAACGTTTATATATCTATGTAAGAAAGATGCAAATTAATTTGGAAGGTGTTAGAAAATTGAAATCATAAATGTGCCAAAGTCTTTATTTTGTACATTACTGAAACCGTCACACATTCACATGAAATGTAATGCAGAACGCTAGGGAAGGAAAAGAGGAATAGCACCTTCCTTCTCTTGGAGTAGTGATTAAATTAATTCCCTCCTCTTTTCTATCCTCAAAATTATATTTTGACTAGGTTGGCGCCCTGCTTTCAAATACTACAATATGTGGATTTCTCTTGTTGGAGCTATTCTGTGCTGCATTGTGATGTTTGTCATTAATTGGTGGGCAGCACTTCTAACATATGTCATAGTCCTTGGACTCTACATTTATGTCACTTACAAGAAACCAGGTATGTATAATGGCTTCTTTTGGTTGTGGTTCAGGGAAGAGGGATGTAGAAGAAGGGAAAAAGTGATGGCCTTTAGGGAAAAAAAAGAGAACTTATTTCCGTTTGGCCAACTAGTTCAAACTTCTGTTTCAGGCTTTTTAGTTGTATTGAAATGTAATTATGCCTGTATAGTCACTACTGTTGTTCCTTCTCCTCCCAAATTATCAAGGTGCGTGCCTTGCCCTTAGACATGAATATTTGAATGAAAATTGGAGGAAAAGGAGCATATGGAAAGAACTTGGGTTGCAGCAACAAAGGCACTAGGAAAGCATGTTATGTCTTGATAGGAAGTGAAAGAGGATGCTCCCTTACCTTTCTGAATTGAAAAGGGATTTGAGTGGTGGGGGTTTTTTTCAGTAAACCATTCCGATAGCTATAAACAACAATTTATACACATTCTTTCTTCTTCTAAGAGCACTGTATGATCATGTATGCAAGATGGAGCAGAACTGAACCAAAAAGTGTTCCTGAAGTTGAAAATAAGGAAAGCCCTACATCCTGGGCTATGAAGATTATGAAGTACTTGGATGATAAATTCATTTTAGCTATCAAAAGGTGTATATGGGAACAAATAGAGAGGATACTGGGATCTTTCACTTCCTTATATAAATAATAATCTAAAAGGAACTGCTTAATCTAGCAGTTTTTCACTGAAAGTATTTGACTTTGTTTAGCCAATGTTTTGAGATTACTTTTTCCTTTGTTGTGATATAAAATAACTAAGCATGACATTTTTTTCTGAAGTGTTATTTTTTTGACTCTGAAGTTGTCACAATCTTTGAAATGTTGGGAAAAAACCCTCAATTCTTACTTCCTATAATTGTAAAATATTGAAATCTAATTTGTTTGCTAAAACTTATACAGAAACGTTATCTTTAAATAGAATTGCCTGTTTAGCTCTAGGGCTTGTTGACTAGCATTGTGTAGAATGTAGCTTAAATATTCTATGTTTTCAGTTGGTATTCAACATTGATTTTGTGATCATGTAGTTTTACAATGAACAGCTTTAAATAAAATACTGGCACTCCAAATCTTCCAACAGATGTGAACTGGGGATCCTCAACACAAGCTTTGACTTACTTGAATGCACTGCAGCATTCTATTCGGCTCTCAGGAGTGGAAGATCATGTGAAAAACTTCAGGTAACAGTTAATATTAAAGACATAGGAAATTACTTCTATGTATTCAGTAGGGTACTGTCACGATGTTTGCTATCATGGTTTTCATAAATGCCTCTTCATCTCCTGTGGGTTATAACAACTTTGAATTGCACCACCATGGACATCCTCTGGACATACTTATATTAGCATTTTATTTCTGATTGAGTGCACGTCAGAAGCAAGTCTATTGATGATGCCTCCTTATTGTTATATGCCTCATGGTTTGCATCATGAACTGTCAATTGCATTCCTCTGATGAAACTGAATTGGAAGGTATGCCTCAAACTGCTAATGAGCATTCAGTCCACATGCTTGGGATAAAACTGATCTAACCTAAAATCCCCACAATGTGTATACTGTGGATGTTATCCTCAACACTAGCTATTTCACATTAGACATATTCTTTTGTTGCACTTCAGTAATTGCAAACAGGCTACATGAGTGTTTTTCACACAACTGAAGAAGAGAACTGATTTGTTGTCTGCCATCATGGCTACCCAGGAAGGTCCTACTCAAGGAGGCAGTTATCTATCCTATAGTATTTATGCCACTTTTCTGGAATAAGCTATTGTAGAAGAAAGATGCTTCAAAAAATTTTACCAAAAAGTAATGACTTAAACTAATTCCTCCAAATAAACAGAATCATAGATTGAACATGACTTTACTATGTGGTCTTGACCAATCCCTGACTCAACTGACTCACCACAAATCTGGCTGCAAAGTTAGATCCAACTTTGACGTTACATCAGATTGCTCAGGGCCATATCCAGTCAAGTTTTGAGTATTTCCAAGGATGGAGGTTCTGTTGACCTGTCTCTTTTCAGATAGAGCAGTTACGTCCTACATGCTGCCTATGCCCAGCACAGCATTTATAGTGTTGACAGTCTAGCAAATCTCTATCATCCCTTGCAGCTGTAAGAAGAGTATTATTCTGTTGTGCTCGGTGTATTAGCAAGAAAATCTAGCTACTAGAATCTTCTGTTGTGTACGAAGGGAGACTTTGAGTGCTTAGCACAGAATTTAATATGGAGTGAGTTCAGGGAGAGATTCTTGATACAGATGCCATTCTCTGAGGTTAAGTCCAGAATGTAGAACCTGGCAGCAACACAATTTTTCAAAGAAAAGATCTATGGTATTTCCTGTCAGTTGGGAAAATACTCCTGTTCTGACCTCTAGCCTCTCTTGGAAGTGACTAAATTTTCTTGAGTAAGTACAGGATAGGTACTTAAAATGTCTGTGTTGCATACATACAGACAGTTGAAATTATGTGTGTCAACCAGTCATTATAGGTACCAGCACAACATCAAAAAATGTGACAGTAAAACTAAATCACAAATGTATTAATATGAATATTAATGGGCTTTCGACTTTGAAACTGAAAAGAGTTGGCTGTTGTAGCTATAAACTGCAAAACTTGAAGTTTAGTTATGAAACAGCTCTTCTTTCTGAAATCGTAAGTCCTAATGTGACATTAAAAATCCCTGATTTATTTACAAACATTGTATTACCTATTACATCAAGCTGTGTTGTAAACAGCAAAAAACAGCCTACATTCAGAAACTTGCTTGTTGCTTAGGTATCAAGAGCAGCAATTTTCAAACTTTCCCTAATGCAAATCTAAAGGCTGGCATTAAATAATTTGCAATACCTAACTGTGATTAGTGTTGCAACCTCCCTTGTGTCTGCGGTGAGTCTATTTTGGGTTGCAAACTCCAATGTAGAAACAAGCTTTATAGGAAAATTCTTATCAAGTGTATGTAACTTTCTGCTTGTGCTGATACGGTAAATAAATGCTCTGCTGATTAGTATGTATTTATATAGCTTTCTGAGTTTTAAACTTTAATTGTTATCCTAAGGAGATCAGATCTTAATGTAAGCCAGTTTTAAGCACAGTGGCTTTAGGAGAACTATTTTTGGCCTGATACTGGTTTCTAACCTATGGCAAAAAATGTTTTGATTCCTAGAGATACATTCTAAACCACAGCAATTTAATATTTATTTATTTATAATATAAGTTTGCAGACAACACCCAGTTGGGCAGGAGTGTTGATCTGCTTGAAGGAAGGCTCCACAGAGGGATCTGGACAGGCTGGATCGATGGGCTGAGGCCAACTGTATGAGGTTCAACAAGGCCAAGTGCCGGGTCCTGCCCTTGGGTCACAACAACCCCATGCAGCGCTACAGGCTTGGGGAAGAGTGGCTGGAAAGCTGCCCCGTGGAAAAAGACCTGGGGGTGCTGGTCGATAGCCAGCTGAACATAAGCCAGCAGTGTGCCCAGGTGGCCAAGAAGGCCAGCGGCATCCTGGCCTGTATCAGAAATAGTGTGGCCAGCAGCAGCAGGGAAGTGATCGTCCCCCTGTATTCGGCACTGGTGAGGCTGCACCTTGAGTACTATGTTCAGTTTAGGGCCCCTCAGTACAGGAAAGACACTGAGGTGCTGGAGCGTGTCCAGAGAAGGGCAACAAAGCTGGTGAGGGGCCTGGAGCACAAGTCTTATGAGGAACGGCTGAGGGAGCTGGGGCTGTTTAGCCTGGAGAAGAGGAGGCTGAGGGGAGATCTTATTGCTCTCTACAACTACCTGAAAGGAGGTTGTAGTGAGGTGGGTGCTGGTCTCTTCTGTCAGGTGGCTGGCGATAGGACAAGAGGAAATGGCCTCAAGTTGTGCCAGGGGAGGTTTAGGTTGGATATTAGGAAAAACTTCTTTACTGAAAGGGTTATCAGGCATTGTAACAGGCTGCCCAGGGAAGTGGTTGAGTCACAATCCGTGGAGGTATTTAAGACATGTAGATGTGGCACCTGGGGACATGGTTTAGTGGTGGACTTGGCAGTGATAGGTTTACAGTTGGGCTTGATGATCTTAAGGGTCTTTTCTAACCTAAACGATTCTATGATTTTTTTATATGATTCTAATATGGAAAATGAACTGGAGCTGCTATAGAGACTGCTATAGATGACTTTAGGTGACCCTTATGATATGAAAAATTATCTCCTGAAATGAATTCTGAAGTCTGGATGCTTCATCTTTTAAAATTGCATAGAAAGTTGTCTGGAATAAGTTATTTGCAGTTGTTTGGCTCTGCCTTCTAAATGATAGTAATTTTTAAAAAAGTGTATGATTGCAGTTTTTCTGTTGGGCACAGAAGAATCTAAGGTACAAAATGCAAAGGGATGTGACTTACAAATGGGTGAAGAAATTCATCCCTCTGACCTAGTCATGTCTAAAATCTGTTTCTAATCTTTTTCAATGTGTAAATTTTCAGGACAGGTGGGATTACTAAATGTTGAACCAATTAATCCTTGGTCTGCTGACAGTTGTGGAAAAATTGATCTTTACTTAATTTAACATAGTCTTGTAAAAGTAAATGGGGTTACTACCTCTCCAGTGAGGATTATGTTCTTATGGCCAATATTTGGAAGAAACTTCTCTCTGTTAATAAAAAAAATCCTCAACTCCAGATGAAATGAATTCCAACCTTCTCTTTCTCCTCATCTATTCACTGTTCTAGACCTCAGTGCTTAATTATGACAGGTGCTCCAAATGCACGTCCAGCTTTGCTTCACCTTGTCCATGCTTTCACCAAGAATGTGGGCTTGATGATCTGTGGCCACGTACATATGGTAAGTGTGCTTTACTTTAAAGTTACCTTGTTTATTTTTTTTTTAACCTGTTCTTGTTTGTGTGGGGGGGGGGCTGGGGAGTGGTGTTTGTTTGGTTCTATTTTTTTAAGTGAAAGCATCATTGGACATTGAGAAGTGCAAAAAGACATTTACTGGTAGGATCCATGCCTGTATGGGTCATCAGTATTCCAGCTTGGTATGCTACAGGGGAAACTTTGAAAAATTAGTACCTTTGATCATTTGACGCTTAAATGCTGAGGAATCTTTGTAGGAGTAAAGTGAACTTTGGATTACAGCCTGGGTCTCTTTCTGTCCTTGTGTCATGCAGTTTTCTGTACTCTCTCATGCTTTGGACAGAGCAGTTGATCAAAATGAGGCACAGTACACAGCTAGATTTGCTCTCAATGTTACTGTTTCAGGGAGGTGTATTCCTGTGTGTATTTCTTACAAAGCCTGGTCTAAAATAAGCCTTCTTGAGCAGTAAATTCAGTATCAATTTAGCCAATAGTTAAAAATTGCTCTTAGACCTTTCAGGCAGTTTTTTATTCCTTCAGTTATCAGATTCTTTTCAGTGGTAGGTGAAACAGTAATGTAAGCAGGTATTTCCTTTCCTGTTCCCTTTCTGCCCAGCCCCTAGTTATTTCACTAACTTTCCCAGTTTTTTGTCAGGGTATGAGGTGTTGGGGGTGTATGAGGGTTGTTCTGCAAGGACATAGTTTCAGCAGTTCTTACTACTTTAAAAAAAAATAAGAAAATACTGTCCTCTGTGGCAGACCTGTAGAGGTTTTGGGGTGGGTGGAAGGAAGCAAGCTTCTGTTCTTCAAAATCACGCTTTCGACTGTGATACAAGGTGGCTGTCATACTATGATGTTTACCAGAACTTGTGCATCTCTGATAAACTTTGGTAAATATGTTTTAGCATATTGGGATTGTGTACTTTAGCTTCATATCCTAAGGCCAAACTTTTTCTGTCACATCACTAAGAACATTTAAGCAAGTGTAACTTTAAATACAAAGATGGATTACTCTTAAATATGTTTCAATTTACCACACTTATTAAATAAGACTTGCTTCTGATCTAATGAACAGATAAGAGCAAATCAAGTTAATGCAATCCACAGAACATACGTTCTGCTAAGCAAATAGTAGCCAGTTTTGTCTTCAGAAACTTTAATTCTTTTAATTCCTGTCTATGCAAACTTAAAATTGCAGTGAGTGCGAAGGACAGAAACTGAGTAATACTAGAGGTAAGGTATCACAGATGGAATTACTGTCTTTCAGAAGTAGGGCTGTACTGAAAAGAATAACATAGTGTCATCCTCCTTGTAGAAAAAGCAATTCTGAAGAGAGATTTTCTGGGAGCGTGTCCTATCTATTTAAAATTGCTTTGCTGCAAGATGGATGACACTACTTTATTCTTCACTAACTCTGACCATTTGGTCAGAGTCTGTATCCTTTTGCAAACTGTATCCTTTTGGGAAAACTGGGCTACTGTGGTTTTGATTATACCTCATCCTGTATTCTGCATTTTGATGTCTAGGAGGAACACAATGATTCGTCCTGGTGGAAGTAATAAAAAAGAAAGTGTTTAAAGAGGAGATGACTTTGACTGCAGCATAAAACTGCAGAAGTGATGCTACTGTGACAAAGGCTTTCTGATTAGGATTATGTACACAGACAGACACACTTGTACAGCTTGAAACAAATATTCCCATAAAGCCTAATATTAAGTCATCCTATATCTGTGTATGTTTCATTACAAAGCCGTTTCAAAACTACTTTATGATTTGGAGGACAAGCTTGTGCCACCTGCTGGGGAAGTGGGTTGTGCTCTGCAGGAACAAGATTGCTAAAGCTTGAGCAACCCTCTTCCTAAAAATGAGAACCTGGTCCACTCTTTGCTTCTGATAATGCCTGGTATTTTGGTGTTTTGGTTTTTTTTTTTTACAGTGTGGAAGCATGTTTTGAGGTTCTTCAAGTATGAATTGGATTCTAGCAGTGAAATAAAAAAAAGAGGGGGGGTATTGTATTGCTACTCCTAATTCTTGTTCCCTCTCTTTTTATTTTCTTATTTTGAAAGGGTCCTCGGAGGCAAGCCATGAAGGAACTGTCAACTGATTTGGCTAAATATCAGCGATGGCTAATTAAAAACAAGATGAAGGCTTTCTATGCACCAGTGCATGCAGAGGACTTGAGGGATGGAGGACAGTACTTAATGCAGGTACACTTTTCTCAAACTTTTTTTTTAATGGAAGTGGTGAAGGTGAACATCAAAATTGGAAGTGTTTTTATACTTTGAAGTTTCATTTTGCAAAGTTATCTTAAAACTTTGATTAAAAATACTTTGTTTTCTGCTTAAGAAAATAATAGAACCCTTAGTTGTTTCAATAATATGGTTTTTAAAAAATACTTTTTGTTCTTCTTAGGCTGCTGGTCTGGGTAGAATGAGACCTAACACTCTTGTTGTTGGATTTAAGAAAAACTGGAGACAAGGTGACATGAGAGATGTTGAGACCTATATCAATTTATTCCAGTAAGTAGAAAATGTGGAGGTGTAGCTCTTACGTTCAATTTCAATATGTCTGGTAATAAGTCAAGAAGATATTAGCTGCCTGAAGTCTCTTTCAGGTAGACTCAGATTTTCCATATTACTGATCCAGCTGTCTTCAATACCTTGTTTTTTTCTCATACTGAAATTAATAAGCAAATCTTTATAGTTTAAGCAGATTAGATTTCAACATAATAACTCTTTCTGCATCTAGAAGGGGGTTTGGCAGTGGTCTGAGGTTTAAGTTACTTCTTTAGAGATGGAACTAGGGTCTTATGTGCCGCTCTGCTTAATTCTTTAAAGCATAGTTTCTGTTGAAGGCAGGGTTTTTCCTACACTACTTCTGTACAGATAAGAGTGTAATAGAGAATGAATCAAATATTATGCTGAAGTTCTATCTTCATTAAACCTTGCTATCATATACAAGAAATATTTTACTTACAAGATACACAGCACTGACACACAAAGTAATAAAGTAGCGAAAAAGGAGATGGGAAAGGAAATCCCAGTGTAATTTGACAGTACTGAAAGGCAGACTAGTTCTGGCTGAAAAATTTTATAGTAACTTGTGCTACAAACACTTAAGAAAACCAAAACTTGGTTCTTGCACTTATACAGAGGGTTTTTTGTTTTCCTTATGTGCTGCTTAACCTGCTTCATTTGTGCTTTACACTTCTCATTTACTGTGCATTTAAAAGAAAGAGAGGATGGGGGATTACAGGCAGAGATTAGAAAAGAAAAAATTCATACCCCCTCACTCTGCAAGTTCCTTAAGAGAAAAGCAGGAGCACCAAATGCAGTGAAAAATAAGGAAACATGTTGATTAGTTCTTGGTTTTGCTTTTTTTCCTATTTTATTTTGGAATGGCTTGTGCTGGAAGATCTGTCAAGGCCAACAAGTCATGTGGTTCTCCACATCCCAAAAGAGAAACCTCAGGAGGTAATAACTCTAGAGCAAGTGTATCTCTGGAAAATCTCTGGAAAATTCAAAGTTTCTGAAGCACGCAATAGAGACACATCTAACCTGTACAGATTTAACAAATTAAATAATGGATTAAAAATGTTCAGGAATGGACAAACCATTTTCTTCTTAAATTGACCTCAATTTTTCTTGGATTTATTATAGAATATGTTGATACTTTGAACATTTCTAATCAAGTCTTACTACTTCTAAAGAGAAGTGTTTAATAGAGTGAAATCATGAGACATTTCTGTCTGTGGAAATGACATGGGAGGGAGTTCTCTGATATATGGTTGTTTGTAATAAGGTATTTATATTTAAAGGACTGATGATTAATGGCTAATGCAAACAGTATGATATGGTTAAGGTCATATTTCTCTGTCTTATATCTTTGGGGTTTTTTTGTCCTTCATTTTATTCCACTTCTACTCAGCCATTTATTCAGGCTTTTTGCTTGTTTCTACAGTAATGAAGTTTTCCCTCTTACTTTATTTTTTAAAGGAGTGAGTTCCTTCCCCACCAGATATAATGGGAATAGGCACATTATACTAATGTACAGCTAATTTGATTATATATTACAACTTCATAGGTATTTTTAATACTCAAATGTTTGGGAAAGACATCAGGATTTTTTAGTTCTCAGATTAAGGAGATTACTCAAAATAAATCCCCTCATTGATGGGGGAGATAAAAATTTAGATTTCTCAGTGTGTCTTATCTGTGCAGAACTTGACTGGCCTGTTCATGTTGCTTTTATTTAATTGCTGTTTACATAGAGGAGAGAGGGAGGAGAGGGAACAGATCTCCTTTGTATGTGTTGCTTTTCAGGATACGTTGTTCAGTTCACTGATGCCGTTGATCATTTGGATTTGAAACTGAAATTGTAACAGATTTATGATTTGGGAGTTTCAATGGCAGTGTTTAATCACTGGAATTTGTTCAAAGAGTGTGTAAAGTAGGTCCTTTGAGAAGGAAGAAGTTGTAGAATATTTTATTTTTGTTCCTTTTGTTTAGTGATGCCTTTGATATTCAGTATGGTGTAGTTGTCATCCGCCTGAAGGAGGGCCTGGACATTTCTCACCTTCAGGGCCAAGGTAAGATCTATTTTGTTTCATCTGGTGAATAGCTGTTCTAATTCCCTTTTCATACTGCTTTCTGAAAATAATAAATGAAGATAAATTATTAAAAAAACCAACAAACCAAAACACCACTCTTCTTATAGAATAAAAATCACTGAAATTAGCAAATCTGAAACGTAAAATAAGAATAACTCATGTTCAGCAACAGAACTTGGCTTTCTGTGTGTTTCAACTTTCTGTATTTGGAAGTTGTATACAGTTGGTTCCCAAGGATTTATTATTTTACTGAAACAAATTGGCTGCCAAATTGGTATCAAGTAATTGGGACCTGAGTCTAGAAATCATGACAATCACAACAAATATTGCATGATGCAAGAATGCTGTGGGTCTGGTGTGGGTTGCCAACTCCTGCACACACTAGTTTAGAGACCTCAGCAGTAGTCTGTCTCAGGTTTGGAAAGGTTTTCTACTTTCCATGTAGAAGACTTGGTTACGCATTGTAGGTAGTAGTCTTAAGCCCAATGGTATAATTTTAGTTCAATTTCAAGAAGAACATTGAGGGAAGCCTCTGAGCTTTGGCAGCAACTGTCTACTGAATTGAAAATGTCGAATAATTTGTTTGTAGCCTGCTCCATACAATGTTGCTACAATGAGGAAGAATGCTTGTGACACAAAGCTCTCTAGGGGGGCATCCTCCTCCTGCAAGAGGAGAGGGTTGTTCCTTCACTGGAAACATATGACTGTCTTAGGATTTGGAGAGAGGCAGAGAGTCTGTAACTGTGTGCAAGAGGGCAGAGGAGTATGAGAAATGGCAAGGAGTGAACCTGCAGCGTGAAAACAAACATGGCTGAGAAGACTGGGAAATATAACACAAGGGTGTCAGAAGAGCCTTAGTATCCACAGGGGACTGTGAGTTTCTTTAACTCTGACAGCTACCAAGTAGCTCCACTGAAGCCAAACCTGAAAAAACACTTGCCTGTGAGACATACTTGGTCTGGGCCTTGTCTAAGGCTCATCTTCTTCTTGGAGTTAAGAGTGGAAATGGAAAATGTTTCACCAAGTAATTTTTTTTCCTCCTGGTTATACTTCCTCAGTATGAACGAGCTCTGTTTTATGTGTAGCCTGTGGTAATGCAATCAACACCCAAATCTGGGAAGAAAGTAGCAGGAAATTACAGCTCTGCTCAGAGGAGGAGCCTCTTTGTACTCTGAAGCGGTTCATATAAGATTTTGTTGTTGTTGTTTTCTGCTTTTTTTCTCTCTTTGCCATAGCGTAACAGTTGCAGTAAAGTTTAACCAAATGTGAACCATCTCTGTATAGTCACATACCTTTATTGTTACCATTTGGAACAATTAAGTGATTTATAATGTGTTTCTCTGCTTTCTCAAAGAAGAGTTACTGTCATCCCAAGAAAAATCTCCATGTACCAAGGATGTCATAGTAAAAGTGGATTATAGCAAGAAGGCCGAGACAGACACTTCCATAGCTTTTGCTCCATCATCTAGTGAAAGAACTCACACTCTACATAAAGGTAACTTGCTAGTTAGCAATGAAATTTGGGTCCTCACTCTTTGTCTCTCTCATTCCCTCTTCAGTTCCTCTCTCCCCTCATCAAGTAATTATTTAAGGGATATTTGTGTCTGTGGAACAGAAGTGTGTCATGCTTTTCTAGCCATTGATGTCTAATCATTTAATACTTAGGTTTAGAGCTTACCAGTATGTAAAATAAATCTTTCGTGTGTAGTCGAAATAAAACAGGTGGTAGACAATGACCTACAATGGATTTTCTTTGTTAATGAGTTTGACAGGCATTAAAAATTGCTTGAGAATCCTGCCACACATCTATATATTAAGTGTGATTTGAAGGCTCCTAGATTTATGAAGTTTTTTTCACCCCAGACTAGAATATTATATGCATGTTAACAGACACAAATCATTCAGGGTACTTTGACATGACAATAACCAACTTTCCTCTTCTTTTTAAAGTAAAAGCTTGGAGTGACTTAATAGTTAAGTAAGCAATGTGATTCCTTTTTTTTTATTATTTTTTTAAAGTACAAATAAATCTCAGGATCTGGTAGGCTGCATCTGTATGCTTTTCTTTCTATGAAACTCCATTTCATTCTACATCTTTATTTTCTAATTTGTTTTATATACACTAGTAGTGTTTTTATTAACATCACAAAGGAAATTAATCTTTTTATTTTGTATCTTTAAAAATCTTCCAGAGGAGGACGAGGATGGAAAGACTCCAACACAACCACTGTTGAAAAAAGGCAGGCATTTTCCACCTTTTTGTGTTAAATCATTCTTTCGCATTATTAATTTCAGTTTTCCTTTTGTACTTCTTTCTACACATATATATGAGAGAGAGGGAAATATCAACCATGCAATGTTAATTTGTTTCTTCATATCTGCTTTGGAATGTGCTTCACATTTAGGGATTAGGCTATGGAAAAATGCAACTTTGTGGAAATTCCCAGAACAAGTTGCTACTGAGAAAGGATTGTGTATGTGTCTAAGATATGAATGTTGGATATATTTTTGTTGTTGTTTTTTAAACTTTTGTTCTTAAGTAACATTTGAGATGTGTTCAGGAGCTTGCTTAGTTCTCTGTGTCTCAGGTATCTGTCTGGTTCTTACTTGATTTAGGAGTGAGGGAAAATATTATCTAATGGTATAGTGGAAGTGCTCCATCAGTCTATTCAGTAGATCTTTGAAAGCCATAGTTGTTGCTCTGTTATTTGGAGTTGTTGAATAGCTTGCAAATTAAGGTATAATATAGCCACTCCATGAGATTAATACCTGAAATAATGTGAACTAGTCATTCAAATAAAAAACATTTTGAGAGATTAATTGAGCAATTTTCACTTCCTTGTTTTTCAGACTTTGAGTTAAGCAAGTATTTTTTCCTTAACTAAGATTCATCTAACTTTTTTGACATTTTCTTCATAATTTCAACAGCTCGAAGCTGTTGTGTTTTAATAATGGAATGTGAGATTACATCTTGAAGCACACGATGGCAGTTTGGAAGAAGTCCCAGTATGGAGTAAAGTAGTATATTAATGTAAATCAGTCACAGATGTACTCTAAATTTAAAAATTCTTAATAAAATAAGGACTGAGATGAGTATCAAACTCCTGGCTCTTGTTCAAACTGAGGTTTTAATTAAGGGAAAGGGGTTAGTTTTTTCTGTAGCTTTAAAAAAATATCTATTTCCCTATATTGATTTAATTGAAGGTGCCATTGTTGTCTTGTTCTCAGCAAATCCAGTAACTTTGTTACACAAAATAGTCTATATTGTGCTTCAGAGCCTTGCACGTGCAAAATAGTACTTGTTGCAAAAGATAGAATTCCAATACGCAGAACTAGCTTTTATTTTCACCACATGCTTAAAGAAAAATGGATTTAAGGAAAGAAGAAAAGTGCTTAGGACGTGGTATTTACTTGTAAATTACTACCTACGTGTTTTTAGGGAAGTTTTGTCACTTGCAGGAGGTAGCAACAGTGCATGACCTAATGCTCTGAATTGTCCAGGCAAATGACTGTATAAAGATCTTACAGATTCTTTATTTGTCAAATGTCTGCTAAATTACTTTTGAGATTTAAATCTTTAACTGCTGAAGTTAGGAGTTTGCAGACTCCCTAAATATAGCTCAGTGTATATCCATTCAATCAAAATTTGGAGTTGGGTTGGGGGGGTAGAAACAATTTTTATTTAAACCTAGGGATATCAGAAAATACTAAGAAGTTGCATTTGATGAATTTCAGGCTGATTAAGTGAAACACTTCAAAAGTGAAATTTCATCATACTTTTTTCCAGATTCAAAGAGCCCATCTTCTTTAAACTTGGCTGACCAAAGGCTTCTTGATGCTAGTACTCAGTTTCAGAAGAAACAAGGCAAAAGCAATATTGATGTCTGGTGGCTCTTTGATGATGGAGGTAATGTGCTTTATACTTTAAAAACAAATGTTGAAAAAAACATTATTGAAGTGATTTTGACTTAATTGTTAATAGATATCTTTCAGTCAGTTCATATATAGATTATAAATTTATACTATTAAACTTTAATATGATGCTGTGTTTTCTGAATCATTCCCAAATTCTGGTCAAAATGCAGGTTTGACACTGTTGATTCCGTATCTTCTTACAACCAAGAAGAAGTGGAAAGACTGTAAGATCAGAGTATTCATTGGTGGAAAAATAAACAGGATTGATCATGATAGAAGAGCGTAAGTTGAACTTTAAAAATTTCATTTCAAATGCTAATAGAGCATGTTACACAGTAGATTACTTTCTTTTCCTGGTAGCCTTCTTTCAATTGTTCTTTGATTGAGGTGTATTCATATTCTATTCCTTTTCTCCCCAAAAAGTTCCATTTCCCCCAGATTGTTTTGGATGAGATACCTCAGGTTTAACTTTTCTGCAGCATTGTCTAACACTAACATTTTCTTTTTCAAATATTTTCTGAAGTTTTCTTTAAGGGATAGCTCTTCTCTTAGTTTTATGGTTTTAAATTTTATTTTTTTTTCCAAAGCACGTTGTTGACTTATAGTCATATGCCAGGTCAATTTGATTTTTTTTTTTTCCCCTATCACATTTAAGTTTCTTTTTTTTTTTTCCCTTAAACTAGTGTTTTTATTACCCAACACCTATCTGTTTACCCTGTTTATCTGTGAAATAATTAAAAATCTGATCATGCATAAAGGCTTGTTTTTCTGACACAGGATGGCTACTTTGCTCAGCAAATTTCGGATAGACTTCTCGGACATTATGGTTCTTGGGGATATTAATACTAAGCCAAAGAAAGAAAAGTAAGTCTCAGAAAACCCCAACTTGTTTGTTAGTTGAATTCTTGATGTCTTTCATGAATGTAGAATACTTCATTCTTTCCTGCATAACAGTTTTGATAGAGTAGTTCCTATGACATCCAGTGTTTCATGAAAATGCAGGAAATAAATTAAGCAATAACTCCCACATCCAAGAACATAGAATTTTGTATTTTTTAAATCTCTGGCCCTTAGACTGTAATATTAAATTTAGAAAAATACAGTTTTAAAAAACCCATTTGTCTGGATCAATCTTCTTTAAAAAGAGAAATGCTCAGAAAAACTTAAATGGTCTTTATCTTACTTGGAGTCTTAGTTTAGTGTAACAAAGCTTGGTCTTCAAATAGCCCAATCTAGTTTTTCTTTTTTTTAAATTGCTTGGACTTTTAATTTACACAGGAATGAACATGCATCTGATATTTCTGATTTTCAAGTTTAAAAAAATATTAATTGTAGATGGCTTTCAGTACAAATTTATAACAGAATGTGCAAGATCTAAAAAAACTATCCTCCTTTCCCTTCAAGTCTTCTTTAATATGTGAAAGTTGTAAAAATATCTTTTACATGGATATCCATGTATCTGAATAAATTGACGTGTCATGCAAATTAGAAAATACTGTTCTACAACTTATGTAAATGGTAAATGCTAATATGCATTCTTTTATGCCCTGCTTTTTAATCACCTTTTCTTAAATGTATAAACTATATCAAGCAACTAAAATAGTAGAGTACTTCTGGCACTGTGATGCTTTTGGATGTCTTTGCTCCTAAGGAGCCTGCTACTGTAAATGTATAAACTTAGGGGTAGCATGTATTTATGCATAAAAAGTTGAGATTGTAGAATGACATGGAATTATTTTTATTTCATAGAAGTGATCCATGAGTTATTTCTTCTGAGAGAATTTTTTCTGTCTCTGTGGATACATTCCCCACAATATATCCAAAACCTTTGTAAGATACCAGCTGGCACTAAAAATAGCTGTAAACTAAGTGGAGGAAGATGATTTATTTTTAACAGTTCGTGCTGTATAACAGAATATTGTTAATACTTCTCCTTCTTGTTCAGCGAAAAAAATAGCAGATCACATTTGCGTTTTCCCTTTTGTAAAGGAAAGGTGTTCCCAAGTAACACCTCATATTCGAACAAGTGCAACAGGAAGACTAAATAAGATGGCTGTGGTTATTTGCATTTGAATGTGACTCTTGGTCTGTATCGGAATGATTAAAAAGAAGCAAAATAAAAATACCAAAGCCAAAATCCTAAGGGCACTAGCATGAGACTTGATAGGTATTTTTTTTTAGTATGACGTATTAACTCCTTCTCTTTCAAATTTACTTCTCAAGAAGCTACTGCTAGTTACTGTACATTTTCTAAGGTAGTACTGTTCAACTTTCAAACAGCTATAGTAAAACTCTAGCAAGAGTTATTTGTTTGTTTGTTTTAAACTGGCTGAAACTTTATTTAGGTGTATGATGAACAGTGAAGGCTCCTACAGATGTCCCTAATTGTTTGTTGAATTATAATATCTCCGTATACAAATAGTTGATTTGATGTTCTAACCGCAATTGGCAGTGAAAAAATTTCAGTTCACTGTATTTTTACATGGTAATCAAACTTACTTTCTGATACCATGAAAGTCATTGCTGACATATAGACTCATATCTGTTTTAATATGGCTGTTCACTTAATCATTGCAGTATTGCAGCTTTTGAAGAAATGATAGAGCCCTTCCGACTTCATGAAGATGATAAAGAACAAGAAGTTGCAGATAAAATGAAGGAGGATGAACCATGGAGGATAACAGATAATGAACTTGAGCTTTACAAAACAAAGGTTCTGTATTTATAGTGTTATGTTAAAAGTTGTTAAACTTTTTTCTTCTACTGCATTTGTGGATGTGTAATCAATGAGCTCATTCTTGTTATTCTGTCTCTTCCATAGCTGTTTTTATGAATAGCTGATGGAAAGCAGCATCTAAAACAATTTAGATGGTTCACCAAAAAAAAAAAAAAAAAAAAATTTCTGCATTCTTGGGGGGGGGGCTAAACTGCTTTCCTACAATATTGCAGAAGTTAATTTAGAATAATATAGTCTGTATTCAGCTGTTTGACTACTTTTTTTGACCAAATTAACATTTTTTGCTTTGTTATTAAAAAACCCCACACCTCATCTAATTGTGGTGTTAAGGAGCAATTAAAGGTTTCACACTTCCCAAGCAGTTCTGCACTGTAGAGACATCAGAGGTATTCCTTCTCAAGTGCTTGTATGGAAGAGACTCAGGTAGCACCCTATTAACAGGATGCAGATACAGACAACTATCTAAAGAAAGACTGGTTAAAGTTTCCTGATCTGAAGTTCTTCAGGATGATCCTGAGTATATTCCACCCTTATCTTCTTTTTCCTGTCTGGGTTTTTACAACTTCTGTGAGGATTTGCAGTAGAGAAGAAATGGGAATGGTAGGTCATTCTGCATTGTAAGTGTAAAAAAAAAAAAAAAGCAGGAATCTCTTTAACAGGTAGGTGCAGATTGACTGGCAGCTGCTGCTGAGATCTCTTAACTGCATATGACTAAGGGGCCAGAGGAGAAGTTTTTGTAAAGTACAGTTACTTTATAGTTAGTGAACTGCTTGATGCCTTGCTCTTCCTCATGCCTACAAACACTGCCAAAACTCATTTCAGTGAGATAATGGAAGTGATTTATTCTTTTGTCTGCTGATAGCCTGATTGTTTCTGCAGACACTAGCCCACAGGCTAACTAGACTTCAACTCATCTGAGAACAACAGAACTGTAAGAAATGGTTAACTTAGAATGTTTACTGGAAAGTTAGTTGACATAAAAGAGAACTGAAAATTACTGAGGAAGCTACCTCAGACGTTAAGACAGGTTAGGGTAATAAAAAAAGGGAGGGCCATTATGGAGATAGGCTTACCAAATGAAGATGGAGCTTCACTCCTGGAAGACCTGCTCACTGTGAGTTTATGTAAGTTAAAAGAACCTTGAAGAGAGCATAAGGGGCTCTTGCTTCCAGGAGCTATGGAGGATGGTATTATTAGAGGAACTATCTTAAATTTAGCTTTCATAGTACTTCACTTATTTGCACACTTTAAGCTTACTGCTTTCTTCTCTCCCAGCCTTGCACCCATAGGTATTTCAGAAAAAGTGAACAAGTTGCCAAACTGAGGTGGAACTACATGCTTTCTGTAGATGACTCATACCAACTGATCATAACTGTTTTTAATTTTTCTTGAATAATTTAACTTTTTGTAGTTTTATATAAAAGATCTTCCTAACAAGTTTCATTTTAATTGCAGACTTATCGCCAGATTAGGCTAAATGAGTTGCTGAAAGAACATTCAAGTACAGCTAACATAATTGTCATGTAAGTAAATGATTTGTACTGTTATCCTAATTGATATAGAACTGCAATTTGAAATATAAATATATGTAAATACAGGTTAGGAAAAAGCCTGTGCCTTGGCATTAAAGTGTAGAAATTATCAAGGAGGTTTCAGTGCTGAAAGTATTTTTGAGAAGTATGGAGCTACTATCCTGGTGACGAAAAATGGCCTGTGTAGTTTTGTGCTTCTGATACGCTGCTTTAGGTGATTACCTCTATATTTGTAGTGCAGCTCAGGATTCTCGCATTCCTTCTGCTCCCGCATGCCAACTATTCCCCTCTCTTTCAGATCCTTCCTTTCAGTTCTTTTTCTAGGAAATCTCTCTAGATAAAGTTAGATCATCATCCTTTTGATGGATTTCCATGGAATTACATTTGGTGTCAACAAGCAGAATGCAGGTTTCTTCGCTGTGGTTTTCTTTAGGAGCCTGCTTTAGAGCTCCATGAAGTAGTACTACAAGTGAAGTTTGAGTAGAGCAAATAGACTTACAGTAGTTTTTTCAAAAGAAGAGTATGGCATGTTTTGGAAGGATTGTGAGAAGGTATATTAGACTGCACCAACCTGGCATCATAAGAAAAAGCTGTATTATAAAATCTTGAAGAGTCTTTCAAGAAACTCGCTTCAACTGAGAGCTCTCCATGAAACTACCTGAATACAAAATGGTGGTAAGAGGCCAAAAGTGCAGGGTAAATAGATGTAAAGTCCTGTGGTGCTCAAGATATGAACTCTCAACTCATTAACTGAATTCTGAGGAAAAAATCTCAAAACTAAAAAGGTTAGGAAATTTGACTTAATTTCTACCTCTTTGCAGAATCATACTTTTATATTTATATAATATGACTTGTACTCCACTGAGTTATTCTAATTGTTGAATGCTTTTTTTCCCTTGTGAATTGTAGGAGTTTGCCAGTTGCACGAAAAGGTGCGGTTTCTAGTGCACTATACATGGCCTGGTTAGAAGCTCTTTCTAAAGATCTGCCACCAATTCTCCTTGTTCGTGGGAATCATCAGAGTGTTCTTACCTTCTATTCCTAAGAGTACTGCACATGGGACAGCTATGATGAAATGGTACTTCAGTCCCCAGGGGAGAGTGGCCGACATGGTCTATAGTTTATTAACATCACAAAGGCAAAAAGTGACTCTTTCACTATTTCACTGACTTGAAAGCACACAAGGAAAGTCACTGTATTTCTAAAGTTGTGACATCTTCAGTTTTATTCTATATTTTCTGTAATTTAATCTTGCTTAATGGGGGAGGATTCCTTGTTAGACTGAAGAACAAGACAAGCTTTTTGTTTGCTATTTGAATAGCAGCAATAAAATTTTTATTTTTGATCAATGAAAGGATTATAGATTTATAAAAGCCTTTTAGCCTTGAGGTGCCTTCTGAAATTAACCAAATCTCATCCGTACATCCTATTTTGTAAATTTATATAGAATGTCAAAATCTGCCTTCAACTAAGAGTTTAGATTAGACTTCCTTTAGTTTCTAGTCTCTTCCATATTACAATAAAAATGAATGCTGCTTTTCAGTCTTCCATTGAGCTATTAGTTCTTAGTACTGTATGTTTTCTATTGTCAGAAACTTTTTGGTTTTTTATTACTATATCTGTTAGATTTAAAGGTGAGAATTGGGGCAGGTCAGTTGAACTAAAACAAATTCCTGATGTTATTGTCAAGACTTCATGCTACTAAATTTTGTAACAGTTAAAATAAAAACTAATTCTACTAGCAGAGAGGATCGTTTTCTCAAATTTGACAATGTGTACTACTTTGGCACTAGTCTGAGATACACAGCTTACATTAGCTACCTTGGTGAAGGATACTGGTCAATCTTTGCTCTGTAGCTCTGATATGAAACCAAATTCATCTTACTGGCTAAGGCTTTCTATCTTACTAAAAATTAGCAGAAAAGAAAAAGACCTGTCCTAGTTCTTGACCTATTGTGTTTTGGTGTCACTTTCAAATTATTTTTAGACAAAACTCAACTTAAGGCTTGAATGGGGATAATATAAGCAATGTGATGCTATCTAACAGAAAACAGTAGACACTATGTGGCATCTTGCTATCCAATATGAAATGTAAAAGCTACAGTTCTCTCGCATTTTTCAACAAATGGTTAAAAGGACCACTAGTTACTAGGGGAGATGTTTTTAGGTCAATTCATTGAGTTGTCAGAAAATACGTTTAGTCTTATTAAATAATACTCAGGTTTGATCGTCTAGCAATTTAGATCTATTCCATACATCCTACTTTATACATTTTCTATGTTCAATAAAGAAACTGCCAATCTTGTGTGCCCTTTCATTGTATATTTTGAAATCTTCATAATTTAGTCTACTATGAACACCTACACAAGCAATTTCACTTGGGCCTTTGTATAAAGGTTAGTAATGTGAACTGTTTTTTAAATTCCTAATATATTTTGGATAGGAAGGATTGCCTAAAAACATTTCACAAGCTTTTGATATTAGCATTGGACATGCTACTGGATTGGTTTACCAGTGGTTGAGTGACTTTCATTTAAGGATGCACAGAAAAGGTTTATTTTTGTGCTAAATACAAGATCAAATTGAAATGTAACTGTTCCTTTTGAAGGACAAAGCATAATCATTGTGTGGCAAGGTAGAGCTTCAAGTTGTTGTGATTAAAGATAAAAATATTCTACACAGTGCAGTATACACTGTTGTCTAGTTCTTGGTAAACTGCAAAAAATCTTTTTTTGCTGTTTCTGTCAATTGGATTTGAGACTATTGAATCATTTAACTTTAAAAAAAAAATAAAAAACCAAACATGCATGTTTTGCTGCTAAGTGTGAGATAACTGATGCCAGCATGAACCCAGCTTGTTATGATAAACATTATAAGGCAAGACAGTTTGCAGTAAAAGTACTGTTTCCTTCCAGGTAGAGGGGGTAGGGATCAAACATACCAACATATCTATAACAGATTTTACAGTGTTTTTTAGGGTTAGGGATGTTCACATTGTGAATATGGAATCATTGCCATGTTTCTTCTTGTTTTGTGGGTTACATTCTTTTGAACAGATGAACAGTAAGGCATGGACTTAGTGCTGCTATCTTAAAAAAAAAAAAAAAATATGCACAGGTACACTTATTTAAAAGGTTTTTTGCCCATTCAGGAAACCATTGCTTGTGATCTGTAACACAGAAACCAAATGAAGTGTGTGTATACATGCCTATATGTGTATAAAATTATATAAAATATATCTAAATATACATATGGGGATAGTTAAGATAATGTCTGTGAAATAACATAGGATGCTTTTCACATGCACTCTCAGAAGTCCACTAACGCTAGGCACGAGGTCAAGTTTCAAGATTATTTGCTACACTAAAATTTCAACAGTTAATGGTAATTGTTTGCTACAGATGCCAGTTAGTGGCAGTCACTCCAACTTCTGCTTTGATTTTGACGCCAAATTTAGTTATGTTCCAATCATTATTAATTACTTGAAAAATGAAATCACTTACACATGGCAATTCATACCTTCTGTAGATTAGGTTTCTTTGTATGGGTTTAGAAAGACAGTAATAGCTGGAGAAAATCAATTATTTATTTGTTCACTTATATTTGTATTAGGTTTCCTTTTACATACATTCTTTTTATATGCTTTTTCTGACATGACATATTTTAAAATAACTGAAGATAATTTAAAGATTTGAGCGTTAGTGGGTAATGGCCCACTTGGTTTGAAGGTGTAAGATTTGATACTGTACTGTAACTGTCACACACAAATGCTTTTCTAATGTTTTAACGTAATTATTGCAGTTAATACTTTGTACCAGGGGGATGTCACTGCAATAAAAGGAAGTGAATTCAAT
The DNA here is from genome assembly GCF_026419915.1 of Harpia harpyja. NCBI lineage: Eukaryota > Metazoa > Chordata > Aves > Accipitriformes > Accipitridae > Harpia > Harpia harpyja. The sequence continues at coordinate 64,802,624 of NC_068969.1, forward strand.
ACACATGTCCTGCCTAACAAAGCCTTTTTTTATTGGGGGGGATAGGGAATAATGTTCATAGTTTAACAGATTAATGCTGAAAATAGTTCCTGATATGTGAATATGCTTATTGCATGCATCTGATACTTACCTTTATTGTGAAATTTGCACAGGACCATGAGTAGAACTTAAAGCCATTCAGGTGTCTGATGTAAGGAGACAAGTGTTTCATTCTCAAGGGGAATGTTTGCCGCTACTGAGTTAGGAACAGCAGTGGTTGCATAAGAGAAATAAAACTTGTTTCACTCTGTAAAATTTGTCATGACTTGCCAGACAATGCAGACCAGTCTGCAATATGTGGTATGTTTTAAGCTGAAACATTAGTATCTGAAAATTTGTTCCTATTACAAATGCAATTTGATTTGCCTCTGAATACAGTGAAGGACTGTTCAACTCCTCTTTCTTCCTCAGAATAGTAGTCCACTGGGATATGAGGAAGTATGTTGGGAAAATAACTTGCAAGACTCAGTTGCAAAGCCGCTTGTAAGCAAGACACGTTTGGCCTTAACTCCAGTAATGTACGTTCAACTAGAAACTAGCTGAAAAATCTAAGTTTAAAAGCATAAGGAGAAATAAGAACTTCTTTTCTCATATCAAGTGATACTTAGAACCACTGAAGAACTTTTTAACCTCATCAATTTTGGTGTTTCCCAGTGTAGCTGGATGACTGAGAATTTTTATTTGAAAATTAATGTCTAATAAATTCAGACCTCTACTGTATATATCCTTAGTTTACTAAGTACTTGTTGATTAATTTTTCCATGCATTTAAATCTAGGTCTTGTGAGTGAGGTTTGGAGGCCAGTGGAAAGGGAATGCTTGTTAAAAGTACGCTGCCAATTTCTGCGGTATTGGCTCTAACCTGTTTCAGTATGTAACGAGGTAGAGGGGGAGGTATGTAGCAGTTTTTCTAGATCCTCCTATTTGCTGCAGAAGTGGTTGATCTAAATAATGACACAGTACCATTAGCTGAATTTACAGATAAGTGACTTCACATATGCTTTTGAAGCTAAAACATGAAAATTGGATCAAGGTTGATCGAATCACTTGGCTACGCAATCAAACAGTGAAGGTTCACGCTGCATAGTAACCTGTTATGGTTTTGTTTTGAAACAGGAAAGCAGGACTCCATTCACCTAGGTGAATGTTCTTCATTAGTCTAGTTACACTTCTTGTACAGCCTCTGTGGAATCCTGTAAATCTTGCCTCTACACCTAAAACCTGGTTTATGTTCTGCTGGAGTGGGAGCTAGGATTCCGGTGTGTGAGACTACAGAGGCATTGAATGGCATTCTGCTTCAGTACCACTGCCTTGCTTCCCTTTGGTGCAGGCTGGAAACTTTTGGGCCCTTTACCAGTGCATCATCAATCTTGCTACTCTGCCTCTCAACAACATGGTGTGGAACAGGTGTTAAGAGTCTGGATTAGGTTGATGGAGGCTGATGCCTGCATTTAGGAGAGCAGGGAAACAAGCTGGTGGAAATCATCATTTCATTAGTTTTTGAACTGGAAGAGTAAAAGTTGAAGCAGTGGCATGCAGCTTCTCCAAACAGAAGCAGGGAAGACCTTTCTCTTGAAACGCTGAGGCGCCTCATGTGCCCAGAGGTCCATCTCACAATGGCAAACTGTACTCTGTCCTTTGGGCTGTATACATCAAACTTGATGACAAGGTGCACAACCAGGAAGTTACCTGTGTGACCAGGTGTAAGCCGAGCCCATGCTGACTGCTTACATTCCAGTTCTTACTGGCGTCCGTAGGCACAGAACCGCGAGCAGAAGAAGGAACCCGAGAACAGTTTCTTCGCTGGTCTCGCCCTTGGATCTGCTTGCTCTCCCCTCCAGAACAGGTTGGCTTTGTAGCTCCAGGAATCTGCTTGCCACCTCGCCCCTGCCAGCCTGTCTGCCTTCCCTGCCTGCAGTGCTTGCGCAGGCCCAGGTGTGCTAAGCTGCCACTGCACAGCCACGTTCACCTGCATGTCAGAGCGTAACGGGGAGAGGGAAAATGGGATCGTTCGGGATTTAAAACGCCAGGCAATGCCAAATTTAACTTTTTAACCACCTTCTCTCTGAAGGGCCCCCTTTCACGCCCCTGGCTGTGTGGGGCACCGTGCATCCTCCGCGAGCGGCTGCCCTCACTGGCTTGCCCTAAGCCTGCCCTTCTGTGAAGTGGTCTGATGTTTGCCGACGCATGGCGGTGCGTGCTGGAAATGTGTTTTTATTATGCTTCAGTGAAATCTTGCAAAAGCCGCTGTTAACAGGAATCTCGCAGCAGTAGCACCTGGACGTGAGACAAGAAGGGCCTCACAGCCCTGCTGCCACCCTGGGGGGGATCTGGGGAAAACTGACCCTGACGAGCTGTGGCCGAAACGACTTCTAGTGCGAGGCTCCAGGTCTAGGTGCCTCGTCTTCGTAGTCCCTCAGTTCCCGCCCACAGCAATAAATACAAAATCCTGCTAATAATACACGATTTTGAGTGAAAGAGCGAGGAAGCACTGTTGTCCGCGCGGTTTTCTAGGAATTCGAACAGGAACAGTGACGCCAGGTGGCACTGCCGCCTTCTAACAGCTCGGGTAGCGCCCGAAACGGCACGGCCGGGGACGCTCCTCTTGCACCGCGCCCTCCCTTTCGTGGGCTAAACGGCTTCGTGCTTCGACTAAACTTAACGCGTGTCAGCACAATAGTATTCTTTTGCATTGAATTTTTCATAATTTTGACTGTGGATTGAAGAAAAGTTTAATGTTACACCCCATCCCCCGCCGCGGGAAAAATACTCCGGTTTTGTTCTAAAGGATGCAGGAAACTCTATGTAGGTGTTGCCTGTTGAGTTCGAGCAGCCTTTTTACCACCAAGTAACCACCATTTCATAAAGCACTGGGTGTTGGTCGCTTTCCTCAGCGGCTATTTCCGGCTGTGTTAACCTTAGAGAGCTGAAGGATAAATGCTGCAGGCAGAGAGAGAAGAGACATTAGAAAACAAAACAGACCAACGTGTCCTATCAGTTTCAGAGTGATCCATAACATTTCAACAAGGTATTTTTGCTTCATAAGTAACAAACAAGACAAGGTCCACCACCTTGTACAAGTACAGAGGTATGAGCAAGATGATAAAAGCTTTATGTCATCCCAAAATATTCAGGTACTGGCTATTTAAAGTATTGGAGGACACTGAATAGTGTAGCACTAGGCACTTCCAAGCTTATTAAGCTTGAGAATAACTTTATCACTCTTGAAGTGTTTTACAACTAATAACTAAACCTTGGATCATCTCTGCAATTAAATTTGTCTCTGCAAAACAGATGGTAAAATAGAGTCATAAGCAAAGGATTTCCAAAGGCTCCGGCTGAAAAGTAGAGAGCTGGGATTAGCCTTGAAACATCCTCACTCCCAGCTCTGTATGGTCCTTCATTCTTTCAGACCAAGCTTCCTGGCTGGATGGTTTAACCACAGTGTTGCAAATTATAGGGATTCTTGAACAATTCCTTGTACTACTGTTACCAATTACATAGATTAACATTTAAACAGTATTTTAAAAAAGTTATACATGAAGCAGGGGATGGAATACATGTACAAAAGGATATGCCAGATAATCCAATGTTAGCCTATGTGTTTTATAAATATTTTCGTCAATTTAGTGCAGCTCATCTCTGATGAGCAGTGGGGGTAAAGAAAAAAAAAAGCAAAACAGATGTAAAGTGCAAAAATGTAAGCACAAAAGATAAGCATTATTGCTTGTGGTAAAATATAGTAGTTTAAGCACTGGTAACCTAGAAATCATAGCAGGTCAAAGCACAGTGCCTGCCAAGAGGAGCTTGCACCTCAAAGGAAATGACATTTTATGGAGCCAACCAACAACAGCCATTCACAGTATTAACATATGAAATCAAGGCTAACCACAGAATAGTGTGGGCTTTCACGTGGGATTTTGGCTAACTTCATATGGAATTTCATTTTACTTTTGATTGCACAGTTGAGTGTTGTTAATTTTAAGAGTCTTTATTCTCATTAAAATCTTTCTGTATCCTTCAACTAGCAATAGTAGTACTTCAGACATGGTAGGATTTATTGGGAAAACTCAAGCTTTGGCAAATACATGCCAAACCCTACTAAGCACTCTTTATCCATGATATTTTTATTTTAATTGCAGGGTTTGGGGGTGCTTTCAGGTTCTTGCCATCTTTGTAAGTTCCTAGAAGAATGAGGCTTAATTCTCAGCTGGGACCTGGGAGTCACCATGATGCAAATAATTCCAACAGGTAAAAAAAAAAAAGAGGTTATGATTATTTGTCAACTCTAGGAAGTCATCATCCTCTCTAGCCAGAAAACAGATCTGACTTTTTCCATCCTGTGCTATTGGCTAACCCTGAAACTCTTAGGTCATTCTAGAAAACTTGTTCTGTCCCAGACACAAAACATTCCAGTATCAATTTATGATTTGGAGTCTGTCTTTGCAAATGTATCTGTGCGCTATCACTCCAAATGCATCATAATCTAGAAATTTTCACTTTCCCACGATTAGGCAAGGTTAGTAATAAAAAGCACCTTCTCCGACGGTAGCTTTGACTATAGGCAGTCAGCCTGTAAATATAAAGGGCAATAGGTTCTGAGTTTGTAGAAGTGTCCTTGTTCTGGCAGTAATTAACCATATTCTGTGGCAGCTTTTACACCAGGAAGTGACTTAGTGGCAGATTTGTAATTCAGATCAAATCCTGATTTCTAGCTTTTGCTGTGAATACTAGGAATATTCTCTCTTCCCTTAAATGGGAAACACCTTTATGTTAATTCTTTGTAATTACTTCCAACTTTAAAACATTCCTGTGCTGTGGGATAATTAATTGTTAGTGATAAAGAAAAATCAAATACATAACAGAGCTTGTTCCTTCAGTCCGTAAACATAAGGTAAGATCCAAGCTATCTACTTCCCAAATCTAACCAAAAGCAGGAAAAGATGTCATGTAGTTTCACTGGCTTCACTACAGTATGTGGATGGATCTTTCAGATTAGTCTGTGGTATATGGAACTTGAAGGAATGACAAGGTTCTTCCTGAGACTTAAGATTTTCATGATGGCAGAAGTAATGGTAGAGCTGGTCAGGTTATGTTGTCTAACAGATTTTTGAAGTTTGTATCATTTGTCTCCCAGGTGAGCCATTAGTGAGCAGTTATTTATGGACAGGGTACAATTTCTTTTTCTTAACTTTAAAAAGCATTAGAGAAATTGTTTTACTCTTCCACCCACCCACCTTGCCCTGCTTTAGTAAGAAAGCTGTCATTTTAAGAAATGGTATGTGCATTGTTTGTTCTTGCTGTTTTTTTAAGAACAGTTTATAAAACAAAGCTCCAAGTCCTTTTCCATGAGGAATTAACGCACAGAAGGTTTTAAGATATTGGGCTCTATTTTGGGGGAGTTTTCATACTTGTAAAATAAATCATTTTGGGAGAGATCTGTGGACGTTGTCTAGCCCAACCCCCTTCTCAAAGCATCTCCAGGTGTATCAGATTGCTCAGGGCCTTGTCGGGTTGAGTTTTTAGTACCTCCAAGCCTCTCTGGGTAACTATTCTAGTGTTCGAACAACAAGTTTTCATCATAAGGATTGTCAAATCAGACTTGCCCATGTTGCAACTTGCCTGTTACCTCTCATCCTATTGTGCACCAGGAAGAATCTATTCTCTTTAGGTCATTGAACACATGAAGAAGATCTTCCTACTGCCTTCTCTTCTTAAGCTGAAAAAAAATCAGTTTTCTGAATCTCCTCTTACATGTTGCATGCTCCAGCCCAGTCACCACTCATCTGGGTGACCATGCTGGACTTCCTTATTTCCTTAGTATTTTGCTGCAAGTGAGCTGAAGCCCATTTTATTGTTCTTCACATCTCTCACTAGTTTCAATTTCAACCAAGCTTTGGATTTCCAGACTTCATCCCTGTACACTTGGTCAATCTACTGGTGTTCTTCATGGGCGGCCAGTCTGTGCATCCACCTTCTGGGTGCTTGTGTTTGATTGTATGTGGAGGTTGTTTTACCTACACTCACCCTCTACCATGCTTGTTTAACTTCCTGCACATCTGATTGGAAGGTTCTTGTGCTTTTAAGAAGTTGTTGATGATGATCAGCTGGCTTTTCTGGGTCTCTTGGCCCTGCAGAGCACTCTCCTGTGGGAATCTGCTACAGAGATCTTAAAAGGCAGCAAAGTCTGCTCTCCTGAAGTCCAGGGCTGTAATTCCACCTTTTGTCTTGCTCACTTCTCTCAGGATTTTAAACTCCACTCTTTGTCATAGTTGCTGCAGCCAAGACTGAGCTTGGCCTTCACATCCCCAGCCAATTCTTTCTTGTGAAAAAACAGAAAGACAGAACTGCAGAGCTCGTCCTAGGTGGCTTTTTGAGCAACTGCATCAAGAAATTATCACCAAGACACTTAAGAAATTTCCTGAATTGCTTTCCCAGCTGTATTGCCCCTCCAACAGATATTGCTGTGTTTAAAATACCCTGTAAGTACCAGAGCCTGTGATCAGGTGGTTTCTTCCAGTTGTCTATTTCAAGTATGTTCTGAGATGTTTATACATATGCTCTTAGGAAAATAGAAAGGAATATAAAGTCACCTGCAAAAATGTTAGAGGCATCCCATGTCTTGACTTAGGAGCTGAGAGTGAAGAAAATTTAGATCAGTCTGCCACTACAGTAGCTGTGAAATAATGCTGAAGCCAACTGGCAGAAGATGAATGCCTGGGAATGAGATTGTATGGTTCTGAGTTCTGTTTTGGAGAGGACATCATAAGTGTCGTAAGGGAATTTTAAGATGGGAATTTAAATGGAAACCATTAACTGGCACATTCAATTTACCTAAGGATGAAAGATAGAACATGGATTAGAGAGTTTAATGGAGTGCATGGTTTTGGTGTGAGGAGAAAATTGGGATGTCAAAAGATAAGGACACAAGGGATAGACTGAGAAGATGTGTGAACCATGGAATAGAATTGGGGGTAAATAGATGAGTGCCGAGAAGAGGTGAAAGGCCACATCTTTGTCACCTGCTTTGCTCTCACTCTTCTGGAAAGAAATTAAGGTCCTGTGTGGAAAGGTAAGGTGACATAAAAAGGCATTGGAGAAGTGTTATAGGATACCTGGAAGCGCAGATGTGGGCTCTTACTCAAATGAGGATGCATCTGAAGGAAAAACTTTGTAGCGGACGTAATCAGCTTAACATTTTGAATTATTCTTGTTATTTCCATTTTCTGTCAGAGCTCGTGTGTGGAGAGTATGAATGCCCTCTGTGCATACTAATTTTTTTTAAAAAAAGCACAGTGTACTATGGAAGTGCTTAAAGCATTTTACTATTTTTTTCTCAGTGTTTTTCATCTTTTTTTCTTCATAATTAACCATTTAGTTATAGAATACTTGATATTACTTGCATAATTGAAAATTTGGGGTTTTGACAGCTTATGTGGACCATATTCTGGACACTGCTTCCTCCCGCTTTTTAACAAATCTTGCTTTCTGTCTTGGTCACTTCAGAATATTTATTCTTTGTTCCTTTTATAACCAGCTTTCATCCTTGTGTGCTTGTTTGATGTAGACTGTATTCTACATCTGAATGCATAGTTCTTTGATATGCTACTACAGTAGCATGACAGAGTCTTTGTGTATTTATGAGGATTCGTGATGGATGTACTGCTTTTGAAGATGAGACTTCTGAATGTTATGGAGAAAAATAAGAGAGAAATTGTGACACTAGGAAATTGAGAGGCAATTTTTTTGTAAAAATTGGTGGCTGAAAGTGAAAAATTAAGACAAACAGAGTGGTTAATTAGGTGGCAACACTAAACAAAAGCAAAACTAAGCAGCTTTCCTAACCAGCTGATGGTTATTTCACAAAAAAATTATATAGTATTAACTGATGCTGTTGTTAGTCTGAAGAGAGAAAAAAGACTGAGAGAATTAAGAGTGGTTCCTTCTCATGTCTAAAAGACATTTCTATTATATTCATTTTGGAAAGTATTGTCTGAGCAATAGAGAAGGTAAATCTGGCACTGTTACTGTAACATTTTTGCATGTTCTGTGGATAAATGGGTATGACCCGATTTTCTGTGGATAAATAGGTATGACCCAATTTTCTGTGAATGTCAGTCTTTAAACTTCAGAAACATTAACAAAAAATACTGCTTTCCACAAAGGATTTTATTTTTATTGTTATTATTTTTATTTTTATTAACCATACCAATTTAAATACATATTTGAGGCCCATTTCATGTTCTCTTTTACTGCCTTTTTGTCTCACAAGCAGCGATGTTTTGGTGGGTTTTTGATGTAACTTTATGGGAACAAGAGCTTTTCAATTATTTGCTTTGCTGGTGCTCAATCCAAGTGTTGGTTACTGTGGTTTGTTTTTCTTGGCTATTTCCTCTGGCCTGTGCTTTCCTTAAGAACACCTGTCCTGATGAAGGGTAGCTTAGTTTTCCTTTCACTGAAAGAAGTTGGGAAACATATAGGAGTAGACAGGACATTAAATACAAACACAAATACACAAGACCCAGTTCAGTCCATTTAAAAAGGAGAGGACAGAGTGGGAAGAGACTGAAGTGTCTTACAGCACGTTGGAGTCACATCAATAATGTGACTGAGTAATGCTATCATATTCTGTTCAGTGTTGCATGAAGCAAGTGTTGCTCCTCTTCTCAGGAGAGAAGGCTAGACTGAGGAAGTGGTGGATGTAACTCACTCCATTCAGAAGGAAACAAGAGTTATCTGTGGTTAGCTCCATATTCCACAAACTCTTGTATTTTGAAGTGGGCACATTTATAAAATTTACGTCTGTGTTCTCAGCAGCTGAAAAATGACTTATAACTATCAAATTTCCTTTCAGTCGTCTTCTACTTTCATCTTGGCTTTAAAACTGGATTCCAGGACAGCTACCGTTTAGCCAAAAACCAGCTGTTTTGAGACTGAATGGATCGTAATCTTCTGTGGGATATTTAGAAATAGTGTTTCTTCGCATCATATGGTAAGCAGGCAGAGGAATTTCAGTCCATTTAGTTAACAGCATGTCTGGTATACTTGGTATTTTCCATAGAATAATATTAATAGGTGGGCTACATTAGGAGCTATCCCAATGAAACTCAGCTCTGATTCAAGAGCAGCTATTTAAGACCATCTCTGTATGCTTGATCATTGTAACAACAATACACATTGTAAGGATTTCACTGAGTTTTAGGCATACTGAAAGCAAAGGCTTAAAAACTTGTGCATTATGTGTCCAAGAATTCAATGGATTATTCAGAAAAGTGCTTTTCTACAAAGTTCAGAGGCCTGTTGAGAAACACATTGCACTTTCCAGAGATGGGGCTACTGTTGACTAAACTGTCTGGTGATGTTAATCTTACTGATCAAGAGCGAGAGACATAGAGCTGAGCTATCTCAGTAGTGAGTTTGGCCTTAAAAATACTGTAGTTGTTTTTGTGTTTTTAATTTGTCTTTTCTAAGCTCTGTGCACCAATTGATAAATTTAGTGACAGGCATTTCAAGCTGAATCTTGATTCTTAACTATGAGTTTTCAGTCTCTCAGCTAACAAATGTCAGATCTTCTCAGGTTTTTATATTTAATTTTTGGTTTATGACTTAAAACTCCTGGAAAAGAACCCCCCCCCCTTGTTTTACATTTAATTGAATTCAATTCCTTTAGATAAGTCCCTTAGCAGTATCATATGTTATTAACTTTGTACACGTCTGGAAGATAATTTGGAAAAATGTTTGTTGATCCAGAAATAAACAATCTGTGACCATTTAAAAAATACTTTTTCTAAAACCTGTTTTAAAAAGAAGTTGAATCAACTGTGTTATCCAGTTTGGGTTCTTTTAAATTGATTCATGTCTAAGTGCATTATTTGTAAGTAAACTAGTTTACTTTTGTTCATAAGCAACAGACATTTGATGCAATAGTATACCTTTGGGAGTAAAAAAGGGAAGAAGCACATACATTTCCACATCAACCTTACACACTCACTTTGGAGCATTATTACAGCTGTGTAACAAGACCGAATATAGGATTTTACTTGGGAATTGCCAACAGGGGCTTCAATAATTGTGGTAGCAATGGTGCCATCATGACCTGTTCTCATCAACACTTGTATAAAGATATGAAGGCCATAAAAGTTGATGCCAGGAGTGATGCATATGAGCTGGTAAATTCTAAAGTAATACCTTTTTTAACCCTCCCCTCCAAAGTGGGAATGACTGCATGAGTTTATGTAAGCATAGGTGATTGTGAGAGACCGAAGGGGTTAATGTCTCAAACTTTGTGGTGCGGCAAGTTCTGCTTGCTTAATGGCGTGCTCTGCGTAAAAACGAAACCCGCACAGCGCAGAACCACAGGCTGGTGAGAAGCCGGTCAGCAGCAGGGCTCAGAGGCTGTGCCGGAGGGTGTGCAGCTCCGCGTTCTGATCGGCTGAGCGGGGCAGCTCCCCAGGGATGGCCAAAGAGCAAAGAACGGTCGTATCTGCAGGGAGGGAGAAGTGACTCCCCAAATGACCCCCCAAGCCCACCGACCCATTTCCCGAAGGTTCTGGAAGCACAAACAGCGTGTGACACCTAATTAGCCTAATGAGTTCGAGTGCTCGCCCAAAAGAGGGGCAAGGAGATGATACAAGGACACAAGCTGAAGCCCCACATGCGTGCACCCTCCAGAACCAGACCCTTTGGCCGACTGGACCAACGCTGGACCCAGGACTGGTGAGATCTTTCTCTTGTCTCTCTCTCTCTCTCTCTTTCTTCCATAATCCCTACACCTCATCCCTTTAAGACACAAAACCACTCACAAAGTCTGGGACTAGGAGTGGATCCAGCCGCCCCCAGGCTCCTCTCTGAGAGGGAGTCTAGAAAGCAAAGGGGTCCGCTCTGAACCTCATGACCGAACGGGAGGGATCTCCTTACTTTCCTCCCTGAACTGATGTATGTGGTTACCGGGGTTACACAGTTTCCTGAGGTAGTTCCAAGCCAATTCCTGTTGTGAGAAACCCCGCCACCTACCGTTACACCTCCCCGTTTCAGGCTGCTTCTGCCATGAGTAAAATGTTTAACTGATCGTTTGGTACCGTCTCACCTTAATTTAGCCCGAGGGAATTCCGAACTCAACACGACTCCCTGGTCTGTCCAGCCCGGGTCGTGACAATGATATAAACCCTAAGTATTATTTTAATTGTAAAGAAAACAGTAAGAGACAGGGACATGCATGGAAATTATACAGGGAACCAATTCAAAGCAGATGCTAGAAAGAGTGGTTTGTACAGAAAAAATAAATGTTGGGCAATTCAGCACACAAGGCTGATGATACTAATGTACCTAAGGTTATAGTAGAAACAATTAGCTGAAACACCTAGTATGGTGGGAGATGTGACCACCTGCTAAAATGCAAGTTCTGAGGGAAGGTGTTTTGTTTTGTTTTATTTATAACTTTCCCTTTCCTTTCTTCCACTCCTTGTTGGGAACTTCATAAAAGGTTTTTAGAATAGATCATAGGAAATGTGGGCCATAGGGTAGATTGTTTTGTTCAGATAATGTTGCAAAATGGACAAAAATGTGATTACAGTGGAAGGTGTTCAAATCATGTTTAAAGTTATTGGCTAGATCTTAGGTTCACCTTTTGAGCTGTTGAGAATTCTTCCTTTGAGTTGAAGATACAAAGCCCAACACTGAAACGGGACACGTGGTGCTTGTCATACTGCAAGTTCGATGGAAGCTAAGACTTTGCCTCACTTGTGTGCCTGCATGTTTTCTGAAGAAATGGAAACTTTACAGCTCTTGTAGGCTTACTGAAAAATGAGAAAAGTTTAACTGAAAGAAACTGAAAATTTAACTGAAGATATGTGAACATGCTTTTTTTTCATAAAAATGTCAGCATGATGCTATTAGTAGAGCTGGAATTTTCCTGCAGATTTCATAGTTGATTTGCTATCATAGTTTGACTATCCAGGTGAACAGATTTTAATTTAGAGAAGTCTTTCTTGAAAGAAGTAATCTTAATATGTGCAGTGACCTAGCTTATTGGAGGCCTTATCTGAAACTTAGAAAGGGGTTCGAGAAGACTTACTGAGGGAAAATAAAGACTGCAGCAAACTCATGAATGAATATAGTAGGTTCTTCAGCTGTGTATTTGAATCAATGCCATGAAAAGAAGGCATGCAGCAACACTGTGCCAAATAATAGCAGTCATTTTACAGTATAATGGCCTTCAAAAATGTGACACAGAAATTGTTAAGTTAGTGTTTGCATAATTTATGAGTAATTAGATGATAGATGGAAAAAGAAAGGAACTCTGTGACTGCCAGATGGCCTGAGACTGCAGAGTTTGCTGCTGTACTGAAGCTGAAGATTGTGGTTGCCCATAAAATGGGAAACAAATGCAGCTTGGATGTTGAGGATGCAGGTGCAAGCTAGGGCTATGTATTAGGTAGTGCTGAGTCAGTAAGGTTGAGAGGGACATTGGTGCTGGCAATTTAATCTTAGTTTTGAGAGCTTAAGCATATAATATGAAGGTTATATGATACTAAAAGCCAGTTTGGAAGAGATAGGAATTGTTGGGTTTTGCCACAGTTCATCTCAAAATGCCCAAGTCTGATTACTTCATCACAGGTTAATTGTGCATACACCCAGGTAAAAATACATGCACAAAATGGTGATGTAAACTTCCTATCTCATTATAGCATACCAGATGTGTTATATTTGTACTAAACAACTTTTCCTCATTGATGTCAAATGTTTATGGATGACTCAGTCCATATCTCATTCATGTCTGTCATTGAGCTGTACTGCTGAAATATCTTCATTGTTTCCTATCTCAGATGCTCATAATCGCTTTTATTTCTGATTTTTAAGAATTTCTGGCTTTCAGAAATGATATATGAATGGGGGAGAACAGTGCAATTACCTTTTAAGCTTTGGTGTGAACTAGTTTACAGGCTTTCTATTGCATTGGTAACTTTTTAATCAGTTATTTCTTGCCTACTTTCAGTGTTCTGCCAGATGATATTTCTGGAACAGGCAAACCAGCAATGAAACTTGTGTCTTTTAGTGGTATGGTTGATTTGTGTGTTGATTTTTATCTTAAAACTAATGTTTTTCAAAAAACTTGAATGTGCACTTGAAGGTTATGGCCTGGGTGTTATTCAACACCCCTCCCCCCAACAGCCCCCCCCCCCCCCTTTTTTTTTTTCTTTCTCAGTGATGAATACAGGTCTGAAAGTGTAAGGTCGAGAGAAGAACAATGAACTTCCATAAACTATCTCCACATGAAGAGCAGTAAGACCTAGAAATATGGCAATTATTTTACAGAATTCAGAGATCCAGTTTTAGGACCTTGTATTTGCATCACTTAGATATATAATGCTTATTTTTGCTACATCAATATACTGGGGTTGGTGTCCAGTCTTCTTGAATGCATATATATTCTTTGGCATCAAAGCACAAGCCAGGCCTTGAGAACACATCTGGTATTCAGCTGTCAGTTTGGTGATCTGGCCTAAAATTCAAAAATCTTTCCAAATCTCTGGCATAGCAGAGATATAGTAATTAATCAGTTCTCTTCATTGCAGTGAAGAGGGAGTGTCTGTGTAGCTATGTGCATATGTATGGTCTTTGGGTTTTGGGGGGATTTTTTTTTTTTTTTTTTTTGGCAGCTTTGCCCCAGGGCAAGTTTTAGTGCCAACTGACAGGATTCTATTGAGTCTACATTGGGGAAGAAATGCTATAGGATGAAGTATAGAAATATCAGATATCTGCAATATAAGTATATATGCAGTATGGAAATACCAGAATTGGTTAAAACTACAGTAATGTAATACTCCCAGCAGTAAAAAGATAGGTGACATGTTACTGTTAATGGAAACAATATAAGTATTTCAGAACATCTTTAGACATAGGACTTTAAAATGTACTGTGCACCAAAAAAATGCTACAGTGCTGCTCTCTTTTTTTTTTTTTTTTTTTTTTTTTTCCTGGTTCAGATACAGTAGGAACCTAGTGGTCCAATCTAGCAGTTTTCTTGTCTGGACTTTGACAGTCTTAGCTCTCCCTGTGCTTTAATATGCCTGCTGGTAAAACAGTGAGAATGGTTGTATTTTTAAATACGTGGGTATTGTTTCCTTAAGGTACTATAGATCTATGGAAGCTTCCCAGTTTTAGTGCCACAGCATATTCAATTATTATTCATATGACTGACTGGAATTCAGACTCTTGAGGAAGAGTCCTGTGTTTCTCATTCATTTTGGATAATGTCCAGTCTGTCACTTTTTCAGAATTTTTTCATGGCGTCACTTGTAGCAGTGGTTTCTAAGGTTAATTAGATTTGAGCTAGCTGTGGGTGCTTCTGTTTAGGATATACTGTAGTACAACGTAGACACACTTTGATGCATGAAGTGCTGCTGAGCTCATGCTTTGGCCTTGGACTTCAGAATTTTAAACCTCAAAATCCCTGTTTGGGTAAAAACTACTTTTCGAGGCGTCAAAGTGAAGGCACACCACCAGCTGTTTCTGCTGGCGTTCCTTGTATCTCAAGATCTGGTTTTGGTCATGGGTAGAAACCCCTCATTCTTGACAAGCCCAAGCAGCGAGGAGGCCTCGCTTGTACTAAAATCATGTCCAAATAAATACACAGATTAAACATTTCTGTGACCACCCATGCTGATATATGGTTGGCATTCTTGGAACAAGCTTCACAGGTCATGTGAGAAACAACCTCTTTCACCACTTCTGTAAGGCTATGGAAGCAAAGAACATATTTCCTATCTCTGCTATAGCAATTTGGTGTCAAATACATAAGCAGTCACACTGGGCACTAGGATTTTATTTTAGATATAAAATGTTGTACTTCTGCCCTCTCGTGTTTTCCTTCTCTCCTGCTTTAAGAAGTGTGAATGTATAGTTGTCAATCTTCATCTCCTCAAAGTTCATAAATCCAGCCCTTTCCTTGGATTTAAGACACGTCTGGTTTGCAGCACTGATTAGTTTAGGTGCTGAGGCTTCATTTATAACACATGGGAAAAATTCAGAGGCACACTTAGGGCAGTGAGATTTTTGCTGTATTTAGTTTTGCGGTGCATTGCCACTCCCGAATTCTTCTGTGGGTTTTGCACAAAGGCAGGTTCTCCAGCTGGTGGTCTGCAGACCACATCCATTACACCAAAGCTTAACTGGTAATTCCAAGTCAGTCTAATACAATCCCATAGAAAAACAGTCCTTTCTAGAATGCTGACTGAAGAGCCTGGCCTATGAAAAACTGTTACAGGCCCATCCTGTCAGAGAGCGAACATGCAATAACAGGGTGTTTGAATTGCTGTAGCATTACTGCTGGCTAGGTTAAGAGGCCTGGCTATGAAGAAAGGACATGTTGTGCTCAGAAATAATTACTGGGTTAGACTCAGCAATGCTCACAGCAATGCTCCCTTGTCTCTTGCATTGGACCCATGCTTGAGGAAGAAGGATGAGCCCTAAAAAGCCTGTACACACTTCTTAGACACTTTGACACATACATAGAGGTCAAACAGTCTGGAGCATTTGAGGATAGAAAAGGAGACATGCATTCTTTGATGGGCCTGGTAACATTGTGGGGTTATAGTAAATGATGCTGAACCTTCATGCTGGCATGCTGGGAAAGCAAATGTTTAGATTGAGGGCTGAGTCCTTGCAGTAAAGCTGGGAAGAACTGAAAGACTAGCCTCAAAAAGAAATTTTAGGTTATCAATTATTTACACGTATTTTAAAATTGTTATAATGAGGAAGTATCATAGACTTGCTAGAATAGCTAGAGTGTACTGCTCAAGTCCCCACTGCCTAGGCCTAGCTTAGATGTTACCTTTACTCACTACAATCTTGCTTCATGTTGCCAAGAGATTTATACTGCAACCTCTCTTAAATAGCAAGACAATTTTCATTTTACTGTTAGCAACAGATTTTGGAGTTTTGTAGCTTTCTAGAATGCTAGTCTTTCTACGCATGTGTAGTCAGCTTTCTCATTAAATGTTTAGAAATTAAAAGGCCAGAGGCTATTAAAGGGTAGAGTTTGGAGAAATGGTATATTTTAAGATGGTAGGGGATAATGCTGCCTTTCTAGTAAAGACATAAGGTATTTTTTGTACTTTGTACTTACTGTATTATTAGTTAGCACAGGTGTTATCTGATGATAATTATTTGTTTAGAAAAAAGGCTTTAAATCTATTCCATGTGCATAGCACATGCAAATAATCCCTGTCTACAGAAAAAATCCTCCAGAACTGGTAGCCTCAGAGGAGTCATTAGTAAGAGTGTTGCTACTATTTTCTCTCCTTTTTTGAGAGCTGGCAACAAAGGATAATGCTCTACTGGGTTCAGTCTGTTGGCTTTTCTTGCAGTAAGTGTTTCCTGGAAAGCTTCCATTTTGGACAGAGAGTAGACTTCTTGGAAACTAGCTGTTAGAGTTGTTAAGTCTTGAGTCAGTGCTGTACTGGATCTATTTATCAGACCTCTAGAGGTCTTTTTATTTCTGTAGACAGTCATTTTACCCAGAAGCAGCTCTGAATCATAATGAAACTTGTGCAACCATATCTGAAGGTAATGTCAAATAAGTCTGGTTCCAGGCAATTTCATATTGTTTAAATTCATGCACTATTAAATGTCAGATAAATCTGAATAAGTATGTAGGTCTCAAGGAATATCCAAGGCAAGTAAATCCCATCAAATAAATCAGTAATTACGAAAACAATTACAATGCCATAATTCCTGATTATTTTCTTTCTTGAGTGAAATTTAAGTGTATGATTCCTTTAAAAACTTCTATTTCTTTTATTACTTTATGAATATTTTAGAGAAGAGGAGAGGGACAGCAGGGTAGCAGGAGAAATATGTTAGCCTAGATCTTTGAAAGCATGGGGAAGGCAATTTTATGCCAAAAAAGTTCTCAAACACTAAGGAAACTCATTGTTACTGCATCCAGCAATTAGAACCTTAGACCTGCAGCTTGGCTTTTAATGCAATTAACTTGTGAAGTGCCACTCCTCCAGAAGAACAGCAATAGAATATGTAGGGCTAATTTCTGCTGGTGCAGACTAAGTCTTATATTCAGAAACTAAAGAGTACATCTAAAACAAGCTCTTTGCATCTTAATTCAGTGCTTAACCCAATCTATCCAATTTCCCTTTCTCTGGCTAGTACTGCTGTGACAAAAACATACAGTCAGTATTGGCTATTACTTAAAAACAATCACCAGTTTAACTCTAAATGGAATAAAAAGACAGTGTAGCTTATGTAATGAGGTCTTTGCGGAAACCTTGCATACTTTTAAGAAAAAACATTTTTTGCACTGTTGGGTTTGACTGTGTACCTCATGAAGGGCATTCAAGGAAAGGACTGCCAGCAAGCAAAAGTACCTTCATTGACGGTCTTACCAGATTTTTATTATTCAGGTAGATTGGAGGGTTTACACTCCTACTCTTAAATGTATGGGGAATTTTTTTTTAGAGCTGAATTATCAAACTTAAATTGTGATGGTCCTTCAGCCCTCATTACACAGATAAGCAAAACCTTCTGCAAGGCCAGCCCACTTTAACCTAATATATGACAGATTTTGAGAGGGTTGAGGCAGAGTTTTAACTTTATAAGGACAGTTTAATTCCCATGTTTCAGCTCTGTCATGATTGAGAAACTAAGTCAGCAAATGCTGTATAACCTTAAATGTGAGTGAAGAAGAGTTTGCACCATACCAGCTCCTTTTTCTGTTCTGAAATCCTTCAGATTTACAATTAGATGCTTATTTTGTGTAAAGAACACAGACATTTCAAAGAAAAAAACTACCCCAAAATAAGCTTTATTGCAAGAAGTGTTGTCTTACAGATACAGACCTTCAAACAAAACTTTTTTTTCTTACAAACATTTGATTAAAAATGTACAAAGTTTCTTTTTCTTTTCAAAATCCCCAAAATCAACAAAAGAAAAGAAAAGAAAAATCACTGAGTATAACTTGATATAATCTTTGGTCAGCACTGATATGTGACTGAAACAATCCTGGAGTCAGCATGTGCTTTGGCTATTTTCACATATGAGATCCTGTTACATGACTAGTTACAGGCACCAGCTGTCAAAAAAAGCACCATTGAGACATACACTTAACACATAATGGTATAACATTTTAAAAAAATTACTAAAGTAAACTAAATGTCAACTCATTGTACAAACATCTTTCTTACAAAATAAGCTATGATAAAATGAGGCATACGGTGTATAACTACAGTATTAATGAAACTTCTAACAAATGGATTTCAAATACACATTTTCCTTGTCTGTGCTGCATAATTAGTTTGCACATATGGCAGTCCTGATACAGCTCTCAGTTTTTAGTAAATGCACCATTAATTCAAGCCAGCACCAAACAGTATGAAACGTCATGTGTTCCCTTCAGAGAGACATTTTCTTCAGCTGCCTACAGTAATGCAAGTTTGTAGAGCACCCTTTCTGAGAATGAGGTGTAGTTGTATGTGTGGTTCCTTGAGGTTATTGGAAGGAAGTACAGTACAGTTTGGTTCTGCAATTCTAATGGTATTAAAAGCAGTCAAGGTATTTTGCTACAGTGGTTGTGCCTCTTGTTCCATTATTTGATGTGGCTGATTCAGAATACAGTCCTATTGAGCTGCTGTGAAATATGATCTCTGCAGAGACTGATATTGTAATTCTTGTCCTTTAAGACATTTTTTTTTCTTTTTTTTTGAATACTCAGAGTTTTGCAGGAGCACGTTAGAATATCCAGAGATGTACTACAGTGCTCTTTCAGCTCTGATACATTTTAAAATTACTTATATACTATTTGGATGACTGGCCCAAATACAAAAGGAAACATCTTTCAAATCTATTTTTTTTTAATTAAGAAAGTACCTCTAAAATGTTATAGCTCAAATTTATAAATCTAAGGAAAAACAAGCAAGTTTCCCTTTTTGTTTACATAATTTGTTAATTTCTCCATATATTACTGCATTAAAAATAAATAAATTTCTATATTTTTTTTTAATTAGGAACTATAGCAAAATACCCAAAGTGTTACAGACTGCTAACAGGAAAAAAACAGCTCACATTTTTGTGCCATTTAGTGCCATATGATGACTTCTTGAACTTTAGCTTTTTAATATACTTTAAATCGAGGTTATATAAAAGATACAGTAACCATGATAGCCATTGTAATCAAAGTTTTGGCAGTGGCCAAAAGTTTAAGTTACCCTCCTGCAAGGGTGGTTCTGCAGTCTCGGCAGGATGGAAGGAAAGAGGTCTTCCCCTCTCCCTTCCTCCCCCCAAAGTCAGTGACTGTTTTAAAGCCTTGGAAAAGCAGATATGCTCAGGTGGGTAGACAGGTGAACAGAAGTGACTGAAGAACTGGACTCAGTCTGGAAGATGGCTAGTAGAGGTCTATCCACAGCCTCATTCTGAGAGCTTCCCCGAGCTCACCTAAGAGGTAGTTGTCCTCATTGCTGTCTTCCAGTTTCTTCAGCTCCTTTTTCCTATATAGAGGAATGCTAGTGATTTCCAGTGTGTGAGTTCCAGGCACTGACTTTTTCTTAACTGTGTGCAAATAACTCAGTCCATCCCTCTCATGGATTTGAAAGACGCCATCATCATTGCCACATGAGATGATGTAGCGGATGTGGTTGGTAAGCGGCTCAATGGCTGGCATGAGTTCTAGGATGTGCTCCTTGTTGTCAAGCCTGGAAATGTTGACTCTTATCTTCAAAGGACTATCCATGTCTAGACTTTCCAAGCTAATCTGCTTGATCTGAAGTAAAGGAGGAAAGATTGTTTAGACCAGGAGAGAAACAGATATTCGCTTGCACTGGGAGAAGAATAATATGTGATTATTAACAGTTTCTGCATTTGTCAAAATCTAGCTGTGAAAGAAGCAATTGTAAATCCTTTCCACCTGGGAGAACTGCTTGATTCCATATAAGACACCCTGTAAATCTTGAAGGCTTCTCACACAGGCTTAACAGGATAATTAAAGTTACAGCATCAGGTCTACAGAGGGGGCTCAGGTTTCAGATTCTTTTCAGAATCTGTTTAACTTCATGCTTGCAAAATGTCCATGTAAAGAAGAGACCTATGTTTACTACTGCAATAAGGACAGTATGTGAGGCACAGTCTTGTTCTTAGGATCAACTTCAGTGAGGAACATTACAGAAACACATACCACAACGCTGTATGGGAATTCCCTGAAATTTCTGGTGAAACTGTTTTAATGAAACCTGGCTTCTAAAAACAAGCAGTCTCAGCATTTGGTGAGGAGGAAGTACAGGGATTATAAAGGAAATTGAAGTAAGGAGAGAACTGCTGTATTGTTAGCCTTCTACAGAAAGGGGTAGCATGTCATGTTGTCCAATTACATCCTATCTGGACCACTGAAAGGAGTGTGGAAAAAAGTCCTAGCATTGTTTTTCTGACAAATCGGTTGTGTTATTTTTTAATTTGAGCTTCGATATAGTTACGCTGCAGGTGTGAATCTGTCCAGAGGTGTTAGTTGTGAACACACTTGGGAGTGAGGGGTGAGAATGAGTGCATTCCTAGGAAAACCACCTACAAGCAACAGCTTTTGAAAGTGCTTCTACAAAAATATATAGGCTGTAGCCTTCTTTAGGAAACCTGATACTAAGTGAGGTACCTAGCCTACATGTCAAGATCCTTTCATGCTTGTGAAGATAGCAAAGGATTTCTCTCTCTGAGGGAATTCCAATCATATGTGAGTACATATGTGTACTAATAAGTAATGTAATTAAAAACACATGGTGAAAACATGGAAAATTTGTGGACAGGAGCAAGTACTGTAGTGTTTTAAATATCACACTCCATAGGTGTCATTAGTGATGAGATTGTTTCTTTTTTCACATAGTTTTATGGGTATGAAACCTTTCACTTTTACTACTCAGGTAGTTCTAGTACTAGAAACTGAAAAGGTTAATGCTATTAAACGTAATAACAAGATTCAACAATTATGAACTAGATATGAAATTAACTGTGCAACAGAAAAAAAGCTTTTCAAAACATCCATGTATTTCTGTGGTAGATTGACCACAGAATTCAGACTGAAACAGGTCCAATGGGAGTGGCGGTGGGGAGGGAAAAGGGATGTTTGTGGGAAGTGTGGATGTGCGTGAGGAAATCAAACACTTAGATTTTAAGTGCCAACACTATATCCTTCGAGCAGAAATTACAGGATTACTGGCTTCTTTAGAAACTTTGCCAATACAAGAACTGGCTCTGATGGCATCATGCAAAGTACTGTGTACTAAGGCTGGAGCTTCTGGGTTGTTTTATGTTCTTACCCTTTTAGAAAGGAGACTTGTTTCCCCATTCTTTCAATGTAACTTGTGTGGCTAGCACACCTCACCATTTTAGTTGAGGGTTTGCATTTTGCCTGTTTGCATTACACAGCTCTTGTACTACTGAAGAAAAATCTGTGTGTGTTCCCACCTCTAAATTGAGTCAGTTTCCCATTACTGCAGATTTCAAGACCAGAGCTAATGCTACAAGACAAAATCCTATCATACAGATAATGCAGATAACAGATATACAGGTATACTCTTCTAACTTTTGAAAAAAAGCATCTAAAAGGTGTAAATAGTAGGGCTATCCTTTCATGAGTATCCCATAACTTATTTTTATAAGCACACAAAATGCAGCAAGAAAAAAATTAAGTCTGAAGTGTAATTCTCTAATACCCTCAGCAATTCTGCAAATACTGGACTTAAGTGTATCAGCTAGGTCATGGACTCCAGTCTCCCAGTTATGAGCAACCATGGAATAGACACTTGGACTAAAATGATCTGCGAGAAGATCTACCTAGCTGTCCCAGACCATAAAATGCTGTCCAATTGCCTCCTGACAGCAGAAGAGATTGCAGACATGATCAGTTTCCTAGCTCTCTGTAATTATAGCAAAGTTATTTCCCTGAATATATTTTCAGGAACTAGACCACATCTTGCACTACAAAGGATTCTTTACAAGCTTTAAAAACTTCAGCCATTCATAGTTGTTCATATCTTTCTGATTGTCACATCATTCCTGCCGATAGGCAGGTGTAAAAAGCACTGAGGCAAGGCAAAAAGATTTTCACCATTGAATGTGGCCTGTTAAAAAATTCCCTCCATTTACTGATACTGTTGAGTATTGTGTCTCTGAAAATACCTCGAAGTACACTATAGTGCTTATTTATCCTGGTACATACAGTGTCATTAGCGCTTCTCTTCTTCCTGTTGTCTTTTTTGGAATAGCCATTGATTTTGCACTCATAACATGCTTCAGGGGACAAAGCATTCTCTTCATCAGCATCTCCATCCAGTGGCAGGTACTGGCCTTTGTTAAATCCCATCCCTGAGACACAGTGGCTGTTGAAGAAAAACATCTGTTTTAGTTTCTTCTTGCAGTTTCATGAACTGCCCTGTTAAATGGAAAATGAGTGTATGTAAACTGTACCACAGTGTCTGTATCCCCCTCCTTTCCCTTCCCTCAGCAGGAGGTCTGTCCATTAATTTTCTTCACACTAGTGTGGCATACTGAATGAAATATAACCATTGGCTGAAGGCCTGTAGGCTTTTCTAATTTTCATTTATAAGTTTTACAAAGAAACAGAACAAAACTAGCCTGCCCCGAACTTTGGAACTAGAGAATTTAGCCATTGTCATGTACCAGAACAACTTTATTAGTGTTTAATGTTCTGGGTTAATCGGCTTAAAACCCTTAATTAACTCAGAACAGAGGATACCTATCCTTATGCAGTAACAGTCCTCATTGAGTGGGTTTGTGAAGGAGTTCTTGTGCAGATACTGGGGGAGAAAACAGAACTAATGGTTTAATGTTGCTTATATATTAGATTTAAAATGAGTATCATGCTGCATGCCTTTTTTTTTTTTTCCTAGCTTATAGACATTGTGTGCAAAGGTAGTAGAAAGGACGACTTAGTAGACTGTCCTTCATTTGCACCTCTGGTCTTCAGTCTGACTACGGTTCAGCCTTTTTATAGCCTTCTGAATGTGTCTTTGATGAATGACTGTGTGGAGATACTCACCCTTGTCCAACTCTGTAATAGCCAGGTGGACAGCCACAAAGATAACCACCTTCAGTGTTGGAACAACCATAATTGCAGGGGTTCTTGGTAGAAGAACACTCATTCACATCATGGCATGCACTGGAGAATTGGTCATAAGAAAATCCAGATGGGCAGGCACACTTGTAACTTCCAAGTGTGTTGTAGCAAGCAGCAGAGCCACATGTGTTAGGATTGGAGCATTCATTTTCATCTAGTAAGCAAACAAAAGTATATTGGTATCTTCTAATCTGAAAGACATCAGGCAAGCATGATGTAGCTAACAAATCAGAGTATCTGCAAGTCCTAGGGCTCTGCTACATCCTTGACCCATAGAGATTTGGTCTCTGAGGAAAAATCACATTGGCAAAAGTCCCAAACACATATAGCTGGGCTCTAAAGGTATTTTAGGATACTGTTACTGTTAACCTTATATTGACTCAACACTCCCCCTTCCTTCAAGGTATGTCTTCTGTTTTGCTTCATGGTCCTCTCTCCCCTGGCCAGGTACACTCCTACCATATAAGGTCCACAGAGGAGAAATGAGCTGGAACTCCAGTCATACTCCAACCATGATAGTGTTCCTGGGCACCTAGTGATGGGGCGAAGTTATCCCATACTTGGTAGTGGAAACCTGCAGGTTCTGTGAGAGGAAAGACAATCTAAATAGCCAACCAAAATTAAAGAGAAAAGGAACTATTGTCTTCATCTGTGCGTGTTGAATTAAGATACAGAGAAGATGATCCTTCCAGTCAGTGTGACTGATTTGGTTCCAAGCTATATTGTGAAAAATGAGTAAGGAAAGTAGCTTGTTGTACAGAAAATCACGCTTTTGATAGTTGGCATGTGTTGCTTTTTTTATTTATCTTACCAAGGTACTGTTTCCCTGTAGGTGTTTTCCTCTCCCATACCATTAGCACATGCTTTACCATTCTTGCCTGCAGTTATTAGAAGACACATTCTTTTGAGGACTATCTCTAATATTCAGAGATTGTAGCTGGTTTGGAGTTTTGTGAGAGTTGTTTGTTGTGTGATCCTGTCACTCCCACCCCAGTCCTTTGCCTTCTTTGCTGTAGAGCAGTACTAAGTAAGGGGTGATGATGGTGGTTGGGACTTCAGAAAAACTGCCTGGTGTATTACTTAATGTAAAATGGGTATACTAATCTAATTTATATGTCTAGGATCAGGACAGCAAGACTAGCCTATAAGAAATGTATGGCAGTGCTCACAGATGTCCTCTAATTACGACACCATTGACAGAGAACCATGAAAGCAAACCTGAAAAGGTAAATAAGTTGTTATGGTGCCTTGTGAACAGTACAGGATGGGGTTGTTCGGGTGTGTGTTGGTTCTTATTTAAAAAAAAAATTCCCACATTTCATTTGGTGTGGCAGTTAGCTTAGTTCATGAAACAGAAAAGAAAAGATGGATTGAATGAGCTAAACCTACCATAAAACTGCTGAGCTGATTAATTTGTCCCTGATCCCTGCCCAAAGAACTAATGTGCACCTTAAGACTGTATTTTGGAAGTAGGAAACCCTTAATCGTTATGTTGATATTTTTTCTCCCCATCGACTATAGATGCTATTCTGTAGTATTCTCAAATTGCTAATGATGGTGAGTGATTCTTACTGATGAAAGGTGGGATTTGTTTAGTTGTTTGTTTGTTTGTTTGTTTTTCCCCAGCAGAGGTATTTACATTGATGCTTTCAGGAATTCAATGAACATCTTCCCACCTTTCTAAGATGCGGATTTTTCTGAGGGAAGGGAGTCAGAATTTAGGCCTTACTAGGAAAACTCCTTGTCACACAGAGTTTCAACAGGATGAGTGTGTTGAGTGTGTTTTCTTGTTACCTTATATATTGACTTATGTTGGGAGTAATAAGTGTATGGAAGGAGGGGGAGAGAGGAAGAAAAGATTTGTGTCTGCATACTCTTTGTACTGCCCATTCTTGTCCTCACCTGGCAGTTGTCACTATAAACATTGTGACACCTTTGCTGTTTAAATATATCCTGTGCTGTTTGCTTCCTTACCAACACATTGATTCCACTGGTAATGCTGAATATATCCTTGTGGGCACCCACATCTGTATCCACCCAGGATGTTTTGACAGCCATGCTGGCACCTATGGTTTCCATCACATTCGTCCACATCTTTGCAACCGGTAGAGAAGTAGAACGTGAAAGAACACATGATTATACACGTTGCCAAATACATTACCCACTTTGATCATTTGAAATGATCACTGAAATTGAATGATCTTTGAACACCAGTATTTATGACAGAGGAGTACTGCTGTATGATGGAAGCACCATTCAGGTTGGTCTTTTGGAAAGTCTGAAAGTCAGTTAATGTAGTGTTCTTTCTATCTATCAATAATCCTATTGGAGCATTTGAGTCTTTGTATTACTCAGATTTGGAGAAGAAACATTATTCCTAGTAATCCCACATGATATTGCTTTGATGTAATGTTTAGAATCTGAATGTTTTTTTATTTCAGTTTTCAAACCAACTATGTAGGACTAAGCTTTCAGTTTCCTGGAACATATCAAAGTGTTTGAATATGAGGAATACACAGCAAATTTGGATGTAAGTGCTTACGTTTGCAATTAAAAAGAAAAAGCCATCTAAAGAGTCTCTGAGGTATGTGTAAATACAGAAGAAAGCCACAAAGAAAAAACAAAATGTAAAAACTCAGTCATCTCAAATAGTGCCTGCTATAAGGAGTAAGTAGATTATACGCAGCCTAATGCGTCAGGTACAGTATGCAGTTCTAGCAGAAAATAAAAAAATCATGTATGATATCACAGATTCTAAGTTACACTCTAGTTGTCCACAGTTTGAAACAAATTTAATGGAATTGTGATGTCACAAAGCCTGAGGTGCAGAAAACCATCATGCCAGGAACTGAAAGCTGTCATTTCATCAGTAATGGCTTACAGAGCAGTTCTGATGTGCTATTTATGTATGCATCTTGTGAATGCTTTGATATGTATAATTTAGTGTTTTGTTTCGTAGGTGGTGAGTGAAGTACACAACAAGATGTATCTACTTTATGAGAACAAAGTAATCTGACAGAAGATAATGCTTTCTAGAACTTCTGGCTGCATATATTCTGCACTGTTACTCTAGAAATAGGCTCTAAATGTCAATTTCTGTTTTAAATGCTGTATCAAGGTAGCTGACATTTTGAGATGTCATAAATCTATGCATATGTACCTCTGCATTTCTAATTCTCAGCAGCCAGATGGCCTAGTACTGCCTTTTATTTCTTCTTTGCTCAATATCTGAGGCTCAGTGAAGAATCTGGAGCTCTCAAATAGAGAGTTCCTGACTGGGGCTCCCTTTTGGGACAACAGAGAGAGATGAAGCTCAATGATATAATTTGTATTTTAACTGTAGTGAATTACCCTTCTGAATGTGTATCTCTGCAGTAGATGACTTAAAGTACGGAATTTAGAATCTAATCTTAGATACCCTCAGGTGGATTATTACAATTAGCTGAAATAAAAATTGTAGAGAGAATCTGTTTACGTCATATGAAAATGAAAATTAAAAAGAAGAGAAAATGTCGTGGTTTAACCCCAGCCAGCAACTAAACACCACGCAGCCGCTCACTCACTCCCCCCCCGCCCAGTGGGATGGGGGAGAAAATCGGGAAAAGAAGCAAAACCCGTGGGTTGAGATAAGAACGGTTTAATAGAACAGAAAAGAAGAAACTAATAATGATAATGATAACACTAATAAAATGACAACAGTAATAATGAAAGGATTGGAATGTACAAATGATGCGCAGTGCAATTGCTCACCACCCGCTGACCAACACCCAGCCAGTCCCCCCGAGCGGCGATTCCCCGCCCCCACTTCCCCGTTCCTATACTAGATGGGACGTCGCATGGTATGGAATACCCCGTTGGCCACTTTGGGTCAGGTGCCCTGGCTGTGTCCTGTGCCAACTTCTTGTGCCCCTCCAGCTTTCTCTCTGGCTGGGCATGAGAAGCTGAAAAATCCTTGACTTTAGACTAAACACTACTGAGCAACAACTGAAAACATCAGTGTTATCAACATTCTTTGCATACTGAACTCAAAACATAGCACTGTACCAGCTACTAGGAAGACAGTTAACTCTATCCCAGCTGAAACCAGGACAGAAAACTAGACTTTTAGATGCATAAACCTATGTGAAGTTGAAATGGCAGCCTGGAAACAGTAGTTCAAGAGTTCAGCTAAAAAGACACTTTTTATTCTAATTAGTATTAAAATTACTCAGGCAGTATGTTGTTACATACAATTATGCTTAAAATTACTCAAATACATTCCTATTTCTTTTTGGTATTTACTTTTACTATGGCTGGTGCTCTGTTTTATGTGTCTTTGACATCACAGGATTCACTAGACACAGAAGTAAGGATTTGCACCATTGAAAAAATTGACCTTCACTACTTACCTTCGCAGTTTAATCCAGTAGAATCCAGAGAAAATCCCCTTTGACATTCACAGGTAAAACTGCCAGGGGTGTTTTGGCAAATTCCTTTTGATCCACAAAGCGATGGCTGAGAACCACATTCATTGTTATCTTAAAAATGCAGAGGAGAGAGAAGAAGGTTGGTATACCTTGTGGCATGATTTTAAACATGTTCATGTAACATTTCTTAGGAGGCTGAAATCCACAGAAGGGCAACAGTTTATTTTGAAAATGTAGCTTTTCATATTTAAATGTCAGATGAACTGACAACTCATGCAGAGCTATGGGTAATTAATAAATCAGAAGTGCAAGCTGTAATTCAGTTATGAGTGCGAAACACAAAGGTATGTAATTGCTGACAGTGAAAAAATGCTGCACTTCTGTATTAGCTGAACTAAAATAGTTTCAGTTGGCAAGATTCATACATATGCTTAAGATCTAAAGACATATGTATCTATTAAAAAAGAAAATGCAACCTGTTTCTGTTTAACGACATTTTAAATAAGATTTTAATACTTTACCCCTTTGTCTCCATGTGGTTATACTTAGAATATAATAACATGTGTATTAAATATGTACAACTGTTTACTAAGCAAAAAAATACCAATGGTGGATAGACTGATTTTTCTTTAGCTATAATTGTTGCTTTTCAAAATCTGTTTTCTGGACTCCTGACATTATTGCTTTGTATTATTACTGTTTATACAGAGCAAAAGAAATGAATGAGAATTGAGAATGTTGTTCTTATAGAAAAACTGATGCAAGAAAATGAATGCTTTTCTTACCAATACAAGCTGTGTGATGTTGCGTAAAACCAGGTGGACATTTGCATGTGAAGCCTCCAAGGGTGTTGACACAGAGAAACTGACAATTGTGTTGTTTGGTTTGACATTCATCAAGATCTGAAAGTAAGAGATGTTGTTGTCTTAAGAAAAGTCACCAGAAAAAAGTCTTAACTTGATAAAAGTACCACACTTCAAAACAAGTTCCTTTTAAGTCAAGGTGCAATAAATTAAAAGTTGCTGTGTGTAACTTTCTTTACCTCTACATGTCTTTCCATCTTCTTGAAGGATGTAGCCCCGAGGACATGAGCACTGATAGCTCCCTTCTGAGTTCTTGCAGATAAAATTGCATGGTTTAGGAGACTGAGAGCACTCATCAAGATCTAAGGAGAGAAAATGTTAAGTATCTGTTGTACTGATTTCTTTATCTGTCTTTGAAGGGTGTTTTCTAAACAGCACTATATTTATGAGAAAAATGTTTGTAGAAAAAGTCCCCAATTCACTTTGGTTCAGAGTTCCTGTTTCTTTCTCTATGGATGTGTTGTGGTGGAGTTGCCACTACAGGGACAAAGTGAGTGTTTTGGAAGAGTAATATACTAGAGTGACAGTGGCATTAATATTTTCATCTAAGACTAAGTATTTATTTTTGGGCATACTATGGTATACTTATATTTGTTAACCAACAGGAAAGTGGGAAAATGTAGACCACAAAATAATGAGCTTGTTTGTCAGTCAAAATGGTTATATAGCTGAAACGTATTTCAGTGCTCATTCTACTGCAGGAATATTGCCAGTACAGCTTGTTTCTTGATTTCCCCAAATTAAATAGAAAAATAGAAGTGTGTATTAGGAAAAGAAAGAAAGAAATAAAAGAGATAAAGAGGAAAACCTGCTTTGATGCAAAGGTTTACAGAGGTTGATACATCATTATGTACCAGTTAAAAAAAATAACTGATGATTAAAATGCTGAATCTTACCAATACAAGATGTGCCACTTATGTCAGTGGTATAGCCAACTTTGCAAAAGCATCGGAAGGAGCCCATAGTGTTAATACACTGTCCATTTCTACACAGCTTTGGCATGACCTTACATTCATCAATATCTGTACAGAAAATATTAAGTATGTCATCTTTCAGTTTTAAATTTGACTTTTTTCTTTTCTTCCATTTTTCTTTCTATCATGTTTCTGATAGGAACTTTGCCCTTTCTCTCTCTTTAAAAATGGATTTGAATTCAAAGTCAAACATCCTTCAAACTTTCATTATTGTTTTTTATATCAAAACCTTCCTGCTATTTCATTGGGTACTCAGGTTCCAGTTTTGCTAACTCAAAATACAAAACCCATAGTAGTCAATTTTCTTATGACCAGTCAGATGATATAAAAAATTTTTCACCACAATTTGAAAATGTATGTTAGCTTCTGCTTCCTGTGTGGAAAGAGTAACTGCAAAGCATTCAGTGAGACTGCTGTTAGAACCACTGTTGTTGCCTTTGCCATGTATGCAACTTTTCAGGATACAAAAGCTTTGGGATAATTTCTAGCTTTTAGTTACTGGTTGGTACCTCCTGTTTTAGATCCCAACCCTGAAAATTCTGCACAGCTGTGCGTATTCTGGTTGCAGCTACTGTTTAAAGGTGTTTTTAATTTCTGGTCTTTCAGCAGCATTTGAAAAATCAAACTCTGTTGCTTTGCAGGAAATTCTTTGAAGGATCTTCAAAGAGAATTCTTCATTTTCTTAAATATGTGAGCGTATTCTTTCCCTTTTTTCTGTCTCTTTTTATCCCTGCAAATACCTCTTCCATCTGTAGTATAGCCTGGTCCGTGTGGACAGAGTTTCTTATATTGGGTGGTTCCAGGAAGTGGACAGAGCTCACACTGGTTACCCCAGCCCCGGCCTCCATCACAGCAGCACTCAGATTTAGTGACAAGATTCCGGCTGCTTGAAGCCATCTGACACATGGTCTGTAAAACTTCAGCAAAGCAAAACCCTTGGCGATTATCTGTAAGGAAGAAGTAGAGAGATCAAAAAAGAGCACGAGATAAACATCTGATCCATTAAGCATATAATCTATTATTCTGGTTCTCTGTCAACACATGCAAGCACTAATAGAAGATTATTAGCAACCACTCTGCGAAGCCTCTTTTGACTTAGCCTTTCAGCTTTGTTGTGTTTTCTGCTAATCTGCTGCCATTTCAAGTGTATTCCAGATATCCCTTAAGTTCAGTACCTGCATGAGTTGGATACAAGTTTTACTTCTAGGGAAGTTGCACCCTGGGGCATATCTGGTGAGCTTGCTTGATAGTAAAACAGGCTGCGGGCCAAACTGAGCTTCCACTTAAGCTGCCTGTGTTTGGCTTGCATTTGAATGATTTACTTGGAGTGGGGTTAGAAGTTTTTTTGTTTGTTTGTTTCACTGGCCAAAATACCATGTCTATGATTTAGAATTATCCTGATGTGGTTTAAATGACTAAGTCCTTAGCACTTAAAATAGTCTATGCAACTCTACTTTTTCAGTGGCACTCCTAATATTTGTTGGGGGTGTGGGGGGGAGATATATATGGCCATACTGTTGATTTGTCCCTTTCTATTTTCCTTAATTTTTAAACCTTTTGGTTAATACCTGTCAATCATGAAAGAGGAGCAAAACTTCAGTCATTAAGCTCCTACAAGTTTCCTTCAAACAGGCAGCTGAGGAGAGCAGAGACCCCAGCTTCCAGTGCTAATGGAAACTCTAATTTTTGCAGAGATGATATCTTCCAAATAGGCTGTCACCTGTCTTATTTGTTAATTAAAATGGAGACGTTGTCAACCATGGTCTGACAGACACTCATGTTCTTAAATGAAAGATTTTATTTTCTTTTCTTAAAGCTAAAAGTTAAAATCCTTCAGATCCCTCAGAATGTGTATATATATCAACACCCAGCTGACCTTCTCTTGTACAAGTATTAGGAGTAGAATGTATACATTTTTTACATGAATTAGGTAAAATGTGAACTTTGGCTATAGCTAAACTTAATTTGGGTGCCTGGTAACTTAACTGTTTACATCAAATAAAGCTGTCCTCCCTGAAAGTGTCAGTTGTGTGAGACAGCATGTTTGATGTAGTAATTTGCAAGACTCAGCAGATTTCTGTTCTCCTAGACAGACATATTGCACAAGTCTTTATGCACATCACGACTTGAAGAACATATAAATGCTTTATCCCCAATTTGAGATGTGGAAGAAATTTTAATGTGAACAGAATATGAAGGTTTACACAATATATTTAAAATAATGTAAACTAAGACTTAATGTTTGTGTTTTAATTCCAAAGAAATACTTTGTTTCTGCCAGACTAATTTTTCATTTTAATTTCTGAACCAGGAAACCGTAAAGGAAAAGCAGCAATGAGCAAACTAACCCAAAGCATAGCTTTCAGAAAATAATAAGAAAATCATATATTAAATATTAGAAAGCAATAATGACCTCCAAGCAGGGTACTTCCTTGGCATTAATGATTGGCTGGGTTTAACAGACTGCAGCATCCTCTCCCCATGTGGTCTTAATCCTTAGGAAATACCCTGCACTTCCAGTGCTATTGCTTTGCCATGAAGTCAGCATACTACTGGTGACAATTTATAGGGAGCTGGTTTTATAGCACTTACACAAGATAATACACAAGTATTTTTGATGTAATAATACTAATAAATATTCATACAGTTTCAGTATTGTAAAATACTTTGTAGTATCTACACTTGAACACTGATCATGAAAAAGTAAGGTTTTGCAGTTCTGTTTGATTTCTAAAAAGGGAACACTTAATTTTATAGTGCAAATGACAAATCTGAACATACTGAAAAAGAAATACAGGTTGATGAATGTAAAACCCTTCATCAGCATTTAATGTGCAGGCCTGCCTCA
Source organism: Harpia harpyja (assembly GCF_026419915.1). NCBI lineage: Eukaryota > Metazoa > Chordata > Aves > Accipitriformes > Accipitridae > Harpia > Harpia harpyja. The sequence goes on from NC_068969.1 coordinate 64,834,881, forward strand.
AAACTATTTAATATATCTTGCAAATTTTTGGTGAAATCCTAGTATTTTGTGTTCATAATCACTGTCTGAATTAAAGGTGCAGAAAATTCAGATACCTAGTTGCAATACTGTGGTGCTTAAGATGTTGTTCTGAATATGGAAACAATTTTGCTCTGCATCCCAGTTTTTGATCTATCTAAGGTAACTAATTCTGCTTCTTCTTTAAAAATACCTGTATTTTGTCCCGATAGTGTTGCTCAGCACCATATTTATGTCCTTTTGAATTTAGACACTTCTATGTGAGGCCCCTGATTGCTAGACTCAGCTGACATTCTCAAGATGCAACTCGTTCCTATCATTATTTAATATAATATTGTTTAATTAATAGGATCATTATTTAATTTTTGTAGATACGAGAGCTATTAGGTACTCAGAAGCCTAATTTACACTCTGCATCCTTTACACTTTAATGTAAGATGAAGTGTATATGAAAGAGGCATTTACCAAGACACTCAATGCGTGATGGACTTGACAGGAATCCTTCATTACATTCACATCGGTAGCTCCCAATAACGTTCACGCAACGACCATTTTCACAGATACCTGCCTTGGTGCGGCATTCATTTTCATCTTTACAAAAATATAATAAAAAACATTAAATAAAGTGTTACAAGAAAATATATTAGACTTCTAGAATGCATTAATTATGCAGAAGAAAATATCATTTGCCAAAATGTAGCTATTGTTTCCCCCTCAACTAACTGAGAAAATGATGGAGGAAAGCTGTTTGCTTACCTGCAGGATGGAGAATTAGTTTGAACTATGGAAGTTTCCACTTCTTTTGCCCTTCATGGCTTTTATATGTTGTTTCAGAATCTTACAGTTTTAATTCTTTACAGAACTGCCACATTATTCATAAACAGTATTAATGCTAAAGGAAATGTAACTTTTTATTTATGACAATTCTGCTTCCTATTCATCAAATGAGGTCTCTTGTTTGGCAACTTAATTTTCTAAAACTAACAAGTGTCTGAAAAACTTTCTGATTTTTTTATACAACAAAAGAAACAAAACCAGAGTTTTTCTTTTGAAATACTTATTCGTCATTTAGAACTACTTTCAGATAAGGCTCAAACCTTGAAACAAAAAAGAAAGTTTAAGGTGTTGGGCATCATTAGCTATGTTAAGTGTCCTTTATGAACTGCTATTTTCTAGTTTACTGTATACATATACAGAGAACTTTTCATTTGTTTGCTTGTTTGTATTTCAGTAGATGTCTTCTTCCCTTTCTAAGCTTCACCTGTGCAGCCTTCTCCATCGGGTCTCCGGGTCATTCCAGGAGGACAAATGCACATGAAAGTACCAATCAAATTTTTGCACATCATGCCTCTTGATTCGCAGTCATGGAGACCTTCTGCACACTCATCTAGATCTGGAAAAAAATAAGTATTTTGTGTTTGAACTTCCTTCCAGTAGCTTCAGTTACTGAAGACAAGTAGCACTTTCTCAAGAAAAAGATCATACAGACTTCCCTAATTAACAAGCACCGAAGAAAAATCTGAGAGCTATGCTTAATTGCAGTTGTCTTAATGTTTGTGAACCATAACAACCTGTCAAGTTAAAGATGAACTTCACCATTGTGACCTTCTTGGCTTTACAATCCCCATCAAGGGGTACACTTGATAACAAAAACACTAGATACTGGTCTTACATGAGTTCTGAAAGAGTAAATCATCATCTGCTGGGCTATTTGCTACATTCCACTGACAGGATGAATGCAAGATGCACAGAAATATTTGGATTATGCTTTGGCCAGTACAGGGTGATGGAAGTCAGTCAAAGTTTATACGTCAGTCATTACCTTTGCACATCTTTTGGTCTTCTCTTAGTTCATAGCCGACTGGACATGTGCATTCATAGAAACCGTAAGTGTTGATACAACGAAAAGCACACAGCAAGGGATTCTGAGCACACTCATTTATATCTGAACAGAAAGGAACAAAATAATCGTTCTCCACTAAGTTTTAAAACAATCACCAAGAAGGTTTTCTTATACCTGTGCTTTTTTTGTCCACTAAAAAGTATCAGAAACATAGTAATTCAAACCAGAAAGTTGTGGATGTTTGGTTTTGAGTAGCCATCGAACAAAGCTCTACTTAAAAATAATGGCACAATAAATATGGAACTACTTGAGCTTAGGACAACAAGTTGGCACAGGCCTATTTCAGTTTTTTATTATATGATCTTTTTTTAATGTATTTTTGTATGATGAGAGATGTCAGCTTTTTATCCAACTCTAAAAAAAAAAGTAATTCTTGCTTCAGAAAGCAAACTAATTGTGATTCATAAAATGCAAAACTTGTAAGAAGCATCCTGATCAGCATACAATGAGAGCAGAATGGTTGTACACAATTCCCACACTGTGAAAAATAAGAGGTACTTAATGAAACTAATAGGGGATTAGTTCAAAACAGCTGAAAGAAAATACTTCTCTAAGTAGTGACAGTAGTGACATTCTGGATCTTGCTGCCACAAGAGGCTGTGGAGGCAGATGGTATCAGCAGATTCAAGACTGTACTAGACATATTCTTGGACAACAGATCCATAAGTGGATACTAAACGCACTATGCGGGATGCATCCCCCATTTTACATCCTATTTTTCCTATATCCTCAGCTCTTGTATTAGAGGAGTGAACTGCAGAGAGCTGTCAGTCATGTTTGTATGCTGAATTAGCATTTCAACTGTGAGGGATGAAATAATGGACTAGATGGACCAGTGGTCTGGCTTCAGTTATTACGTTCAGTATAACTCACTTGTTACTGTAACTGTGATGAGTGGGTCCGTTCATAACTGCTCTGCCTCAGTTACGAAAAATGCTCTGCAAATTCAGGCATTTTTGCCATGGTTAGCTATACAGTTTATAAGGATCTTCTGGGGGCTCAACAGCCACTTCCTGCCCCCCACCCCTTTCCAACAAACAGCTGAATAATGTAACATACCACAACATGCAGTCTGGGAAATCCTGTGATAAACTAAAAATACTGCTTAGATCAATTCAAGACTTCTTTTTCAATGACATATTTCAAGCAGAGAAACTTTTTCTTCCTCCTAGTTATTATACCACCAAATGCCTGGTTAATAAAGTAATTTGAATACTGAGGACTGGACAAAAACTAAAGAAAAAAAAAGGTACAAGTTACCTTCACAATTCATCATTGGGCCTGGCTCAAATCCTTCATGACAGTTGCACTCAAAACTGCCGATCATGTTAGTGCACGTACCGTTTCCACATGGGTTGCCAATTGAACATTCATCAGTATCTGTATGTAATGAATAAATGCAAACTGAAAAGAACTGGGAGACATTTCAAATTGTGTTTTAAATTCAATTGTTACAATTCTTTTAATTTATGAAATATGGACACACCGATGCAATGTACTCCAGTGTAATCTAAGTTGTATCCCATGGGGCACTCACAGCGGAACGATCCATCAGTATTGATGCAGTGACCGTTTGAGCAAATTCCTGGGCTTTCAAGGCATTCATTGACATCTAAAAAGCAGGAAGATATTAGCAACCACTTAGCTGATGCATTTCTGTGTCAAGTCTTAAAACAGCATTTTAAAAAAACCAAGCGCCCTATTCTGTTTGTCTTTAGCCATGCAATTTCAGTGGTAATGTTTTAACTACCATTTCATAATGGTCCACATTTATTAAAGGTCAGCCTCTTGTCACCTGGGGCTGTGGGGAGTAAGCCATCACATACTACAATATCCAAGTCTAGTTTTAAGTATAAATAATTTTTTTTTAATTATCAGGAAAAAGAATACCTACCTTCACGTGTATCATCAATTCCAGGAATAGTTCCATGACCATATGGACACAGGTCCTGAAAAGCAACTGTAGAGGTATGGTTTTTAAAAAAAAAAAACGTGAGTGAGAAAAAGAACTATGACAGATAAAGCCATCCAAAAATCTTCTATATCACATTTTTCAGAACTGTCAAATGTTTAAATCATGGTCATTATGCTGTCTTGCCAGATGCAAAAGTAACACTGTCTCTAGGTTGGGGAAGCAGCACTAGGACTTGTTGAGCTTCCATGTGCATGTGCTTGGTCCCTTCCCCTTTCTGTACTTGGAGAAAACCAAGAACTGTTGATTACTTCAGGGATTCTTGGCACTGTCCCATTTTGCTCTTCTCTTTTGCCTAAAGCAGGCTAGATCTACAGATGGAGGCTACTAGTTCATTTCTCTACAGAGCAAAAACAACAACTCAGTATTTCTCCTTTTCTGTGGTTTCTTCTATTTAATTTTATTCCTTCTGTTGACCTGAAAATGGTTCTAGAAAAGGCAGTTAAGAGACAATGCCAAGAGATCTCTCCTTCTAATGATCAAAAAGGTACAACACAAGCATGATTTTCCTTTTCTCCCACCTAAAAAGGCTTTATTTTAAATCTTGATGTGTACCTTCTTCTTCCTTTGGACAGAGCTCACAAGGATCACCCCATCCTTCTCCTGGCATTTTACTGCAGCAACACTTTGCCTTTGTGGTGTTGAAAGCCTTTGGCACTGAGCATTTCCCATTCTCAAAGTTAGTGAAACAGAAGCTCTGACGAGTATCTAAAAAAGAAAACACAGTTACATTACCTGCTACCTGGTTAGATGATGACTGTCTAGCCCTGAAACGAATAATGTTAGGCCTGTATTTTTCATACTATTTTGAAAGCACTGTCCAATCCTCATAAGGGCATAGATTGGAAGGGACCTGCAGAGGTCCCTTTTTACTCATTCTACAGAATATCTGTTATCTGTTAGAATAAGTTATTACATTCCTTAATCATTAACTTACCAAAACATCTCCGTCCATTATCAGACAGCACAAAACCTGTAGGACAGATGCACTGGAAACCTCCTGCAGTGTTCGTACAAGAGCCAAAGAGACAGATGTTGGGATCCTCGTTACATTCATTAATATCTGTAAATTAAAGGAGAAAAGGTTCACCGTAACCCCATTGGCTGTGAATTCCTTGGTTAAGAAAGATTATTTATTTATTTATTTAACTTCAGCAGGAGATGCTCCTCCAGTAAAGCACCCAAGAGATAAAGCAGCCTGAAGGTTCCACTAACTTTTTCAAATTAGAGTGTTTCACCGGCATGCACTTTCCTCTCCAAATACCATTCTCTGTTCTTTGTCATATTTATAATATAAACATTAAATAAATGCTTTCAGACTGAAACAGAGAAGAAATATTTCTGATAAGAAAAATATTCTTCTGTAAATATAAAACATCCAAAGATGAATTTTTAAAAATCTGTATTTTGGGGGTTCTTTGTAATTAAAGGTGGGCTATTTTCATGCTGATTGACTGATTCTTGAACTGAAACTATAGCTAGCTATTAGCAGAGGGAAACCTATGATTATATTTATATATTCAAATATATAATAACCAGTCTTCCACAGCCACTCTTGATATGTTATTTAAATTTTTTTCCTGTTCAGTTGCCTAATTTAGAATATATTGCTCTGACAATTTAAATGTAAGATCTAGATTTTTTTTAAATAGAGATATTTTTATAATTATTAAAAACAAACCAAAATAAAAGAGCACTTAATATAAAACCCAAGTGCCTGTAAAATTGTGCAGCTCAAATGGTATCAGGCTGCATATCCTGCAGCTATATAGACAACAGGCAGAGTAAGAAAAATAATACATTAACAGACGTTTAATTTTTCATACCTATTATTTAAAACTGTATTTTAATTTATTCTGTTCTGCAAATACTGACAGAAGATATAAGCCTCCTTGCTAAAGTATATGGTAAAGGTAATTATAATTTAATAAATTCTGAAGTGTATTTTAATAATCTTCAAAGCTATACCTGCAGTTCAACCCCACCTGAATCTTTCAGTACGAGATATTAAAAGAACCATCACAGAAACCTATGGCTGTAAAAGTGTTCTACATTAATATCCATCTTGATCTTAATCACAGTGTAGCAGGAATAGGTGTTCTCCATGAAAGTAAGCTTCATGGATGTTGAGTCACGAATTTGTAGCGCTATTTTTCCTGCTATTTGTTGGACTCTCTACTATACTGAATCCTAGCATAATTTGGCATATGACCAAACTCTGCAGTAGCTTCCCATGATCTTATCATGTGAAACATTTTAAGTCAGCTTATTTCAGTGAAAAAAAAGGTAATTAATTTCCCAGTTAGTGTGGCAGTTGCTATATACAAAGCTAAGCAATTTGGCTTCATTAATGGGATGGAAAAACTGCTCTTTTGAAGTACTGATTATTACTGTAATGAATGGCTTGGGACTAGTGGAAGAAACTCTTTTTGTGGCCATGATGAATAGGTGACTAGCCAGACTGTGGCAGTAAATGAGTCCTCTCCTCTTCATTCCCACAAAATGAAAGGAAATATATTAAATGGATAGGTGAAAACTAAGAATTTTTCTGTGGCTTCCATCCGTTTTGGTTTCTCCTGCATATAATCACCCTGACCTCAAAAAGTAATCTAGCCATTGCCAACCTTCACATTACAGACAGAAAAAATGAATTCTTATAAAGCTGTCTGCATATAAGATCAATAGAAAGTAATAGGGAATGTATGTTGCAAGACCTGTCATAATATTTAGCAAAGTATTAGTACAATCACATGTGATTACCTAGGCTTTTTCTAGGAACTTTAGCTGCAAATTTTCTGGACACATGGCAGAATGAAGAAAAAGAATGCAATTAAGTCCCTTTTAGTCAGTTCAGGCAAAAATCTCTTTGGCAGTCACTGATGCTGTCGAAAACATCAAGAGATTCTGTGAGGATACTAAAGTGGCTGTAAACAGTGATATTCCCGGAAAACCAAAAGTTTTCATTTTAAATTCATGATTTTGCAGCTGTAGGTGATTTGAATTCATCTCAAACATAATTGATAATATGGAAACAGCAGCTGCCAAAAGAAGCCATGAAGTTGGCAGCAAACTGAATATGGTGCCGTGATACAAAAGGATGAGAGCGCTCTGGGGCTTAGAAAATACATGCTATTGTTCAAGACAAAAATTCAAAGAGGTTCCTGTGACCCAGTTCCTGAACCCATACAGATTAGGTGGCTATAGGCCAAATCTTTATGTCCCAGCCAGTGTTTTCTTCAGTCCATACAAGGACAAGCCGCTCATTTATTATTGGGAGTTATTTGGATGAATTTGTGTCTGGGGTGTCACACCAGCTATCTTCAGTCATTTAAGCTGAAAACCAGGTTTCTTAATATAGTCACAGTGGAGAGACACGTGCTTACTCTGTCCTCTGACCATGCAGAAACCTAAGGCTTCTAGGTTAGTTACCTCAACCTAGTTGTGTGCACCTTCCTTGCCAGGTGCCCCACATAGTTAATTTAAATGCCCAATAAATTCACAGTAGTCCTGTGCTTTGTTCTGCTGAAAAAGGGAGTTGTAACTTGGATTTATTTCTCATTCTCTCCCACACCAAATCTTAATTCATTGTGTGACATTCAGCTCCTGAATAACATTCAAGGCTTTAAATGAGACTTATATGAACAAGAACATGTAAACTGGTGAAAGGTCTGCTGTATCCTTTTCTCTTCCTGTGAATGTCAGCACTTGAGAGATATACAAAACACAAAATCAGGAAAAAGTTGTTAGAAGAAACCAATTTAACAATTGTTCCCATAAGCTCCATAATTTTCTCAAGAATTTTAAACTTCATAGCCCTCTGAAACCAGAAGCTTAGTTCATGCATTGAAATAATTAATTTTCTGTAACCATTATATAAATCTAGTACACAGGTTGGTTTGTTTTATGAATGATACTAAAAAAAAAGTGAATGAAAGATAAAATACCATTTTTTAAAAAAGTAAATATTTTTGTTTGCATTAATGAAGAAGTTAATGTACAAAATATAGTACAATACAGTACAAAATATCTTGCTTTCCATTTTTGAAACCTCTTCCTGAAGACTCCTCCTACTTACTTATTCCCTGTCACCGTGATTTTGTCAGGCAAGGCAACATTCACAAACATTAAGGTGTACAACTACTTTCCACCAAATTAGAACCAGATACTTTTTCTAATTTTTAAATTGTTCGGAAGCAACAATTAGAACTTGCCTTACCAATACAACTTTCACTTTTTACTTCATATCCTGGTGGACAGATGCATCTGAATGATCCTTCCAAATTTTGACAGGTACCAGGAGAGCATGAACCAGGTAGTGCCACACACTCATTAGTATCTTTGGAGAGTAGATGGAATTAAGAAAGGTTTAGAATCATGTAATTCTTATGGTAAAAAAACAGGCTTTTCATGAAAAAGACTGTACGATTCTTTTCTAATTTCTTTTTCTAAGGCATTTAAATGCTTGAAGATCAACAACTACTCCAAAACCCAGTTACTTCTACTGTGTTTTCACTAAAGTCACTGTCTTTTTTTTTTTATAATTAGATATTCAGACTGTGGTGCTTTCGTCTACATGGGAGCTAATAGTTTGATTATTTCAGCTCATCAGTACTTTCACATCTCCATGTGGTACCATACATACCAATGCAATTCTTGCCATCTAGGGTAAGTTCATATCCTTCATTACATAAACATTTGAAGGAACCAATTTCATTGAAACACCGCCCATTTCTGCACACCTGACCAAAGAAGGAACTGCACTCATCAGTATCTGTAAAAAAACCAAAATAAATCCCCAGAAATGAGAGTTGAGTCCCAGCACAGTATATACAGTATATTATAAGCACACTCAAGTTGCAATATATACTTCTGTGGAGAAGGCAAATCTTGTAGCAACAAGGGAACAGCTGACAACTAGTGGAAAGTAACTCTCACTCAAGTGCATTAGGGTATATGTTCTATTTAAACAACACTCTTTTTTTACAGGGTATTATAATTTTCAAACTTGCAGCATTACCTCAGCTACTGCATCTGGAGACATTCAGTTACTTCCAAGTGACTGTATGATGCTAACTCCAGACACAGAAAAGAAAATGTTACACTGAGTGTTCTGGATTTTATCTGGATTTATATGTGCTCGAGTTTCCTCCTAAAAACTGCCTTGTCATTTTCAAATTTGGGAATATGTAATTTGCTTTCCGCAAGATGATTTCCTCCTTGATAACAGTTCTGAAAATGAGGTTTGAAAATGCTTATTAGTTTGTACAGTTACTTTAGTAATGCAGACTTAATGGAGCACTACATAAGGAAAAATACAGATGAGAAAGTGTCAGAATCAATGAAAAGGAGTTCGGATAAGGACAATGGTGTAAGAACAACTTACACTTCACTGTTGTACAATACTTTAATGTGAATGATGAAGACTAATGTCAGTTTTACTGAAGAGGTTTTAGTCTTCTTCAGAGTCATGAAGTACAAGTTCCTGAAAAAGATGCACCTTTCTGCTTCAGCCAATACAGCTGTGCCTGTATTACTGGTTTATTCCATAGTGCATTTCTTCTGTGTTACAGTTCTGCAAGCACAAATACCTCCAAAGTATTATATTGGGATGGGCTAAATTGCCTTTGAATGACTGGGATAGTTTGGAAGAAAGCTCTGAGGCTCTCCAAGGTGTCAAGAGGAGTGTTAACAAAAGGCCAAGTCTCTGAGTCAGCCTGGGCTCCTTGGCTTCCTTGAAGGCAAAGCCTGGAGTAGAGGTGCTGGATGGTCCTGGCAGTAGACTGGCAGCTATACTGCCAAGGGAAAGAACCGCCTTGGCAAACAGTGCCATTTTTTGGCAGTGGACTCTTCCTACTTGACCAAGTTTTTAATCTTCTCTTTCCTGGATAAGGAGGATTTAAAAAACTTATTTAAGATGTTTTAGTTCTCTCCTGAACCAGAAAAGAACCAGTAGACTTTATTCTGTCTTCCTTCTGTAGCAGGAAGGAATGTAAAGCCTTCCTTTCTTTTGGCTTATGCTCTGCACAAGGGAGAGGATCTCCAGAGACTTATGAGCCTGTTCTTCAGCCCATGCTGAAGCCCATGCTTTATCACAAGTATTGAGGAATTTAAATTGTCCAAAACCATCAGATATTCTGGTGTCCTGTGCTTTAGGGAACAGGAAATAGCAATGCCTGTATAAACTCTGTATAAGCAGAGTTCATCTTATGAGACTAGATTTGGTAGATTAATTATACTGGCTTCCTTACTGCTGGTCTGCTTCCTCTTTCATACTGTGTGCAAATGCCCAGTAATATGGTGAAATAAAGAAATGATTTTTAAATCATGAGGCAACACTGGTGCTGTGATATAATACTTGCTTATTGCAAGTGGTGCCTATGGACTGTGTCAGTAGTCAAGGATGTGTGCTGTAATTACCCAGGAAATCTAATGGAGGTGAGGGCTGCATTAAAATGTCAGTGAGCTGTAAGGTTGCCCCAGTGGTCCAGGGATTTAGGGTTTACATTATCTCAAGCTGGCCAGTAAAAAATATTTTTAATTAGTTTAAAAAATGATAGAAATTATTAACCTCTAGGGCTGGTAACAGTATCAGTTACTGCACTCAATTAACTTTCTTAGCACTCTGACCTGTCTTCTCTGAGTTTTAACTATATACCATCCTCCTTGGCATACCAAGCCAGGAGCAATGAAAATAAAGTTTGGATTACATTACCTACCCATACAATCATTATTATGAGTTAACTCAAATCCTGGATAACACAGGCAGTTATATGATCCAACTGTGTTTTTACAAGTTCCGTTTCCACATGGATGGCGTTCACATTCATCAACATCTGCAAAGAGAAACAAAACTGTATGTGGGAACTAATTTTCCCAGGTATGTGTTAATGTGTTTTCTGTGCACAGTGACAATATTCTAAACCTCAGTCTCTCATCTGTCACATTTTCTATTTATACTACTGATTTTTACATCTTCTGGGTACATGTAGGAAAATGTTACATGATGCATTTTTTATATGTATTTTAAAATAAAAGATACTTTTACATGCAAAGATAAAAGTTAAGTGCATGGGCAGTATCTCAAAGCATTCTGTCTTTTTATTTTCCATACTAACATTTCTTAATGTACGCTAGTGATCAGAACTTAGTACAAAGGATTGAACATCACAGCCCTGGAACTATCTCAAATTTTGTGTACCTATTTTACTCTTAAGCGCATGAAAACCTGTTGAAAATGCTCTATAAAGGAGTTTTGTGTCATTGTTCACAAGTCAATTTACATATGTTAATATATTATGTCAAGACTAGATCCAGAATTACAAAGACTCCTTACAAACTCTTGGAAACACCCATTTTTAAAAGGCACTAAAATTCGATGTTTCCTGCTGTGTGCTTCAGTAATTTCTGGAATTTCATGGGGATCAGTAAGGTATTTAGATCTTGTTCTCCTAGTTCGTGTGGACTTTCTGAAACATTTTATTGACTTACATAAGGTAAACATTTTGTTGTATGGATCATTTCCATAACCTGTCATTGTCTAGATCTGTATTTCATCCTATGAAAATTTTAGAATTATTTTTAGAATTAAGTTACTGTTTTGAGTAACCAGGCTCTCAAAACTTTGCGTTGTTAACATAAGTCACTTTCCCAAATATCCTCCTCAGATAGTTTGACAAATGTGATTTAGTCCAAATATGAGAAGATTCAAGGTATATAGGAATATGTAATACAACGTGAATAGGTTTTAGATGTCTGTTTAAAGTTGAAATTGGAACACACCTATGTTATAGGAGACACTGAACTTCTGTATAACTTAGAACTGACATTTAGATGATCATTATTTCAAAAATCAAAATAATTTTTTGGCTCTTTTTCTTGAAGAGAACTGAATTCACATATGCATCACCTTTTCTTTTTAAAACACTGTAGAACTGATTATGAAACACTAAAAGAACAAGAAAAAAACTCTTATTTTGCAATCTTATTTTTTATATCATCTCTATCATGTAATCGTTTTAATACAAAATGAGTACAGATTTAAGTTACATTAAACATGGGATTCTGTTTCTTAAATGAAACATGAACTCAATAAATTTCTAAATAATTGAAAAATCTGCCTTTTTTTAATCTCCAAATTCTATCACTCTGTGATATCTCCTATAAACTTCTCTGTCAAATAAGCCACTATGATGTATTTTTGCGAAAATGGGGTTAATATGTTCTTCAGTAACATGGACTTATCTCTGACAATACTGTGATTTTTTTTCTCAAACATATATATCCACTCCAAGGACAACTTCACAGTGTTTGAATGTCACTATAATCTCCTAAAAAATTTAGACTCATCTCCTCTCCCTTTAAAAAAAACCAAAAAACCGAAACAAACCACACACAGAAGCATTTACTTTCCATACCCATGCACATAGTCTGGTCTTGGGATGCCTTAAAACCATTGTGACATATGCACTGGTAACTTCCTTGCATGTCCACACATACACCATGACTGCAAACATTAGGAATTTCCAGACATTCATTGCGATCTATAACAAAAATATAAAACAGATGGTACACATTATTGACTTTTATTATTCATGCATTTTACACAAACATGTTTTTACAATCTGTTATTATTATTAAAACCAGACTCAAAATTATCCATACCTAAACCTGAATCATAACAAAACTTCAGTTTATAGTAACCTCTTGCCTATACATCTCGAGGTCAAAACTACTGTCAGGATTTGGTTGATACATCAAGAATGTTCTTTAAAAATTTTACCCTGTCTTTTCTTCCCTTCTACAGAGAAATAGGGCTATAAAAAGTAAAAACTGTCGCATAAAACAGCAGAATACGCAAGGTGGCGGAAAATAAATTATGCTTTTACCCTTCAAGAGAATCATGCATATACCATTGATTAGGTACAAACAGATTCAAACAGATGAGAAAAGTCAACTGATTTCTTACCGACACAGGCACCATTGGGTGAAAGTTTAAAACCAGCAGCACATTCACAGCGGTAACTACCAGGACTGTTGATACAGTCTGCATTTCTCTGACAGAGACTGTCTCCATTGCTGCACTCATCAATATCTGAAATACCAAGAGTCATGGTTCAGACATCAGAAACCACGATATAGTTTCTCCTGCCTAGAATTTACACTATATTGTCCTCCTCATGAAGATGAATCTTTTGTCCTCAACAAAGCATGAATATTCTGACCTTCAGCCTCTTGTGCCGTCAATGCAAATGAAAAGCAAAATCAATACAATTTCATCCATAACACACTTTTTGGATGAAGGAGGATCCTATGAATCCAACTTACTACACATTGAAGTGGCTTTGCATTTTTAAACGTCTGCCTAAAGAAATTAGTTTTTGTATTAAAAAATGTTGTTCCCTGCCTTTGAACTGAAAGAGAAAGTGGCACAGTTTGTTAGCTTTTTAAGGTGCACATGACAGCACAAGACCCTTGAATACCAATGACAAAACTCCTATTGACTTTAGGACACACAAAACTTCACTATTAGCTTCTATGAATTTCTCTACCTATAAAACTGTAGAAGAACAGACACAAGACAGAAAAAAGCAAGGAAAGTTTTCTTTGAGAAGTTTTAAGAACAAGAACTAAATTTCCTCCCTAAAATAAAATAAAATAAAAGCATTTCATTTACTTCCTATTTAGAAGTCAGTGAACTGCTTGACACAAAACTATTACAAATCTCATTAAGTGCATGTGCATATGTATTAAAGACAAACATGTCATACACTGATTTATAGACTTGAGCCCTACAAAAAAGCTCACCGCCTGCCTCCTAGATTTTGGAAAACATGTGAATTAAATGTTCCCCTTCCCTTTAAGATAAGCATGCTTATGAGGGCTAAGTAGAAAATAATGTCATTTCAAATCACCTTCACAGACCAAGAGCAGGTCATTGTAGCTGAATCCAGTGGGGCATTCACAGCGGAAGCTGCCAATCTGATTGATGCAAACACCATTTGCACAGATTCCTGGGATTTCCTTACATTCATCAATGTCTGAAAGTGAGATGAGCTAGTCAAACTACAGTACTTCATGGCTTTACACACTGCTTGCATTCTCAATTTCACTGTGCTTAAAACTGAGTTGAGAAGTTCCTTTTAATCTACAGAAATTGTATACAGGATATAAACCTAAACATATTCCCATCATGACAGAAAATAAACTATGTGAAATTCAGGAAGTGATCAAAACAGGGTAATGCTAAATATTAGACAAGGTGCAGAACTGTTACAAATGTGCAGATAAGTCCCACAACATCTTTGAAGCCAAAACCTTTTATCTTACCAATTAAAACTCAAACCCATGAACTAGGATGGAAAGTGAGCAAAAGACTGTAACAAAATGTAGACATAGAAAAATATAAATCAGAAATATTTTACACAAAAATTGGTCTCAGAATTTTTGTCACCATTGTAACTCCACAATGAAATTATAATTTTATTACATGGAATGTTCATTTTGGTACCATTATGCAGCTGCAACAACCTTATGCAAAACAATTTTTGGTTAAAATAAGTTTAGTGAAACTTACCAACAGCTTTTCCAGTATGAATGTCGAAAGTGAAGCCAGGAATATTTCCGCATATGTTCTTAAATTCAGCTACAGCAAAACAGAGAACAATGCATTTTTAGTGAATATTTATAAATCTCCCAAGAACTACTTGTAGTCTTCTCATCTTTTCAAGAGCTGATACAAGCCAAATCTACCCAGAAGAGCCACTGCCTCCTGTACAAATTGTATTGAAAATTCAGATTGCCAATAAATGAATGCAAAGAGAAACACTAATTCATATTTCTCTTTTCTCAGATCTTTACAGACTTTCATACATGAGTAAATGTCTGATTTGAGAAGGCAGCACTTCAGTGTTTGTTTTAAATAGAACTCTTTAACTTACCTTTTAAGGTTTATTCCTGCTTTCTAGACATCTGTAGAGAGAATCTGCAGCAACAGTTTCATATAGGAGAAATAAATTTAACTTACCAGTACCTAGCCTTCTTTGATGGTACTATCTCTGTTCTCTTCTGCAGAGATTACTGCAGCTTAGTTCCACTAAACTGCAGAGCAGAATGGACACTCTGCTCCAAAAAAAGAGCACTGTTTCAGTAAGCTTATTTTATATCCTCTTTTCCAGAGCATCTTGAGGATGGGAAATGCACAGTATAAAGTATAAAATCAATGAACCCACGGTTTTCCAGGTAAGGTATATGAAGTTGAGTGGATTTGCAACATGTAGAGAAAAATTTCTAGCATGGAATCGATTAATTATTGCAAGATGTAAGAAATAATTACTTCTTTTAAAGAAGTATTTCTTATAAAGCATCTATACTGGCATGAGATTTTACTGGTAAAACAGTGCTTTCCAGAAAAAAAAAGTATTACACATTTACAGTACATTGATAAATTTTCATCTAGGTAGAAATATGAAACACAGGCCTACAACTACAACTATGTCAAATTTGTAAAATACTGACTACGAGTAGAATTGTGTACTGAAAGCCCACTTGTTTGAGGGGAGCAAAATAATTCCAATGTGAAGACATAACCAGTTTGAATTAACAGTTTTGTTTAAGTGTGTGTTTGCAAACAATAACCATGCAGCTGGTATTCAGCATCTTTTTAGATCATATCAGCATTCAAATTCTCCAGAAAAATAGTAAGTATCTTTCAATATTAAGTTTCCAAACTATTGTTAAGGAAGAACTCCAAAGCATGCGGTAGATATTTGCACATTAATGGCATT
The DNA here is from genome assembly GCF_026419915.1 of Harpia harpyja. NCBI lineage: Eukaryota > Metazoa > Chordata > Aves > Accipitriformes > Accipitridae > Harpia > Harpia harpyja. The sequence continues at coordinate 64,850,557 of NC_068969.1, forward strand.
AAGCTAAGGTAAAATATCCTTCTAAAGAATGTAGATAAAAGTTACAAAAATGTCACATTGACATAAAACTCAAAGGGGTTCTGGAAGTGTAGTATCCGGAGACTTCCATGAGTGCTTGGTCCACTGTTTGTGCTGCTGAGGACCTACAGGAAGCCTATTTATCCAACGAGAGTAAGCGTATGGAGTGTACCTTTAACTCACCTCTAAACCTGAAATGCAGACAAATTAATAGGCATCTCTTCTAGCACCAGAAAAAGAGAAAGGAGACTCTTCTGTTTTCCTGTGAGTAATGATCTTTAATCTACAGCGGTGATAGTTTATTTCTCTACTGGCTGTAGTCTGAGCTTCTTGATCATCTACATATTAATGGCAGCTCTTCAGTAGCTTGTAATTTTGTAAAGTTTATCTACTGGGGTTTTAAATGGAATAATTCTTGTCTTCCTTACACCAAATATTCTTATTTATTAAAATTTCAGCAAATGTAGTTGATCATTGCTCAGAATAAGATTGGCAAAATATTTTTCTCACATTCAAATATTCTTTGTTATTCCCTGTACAAGCCAAGTAGGATCCAGTATACCTGAACTTCGGCATTTTCTTCTTTCTTCTGTCCTATTGTTTAATGACTGCTTAATGCCTACTGAGGTTATTCTTGCAGTACAGGATACTGGGCCACAGAGGTCCCCGCCACAGTGTTTTACCATCCAGAAATTTTCTGCTCTTTCATATTAACATGTATAACACTTCAGAGTTAGAAAACAGTTCTTTTCTGCAAGGAGCTTTATGTCATTTACTGCTGTCAGTAAACCTGTGAAACACACATATTAGATAAAAAGAGGGCCTTGTGTTCACTACCCTGTCTCCACGGGTGATGGTAACCTACTCCTGTGATAATGCCTAACACATCAGGTCTGGGAGGATGAAGAAGATGCTCTGAGGGTTGCAGGCCTTCCTTCATTCTGTGTTATGCTACCTACATGTTCCATGCATTCCGTTTAATAGAGTTTTTCCATTTTTTTTTTCAGTTTGTACTGTGTAGAAAAAGAGCATATAATTAGGTAAGGACTGTATGATAATGCATTTATACAGTGCCAAATTATCCATACACAAACACACCAGAGATTTACTTTCTGAAAGACTGACTTTGCATCAATGACTTAAAAAATTTTTCAAAACCCCATATACCTATCACTATATTATTTTTAGGACAAAACGATCTATCACATAACAGGAAAAAACTCTCTGAGGTCAAGCACTCCTGAAATGGTCAAGCACTCCTGAAATGATCAAACCATGAAAGAGTTCTGTAAATACTTGGTTACCTCTTAGCAGTGAAGGATCTTTTTACACTTCTTTGGGTGAAAAAACAAACAAAGAAGAGTGATTATTTCTGATTAAAGTCTGTACGGTAATGGTTATGATCTGTATAGTGTGTAAAACCAAGCAATACAGTCTTTACTACCTAAAACAATCAAACAGAGATTGATTGTTAAGCATAAATATATGAAAAGGAAGAAAGAGCTCTGTTCACAAAGGAAAAAAAATGCAAATGCATTGGCATGTGAAGTTCATTTAGAGGAACAATATAATTCTCATGGGAGCAGAATAATGCTCTTAATGAGCTACTGGGCTCAGTCTAGCAAACTGGTTAAGGCCAGTGTATCACAACCCCTGTCTGTGATGTGTAGCACCCACCCAGAATTCAGAACAACTGATTATACCACATAAGTGCAGCTATTCGACCTTGGAATTTGTGTTTGATCCCTCACGCAATCTCTTTTCATGGTGAAAAAAGTTCAATCATGTCTCCAAATACAGTAAAGGCATTTAGAAGAGCTAACAAGGCAATATTGAAATATTTCAGGAAATATTTTAACCCCATAACTGCTTGCAGACTAAGTGGAGTTGTCTTAAATCTTTAAAAGCTGCATAAGTTTTTGAGAACTTCAGTCTTACCAATTTAAAAGGACAATTCTTTCTTCCATCAAAGAATATTAATTGCATGAATCCCTGCTAGTACTTTGCTGTATTTTTCTCATCATGTTGTCATCATGGTGACAATTTTATGGCACTGAGATAAATGACTATGGGAAAGAATTTGATGAGCTCTCTGTGATAGCAAACATGTATTTCCTCTCTCAAGCTTATTTCCATCTCCCATTCCTGACTGCTAGGAACAGTTCCTTCATTTTCCCACCTCCTACTTAAGAAAGAAAAGGAAGAGGCTGTTTTTTTCTGTTCAGTCCCATTTTCCTCCTCTTTGCTGCTTGTGGGGGAAAGTCTTTCCTAAATTATCTGCTCTTTCCCTTATGCCACCAGGATAAACCACTTGGAATGAAAGTAATACATTCTTCACACTAACATCACAAATGATGCAGCACCAGAGGTATGGGTTTAGTGGCAGTAAACTTGGGGCAAAGTCAACGAAACAATAAAGCGTGTTTGTACTAAACAGGCACCTGAGTTTTTTAGTTTTATCTAGCCACCTTTGCTCCTTTTACAAATGTAAGAATCTTTTAACGAAGGCCAGGTGCTACTGTCAGGTTTCCAGTTGGTGATTCTCCCACCAATGATTTTTCTGAGTTGAGCTTTCACGGGTGTTTTGTTCCAGGCAAGGAACTCCATAAAGACTAACTGAAAAAGAACTGTACCTTATTATTTTCACCTCCCTTTATAGACGGCAATTTTTACTTCCCTTTACAATGCCCTCCTTATTGAGCTTTTGCAAGTTTATCACCTTAAATAGAGAAAATGTAAAAGCAACTGAAAGGATCAGCTCAGATGTGAGACACAAGTGAAAAATCTAGAAAGGCAATAATCTAGAAACCCAGTCTTTTTATTCTGACAGATTAGGACTACCAGAATAAATGTATCCCCAACTATGCAGTAACAAAATTATACTATCCTAAATTAATTATCCTGGAAGACAGACCAGGCAGCAGGCACCTCTTGTCAGGCAGTATCTTAAACCCCAGTATTATTGCCCGATGACTGCTTTTCTGGAAACCTCAAAGAGACAGCTTTGGAGATGGGAGTTCTGTAATCACACATTCAGAAAACTTGCTTATACCTACTGCACCACCCTGGTGGGTCTTACCTACACAAACATAGATTTTTGATGTATATCTAAATAACTGAAAGTAATTCTATGTCCATACAAGACCTCTGAAAGCCTTGGTATTTTTTAGAAAGAAAGAATAAAACAACCACTCATTTTATAGATCCCCATCACCAAAAAAAGGTCAAAATAATTATATTTACCTACAGATACCTGTCTTACAAACATCCTTTTAGCTACAGGGCTGACATACTCCTGCTGCTGATGGGCAAGTCAGTCTGTAGTTTCCAGGCCTTTTTATTCATCTCAGCAACACCTGACAGTAGTTTGTTCCCTTGCCCTTGCCTTCAGGGGCAGCTAAGAGGGAAAATATGCATGTTCTTCCTGAATTTTTTTCATCCAGGGGGAATGATTGGGCCTTTGAACTAATCAAGCTCTGTCTTTCCACTCAATATGGAGTGATGCTTCTTCCACTTAAAAAATATGGAAGAAATACCTATTCTTGTTTAGCACACCAAGACTTAATCCAGCCAGTGACAGGATGGCAAGGTATTGTCACTCTTTGGGAGTACAGCAAAGGTTTTTTGGGGGTAAAATGTTAACTTTAGCTAATAGGTCAAAGGAGCATATAAGCAAAGAAAGTAACAAAATGGGATGATTATAGTAGGCTTTACCTGTTCCTGGAGTTGGACATGGTTCACAAGGTTTGTTCCAGGCTTTCCCAACATTGTATGTGCAGCAACACATCCTTTTGGTCACATTGAAGGGCAGTTCATTCTCACAGGAGGTTCCATTATAGCTTCTATAGCAAAAGCTTTTCCTCATGTCTAGATGTGAGAAAAGAATCACTTATGAAGTAACCAACAAACTAACTGAATTAAGTATCAACCCCCTACCAACCTAGACAGTGGTTCATTAACTCTGGCTTCAGAATGCAACCCAAGCAAATGCATGGATGCATTTAAAAAGCATTTAAGGACTGAAGTAATCTACAGTCTTTGTTTTCGACTCACCTGAAATTTGACATATTTTCAGTTTTCATTCAAAGACATAAAGGGGAAAAAGGAAAATTCCCAAGAAATCAAAAACACATCTGTAGGTGCTCATCAGATCCCTTTGTATAGTAAACCCTACCATTTGGAAATGACTACTGAAAATGAAAAAAGATTTCTGAGTTATGTTAAGGGAGTAAGAGCACTTGAACACTGCACATCAGTCATTGCGATCTCTTTCCTGGCTACATGACGTAACTGTCTGGGAGTTAAAAGGCAGGAAAAAGCAATACAAGGCTTTAGAACTAGCCTCATCTAAAAGGAAATTTTAAGCAGAGAGGCTGGCCCTGAAACAGTCCGATATTCAGACAGTTCTAGTAAAGGTGACATTTTGCATACCCATGCAGTTATGTCCTCCGTTCACCTGCATGTATTCAGGTGGGCAGATGCAGGTATAGTTCCCCAAGGTGTTGTAGCAGGTGCCAGGACCACAGACACCAGGATGTGCAACACACTCATCAATATCTAGAGACCAAGCGAAAACACTACAATTAACAAGAGAAAAGAGGACCAAGTCGTAGCAAATGTTTCTGACCTCAAACCCACTTTGGTCAGTTTTCTTCACCCGAGCTTAGCAAAGCCTCAGGATTCACAGGCTCTGTTCTGAAAGGAATTGTTGTTTTCTCACAAAGTGAATGGAGAAGGGGAAGCTGACTTACAACACTCCAAACTAGGAGAAACCATTAAAGATTCTTTACATTTTTGGGTCTATTTACAATTTTTTGTTCTAACTTACAATTGGGTTTGAGTCCAGCCAGTGAAGTGCAAGAGAACACCCTAAATATATTCAAAGTTGTTGAATTTACCACTGAAACTGGAGCACCTTGTGCCCCATGAGCTCCACAAAAGACATTCACACCCTCTTCTCACAGGAATGTTACTGTCACTTTTCAGTTCTGTTGATGTGTTCACTACTCCACTGAGAAATGACCTTTTAAGTACTCTATTTAGAAACAGGCAAGCTGAATATTCACATAGTCTTGCTGCTCTAACCTTGGATCTTCTTATTCAAGGTATTTGGGGTGTAAGCTTTTTTTGTCCATACAATTTTAATTTCAAACCCAGTTTGATCAGTTTTCTTTACCCAAGCTTAGTAGCAAAGCCTCAGGATTCACAGGCTCTGTTTTGAAAGAAGACAATTTTTTTTTTTCTCACAAAGTGAATGAAGAAGGGGAAGCTGACTCACAACACTCCTAACTAGGAGAAACCACGAAGGATTCTTTACACTTTTGGGTCTATTTACAATTTTTGGTTCTAACACTTATGACAAATCTCAAACACAAAAGGAAGACCAACATTAACTTTACTTCACGTTGCATAAATTAAATCACTACTCTTAAATACTGTGAAGAGGACACCTTTTCTCACTTAACATACAGGGAGCCTAGTGAAACTAGCAGGAGATAAAAGGCGTTGAAGTGAGAAGCCAGAAATCATGAATAACCTCTTTAGTTTACTGAATACACATAGCTGAGATCTATCATGTAAAATAAGCATTAGTATATTCAAGTGTTACATTTCAAGTTTTATATTAATCATATCACTGGTGCCAAAGATAATGATTTTAGAGGAGATTTTAGGTAAGGGTGTGGGTAACATATCCACTTATGCATTTAAGGCTAAAAATGACAGTGGTTTTCATAATAATTGCACTGTGATAGAGAAGAAGGTTTCAAGGGACTCAACCTTCACAGATTCTTGTCTCTTCACTGAGGTAGTAGCCTTTTGGACATTCACACTGGAAGCTGCCAAATGTATTGATGCAATTTCCACCTTGGCAGAGACCTGGCAGTTCCTGACATTCATCAATGTCTGAAAACAGAGAAAAAAACCCACCATATTTTCATTCCAGAATGAAAAGAAACAAGAGACTTTAAGTACTCCCCTGAAATTTTACCAACTAGTAGCTTTTAACTGTCACGTGGATTTTTTTTTTTCTTCTAAATTGCACTTCACGAAAGCATGGATGAGATGCTCATTCTCTTCCATTTAAATAGCTCTTCAGGAGCACGTTTCAGCTTGATGAGCCCACAGAGTTCAACTTCCATTACTGATGAAAGGAACCTGGCATCTAATTCCTCATTCCTGCACACTCATTGGAACCAGAGTTTCTTTGTCCAATGAAAATTTCCTGAAACTTATACCTTCCACTGATAAGCTGTAATTTTCATAAATGACTTATCCTTCAGGGGCCAACTTCAAAGGCCAATTCAAGTAAGGAGGCACACAAAAAGTATGCACCAGCTTATTTTCCTACTGAAATATTGTTGGACTTCTTCAATATTCTTTTACAGTATGCATTTTCGTCACATTGTTGTCTAATTCATAATAGCAGAGGGGTTTGGTTTGCACTAAATGTAATGATTTTTGCAAAATATAGTTACTGTATACATCTCTCCAAAGATGACCCCTTTTTTGTATTACCAGCCATCAGAGTCATTTACAATAAACGCACCTTCTAAAATAATAGTGATGGGATTTGGTCTGAATCCTTCTCCCCCTGGACAGAGAGTATTATATTCCGCTAAAGTAAAGTACAACAAGAGAAAGTGTGTCAGTCATGTGAAGAACAAAATGCTAACAACAGAAACATAAAATTTCACTTGTCTTTTTAATGAGCCTTCTTCCCTACAGTCATTGGTTTTCTACTCTTCTTGACCTATTCACAGTAAATAAAGCTAGTGCATTAGATTAGTAGAAAATCAAGGTAAGATTAAGAGTTCTGCTTAAAATATTACAATAACCATAGTTACTTAAGGCAGTATTAAGGCAGGCAATGTTATTTTCTCTGTAGTGTGCCCAAAGCACGTATTTTCCATTTTGACTAGTTCTTTAATATGAAATGTCAGTATACCATCGATAAAGGTACGTGTTAAAATTGGAATTCATACTATTGTGAGACTATTAAGAACAACATGCTTGACATTTCTGCTGCATTATTCATTCAAAGAACTTCAAAGCTCTACCAAATTGGTAAGTATCATCAGGTAACAATTTTGCAAGTACTCAAGAGTGACTTAGAAATAGTTACCCAACAGTTACCAACACTCTCCTTTCAGAACTCCTGCAGCTCTCCAAATTAAAGGCATGATTTGAGTTCTAAGCATTATTAATTTCTTTATTTCCCTATCAACATGGAGTTGCTGAGTAAAAATTCCTAGTAGATGCATGCAATCCCTTCCATTCTTAAGGCACATAAGCATATCTGCAACTACCTTGATTTTTTTTTAATGGGAGAAAAGTAAAAGCAAAATAAAATAAAGTGCCCAAAACTACCCGAAGTACATGGGCCTGGTCCAGTGGGAAGTGCCTTCTAAATTTCCACTGAGTTATTACTGTGAGAATAGGCACCAAGTCAGTCACAGAATACTAAAGGTCAGGTCTTCTGATACTCAGGTCCACACCTCTGCATCACCCCTCTGACAGCAGCAGGGAGATTTTCTTTTATAACGTGCAAGAACACTGCCTCATGAAGAAAATCAGATTCTTAAAAGACAAATGTATAATAATACAGTAAAAGATTTCAAATACTTTCTTCATCCCTTGTTAGCAACTTCTATAATAAGAGGACACGGGGAGAATAAGAGAACATTTCCTTACTGCTGTTTACAGGGGGACACGTCTCGCAGGGGTTTCCCCAAGCCTTTCCCAGAGAGCAGCAGCACGAGGAACGACTGACTCCAACCCCAATTTCAGTATTGCAGGATAGGCTCCCATCCCCTCGTGGTCCATACTTCAGGTAGCAATTGCCAACACGGTTATCTACATATAAAATACATATGACTACAGCTGCACACAATGATCCAGACAAAGGAACAGCAGGCATTAATTTTAACATTCTGTATCTAGAAGCAGGAATTCAGATAACATTGTGCTTTTGAAGTCATTGGCAAGCTCAAAACACTTATGAACACTGACAGTTACTGATGTTGAAAGAGACAGCAGGGAAAATGTGTAGCTTCAGCTTCCTAAGTAACCAGACACGAGTTTAAAATGTTTGCACGTCTTCCAAAGTCACACCATAATCTAATGTAGCACATACACTAGCCCCAGTTTTTCACTCCAGAAAGTATCGGAAGCCTTGCTGCAGTTTGCTGTTAGTACTTCTTCTCCATATTCTGATTGTGACTAGGCTATGACTCTTGTGGAATTGGAAGAATTTATATATTTTTCTATGGAATCACAGGACAAAGTCATGTCACTAGAAGAATTCTTCCACTGGCACAGAAATTCTCCAAAAATCATTAACATTGAAACAAATAATGTAAATGTGCAGTAGGTTTGAGGAAAATTAGTTTATTATTTCACTCAAACTGTAACTTAATGATTTAGACAACTGCTGGCCTCAGTGGAATGAGCAAGGAATCTAAGAGAAGTAAAGCTGTGAGTTTTCTTACTGCTGCACATATTGTCTCCTTGTTCTTTATAAATGGGAAGTAACTAGCAGTGAGTCATAAATATAAGGAATAAGAGCATAGTAAATTATTATTTATTACAGCCAAATAAGATGAACATTAATTTCTTCCAGAGCAGTGTTGTAATTCTAAAGATCATTTCTATGAATTAACTTGCTATCAAAGGTTGCCTCTAAAGAAGCACAGAAACCCACTCAAAAATTTTTTGATAAATTCATTATATAAAGGACCCATTATCTTTTCTGCATTTTTACTATTTCGGTTAATGGTATGACTAAGAAACTTATAAATGAATTTTTGAATAATTTCCCAAATGCATATTTTACTAAGAAATATAACATTTTTAATTTACTGCTTGCAGCAAGTGCCAGATGCTACAGCCTTTAGCAATTTACACGGAGTAAAATGAAAACAGTATGATAAATGTGGGTAGTTCATACTTTCAAAATTTCCAGAGTTTAACAAATGTCTTGACATGGGTTTCTAAATTAGCTGAGGTTTGGGATGTATCTATGAAAAAAACCTTGAAGGCAACTTTCTGAATTTTTAGGAGCTACTTGTTCTTAAGATCCTCAAGTTAGGTATGTATAATACAAAACCACAATTTCACATTAATTTTCAGACTGAATATTTTTTTTAAAGGGTCTTAACATCAATCAAGAGAAAACCTTCAATCTTTCCAAACAATTTAAATTGATTCAAATTTAAGCATTAATAGATAAGTTTGGGTGCATCTTTCTGCACAGTTTTAAGAGCATACTGTAGCAGATATTGTAAAAAAGGAGGGGCCTGGGCCCCACATATTCTACAACAAATTTCAGTATCTCACCATAAATGCACACTGTTGTAAAGCTAAAATACTCAGTTAAGAATTGAGTGGCAGAGGCATATGTATTCTGTACATCTGAGCCTCTGATGGAAACGGAAGAAACTTCAAGCAGGATATCTTTATCTCCCTAGAGGCAAGATTTACCTGCGATCACTGATCAGATATGTCAGAGTGGAAGTCCTTTTTTTTTTTAAGACGTTAGAAGTGAGTAAAGTGAACTGCCTTTTTAAAACGGCATATCCTGAGGTTCTTGTAGTGGACTAGAGCTGAAACAACGCAACCATGGTTATTCTGAGAATACCTATCTCCTCATGTTCTCAGAGGAACCGCACGCTTCTCTCCATTTGTGATAGCACAAGACATCTGCCTTTTTAAGAAAGGCCAAGAGATTTGGCTTCATTCTTCTTGGGAAAAGTGAAAAACATTGACCATTTTGGAAGACGGCTTCAGCCCAAGACCTCAGGCCCATTAAGAACAATAGGAAATGACAGACCTTGGAACAAAGGCAGAGCCTGGAATTCTCTAGCAGAATATTGATACCGAGTCCATCAAGAGTTTTAGGTTTCAGTTTACTCCTTACATGAACCATCTTGACACAGCACTATGTTCCTCTTTGCCAAGGATAATATTTCTGTTTCTTCTGAAAGGAACTGGAATTTAAATTCCTCCACCTTTTTTGCTCAAGCGTGCAAGAGAGAGTGCTGTTGAAGAGAACCAGAAGCTGCTGTCCTTTTGACAAGAAGTTTCTGGAACATTTTTCAGCACAACTTGTCCATTCCAGACGCAATTCTTTTTCTTGGTGAGGTCCGCTAGTCTCTGTGGGTTTTTTTTCCCAAATGACTACAAGCTTAGAGTGAGAACTGGATAATGTTTTACCACGTGCCAGTGACACAAACATCATTGCAAGTCAAGTTGCAATTTGGAATTGCAGTCCTGAGACTACAAAGGATCACAAGCAAACTGAACTTCAATTCTGCCCTCTTTGGACTGCATAAGTCACTAAAGTAGACATACCCAAAGTATACCAAATCTAGAACTAGAACTAGCATAGCTGCATTGGAATGGCAACTCTCTCTGTTTCCACTTCCCATGAAAAATCATTTAACCCTCTGGAAATATTACAAATGAGAGAACCGCTGGTGAAAGAAAAAAGTTCAAAACCTAACAATGCCTATAATCACATAAAATAGTATAACTAATATGTTTTTGGTTGCACATGGTGCCCCATCTCTTCAAGGGCTTCTAAAAAATTTGGCACTAAAGTATCATTTCATTCATGGATTAGGGCTTTATTTCTATTATCTAAAAGCAAAGGTTTTGCTTGCCCCTGTCAAAAGCAGAAGCTGAATGTTCACTGAATGTTTTTTGCACTTTGTCATAGAATCAAGCTGTAGAGAGATGGAAAGTGTACACCCAAGGCTTGCAGCTCCTCCCACAGACAGATAAGCGGATTCCAGTTCTGCCACTGTCTGAACTTGAAAAAAACCCCCAACCCAACCAAAAACCCCATGTTTGCTTAGGGGGCTAAGACTTAGGAGTCTCTTTTCTGTGCAATCAGTCATTCAGAAACAAAAAATGCTTCTTACACATAGGAAAGGAAAAGAGTCTTTGTACAAGAGAGAGGGACAGCCCTAGTAGTATTTCCTCAGCACAGAAATAAGGAAGGGTCAAACAGTTTTCCCACCACTTTCTTATTCAACATTTTTTCTTCAGAAAGGGAGGGCTTGCTCTCTCATTTGGGACTCTAGCACTGCTAGATTGACCCTTGAGTAGGTTCCCTTCCGCTGTGGAGGCTTCCTTGAGGAAACATGGCACCTCTGCCAAAAACGTCATCGGGACAACTGGTCCCAAAGTAGAGTGCCAACTCAAACTCCCATTTTTTAGTGAAACACAAGTCAGCTAGCAGTAGGATAATTCATTCTCATAAGCTTCTTCAGACATCACTTAAATTCTTTGGTCATAATTCAGGGCTTGCAGGGCTAATCATACACAGCATCTGGTTGTAGGGAAGGATGAGGATCTTAGCAGTTATATGCTGCAGAAGGCTAGCCAAAAAGGCAGGATTTCATTGCTTCAACTGAATCTTCAGGTGAGACAAAGTTAAAAGCTTAGGTCAGACTGCAACTGCAGAAGAAAAGTATTAAGGCAGGAATTGTCAGAAGAGTCTATGGGAGACAGAAACACAGGTGGAACAGACTACATAAATTCACTTCATCTTTAAAAATCTCAGCTTAAAGTTTTATAATAAATTGGTCAAGACTGTGGACATCTAAAGGTCTCAAACAGGACTTGTTTCGAGCATCCAGAGAAGCAAGAGAGAATATTTATAGGCAGAAAATGGAGAAACATGGAAAAGGTGAGCAATAAAATTTGTTCTGAAGGAAATCTGTACTTCTTTAGAAATTATTTGTTTAGAATATATTTATTTGCCACTACACTGTAGTATTATTGTAAACATTTAGAAAATGGATAGAGTTCTAACTACCCATTCAGGAGAATTTGAGTCTTCCCAAAGTAATAAAATAAAAAGGCTGTTTTCCAATTAAAATTTAGAAGGCTTTCCCAGGATCACAAACATATCATTATGGATGAACTTTAGCCCCTCTCTCAACCCCCTTCTTCCCCAAAACTTCCCGAGACTGCTAGTATATACTCTAATCACATGACAGCTGTACATCATGTAACAAGGGGGAAAAGTAATGAAAACTCACTTTAAGTCTGTGTAAGCCAGAGAGAATTACATAAATTTACACAGATTATGCAGTTTAGATTTAAGCTAAACACATAAATCAGTCCCAAGACACATCTAGGATTAAAAAATTTTGTTTTTTAAATGAGAATTGTTGACTGTTAGGAGAATGGAAATGCAGATAATATAAGTTTCGACAAATTTAAAAAAGATGTATTTTAAAGAAACTATAAACACCATTAATCAGTTAAAATAATTAACTCCATCTCTAGAAAACTGTATAACAGGATATGCAGCACATTTAAGTATAATTTTTCTGTCTTGCTACCCTCATTTCCATCAGAACAGTCACCTTGGCTGTGATTCTAAAGTAATACTTCAGATAGCTTTTACTTACCCACACAACCCACTCCAGTAGGATTCAGCTGGAAGTCTGGAGGGCAATTACACTCATACCTTCCAGGAGTATTTACACAAAGACCATTAACACAATTAATGGGATCGGCACATTCATCGATATCTAAAATAGAAAGGTTACTTTATAAATCTGCTTACTGGACAGAACAGAAGAATAATTTTAGTTTTTAAGACAAAATGTGCAGGAAAATTTCAAATACAAGTGAATTTTAGCTGTAATTGGAACAAAAGAACTACTAATAATTCATCAAACACTTAGAAATAACCTTTGTAGAGCTGCATATTTAAGAAGCCATTCTTTCTGTTCCATTCTTAAACCAACTCCAAAGCATATAAATCTACACATTGCTTATTTAGTGGGGAAAAATATACTCTCATTGTAAGAGAATACAATGAATGTTTTGTGAACTCGTCTTTAAATTAGCTTGGTGCAATCAAAAAAAAATTAAGTCTTGACCTATTTCTGAACAGAAGAGATATACCTGTACAGTTTCCCCCTGTTCGATCTAGTTCGTAGCCATCATCACAGATACAATGAAACATTCCTGGTAGATTGTTACAGGTACCAAATACACATATGTTCTGGAAGGAGCACTCATCGATATCTGAAGGAATATATTAAGAACAGAAAGTTATGTATCATTACCATATTAATATTACAATAGTGTGTTGTACTACTAAAAGCAAATGAAGACCCATATAACTTAACATATTTAAAAAAGCAAAACTGAGTAATCACTTTTGATTTTGTATAGAATGCTATAGCTAGGGATTTGTGAGGCATTCCCCATTAAGCTGCTTGTTACTTATTCCTGTCTTAGCTAGTGTGAAGTAAAAATAGCAAAACTGACTTCTCAGGACTCAAAATGAAAGCTAAGTCAAAAAGCCAGTAAGTTCTTTTCAAAATGTGCGTTAAACAGAATGAAGCATAACACCACACAAAGGTGTCAGTCATTTCCTAGCTCATAGTCTGCAACATTTCTTACTAATGGCAAGTAAGATTTTCAGAATACCATTCTCAGGGAAAAAAGTATACTAAGAAACAAGAGAGAGTAGGCATCAACAGTTACTTTTATCTCCTTGGAGAAAGAATACAGGGAAAAGGAATATAGGAAGTAAGAATTCTCTATGATTTTCTGAAGCCCACATTAAACCAGTTATATAGTAACTACATAATAAGCGAGCTAAAATGCATGTAAGGGACTGCCTGTGTGCTCATGTAAACTGAAGATGAAATAAGGTTGAAAGACACTGACAGAAAATCAGATTACATTGTGCACTACAGTGCTAGAAAAGAAGTTAAATATTAACAGCATAGAGTGCAAAGTTACGGTTTTAGAAACAAACTATAAAGGACTTCTGAGTTGAAGGTAACTAAGATAACAGGGGAAAAAACCCCTGCATATACTGTATGAGAGCAAGACTTTTAAGTTGCCAAAATAAAACAGCTGTGCAAAGGCTAATGCAACTCTAGCATGTACCAGTGAGCTATTTTTGGCAGAGACAGTAAGTGGAAAGCATTAATACCTTTTTACAATGCACAGCTAAATCTTCATTTGAAATTCTGTGTACAGCGATCTCTTGAAGAGTGCTGAACAAAAATTGCACGAGGTGTGAAAAAGGGATATTAAAATTACTAAAGTAAAGAAATATCTATTTTGAACTTGGCTTGCTTGCCTTAGCCAAAGCTTGAGAAGTGATATAATGCCTCTTTATAGGAACATATGACAAGGGGATACTTTTGAGGGGGAGAGAGATATAAATTTTTAAGGGAAAATGAAATCTAAGATAAATGCCTAATATCCAACAGTTCTCAGTAAACTTAAACTGGAAATTAAAGGAAGGTTTCTAAGTAGCTTGGAGTACAGTCATGGAATAACCTCCAAATCAGGTCATGAACACAACTTGTGTTCAGATGAAGCTTTATAAAGTTATGGAAAAGACTGTATCATTAAGAAACTAATGTACTGACATCTCAGGATTTCTGAAGAAATTGGATGAATTATTTGTATTAAAATAATTGTACTAAATCCAGGCTTTGGATTTTGTCCCTTGAGTGCAGTAATCAGCCAAGAAGTCACCTTATCATAGGACAAATTAATATATCAACTTAAAAAAAAAAAGAAGATAACTTCTTTCAAATATTCAGCACCCAGATCTTTTAGTTCTCCAACAGCACAATTTAATCTATGGAATGCTTTCAGATCTCTGTTGGAATCACAGTAATATACCAATATACCAAGCATTTTTCCAAAATTCTTCTATTTATTTTTCAGAGCATCCTTGTGGACCAATTGAAAAGCCAAATGTTGGTGACCCGCTGTCCCAAGAATGAGAATCATACTGTTTTGATTCGCTGATATCTATTTGGGGATTTTTATTAGAACATTGGCATGTCTATAATATGACTAACTAACTTAGCTGCACTGAGAAATTCAGTAAAGGTGATTGACACTACTTGGTGACTATTAACAGATCTGACCAAAACAGTTGCATAGCTAATTTTTCAGAAGCATCTGCAATTTTTCTACAGCTAGAAATTTGATTCATACATGTACACCTGAATGTTTGAACGTGCCAAGTTATGGACTGAATTTTAGAGACTACATTTTGGAATCTGTAATGTCTCATCAAGAATTTTGATTTCCTAAGATGTTACGAGATTTCCACCATTAAATATGGAATAAGGTAAAAAGCTTTGGAGCACCTGCTAAAAAGACTTTATCTAATACACAGTTCTCTTACATTAGACAAAAAAAGACATAAGAACCCAACAGGGAATAGAAGCTAAACTTGACTAGAAAGATAATAATCCCTTTTGCACTTCAGATGATCTGGTGCAATATTGAGAGAGAAAGGGTGATGATAAAAAATCTCCAGTATGCATTTTAAGGAGTGTTACAAACTTGTTAAATACAGCAGTGATTCAATTTTCCTGAAAACATTTATTTTAAAATGAGGTCACTTCATGCAGTTTGTGTCTCCTGTGTAAACATACTAAATAAAATAGTGATGAACACAGGGTTTTCCACACACAATTCACTAGTGACAAAAACAAGAGAAATAATTAAAAAAATAAAATTACTGAACCAAACATCTACTCTGGGATTTTTGGACCAAGGCCAGGGAAACTTAATAAAAAGATGAAAGCTACCTTCAACATAATTCACACTGCAAAATAATCCTTGCTTGAAAAAATTACTTATACGTGAAGCACGTGCTGAATATTCTGCTTCCAGGTTGAGGTCCTTCCAGCACTCCTTGTTTTTTACTTTATAGCAGCCAATCCAAACTCTGAAAACAAACCTGAAGTACCAGTGGCTTACCTTGGCACGACTTGCTGTCCAAGGCGGGAGTGAATCCCATCTCACATTCGCAACGGTAGGCACCAGGGACATTCAAACACTGTCCATTTTCACACAGATTAACATTTTCTGCACACTCATCAACATCTGCGGGAGACAGAAAATTTCTTCGAAACCACGTTTTACTACCAAAATATAAATAATATCCTGACGTTCAAAATAATAATGCTGTTGAGTTTTGTTGATATAAACCAAAACATTTACACCTGAAGATGAAGTAAATTGAAAGAATGCAGAAAATAAAACATAACACCACTCCAGAATTATTCCTTTTACCCTGCCATGATTCCTTACTCCTTGTTTTTCATTAACAGATTAAATTTTTTTTTAATAACGCAGGATTTTCAGATTCAGTACTATTAGCTTTGACAAATAAGTTGAATATTTTGCTTACAAAGTCAAAACTTAAGTCTCCCGGTACATATTGCTATGTTACTTTGACATAAAACACATTCAGAAGGCAAACTTTCTTCATAGAATCATAGAATCATTTCGGTTGGAAAAGACCTTCAAGATCATCGAGTCCAACCATTAACCATGCCCCCTAAACCATGCCCTGGAGTACCCTGTCCACTCACTTTTTGAATACCTTAAGTTAATCATACATAGAAAATTATTTTCATACGCATTTTAGAAAATATTCTTTGAGGATTATGAATTTTACAATTACCATTTGCACACTACTGGGGATTCTCCTACTACGTCCCAAAAGTGATGTTTTTTTTTTAAGAGCTATAGAAGAGCAGAATGACAAAGGCAGGCATTTACCATTGCAGTCATCATAAGGACTCATAATTTTGTCAGATACGCTTATGATTGTCTGAAAAAATTTCCAATATAATGTCTTCATTTTATTAGTCTATCCCTAGTATTGCATCTGATTTTTAAAAAATAGAAAATCTGAAACATGGTGTGTTAATAATAGGGATGGACATTCTTGTTCATTAACCACAAACTTGAAACACATAAACAAATAATATTTGAAGATCCTTATTCTGAAATAAAGAAACCTTACAATTCTAATCAAAAGACTGTCTTGTTAAGGTATAAATTAATTTTGATTTAAAATGAGCTAGTTAGCTAATAATGAATGCATTCACATTAGTTTCTAGGTATTTTACTATCATTAGGATGCATTCTTTAAAAACTTCAAACTTTTTGACCACATAAAGGTCATGTTAGAATTCAAGAGCAGAGATATTGTTGCATCTCCACTCTGTCAGTGATAAAAACCACAGTAACTCAATACTCGGCCATTAATGCTTAATTTAAAATCTTTACACTTTATATAATCTTTTACATGTCATTTATTTTGAATCACTTGCTGTGTGCTAAACTTTGTTCATTCTTAAAAGTGAACATTTACCAACGAATTTAAATGCAGAGATAATGCGCAATATTTTTCAACTGTAATTTGTTTTTCTTTTTAAGAAGTCCCGTGTTCATGATTAAATCCTGTTCAACTAACATAGTGAGAGAAAAACAGATGATGCCTTCCCTGCCAGAGACAGACATGGCCTACAAGACAGGAACCATAACAGAGAGCTGGTGTTTTGTATTCTTAACTAGAAAGTCTGCTGCTGCAAGCAGTACATGCACATTCAAAAAAATTGGCATGAGGAGGAGGAGGAAGAAGGAGCAGACAGGAACTTCACCCAACAAATGGGCCCAGTGGGTCCAATTTGGCACACAAATCAAAGGAACAATCAGTTGTCTTTGTTAGCACTTCTTCAGCAGATGGGAAGAATCCTGATCTTAAGACACTTTTACATTTGTTATCTTGCACTTTGGGCTTAGACCTAGTTTGCAAAGCTTCCATACAACAGAAACAACCAGGGACAAGTCAGTTTTCACAGAAACTTCATACCAGAACAAGTAAATCCATCCCCAGTAAATCCTTCCGCACAGGCACAGCGGTATGACCCTGGGGTGTTCACACACTGAGCGTTCACGCTGCACTGGTGGGTCCCATTGGAGCATTCATCAAGATCTGCACATCACGGGCAAAAGAGTGCAAGCGGTAAATAAGCAGTTAGTATACCTGGCTTACAATTAACTGTCAAGCTAACAAGTGCAGATTATTTATGGCTCCATAAATACACAAAGTTCTCATTAGAAGATGCAGGGTTAATCTATAGTGATTTCATTTTAATATTTCTTCCTTTAAATGAAAATGTCTGGGATTGGGCAAAATGTTTCCAAGCAACAGATGGAATTCAGCTGACCTGTTATTTGAACATTAATATCCTGTTAAAGAACCTGAATTCAAAATTAGTTAAAAAACCAATAAACCAAAGAAATATAGTGAGGTGAAAATCCGCCGTACATTTAGAAAGACTTCTCAAGTAACAGAAGAATGTGACAACAATGTAACCCCATGAAAGTTAATGCAAGCTTTCTTATTTACTTGGATGTCAACTTAGATTAAAAAAAAAAAAAAACAAACAACAAAAAACCCCACACATAAAAAGAAAGAAGAAACTTCCCTTCCCCTCAAGGGCCTGTTTGATGGGAACGGCCATATGGGTCCATGACAAATCAGTCACACTAGCTAGTACTATGGGGTAGCTGACATTCCCTTCTCACCCATCCGCAGAGCAGTCTCCTGGAAGAATGCTATATCCAGGAGCTATTCTAACTATGAGGACAGTGCTGGAAAAACTTTTTAAAGTTTTCTCCTTCAAATGGAACTTTTTATTTACTTAGTAGAACCTCACATATTTTTAATTAAATGATGATAATAAAGACCAGGGGACCTTCCCCTTTTTGTCAGATATGGCTTAAAAAGCTTAGAAGATCTGGCCTGCAGTAAAATCTCGTAATATGGTATTTCTCTTTCACATATTACACCAATAAAGCCTAATTCTTAAATGAAGCTCCCCTTCCATACATCCCTAAATGTTCTGAAAAAAAGTTAAATCTTTTTTTACAATCTTTACACATCAAACTAAAAAATGAAGGCAAGGGGACACAATGCTACTCTAGCAGCCCAGCAAAAGCAGAATCAAGTTTCCCATAACTCAAGTCCAATCTGCTTCACATTAGGGCCTATAAACTAGATATACTACAGTACATTTACAAAGAATGGTATTAAGTAACAGAAATAGTATCTTAGTGGCAGGAAATCACAAAACAAATTGCATTTTATTTTTGACGTGTTTTTTTATTTTGCACATTCTAGCAGTTGTATGTAAACTTTCTAAAATACATAGTTAATTCCGTAAGACATTACACAGACAGGCTTCTGAGACAAAACCTTTTCTTTTCTCAGAAAACGAAACCCCTGAAACATAAGAAGCTTGCATACCCATCTATCCACAGAGTACAGCAGATAGAAGAGTAACACTTCATTTCTAATGGAGTAATCACACGGTCACATTACCTGCTTTCATTAAAAAAGAAAAGAAAAAAGAAAAAAGGGAAAAGCTTTATTTTCTGTATACTTACCAATACATTTAATACCATTTCCAACCCATCCTTCTCTGCAACTACATTTAAAACTTCCTGGTACATTGACACATGAGGCATGCACGTCACAGTTGTGAGCACCAATTTCACACTCATCCACATCTACAAGCACAAAATAAACTATTAGTATTTACATCAAGAGCACTGGACTATTACAAATTATGTTCCTTTTACATGTTGCTTATTTCCACTGTGCAGGTTTGCAGTCCTTTACAAAAACAAATGTTCAAGACTACAGAATAACTCCAGCAAGTTACTTTGTATTATAAATTAATAAAAAATAGTGACGATTGTCTTTTCATTTTGTTCATTGTTTGCAAACATGACAGAATTAGTCTGCTTTCTTACAGCTGCTTTTCAGTTTGAAATTAAAGCTGTTTTCCATACATTTTAAATATGCTGACCTTTATATGTCCAAAAATGGGATGAGACCTTTGGGTGCACAGGCACATTTCAGTTGCAAAAATGATTAGTCCAAGATCTTAGTAATTATAGAACAAATTGTTACAGACCAAAATTATAGGTGAAATTCTGTCAGCTTTCCCAGGAGAATAATTTTGGATGAACTTAGCTTCCTGAATGCTGTGGACCCAGCTTGCATAAGACAAGTTACTGCTTAACTATCACAGGAACTCGTAGAGTTTGAAACTGACTGACTATGATTCTTTAAAACTTGTTAGCATGGGTTGAAGGACGGCATATACTTCTCCTCTTACATCATCACTGTTTTTTATTCTTTTCTTTTACTTTTTTTCCTTTTGTCTTGTTCTTAGACTACAGGGTCATTTCCTGCAGCTTCAGTTGACAGATGAGTTCATACTTTAAGTATGTATGACAAATGAGTACTGCTAAAATACTTCTAATACAAATGCAGCTGTGCCCACCCAAGCTATGTTTCCCCAAACCTATACTGAAAAAAGCTTTGTCTTTAAAATTACAGTTATGTAAGGGGTCTCTCATATTATATTGATACTGGTAAAGGAATGTACTTTTTCAAACTCTGGATACATGCTGACAAATGTAAAATATGTAGTCTTAAATTTACTGTTATGTATAGACACCAATCTCTCACTTGTGTGTGAACACTTGTGCATGTATTTTACCTGAAAGCCAACCAAGATATGTGCATACCATGACGTATATGCTGGAAATTTGCTTTACCTGTGCATCCCGTGGTTCCTTTCTTGACTGAATATCCGAGCTGACAGTGACAAATGAACGAACCTTTAGTGTTTTCACACTCCCCAAACATGCAGATGTTGGAATTCAAATCACATTCATTCACATCTGTAAGTGCACATAAATTCAATATTAGTTGAACATTACTGCCATTTAACTGCATACTTTGTCTTTTTGGAATACTTCCATTCAGGTGAAAATATCAGAAGCATGGTCCACTCCTGCAACATGTGGCATTTATTAATCTTCATCATAATATATTTCAGCTGTTCCATTCTGTATTCTTTTAAATCCCTAAAAACAAGTAAGGATGAATGTGTAGTCCAAATACCACAGTATAGAATGCCAATTATTGGGCTGTGAAGTCAATTACTTCTTACAAGAACTGCTTTAAAGGATTTTAAAAAAACATATTCTTGATCATAATATAGCTATAATTTTCTTCCAAAGAAGAATTTATACAGTAAATTGATTACTTTTCCTGTACTGATATTACATACAGGTTTCAATTTGCACATTTTGATCACTACTTAAAATTGAATAATGATATATACAAATGTGTCGATACCTCTGAATAGCATTTGTCAAAATTATAATAAAGTAAACTCAATCAGTTTTTTTAATAAGAATTCAACTTAGGAAAGACGATGAATCTTATGAAACAATGAAACAGGTATAAGAACAAACTAGAATTGGGCACCTGTCAAGCGGATAACTGAGGAGTTTCATATGAGTGTTCTGAGTCATACTGTAGTGGAGCGATACTGCCCAAAAGCTTTTCAAATACTTTGTCCAGTATTTCCATTCGTCCCTTGAAAGGATATTAACTAACAGTATTATACTATGACATTAAAGAGAGTTACTGTATTGTGGACAAAAAGGCATTTCTGGTACTTGTAATTGTCCTTTTGAGAAAACTAAGATGTCATGTAATGCAGCCAAAGCAGACGCCCACATCACATATAAATTAAAAGTGTATTAATTGGCATATAATTAATATTAGCTTGCCTTAACCCCCAATATAAGCATGTTAAAACAGTGTAACTAGCAATAGCATGTAAGTATTGTGTAATACCGTGATGGCATAGCCACAGTTTTGCATAAGGATGTGAGCATGGAGACTGCCAAAAGGACAAAGAAAAATGGGCATAGCTGCATGTAGGACACATCAAAGTCATAGAAGTTGCCAGACGAAAGACAATATAGGCAGAAGGGACTGCAGATAGGCAGGAAAACCTCACAGGTACACCAGAAGAATGACTGACAAGACAAGAAAACAAGACAAGCCATACAAGGAGTAGAAGGGACTCTCCTTTTTGTGAGGGGGGCAATAGCATAAAAACATAAGTATGGAAAATTGGAGAAGAAAGAAGACAGACCCACTTCAGTTCCAGCTTTTCTTGTAGACAAGTGCTCAAGCCTGATCACCTTGACCTTTGTGCCTAAGCAACACCAAGGGCTGGAAGCCAGTCAATGCAAACTACCCATAACAGCTCTGTGGTATTGTATACTTGCATATAATTTAGAATGTGATGGTTAAAAACTAAGTTTTGTATGTGCAATAGTAATAATCAATATTGTGTAAGAACTGACCATTGGCAAATGTGTTGTTATTAAATGAATTTAGTAAAATTTAGTTTTGTATTTTAAAACAGGGCTGATTTTGTCAGTCTTCTAAACACTCCCACTACAGCAACCTTTATTTCCCTAGTATATTCAGCTGTCACACTATGAGGCAAAGGAAAGCTGCCATGCTTTTAAGTCTCCCCAGTTGCAGGAGCTGCAGACTTACCTTTGTAGTTCTGCTTGCTGAGACACCCCTGGAACATAAGGATTGACCTATTTCTTCCAAAATCTCACTGGAAATGCCTGAACTATGAAGCATATTAAATAGGGAACTCTTAACACCTCAAGGGAACTTCAAACTCCTTCTCTTAGTAGCTTATGGCTATAAGTAGCTCTGGCACAGCCTTCCATTTAGGTTTCGGAGAATTCCTATGGATCACTGGCAGCTTTTTAGTACAGACCTATACTTATTACTCTGCTATGCTATTAGAAAATGGGTAGCTATGAAATAATTTTTAGTAACGATCCCAAGCGTGTATGTTGTGTGTGGTGGGGCGAATTCCTTGCTGACAAGAAACAAAGTCCCTCTGATTGTGAAAGAAGCTGAAAGAAACTTCAAGACATTTCAAGAGAGGAAGAAAAATCAATATATCTATCAAAGCTGAGGTTAAGTAGGAATGAAAGAAGAGGTCAATAACCATTGTCCTAATGGTGTTGCTGAAAGCCATTTTGGGAGAGGATAAAGAGCAGAGACATTGAGATCATGCCCTCGAGAAGAAATGCTTCCAAAAGTTAGAGCTATCTCTGGCACATACAAAGACACAAAGCCACCACAAAAGCAACATTCAAGGAGAAGTCAGGCTGCAGGTGAACTGGGGAAAGACCCTTGCAGAAAGAACAAGTGATAAACCACAACTAGAAAAGTTTTCCCACAACCTCATATTAAAAAAAAAACCTAGTCACAAGGTAAAACAGGGCATCAGGACTGTAGATGTGCTCTTGTGCCAGACTCCCTTCCCAGACACCTCAACAATGTGACTGCTCAGCACTTGCTGCCTTGATGTGACTGAAGTTTCAAGAGTGAGGTACGTTTGCTACTGATATCTCCCTGTTCTTTGCAATTTTACTGAGTGTTGTGTATATGATGAAAACTTTCCATTAGGAACAAAACCTCTCCTAAAGAATAATGTAGTTTGTACCTGAACTGTGTTTTAGATTCTTATGCTGCATGCTAAATCTTCAATATAGGCTTTCAGCTATATTACAAGGCTTTAACGTTACTTCAGAATTTACCTCATTTGAAAGCTAAACAGCTTACAATTAAAGATCTGATTAAAAACTTGTAGTTAAAACAGTCATCTTATTAGTTACACCTATATCAACTTTTTGACTTTATTCAAATAG
The DNA here is from genome assembly GCF_026419915.1 of Harpia harpyja. Lineage (NCBI taxonomy): Eukaryota > Metazoa > Chordata > Aves > Accipitriformes > Accipitridae > Harpia > Harpia harpyja. The sequence continues at coordinate 64,873,999 of NC_068969.1, forward strand.
CTCCAATTTTACACTAGTTAAATGGCAAAGATCACCTAATTTCACACACTGTCAAACAAATACAAGATACTGCAAATATTTCTGCTGAAAAAAAATCAAGTACTTTGTTGAAAGTAGTGTTAGGTCCAGTAAGAAACTGTAGTTATCTCAAAGGCTTTTTGACAAACTGGATGATGCTGTTAGCAAGGAAAGCAATTACATACATGGCAGAAATTCACATTTTCTCACTGTGGGTTTCTAACCTTAATATCAAATACTGTTTTCCTAGAGAAGAACGTTTAAGAGGAGTTGTGTATAAAATGAAAAAAAGTATTCTGATTTTACAGCTACTAACATGGTTAATATGAAAAAATTATTGAAAAGACAAGTTCCAAACATTCAAGTTGGTTGCGTAAACATGGAGTATGTGTGCAAAACTGAAAACAAATACATGGAATAACATAAAAGTGAAGGTGAAAAGAAAATCTTAAAATTCAACTCTATGGAAAAAAGGAGACAAAACCAGCTCAGGACAGCTTTGCTCAGCATTACATATAACTGGTTTCTCCTCCGTGTGTGTGTCTGTGAGTGTGCACACACCTTCCTGATATCTATAGTGACATGCAAGAAAGATTTACAGGTTATTTTTCTGTATAATATAGTTTCAATATCCACTTTCAAGGATTCAGCAGAACATCCTAAAACATTAGCTACAGAATTTTTAGACTTGCATTAAATTTGGTGCATACAGCTACTTACCAATACAAGTTTTCATGTCCATAGAAGCCATAAATCCATCAAAACAGAGACAGCGATATTCCCCTGGAATATTAGTACATTGCCCACCATCACAGATATCTGGATTGTTTTCACATTCATCAATATCTGAATTAAAAAAAAAAAAGGAGATAATAATTCTGTCACCCTGGTACGGCTCAGCTAAAAGAATACCATGTTCATATTGGCTGAAAGATATGATGCTGGAACTTTTAAGATACTCAAACCTACCTGCACATGTCCTGACATCTGGCATTAGAGCATAGCCATCACTGCAGCTACATTCATAGCTGCCTTCTGAGTTAGTGCAGTGGGTGTCACAGCCTCCATTCATTATCATACATTCATCAATATCTGGGGAAGCAACATAAGTAGTAGTAAGTCTACTTTTGTAAGTGTTGTGGTTTAACCCCAGCCAGCAATTAAGTACCACCCAGCCGCTCACTCACTCCCTCCCTGCCCACCCAGTGGGATGGGGGAGAGAATCAGAAGGAAAAAGCTAAAACTCGTGGGCTGAGATAAGAACAGTTTAATAGAACAGAAAGGAAGAAACTAATAATGGTAACAATAACAATAATAAAATGACAATAATAATAATAAAAGGATTGGAATATACAAGTGATGCACAATGCAATTGCTCACCACTCGCCGACCGATGCCCAGTTAGTTCCCAAACAGCAATACCCACCCCCAGCCAGCTTGCCCCAGTTTATATATTGGGCATGATGTCACATGGTATGGAATACCCCTTTGGCCAGTTTAGGTCAGCTGTCCTGGCTGTGTCCCCTCCCAACTCCTTGTGCCACTCCAGCCTTCTTGCTGGCTGGGCATGAGAAGCTACAAAATCCTTGACTTACTATAAACACTACTTAGCAACGACTGAAAACATCAGTGTGTTACCAACATTCTTCTCACCCTAAATCCAAAACATAACATTATACCAGCTACTAGAAAGAAAATTAACTCTATTCCCGCTGAAACCAGGACAATAAAGAAAAGTCATCTTCTCTGCCATTTTACTTAGCAGATGAAACAGTTTATCAGTGACATGATTATGAATTTTTGTTCTCACTCTACTGTCTCTGATTTATATTTTGTTCAGCTTTCTCTCTTTCAACTGCATTTTCATCTGTGGGAACAAGTGGCTACTTTTTGTTGTTGCTTTTGTTTATATGTATCACTAGAGATGTAAAAAAAAGTGCAAAACACAACATGTGGGAAGTAAAGAAAGAAAAGCCACGAGAAACTTACGTTTCATTAAAGCTTGAAAAGTAGCACAAATTTATATTTTTGCAAAAAAATAAACAAAACCAACAAATAAAAAAAAATCTCAATACCTCTGTTCTCCTTACCAGTGTGATGACAACTACATAATTCAGTATTACTCCAGTTAAGGATTTAAGAGATGTATACAATAAAGCGAAAAAGTGAAAGAGAAGCTATCAATGCATGGGGCTCTTCTTGCTTGATCAAGAAATTAAGCAGTATTTTCTGGTTGTTAGCTCAAGCCTTTGATTTTAGTGGAATAGTACCATAAGAATATTTTTTCTCAACGTATTCTGCAGAGCTCAGTACAGCAACAATCTTTTTATACCTTCTTTATATTTCTAAGGTAAAAGAAGGGTCCGTGACAGTTCATGATGTGCCTAACAGCAGATGAGATGGCCCTGCTCAGTTTCAAAAGCAAGGTATGAAATTACATAAAAACAAAGACAGATGAAACAATATATGCTGAAGCACAAATACACAGGTGAAGGTGTACAACACTTGCCTATGCAGCCTTGTCTGTCAGGAGTGGCCTGGTACCCAGAGTTACAGGAACACTGGTATGTTCCAACCATGTTCACACACTTGCCATTTCTGCAGAGACTGTCACTTAATGAGCACTCATTTACATCTGGAAAAGAATCAGTCATATCAATAACTTGTTATTCAGAATGCAAACTCTAACTGCTCAAATGCCAGAGAAAGAGAGTGAGAGGTATTATTTTAAACTGGTGGCTTTCTGGCTTTTTCCATTTCTTTCTTGTTCTTAGGATGTTCCAGTTCAAGGTAAGGAGCTCTGAACATTATGTTTAAGCCAGTGTCCAAAGGTTTATCTTTTTTTGTTTCTGGTCTGTGACCATTAACTGCACAGTGTGCTGGTTTAAACCAACTCTTGAAGCAACTATGCATCAAACACAGAAACGAAAGAGATAATATGCATTATGTTTTTTGCATTTTTGTTACCATTTTGGTAAATTATGTGCAAAAAGGAGAGCTGCATTTCAATAAGGGACAATACTTTTTTGTGACTGTAGTAGGAACGAATTTCACTTTGTGCTTGTATGTATTTGACTTGAAAGTTGCCAGCATGACTGGTACAGTCCTTTGAGTTACTAAATAATCCCTAAGAGGCCTGGTAAAATACCCCTCTCTGAAGTCAACAGCATTAAGGGCAATGGAGGTTTTACAGGATCTGTTACAATGTTTTAATTTGAAGATACTCATATAAAGGAGGAGCATGAATTTGTATAAAATATTCCTGAGACCCCATGCTTGCCAGAGACAGGAAGTTTTCAGAGCACAAATGACCACTCTTCTCAGAAAGCTCAAGACTACTATTCTGAGTTGAAACTCACCTATGCATTCCTCACGTGATGGTGACAGCTCATGTCCCAAAGGGCAGTCACACTGAAAACTCCCTTCGGTGTTCACACATGTGCCACCTCTACACAGCAGAGGGTTACGCTCACATTCATCAATATCTGCAAAGAAACCATGACAAATATAAAATCATTACTAAGAAGCAACAAAGAGAAAAGCAATTCTCAGTGTCTGCAAGTGACAAAATCTGGAGGTCAGAAAATAAAAGGATTGTTTCATTGAAGCAGTGCTGCTCCTGTCCTCATACTGCATAACAGGCAAACAAAAACCTATACATTATTAACTCCAAAGATGGGTATTTTTCCCCTCAAGAAAAAGAGAAATTCATCATTTAAAATTAAGTATTCTAGGAGACACAGGACACAAGAGAAGACAGCAACTGTTTGGATGGTTGCCATTTAGAACAATGTATGAATGTGATAACATTTTCAAAAAAGTGATTCTTAATGCAACCAGACACCCATTTACGTATGCATTGAAATTGTTGTCTATGGATGCTGTTAATGCGGATGTGTGTGTAAACTTTTAACTAAATGGCTATTCAGTTTGATAGCTCCTGCCTTATGTCGCTGTGTGGCTGAGAAATATACTTGCTACAGCTTGTAATGGCAAACTGAATATTTGACTCACAAACCTGATAAAAACAGCTAACACTGTAGATGTGGATGAAGAGAAATATGACCAAAAGATGTTCAAGCTGCAGAATGCACTCACACTTTTGGACCGCCAGGAAACATTATGGCTACCTATCCTTGAAACTAGAGAATTTTATTCAGAGAGGCAGACTAGTTTTATCTTTCATAAGCCTGAGTATTTAGCCAAGATTTCATTGGGGTTTGCAGGTTATTCACATGAGGGGAGAAACTGCCTGATGATAGAATTCAACACCTCTTTTGCAATACTCCTGCTTGGATAGTCCTCACAACTCCAAAATATTTTCATTGAACATTACGCCCTCCCTTTCTTACTTCCTGCAAAAGGCCCTCAAGAAGTCACTTCTCTTCTTATCTCCTCACTCTCTGCTTATTTATGTGACATCTTGCTTCCCTGCCTTTGCCTTACAGATAACAGATCTCACCATACAGTATTGATTCTCTGCATTTGCTCTCTCTCATGAAAGCTATTCAGCTTCCACAGTTTTGATTCTTTGTTATGTTCATCTGTGATTCAGGAAATGATTTTTTGCTGACTTTTGGAGTTATACAGCATCACAATTTGCAGGAAATCAAGTAAAGGTGACAGGAGGCCTGCACAGCCTCCTGGCACACAGGGGCATAGGACCACTTGAGCTCAATTATGAGCACAAAAGTTCCTGGCAAAACTAAAACACAAAAAGGAAGCATAAAATAGGCAAAAGCAGGGACAGGTGATGCAGGAGAAATACAGAGGCACTGTCTGAGTCTGCAGGGATGGGGTTAGGAAAGCCAAAGCCACCAGGAGTTGACCCTGGCAAGGGGTGTGAGGGGCATACCAGCAGCAGCAAAAAGACGAGGGGAAATGGGGGAAGGGAACTGCTGACAAAGGACATGTAAAAGACCCATGAGTGCTGAGAGGGAGCTGGCCAATGTCATTTTGAAGACACTCCTGACCATCCTTGAAAGGTCATGGAAATTAGGCAAGGATATCCAGGGTGGGAGGAGAGGAGATGTCAATCCAATCTTCAAGAAGGGGAAGAAGGAGGACCCGTTCAGCCTCATCAAGATTAAAATCTCAGACTTTCCATTTCATTATATACTTCATGATGTATTTCATGAAGTACTCCACAATACTAACTCAAGATTTTTTAAGGTGGCTAGTAACTTTTGGTGTCTCCATATCTATTCTTACAACTTCAGACAGATTAAAGAGATCTGATTTTTCAGAAAATGCTCTCAGAATTTCTTGAGTCCTAGAATAATCGAGGAAAAGTGAATCACACTGTTTTTGAAACTCCAGCCTTCTACTAACTTTACCAAATGTTTGGATACCTCATTAGTCACTTTTAAACTACATGAATGAACAGTTGCTGCCATTCTAAAATACCTATACAGAAATGTGTAAAAGAACAAGCAAAGCTATAGGCATAGTTCAGTTATCTGTCCTAATTACTCTATATCAGTCTGTCGTGGTTTAACCCCAGCCAGCAACTAAACACCACGCAGCCGCTCACTCACTCCCCCCCACCCAGTGGGATGGGGGAGAAAATCGGGAAAAGAAGCAAAACCCGTGGGTTGAGATAAGAACGGTTTAATAGAACAGAAAAGAAGAAACTAATAATGATAATGATAACACTAATAAAATGACAACAGCAATAATGAAAGGATTGGAATGTACAAATGATGCGCAGTGCAATTGCTCACCACCCACCGACCGACACCCAGCCAGTCCCCGAGCGGCGAATCCCTGCCTCCCACTTCCCCGTTCCTATACTGGATGGGACGTCACATGGTATGGAATACACCGTTGGCCAGTTTGGGTCAGGTGCCCTGGCTGTGTCCTGTGCCAACTTCTTGTGCCCCTCCAGCTTTCTCGCTGGCTGGGCATGAGAAGCTGAAAAATCCTTGACATTAGTCTAAACACTACTGAGCAACAACTGAAAACATCAGTGTTATCAACATGCTTCGCTCTGAACTCAAAACATAGCACTGTACCAGCTACTAGGAAGACAGTTAACTCTATCCCAGCTGAAACCAGGACACTGTCTCATTTGTTCAAGTCACAATAATTATACTTATGAAGTGTTCAGTGGAGCAGACCTAGTATAGTAAAGAGTACAGTCAGTCAGGCTTTGTACATTAAATGGACAGACTCCAGGTCATACTGGCAACACTTACCCATACAGTTCTTCATCATCATAAATCCACTTTCATAACCATCAAAGCACTCACACTCAAAGCTTCCAGGAGTGTTGACACAAGTACCACTTCCACATAAGTCTGGGGAGATCCGGCACTCATCAATGTCTATTTTATAGTAATGGAGAGGTAGAAAAACCAAACAAGAGTTTAAGGTTATCCTGCTTTTCACAGAAGAGAACACTTGGCCATTATAAATTAACTCTACTGAAATCATATATAGTGTATAAATCAACAGAGAAAAATGAAATTAATTTACTATTTACAGGAATATTGGATTATATGGAAGTTTGTGAAAGATTCATAATGCAATGTGTTCAGAGCTCTCAACTATAGACTATATTATGTAACAAGTAGGATTCCATTAAGTGTAATTTAAGATTACATTTCTAAGGAAATTACTAACTGTAAAAATTTATGAGTTGGTATTATTACAGAGGGACCAACTGACTCCATGACTACAGTGCCACTGATATTAAATTGCTTATTATGAAGACATTTATCCAATAATAGCATTATAAGCTTACAGATACCCTTTCCATTAGGAATTAAAGAAGCTCCTTTGAAAGCTAGATTTACAGTTCACTGGTTGTCTTACTAGTTAAGTTTGAATGAAACTTACTGTGGAAAACTATAGCAGGTTTGTAGAAGGTAAAAAGAGAAGAGAAGGAAGAGCTCTTTGTAAGACACACTGGTAGTGAGGCAGGAAGCTAGAGAGGAATCTGTAATATGGGTATGATCCAGTGAAACAGGTCAGTGTTGAAGGAGAGGACTGGAAAGAAGAACTGGATAGCCTGTTATTTACTATCTCCTCACATCTTTCCAGACTTCTCTCTACCTTACTGTACTGCTCATCCAGTGTTTTGGGGGTAAACTAGGGTTCAATGCCTTTGTTTCATGTTCTCCACTCTACCCTCTGCCTTCAGCTTCATTCACTACTGTGTCATTAATTTTTACATATTAAGAAATCATGAACTCTTTACAGGGAGTAAAAATAACAGAATATTTGAAACAATGAAGACATTAGTCCAGTACAGGGCAGAGGATTGGTTCTGTCATCCAAGAAATCCAGGGAGCAAGGAATCAAAGAAGAGCATCAACATGTTTGCAGTAAGTTGGTGGGCTGGGCTGGACAGTAGAATCATTTGTGTAAGTGGTTGAGGAAAACTAGGCAAGAATGAGTTTAACTAAAGAAACTGCTAAAGATTTAAAACAGTTCTTTTTTCAACACATGCAAGAGTCTCTTTTGCCTCTGTGTCACTCCTCATGGCCAGGTTTCTGCCGAGTGAAGATAGTTCAGTCCTCGCACACAGATGTGAGGAGGTGTTCAATGGTAACCCATGTGGTGGGCCTGGGATGTTAAGAGAGTATCTGGCCTCCTAGAGGCTTTATAAAACATTTTGTTGCTAATTTAAACAAACAAAAAAAGTCTTCCATTTAATAAAATGTGGTTCTCTACAGCTGCTCAGTGGAACATTTTCATCAGAAGAAACTTTCAATGAAAAACAGAACAAAAAAAAGCTTTTGTAAGGTGACGTTTTCTGACCTATTCTTGTTCGTTTAGAAAGAAAGTTTGTTAAATGCATTTCTCATCAATGCAATCACTATAAAACCAAGGAAATCACCAGTTAGGGCAACATTAACATCCAGACCAACCTCAGTTAACATGCCTTACCACCCACACTTCATATTACTCAGACTCACTCATAGACGCCTGTGTGGTATAAAAAAACCTCCTTCATTTTCAGCACAGAGCCACCCACAATGCAGGCATCCAGGTTCTCATAACCAGAAAACTATCAAGCTTATCTTCTGTTTCAGTTTTTCCAGGCAGTAAATAACAAAATATTAAACTTTTAAATTAAATGCACATCTGTTCTAGAGTTAATGTTGCACTGCAGTCAGAACTGCAGAGGTGCCTTTCTGTGTGCTTGGCTATCAAATCTAAATGAAAATTTGCAGTGGAGTCTCTGTTTGGTAATACAATGACCAGAGAGTAAGGAACATAAATTAAGTTAATCTGTATGTTAGAACATTGAACTTGGCTTTGCTGGTGATCCTTATTGATTTTTCAGGTTGTACTGATACAGCATGACCTGAGCATCTTTAACACTAATTTTAAAAAAATTCCTAATGTACATGTACAAGAAGAATGTTACTTTTATTAAAGAATCATTTTTTGAAAGGGAAACTGAAGACAGTTGGCCATTCTGTCTGAAGATTAAGCTCTTAGAAAATGAAGGAAATGAACCATGTTAAGTTTCCAGATCACCAAGTTATGCAACAAGGACAAATGCCTCTAAAATGCCCCAGGGAAGTGGTAAAGACCCCATCACAGGATGTTTTCAAGATGGACAGAGTGCTGGATAATCTCACCTAGCCTCCCTTTCCCACAAAAGGTTGGAGCAGATGATCTTCTGAGGTCCCTTTCAACCTGGACTATTTTATGATGCTAGGAAAAACTGGGGAAAATGCCAGACTTACCTGTGCAGTTTCTTTCCTCCATATCTAAAGTAAACCCACTGTTACATCTACATTTGAAACTTCCAATTGTGTTTCTGCATTTACCATTCATGCACATACCAGGGAACACTTTACATTCATTGATATCTGTGAAATAAAAACAAAAGAGCATTCTTAAGCACAAATATATATATAATTAATGGCAATTTCCTGTTACTTCTTGCCAACTGCAATGGTCGTAAGGCAGGGTTTGGGTTGCAGGGGACTGGAGGGATGGCCTCCTCCTACATAGGTTAGGAGAATGAAAACATGAAACCCAAGGAGGCAAGCAGGAGGGGACATTGCTGGACGCACGACTGGAGATGCGCTCTTGGAAGGCAGAATTCCATTACCGAGGAGGAACCCCTGGAGGACCTATGTCAGGGCAGAGACACCCCTGAGGGACCACAGCCTGTCAAAGACCCACACCAGGGCAGGGACACCCCTGAGGGACTGCAGCTGTGGGTGATTCATGCCAGGGCATGTGGCCTATAGGTGACACAAGCAGGGGCAGGTACTCCCTGTGCGATGCTAGCCCATGGAGGACGCATGCTGGGGCAGAGACACCTCTGAGGGATTGCACCACATGCAACCCCTGCTGGGTTAGGGAGATCCCTGAAGGACCATGACCTGTGGGTGATCCATGCAGGGGCAGGGACACTCCCCAGGGACTACAGTACATGAGCGATCCACACTGGGGCTGGGACATCCTGAAGGAGCATGGGCTGTGGACAACCCATAGTGGAGCAGAAACACCCCTGAGGGCCTCTGTCCCATGGAGAAGCCCCATGCCAGGCCACAGGAAATGAGTAAGAAGGAAGGAGCAGCGAAAGAAAAGACTAAGCAACAAGGGGTGACAAAGAGAAACCGGTGCGGTGTCCCCTGTGCTGCCAACTGCCTCATCCATGGGACTACAGGGGCCGGACACCTGGAAGGGTGGAGAAGAGATGCTGGGCTGAAGCTAAGTCTGGGGATAGGGGAGAAGAGATGTTTCCCTACCTCTTGAATTGCTTATGCTTGCTTTGCTTCTCAATACCCAAACCAGTAATTAAAAGTTGATGTTAATCAGCAGTCAACCAAATTCAGTGGAATACCCTGACTTGAGACTCTTTTGCCCATGATGCCAATATGTGTATTGTGTTCTATTTTGCTTTCTAACACAGTGAATATTCATGGTGTTCCTGAGCCAGCTTGTAAAAGATGTAACTATTAGCTGGTTGATTGGTTTTTTTTAAATTGAGATTGCCAGAGTGATATCTGGAGCTCAGTTCAGAAAAGCGTTTTTTTGTTTTGTAGAATATCAAATGAAATGTTTCACCTCTTTTAAAAGTGTTCTGCTGGACAGCTGGATAACACAGGCTGTTAAAGGCTCTTACACAGGACAAATGAAGGTTTTTCTTGTGTCAGCCTCTCTCGTATGCAACCCCCCAACAGCATTTACAAACTTGAATGAGCTTTTCTTACACTCTATTATTTGCTGGATGAATGTCCTTACCCAAGAATCATCTCTGATGAAACAAACTTCTCTTATGTATTGGCGTGAATGGAAGAAAAGTGTGATCCAAATACAAAAGCAGAAACAAGAAGCAAAACCTTGCAAAAATGTTGGACTGGACAAGATTTTATTATTATTAAATAATTAAGAATTTATTATTGCTAACTGAATAAATTTTAATAAAAATAATAAATTATATCATTATTAAAATTCTTATTTGTTTAGTAAATCACCACTGAATGTTGAGAGCTTTGCTTGAGAATAGTAACTGCTGAAAATCAGAGCTTATTTATGGTGAAGCAGAGCTCCAATCTGTTAAAGTTTTCTCAAGCAACTCAACATATTTCAAGACAAATGCTTCAGAATACATCCTTTTAAAAATAAATAAAATACCAAAACATTTCTGGATTACTCCAGCTTCTGCATGCAGAAATTTACAGTTTTTCTTCTCAGACCTCAGTCACCTAAAACATCTCAGATCTGGTTTCTTAATATTTTCCAGCCTCTTCAGTTTTGTTTTTGCTCTATAGGAGGTGAAGCTAGTAAAAACTGGACAAATGGCTTTTATTTACTTCTTTATCACTGCAGCTCCTTGTTATCATTGGCCTCATAATTTTAATGCAACAGACACCTTTCCCTTTTAATCACTTATTAATTCTGCAAACCATAGAAAGAACCCATCCTTCTTCAGTCTCTCTTTCAGTGAACCCTGGCCAAATTTTAGTAATATTTTATGTTTACATCTTAACTCCCTGACTTTATAGAACTTCATCTGACCCTCAGTTTACTCTTTGCAAAGTGCTACATTATAAAAGGTGCACATTTTCTGTTATTCTCATCGTTTAGAGCTCCCCTCCCTTCAGTCCTGTCATATTAATTTCCTTTTTCTCCGTACCAAATTGAAACTTTGCACCATTTCCTTCTAGGCTCCTGTAACACTCTTGAGCACCATGCAAGCATAGAGTTTCCCAGCTGTAAGGTCAGCTCTTTCAGGCAAACATCTTTATAACATCTCTCATCTCAAGTACATAACAAACATAGACACAAATCCTGGCATTTTTTTAGAATATTCACCCAGATGTGCCTATAATTCACTTTTAGATCCAAGAATGAACCCTTACCTTTATAAAATGGCCTGCCAGTTAGAATATCTCCTCTGTTGGAAAAGCCAGGACCTCTGGGGCACAGAACCTCATATTCCTTGGTGCCAGGCTTAGGACACTCCTCACAGTCGGAGCCCCAGGCAGCCCCCACAGCACAGCAGCAAGCGTCCATACGAAACTTGCCAGGCACAGACTGAATGCACTCATCTTCATCCCATCTCAAGTAGCATTGCTCCATGCGAATATCTGCTCATTTTACAACAACATATAGGCATTTTACCTTTTGCTGAAGTTTTGTGTTTTTCAGAAGCACCTATTTCTGAGGCATGAATACATGTGAGGCTCAGTTTCTGGGAGACAGATTTCTGCTCAAGACTCTACACCTCTGCACAATGTTTGAACATCTGAAGTTGCTTAATACTGCACTATAGTTAAGTTTCTGGATCTCTGTTGTACCACATAAAAGTACAAGCACTTCTTCTGTTGTCTCTGAATACCAAGATATACCATTAGTCTGACATGATTGTACTTTTTAGGTTTCTATGTGTATTTGATTGATCAGAGACATGTATTTCTCTACCGTAACAGGTAATCTCATTTACAAATTGACCTGCATTCATGGTAAAAACCCCAAACATTCCTATCTATGTTTATATTATTAAATTAATTTAATAATACAAGGAATACAGAAAAAAAAAATTGCTGACCATTGTTAGGCTTATTTTAACACCAGTTAGCAGGAGCAAACAATATGGTTTCCAGAAAAATTAATTATGGTTATACTCAAGGGTCCCATCTGCAGAAAAGCAGGTCAACCAAAAGACAGATCAACCAAGTGTGCAGGCAAAATCTGTACTTGCATGCTCACCTGTCAGGAAAAGTACTACACACTGGTCCATACACAGAAAAAACCAGCTTTGCTCTATCTCACATGCAGAAAAAATAATAATAACCCATTTGAAAGCATCAGTACATTCCACACTTTTCACCTATCTGTACTTCAGCAAACAAAAATAGTTGAAAATTTTTAGAAAATTTTTTAGTATTTGTTAAAATATAAAATTGGTATAAAAAAAGGGTTGTTAAGTCTCTACATGCTAATTTCTACAACATAGGAGAATTTCTATGCCCCAATTCCAGAAATCTGGCAAATAATATGAATAATGGTAAATGGACAGTATCAATTACAGCAGTGCCAGAGAAGACGTCTGTGATACTATACAGAAATTTATTGGTAGCTTAATGCTCTCCAGGAAAAAAGAGTTATTTTCAGTGTGTAAGAAAGATCACAAGGACACACCATGTCTGATAAACAGCTTCTGGGCATGTTCTAGAACCTCCTGACATGACTGAAATGGACTGGAGGTCAAGCTGTATTTTCAGGATCCATATAAGCATTAATGTTTCATATGATATACTGGACCGGAAGTTAGGCTTTAGCAAACCTAACAGAACTCTTAAATGCTTAGCACAAAAGCTTTGGAGAAGATGCAAGATCTAAAAATAACACAGACGAGCTGCTGAACTGTTTTCCATACAAGCCCTTCAAAGTTTTGCAGATTTATAACATAAATTTACCCTATGCACATCTGAAGTTAAAAAGTTTAGAAGCAAGTATAACAAATGGAAATCATTCAGAGAATACTCATAGTTTCCTGTAAACTATTCCACATCAAGATCACACTTATTTTCATTTCCAGAGATTCAGCAAACATACTGTTAATAAATATTTGTTTGCACTAAAATCACTGTAGTGCATCCTGCAGCAAATAACCACATTTCAGAAATACATGACATAGTGCACACTGCTTGCGTAGCATAGGAGAAGGCACATACCTTGTAATACAAAAGGTCATTTTTTTAATTAAAATAAGAAAAGGCAACATGCCTTTGCGGGTAAAGGAATCCTGTGTCTCGCTTGAAAACAGCTCCTTTGTTCCAACTTTTCATTATATCTATCAACCGCAATTAAATTCACACCTGTCCTTATCAAATTTCTCATTGAGAAATAATACTGGGTTGATGGCCACAGATGCCAGTGGCTGGCAACAGAATTACCAAGTTTGGGAGGGTTGCGGCGGGGTGGAATATCAAGTGAAACTAACACGCAAAGCTGTGTATGATATGCACAAACATAACAGGTACATGCATGTGGGCAGACTTGGTTGTGAACTGTTTCTTTTTTCTGAGACATTTATACTGATTGTACACATCTGCTTCATTTAAAAATTCTGCTTATTTTAAAAAATATCTCTAGAACTACATTCACATTGAAAAACCCCACAACCTGGTAACTGTTTGTATCAGCTATTAGTAAGGCATAGTGCAGTTAAAGCAAAAGTGTTTGCTTAAATTTGAATCTGCTTGAGGAAAGAGAACACTGTTGAAATAAAAAAATGAAGGATAGAGTAGGAAAATCCTTGACATAAGGCAAGGGCTGAATTTTTTTTTCTTGTTTTACTGCACTGTTTTATTTAAAGAAATCAATGCTGTCAGCAATCATATTTTTATAGTCCTTAGAAATGGTTAGAAAAATTAATATGGATTCCAAAATCTATTCTAAACATCCAGTACCCTGACTTTATCTTTTTTCATCTTTGACCATTGATTTCTAAAGATGCAGATTAATAACGCTTACTACACTTGCTACAGGATACTTCTGTTTTCTTGAACTTACACAGGGGTTCAGTATTTTTTATACCTGAAGTCTTTCTTAGAGAAATGTATGTCTTCACGGACATCAAGTTTTCTCAGTAGAAGACACTAATCTGTGCAAGAAAGATAAGTCTTATTTTTATCTACGCTCATTTTGATTATTCTCAGACAGACCAATTTGCATCAGCATATCCATGCTACAAGGTAGTATCTGAGTTTCACAAAATGACTAGATAGCGATAGAGAAGAGCACCATTCACACTGCATTACAAGCTGCTGGCTGGCCAGCTGACTGCTTATCATCTAGCTCCCAGCGAGTCAGACATTTCTGTTTGTGAATGGAGTCAAAGAAGGACAGCACTCTAGCAAAACCTATTGATCGCACTGTGGGCAAAACAAGTCTTAACACAAACTTTCATATTCCCCCAAGGGATTAACAGCTCTTCCCTGAACTGGCACAGGCATTTGATATCTAAGCAGCCATAAACTAAAACACACGCTTAACAAACTGCTTTCGGAGGAATTCAGAAACAAACCAAACATCCTTTCACAGCCCTTTGAGAATAATTTTGGACAACTGTTGGACACAGCTAAAAAGCTGGCAGAGTTGAGTGCGCTCTTACCTAAACACACTCGTCCTGTTCCATCCAGTGTCAGTCCTTCAGGGCACTCACAGTGAAATGAGCCTCTGCTGTTAACACAACGCCCGTTGGGACAAACCCCCGGGAAAACATCACACTCATTTACATCTGTCGGGGAAACAGAGTTGAGTTATATGCTAACTCGAAGGAGACAACTACAGCTTTATTGAGAATTTCAGCTACATGAAAGAAAGCAAGAGGCTTTCATTCATACTGTATTAGGGTCTGAACACTGTTCTGAACAAGCATGTGGCTCAGTCTCAAGGAACTCTTTCAAGATCTTCAAGTCATAGGGCACTAAGATACCACATTCTCTTCTCTAAGAGAAGATGATGGATTATGGATGAGAGAAAGGAAAAACTGAAGGGATTAAATGTATTTTGAAGGAGCATTTTCATTCCATTCTCTTTGTATCATTTTGATATTCTCCAACAAACAGTGTAACATAACACTTCTCAACAGTCAGTAACTGCGAAGGCATTCATCTAAGGTCAATATGATTATGCCTGACACAAACAACAGCAAAATAATTCCTCTTTTATCTCATTTTCAAAGGAAAAAAACCCTGACATCTTGAGTAAGAAGCAAAAACTTTACCTTCACAGGTAACACCCTTCACTCTGGCAAATCCTCTTGAGCAAGCTGTGTCTGGAATCAAGCCAGAAAGATGTATCACTGATTTAGAATGACAGAAATATAGGACTAAATAATTTAAAAGTAAAACGTATCTTCAGAAGTCTCTAATAATTTGACTGTATGAGGTGGTGAGTGCTCTAGCCTCAACCAAGAAAAGTACTGGCTCATACATGTTACTTAAAACAAGTGAATAGTTGAGGAAATTAAATCTTAGGCAGTTACTTTTTCATGTGCTTTCCTTAATGGAGACCAGAATGGTCAGCATCTAATCATACCGATCTCTGTACTCAGATGTAGCTGAAAGGTAAATTTCCTTTAAAGTTGCATGAAGATTTAAAGCTTTAGTGATGCCAGTTATCACTAAAAGCTTTTTTTGCACTGCAGCTTAATAAAGGATCTGAGCAATGACATAATTTTAGGATATGCATGTAAAATGTAGCATGATGTAGTGATATGAAAGCTTGCTGAAACATAACTAGTTAGAGAATAGGAAATTAAATGGCCAAATGTACCCAGTCTGAGCTCATTAGCTCTCTAGATTGATTAGTTTTTGATTAGTTTTACCAGTCTAACCTGACCATGCTATTCCTGGAGTCCAAAGTAATATCTTTGCTTGATGCTGCATTGCACAGTTAAGAGCTCTGTTGGATGTTGTTTGCACTATGCTTGTTAGATGGGATACATGTACCACAGTTACTGTTCCAATTAAAAATGAAAGGCTAAAACGTCCTGACACTGGTTCAGCTGCAAGTGGCATTATTCAAACGTTATGGGGAGAACGCGGCCCAGTATTTTTTCCACAAACTAGAGTATATAGTTAGCATTCCTGCTTCCAACTTCTAGACCTAGCCCTGTAATCTAACAGTAGTATTATTCTGCAATCAATAATTGTACATAAGCTATGTGTTTGAAAACAGCTGGAAAAAGTGTTAACAGCCCACAACATAAAAAGCCCTCAAGACTTTCACCAGATATTTCACTTTATTACTGTAGTCCTTACTTCCCTACCCCAATGCACAGTCCCTGTGGAGATGAAACATATGTAATTATTAAAAGATTTATTCACATGTTATTTCCTGGTGACTTCAAAGCTACTAGAATGATCTCTGATGGTGGAGATTACACGTGATGCTAAATAAGACAACTTCATTTCATAGGCTTTTTGTGTTGTCTGTTTGTTTGTTTTCTATAAAGAAAATTATGAGAATCTATCTGGTGGTACTTCCTCTCTTCTCCGAAAAGAAGCAGGATATGAGAGCATACCTAATTCACATCGCTCACATGGGCTGCCCCAAGCTGCTCCTAAGGTGGCACAGCATTCAGATTTCAGTGTAGCACCATTGATGTTGACTTCACAGCGACTGTCTTGGATGTTAAGCCAGCAAGTCCCCTTCAGGCTATCTGCAGCGGAATAGAAAACAATATGGAACTGTCACAGCAAAAAGAGCTGACATGCCATGTTCATGCCACCAGTACACAGAGTACCAAGGGAGTGCAGGCTCTCTTTTAAAAGAACACCTTCCATCAGAGTCATTTTGTACACATCTTAGTTTAGAAGTGGTGGAAAGGAACAGCACTATCACTAAAAGTGAGCCACAGAGCACACTGCTTGAGGCATTTTATAGTCCAGGTCCCACAGCTAGCAGAGGTTCTCCAGATACTACGGTGGATTTATTTATTTATTTATTTATTTAACCTAGTGACTGATCAGTCTAAAATACACAAGTTACAACAAAAGCAGAGATCACAACCTGGGACTCCCCCTTCCAGCTGACTGCCTAAACCACTGGGTTATGAAATCCATGTGCTCTTGCCTCCCTTTCAGTCGGCGAACCTTCAAGGTTGTCAGGAAGGAAAAAAGATAAAAATGTAGAGGATAGGGGTGTGCTATATTCTTTTAGGGGTCTGGTTCTGCTGGTGCATTAGCTATGCTTTGAAAACACTTGTTAGGTTACACTCCACTCCCTGCTCCTGAGGGCTCAGTCCCAGCACACCCAGCTCCTGAATCACAAATTGGATTGCCAGGCTGGGAAACCAGGCCAACTCAGGGCAAACCAATTCCACTAAGTGCCCAGCCACGTCTGGCAGCACCCACTAACTGCTGCCCGGGCTAGATAGCCACTGAGCAGAGGGGAGATTTTCAGCGTTGCCTCTGCTGCCTGAAATCCTCTGAAATTCTCTTTTAGGTGCCCAAATCTTCAAGTCTTAAAAGTCAGTGCCCAAGCTGTTTTTTAGAATTTCAGTTAGATCCTAAATCACTTTTGTACTCTAGAAGATGTACCTACAGCACCTTTGCTCAGTACTTTTACAATGTTACACTCAAAACGGTATAAAATTTCTTGAAGCAGACAACAATCTTTGTGATCAGATAGCAAAAGCAGTCTGTAAAGATTTAGCTCAGGTTGTGAGGTCAGCCTGGGTAGAGTTTAAATGCATGTGCATACTCAGAGTTCAAAGCTATACAAGTGGCCCAGATGAATTTAATGAGATGACTAATGAAAGAAGATTTGGCTTTAAGACTTACATATATTATATTTATAAAAAGCCAGACCATCTATTAGGTGCTGTTGATCAGTATTACTAATACCTCATGTTTAGGAGCAGTGTGCTTCAGACAGAATCATTCCATTTTACTTTTTTCATACAACTTCAACTTTTCTACAAAATTGTCATGTTATAAAATTATGTAGACCACAGAGAGCACAACCCTTCTTTGGCTAAAGTAACAGGAAAAAAATAGGCCCAAGAATGTGACTGGAATCAGCCCTAGAAACTGGGCAACATACTTCATTAACAGTTAAGTTTAAAAGAGTTGTATTATTTAGGTTAAAGTTGGTCTCAAACATGTGGGGCAGAACACCACACTTAAACAAGAGCACAAACCAACGAGGAGTATAGACAAGTGGAAAAGGCATCTTTTCCACACCTTGATCAGCCTTTAGCTAACAGTTAAGACTTAGGTTAACATAACAAGACCAAAGGCAAAACCTGGACAGTCATAAGCTGGGTCGCCTCTTAGCTAGTCATGGGATGGATGGGCATGTCCATGGTCATCATACGTCCCAAATTCAGGGACCAACATGAGGAGAGAGAATATAGGTTCTTTAGCTGCTCTTTTATGCCACATCCAGCTTGCTGCCCACATGTTGATGTCTCTGCTTTATGTTATCAAAATGCAAATGCTTCCACTGCTTTATTCACTAGAAGTTTCTTGAGCTCAATATTATTTATTTTTAGTAGCCAACTTTACAGGATGGAAAAATTGAACTACTATCTCAAAAATTATTTAAACTGTACAAATTAGCAGGTGACTTTCCTCACACCAGCTGCATCTACATTATCCTGCCAAAGTCTGCTTGTCTTATCTTTTTCAGGCCATGAGTTAATTTCCTTTATTCTACATTATCTCTCTTGTCCAGACGAAATCTACAGTGGGCAGTCACTGACATTTGCTTTGGTGAAGAAGTTATTATCCAGCATCAAAGCATTCTTTCTGTTGCTTGCAAGTCTTTGATTCTGACTTGAAGAAGAATATATGCATATTACAGGCAGATGGCAGCCTATTTATTGTACACTGTATGGATTCCACAAATCTTGACTAAAACATGCACAAAAAGCATATATTAAGTGCATATTTCAAAAAGTACAAACGGCAGTATCTCTACTGTATAAGCAATTCCCAAAATCGCAATGCAACACTTGTACCACCAACAGATGTATTTCAAAAGCAATTCCACTTTTTTCTGCTAAGAGTACAGCCTCAATATTGCAAATGCTGTCAGTGGGCAAGCAAAATAAATGCAAAACATTTTTGCTGAATGCTTCTATTGTAACTGCTGAACTAACAGTCCTTATTTGCTAAAGGTTTGAGCCTAAATTTGAGCGCAAATGTTGTGACTTGAATTCTGACTGTAATTTGAGCAAGTCATTTTTTCTCTACCCAGGAAAGGTCACAGAAAGAGGCAAATAGCTCACATCTATGCTCAATTTCTACAGGAAATATGGATGCAAATGGCTCAAGCCACCTGGTTCTTCAGCCTTGAGGCTGAGCAGACTGAGCAAAGGAACCAGAGGAACTGACAGACTGAAGTCTTCTGTCCACAAGCTCAGTAAAGAACACTCATCAGCCATACAGCTTCTCCATATAAGATCAGTTTAACATGCTGTATATGACCTGAGTCCACAAAACAGTGAAAATCAGCAATAAGCCCAAGTAGCAACAAACACATTGGAGCAATAAATTGTAAAAATAAAATTAACAGTAATATTATGTTAATCGTTTCTTATTCTAATGTTTTTGTAAAAAAAAGATGTGCCATTTTTAGAGCTCAGTAACTTTAATCATCATCATGAAAGAAATAAGGAAAAACTTACTCTTATAATGTAGGATTGATTCTGGTCCTGACATGAGAGCAAATTTGAAATTAAAGAAAAACTAGAGAGGGGTCAGAATCAGACATTACCTCACTTTGATCATTCTCATAAAGAATACAACACATTCCAAAACCACAACACTATTTTAGCCATACATTTATGTTTTGCCATATGCTTTTCATATCTGATGCTACAGGAATGCTCTACAGCAGCAATTAGCTAAAAAACATTAGGGCAAAAACATTCAATATACAGGTCTTTCACTGCAGTGTTAATGGGAAAAAACAACTTGCTCTACCGTGCAGATTTGAAATGCCATACGTTCGACAAGAGCATCTCCAAGTTTTTCACACAGTAAACTACCTATAACTTCCAACCCCTTACTCACTTTTCAACAGTCCAGTCTGCCCGCCTCTCATCACTACCGGTGATGAGAAGATTTTGGTCAACACAAAAAATGAATTATTAGGCTCACAGTATATAGGTGGCTCCTTATCCTTCACTTTTTATCTGACTGTTCAGGGTGGTTTTTTTGTTTATGTTTTATGTTACTTATCACTAATATTGAGGCCAAATGGCACCTCACACTGTAAATATTTCAATGGAAACCATTTGCAAAGTAAATCCAGAACATTGTTATAATCAGGCCCTTAGTGAACTTGTAGCACCTTTGGATGTGAGAACTCAACACTAGTAAAACAAGCAGTACAAAAAAGCATAGGTTAGTGCGGTCATATCAAGAAATTAGCACAATGTAAAGAAGAACAAAAACAATACTAAACTTTACTGGCCAGTGATGCTACAAGGAAATCTAAGAGAAGGCTTAGGCACAAAAGTAACATTCACCTAAAAAACACTTTAAGGCATAGACAGACTCCGTCATTAAATGGAAACTTAAAACTTTGCATTCAATTTCCTATCTTAAGAAAATCTTGGCAAGACAAGAAAGTTGAACCAAGAACACCAGACAAATCCACCTTAAAATAAAAGGAACATTTAAAATTAGCATCATCCAGTTATTAATGACACTCTAACTTATCCCACGTATCCTACAATGACTTCAATTATGTTACACAAATAAGATGAAACAATGGCAGCTTGTGATCACCTGAGAAGTACAGATGTCTCCAATCCTTTGAGTTTTCTTGGAAAGGCAAGAAAAAAAACATTAATAAATGGCTTCCAAAGATAATGTCAGTGACATCTTGCAGACAACTGCTGCAGCTAGCTGCAATAAAATCTGTGCAGTGCTCTGCTTTTTTTCAATGCAACAGAATCCTCAAAGGATGCTAACATTATTTTTTTTTTATACATATATGTATTTGTGTGTGTATATATATATAAAAGCAAGACAATACTCATGTGTCTGCTCCAGGGACAGGGATCCTGACAAACTCATATCTGCCTTACTCACCTTTACCAGCTTCCTACAAAAGAGATCAAGTATGAGATTGTGCTATAATGCAAAAGCCATTAACTCTTCCTTATAGCTAGGAAAGTCAGTCTTCACAGTTTATCAAGAATGTCCTGAACCCTAGTAGCCATGTGCTTTCCTATCACTATTTGAGTAGATGTTCCTCCAGTTTTACTTGTTTTCTTGTCTCAGATTTAAAAGAGGCCAAGGAACTGAGTAGGCATTTCTGCTTTACAGTTTCTCAACTACCAGACTAATCACCTATAGCTTTAGTCATATTCACATCTCCCAAAGGACAAGATAATTCCTATTAATAATAAAGCATCCCCACTCTCTCCCACCAATCTATACCTCCATTTCACCGCCTTCACCATCGTTTGGACATCCTCATGAATTATGTTTCTCTCAGTTTGTTCCTGCTCCCATGGAAGCAATCAAATTAGTATGTGTTTCTTTGGTCTTACCTACAGAACTATACATACTGTCTGCTATCATGGGGAAATTACCCAAATACATTATTTCCTTGCTTAATTAATAAATATGATCAATGTTTCTCAAGTTAGTAAGAAAAAGGGCGAATAACAGGAGGAAATACCCACCAATACATATCAGTCCTGTAGAGTCCAACTTGCTGCCAGGTGAACATTCACAATTGAAAGATCCAAGATTGTTCCTACAGGCACCATTGACACACGGGCTGCTTTCACATTCATTTATATCTATAATCCAGAAACAAAAGACACTGTTAGAACTACGATGTGCTTCTGGAAAATATTATACAGTACAAATGCTGCTGTGGACCATGATTTGCCAAGACTGCCTGGTATATTTGCCTGCCCCGCCCATGACATTCAAAAGACATAGGGAGAGGCAGGTAGCATGTATGTGCACGTATATAGGAGCACATATTTTGAAAGTGTTAATTAAATGGCTCTTTTCTACAAAGATAGTAATTTCCAACAACTTGGACTATAAAGTTTTCCAGCATCAATTATAACTGTCCCGTGAGAAAACAAAACTCTTTTTTTCATAGAATGCAATGCATTCCTAGCCACAACATGCAGTGCACAAACAAAGGCCTTATTGTTTCTGTCATTTATGGCTCCGTGAGGCTTTAGAATAATTAAGAAAACCCTGTCAGAAGCAAAATATTACAATGCTGGCTGCGATTCTCTAGTTTGGGAAAGCATTCAAGAAATAGGAGTTGAAACTGGAATACTGTAAATGGTACTGCCCTCTAGCCCCTAACTCCTATTTATTACCCCTGTGAGTTTTTTAAGCCTGTTCACATGTAAGAATAGGACCCCTGCAGACAGTATTATTTGCTGATTTTTTTTTAAAGTGAAATCCATTTTAAGATTAAAACAGTACTAGCAAATTCTTTCGAAGAACAACTGCAGATGCATATCCACCATTTCTCCCTGAACTCAACCAATTTCATTTTTTGATTTGGGTTCTGAACCAAACCATACATTCTAATACAACCAGACTGTTCCTTTGGTGGGCCAGAAATAAAACTGTTTAGTGCTTGCTTATGTTTGCTAGTAGTGCTTGAGGAATAATGTTACATGCATAAACTAAAATAGCCTGATTTGGGCATTTTGGACACTAAAATACTTGTTTTGTTGTGGGTCAGAGGGATCTTTGATCAGTCTCTGCATTTATGCCTTTGCTTTTATGCAGATATGATTCTTTGTCAAGTCATTTACAAGTGCTCTTCCCTGCTTTTAGGTACGATGAAACTTCAGAGAAGTTCCCATGAGGGGCCAGGCATAATCTGTGCCACAGAATCTTCGGAGCTTTTGGACACTAAAAATAGTTTCCACTGAGCACATGCAAAATGAGACTTACAACTTGGCCAAATCTAAGCATGTTTTCAGAGTAGAGAGGCACGATCCTGACACAAAAAGTATTCAAGAAATTTCAAGCTGCAACAGCATAGAGGAGCAACAGCTTTCTAAAGAAAAGGTCATAATGTTTGCATGTTTTTAAATACAGAAATCAACATTTTCTTGGAAATGAACAAGAAGTTTTGTCTGCATTTTTTAAAGGCAAAATTAAAGTCTAGTCTGACTCAGACACATAGTGAAGAAAATTACAGGTCAAGTGCTTGAAGTCTGCTGAAGGTATTTATAGCTGAAAACAGGTGATTTTCATGTAGAGTCACATGGGTTTAACAGCTGGCAGCCCAGCCACACACAGGTCTGCACATACACAACCAATGTGCAAGACAAAATACTATAATAAGCAGATAGCTGCCACTATCCAAAATATCGCTTCAATCGTATTCAGAATATTAAAAAATGCATGAAACTTAAAATGCTTCACATTTATTGATGTAATATCAGGTTATCATGCCTATCTTTAATTCTCCCTGATACTTAGCAAGTTAGGTTTACAATCAATTTTCTTCTAGGAAAACACATCTTGTATTTTGGGTTTTCAGAGTTAACAAGAAACCCAAACCTAACAAAAAACAGTTGAGGCCACACCTGGAAGTCAGTGTCCCCAAAACTACAACCAAAGGTAAGTAAGTCAGTAAGTGGAGATGGAGAGGCGAAAGAATTTAAAGTTCAACACGTTATGAAGAGTGAAGCAGCTCTCTTGATTTCATGGGCTATGTGCTTCATTCTCTGCCCAGACAGTGAAAGGAGAGAAAAAGACTCAAATTGAACACACGGGTGAGCAAAAATGGGGAAGAACAGAAAGATGATACACCATTGTCAGAGCTGACCACCTTCTAGACTGGGACAACTGCCTGTTCATTTCAAGCCGAAGTTGGAAAACCTAGTCTAAACCCTCACTCAAGTTTGCATCAAACATGTTCCCAGCAAAACAGCTGACTTGATCTGCCAGGTTGCTGCTGTCCACAGGGGACATTCCCCTTTCACCCTTCCTCTTCCTTTTTCTCCCAGTCTCAGTTTCTACCCTTCACAAGTGCCAGTGTCAGCTCCTCACTGATCCCACAGACAAATCGTCACTTTCCATCTTCTGGGATGAGAATGGCAGAGGTTGATTGCCAAGATCGGGGGTGAGGGAAGATGTATCACGGAACCTGACTCTTCCTCATTTCGCTTTGCCCTGATGCAGGTGAAGGAATACTCATCCCATTTTTCTCTATGGATTAGAAAGAGGGACAGCAGCTTTTGCTGAGGATTAGGGTACGCATATCTGGAGGCATCAACTTCTTTTTATTTCTAAAACAATCCTGTGACTATGCTGTAGGCCTCTAACCCTGAGAAAACCAGGATGTTACCTTCTGCATTTGACATGCTTCAGCACTATGCTAGTAAAAAAAAAGAAAAAGAAACAAACAAAAAAAGAAACAAAACCCAAACCCAATGCTTTTGAGTATCACAGGTTTGTGATATTGCATTGACAACTCCCCAAAACCACCATTCAGTAAAAAAAGAAAAAATTAAAGGATGAATGCACTTCAGCATTAGTGCTCTGCTGAATCAGGAGAAAAAGTATCATATACACAACCTAAACAAACTCCAAAAATTGTTGCCATACACTGTCGTACAATAATATTAAATGGTAATTTTAACAAGAGTGAGCAAGAAACCAAATTGATTTTAATAATGTTTTATATTTTAAAATAAAAGCCACTATGTATGAAAATATTTATCAGGTTTTTCTTTATAAAATGTTTTTTTCTTAAGTGAAGTGAGTATACGTTGTAAATGTCAGAGAAACAAAAATTGAAACAGTCCACTGCACATTCCTGGAAATGAACTTCAAAGCACATCTGGTTTACGTTTAACTAGTTATGTCACTGGAAACACAATCTAAACCACAGAGCTTGTTGTAAAAATCTCAACTTTCACAGACTCTGGAGCCTCAAACAACTCCCCCACTCCCCAGAACAAATTGATAAAAAATTTCAATTGAACTATAAATGAAAACACTGAAGGGTTTTGTTGTTTCTTCACTAATGAGAGTTACTTTAATTAAAAATATACTGGTGAGTAATAAGCATCAGAGCATTTTCAGAGCACAACACAAAGCTTCTGGCTACAGAACTTTTTTTACAACTAGTGAACTTGTAACTCCAAACTGAATTATGTAGTGTTCCTTTGAAAACAGAATTTGGACAGAAAGAGATGGATTTATTCCTCTATGCCAACCCACTCAACATTAGAAAAAAAAATTTAATAGGTTTTATAAACAGTTTTATGCCAAACCCCTCATGATCAGCTTTTTTACCTCATCAGCTAAATTTAAACATCTAACTATAAGATTCAAGATTAAGACGAAGACTCATGACCTATGTATGTAAGTTAATGTAGATAACAATATTCAAAGAAACTGAAAAACCCTTCCAATTATGCTGTACAGACAATAAAAAATGACAAGTATTTTAGGGTGATTACACTAAACTATGTTCAGAAAGGAAATACTCTTACAATTCTGCAGTTTTAGTTAATGATCAGGTTTTTGTTGGTTTTTTTTCTAAATGAGAAAATGGGATTTTTTTTCTTCCATTAACAAAAAGTTTTATTACTTTAAGTATTATTGCAGCATTTGTGTCCAATCAAAAGCTGATTGCTCAGAGTTCATCAGACATACAGGATTACGAAATACAGTCAAGTGAAGCACAGCCACTGTATTTCTACAAAGACGGTAAAATTGCCTCCTTTTCAGTAATAAGCTGATGACCACCATGAAAGGGAGATGAGACAGGGACAGATCTATCCTTTTTTAGAATCTTTTGGAATATCAGATAATACTCTTTCCTTAGTCTTTGCAGGAGCCAAAGTACAAATATTGCAAGCATGTACAGATGCATGTTCTTTTACGAATATCTAAAAAAAAATGTTAAAAAACTGAGAGTAATGCATTAATTAAAATCTCACCAAACCCACCAGACAGAAACCCGAATGGCCTTACTTAATGAGCTAGAATGATCATCTCAGTAATTACTCTTTCACAATAGAATAGATTTTAATTTATATAACAACCTGCTTAAATAAGGTGAGTGTGGATTTTCTACCTCATGCTCGGGTTGGCTCGAGTTGTGAACTATCTCAGTTCCTGTATTACTAGATGACTGTCAGAGGCACTATAACATGTTAGTTTGAAAAAATCATGCTGGTTCTTTATTTATGTTTTTAGGATTGATTCATAAACTGATAATTTGGGGAAAGCAGCTAATTCCCTTAGACAAAATGTAAAAGTGGTCACATTCCTTAGAAAAATGCAGTAAGGTGCCATTAAGAGGGGACATGCAAGCCATTTGGATTTCTGCTAGTATCTTCTCTTCATATACTTTCCTGTAAATTCTATTTTACCTTAACTGTAACTTTTTTTTTTGATACTATGGTTTTGCAGTCAATATCAGCTGGCAATGCTATCTAAAAAGTTACCCTCTCCTCAATGAACTATTAATTCAAATGAACTAGTAAATTCATTTCCACTGCAGAATAACTCTCCCTCATGCTGTTCTCCATTCACACCCCGCCTCAGAAAAAAACTACGAGAAGGGACTCCCAGATTTGGTTCACTATATCATGATCCCCAAACTTCTTCTAGCACAAAAGAAAACACATTGCAATGATGATAAGGATGTCCAGAAGACAGAAAAGATCACTTTTTTCCTAAGGCTGTGGAACTACAAAACCACTTTTTTGTTGTTGTTGTCAAATCCTTTTTTTTTTTGAGCCTTTATATTAGTATTACTATATTATTACCACTGAAAAACAAATTTATGTTTTATATTTGAAAATCTAGATACACTTTAGTTCAATAATTTTGGCTAAGTTGTTTGCATTCTGGCATCTTATTCGTCTACCTTTTGGTCAGTATCATGCTCTGAAGTTTATGGCCTTTTCATCTTGGTAATTAACATCTCCCTTTACCATACTATTCTACTTTTTCTGTCTAGAAGATTCCTTAAGAAACATGCACATTAAGGGCACATGGTAAGCTATTTTCACCTGAACATTATGGATACATACTAGGCATTGAGACATCTTAGCAGAAAAAGCACTATAAATCCATGGGGGTGTGATAGAAGAAAAGCCCTACTCGGAACAAGTGCTACTAATTTGTAACATACAGGGAGAACAGAAGTTTTAATTTTTAAGTGACCTCTGAAACACACACGTACTAAAAGACAAAGGAACATAACTTCTTTTGAACAGAAGGGGTGAAGAGGTGAATGATTTGATACTGCCAGAATTTAAACCATTTCATGAGATGTTTTGAATGTAAACACATGTTCACTTTCCAAACAGTTGGAGACATTCAAAACACTATTGCCCCCTCCATGTTGCTTGCTTCCACTCCTCTTCTGAATGCTGGCAAAGAGCACATGAGTGCTCCTCATCTGCTTAAGCGCAAAGCTAGCCCATTCAGCATATGCTGCTAACGAAATGGTGTAAGTTACCCTGACTGACCTTACACAGCAAGAATGGTTTACAGAGTGCTTCCACTTCCCTTTCCATATGTTTGTTTAACTGTATGGCAGTAACTTCTGTCTGATCAGTAATAACAAGCAGCTGAGGACAATGTCTTCTACTTCAGACAAATCTGGACAATGACATTGGTTCACATAACAGGTGTTCCATAACAAAGGATTATAGCTTCCCCATCGCTCACTCAAATGCAAGACTATTTACTATAAAAACTTTCTAATGGTAACAAATATTGAGATTTACAGATCATGGAACCAAATAAAAAATAATGCAAAAGACCAGTAAAATTCTACTACTCTGAATACTAATTAAAAATTAAGACAAAAGCTAATGCTTCTATTTTGACTTTTTTTGTACAGCCTTAGGTTTTTTTATAATTAAAACTTCTCATTAGTTTCTGCTATGTAACATTTTCATTGCTCTAACATCTGTGTTCATTAGTAATATAAGAAAGCGATTGTGATTATACTGTAAAAATACAGTACGATTTTAGTATCAACAGGCAGTAATATCCAGATCCTAGAATTCAAACATCACATAAAGCATCACAAATACCTGAATTTGATCTAGAATTAACTATCGCCCAGATTGAAGGCAGAAAAAGAAGAGACTCTGTGATCAAAATAGATAACATTTCCCTAAATGACAGACTAGGTGTCCCTGCTACATGATCAAAGGCAAGAATATATTCCCCTTTATTCCAGCTTAAAAATGCTTTATCTAAGGAAAGTGAAATATTTTCATATAATATTTAACTGATTTCTTTGAAAGAAATTCAATGGCAGGACCCAACACACTAAATATCATTGCAGAGAAATTACAAGAGGAATGCAATGATTTATGCAATATCTTAGCTCTGTGCTTCCCTCTGGTATTTGTCACCACCCTGAATCTTTTGTGATCATTTAGCTTTAATGTTACATAATAAGCAATAAAATTAACACAGCTTGCAGATTTTTCACCTTCACATGTGTCTGTCTCAGTGCTGAACACATAACCCTTTGGACAAGTGCAGCTGTAACTTCCAGGGGTGTTTCGACAGAGCCCATTATCACACAGCAGCCCGTTCATTGAACATTCATCAATGTCTGCAAAAAGATGAGTTAGACACACCAATGAGTGCAAATGCCATGAGACGCCTTCACCTCCACAAGTATCCCCTGTTGCTTTCTACAGCAACCAGTATATCAAGCACACTGAATAGGAAAAACCCACAAATTAACATCACTCCCTGAACTCCTCTTACACTAACTGCAAATAATGCTAATAAAAAGCAATCAATCTTCCTCATTGCCCTACTGTTTATTTTTAAAAAGAAAAAAACCCTACAATTTTAAGCAACTTTCCTCTAATGCCCATCACATATCACAAATACTTAAGCTTATAGAAGAATACTGACAGGATAGGCCGTGATAAACCTGACTCTTCATCCTGCTTCAGGGTGTCTCCTATATTTTGACTGCTTGATCTCCCAAACTTAACACTGCAACTGAAATCTTAAATCAACTAGATTTTTTAGAGAGTTTAAGTTTAAAAATAAAGAGTAAAACCAAGAATGCATTATAATTACAATCTGGAGGCTTCTGGTTTCCCAACTACATTAGATTTTGCAAGCTATGCTTATAAATTCCTTTAGGATTCAGACAAAAAAGTCTAAATTTCCCTAGACGATTAACTGAGATTTAAGTTTGGCAGTTGTAAAGAAGCTCTTCTAAACTAACCTGTCCTTAATCTAACCGCATCTGATTTTAATGAAGGAGAATGGATTTGGAATTTGATGTTTTCAAGAGCAATAGAGTTTAATTTTGAGCTTGTTGTTCCAATCCTTTAACTCAAACTAGCAGTGTTATGAAAGTATTATTTCCTTAGAATCTCACAGAATAACTTCAGATTTGGACTGTAATCTATTGTGATATGCACTGTAAAAACATAGACCGATATAGCTCATGCTGTAAAAACACTTAAAAGTGACAAGAATACTGTCTGCATTTGTCTGATGACCACTTTTTACTTCCTAGCAGCTCATAATCTGTATCACTAATTAAAGCATTTCAACCCTTTGAGTGTTCATAATTAAATTCTTTTGTGCAAAAATTCTCCTATCTATGAATAAATGCATCCTCACAGTCAGTATGCTGTATTTTTATTTAAATAAACACACATATACCTATACTAGCATTTAAATAATCCCAAGTGTAACTAGATAAATAAATTCCCTTGCCATAAAATCCATTTGGAAAACAAATATTATATGAAGTATTTTTAAAGAAACACTAAAAGTTTTATGCAGCAGTGCCTTTCCTGCCAAAAGGTCGTATTTAGGGCCTTTAGAAGGTAACTAGCTGTAAAATTCCTTAAGTCAAGCAGATGAAAAGAAACACTTTGTGTTTGCTTTGCATCACTAGGTAGGAATGTTTGGTATTAAAATTATACCACAGTTATATAGTCCAGGTTTTCCCTACCAAAAATGGTGGGGTTTTGTTGACCACAAATACCAATGATAGGTCAGTAAACCTTTAAGTACAGAGAGCAATAATTCCCCAAAATAAACACACCAGACGGTAGGACGATACTTAAGACTTTCTAATGCTTTTAGATAGATTTTCATTAGCTTTTAATACAAACAAACTTCAGTTTTCTGTTTAAAATTACAGGACTATTAACAGGACTATAAGCGATAATATTGCACAATGTACCTGTGGTATAATACACTTTTTTTTGGATGTATGAATTCCCAAAAGAAAAAAAATACTGAATTTCATGTATGACCATGAATAATAAAATTAATTGGACTGAGTGTGAAACTTATAACATAGGTATCTTCTGTTGGGTATTCATAAACACTTGCAAAATATGTATCTAGACACTGCAACAACAGTCTAGTATAAACCCAAACCAAACTACAAATGACAATTAGAAGTTCCTGAAGTGAATCATTCCTGTATACTGGTGACCTGAAATTCTGAAGAATAAAAGAATAGCTGTTACACTTGAGCGCGCTGTTCAGACGTGATTTGTGAAATCCTAAGAGTGGGTCATTGCTTCCTTCATGAGCTGAAGCTTTCAGAAATTAGAGGACTAAGTGTGCAGCAATCCATTCTGCTGTACCTGTGTAACTTGGGCACATCACAAATTACTGCATACTGCAGAGACTGTGTACATAGGCCACCAGCTATCATTTCGTTGTAATGATAGCCTTCTGTTACATTTTATTATGCAAAATCGTGACCTTCAGCTCTTGACAAATTATCATCCAGCCTTGAAAGGGACACATTTTAGGTGGTCTTGACAAATGTTACACATTAAAGTATAACACAAACTGATCCATGCTTTTGAGAAAATTAACTCCTAACCTGCAAAGGTATCTCCTGCTTACGCTTCCCAAACAGTAATACTCCCCCACCAAATAACAGATAAATACAGCAGTAAGAATATTAGCTATGCAGTGACTGAGAAAAGCAGTTTCATTAGAGATTTTTTTGCGTTTTCATTGTAGCTTTAAGAAGTAGATCTCTTGCAACCTAAATTCTGTCAATGCAAATTACCATCAATACAGGGATGAATTATTCAACAATAATACAAAAATTGAGCAACTTACCCACACAATTCCTTCCAGAAGGATCAGGCTCATAGCCACTGTTACAGTTACAACGATAGCTGCCACGTAAGTTTTCACAAATTCCATTGGAGCAAATATCAGGATCCAATGCACACTCATTAATATCTGTATTAACACAACACAGAAGATAAAGATAACCAGACACTGAAAGATATGAAAAACCAGATCCTGTGATAGACATGGACAACACCTGACTCACTGGATGTTGGGGCTGTCACTCAGATCAAGTGTATAGCAAGGGTGCAGTCAGAAGGCTGAAAGAAGTGATTACTCCCCTCTATTTGACACCAGTGAGGCCAAACCTGGAATACTGTGTCCAGTTTTGGGCCACTTCACATGGGCCCACTCCTCAAGGCTGTCAGTGTCCCTCTGGATGTTATCTTTTGCCTCTAGTGAATCAACTGCACCACTCAGCTTGGTGTCATCTATGAACTTGCTGAGGGTGCACTCAATCCCACTGTGTCACTGATGAAGACGTTCAACAGTATTGGTCCTAGTATGGACACTTGAGAGACACCACTTGTTACTGGTTTCCCCTTGGACATTGAATCATTGACCATAACTCTTTGCACATGGCCATCCAGCCAATTCCTTACCTATCTAACAGTCCATCCACCAAAGCCATCTATCTCCAATTTAGTGGAGAGAGAAGAATGTTGTGGGGGACTGTATCAAAGGCCTTACAGAAGTCAAGGTAGATGATAGCTGTAGCTCTTCCCTTGTCCACTGGTGCAGTCACTCCATCGTAGAAGGCCACTAGATTAGTCAGGCATGATTTGCCCTTGGTGAAGCCATGTTGGCTGTCTCTAATCACGTCTGTCTTCCATGTTTTGACATAACTTCCAGGAGGACCTACTCCATCTTACCGTGCGCCGAGGTGAAGCTGACTGGTCAGTAGTTCCCAGGGTCCTCCTTATTACCCTTTTAAAAATGGGTGTGATATTGCCTTTTCTGCACTCAGTGGGGACTTTGCCTGACTGCCATTTTTCAAATGATGGAGAGTGGCTTAGTAACTACATCTGCCATTTCCCTCAGGACCCTGGGATGCATCTCATCAGGTCCCATGGACTTGTGTATATTCAGGTTCCTCAGGTGGTCTTGAACCTTATCTCCTATGATGGGGGTGACTTTGTTCCCCCAGTCCGAGCCTTGATGTTCAGAGACTTGAGAGATACGGGAAAAGTGATTACCAATGAAAACTCAGGCAAAAAATTGTCGAGTACCTCAGCCTTCTCCATGTTGGTTGTCACTAGTTCTCCTGTCTTATTTATCATGTTGGTGTGTGTCTGTGTACATTTTGTTGTAATCTTCCTCTTCTGACCAATGTACCTGTACGAGCCTGTTGTATTCTTCACACTCCTTGCCAAACTCAGCTCCAGCTGTTCCCTAGCTTTCCTGATCTCATGCCTAAACATCTGGACAGCATCCATGTATCCACTGCCTATGCATTTCCTTCTTACACTTTAGTTTGACCAGGAGGTCCTTACTCAGCCATGCTGGTCTCCTGCCTTCCTTGCCTGACTTCTTACACGTGGAAGTCAAGAGCTCTTGTGATCTAAGGAAAATGTCCTTAAAGAGCTGCTAGCTCTGTTCTGCTCCTTTATCCTTGAGGACAGTTTCCCAGGGGGTCCTATCCACTAATTCCTTAAACAACTGAAAGTTGCTCTTCTAAATTTCAGGGTCCTGGCTTTAGTCTTCACTTGGCCCATATCCCTCAAGATCATGAGTTCCACCAGGGCGTGATCACTGCAGCTCACGCTACCATCAGTCTTGACCTCACTAATTAGTTCATTTGTGTTGGTAAGCAACAGATCCAGTAATGCTTCTCCTCTGGTTAGGCTATGACCTGGATTAAGAAATTATCCTCAGTGTGCTCCAAGAGTCTCCTGGACTACATACGGCTTGCTGTGCTGCTTTTCCAGCAGATGTCAGGGTGACTGAAGTCCCCTAGCAGGATCAGTATGAAGAGAGGCTGAGGGAACTGGACTTGTTTAACCAGCAAGAGGGAAGATGAGGGGGACATATAATAGCAGTTCTCTGATCTTAATAGGTGGTTACAGAGAAGATGGAGCCAGACTCTTCTTTGAGGTACACAATGACAGGGCAAGAAAAAATTGCAAGTTACAACATGGGAAATTTTAACTGAACACCAGGAAAACAATTCTTCCCCATGAGAGTGGTTCAGCACTACAGCAAGCTTCCCAGAGATGCTATGGGAACTCCATCCTTGGAGTTTTCCAAACTCCACTGGGCAAGGCCTTGAGAAATGTGATTCAACTTTGAAATTACCCCTGCTCTGAGCAGAAGGTTAGGTTGGATGACCTCCAAATATCCTTTCCAAATTAAATCAATAGGGAACTATGTATTGGGTTTGTGTGACAAGGTTTTCGTAGCAGCAGGGGCAACAGGGGTGGCTTCTGTGAGAAGGTGCTAAAAGCTTCCCCTATGTCTGACAGAGCCAAGGCCAGCCAGCTTCAAGATGGACCCGCTGCTGGCCAAGGCCAAGCCCATCAGCAATGGTGGTAGTGCCTCTGGGAGAACAGATTTAAGAAGGGGGAAAAAAAAACCTGCTGCGGAACAGCAGCCAAAAGAGAGGAGTGAGAATACGTGACAGAAACAGCCCTGCAGACAGCAAGGTCAGTGAAGAAGGAAGGGGAGGAGGTGCTCCAGGCACCGGAGCAGAGATTCCCCTGCAGCCCATGGAGAAGACCATGGTGAGGCAGGCTGTCCCCCTGCAGCCCATGGAGGTCCACGGTGGAGCAGATATCCACTTGCAGCCCGTGGAGGACCCCACGCCAGAGCAGGTGGATGCCTGAAGGAGGCTGGGACCCCATGGGAAGCCCACGCTGGAGCAGGCTGCTGGCAGGACCTCCGGATCCATGGAGAGAGGAGCCCACAGAGCATGTTTTCTGGCAGGACTTGTGACCCCACAGGGGACCCACGCTGGAGCAGTGTGCTCCTGAAGGACTGCACCCCGTGGAAGGGACCCACGCTGAAGCAGCTCGTGAAGAACTGCAGCCTGTGAGAAGGACTCACGTTGGAGAAGTTCATGGAGAACTGTCTCCCGTGGGAGGGACCCCACGCTGGAGCAGGGGAAGAGTGAGGAGTCCTGTCCCTGAAGACAAAGGAGCAGCAGAGACAACGTGTGATGAACCGACCATAACCCCCATTCCCCTGCACTGTTCGGGGGGTAGGTAGAGAATTCAGAAGCGAAGCAGTGCCTGGGAAGAAGGGATGGGTGGGGGGAAGGTGTTTTAAGATTTGGGTTTATTTCTCATTACTCTACTCTGGTTTGATTGGCAATAAATTAAGTTAATTTTCCCCAAGCTAAGTCTGTTTTGCCCGTGACAGTAATTGGTTGAGTGATCTCTCCCTGTCCTTATCTCGACCCATGAGCCTTTTGTTGTATTTTCTCTCCCCTGTCCAGTTGAGGAGGGGAGTGATAGAGTGGCTGCATGGTGCTTAGTTGCTGGCTGGGCTTAAACCACAACACTAAGAATACCTTGATGCAAAATATCTAGCCTGTCCACTCAGTGCCTGTTGTTTAAGGATCTAGGTAAGAAGTCATACATTATTAGGTGACACAATTACTTTTCCTAATACAGAACTAATGCATAGGTCAATACCACAGCATTACAGGAATTATAGCATTTGTTGGAAATTTACAATTTTTCTCAGATTGACAGAATAGGATGATGAATTGAGATATACTCCCTGAATTTACAGTCCCATATAGAATTTCTACTGTAGTTGGAAAATTCCAAAATATTCATATGAACTATAAGAACAGGAACAGGCTAGTTTTAATATTTTTTGCCTCTGAGGAAAAGAGGGTTTTTCAATACTAAGTTATTTCTTCCCATACGGTAAGCCCATTACTTTAAATAGTTCCCTTTCCAAACCCTGGAAAGAACAGTAGGGGTGCTGGCCTAGCTGTGACTTCACAAAAACCTTGTTTTATACTTGTACTGCTCAATTTTTATAAAGGACATTTCCTCTTTAACCATACTGCAGTTTAGATGATGATTTACATATACTCAGACATGCATTTGGAAAAATCATGCTATCCCTGGATTAAACTCAAAGCTATTAGACGTCTGAAAACTTCATAAGAAAATATGAATTAGTGTAATATTTCAGCTTTATATTTTCTTTTGAGCAAAAAGTTTTCTGCAGTTTACTAAACTTTTTTGTGTCTTGGGGACAAGCCACACAATTTCATGACTCTCTCCTTCCTTATCAAATTAATGATTTCACAAGGTATCCAGATTTCTCTCACATGAAGACATGAAGGTTTTGTGCTTGTTAATCACAAGCTGAATGACAGAAGTAGGGATGTGGTGATGGACTGCAGTCTAATTAACAAGCTTCACTGATAAAGTGTATTCCCACTCACTCTTGATAATGAGAATGCATGAGGAACACAACAATTTTTATTAGGGATTGAATGTGGGAGCAGTATTCCTCTCCTTTAGCAAATGGAATTAGTAAACAAAGTACCTTGCTATAAGCAAGAAAATTGTCTGCAAGGTCGCTGCACAAGATGTACAGAAAATACTATGGTTTTCTTTAGAAACCTAAACAAAAAGGGTTTAGTTGAGACGTGAACCCCCAAGAGATTATAGTCTTTACCATGCAGTTGGTATAGACCACAACTGGTTTTATGTTTTAGTGAGAAATTGTACCTTCCATGTATCCAAAAGGACATATAACCTCCCTACCAGACTACATGCAAATTCTCATGGTACGATGCTGTATATACAACAACATTATGGTACACTACCATTATTTCCCCATGAGATTTAGAGATTTTTCAAATGGACCTTGCATAATTCACTGAAAAGAAAACGGAGAGAATTTACAGACTCTATGGATTTCAAATTATTTGTAAGTTTGGCAACATGTTAAGCAATGAGCTCATAGAGAAGAAAAAGCTATGCATATACACTTACAGTACTGAACAGAACCATAATTTCTTTTATTATAGTACTATTTTAAAAAGTTATGTAGGCTGTTACTAAGTATAATGATCAGAGGGTCTCACTCTGTTCCTGCTGAACTGAATAGGAGCTTTAATGCTGACAAGGATAAAAGCTATACAAATTAAATGCCTGTAAATACTAAATGTACAGTATCTGCTTTAATTTGGCTGCAACTTTATTAACTCATCAGGGAACTATCTAGCCATAAATCACAATACTGTGTTCCACCATTCCTTCTTCAACCCACTCTACTTATTTGGCAGCTGCAGCATGCATTGCCTCGACTTCAGGCCTGGCTCAGCTATTACTTTTAAAATCCCTCTCTCTGTGGTACTAGAAAAAGGAGCTGGATCTTTACAGTTCCTTGTACTAAATGCAAGTGCTTACTTTCAGGACTTTTTTTAGGGGGATCGTTTTTAGTAAGCTCTCTTCCAACTCTAACTCACCAGAGAAATGATCCCTCCATGGAAACAGTCCATGTAGAGAACACTGGATCTGGAGTGAAAAACTGCTCTATTACTATCCCAGCTGACTGAAAATCAACTGCAAATGCAAGTGGTTGCTGTCATTCCCCAAATGAGGGAGAACTGTCTTATGCCTATTCTAAAAAAAATTAAATTATACGTCAGATCTTTAAAAAGGATGACTTTTTTTTCTTGTCAGGGTCAGGCAAAATCCAATGCTGTAGAGAATTAATTCTGGCCTTTTCTTTAGACAACATTTAATTATTGTACGTAGATAATGAAAATACTAAAATCAACATATTAGTCTTGAGGCAAAAAACTCCACTGTAGTATGTTAAAGAAAAATATTATTCTGAGTATATTTTTTTTTAACCTTGAATCATATACATTAAAGAAAACGTGCAACATACCTCGTCCATCCACAGTAATACCTATTCCACTGCTACACAGGCCATGGAATTCAGCTACTCAATTGAAGCAAAGAGATGTTGGGGAAAAAAGAAAATGTTATTTCCAGTGTTCTACCTTCTTTAATCCTCAACCAAATCCACCTGATCATTTTTCAAAACAATTTTTCTACAATGTAACTAATAAAATGCCAATGTTCACATGAAATAACTACTTATAGACAATATAGCTAAATATGGCTAGTAGTATTCCACCCTGAACTTTCACATATATATAAAAATGAAATATGATAACAAGAATTAAACATTCAAGAGATTTCATTATAGTCTTGACAGAACTGTCTCCTGAAGTTACTGCTTTCAGCCATAATGCCAGTTTTACTTAATTTCTTCTAAAGTCTTCTTCTATCTCAGAAAATGACACTGAATGGAAATACTGTCCAAGATACATGATCTCAGTTGTATATTCAAGAGATTTTCTTTTAATCAATCCCCAGGTTTATTTGGAGAACTGATTCTTATAAAATGAAATACAGCTTTCTAAAATTAATATGGGCTGCTCTTTTAAACTGGATTGATTTGACTAGGAAACTTACAGATTCATCAGAGAACTCTGCTTATTCTCTTTAAAGTATTATTCCTTATAGCTAACACTTAATTCAGGGACTCAACTTCATCCATAGCATACTCATGTCCTTTGTCTTGAATTTTGTCACAGTCTGGCCAGCTCTAGAACTAGGTTCACCTCAATGTTACAATGCATAAAAACACACTCAACATAAAATACCATTTTTTCTTTAAAGGAGAAACCATTTCCAGAATCACTGTACAATTCCATTATATACCCTATTCACTTCTCTTTAAGAAATTAAATAAATGAACAACCTGATCTGAACAAGATTTTTTTAAGTCTGTATGTTCCCTGTAGTATTCAAAGAAACACAAAATTTTACCTGAGTTTTTAGCAGGGCAGGGGTGACATGGCTCTCCAAAACCATAGTCTGGATTGGCACAGCAACATTCAGACTTTGTCACAGCACCAGGGAAAGGACGGACACACACTCCTTTTTTGATGCTTCCATAGCATGTGCTACGCATGTGAGTATCTAAGAAAGGGCAAGCAAAGAAATAATTTATTTCCTTAGGCTGAGAGTGAAATATATGCATACTATCCAACAAGAGCTAAAAAAAAAAAATTTTGTTCAACAAAATAGTTACACTGAATACATCTGCATTGCTCTGCTACAGTAATCCTGATGGCATCAAGGCCAATTCTTAAAATGGTTAGCTCCTAAAGCCCTCTCCAGAGCACTTTAAAACCACCTAAACTAGCATACTGTGAGCAAATTTAAAAGCATTCCAAAGGACCCAGCAAGATGACCCACACACCAGAGCAGCTTTGAAAATCTGTCAACATATATCTCAATAAGAAACACAGAATGGCTTGAATCAGCATGTGGTGACTAATTTTTCCCTTTGAGAAGTACTACAACCATAACCTGGACACACAGATCTCTTATTTACTTCCAAAATTGTTCCTCCTGTAGGATAACTCACCAGCAGCCCAGGGCTTCTAATATGGGAGGTTACTTATTTCCAAAAGGAGGAGCATAGTCTCCTACACTATTTACAAATTCTGATCAAAAATGGAATTTCAGCAGATTGTTCAGACCAGCATTTACATGACATGGCTATCTTAACAGGTTTACATATAAACTGGCACCAGTGGCTGGATTAGCATTAAGATATCAAAGAGGTCCCAATACCTAGCTAGCAACAGCAATTTAGCAGTTCTTACACATGACTA
This sequence comes from Harpia harpyja, assembly GCF_026419915.1. Taxonomy (NCBI): domain Eukaryota; kingdom Metazoa; phylum Chordata; class Aves; order Accipitriformes; family Accipitridae; genus Harpia; species Harpia harpyja. Next base: position 64,912,753 of record NC_068969.1, read on the forward strand.
GGTAGTGGGGAAAGCAGCATTACTGCCTAGAATATAAGAAATTTCTGGAGGTTTGTGATTAAAAAGCCACTATGGAAATGACAGCCCTGGGAGAGGGCTGGAAATCATGGCCAGGACAAATTACCTTATTATACAAAGAAAACAGATAATACCTGGAAGGTCTCCAACCTCGAAAATCATGCCATAAAAGACAGCAGAAAAATTATATAGGACAGCCACACAGCTGTAGGACTCACCACGTGCGTACTGCCAATCTTGCAGCTGATTTAGTCATATAAATCAATCTGACTGACTTGACCAGTAAGATGCGTCTTCCAGAGCAGGCCTTCAGCCCTACCTTTGCAGGCGTAACCATCTGCTATACTTTCCCAAGAGCTATGACAATGTCTCTTAGACTGCTTTTTATGTATTTTGGTTTGGGTTTTGTTGTTTTGGTTTTTTTGGTCATTCCAAGGTTAGATGCCTTTTTTGTATTTGCTTATAGGATAATATTGGAGATCTTCTAACAAGTATGGGAGTGGGCAGTCCACCCAGACGTGTGGATGAGAACTGCAGGATACAGATGGAGTAAATAGCCTTTAGTTTTGACTCCTATACTTCTACAGACACTTGTTGGAGCTACAGAAATACTCTTTGTTTCAGGCATCTTTATGGACCAGGCCAGAACATGGCTTTAATTTATGCTCCTTGTCAATCTCCCAGTAAAACCACCCCGCACTGTGGCCTGGACATGAGCCTGGGCGCACTCAGAAACTGAGTAGAGGGAATCCAGACAGTTATCTACTTAAAAGCTGACCCCAAAACAACAAAGAAAAGTTGCTTGAAAAATCTTACAGTGGATGCTGAATATCCTGTGCCAATCCGAATAAGAACTGGCAATTCCTTATGCATTCTGCCTGCTGAGTGTTGTAAGCTGGCTCCTATAAAACAGGATTGCCTGTTCATAAATGTTTTCTCTTGCTTTTGGTATCCCATGGAACAGATAGTTCTGGAGCACAGTTAACTGTGGCCCAGATTTCAGGGCTTATTCCTTGCCAAGAGTCTAGATGAAGCCAGTACAATTTGCTTGCACTTGACAGCAGGAAAAGACTATTGTGCTTGACAATAATCAAGAATTTTTGCACAAGAAATGTCTGTTCATGTGCTCTGCAAAGTAATTAGTTGCATCACGTCCTTTCCTTCCACCTCTAACAAGTCCAGATGCCACTCTGCCATGCTCTGCCATGAATAAATTGGCTTCAATCATTGCCCTGTCACAGAAGTTAAGGCTTTCTCCTAGTTATGTGTCTGGGAGAGAATGGGGAAGCAATTCAAGGGAACGAAATGGCACCGAGGGAAACTGCAGGGGAAGAAAAGACTGCAAAGTGTGAAAGAAATACTCTGTAGGAAGATCTTCAGTATGTGAATTGTGAGAAGCAGCTGGAGGAAGCTACAGATGTCCTGAGCAACTGCTCTGCATAAGAAGAGAGCAAGTGCTTTTCCACATAAGCCAATGTTTTTATATAAGAAGCACAGGGAATTTGGGGAGGATTGCCTAACTAGTTATAGGAAAACAGTCTTACCTACAGTCAATGACTCACAAAGCCTGTGCAGGATGAAGAAGCAAGCTGGCTCCCCCAGAACCAAAACGTGGTATGACAGGTAGAATGTCCTCCCTGGGCTGTGCTTCCCATGGTGATAGCAAGGATGAGAAGGACAGGCACTGCTTTGTCCACGGCTTAGTTGCTGCAGGCAGCTCACCAAGCTCAGGTTCCCCACATCACGACAGTGCACCTTACTGATGAACCTGCGCTGCTCCCCATGTATAGTTTGATCACCCTTTGGCTACAAATTTCAGAACACTAGAACTTATTTTATGCTCTGGATCAGAGTTTAGCATTGGTGCTGCTGTAACTGTGTACCTCCTTATAGGAAACTTCACTGTTTCCCAAAGAATAGCATTTCTAGAGGCTGTGGTGTAGCACTTCAAAATCCGCAACTGTTATCACCACCATACTTGTGGTCAAGGTCAGGTGGACCAGTGGTTGACCTATTCGCAGTGAAAGTCACTGCACCCATCCAGGTGCCCAAGGTCAAACCATGCAATGCTCATGACAGGCACTTTGAGGTATGGTTCTGCAAAATAGCCAGGGTGAAATAAAACTTAGCTATTTTGTCCTCGATGTCTATAGCTTTGGGCAGAGATGTGAACTGCAGACTGAATTATAATTATAAAGTGTCTCAGCAGGGAACAAACAACATTGAGCAAAGCTATAGCCATAGCTCAGTGCACGTTCTGAGGTGATACACAAATGCACACACACACAGAACCAGCTGAGGTATCCCGAGCATGGAGCTGCTGTTAGAAATATAGCCAAACCTGAAATGCCTGCAAATACTAGTTTGGCTCTGAGTATTTATCTAACTGTTCCTTTTCCAAGCATTTGTTCCCCCTTGCTGTAATTTTTTTTCCAAAGTGGTATAACATTTTGTGATTGACTCTGCCATACTTACTAATACTAAATAAAAAAGCAATTTATTCTATGAATAGTCCCACCAGAATCAATGGCACTATTCAGAAGTAAAATACAGCTCAAAGTAAGAGAGAATTAGACTGTAGGCTCTTTGATTTTATGTTTTTGCTAATTGCCTAGCACATTTGTGGGAATACTGTTAAAAGGAAGTAACTTTTCTAACCTTCAGACTACAAATACTCTTCTAGCAGCCAGAATGTCTGAGAAGTATTATTTAGCTCATGTAATATATGGGACAGAACAGCCAGACAGAGAATTCCTGTAGTTAACACAGCATGTGTATGTATATATAAACACACACATATATATATATACACATAAAATTCTGAACAGCAGATTGGCTTGGAAATTCTCTTCTAAAGGTCATGTACGAGGATATTTTTGTTATGCAATATTTGAAATTTCCTATGTTACTTTATGCCTGGAATAATTACATCATCTTTTTAAAAAGAATTTTCCAAATAAATCATGATTCTGCCTTACAATTTTTGTCATATTAAGGATATTTCCTGTTGAAAATTTAAGCATTTATGGTAAACCTTAAACCTATGTGACACGTGGAGCTGAACATTTTCAAATAAAAAATAGTGTTCACAGCTGATAGCCAACTTGTGAAGCCTTTAGCTAGTTCTAGCATGCTAGAACTGTCGTAGCATTAGGTACATGAAAGCACAGAAAACTGAGCACTGCATTGATTCTTTGCAGCTGTATCACTAATGGGGTAAAGATGAGGCCAACTTGGACCACAAAAAAGGTACTGAACAGTTTGTACTCAAATCTGCTGTGTTTTGCTGCTGCCACTAAGCAGTGAAATTCCTGTATTAAAAACAGTATACCAAGCCTTTTCACATTGTTTTATCTTTTCCTTCCTTTTCTCCAAATGTTTAATAAACAACTTGGCTACTACATAGGAGAGAACAAACCTTGCTTTTTTTGGTTCAATCTTTAGTACAGTTTTGCTTACTAAAAAGTCTCATTTATTTAAAACAACAAATATTTGGGTTCCAACTGAGAGACTGAGAATGCGTTTTGGCTTTTATTAGCCTATTTTTTAAGCCATTCTGAGTTTTTATTGTGCATTTTTTAAACTGAAGTGGTAACAGAAAGCAGCAGCTTGCGCAGGCACTTGATAGAAATGCTTGCACTAGATTTTATTTTAAAGAATGATGAACTTCTGCAAAATTTAAGAATTTATTTTAAATTAATTGATAATAGCAACACAAGGATGTAGTATCTCACATCCCTTTGGTGCAAGATAACCTCCAAACACTGTGATGAAGTCTGTCCTTCCTTTATCTGGACACATGTAGATAAGACATAGCAGATAAGACATATATACATCCATCAGCATGAACAATCATAGTACTGATTCATATATACAACTATTGCAGAGCTAAGCCAATGGTTTCCTCTCTGCCTCTACTGCTTCATGAACCTGTCAAACATCATGACATAACCAGCTGGCCTGATCTAATACCAGCTCCAATGGCAGTCCAGTAACCAGCAGCATCTAGTACACAAGGCCACGTACCAAAAGTGAAGCGAATGTGCTGTGATGCTGCCAGAGGTGCGCTTTTCAGTCAAGGAGGCCCCATTCCAGGCACATTTGCCTGTTGAAGCTTAATGCCATGCCCATCCATTAACTGAGCCTTGGGTCACCAATATGCATGATGACAGATACATTCATGAGCTAGGAGAGAAGAAACTTAGGGAATACAGAACTGATGTTCTGATATGCAGAAGAAGGGAAAGATTGTATCTCCAGTGGATTAAATTGGTTTAAGGAACTTTGCAGTATCACAGTCCCTAGTGCATGTAGTCCTACCACTCTCAGTAATTTTTATAAAATGTATATTATTCTCCACCCTCTTCATCAGCAATCAGTAGAAAACAAGGGACTGAATACCTCTTGCCCTCTGCCCTTTTTTACTCTTCATCAGGTTGAAAATGCTCCATTTTTGTCCAGTGAGCTCCCTGAAGCTATACTAGAGATCCTGGTGGAGTTGGGTGAAGAACCTCTTAACTGTCAACCAGTAAGATTTGAGAGGATAAGATGCTGCAGTTCAGATTGTAAGACAAAAGACTATTTATCAGCAGACTAGAAAGTGTATGCCTCAAAACCAAAAAGAGATGCCAGGAAGAGTAAATACTGTAAGTTTAATTTATAGGAATAACAGGTAAACAAGAGGTGGTGCCACTCTGATTCCACAGAGGAATTTAAGCTTCTTGTCTTTTAACACTAGGTTTATGGAATAGGACAATGCAAGACTTCCTAATAACTCTTAATAATGATATTTGAGTTCACAGAAACAAGTCTATCTAGTTTTCACTATTTCTCCTGCTAGAGCTTTTTCTTTTTTAACACTATGGCACAGGGAGAATAAAATGTTTTCAGATTAGAGAAAGAAATTAAAAGGGGAGTGCAAAAATATCAGTGTCACAACCAAGATATATACCTGTTTTAGTGATTTGGAGTGGATGATGCGCAACTGAATATAAATATGAATATACATATATATACACACACACACATGCACATACATGAACACAAACACATAACAGAACAAAAGACAAATAAGTTGATGCATTTCTTTAATTTGATAACCTGATAATTCCACTTGCTTTTCAATGAAAAATAAAATCTCACTTACCTACACACACACGACCATCAACTCCAACAGCCAAGCCAGGTGGACACTCGCACCGAAAGGATCCTTCAGTATTTATGCAATGACCATTCATGCAAATTCCTGATGTCTGACATTCATCAATATCTATAAGGAGGCAACACAATTCAACAATCTATTTGCTGTTTTCAAGCAAGATTACAATTAATATTTTTAGAACATTACCAAATGACTTTATGATAGCAGATGAACCATCAACATATCCTTGTTTTGTTTCTAATAAAAATCTCACCTTGGAATTACACTAAATAATCAAAATTCCAGCTGCATATTAAAAAAAAAAAAGAAAACAGAAAAACTGTAGGATTAGAGGCACCTCAGATTCTACATTAAGCAAAATTAATGATAAATATTCCCCTTTGTTCATCCCACGATACTGTAATTTTGCTTTAAAGTGTGGTTAAGGAAGCACTAATCACAGAATATCCATATGATGGTAAATTTTAATTTTGAAGAACTTTTCAGTGGTCATCAATTTCTATCTAAGTCTACAGCCCAGCTGCATGTACATTAAGAAAACCACAATTAATAGAAATGGTTCAACTTCAAATCAGAAGACTAAGAATTTAGATGATTTTGCACTTACTAGAAATTACTCAAGCCCAAACCTTGTTCTACTGGCAGCAAGAGGTATCTTCCATTAGCTTACTTAAACTGAAGCCAAATCAGACCTATTCTTAAAATGTTTAATGTAAGTTTTCAATGACCTCACTTTAAAAAGTTTGTAATACTATGTGGCAAATATGACGTCTTAAGTGTTACGCACTCTGAATTGCCAGAATAATGATGTGGAAAACATACTTCTGTGTGTTCATCAATGTAAAGTCTTTTAAACCTTTTAGACTTCCCCCCAAGACTTTTCAAAAGCTAATTTATCATCTGTTGTAGCTTTCACAATACTATTAAATAATTCAGTTATTTCTCTCTGCAAGTTAAAGACCTATTTTTATTCTAGGCAGCTTAAGAAATCTACTGTAATGAGTTATCAAGGTATTGGTATGATATTGAATCCATGTGATGAGATTGCCATTCTTGCATGAATGAGTGGACAGGAAAAGCCGTTTTCAATCAAGATTTTCTTAATGTGTTACTCCTCAGCTCTACATACCAGTACAATAACGCCCATTTGGAGCCAGAACAAATCCTGGTTTGCAGATGCATTTAAAACTTCCATCTTCATTTATGCACATCCCATTTAAACACATGTTTGTAGTGGTACACTCATCATGGTCTGCAAAATATTGCAAAGAAAACTGCTTACAGCTCCCCACCTTCCAGAAGATGACACAGTAAAAATAAACGATCAGGACTGATGCGACATGTTCCTTCACTTGCAGATTAAATTCTACTCATAACTGTCACTCTACAGACAAAGCAGCAAATTTTTTTCCCATTGTGATCAGTTACTTTGAGTTTCAGCAGACTGTGTATGGAAGAACAGGGTGCATCTGTCTTTCTTACATGAAATGATAAAAAGCTTCAATCACCTGATAGAATTAAGAGCTTCTTGTTTATCTAGGAAGTTTTTTTTGACACAGTATAGTCAAAATTAAAACCAGTTATTTCTTCAGCAGTGCTGATATATGGAGCACTTGCTATGAAGCTTTAAGGAAAAATGTTATTCTTGGCACTGAGTTACCTGGGACTCTTGAGGAGAGATGTAACTTCAAAAACAAAAATTATCTCGAGTTTTCTTTGAAATCATGCAGTTCTGTACAATAACTATTTGAATGCAGTGGCTACAAGTTCATCTCAGGTCGTACCTTATTTCAAAAAACGTAATCCTTAATGATTCTTAATTGTAGTATGAAGTACAATTTCTAGAATCACCAAGCTAATGCCTGCCCCATTATTTAGAAGAGTTCTTACCCACACAATTTTTTCCATCTGTAGTCAGTTCAAACCCAGCATTGCAAATACACTGGAAACTTCCATCAGTGTTTACACACCGCCCATTTTTACAAAGAACGCCATTCTGGATGCACTCATCTATATCTAAGGAAAAAAATACAAAAGAAAACCACACAATCAGAGAATTACTGTAAGATAAAAATGTATATAGTGACAAATATTGCTTTGAAAAATACTGGCATGTTATTTAAATATTGCTTGGAAAAAACTTTCCAAAGATGGTGAAGAATTTATTCTCATTGCATCAGAGGTAGGAAAAATATTATTTTACAGACCTGTACAATAAATACTAAGTTTTGTGATGCTCAGCAATTACTTTATGAATACCTTTAAAAAGCTACTTACACATTCATCTGCGTACAGACATAAATATACACCTGTCGTACTAATAGTCTATTTCCTGATTTTTTTGTAGAACTCCCAGCTGGGGAATTCCCTGGCCAAGTGACATATATTCCAGAGTAATGGATAAACATTAAAAGGCAACAGCAGAACAAATGGAACAGTAGCCCAGAACTAGAGCTCCAACTAATATAACAACTGTTGGGATTTACTGAAATCGCATTGCTAGCTATTTTTTGAACTCCAATGGGATCTGACATAAGGGGTCAGAATATCTGCAGTGTCAGTAGACGTGAAGCAAATTTTCTTACCAATGCAAGCTTGTTTGGTAGGAGTTCTCTGGAAACCTGTGTGGCACTTGCAGTAATAGGAACCAGGTGTGTTGACACAGTCTCCATTAGAGCATGGGTTTGATGTGCATTCATCGACATCTGTTGGCAGCACAGAGGAACATTAGTGACTTCACAATGTGTACAACATTTTTTTCAAGTCTAGATGTTTCTAAGTGAAAAAGACAGTAACTAACAGTCAAATGCTAAATACTAAAACTTGTTCTTGGTGCAAAATCATTACTTTCCTAAGAACACAGAGCTGTTCTTAAGAAGTGAAATGCTACTACATAATTTATACGCATCTTGAAAGCAAAAAATATGTGTGAGGATTTTGAGACATGGGATCTGACAGCTGCCTCGTGAAAGTGAACAACACTTTATTCAATATAGTTTCATTTAACAGAATGACCATTCATTCTTCTTTGAAATAAAACCAAACCAAATCAAAATTGGCATTTTAAAATCAGAGCAAATCATGGCATCCAACCCCCTCCCATTATATTACAGGTTTATTGTAGAAATGTGAGGAGAGGCCACACACCAGCAGGAGGGATTCTTAATGAGACCACAGTCTGTGCACAACATCTCAATTATTTATGCCCCACTGCATCCTCAACCCCAGTCTTCGCATTTGAGTAATGCCAGACTTAATCTAACCCTTCTCTATAATGTACCTTACTCCCCTTTCCAAATGTTTTGGTATTTGGGTGCAACCAAACACACTTTAAGCACCTTAAATCTCAGGTGACTGCTCAGAAATAACTCCCATTTGACACAAGCCTCTGAACAGTTTTAACTCCTTTCAAGAACCCTTCCCAAGTTTGATCCCCAGTAGTTACCAATGAGTCAGCTGTGTCTTTGGCCCGAGCCGGCTATTCCCAGCTCTAAAATAACACTCATTGTTCCTCCCAATTATGCTCCTCTAAACCCTCCCAGGATCCTTGCCCTCGGTGATCTGGCGAGCAGAGCGAGTGCACCCCTCTGGTCTGGCAGGCAGGACTGTTGCCTCAGTGTCTCCTGCAGCTACCAGAGGATGATCTGAGCAGCTGGTCTCTGGTACAGCTAAATTCAGAAGTTACAAACTGAATGGATCCCTTGATGAAATCCCTTTCTTCATCAATCACCTTTGCTAATTTGACTTTTTTCCCTCCAGCTATGCCCTCCATTTCACTTACAGGTCTGAAATTATTCATCTCTTCATTTAGGTAGGCTTTAACACCACAAAGCCAATGGTGATTTGCGGAGTTTTTGGTATCTGGCTGTAAACTGCCATAGGCAGTTGGGGCTAAGTAAAGTCACTGCTGATCAGTTCTTAATGATGATGATTTTCCCATGTATTTTGCAGTGTATGCTACCAGAAATACCAGGAAAAAACCCAGGGTAATTCTGCTGATGATTTGTACTCACCTTTATCAGGTCTAGTTCTAAAATATAGTTCATTATATCTTGGAAATAATGCGATGGAATGAGAAATTAAACTTATAAGAACATTTATATGTTGAATAAATGTCTACTTCTAGCAAGTGTTGTGCCATGAATGACTTGATTCTAAAAAATGGCTGAAGGTGCAGTTTTGTTCTAATTTAACCATAAACAAGACCATACCTTTCACAGGATTTACTGTGTTAATGCATACACAGTTAAAACCAATAGCATCAATATACATATCAAAGAGATCTGGGTTTACCCAAATCACTGATTTAATGAGCTGACTTACAGCACTCCTGGTGCCTAGATACAATCAGATCGTTTTGGGTAAACAGTTAAATGAATAAAGGCAAAGCAAATGGAAGAATCAAATACCTCCTCTCACGCATATTTAGCTCATTCACATTTGCATAGCAGCTGATATCACCACTCCAGTAAAACCACAAGAATGAAGCAAGATAAAGAAAAGAGAAATTCAGAGTGTTAAATAAAATGAGAAAACAGTAACTGTATCTTTATACTGCAGTAGACTTCTATGTAATTATAGTAGTTTCCTGCTCTCATGCTTCTCTACAGTGCCTGGCTATTGGGATGCTCTTTCTCATGAGTGCTAGACTGGGCATTTTTAACTCAGTGCTCAGCTGATATGTGAGGTCAAGGAGGATCATACATAATTCCTTCAGAACAAAGTCCTCAGCTACCAACAAAATGTCAAACTCTACATCACATTTTCATATTAATGTTTTGTCAAACATCTTAATTCAAATGACTTTACTGTATGTTTATCTTGCTTTTGTATAGGGGAGGACAGGGGGAAGATATAAATACTAGATGTGGCACTCATCTATTTTGTTCAGTTTTCCTACAGAGAAAAACATTTATTACTTTATTATAGGCTTGAACTTGCTTAATCTGTTAAAGAAGACATGTTCATGCTAGAAATGTATCTCACTGTAAATTAATTTATAAATTGTACAGCAGGAATGCAGTGTTCCTCCATGAAATAGCTGACTTAAGCTTAGAAAATCCTTCCAAAGCCATGTGCATCAGATGATTTCCATATAAAATATGCATCTTAAGATGCTCTTATTTTTATAAACTCTTGATAAAAGAGAAAAATGGCAAATATATGTTAATATAAAGGAGTTGTTGGCTTTGAGTTTGCATTGCAAGCATGCATATTCCAGCAGTATAAACAGGAAACATCTGAGACAGAGATATTTAACCCATTTATTCTATCTCCAAGCACACCCCTCTTCAGTGTGAAATACTTCTCTTTCACCACTTGCATCACACTTATCTCCACTTTTCAGTGTTTCACCTGTAACACTTGTCAGAATTTCACTAGACACAGTATGGAACTTCCAAAACCCCCTTAAGACTTACTGCGATGAGTATGAAGATGTATTACGAAACTTAAAATACAGAGATTAGTATTCGCAAAACAACTAAAATTCAATGCAGCACAGCTACAGGCTTGCTGCCACTTTCAAAGTCTCTACAGTTCTATCCAGAGTTTTCATAAACAGAATGAAATAAGGAAAGGTAATAATATTACAGCTGTCTATCAGTTTGGGGAAAGGGACTGACCATTCACTGTCAGATCACTTAGGACACTTATGGTCCTTGACCCATCAGGCATGTTCCATCATGAAAGCAGCATAATATAAGTTTAAGTCAGAGAGCAGCATGTAATGCCATTATTTTTTGATTTGGCAGGATAATTTTGAAATAAGACTTTTCTTTAACTCTATGCAAAAATATCTAATGATTTCCAGCTTCTTAATTATTGCTTGGGGAGTAGGCAGCCAGAGAGATAGAGCAGTATGGAAGCAGTGTTCATTTATATACCATTAACGTTACCCCATGCAGTGAAATGTAACTGTTCCCAATGCCCTAACACTGTTCTTTCAGTAATGAGAAGAGTATCCAAGTTAGATTCAAGAAAGCCTTTAATTTCATTTAATATGAATCAGTACACACAGAAATTCCATGAAGTTAAGTTCCTGCCAACTTTTCAAAGACAACTTTCTGTGTGATCTATAGCAACGACCATTCACAAATCACTGATTCAGTGTGGCACTTAAGATACTCTGCCTACTTTTTTATAATACAATTAGAAAACAACAGTGAAACAAAGCTGTGTTATCTAAGATAAATATTCATAGAGTACTCTCTCTTATAAAAAGTCTTCTGAATACAAGCAGCTACTCAAAAGGCAAACCACTGAAGAGTCAAAATAATTAATAATGACTGATCTGTTTCACACAGAAAAAAATAGGCAAAATGACAACTTAAACTTGCTGGAAGCCATTATTGGGGGTTTTTTTTCCATTCTTTCAATCTAGGACATTACTGTAGCTGGCACGGCATCTTCTGCTTTTATTAAACAAGCTGAAATTTTTGTTTTGATCCCAGTGCATCCAAAATTGCCTCAGTTTTCAGACTACTGTTTCAGGCTGAGGTGTGCATTATGAAGTGGAGACTAAGTTCCCTAAGTGAATAGACCTTTTTCCTGGGCACATAACTGTGTGTTAGAGAATTACACAGGTCAACAATTCTTTTTTTTCCTTGCACCCATCAATCTAGGTTCTCAGTCTTCTGGCACTTTAACCTCAAAATGAAAATCAGATACAACTTCACTATTATCACAAGCCTGGAGCGGAAGGTGAACACAAGGCTGGTGGCCTACAGGGTGACCCCACAGAAGAGAAAGGAACAGAATGCCAGCCAGCTGTTAAGAACACATTCTATCTCTCAACCAATTTCAGTACCCAGACATGTAAATCGGGTGGGCCTTTTAAAACACAGATGGTTGTCCTACTTCATTTTTTCATGCACAATTTCTTCAATGAGAATTGAAAAATAAAAAAGTTTAAAATAAATCCATATAGCTTTATTTGCTGCAACCTAAGTAAAAAGGGGCACAAAGATAAAGCAAATGAAGCATTTCACAACAGACTCAACCACAGAGTTTAAATTCTGTTCCAGGCTAATCCAGAAAGCCACTCTTAGATGAAATTAGTACATTAATACCTGATCATTTAGGCTGGGAAGCCAAAACAGAGCCAAAGGCACTGAACCACTTCTTTTGTGCCAGTGGTTATTGAAACTGATATTCACTAAAGCAAGTCTAAAAGGTCACCTAAGCTCAGGTGAGGCTTTTGGTTCATCTACTTACCTGAAATTTTCTAGTATTATTAGTTCCTAGTATTTAATCTGGAGTTACCTCTTATTTAGGAGTTAACCTTACCACCTGCATCAATATTTGCTTTAGTTTGGCTTTATTTTCCACAACTCATTTTTTCCTCAACTCTTAACTTGCATATGCCACATTATCAATATATGCATTTGATTAATAATCAAATGTTTGTAACAGTATGAAAGCATACTAATTTTTACGTCAGCATTGCCATTTATTTTCCATGCTTCACAAATTAAAAAAAGTTCTTTGTGGGTTTAGCAGCATTCAGATCTCATATGCCACAGTGAACTGACACTTAATCACATGCCACCTTTATGCTACCTTCTGATATGAAGCACAAAGCAGCTCAGTCAAATTTGTTTTACCTTAACACAAAATTATTTTAGTGACAGGTGATACTGTGCCTTTCCATGGTAAGCAGGCTTATTTTTACAGCTATGTGCTCTTTCAGTATATTTCTTCATGCAGAATAATTCTTTATAAGCATGAGCAAGCATTTATCATAATCATGCTCTACCACAATGTTATTTATCACTGTTTTTTAATGATTCAAACACAGGATGGTTGCCTCAAAAAGTACAGTTTAGAAAGGCCTTTCACTTTTCTTAGTTGCTAGCTTTGTAACAACCATATATTCAGATTTTTATCATTACTCATCCTAATTTCTTCATTTGAACTTAGAAAGCAAAAAGAATAAAAATTCAGTAAATACATTGTGTGTTATCAAACAGATAACAAACATCTGTGTGCTTCAGATGATTATTTTCAACTTGCCCTGCAAGTAACAAAGAATACAAGCTGTGAACTAGATTTTATCAAGAAACATTAGTTCAATACGCCAGTTCAAAAGATGCTCAGCACATTTCAAGACAGTTCCTGAAGAGTCAAGGTCCACCGTAGCTAAAAATATTATTGATTTCAGCGACGCAAAATTTAGTGCTGGGAGCAAAAGTGCCAGGGCTCTCCATACACTATAAAGAAAGAATAGCCATGCAAGACAGATTTATAGTAAAACTCCCACATCCCACTCACAATGCACTTATAGGTCCTGCGGCCCAAGGATGCAGCAAGAAACTAAGCCTTTTGAATCTCCCAGCCAGGGATCAGAGGTACAGAAAACTCTCACCTAAACAAAAAAAGCTGAAAAAGTTTGGCTTGCTATATCATAGAGGACAACTTTGAAGAACTGTAACAGTCTTCAGCTACACAAAAGTGCAAAGAGAAAGGTACTGAGCTGCTTTCCTTATATACTGTGGATAAGACAAGAAACAATGAGCAGAAATGTTTGCAAAGTAGTGTTTAAATTAGATTAGACGTTCTGAAAACTTTCTAGAAATTTGACTATCTAGAAATTGACAATTGCCTGGGGAAGTGACAGAATCTCCATCAGCTGAGATTTCTTAAGAAGAGGGTGTACAAACAGTTGTCAAGAACAATGTAGCTCTAACTGACCTGTCTGGTGTAAGAGAACGGCCTAGCTAAGGGGACTCGCCAACTTTCAGGTGCAGAATATATCAAGTCGATTTGAGAAAGGAAAACAGAGGGGTTAAACAAGGTAAGACACAGGGACATCAAAAGAAAAGTACTATTCAACAGTTGCCACATTTCACTTTTCCAGACAGCAGAGTGCCAAGCCAGGCAGGTCCTGATATTCAGTTTGCATTCAGTGGGAGGTGGAAGAATTTGCAACTCAGAGATGCAGTGTTCCCAGCTGAGCTTCTAGCTGATATCTGCTCTGCTGCATGTATGTCAAAATCTGCCTGTACTATTCTCACTTGCATACTGTAAACTGCATAGTCTTGGATTAGAAGATTTTTTTAACGATTCATGTAGCTGCAATTTTCTGTGGTCCTTTGTTTCTATGTTTTCCTCTAATCCACTAGAGGAAATAAATAATCCTAGAAATTGACTCAAAAAGCACAATTTCAGTGAGAGAAGCCTATCACTAACAAGCTCTTATATAATATTTTTCATTCACAGATCTCTAAGTTCTTTATAAAGAATCAGTAAGGAAATGTTCAGTCAGAAATATAACCAGACCTTTCTATTTAGGTCTATACGTTTACTAAGCTGTATCCTGCATACAAGATTCTTCTCCACACAACCACCCCACAAGAACCCGCAAATTTTGTATTTTCCCTGAAATACCTGATGAGCCTTTGACACTGCAAGAGTGAAGTCCACAGCAACTGAATAAACGTGCAGAATCCCAAATTAAGCTCGTTATAAAAAGTTAGCATTCAATATTTTCATATGAAATGAAAATATAACCAAAAGTTAATTAATGCATTTTTTTAATGATTTGGTATCTTTCAAACTGTCATTCATCCTTATGAGTAGGTAAAACATAAATTCTACCCTTCATTATCTTGAACATAACTTGGCACTAACTCCTGTAGCAAAAATGGGATAACATGGAACAGAACTTACTTTACTGAATGTGAAGACAAAAATGTACAATACCCATCAAGTACAGGAATACTCAATACCAATACTTGTGATTAAAGATTTCTTTTTTTTTTTAAGGAAACAGATAACTCTCATGAAGATTTTAAATTATTCTAGTTTAAGTTAATATCATGGTCTTTGCACTCTCTTTCACAAGAGCAGTATCATTAAAATAAGTATGTACGTGGGTGAGAAAAAATACGCTTTTTTTTTTTAAAACCAGATTTAAAGCAGAAAAATATCAGCATTTTAAAAGTGAATAATGGATTTTAGAAATGTGCACTTACCAATACAATCCCCATTTGCATCCTGCTTATATCCCATGTTGCACTCACATCGGTAACTAGAAAGGGTTGGTATACAACGTCCATTTAAACAAAGGTTGGGATGGTGCTTACAGATGTCTATTGTCTGATTGAGTATTGCTAATAAAAAAAAAACAGAGCATGAGACAAGTATTCATATTTTCAAATTGAAGTATGAAGATTATACTTGGCTTCAGAAAGTATGTTATCAGGTGCGTAAATATATCCACCAAATCAAGTATTTTTTGCAAGCACTATCTGTTGACACACCAGCAAACTAACAAAACCAAGCAGCTCCAGAAACAAAAACCACATTAGACAAACAGTCTTCATTATGATTTACAGTTTATGTGTATAGCCTGATAAAATTGTCAATGGCCTCATGAATATAAAAAGAATTTGGGTGAAAATTGAAGCAGTCTGTTCCTGTATGTTTACTAGTTTTGGTGTACCTGTCTTAATAATACTCCTTGCATTTTATTAACTTTATGGTTCTGATCCCAGAGATGAGCTTACACATGTCATAAGCAATTTTACATACATGAGACTTCCCTCTGAATATTATTCATCTTGGGCTTTCAGTCAAGGCAATGTTCCTGCAGAGTAGGTAAGTTTTACATTTGGAAGAGCAAGGAAAGAGAACAGTTTATTTTAAACCCTAGTGCTTTTTTGAAAACACTTAGTAATTTGGGGTTCTACTACTGCTGACCAAGACAGGTCAGCAGGGACAGCACAGGCTCAAGGACTCTGTAATGGAAGTGAAGAAAAAAACCTCTACATCTGAACTCTTGTTAAAAACAGAGCTCCTTAACTTCCTAACATATCAGCTGAGGTCTCTTAAATGTGCTTGCATATAAAGGCATTTTTATGTGTTAAGAACACCATATCATTTCCAGACTGGAAACTAAGCAGAAAAAAAGGAAAAAATAGATGGAATAAAAAAGAGAGAAAAAAGTCACAACAATGCAAGTACTTACTTAGCCCTGTAATTATTGGGCCATTTCCAGTGGGACTTTGAGCACCTGTCCCTACCCCTGCTCCGCCTACACCTGGGGAGAAACCATTGCTCCCAGGGATGGGAATGAATCCTGCTCCCCCTGGACCAAAGCCATTGCCATTGCCACCGGGAAGGAACCCGTTTCCTCCTGTCCCACCACCTCTGGAACCACCTCCAGTAGGAGCACCATCCACACAAAGTCTGCGGTGTTCATCTATTAAACAGGAATGCACAGAGAAGCATAATGTAAATCAACTCTTCAGAGTCAGCTTTTAAGGAAGATACAGATCTTCGTACACTACAATAAACAGAACACCAACTCCTTGTTTCTCTGATGTGTTATCTTTCCCACTCCCCGTCTCCAGCAGATCCCATGATTGCGACAGGAGTTATTTAAGGAAGGACACTAAAAATAATAAAAGGAAATATTGTAATTTACAACTATTTGTTGAAATCTTTTTGTTGATGTGTTGCCAGCAGCACTGTTACTCCCTGGTCACTCAGACATCTTGATATAGATAAACTGAAAATACATTTCACTAGGGATGTAGACTATTGTTCTGTGAGCAGAGTTGAAAGAATAAATGAAATACTGACGCATTTCTAGTTCAAAGTAACCCAAAATTTAATGGAACAAGAGAGCAGCTGTTCCTTTAAATCAAAATGAACTATGGACCCTCAGAGTCATTTCCTCTTTGAGCCTGACCACAAAATCTTTCCCATTTCCCAAGAACTATTTCCAAAGTCAACAAAAGGACGTTAAAGAAACTAGTCCCAAGCAATCATGGACCAGAAAAAAATGATTCACAGATGGTAACATCAGTATTAAAAACACAAGATTGAATAATAATGTAATTCCTGACTTTCTTTTTCCATTTAGCCTACATTTTAAAGCAGTTTAAAATATTCCAGTGACCTCTACCCCAACTAGAATGGACAGCAAGGAGAAAACAAACCAACCAACCAACAAGCCACTCACCAGATCCTCTGACAGGACACATCTCTGGAACAGACCCGATGGCCCAGCACCGGCCAGACTCACAGCAGCACTGCCTTTTGGTGAACCTACCAGGAAGCTCCTGCGCACAGCGGCCATTCACTGTGTTGGAGAAACATGTACTTGCCCTCTGATCTGGAAGTTAATTTAAAAAGAAAATAAAAAATAGCAACATGAACTCTCAAAATTACTTTCCCTTATTCAATTCATGTAAGGACTAAAATGTTTTAAAAGTTATATTAAAAAAAAAAACCCAAACCAAACAAAAACAAACCCCAAAATACCCCAAAACACACCCAATAATCATCTGAGGTGCTCAGCACTAACGAATTCCACGTTTGGTTTACTACAGGATCACATATTTGCAGTGACAGTAGTCTTGCATTAATCAACATGCACTCTTCAAGTCTGCTCACGCTAACAGATAATATGGATGATACAAATGATACAAAGCAATAAAAATAGAAACTAGATAGAAATATATAAAAAGCTTACTAAGGCAAAATTAAGACATTTCACGTAACAACAGCAACATCAGTAAATTCATTTAATGAATTTTTTCTTGGTGTAGATATAGCAGACTGAAGAACTGCTATCCAGTCTGCTCTGTTCAATAGACTGAATGTGCAACAGTATTTTTAGTAGTGCCATGTGAAAACTACTCTACATAAATATGCCAGTGTTTATTATATTCTAGTTCCTTCAAGGACACATCCTAGATCTTTTATTGTCACACTCCCGAACACAGACTAGGAGAAAAGCTCAATGAATTTGGAAAGACGTGATACTGATTAAATAACTGAGCACATCCTGATATTTTAGTTAAAAGCAAATGTTTATCTTAAAATGGGAAGAATAAAATAATTTGTATTAATAAGGATTACATTACTTACTTTTCTCCTAAGTAAAGGAGAAATTATGCTTCTAGAGTATACAAATTATACTCCAATACTATAAACATCTGAGAGCACAAGAACTTTCAGACACATTTTCATTTAAGGGAAGGAGACTCTGTGACATAAGGGCCTGCCTTAGCAGACTAGGGCATGTGATTTGTTTGCAATTGGTTTGGGGAGCTGACTTTAGAAACTGGATTGTAAAACATGCCAAAATCCATAGAAATTTTGATCATACTGGAAATCATAGGTTCTCAGTAATCCTGAGGCCAGCCACAATATGTTTGAAGTTTGGCACTCCTCAGATGAACCTGGATAACAAAAGCTGGCTACATTGTGCAAAAAGTTATCCATGGGAAATCACTTGTAGGTCTTGTGTTGCTACTGGCTTGAATCATTTATCTGTCATTCAGAAATCCCTTCAGAATTCCCATCCGTTTCCCAACATGAGAACAAAGTACTTTGAGATGTCTGAAATAAGAAGAACCACATGAGAACTAGAAAAAAACACTATTATTAGCAATCGTTAATGATTTTTACACATGGTATGCAGTATTTTTAGTTAGTTCATCAGCATGGTTTATACTGTATATTTGACACGTGCAGCTGTATAAAAGAAATTACCGTATGTGAAAATAAGCATACATCGTTTTAATAATATAGAAACAGGTTTTAAATAAATTGTCCTGTAAAAGCTGCAATCTACTGAAATCTAATATGTGGTTTCTTTTATTACCTGTTCCAGCCAAATTGGTAGCACCTCAGTATACACTACTTAATGTCTTCTGAGTTTATGTATGTGCCTTATATCAGTCTCTAAAGGTTAAATTAACCTATGTAAGATGGAACTTGAAATACCAAGTAAGGAGAAATGTTTGCCTTTTAGAACCAAAGAGAGCTTAGCTTTTGGTTTCATCAGATGCAGGTCAGAAAAACAAATATAATTAACATTTCCTATGTTTGCCTAGACAACAGAGAGATATTAATTACTTTTTTCCTACAAAGAACCAGATCTCAGGCAGGAATTCTCAGGCTACAATACAGTCAACACAGAAGGATCTACTATCTACATAAAGATGGTTGCAGTGGCAATCATCATCAGAGGAGGATGTTATGAATTTTAAGTAGCTGGATCAGAGATACTAGTGAGTTAGCATATAGTGAGGTCCTGCGGTGGGGAGGAGTGCTAGATTGTTGGGACAGAAGTTCTGCTGCTGTGTGTAAATTGCCTTAATAACCTTGAGAGCTCTAAAAGCCTACAGGGTGGAATACCTACCAACACAGCGGGAGCCATCTGCAGATGTGCCATAACCCCGTGGGCAGATGCAGAAATAACTTCCCACAGTGTTAGAGCATTCACCACCTTCACAGATTCCCGGGATGATGCTGCATTCATCAATATCTATCCAAAAAGGAAAGGACATAGGATAATTAGCAGAGCACTTGAACATACTGTATTAAACAGAGGGAAAGAGAGCTCTTCTGAAATGAAGTTTTATTCAACTCAGATTGAATAACATATTGCTGGTGTTTGCATACTGCAAATAATTTTGTTTGCCATCTAATGGAGGTTTTCTTTATACATTCTAGGGATGCACCACTTCAAGTTGCAGAGTATGTGAGAGCAGTCTGGGATTTCCTCTAAATGACACATACTGAGTACCATCCTAAGAAGGACACAACAGCTACAATGCAATACCAAAATACACATCCTGCTTTTGAGCTGAAGGAAGATGGTACAGCAGCCAAGCGCGACAGCTCTGCATTTCTGCAACCACAGAAATATTGCTCATCAGATCTGACTGCTTTCTGGCCTTCTAATACTTGAACTATAAGCAAGAATTTTGGCCAAGCTCTTCAAATGTGACCAAATGTTGCATTTTTACTTTTTTCAGATATTTTTAATCCATTCAAATCTTTCTGCTAACTAAAAGTAGTGGTCTCATCTGAACACTGAAACAATTTTGTATGTAAATACATATAAAGTGAGATGTCATCAAGCTGATGAATGAGCTGCTATATGTAACAAAGGGCTGCTAGGGCACTTGGTACCAGGACTGAGAGCACCATGTGCTGTCCCAACACAAACTGGAAGTAAAACGAGGAGCTGAGGCAATGAGAAGCAATAGGAGGAAGCAGTCTGACTGTATTGTTAGAGATGTGAAGCACAGCAGAGCAAACTGGAATGGAAGAAATACATGCGGGAAGAACAGCATGAGACTAAAGACTATGCCATGACCATTTATACAAACAAGCCATTTTAAGTAACCGCTTCATTCTACAACTGTGACTACCTTTAACACATATGAATATTTTTAGGGTCATTTTAGTAAACTAATTTTGCTTTTAAGTGACCTCTGTACATTAGCTTTTTGAGTGGCTTTCAGTGAATGTGAACTGTGGCCCAAGTTTAACATGGGAGGCATTCTGAGAAAACATGGGGAAATGTGAGCCAACTTTCTAACTAGCTTGAGATGAGTTATGTTTTCCAGTTGGAATGATATGATACCACAGGTTTTGCATGGCTTGATACCAAAGGTAGTCATAGGTACAAGACTTTGGCTTAACTTGTTTGTAAAAATCTGGATGCAGTATTAATTTAAATTAGCTTTCATACTGCAAAACAAAACTGAAACCAAAAAAGTCAGACTGTTGAACCCGGACTGTCTCATGTCAAATAATGCAGGAGAAGCATCAGAAAGAGTGTATGACAGAAATTATCTTGTGGTGACACTGTGAAGGACTCTGCATTTCTTGTAAGAAAGCCTTGGGACCCCACAGACCCTTCCTTGCACTTTTACACAGACCTATCATTTCCTTTCATATGTCACTCTAGAAATTCTCTTGAGATAATGACTGCTTGAGAAATAAACTTTAGCAGGTGTTCTTTCTTAGGAGGCTTTTATGTGATGAATACTTTGCTCCCTCCCTTGCTACATTCTCCACAGTGAAAACTCAAAGAAAAGGAAGAGTGCCAAAAAGATCTGGCATGCACAGGGACTATATTAAAAAAGTAACTCCCCATTGTGGGAAGGTCCACACATGAAGAACTCCCTTTAGCTATGAATCTACAGAGGACATTGAAGTACTGGAAGGAAAATTTTTTGCCACAAGGCCACTAAGAATGTGAAAACTGTTCTTTGTAAAGTGAAGGTATGAATAAAACACTCCTTCTCCCACTGGCATGTCATTCGGAGTGTCATTGTAGAAAAGACAATTTATCTTACAGGTAATGTCTTCAAACTTCCTACCTAGTCCATACATATAAGCACCCTGTGGCCTTTGTTGTTTGTTTTACACTATGAAGCAGAATCAGAGGAAGTGAAAATTTTGCCTTTTTAATAAGGTTATTTAAGCATTTCAGAGGACGCAAAAAGTTTAAATTTTACATTAAAATAGCTACAAAATGATGACAACTATTCCCCACATTTTAGACATCTGCTCAAGTACGTACAAAAGAAAGTCTCATTTTTGCTAAATCAAAACACTTCTAAGAAATAATGCTTTCACTTAAGACTTCATAGTTACCCACTGCAGAGATTCCGGAATTCCAAATTATGGTATAAATCAAAACCAAATAATTCCCTAGGAAATCTCTGAAATCTTGCATTAATTTACTATATTAAAGACAATATATATAATGTGGTGAACTGCTTACCATCTGATTTAATCCAATTAAATGAAAACACGTGTGTAAATCAAACCAGAACCAGAACCAGCTGCATGCCTTGTTGAGATCTTTCATGCAGTATGGGTCTTTCACAACCCCTAAGTCTTTTAAACATGAATACTGTCTTCTGTATGCACACACATTCTGAAACATCACGTCAGAAAGACAAGCAAGAAAATTGGACAAAATGAGGACTCTGCAGGAAGAGCGTATTTTTTGTGGTAAGTGACACCTTCCTGATGGCAGAGTCACTGGATGCTCATGCAAGAAAACTCCTTTGTTTTACCATCCCTTGAAGCACACCTTCAATTTCAAGGAAATACTACACACTACCCATTTTCATCACTACTGTAGTGGTTCAAAAAATAAATTCCAAGACTAATTCTAAAGTTCAGAGGCACCAAAACTTTGATAAAGACATCACCAGCATGGTGATCACAATTTACCAGCACGGAAATACTGTCTGAAGATGCAAATGCTGTAAACACAAACAGGATGGCACAAAGCTGGTAGCAATTGCCACTAGTGATACATGACCAAGTTAAATTTAAGAATCACTGTGCTAGGAACTAGTTACATAGCATTTTCAAAACATATGTTTCATTCAGTCACTCTCTTAAGAGAGTAGGTCTTAAATCTTGTAGGTTTCATAGCATTTTTTTGTTTGTTTTTTTGGTAACTGAGGTACAACAGCAACTACTATACGTAAGAAAAAAACCACAAGAAAAATGAATCTATAAGAATCTGACTACTAAAACCAGCAGGCACTTGAAAACCGAAGTTTTCCCTTCATTTTCACTCTGTTTGGCACAGGTACCTGCTACTTTAAAGGCAGTAATCTTAATTACAAGAACACAACACCTGGTCTTCTGCCAAAGGAAGCCAAATTCCAAAGCAGTTGCTTATATAGTACAAAGCCTATTGAGGTAATGAGTAGGTGGAGTTTGTAGTACTGGCAAGTGAAAGACATAGGAAGGAAATAGTTAGCCACTTCTGCAAAGCTGCAGGAGTGAGACCATCCTTCTCACCTGGCTACAGGCACACAAGTTTAACACTGTCTAGGGCTCTTGTCCAAGAATGACAGGGAGCTGGGACGGGAGGAGGTACCTTCCTGAAATCTGGGCAGTGACCAGAGTGGAAGGAAGACTCCACAGTCTTCTCCATGTGGAGCGAAAAACATTTTTTTAACCAACTAACAGGGAGAATCCTTGTGGAAGATTAATTTTCTTGCTTACTGGAGCAGTAGCAAGTCAGTGGATTCTTTTTTTCCCTAGTTTTTGAGCAAAATCTCTGTCTCCCCTTCCCCCTCCCTGGTTCTTTTATGTGCTATTCTTTCAACAAGATCTCTGTTACCTCTGACTGGAAATTCTGAGACTTTACCTCAGAAAGAGCTATTTTTAGGATGGCTGATAGAAAAAGTTACTCAATTTCCTCCCTTCCCCCCTCCAAAATACATAAATTAATGGTCTCTAGGAAAATGCTCCAAAGATAGTAAGAGGGGATGCTGTCTTCAGGGTGAAAAAGACTGGTGGTGTGAATGGCTGCGGTTCCAACGTTGCACAGGAGATGAGAAGGCCAGTCTCAATGTGAGAACCAATTTAAATGTGTGGCATAAACTTTGCAGGTGTGAGTATTAATAGGTGAACTTCTGCCAAAAACACCCAGGCTGGCTACTTGTCATCCAGAATTCATGACTTTTACTGCTATGGTAAGCAGGATTTTATGAATAACTGAATTAAAAGTACCAGAAAAGGGGCTCTCAACTGCTGAGTTCTGAAAAAGGGTTCCTTGAAAATAGTTTTAGTCTACAGTAATATCTGGTACTATCAAATCTGAATAACACACAGTGTAATGAAATTATACATTAAAGCAGGAAAACCAGAAATAGAACTGTTTCTTTTGAAAGGTGCTTTGCATTTTGGTGCCATATTTAAAAAAAAAAAAAGGAGTTAGTCTGTGTCATATAGTCCTAGCCCTTTGATGGCAATAGTACAGCAACGTATCTTTTTGGAAGAGCATCTGAGGCATCCTACCTCCTAGAGTACCTTTCACTGTAAATGGTGTCGTAACTAACTACGTTTAGTCAAGGAGTATGATGTATTTTCAACTTGAGAAGAGTAAGTGGAACACATTTATTAGATCTTTGAAGTACTAATAAGTAGTCATTTGCCTCTTATGTAAATCAGCAAGCACAACTGAAAGCTTATTTCTCCTCTCCGTTTATCTATATACAATCCATCTCTGAATAACCCATAGATGCAAGTTCCATTAATTCTGGAAGATAACATCCTAAAAATGAACAGAATTTCATTCCTAAAAAGACAATGAAAACTCAATATATTGTAGATCAAAACTTTTAGGCCAAAAAAAGAGAAGGGTTGGGGTTTTTCTTTTGTTTAGTTAAGACATCACACCAGTGCTCTGGGTGTCTGGAATTTGGTACAAGCCCTGTAATGGCCTTTTCCAAATTTTTTCAGCTCTGTGCCCATTCCTTGAATCCTTCCATGACTTGCCCAGGAAGGAGTTGTCCTGACTACTGTGGAAAGTCTATAAATCAGGAATATAGAAAAGCATATAGATAAAATCAGTAACGTTGAACCATGAGCTGGATTAATTTTTAAGGTAATATTTTCCCAAATAGCCTAAGCTACCTAGTTGCATTTCTACATGAGGGCATACAGACACAGTTACACATCCAAGTTGTTCTCATGTGTTTTGGAAATGCTTTAAACCTTCTCTACTGATATACAATTGCCATTAATTTCTGAAAGGTCAGTGTCAGTAAACTGTAATCTGAGGCTCAAAATAAATCCAGTAAGCTGAATATATGCCTTTTTACTAATTTTTTTTAAAAAAGAAACACAGGAATATAATGCAAGTAAATAGACTAGCAAAGCAATGTTTATTGCTTAGTACAGTTCTAGCAAAATCCATCACGCCACAAAAAGCACAACATGAACATTCCTACTTATTCTAACAATAGCTATTATTTCCAGGACAAATAACTGGAGAAAAAACTCTAATCCACAAAATGCATCTGGATGTTTAAGGACAAAGGATATAGCAGGGGATCTCAAATTCCCCCTTCTTAAGTAGAAGACTTGCTGTTAAATAAAGAAGGTCTGAACAGTTAGTGTAAGATTCCAGCCTCTGCCTCTGAACATTGGAGCCTTGCCTGGTTACTGACTCCAACTTGGATTTTGTCCTTTGTAGCCAGCAAGTAATATTTATTCTGGTTTTCCATACTTAAAGCTCCACACTGCATAACTTCTATATAATGTTTTAAATAAAAAAACTTCATTAAAACAATGCAGTTTCTATTAAGTAATTTCTCTGTACACAGGTTCTAACTTATAGGAGACCAATTCCTTATATCCTTCCCAATGGCCCAATCCATATATAAACACGATGTAACTTCACTCAGATGACCAGTCCCACTAACTGAAAGTGTAATTGTTTGAAGACCTGCCTATAGTTTTATCCTATAAATCTCACACTGAGAGATTATGAACTCTCAAAGCCTTTATTAAAAAAACAAAGCCTGAATAAAACCAGGGCTTGGCTTTCATTCTCTGCTCCATTCTTCCAATAATGCAAGCATGGTCCTACACTGGTATAATTTTGGCATTACCACCTTTGCTGTGAAGCATGGGGAAACGGACAAGTAACAGTTTCATTATGGTTTTTTTCCCCAAAAATGGTACAAACTGGGCACTGCAGATTGTTATTTGCATAATTCCCTGTAGGGAATTATGTGACTAGGGAAGCTAGTGCGGAAGCTGTGACCAGGGACTAATTAGTACCTAACTTCTGCCACAGACAGAAGTGGCAGGGGCTTAGAAGAAACAAAGCCGGAGCATATGACCTGTTCTGCAGTTGGCTGCCAACAAAGCAGGAAATGAAAACCCACTGATTACTGAACTATGAAATAACAGCAAATATTTCAGCCTGCAGATGATGTTTCACTTCTATTATGCATGGTCCCATAAGCATCACAAATTTTTAAGCAGATATGTGTTAAAAATACATTCACCTTTTCCTGTAGATACTAACAGGGAGAAATGCTGAATAACATTTTTAACAACTAAAGCAGAGCTTTAGATAGGTTAAAGAAGTAGAATGCAAAGAATGCTTTAATTACTGTTTTCAGAAGGAAGGAAACCTATCACTGAATAAGTTCTCCTTTTGGCATCAAAGCTGGAGTGCAGATGTCAGGCAGAAACATAACATATACAAAATGACCTGTGTTTTTTGGATCTCTGTGAAAACATCTATTTGATATATTTTAACTGCATCCTTGCCTGAGAGGAGGTATCAGGTCTCCTTCACATGGAGCTCTTTTAGAGTTAACAGCAGTAAAGCATGAGCGCTGCCATGGGCAGATTACAGACATCATCAGAACAGGGACTTCATTTATTGAACTGAGATGGTACTCCATCATATAACAGATATCCAAATGCTGTCTTTGCTCTGATGATATATTTATCACATTAGAAATGCCTTTTTTTTTGACTAACACCTCAACAGCTGGCTTGGGCAAAATCACTATTGTCCTACTCCTGCTGCACAAGTCTCATGGAATAATAATAAATACACCATGTTTGAGAGAATCAAAAAAACAAGTGCACTTCTGAAGAACAAGGATAAGTAACTATTCATCAAAAAATGTAAAAGTTACTCTCTAACATTAAAGTAATCATTGCATTTAATACTGTAAAAAGTTCTAAACAGTCTCAAGCTGAAAGAGTCCTGCCAAAATAAACAGGTGTAATACAAAGAATACCAATCTGAATAAGAGCCTTCCAATGAAATGTCTTGCAACTGACAACACAAATCCAGTATGAGGAACAACAAAGCATACATTTCTAATCTGTACATTGCCTACACAATCAAATACAATACATGTTTGTTTAACAATTAGAGCTGGTTTTGCTTCAGCTTTGAAATGATGAGTTTCAAGTAAAGCATCACAGTCACATTTTGGAAAACATTCAACACTTGCAGGTTTTTTTTCTGGTAGTTTTTTATATTTAACGGCATAATTACAAGAAAATGTTTCTGAATTTTGTGTACTTGAATTCTACTGAAAGATAAATTGTATTGCTAGAATTTTTCAAAATCATGGTAACTGTACGTATTGCTTGATATCCCACATAACAGAAAATGATGGTAAAAATAGCCAGTTATGCAAAGACAATTGCAAACAGTAGATGTTTATTCACTTCCTAAATGTTGTGTAACCATTGCAGAATTACATTGCTTAGAAGCTAATGACAGCATTAAGATACTAACAAAATTAATCATGTCAGGTATATGTCAGATTTAAGGTGGGTATAGGTAGCTGTTAAGTTCGCTGTGCCTGTGCTCTGAGCTGGTAGGATGCAAGTTAGCTCTGGTGCTTAAGTTATAGATCCACATCAGTACAGCACCATGTTTCTGACCTGATAGTAGTGCTAGACATTGTTATAAACACTTAGTCATAAAGTAAGTTGCATGTAATTGTTAATGGTATCTGCCAATTTACCTTTCCAAATGATTAGAGTCCATTATCAGAAAAAAGCAAGTAGTGTTGGATTATTACTATATAAGTTCATAGTTTGTGTTCGGATTCATCTATTACTAACGCCCCCACACCCCTGACCACTACTACTCAATAAGGAAATAAAAAGGAAGTTATAATTTTAAGAGCCAGTGATCAAGCAGCAGGCAATTCCAAAAGCAGCTGGGTTTTTTGCAGTTAGCAATGAATGGAAAGCGATGCTTCATCTTTTAGGCTTTTTTCCAAATAGGTACGGAGGAGAAAGAAGCCAAGTAAAGGGTCACAAGCTGATAAGCATGATGTCCTTTTCTAAAAACAGCAGGAGTAGTGGATACGTGGTCTCAGTCACCTCCTTTCCACTTTTTCGAACATGGGCAAGACCAAAGGAAGGCTCCTGGGAAAACAAAGCACCCTGTCCTCTTCCTTTTCTTCTAATTCCAATTATCCTTCCTATATGCTGATGCCTCACTGAAGGCCTACAACTCTCTTGTATCCTACCCAGCCACTCCTTCCTATTTGCCTCCCTAGTAAGAAAAATCCCACTACCTCTTGCCTATGGTTACATTCCCATTCTGTCCCCCACAAAAAATTAAAGATTTTAATAGGTTGTGCTGCCCACTTTATGCTTAGCCCTGTTCCTCACAGGTTGCCATGCAGCACAGGGTAGATGAAATGCCTTGGATTTAATTCTCCCAAGGAAAGTGGCTCTGATTACAAATTCCGCTTTCAGTCATCTTCCTTTTGTAGGATTCTTCACTCCACTTGGTGCCTTCTGGTTTCTCCCTGGAACCTGCAGAAGGCTGTGGAGATGGTGCCATTATTGTTCTATTGCTCTACAACTCTTCTACTGTTCTACTTACTGTCTTCAAGGTATGGAGACATTCTTTTTCCCAGTGTCTCAGCAAAGCTCCTCGTGTTCACTTACTTCTAAAGTTGTTCAAACGGACCTGCTTTCCCTGTGAACGTAATTGCTCCCTGCAGAGCCCTAAACCTCTGTGCGTATGCTGGATACCTATCAGCACACTCTTGTATATGGTTAGGTAGATATACACGTGCACATGCACAGACACATTGACAAGCTGCTGCGGTTTCTCCTCAACCATGGTAAGAAAAGCTCTGTTTCTATGGTTGCAGCTCTATTTCTTGCAAACTGTTTCTTGGAAGGGTTTAACAAGATATAGCCAGGTTTCCCCTAGAAAAACTCAAGCCAGGAATACTATTGGGTACTGAGCAGAAATTGAAACTAGTCAACATAAAAAACCCGAAGAAGGTGGAGGACAGGACCAGAGAAAAATACTTTTGGATATTTTGTTTTTCCTTACTCTTCAGTATTACTTGCAACACCAAATGCAACACCTTCACTTATAAAATGTGATTTTCAAACTGATCGTATTACTTAATTTTTCTGAGAATTCTGTATTGTAGGCAAAACTAAGGAAAACTCTGAGCCAACTTCCAAAATTGGCTACAAACCATATATTTGTTTCTAACCGAATACTGAGTAAAATACTTAAATTGCCACCTAACCACAAGCCAAAGCCTTGAACAAGCTGTCCTCTTATTTTTGTAATTTAAATGTGAATGTACCCACTGGCTGGGATGAAGTTGAGAGTTCTGATTTCTTTCGAGGCAGGGCAAATTCACTCAAATCAGTGAAGTCTTCATCGAACCCACAAAAACTCAGCGATTTTCTACTGCATTACTTTAAACTATACAGAATTGTTGCTCTTAATTGTATCAACATGTTTATTGAATAAACATGGTCTATGTTTATTAAACTATGCTTATTAAACATGGTCTACTTGATTTTTTAATCTAAAAAAGGAAGGACAGTTCCTATATATTTTTTACTTACCCAGGCTCTTCAACAGAAACTATACATAGCAGTAATTTCTTACACCCAGTACAAAAATTCCACATCTGCTTTTCACACTGTAGTCAGCAGGCTGAAAATACCTACCTGTACTAGAGTATTGTGGACATTTTTGAGAAAACAAACAAAATCCTAATACCTCAGTTGCAGTTATATGCTGCTCACAGATGCAGTCTTTATCAACAGTTCTAAATTTTGATTCAGGATAAAGACTGTCTTTACCCACATGAGACAGACAGAAAAAACCATCTAATGCAAAATATGAACAGCAAAGTAGAAAAGGATGATGCTGTGAAGAAGAAACAAAAAGCACAGTACAATGACGTTATGTCTGTTCAGATCAGACACCAACTATTCAGAACCTTTTCTTTCATTACTAAAGTGCTCTAATGATTTACTTAACCACTTTTGGGGTATGTTCTCTGACAACATCACTTACCATCACATTTTTGAGTTGCCTCATTCTGCTTGTGACCAGCAGGACACTTGCACTCATATGAACCTACTGTATTAATGCAATTTCCTCCTTGGCAGACTCCAGGGATAGCCTGGCATTCATCAACATCTACAAAGACAAAAAAGGATTACTTGACATAAAATACAGAATTTCATCATGGCTTTTGCTGATAGACAGAGAGCTCTGTCTCTTAAAAATAACCACAGCAAACCCCAGCACATTTCTCCACTTCAGCACCAATATAAGATATTTCAATAACAGCAGCAACATGATTCAGACCTTCATGTGTGTTGTATTTGATCCCATATAAGCTAAAAATGTATTACATGTGTTGACTTATGACTTACATAGCTATAAATATTTAAGAAGTGTACTTAAGTCAAATATGTACAACTTACTGTTGGTATCCCATGCCCTCAGATTGCTCCTTATATATGTCCATTACAAAACACAGATTCTTATTTTGAAAGGATCTCTACCTGTACATATGGACTACCCTCCTGTCCACCTTAACTAGGTATGATAATTCTTGCAGGATGCTCTTTCTGGACAGAAGTCAAACTACTCCTGTCAACAGAAAATAGGTGCTATTCAGCCAGGGTAAGTTGTATGGCAAATGATTTGCATAACTTTATTTACTGAAGCAATAAGTAGGACTAGAATTTCATAGATTTCTTCAGGCTGGAATGCCAATGTTAAATAAATGCTCTTAGAAAATATATTGCCATTTTTGCGCTACATCTTACTTTGAGTAACTTCCTGTTGTATTTTATTATGTGCTATTTCCAGTTCAAATTGTGTTGGGTTTTTTGTTCCCCACCCTCATTTGTTTATACATAAACCATCCTGTATTTCTGTAGGTTTTTATACAAAACTATCACATGACTCAATGTGTAAGTACAAATGGGCAGTTAAAGTAATACCAAGGATCATAGAGGCCTCTATGAAATAACCAGTGCTAAAGCAGATTGAAATTCTTTGCACACAAGGAAAGGGAGGACAGGCTCTAGACTAGTGCATGATATACATATTATATGTGTGTATTTAGCTTCTCAGTAGCTCTTTTAAAAAGTTCAGTTAATCTTTAGCTATCAGAGAGTTCAGAATTAAGCAACCATACTAATTCCTTCACAACAAAATTTCACATACATCCATATGTTCATAAAGCAGAGAAGGCTTGGAAGCTTTGTTCCAAAACCTGCAGAAGCTCTTCTGTGAGATTTCAGGTAGTATTTCTTCTCAAAGCTTGCCCTTTCACAGAAGAGGCAAAAATCAACCGATTTAGCTAGTTCTCCACACTGTGAAATAGAAATAAAGGAAAGTGTCCTTTGCACATTGTAGAAAAGGGAGCCACAAGGCTTCCAAAGAGTTTCTTCTGTGCAGAGGTCAATTTCATACTATTTTCTCCTCTTGGATTACAATTAAGTATAGAAATCAATTATAGAGTGATAAAGCAATACACTGCCTATTTAAAAAAACCCACAATTTTATTTCACTCCTTTCTCCATTATGATTAAAATACCTATTTACAATTACTATATTTTAAAAGCATTTAGGAACAATATTTTTCATGTTTCTTTCTCCAGATTTTTCATTAGTGCCAAATAAAGAATTTTAACCATTACCCTATTTTCGACTTTTAGTTCTCCTGTTAGCTTACATGCATTATTAAATGAAGCAGTTGGTAAACTTTATTTAAGATGCAGAAGAAAGCATCTCTTTCTTCTTCACATTCATGTTCATTTTCTTTCTCTCTACCTTTTCCCTTCCACAACCAGCTCTTTACCTCTACGAATGTAGAGAACACCAAGATACAGAGGGGGTAGGACAAACATATTAATAGTAGAATACAGTACTCCTCTTCAGGACGATGTTCATTATCTCTAAGCCCTTAAAAGACACTTAAATTCCACCTGAGTATGTGGATTATAGTACTTCCTCAGTTTTTGTTACTCCTGGTGTTTGTGCTGTAGATAAAACCTATGATATATGCCTTGTCCATTCACCTGCTTTTTCATTTAAGCAGGTATAATTGCTCACAGTCAAGGAAGAAGGAAATCTTTTTAATTTTTTTTTTTTTTTAACCACTGGACTTGGTTTAAGTACATCTGCTGGAGAAGTTTGCATTTAGTTCCTGAATCAGTACTGATTTAGTCAGCACAGTACTGTGTCCAAATGCAACAGTTAAATTGTAAATGGATTAAGGACTTTATCAGAGGTATAAACTTTCTGCAACCATTTTTCTTCCAAATAATTAGTGCTTGGTGCAATCTAGTTTACCTAGAAAGCAAACTTTTCATCTCTGAAGTATTTTAAGGAATTTGGACATGATTTAGCAACATCTAGGCAGAAGATGGGTTCCATCATTTATTCACACCCAGTTCACCCAGTAGCTCCCTTCTGAGTAAAACTAATATGGTATTTGTATTTTGACCCTTGGGCCTCAAAATGCATTCATCACATGGAGTATGCCTGTGCCTTGTGTCATTTACTAATGCTTATTTAAATTAAGCCAACTGTGTCAGCAGATCAGTGGTTAAAAATAACCACTGAGTATCTTTCACAGTTTTGAAAGTCAAATATGTCAAGTAATAGTAAATAAATGGCAGTACCAGCAGGAAATTAATACTTTCCAGAAACAGAAAAGGTATCACTGAAGCCCTGAAGTGAACAAAATTTTAAGATCTATTGATTCCATTCATTTCTTTCAAGTCCAATCCTATGGTTTTAAAAGTACAAATGAATCTCAAGCTCTGCTGAAGTCCGAAAAGTCGATCCCAATTATGCAACACAGTGCAGTGCTTGTCCAGTGAAGAAAACACAAATGGTATCACTATGAAAGGTGCAAATCTTTGAATCACGTGCACTATCTTGCTTTTCTGTGCTAATACCAATCTTAATTTGTGAGGACTTACGTGTTAACTATTTTAATTCATATTTAAATGTAAAGAGAGGAAGTATATCCAACTCCACTGTCAGCTTAAAAACATATACACACTAGAAGCCTGATGCTTTTTTTGGTCAGTATCACTCTTTGATGAAAACCCAAGTCTGTTTTAATATATTGTTAGTGTTTTGGAATTGAGAAAAGTCAGAAATGGCAAAAGTATTTTCTTAAAAAGGCGTATTTTATGAATTGTTTCCTAAATGCCATTTTAAGATATAAGATTTTTTTTTTCTGAAAATAGAACAAATTTGAAATGAAGCATATTTTTATTTACTTTCTTATATCTTTGACAGTCAGGCTAAGCCACACAGGAGTTTTCTCATTATTAATTATCCATTTACTCATGCTTTTAAACCCCAACCACATTAACACAATAAACTTTTTGCCATAAACAGAAAATTAGATGAATAACTCTTTAGATACAGTTCTGTATACAGAGGCTCAATGTGCTACAGATTAGGTAGAATGTTTCCATGTGTTCATAGGCTTGATAATATCTGGCAAGTGAAGAAAGGTTCTTCACTTTCGCAGAGTTTTCTCTGCAAAACGCCTGCAGGATTTGCACAGCTAATTTTAAACAAGTACCTTTGAAAACACAGCCAAACTCAGCTTCCCTTTTTGATGAGTGGACTGTTTATCAAAAAACTCTGAAGAACCAGAAAGCTCAGGAAGAATAAATCCTCTCAGATTTTATACACAAATTTTGGAGAGTGCACTTTTTATTTACAATGACAGTAATAACAATTACCCAAATACAAATTTTCTCTTGAATTCTACCTATAATATGTATGAGGAGTTTCTTTGCAATAGATTTGCCATGTGGGAACTAAAAAGTAAAGTAGTTGTCGATACAATGGAAAATTGTTGGTTCTTCCTCCACATCCTAGATAACAGAAATACAACAAATACAAACATAAAACAGAAATAATACTAAGCTTTTTTTTTTCTTTCTGTTTCAATACTTATTTTCATGACAGCAGGATGGGATCCTAGATGACACTGTTAATACCATCAATAAACCAGACACATTAATTCCAAACTCTAGATTATCTAAAAATTATCATCTGTCACTCATTAAAGTCCGTATCAGTTCCTTTAATATTCAGTACAGTATATTCCTACTATAGAACAGATTTTTTTTATATTATCTTCTGTAATGGCTATATATACTTAAGAACGTCAGCAATGGTAGCAGGAAGAACCTTCGTATTTTCAAAAGCTATTCATCCAGGACTATTTTTCTCTCCTTAGTACAAAAAATTAACTGTCTGAAGGGAAGGGGTGTAGCTGAGAAATGGAGTGTTGAGGAATGCAGGGAGTAACTGAGAAAAGTCCAACACAGGATTTCTGCCATTATGTTATTCCTAAGGCCAAGTAGCAATGGCAACAAAGTACTTTCAAGTGGAACATTTAAGTTCCTCCTGCCTGAATTCTTGGGAAGAGGGATGTCTGAACAGCTACAATTCCTGTTTAAGCAATGACTGAGTAGAAACTGTTGGGGGAAAAACAAAACAAAACAAAACAAAAAAACACCCAAACAACAAAACCCATCAATTTGAATTTTGATTGTTTTTGCCTCTCTTAATTTTTTAAAAGTTGTTCATGGTAATAATGAAGTAACAATACTACCACAATGTTCTAGTAACAATACTACCACAATGTTCTATACAAGCACATTACTCAGAGAACATAATTAATCCTGAAAAGGTGCTAAAGAGCCATTTAAGATACACTAAGATTGCAACATGAACATCCTGTGAAGAGTAGGAGCAAATTCATATTCAGCAGTTAAACCTTGCCACACTCTGACATCTAACACATACTGACATTATGACCTATTTTCCAACAGTAAGGCTTGCAAGTTCTACTGTTTTTGACTTGCTCATATCAACTCCCTAACTAGGCTATCTGCAGATGTAAGCATTCACTTCAAAAATGCCAAGCATTCGAACTATGGACTGAGTCTGGTCTAATCAATATGTGACAAAGGTACAGTTTTACTGAATACCAAGGGGTTTTGTGTTCCTCTAATAAAAGTCTCTGTAAATCTGATGTCATCAGCAGAAAGAAAAGCATTGAAAAGCATTAGCCAGACTCCTGTATTTGTTTCTAAAACCCTCAGAGAAAATACTTAATGCCAGTCTCATCTGACCTTCCTATTTCATTAAATGAAGCCTCCTCAGATAGGAGTTACCAGACTTGGAGACCAACTGCTTCCTGAATTTCTGATACTCCTCTCCTGTTAAAATTTTTGTAGCACCTTCCACAGAGCTCCATCTTGAACCCTTTATTTTCTTCTTCACAGTTTACCTCTGTGCAGTCATACCTGCTATCATTATTGCAGCTTCTGTCTGTGCACAACTCACAGATCTACCACTTTTTACTCCTTCTATTTGGAATAAACTCTCCATTCACCTTTCTCTGCCAGGATGAGTTTGGCACAGAAATTTTAAGAGTTGATTGTTATTTCCTTGCTGTATTGCAGTGTAGTAGCAAGTACCTCAGTCCCAGTTTGTCTGTTCAGCATACCCCTTGGCTCCCTCCTAGAGTTTCTACTTTAACTGACTGTTGGAGGGGTTTTTGACCCCCTGTGAACAACACTGCTGTATCGCTTTCTTCTAAAATTTTCATACCTAGCTGTAGCGAAATTCTGCAGCTTATTTCTACAGACTATGTACCCTAATATGGAGTTTGGAAAGGTAAACAGTGTCTCCGCAGTGTCAAGTGCTACATTCAGTCCCTTCCTCCAGTAGAGTGGTGCGATAATTCAGGACAACATGCTATTATCAACCTGGAAACACAACAGAACTGAGGTGAGGAGGAATTACCAGTACTCAGAGCTTAAAAACGACTGCCTCGACCGTTGGAAGTAGAGACAATGCTTTGTGGAACAAAGAATTTCTTTGTCTCTCCTTTTCCACACAGAAAATCTAACTTTTCTTCATCTGTTTGTGCCTCACTGTCATCTTGTAACATCACATGCTACCTCCTGCTGACATAAATACAATCAGATCTTCCTATATAGCAATAATATGCCAAAATGTAGCAAAAATGATGGCTGTTTAAACTTCCTTTCTTCATCCATCCCATTGTTTCTATGCTTCCCAGTGGAATTCAGCGATGATGTTAACTGCATAACTTAAAAACACTTGCCACACAGAATAAGCAGGCAGAAAAAGAAAACACAGTATTGTGGGCACAGATGCTAAAGAGCTCTACTGATCTCTCACATAATTTAAATGAAGCTCCAGAAGCTATGCCAGGATCAGTTTGGCAGAGAAGTTTTAAGAATTCATTATATCTGGCCAAGATCTTCATCATACAAAGGAGTTTGACTTGGAGATTGTAACCAACGTGCATGCCTTCAGTACAGTTTCTGTTTATGACATTGTTATGAAAAGAATGTCTAAAGCATACTAATCACTTCAAGATTAACAGTAAAACATAAGCTGTTATAGGCAGACAGAGGCCTATTACTGACATACGAGGAAAAGCACCATCAAATATTTCTCATCAGTATAATCTGGATGCTTTAAGCAGCGTAAGCACAGAAAAACAGGAAAGCAAATATTTGAAATTAAGAAAAATGAAGGGATTTATTATTGCTTAAAACTAATCTAAGTATTTTAAATAAAATAGATGCCTTTGCTGAGATAATGCTGTGAGGAGTTCCACAGGAGTGAATTTGAGCTAATAGCTTCAGTTGTAGTTTCAGGTAAACCATACCACTGTGTGAATGAAAACTGAAGGAAAAATCCAAAAAGATGTTTCATCAAGTTTTAATTTCTAAAAACTAAAAATCTTAGATCATCTTGATTTTCTCTCAATTTTTCAACTCATGTTCATGGAGGGCTCTTACCAAGAAGTCTTATGGAGGAGACCTGAAGTAGAAATCCAGCCAAACAACTGACTTTGTTAGATTTGTGCAATTTTAAGCCACTGAACTATAATGCAGTGTAGGGGAAAGCAGCCCTAAGAATAATGCTGCAATACATGGGGCCACAGAGAAGACTGAAAGAGAAGGAATAGCGAAATAAAAGTGAGAAAGGGAGGACATTACCTAGCCTCTTCTGAAGCAGTAAAAGAGTAATTTTTCTGAAATTTTTCAGAACACCACGAGCAACAGAAGCTGCCTGAACCAGGATGTTTTTCAGAGTCACAGACTGGTTAAGGTTGGAAGGGACCTCTGGAGGTCATCTGGTCCAACCACCCTGCTCCAGCCCGGATACCTACAGCAGGTTGCCAAGGATCATGGGAGACATTCAAAAGCTGTCTGGACAAGATGCAGACTCCACAGCCTCTCTGGGCAACCTGTGCCAGTGCTCGGCCACCCTCACGGTGAGAAATTGTTTCCTGATGTTTAGGAGGATGTTCTTTGTGTTTCAATTTGCACCCATTGCCTCTTGTCCTGTTCACTGGGCACCACTGACTGGCTCTGTCCTCTTTGCACCCTCCCATCAGGTATTTGTATACACTGATGAGATCCTCTTGAGCCTTCTCTCCTCCAGGCTGAAGAGTCCCAGCTCACTCAGCCTTTCCTCAGAGGAGAGATACTCCAGTCCCTTCATCATCTTTGTGGCCCTTTGTTGGACTCCCTCCAGTAGCTCCATTTCTCTCATGTTCTGGGGAGCCCAGAACTCAACACAGCACTC
Source organism: Harpia harpyja (assembly GCF_026419915.1). Classification (NCBI taxonomy): domain Eukaryota; kingdom Metazoa; phylum Chordata; class Aves; order Accipitriformes; family Accipitridae; genus Harpia; species Harpia harpyja. Next base: position 64,949,952 of record NC_068969.1, read on the forward strand.
TCAAGTGTGGTCAGCCTCACCAGTGCTGAGGAGAGGGGAAGGATCACCACCCTGGACCTGCTGGCAATACTCTTTTCCCACAGGCCAGGATACCATTAGCTCTCTTTGCGGCAGGGGCACATTGCTGGCTCATGTTCAACCTGGTGTCCACCAGGACCCCCAGATCTTTTTCTGCGACATTGCTTTCAAGATCATCAGCACCCAGCAATACTGGCGCCTGGGGCTGTTCTTCCCCAGGTGCAGGACTTTGCACTTCTCTTTGTTGAAGTTCATGAGGTTCCTGTCAGCCCATTTCTCCAGCCCGTCAAGGTCCTTCTGGATAACTGCATGACCCTCTGGCATATGACCCCCCCAGTTTGATGCCATCTGCAAACTTGCTGAGGATACACTTTGCCCCATCATCCAGCTCACTGCTGAAGATGCTGAACAGGTCTGGACCCAGTATTGACCCCTGGGGTACAGTGCTAGTCACTGGCCTCCAACTAGACTTTGCACTGCTGATCACCACTCTCTGGGCCTGGCCATTCAGCCAGCTTTCCATCCACCTCACTGTCTGCTCATCCAGCCTGTACATCAAGAGCTTGTGGGAGACAGTGTCAAAGCCCTTTTTCTGAATTACCTAGGAGAAATTCTTGCTAACACATACATACACACAAACAAATCCTGCTACTGCATGCTTTTCGTCATTCTGTAAACAGGGAATTAAAGTACAAAGTTCTCCAGCACTACAGGGAAACACCTATATAAAAATTCAGAGCAGGTCATTCCAGTCAGCTTTATCACTTTGCTAAGACAGAGATCCACTTGCACATGCAACGCCTGCAGTATCCTGGGTGTGCTGTCTCACACGCATTTTGGAAGCCATAAGGTACAGACACACAGAGACAGAACAGTATATAGACACTTTGTGAAATCAGAAAACACATAAAACAAACAAACAAACAAAATCTGTCACCCCAAGTTATTTGAACCTCTGTTTATGCCCAGATCGACTGAGGATTGGCAGATCAAAAAGATTTTGCTCTCTTTGTCAATTCATTTAGTTACGCAGGTCATAATCGGAACTCAAAGGACTGCGTCGATCCGCCGCACCCGATTTCGCCCGACAACCAGCCTTACCCCGCGCGGTTAGCAGATGTGACGCCCCGCGGGGCGGCGACGCCGGCGGCGGGGCGGTGCTTCGGTCGGCGTCGCGCCTTCCCTTCGGCGGGGCCCGAGCCCGCCCGGCAGCGGCGCAGTGGCGCCGCCAGGCGGTGAGCAGAGGCAGCAGGAGGAAGGCTGCACGAATCACTCCCCGAGAGCCCGGTTCGAGTGCTCCCGAGGACGGGCGGGCCCGCGCCTCGGTGCTCTCCCCGCACTCGGGAGGCCGGGTAGGGCTACTTTCCTGGGAACTAAGTGATACCCATTGGGTAGATTGTAAGGAGTTTTGGAATAGAAGCGGAACAGTCCCCACTTGCAGGGTGGTGTAATTGTTACCTACTTAACCAGCGCCTTAACCTGATAGACCTCGCTCTGTACCTCAGACTCGGCACCTTATTCCTTCAGGGGGTAAAAAGTAGCAGAGGGCCTGGCCGTGGCCCAGCGAGCAGGGCCCGAGGACAACAGGGTCGAGGTTTATTGGGGTAAGCATGGGATTTCTCCCCCCCGGGCCCCGGTTTGACAATGCTGGGGACTGAGACCACTGGTCCAAGTGGGACCGGGTGAAAAGCCACACGGACCTGGCACAAGGAAAAGTTAAAAGATGGAAAAGATAAAGGCATCATCTGTAAGATGTTGGGTGCATGTTATCGCGCCAATCGTAATGAAAAGAAGCAATGGGAAGACAAAAAGAACTGCTTGCTCACATTGAAAGGTTACAAGAGAAGGTGCGAAGGCAAGAGATGCAGCTGATGCTGCAAGGTCTAACTTTACAGAAACATAGAGAAAATGAGAAGAGATTAGAAGATAAAGTAGTACAGATGGTCAGTGCTAACTTGGAGAAACAGGGTGGGACTCCGGATGCCGTTAAACCGCAGGCCCTAATACATGATCCCACGCACTGGAATGGAGACATTTGGGATGACCCTGATGAGGAGCCAGGTGACTGGCCAGACAATGGTCATGATACTGCGCAAGGCACCTTCCCATTATCAAACATAAGACAAGTCGGGGGACAGACTGGAGACCTGCCCAGGATGTAGTTAAGACCACTGCCTCTCCCCACCTTGATCTGGCCAAGTTACAGGGGAAGTCTGGTCAACGGCCTGATGAGTCTGCAATCAAGTGGGTCACAGGAGTTCATGAGATGGGCGGTGATCAAACAGTTTTCGATCAAGAGGAAGGTCAGGAGGGAGGCTGGGGAGCAGGCGTCTTTCTCAGTCTAGGTCTGGGAGCACTATGTTCCCTGACTGCCCAAGCTGGCTATTGGGCAGGGGATGTCCATAAACTGGAGCAAGGAGAACCACTGCATATTTGCACTCACTCTGCTCAGGAATTGGCTAACGGACAAGCGCACTTGGCTGTTGAACAGTTTGTTGATCAAAGGGGATGCAGCAACAATGGGGAAGCTTCAGACTCACCATTATATCTGATTCCGAACCTCCATAAACTAAGACCACCCACACAAAGGTTGGGACCCAGCCTTCAATTAGTCTTAATTAGTACCACCTGTGCAATGCAAAATGGGCAAAACAACTGGGGGTGGTTCATAAACCAACTAACACAGAAGGCTAGAACAATAGGGTGCCATGAAGATGTCACCCAACCAAAAGCCCCCAAAGAGGCCAGAAACCTTAAACAAGGTCCTCAGGTTAAACCCTCAAGTGGGACGAGAGATGAGAAAGACCTCAGAACCAGTCTGTGGAGGGAAGGTTTAGACCTAGGTTTAATGCATAAGAAACCCACTAGCAATTTCACAGGCCATGGTCCAAGCTGCCCGTGAAGACGGTTGCTTTGGCAAGGATGCAGACTGCCTGTTCGCCAACCCATTTTATAAAGATGCCAGAGAGGCTCTAGATGTTGTTCGGCATGCTGCCGCCCCACTGGTGGAAAACTAGTAACAGCCATAGCCTGTCTGCTGTCCTGGGCATGGTAGCTTAAACTTTTTGAGCGGGACACCAAGGGGGATCCACATGTCATTATCAGCCTGGGCCAAAATAGATTTCCTATTTGTTTGATGGATACTGGAGCCCAAATTTCTTGTTTTCCCTCTGTCTTAAGGGCAACCCTGGGTACCTCTCCTCATGCACGTGTTCACGTTCAAGGAGTGGGTGGCCAACCTCTCAGTGTGCCCACTGCCTGGCTGGTGTTGCATCTTCCTGATGAAGAGACATTGCCGAGCTGCAGTTGCTTTTGTTCCTGACCTAAAACAAGCCTGACTGGGGAAGCTGCTTGTGGACAGCCCTGGCCAAAATCAATTTCCACTGGGGCACACGTGGTCAACCAATTGGCAAGGCTTTTCTGGCTGGACTGCCCTTGCCAAACTCCCCTGGGAATGCCTCAAGACCTGCAGACTGTGCAAGCAGTATCTTTCAACCACCCCACCGAGGGGCTTAAACAAGACCTTCTTCTGAGCACCCATAATAACACCTGGAGCATTCAGACTCCTGACAGCAAGACCCTAAAAATTCCCCACAAGTGGATCCAGGGGTAACCATCAAGCCTTTCCCCACTGAGACCCGTTTTCTTTTCTGTTCTGCAGGAACGTCACGGATCAATTCATGACTCAGAACAGCATAACTTGGTTCACTTGTATGGTACACGATCCTTGTATTCCACTGAGGCCTTTGCTACCATGGCAGGAATACTGGGTGGTGTTAGCTGACTTACTGGGGGGTGTGGAGAGGTTTCCCCTAATGACCAGGTCTGTATGGGTTCGTGTAGGTTTTTCGAATTTTTGGTGCAGCTGTTCAGCATGCAGCACCATACCTCTAAGGCCAAGACAGCAAATGACACTACCCCCAGTGGCAGGCTAGACCAGGCTCTGTTCTGGAAGGGCTTGGTGTAGGGTTGCTGCTGGTGGCATGTGGCCAACCAGTTGCATTTTGAGCAGTGTCGCAGGTGCCTGAACCATGCCAATATGAAGTGGCTTGGTCTCTTTGTTCCTGATGGCCATTAACGTCACCCCACAGACAGATGCTTCCCCTCAGGGAGGGCTTAGAAGTAATGTAGTCTTCCAAATGGTAATGGATTTTACGTGAGATGTGGGCATTAATGAAGGTCTGTTTTCTGCCTGTATTGCCACTCTGACATCAGCTGACAGCTCACCTTCACACCTTTCTGGCTCAGGCATTGACATACCAGAATTAATAGCAAACATTTCCAAAACAGCAGTTCCCCTCAATACCACTGAAAGTGTCCAGGTGTGTTGTATACCTCTAGCTTCAGGTCCCACACGCTTGAGCCTAAATGACAGCAAAAGCTGCCTGGAAGGGGTAGATGGCTGGACCACCACCCCCCCCCCATACTTGGGACTGGGACTGGGACTGGACCCCCCCAAGCAGTGGATTTAATTTAACCCACTTTAATGCATCAAAGCCTATCATCTCTGCTTCCTATACAATGCAAGAATCTGATATGACAGACCCAGGCGAAACATGCAATGGTACTCTGTGGGACACTGATTGGTTCAATTTAGAAGCAGTAAAACAGTGACTCCCATGTGCATTTCGAATTCCTTGATTTCAAATACAAGACGTTTTCCTGGTACATGCACTGAGGAGAAAAATGAAATCTAACTAAGTGGGCCCACACAGTGAATTACTCTAAGGTCCAAGAGTTTAAACTCACTGACCCACCTCAAGAGAAGTGGGCCCTCTGGAATCATACCATAGCTAAAAAGCTTTATTCATGTGGGAAAAGAATGCTTCCATGGTGGTACAGACATCCCAGGGTACGGTATGGCTGTGTAGTGATGAATATGCCTATCCCAACCGTAGCTGGTGGAAAAATGAAACCTGGGAAAATGCCTATCAGCCAGCTGCCTACACCCTAGGTACCCTTCTGTTTTGCCCTAAGAATGGATGCCCCATATGTTGCACCCCTTAACTAGGCATAACTATTGGGTAAAGCAAGAAACACCTACTTGGGAAGAAATGAGTATGGGTCAATGGCTGAAATCTATGATGAGATCAGTGGCTGACCGGTTGATTCCAGATAGGGACATTAAGACTAACATTATCATTGAAGATACTGTTGTCCAACTGGGATGTCTGGCCAACAGCGCCAGAACATCCTTCATGTTGGTCAACACACAGTTGAAAGCCACTGCCAAGATGATACTACAAAATAGACTGGCACTAGATGCCCTCTTGCTCAAACGAGGTGGAGTGTGCACATCAATGCAACAACACACTGTTGTACCTCGCACTCTGAACCTTATTCCTTCAAGGGGTAGGTAGTGGCGTAGGGTCTGACCCCAGCACCTACTTGGTTTCCATTGCTTCTTGGGAAGGTTCTAAGACAGCACAGCCTGCAAACTGACCATGTGTGCCAGCCTGTAACAGAAAAGTAGTACATTCTCCTTCGGGAGTTCTAGTATCCTCTGTTATTGCATTCTTTATGCAGTTTGTTCTAAAATTTAGCCAAGTAGCTACAGAAGAACACATACCTGTCTTTCAGGATAGATGGATTGCAGTAACAACAGAAAGGAGGAGCAGCAAGCCTCTTACCATTGTGGAAAGAGATACTGGATAAGGCAAGAAGCCTTTGCCATTTCTCAAACATTTTATGAATCTAAACACAGAAGACTGCAGTCCTTCCTTACTCATGCATTATTTCTAGCCCTGTACAAATAATCCAAACAGAGCATCCAGAAGGTTCACTACGTGCTGCATCTAAATGATGAGAATTAAAAAAAAAGGTCTATATAATAACCCCCAACCACTTCAGAAAGCAAACAACTCAGTAGCAAGAAATAGTCAATTTTTCAGTAGAATGAATGAAGTACGTATTAGTTAAGGGCTGCAGCAACACAAGCCAGTTGCCTGATTGGCACTCTACTGCAGTATCTGACAGCTGTGCTCAACAGACATTCAGACCTTTTCATGCTCTGTATTTATGGCTTCTTGATGGGCATTCATTTTCTCCAGGCACTTGAGTTTTGTTCTATATGCACAATAGCTAAAACCTGGAAGCAGCAAAGCATATCCAAATTTTACCAAAAGTAAGACACAGAACACACAAGAAAAACAGTGATTTTGTTTTAAGTGGACTGCAAGGTTTTCAAGATGCCTATCAGCAACACAACAGTCATGCACAATTTAAACCAGAAGACTTACCTTGACATGCTCCAGTGCGAATATTAGGAATGAAGCCACGACGGCATGGCTGAGGCTGAGCAGGGCACATTTCACAGGGGTGACCCCATGCACGCCCAATGGTTGCACAACAGAGAGTTTTTGTGCAAACAATTCCAGTTAGCTGGCCCTGACACATCTGGTTGTTGACTTGTGTGAAACACGGGCCTGTTCTGTAATCTGGAAAAAAGGAAAGATCACTGTATTACACAAGACACTGTACTAGTAACTATAGAAGAAATCACTTTATAGTTCAGTAGATAAGTATGTTAAGAAAATTCCATGAGGACCTGGAAATTTCAGTTATGTTACTGCATGCAGAAGTAGCATGACACCTTCCAGTGAAGGTAATGATTTTCACAAGGTTCTCTTATCTTTCAATTTATTTCTTTCTGATAGATACAAGTTATGAAAGGCAGCTGGACCCAAACCTGATCTGTGCATTGACAATGTACCCAGTAAAATCCATAATAAGTGAAAGAGTTTTACAAACAAACAAGCAAGCAAGCAAAAGAGCAGACCAGATTAAGCAACCAACAACTGGGAACTGGTTTTCTTGTTCCTAAGTTACTTCATGGCGATTCATGGGAGAGAGCTACAGACCACAGGAGCCACACATTTGTTCACTCCACATTGATCAAGGTCCATGCCAGCAACCATCACAGAATCAACATTCCTGCTGGAATTCTTAGTGCAAAATAGTGCTACCTACAGAGGACTAATTGGTAAACCACCATCTATTTTCAGAGGGATAACATGAGATAATACAACCTATTCAAGCTGTATTGAGTACACTGAATATAGCATACAAACTATATGAAAATATAGTCCTAGTCAAATTCCTGTAAATACTTCTCATTAAGGTTCAACCTGTATAAAGAGAAACATTTTTTGACCTTATAACACAACACGAACTGGGAACAACAATTAACTGAAATTCTCCTGGAACAAATGAGAAACAGATGGTTGCTCTAAGCCAGATTTCATATCCTTATGGAAAATTTAAGAGGGGGAAAAAAAAGGAAGAAAATCCAAAGCTTCCACTCAGACTCAGTCATGTGAAAGAAGGCATAACAGTGGGGTTATGGCTGCTCTCCCTGCTATCCTGTCCTATTCTTGTTTTCTTCCTACTGAAAACAGACTCCAACACCGATGCGTGGGTCAATCGCTGCCTTCCGCACACTTTCATTAGTGTGCAATTGGTCTCACAACCAAGCTACAAATGGGACAATCAATGCCTTCTAGAATTCGGTACTTCCACCCTGAAGAACCAAAATAAGAGCTTTGACATGTTTGGAAAGGGAGAAAATGGTCTCCCAGTGAGACCTTATATTAAGTTTTCTTTGCACTAAGACACAAGGCTCTTAAAAGTATAAGCTACCTCAAATAGAAATACATGTTCTGCTCCCGATCTTTGATAAGGTTCATTCAGCTATCAGTCTGGGAAAGACTTTTGCATGCAGTTATTTATACACATTGGCAGTTAATTTCAGCTGGGCTGTTCACTTTAAATAAAGTTAAGCAAGCACATAAGTATCCACAACAAAAATGCCTAACAATAAAAGCAGATTAAAAGATGTCAAATACTTGGTAAGGACTCTGAATTTTAATCTTTCTTGATTTTCATTAGAAAATAATCTTCAGAGTTACACCTTTGAGCTTCCACTGTGTCCATCAAACCACAAAGACAGTACTTTTAGTAAAATACGTACATTATAAAAAGAAAATCCTGTCCATCAGAAAAAGGTTTCAGTGATCTTTCATACAACATACTGGAAGACAAGCAGCTTTACAGTGGTCTCAGTTTAATTATGCCCAAGGCCCTTGCCAAATTGCAGAGAGCTGAATTTTTAACGTAAAATACAGACCCTGGTGACTGATAGCAGAAGACTGATCTCATCAAGCTATAGCCTCATATGAGAATGATAAATATTTGAAACAAAAACTCCGACCATCAAAGATTTAAATTCCAGTAACTCACTGTAATCTGGTCTGGATTTTAGTTAAGGGGTAAGGGTAAGAAAAAGACTCCATCATAGATTATGACTGCATACTTCTTTCATATAAAGTTTACTCAGGTGTCACAAAGATTGAGGGGAATACGTGACAGACTGCCTTTAACTTGCAAATCATCAGCAGTGGTCAGCCTGCTATCAGAACAAAACCAGAACTGCTCAGAATTTAAGAACTGAAAGAAATGGAATTAATTCCTGACACCCGTGAAAACAAATGGGATTTTGGCTATTGAATTCAATGACATTGTTTCATTCTTGGAAAACAGTATTGCACTCTTTAGCAAATAGCTGTATTATAATTTATTGCCTAATATAATCTGTAAAAGCATTCTCTATGTCACATAGCAAAAGTAATGAGCTTCATATGCACGAAAAAGCTTTTACTGCTGCTCAATGAGCAGACTCCCATTCTAATGTCAACTAAGTTATAGACACCACTAATATAATAAATGATTAAAAAGAGTCCACTCATTTCATTTTCTCACTAATGACTGAAGTACAAATAATAGGCAGATCCTGGGAAAGTCTGTGGTCTACTTTGGGTATTGAGAGCTGATTGACTGTAAGCTGCACATTGTAGAATTTTTGCCCAAGTGATGACTGCAGTCAGATCAACAAAGATTGAGTCTTTCCTGAAAATCAAGATTGATTTTAGACTCCTCATGAATGAGAGTCTTCAAAAACATGAAGCTGAAAAAGGCAAAAGGATGTGTGTGGGTAAACCTGAAAAGACCATTTACAAGCCACTAGCAACACTGAGAGTCCCATTATAAAATATAATCACTATCAGAAGAAACTAAGATTTCCAGTAGCGCAAGGGAACATGATCTCTGCATCCACACAGATCTGTATGGAAATACCAAATCCTGTCCTACTTCTGAAGTTGTATTCTGCATCAGCCCAGGTAGGCATGGATCTGTTCCTGGAGGGCCACTCAATGTGCAATTCCTCTGCAGAACTTAAGCATGATGGCTGGTCAAGCATTCCTTACCCCATGCACTCAAACAGAGTGCAGTTCTTTGGGGGGAAATGCCCCCCTATAATGAAATCAAATAATCATTTATTATGCATCTCTAAAATTCCCAAAGCCTGCATTCACCTTGACTGATAATCTTGACATCCCAGCTCAGTTTGGAATTCCTATTCAGAAAATAAGTAGTTCTGCTGGACAGTATTGAATTTTTATAGCATCTGTTCTCCAAGGTACACTTTTTTGTAGGACCAGTCTTTGGATAACACGGAGCAATTACAGTAGAAGTACAAATTATATATTTTTCGGTTTAATGGTTGGTGATCCATAGGAATAGTCTGGCCAAAGATCTTCCATGTTAAGAAGTTTGGAATTCAATCAGACGAGATTAAACCCGCAACTTAAACTTGAGTTGGGAATTATATTTGAGTTCTATTACCTTCCCGTAAGACACAAGATGATTATGCATATAGTCTGTCAACCCTAGTAATGAAAAGTTCACTTTGGAAGGTGTGTTTGAAAGAAAGATTAGAGAATATAAGCAGACTACAGAGAGTGTTTGTGCAAGAGAATATGAATGAGTTAGTTAGATACAAGGAGTGATACCAATACACCCATTGCTTAATATATCCTATTAAGTAAGGAACATATATCCTATTAAGTAAGGAACAGAGAGTGTTTGTGCAAGAGAATATGAATGAGTTAGTTAGATACAAGGAGTGATACCAATACACCCATTGCTTAATATATCCTATTAAGTAAGGAACATATAAGCAATATATATGTGCCTACCTGTGCCTTAATAAACAGAGAATGCATAAATCATAGTGTTCAGGTTCTATAACCAAGCAACTTCCATCAGTGTAAATCTGCAGGAGGGCATCTAAAACTCTGAATACTGCAACTTAAACAGTAGAAGAACAAATGAAACTACTATTAAACCTTCAGGCAGATTTACAGATAAAACTAAATTCAAGCCAAAATGCTGAGATCCTGAATGATACTTCAGAATAATGACATAGAAGCAACAGATCCTGAGCTCCTAACAGAATGTGTGGCTTATATAACCTTGGGCTACAGAAGCACAAACCTAGCAGCGGACCATTTCCAGATAGCAACAGGAAGTAACCTGCTATCTGCACCTGCCAAGCGTGGTTCTTTGCACACCTATGGCAACTGCATTTCAAACAGGATGCTAGAAAACCGCAAAAATTATGCAAAGAGTCACAAGAATAATTTAAGCTTTCAGAAACATGCTTTACAGTAATATGAATAGTTTAAAATAGTATTGTAATTAAAAATATTATCTGTAACAAATGTAGCCTTTTTAAAAATCTTTATCCATTCGGTTTATCCAAAATGAAGTCCAAAGGTACAGAGTGAGTAGCGGCTGGTCTCATATGCTAAGAGGAAAACGTAAGGTTTTACAATATAAAGTGCAGGCATGCATGTCTGGGCTAATAGTAAAGTGCAGCTATTTACATGAAGTACTCTAGTCACATAGTATATTTTTACTTACAGGAAGCAAACATACTAAAACTAGATGCCATTCTGAAGATACTTTGTAGTTTCAAATGAAGCTGTGGATTTGATTCAGAAATTACCATGTGAGATTCTATGACGTTTTATACAGTCAGTCAGACTATATTATTATAATGGTTCATCTGACCTTAAAAACCCCCAGTTTATGAATCCATCCTCTTTCCTATACTGGTTTTCTTGTCTTACTGTTAGGTGTTTCTCCATTTGCTCCTTTCACAGCACTGCTGTCAGAATAATGTTGCCAGAAAGAATATGCTAGAACATATGTTATACATCATTTGTTGCTTAGAAAGGGTAACTGCTTTGGTGAAAGAAAGCGATTTTCAGCACATACGTGTTTTGCATTTTTTTAACCTCAGCAAATTATATTCAATGTGCACCACGGCTTGAGGAATGACAACCTTTATCAACAACCCAACTTGTTAATATAATTAAATTCAATAAGAAGTACTTTTTTCTTGGCATCAACATGAAAAAACCCTGGAAATAGCGTACTGGACTTCTAAATTTAACTATACTACAGCATTTCTATTCTTTCATAGAAGTGTGTATTCTGTAGTCACAAATGGGACTATCCAACTACCATGGTTCTTGGGATCTTTTCATTAACTCCTTTCTAAAAAATTATAAGTCTATTCTAATTCTACCTGTAATTTTAAAAAGGCTATTTGACAGGAAGCCTGCCACAAGGATTAGAAACATCAGAATTCTAGTGTTGGGTATGGTCCAATATCCATGTATTTTGTTCTTCTTCTTGTACCTCTGGCCAAAACCAGATGATTCAGATGAAAGTGTAAAAAGCTTGCTGTATTTAGACATGGGATAATCTGCCTGCCACATTAAGTTTCCTCCTGGTGCCTAACACCCACTAGCTCAAAACCTGAAACACCATGTTTAACATCCCAACTACCATTTGTTGTCATTCAGGACAAAACATTAACATATTTTGGTACACATGTAAAGATCCAGTTCCTATCTGAATTTTGTCACAGTCTTAGCCTCCACAGTTTCACACTGTGTTAACTAACTACTCCTGCCCATGAAAATTTTACCTCTTCTCAGGTAACTAAAAAGAGAAAAAGCAAGACATAAAGAAAAAGAAAAGTAAAAAGGCACCAGGCATGTTGGAAGGTTCATTGCAAGTTATCTGGAAGAATATGAAAATGTTAACTTTCTTTTTGTGGGAAAGCACAGACTGACATTTTAACTGAAGTCTCCCAGTACCAAAAAACTGTTTCTGTGTAAAGCCTAACAGTACTCCTGCACCTACATAAAGCCTATGCAAAAGCTCTGGAAGGGTAAAAGGACATAGACTGCAGTGCTGGAGCAGTGTATTACCACAAATCCTCTATTTCATGTCTGTGAGTGCTAGAAAGATTAGCAGGAAGGAACTGTGAAGTCTGTTCCATCATTTAACCTCAGTACCGGGGAAGATTACGGAGCGGTTCATCTTAAGTGTGCTCACATGGTGTATGCAGGACAACCAGGGGATCACGCCCAGCCAGCACGGGTTAATGAAAAGCAGGTCCTGCTTGACCAACCTGATCTCCTTCTATGACCAGGTGACCTGCCTAGTGGATGAGGGGAAGGCTGTGGATGTTGTCTACCTGGACATCAGCAAGGCCTTTGACAGTGTCTCTCACAGCATACTCCTTGAGAAGCTGGCGGCTCATGGCTTACACAAGTGTACTCTTCGCTGGGTAAAAAACTGGCTGGATGGACGAGCCCAGAGGGTTGTGGTGAATGGAGTTAAATCCAGCTGGCAGCTGGTCACAAGTGGTGTTCCCCAGGGCTCAGTATTGGGGCCAATTCTCTTTAATATCTTTATCAATGATCTGGACGAAGGGATTGAGTGCACCCTCAGTAACTTGGCGGATGACACCAAGTTGGGAAGGAGTGTTGATCTGCTTGAGGGTAGGAAGGCTCCACAGAGGGATCTGGACAGGCTGGATCGATGGGCTGAGGCCAACTGTACGAGGTTCAACAAGGCCAAGTGCCGGGTCCTGCACTTCGGTCACAACAACCCCATGAAACGCTGCAGGCTTGGGGAAGAGTGGCTGGAAAGCTGCCCCGTGGAAAAAGACCTGGGGGTGTTCATCGACAGCCAGCTGAACATAAGCCAGCAGTGTGCCCAGGTGGCCAAGAAGGCCAGCGGCATCCTGGCCTGCATCAGAAATAGTGTGGCCAGCAGGAGCAGGGAGGTGATCGTTCCCCTGTACTGGGCACTGGTGAGGCCGCACCTCGAGTACTGTGTTCAGTTTTGGGCCCCTCACTACAGGAAAGACATTGAGGTGCTGGAGCGTGTCCAGAGAAGGGCAACAAAGCTGGTGAGGGGCCTGGAGCACAAGTCTTATGAGGAACGGCTGAGGGAGCTGGGGCTGTTTAGCCTGGAGACGAGGAGGCTGAGGGGAGACCTTATTGCTCTCTACAACTACCTGAAAGGAGGTTGTAGTGAGGTGGGTGCTGGTCTCTTCTGTCAGGTGGCTGGAGATAGGACAAGAGGAAATGGCCTCAAGTTGTGCCAGGGGAGGTTTAGATTGGATATTAGGAAAAACTTCTTTACTGAAAGGGTTGTCAGGCATTGTAACAGGCTGCCCAGGGAAGTGGTTGAGTCACCATCCCTGGAGGTATTCAAAAAGCATGTAGACAAGGCACTTCAGGACATGGTTTAGCGGGCATGGTTGATGGGTGGACTCGATGATCTTAAAGGTCTTTTCCAACTTAAACGATTCTATGATTTTAATTTAAACAAAACTCCAGAGAACCGTAACTAAACAAGGAAGCAATGTGTCTGGAAGTAAATATTTTTAACTATAAGCTATTTGGAATATTGATGCATCTATTACTAAAATACTGAAAATATTAAGCATGTTGATCAGTATGAATCACACGAGGAGTGAGTAAAGGAGAACAAAACCTCATACTTGATCAATCTGTTTCACTTCCTTACAAAGCAAATTTGCCTTTCAGAAGGACTTTTTACAGAACCTCTCTCCCATAACTACAATTTAGCAAATAGTAATAAAAGGACGAGAAGATAAGTCATTTCAACTTCTACCACCTCACTTGCAGGCTCAAGTATAGTAAACCGCTTATTATTATTAATGATACCTCAAAAATCCATTTCATAGATCAGTATTATTAGATAAATAACCTAATATATGGGACCTGAATGCTGGAAAGCAGTACCTGCTCTTAGGGTTACCAGGAACTTTATTCCCTTCCAAAAGAAAAATTAGCACAGTGGGTCAAAGTCCAAGAGACTGCACTCTGTGCCAGGGAACCTTCAGAGTGGAGACATTAAGTCTATATTGGCAAAGATCTCAAGTTAAATTCACCTTGCTAGAAGATGCTCCAACAGGAAACATGCTGGAGAAGCAACTGTCTTTATTACACCCCTGATAGGATGCTGTGGCAAATTTCCCCATAATTTCCAGTAACATTCAGAGGTCTCCAGAAACGTGAAACTTATTTTTGCTGCTTGTTGCAGCACCTGCTCCTTGATGACTGATGAGATTTTTCAAAGAAACTCTATCTGAATTTTCCCCTTTGCAATGTGAAATCTAAATGTTTCAATAATTAAAAGTATAATTGAGCTCCATCTTCCTGCAATGGGAAATCCCACAATGTGTGACTCCTGCCAGAATATCAGCAGGCTTGGAAGAGCAAGACGTACCCCATTCTCCCACTGATTCTGCATAAATGACAGTGTTGCCCAGACCTTGTATTTCCAAAAAATGGGAGGTCAGGGCTTTCCTTGATTACCTTTTCATCTGAGTATGAAAGGGCTGTTAATACTCATACTTGTACTTGAGTTTAGACCACCAATCTGAAATGTATGCTTATGCAAATATAACTCTTCTTGTTCAACTCCCAATATCTGCAGATCGTAAGTCACAGTATGCAAAAAGATAATTAAACATTACAAAGGTACATATGTTTGCTTTATTAAAGATTATCTAAAATTGTTTCTCCTTCAATATTTTAATCATCCTTATAGGGAAAATTGTTCTTTTTGCAGTGATGCTTAGCTGCCAACACTGAGGGTTCACCATCAGGGAGGTTTCGAAGGTAACGAGAAGTTAGATGAATTATACTGATTCAGGCTTGATATAAATAAAAAGCATTTCTTTCAAAGGTGACATCCAACAAGTTACAGAAAAAAGATTGTTGGCTGAAAATGAGAGTTAGTCTCTTGGAAAATGAGAGAGACTTGGCAAAGCTGCTAATTTCTCTTGGAAAAAATAGTCTATGGGCAGTACAGCTATTTAGACTGAGAAGTTCACATAAACCAAAGCCTGTATTGTAAAGTCTGAGCCTCCTTCCCAACTTTTTTTTTTTTTAAAGAAAACTCGTGTGTCAAGTCCTTAATTAAACATTTAATACAATTAAGTTTATGATTAACGTAAACAATGAACACCAAAGTCTTTTAAACATTTTAAATTGTGGGTAACTCAAAGCTGAGATACATCCCCAGAAGGTTCTTTAGTCATTGTCTGAAGCAATGATTTTTATAAAATTTATTTTGATATGTAATAGTGAAGAAAGGCAGTTTAGTTGAAAAAGCTTCAACATTTTTATACAGCTGACAGCTTCCATTTTCAGGTACTACTGTTCTACTGGTCCCACATGACCATTCCTGACCAGCTCCTGCGATGCAGTACTTTCCATCACACAAACCTCTGCGATTGATTAGGCAACTTAATATACACATGGCAATTAAAAAGGGAGTGGAGGGCAGCTCTAAATGAAAGAAAAAAAAGGATGTTTAACGCAGCAGTCTATGTGGGCTTTGTAGCTTTTAGCAAAATTCCAGTTTCCACCAGGACTGCTGTCATGTCCATTCTAAGCACATTCTCATTTTCGTCTTGCTGGAACAGCAAAAGCAGCTCTTTTCCAAAAACAACATTCCAGGGTTTGCACACCCAGTTTAATATAATTGATATGATGTCAGGCTTAAGCAGATAAAGTATTAGTAGAGTATTATCTGCAGATCTTAAAACTCTTTTTTTTTTAATTAAAAATAACTCATTCTTACACACATTCTAAGCACATGGGAAAAGATGGCAAAGTACCAGATAATCAACAATATTTCTGAAATAAAATGCAATTTTCTGTTATCAAATCTGAACACTGAAGAAAATGCTTCTAATATTTTAAGACACAAAACATCTTGAAAAATATACACACAGAAAAAGCAGAGAAAGCTAGAAACATGGAAGTACTTTGCTTTTGCCATTTATGGAATTTAGTGGCTTTCAGAAGCAAAGTATTTTCCTATACTTACAAACTTCTTGGAGGAAACTGTTGCCATGTGCAACTGCACTATCATACAATGACTGCTACAAAATTTCAAGTGTAGAATAAAAGCTGAGAAATAAGATACCTGAATCTTGGTTCCAGCAAGGTCTCCAATTTTGATTTGCCTGGAGCTTCTTGTAAGCATGTATGTTTCCTTATACTTCCACAAGCCCTGCTACTATATAAAGTTTGCATCCGAGTTTGGATACTGGACTCTAATGAAATACCTCTATGAGCAAATACTCAACACGCAAACTGACACACAACAAAATATTAATCATCAGTTATTACAAGAAGTTACAGGCTGAATTACCCCTGTGCAAAGTGTACATAGAGATAAGAAATCACAAGAATAATTTTTGCAAGATTCAGCTGTTCGTACCTACTATCCCAATATTGGCTTCTTACATCCTTGCTTTGCTGAGATGTCTACGAAATTCAAAGCAGGGAAGTAACTCTGTGTATCATGCCGCCTACTGCTCTCTCCTCCTAGGTTTCTCCTTTGAGTTAAAGGAATTCCCAGCACCCTGCCATTCTGGTCCACAACAAGGCTCCTTCAGAAATACAACACAACAAATAATACCTGTCCCCAAAGCCCCAAGTCCCAAACCTCAAAACCTTAATGGAAGCCAGAGATTTTTCTCTCCACCATACAGTCAAGGCTAAGACCTAAGTCCACCAAATACCATAAGACCAGAGTGAAGCCAAGGCCACTTATATCATCACTAGGAGAGCATGCTGTACTACCAACAAAGCTTTGTAGGTGGAAGAGGGGAGTGCAGAAAGGTTGTCTGTTACAGCCTGACAGCTGGATGTTTCATTTTCAATGACAGAAAGTATTCTCCTTATCTCTGTTGAAACTCCAAACTCTGCACAAAACCTTGTATTCAGATTTCATTGACAGGACAAGATTTATCCATGTGATGAAAAGACAAAGATATTACTCATTAAATAAAACTTGGACTCTGGAAAGCCACACAAAGGCACATTATATTCTTTAATTCCTCCATATCCCAACAATTAAGAAGTCAATACCTTGCTATATGCCTGCAAAGAAAATACACTACTTTTCTGGACCATAATATCAAAACTTCAATTACACCTTCCACAGGTTTTTGCTTCCCGGCCCTAGGAAATCAGTGCTATTCAGTTCAAACTCAAAGGAACAGAATCCCTTGTCAGCAAAGAGGAAATTTAAAGATTCAGGTCTGCAGTTGTGATAAACCTTTAGGAGTATTGAATAATAGTGTAAAGAGCACAGTGTAGACTCCTCCACCCCACTCCCACCCCCCTGCTTTGGAGTTCAGTGTCATTACTCATGCCAGAAACCAATCCCACTAATGAAAGTGAGGCATTTTATACAAGTTAAGACTCCCCACATGGAGAAGGGTTTGCAGAACAGGTCCACAGTGAATACTTAATTATTCTCAGAAACTCTCAGAAACTCTGATCTCTCTGAAATATGTTGGGATATATTTCAGTGAGCCAAGTGCAAAGAGCAGTCAGGACAATTTAAAGGTCAAGTGTACAGTTTTCTAGAGCTGCAAAACTTAAAAGCAGCTAAATGTGACTTAAACTGGAGAAGTGGTCTGATGTTTTTTCAGCCCTCTGGCAACCTGCGTACTACTTCGTGAGGTCAAAAATAAGAAGGAAGACATAAAAGGAGATGATGTGTACATGTTAGTCCCCAGCTGGCCACAGCCCAGAGTCAGAACAGCTAGGTGCCGTAACAGACAATGGAGCCTCTGCCAAAGTTAGGTAAAAGTGAATGACTGCAGCTGTGGAGTCTTGCCCATTCACTGTATTCTTCCCAGCAGCCACTTTAGGAAGGCCTTCAGAATGCATCCATACTCACAAAAAGAGGAGGGAAAATATTTCATAACCAATGCCTGCGTAAATTAAGAAAAACACACTAAAAGCCCCAGCAGATCAGAAACCCTATAAAAAACCATGGCCATGCAGCTGAATGCAATGTTGTTAATGGTTAATGTAGGAAAAATAACTGTTTCACTCATTGCTTTTAGAAAAAAAGATCACATTTAGCCTGCAAGAAACATTTCCCCAGATGACTGTCTAGACTATCCTGATACTTTGTTTGAGTTGATAGTAAACTAAAAACCCAGCCAGTTACTATTTACTAGAGTTCTGTCTGTGGAGAGGCAGAAGCATAGTTTCCTCTTCTTCAGACCTCTGGGTTTTGTTCAGCAAAACAAAAGAGCTTTAGAGATTTATCTCTTTGACTTATACAATGTTTTCAGTGGGACACTATAAAGCTGGGTATCTTTTAACAATCAAAATATAGGGCAGAAGCTAATTCAGAGGATTCATCTCTTCTCTCAATAAAGAAACAACTTACTGCTGTTTCTCATACACTCAGCTATTACTCCGAGGTGGAATAAACCAGCTTACTTTTGGCACTCCAGTATTTTGCAAGCCTGGGTGCAATGTGCTCTTGATTGGCTTCAGCAAACTCTAGCCCGGATAATACCTGAATGACTCTCTTCCATATAGTTTTATTGGAGTAACTATAGCTTTTAAGACATTACATAGCTAATGCTTTTGAAGATGGAGACAGCTGAAAATTTAAAGTAGATCAAAGCTAAATTTTAAACCTTCACCTTTAATTCATTTTAAATTGAACAATAGTTTTAAATTAAACATTTTCTTTGATATATATTTGCCATGCCACACTTCACTGTCAAAATCATTAAAACTTTAAAGTTCAATATGCTTTTCACCAGTTACATGAAGCTTACTTTTTGACTGTTTCAAGCTGAGTAACAGGAACATCTTCTAGCCTCTATCTTTCAGTTTCCCCAGTTCTTATAGACGAGTTCAGTGCTACAGCGTTTAGGTAGCAAAACCCAAAAACCTATATTTAAATACAAACAGTGGTCCTAAACCTTAATTCTGTTCTTAATCAAAACTCCCAGTAGCTTCACTGGGATTTCTGCCAGACTTAGTAGTGCAGGACTGAACCCAAAAAGTCTTTTTTCATTGGCTTCAGCTGCTCCCTGGGAATCTGCAGAGACAGAAGACTTTCATCCCTCTGTCAGCAGAAGAGAGAGTGATGACTGCAGCATGCTGTCAGTCTTGTGAAGGGCACTCCGTGAGGGGGAAGGCTGTACACAGGGAAAGACAATAAAGTTGTGGCAAAGAAGAAAGGACATACACGCTACACATTTCACCCTCACCAGAAAGAGGTGGGAAAGATACTCCAAAGTCAATACTTCTGAGGACTAGATCTGCCAGTTGCTCAGAGCCCCTGCATTTTGTAAAATCTGATCTCAAACACAAAATTTGTCAGGGACCTGGTAGCAGAACAAAGTGAAAAATATCAGGACATGCAAAAAACACAGGAGGAAAAAATAGAAGAAGAAAATTATTTCCTAATATCTGTCATCTGTCTAACCCCCAACCATACAGCCACACAGTTTTGTGTTCTCTGTGGTCATCCTTCTGGATCAACATTTAGACAGTTTTATTCCTTTTTTATTCATCAGAACAAACATAAGGTTCCTTTACGGGAAATGTAAACAAACAAACAATCTTCCCATTTCTTATTTTTCAAACTCACATTTCCATGAGAAGAATTGTTCAGGTGTTATTGAACAATGTATTATCTATACTTTCCCTCTTTTACTTCTCGCTCAACCATTGAGCCCCCAGTACAATATTACAAAAGAAAACATAAAGGAATATTCAAAGCCCTCTTTTCACTCTCTCTCAGCTCTAATTTGGTACCTCTGTGTACACAGAAGATGCATACACATACCCAAGGTAAAACAACAATTCAATAATTATGTTGTATGATGACCCACTTCATGGGCTTCACAGGAACAAATTAGATCATTCTATGTGACAGCAGTGACATAAAAGATGTAATTTTTTACATAAAAGTATGCAGAAATATAAACACAAAAATATACATTTATTTACTTATATTAAAATATATAAAATACCCTCTTCATACATATCTGTGTATAAACCTATATCGTTGCACTTACACAACCTTGTCAACAGTACAGCAGGTTAGCATATCTTTACTATGCTTGCATGCACACCCCTGTGTAAGAATCTGGGAATAATAATATATAATTATATATACTAAAATTTGGGGATAATTATATAGCTATCAAAACTACAACCGCTAAAACCACCCAGAGCAATGACGTAACGAACACTACCAATACAGCCCACAAGCTTCAACAGTTTTACAACAGAATTCTCTTGAAGACTACTGACAACGTGTAAAAATGTTTTTTAATTTACATTTCCTGTTTCTCTTCCAAAGGATAATTTCTTTTACTACTAGGCTGACAACAAACAGTGCAGATTACTGGAAACTTGCTACCAATACTGGGGCTGGGGGGAGTAAAGAGGGGGAGAGAGAGAGAGAGGAACCTCCAAAGCCTACTCAAAGTATGAAGTCATTTGAAATTTTAATTGCCTGTGTACTAATAATAAAGGCTTATGTTTGCTTTTTTCTTTTGATTCATTTTTTGGTCTATGACCCCTTCTGCTATGAAGCAATTTCAGCTTAAGAATTCATTAATGTAGCATAGTTCAAGATTTCCTGCCACTGCTTTAAATATTAAAACAAACTACGACTCCAAAGTATCAATTCAGTCCTTACTTAAAGCTAAAAAATTCAAGGGACAAACGCTAATCCTTCACACCACTTTAATTATTATGAGATTTCCATCTCTTTTTGTTTCCAGCTTTTAAAAGTGAATTAGCACTGCTGACGAGGATACGGGTTGGCTCCTTGACTGTTTTGACCAGAAATGTATCTTGTAAGAATTTGTACTATTATAGCTTTTTTAGTTTAGATACATAGTTTTACCTAAAATCCATACAGAAAAGGAAGCTCTTTTATTAGATAAAGCTGAAACAGTTGAAGAAAAAAAATGGAAAAGTAATTGGGATCTGTGTCCCCTTATCACATCTGAAAAGACTCAGTCTTCGTCTGGTTTGTTCAATTATGTAAGCCAGTCTAGTGAGAGGTACGTTTCCCTCCAGCCCTTCCTTCACAAAGCATCTCCGTAAGTGTGCTTCATCGGTGTCTGTACATCACTGTGTTTTCAGATGTTACTAGAAACCAACACAGAAGCAAAACCATAACCCATGCACTCCAGGGCTTTTCCTTTCCTCCTTGGGAGGCCTTAGTTAACCCAACTGAAATGAATAGAAATCTTTCCACTAGATTTCAGTCAAGCTGGATTTGTTACAAGGTTCTTTGTTAGGTTTCTTCTACTTCTTTTATAGGCAGTCCCCACCCCTTCCTCTCCTCATCCATTCTACACATCTTCCTGTATTTGTTTTTTTCTTCTTAAAATGTGAAGTATGAGGAGAAGCAGAGTGAAAAACATCACACAGCTGTATTTTTAAAGTACACACAAAATCCAAACAACATATGAAAGCAGTAAAAAAATATTGCTTGTTATGGCGTTATATTTTAGAAACAGGCATGTATCACAAGTAACTATTACTTCTGGTTCAGTTCACTGTCATTTTGAACCTTCTATGTTTGATTTAGACAATAAGCAGCATAACTTCAGGCAGAGGACTGGCAGTAGGGACAGAAGTGGACTGTAAAACCATAATACTGCAAAGCAATAGAATTACACTGGAGACCAGAATTACACTGGAGACAAGTGGAGACCAGTGATGAGTGGAGTTCCTCAGCGGTTGGTATTGCGGCTGGCACTGTTTAACATCTTTGTCGGCGACACGGACAGCAGGATCGAGTGTACCCTCAAAATTTGCCGCAGACACCAAGCTGTGTGGTGCGGTCGACACACTGGAGAGAAGGGATGCCATCCAGAGGGACCCTGACAGGCTTGAGAGGTGGGCCTGTGAAAACTTCATGAAGTTCATCAAGGCCAAGTGCAAGGTCCTGCACATGGGTCGGGGCAATCCCAAGCACAAATACAGGCTGGGCAATGAGTGGATTGGGAGCAGCCCTGAGGAGAGGGACTTGGGGGTGTTGGTTGACAAGAAGCTCAACATGACCTGACAACACGCACTCACAGCCCAGAAAGCCAACCATATCCTGGGCCGCCTCAAAAGAAGCGTGACCAGCAGGTCAAGGGAGGTGACTCTCCCCCTGTGCTCTCATGAGACCCCCCTGGAGTACTGCATTCAGCTCTGGGACCCCCAACGCAAGAAGGACATGGACCCGTTGGAGCGAGTGCAGAGGAGGGCCACAAAGATGATCAGAGGGCTGGAGCACCTCCCCTATGAAGACAGGGTAAGAAAGTTGGGGTTGTTCAGATTGGAGAAGAGAAGGCTCCATGCAGACCTTATAGCAGCCTTCCAGTACCTAAAGAGGGCCTACAGGAAAGCTGGAGAGGGACTTTTTCCAAGGGCATGTCATGATAGGACAAGGGGTAATGGCTTTCAACTGAAAGAGGGTAGATTTAGATTAGATGTAAGGAAGAAGTTCTTCACTATGAGGGTGGTGAGGCACTGGAACAGATTGCCCAGAGAGGCTGTGGATGCCCCATCCCTGGAAGTGTTCAAGGCCAGGTTGGATGGGGCTTCGAGCAACCTGGACTAGTGGAATGTGTCCCTGCCCAGGGGAGAGGGGGGTTGGAACTAGATGATCTTTGAGGTCCCTTCCAACCCAAACCATTCTATCATTCTATTATTCTATGATACACCTTTGGAGTGTAACGGCATTAATAAAAAGGAACTACTTTACTTCTTTAGAAGCTACTGTCTCAGAGAATGAAATAAAAGTTCTTTGGTTAGACAGGGGTTTGCTTAACTAATGCCAAGATCTGCAGTTTAAATAACTTCTATATTGTTTTATATTGTAAGATACTCATCAAATTATAAAAGTTTTCATCATCTTAAGATATGCTAATAGAAATGAAATGAAATTATTCTCTAGGCAGAAAAGAACAAAGAACTCCAGTTATTCCTAGTGCCACACTCAAACTGTGTTTTGGATACCTTGCCAAGGGGACATAAAAAGATAGCTTTACTCTGCTCATGATGCTGGTCCATCTGTGAGCAACCTGATGTCTCACAAAGTTAAAACAGCATTAACCATCTTCCTTATACTGAGAATGATTGCTGCAGCAACTGTCAGAAATCACAGGCATCACTTACTAAAGCCCCTTCTTCCCCCTCGATCAAAACATCTTTTCTATGGGCAAGAAGTAGGTTTACACAGAAGCAACATCAGTCACTTTACAGTAATAAAACAGTAACTGCAGCTTGCAATGAAAATTCTTCCTCTGGCAGAATCCTGATGGCCTTGGGGAGCCTGAGAGCTCTGCAGTGGTACAAAGTGGCACAGCTCAGTCTGCATTTACAATAAGCAAATACAAGGCTCTGAAAAGGGGACTACAGCAGAAACATTAATTCCTCTTCTACAAAATCACAAGAAGAGTGAAAGTTTTATGTAATTACATTGAAATTAAATTTTTGCCAGTAAAGAACTTTGCATTATACACCTAACATGGAGACGGAACATCTTTTCACATACATGCCTAAGTTGTCACATTTGCATACAGCAGTCAAATAACCAAAGGAATCCTTTACCTAATGAATGCAAGATGAGATTCTAAATTATACCACCTGAGACTTAATTTTGTGACACCAATCTCCAACTTTCAGACAGCCAGGGTTTAAAAAAAAAAAAAAAAAAAATTGTTTCTCAGGAAAGAAAACATCTTACAGTTTCAAATGATATAATTTCTATACTGGAAAATGTCTCTCCCATTGTTACATTTTATTATTTTCAGATGGTTTTCGTTTAGCTGGGAGGCCTTGCTTAAAGTTTCCATTTACTGTAGATATTGCAGATTAAGCTTGCATTCTACAAATATTCAGAAGCAACGAAAGTTTTTGGGCATCAGAGTGCTAAGTGTGAGGTAGGCACCTGATGTCTCTGGTAGTACAACGTTTAAAAAGTCACATTACAGTATGATCCATCAGTTAAACTAGTTGAAATGAGGTCAAAAATTAACAAGGATTCTCCCTTTGTCTCTCTCCTGTCATTTATGCTACAAGGCACAAAGGCTGAAAAGATCTGAAAATACTCTCTATATCTAGCATATAAACAAGGTTTTAAGGTCTAGACACAAAGAGGAGACACAGCTCAAGGTCTTCAAGCAGATGAAGAGCAAAATTTTAGCTCCCAAGCAAAGGTCACCGTCAGTCCTAACAAGAAAACTGCAGATTCAGAGTAACACAGAGTCAGGGACTGAGGAATAATACACCCACTGTGGAAATACACCTGTACTGAAAGTATAGGGAGGGTAATAGAAACAGCCTCCTGTGTCTCACCCCAGCATGACAGGATAATTAGGGAGGAAGTCAGAGCAGAGCAAAAAGGAGAAAGCAGGCTACAGGGCTGGATATCATGACACTAGGGAAAGACAACAGAAGGATTCCTGCATGAGAAAAACTTTAATCTGACAGTTTTAAGGCATGAAGAGAAGGTCTGGACATCAACTATAAGCAGTTTTCCTTGATGAGTTGCACTTATTGAAAGCACAATGGAGGTACTTTGCACGCCTGTCAGTTACATTAGAGCCTGATTTCCAAGAAGCACCTGGACCTCCTAATAAAGTCAGTGATAGAAATGCTGTTCATCACCTTTGGAAAATCAGGACACTTAATCTTACTTGATTCTTACAGGCTAAGAATCAGTATAATGCGAGACAGATGTAAAATATCTTTTCTTGGTGGACAATGTTAGCTACTGTAATGCTATACTCACATTAAAATGGTATTACGCATCTGCCTCCCAAGAGGAAAAAAATCAAGCAGAGAAGAGACCATACACGGTCATCGGACTGCAAAATTTTCTATCCCTCCTCAGTCCTGATCAAGAATAGATGACCATGTTTATTAAGCCACTGACTGCAGTAGGAAATCTTTTGTCATCGTCCATTTATTTAGAACACATAATGTATGCCATACCCTCCTTGAAAATCAGCTCAAAGCTGACATAAAATACAAAGCAGTGCGCATATGGGAGAAGTCTGCCTTCTAAGCTGCAAAGGCAAAATACAATCCTCGGGAAATGTTTTCTTACATCTGAAGATGACAAAAGTATCCACAACAGTGATTTGCCCAATAACCTACCACATAAGTAGTCAACAGTTTCTTTTTCAAAAAATAAACTTCATACCACAATGGTAAAACACACAAAGATACTAAAAAAATAGCAAGATTGTCACAGTATCACCAAGCCACATGCTGAGGTGAGTGTCCTTACTGGGGCACACGGAGCAGCTGAAGATTCAGAGAAGAGCAGGCAGACCTGTGCCCCTACTCTTCCAGTAATGTTTTCTTTGTAACGATTAGTATTACCTCTTCTTTTTTTTTTTTTTTTTTCCACTTTAAGATCAGTAAGAATCAATCCTAGCAACATCCCTCCTGCTTTTTCTGAAATTTATCCAAAATCCTTGTTGCATGGCTTTTAACACCTCAGCGAGTTTAGCAGCATGTCAAGAGTTCCAGCCCATACCTTACTACAGCTTTTTCAAATGTGCTGATAGTGTCACACTGTGTATAGCTCTGCTGCTGTGAACTGAAAATCTGCTGAAACTTGGCTATGACCTGACCTTCAGCACTAATGTCTTCATTTTCCATGGGACTCATCCAAACGCTTTTTGCCAACCCCTGTCTGATGCAGATTTTATCATTTACCCATGCTGTTTTTATTCTATTCAATTTCATTCCTGACTGTTTTCCTTCCACTGTTTTCAACAGCAAATTGCTTCGTAAGGAACGTTTCGACTCCTGCTTTATTTATTATTTCCATTGACTGTTCCCTTGCTGTTCTTTTGGGCTTTTCACGCTTTGAACACTTTGCACATCACTGGCTATTAGTCGGCTAATTTAAGGTAGTGATTAAATAATGAAACAACTTCTCTATAAAGAGTCAGCTAAAAAAAGGTCAGCAACAAACCAGTGTTCCCAAGAAGATATTTGCCTGAAAACATCATTTTCTTCTACCTTTACTAGACCATGAAAAGTCAGAACTATACTAGAAACATATTTAATATTGATCCAATAACACTTTATCTAAATATCAATTACAATAAATCATATTTTATTGTTACCAACTTCATTAATCCCAGTAAATTAAGCTATTTTAGATTTCTGCTAGCATTTTGCTTTCTGTTGTATGGAAAGATAGATATCTGTCATCTATGTCTATCATTTACAAAATTTCAAGTCCTTAACTAAGAAACTTGAGCAAGTAACACCCTCCCTTCCTTGCATTTAGAACAACCAGAAAATCCAGACCACTAGAGCCTTCACTGGCTCTTTGGGAGGAATTACAGGGCAAACCAGCCTGAGCATGCAACTTCCAAAGGAGGAAAAAATACCATCCTCCCAAAGGATGCACGGCAAATCTCTTTCTTGTCAAACACTCCTTTTCAGAATTTTGATAAAATATTTATCAGTTACATGCTTTGTGCAACATTTTTTGTTTCGGCCATGTTCTTGCTTCTTCCCAAACAAACACGATGCAGTTAACTCTCCTTTGTTTTTCAAATTACGATCATGATTTCCATGACTGTATGAATGATTAACTGCATCTGTTCAAAGATTTTTTATCTTAGTATACATATACACACTGATTTGTTCTTGTTATGCTATGCAACTGGCTATTTGGTATTATTCCTGTTTTACAGGTTGGATGACTCAAGCATTTTTGAACAGGAAAAAGAAAGAGGAAATGCAACTTTCTGGGTTAAAAAATTATATTCTTTAAATGTCAGGAGTCATTTGCAAACACACACAAACCATGTCACAGCAGCCCCAATGAGCGTATAAGAACAACATAAATCAAAATCTGTTTTTACTCCAAAGAAAATACATCTGTTTCTATTGAAACAATTCTATTGAGTTATTCATACATTTCCTATATTGATATAAGGCCACATTGGCATGATAAGCACACATAAAAATGGTAACAAACATTCACTCACAGCAAAGAACATCACACCATTTTGGTATTATGATGCTTCAGGGCAGTTACTGATCAATATCTAAAGCCATAGATAAAATGTGTTGACACCATACTAGACAGGTCATAGAAAGTCAACTATTTAATTATGTAAATTGAGCAATCTACTCTCAGGACAGTTAAAAGTTCTCCAGTTAAAGACTTCTTTTCAAAACTTGATACTAAGAACAAAAAAATATGTCATATAGAAGAACTGGAGGAAGTGGAACATTCCCAAGATTATTTGTTTCTATACAAAGAATCCATGACTGCAGTTTAAAACCAAGAAGATTACCATAAACCAATGAAGCAGATTAAGTCAGAGGGTAAAGAGAAGACATAGACCCCACAGAGCCAGAGTACAACTTTATTACCAAGCTTACAGAAATGCATGAAATCTTCACAGAAAACAAAAAAGCAAGAAATTGTGGAATTCCTGTAGTTTCCATTTCTAAACCAGTCCCCACACCAATCTGAATTTAAAAAACATTCAGAGTCAAGAAGTATGCCATAAGCCTCCTTTTTTCAAAAGCTAGGTTTTAACTGATGTAGGAATACTGGTAAGTATAGCATTGTGGAAGAATCAACGTGGCTTTTGCAAAAGAAAATCAAACCCTATATACCTAGTGTAGTTCCTTAACGAATCAACCCGCCTGTTAGACGGAAGCAGATACAGTCTAGCAGGATACCCAAAGGACCTCAACCGCAGGCTCTTCATGAAAACAAGGCAGGAAATAAGAGGGAAGTCCTTACATGGGTAAGAAACAAGGACGAGGAAATGGGGGGGGGGGCGGTATGTGACTAATTTTCACACTGGAAGAAATGCTGGCACCCACACTGATTTACGTATTCCTAAGTGATCTCAGGAGTGAGGAAAGGGACAAACAAAGCTGGTCACAAGCACTGCAGAAAAATGAATGACAAGGTGTTAAAAACAATTACAATGCCACTTGCTTAGAAAAATCCTGAGCCACAAAATTATCCAACCCTGGGAAAAAACTCAGGGAAACGCCGCTTTTCCTGTTAAATTGGCTACTGGCAGCGATGGGATCCTAGGCTAGACCGCCCCTCTGCTCTGATTTTGTACGACACCTCTCCCGCATGCTGCGATTTCCTCTGCAGGCATTTTCAAGAGCTTCTTTTCATTCATCTCATGTTCTTGCATAATACAAACCTCTAGGCAACATGAACAGTATTTCAAATTATACCTCAGCAGGATCTCTTTATGGGTAGAGTTTTTCAAGTTTTTTCCAGTTTTTCAAGTTTTACACAAGTACTTATACGCAATACAGAAATCCAACACAACTTCAAACACCTGTAACCGCTATAGAAATAAACAACTTTCAAGGTTCCTGAATTCCCCAGAGGACCTCTTGTGCCTCCTCAACACAGTATTTGTAAATTTATCAGTAAACCTATTTGTCTGATTTGTCCTAATACATTCTACAGTCACAAAAGCATTTAATTCTTTCTTCATTTTTACAGTACTTCAGAACTGGGTTCTTTAATTTATTTCTGCTTTTTTCCAATTTCAAAATTTGCCTACAATGCCTAAATAAGCAATACAAAATGTTAGCACTTGCTGAATTTGACAAAAGTTTTCCTATTCACTTGAATATTTCAGGGGGCTTTGCACTTTCTTGGTTAAAGACAATCCCTGTTGACAAGCATCTCAATTTTATTGTGATGTCTAACTTACCTAGATATTCTGCAAATATCTCCAGATTTTTTTTTCTGGATGTAATACAAATTAATTAGTTTAATAAAATTAATACTTTTCCTCATCTTTCTGAGGAAATTATTTTTTCTTCTGAAACTCTAACAAAGCCATCATTGCTTTGCTCAGCTCCTGTAGTGTGATCCCCCAACTACTTAAAAAAAAAAAAAAAAGTCATATTCTAATGCATCTGACAGAGTAAAATTTCCACTGAGGAAGGAAAGAGATAAGACTAGACAGAATTTTCCAAAGACATCATCTTCCACCTCCTTTGCAACACATTCCCCACTCATGATTTTGGTCCATTGCTCTACATTATCTGACCCTTGCTTTAGTTTTCAGTGAACAATCTCTAGATGTGGAACATAACCCAGTCAAAGTCCTACCTGACACATAAAGCCCCAATATTTTATGCTCTCCCGGACTTGTTCCTCCTGTAGGTAATAGAAAACACTAGCTTTCAAACATAGGTTTTAAACAGATATATATGAAGAAAATATACTCTATACTTCTGGAGAACAGATATAACGACTCTGCTAGTTCTTTCTTCCATTGCACAGTTTGGAGCAGTGTAGCTACAGTGCTTCCCTTTTAAACACTGACTTGAAGCAAAGCAGCTTTCCCTGTGCCTCAGTTGCAGGAGGGCTCCATTTTACTCTGGTGAAAATTCTCAAGTCCTTGGAAGAGGTTATTCAAATCTACATTTTCATCTTCCTTTTGTAGATCTAGTTTAAAGGCATAGAATTTCTGCTTTTATTTCTAACACAAATAACCCCATATCTGTACCTGTCATATGCCTGAAAGAAACTGAAAAGTGTTAAAGATTTCAAGTGCTTCAAAAGTAAAAAGTAACAAGGCTGTTTCATTGAAGGATTTTTACATTTTTCTTTTGCTAGTACTGTTTGTGGATAGAAACATAGCGCTGTTCAAATCTGGGGGGGGGTGTTAAATTTTTTTTTGTTTTTTTCCTCCCCAGTTTCAGCTCTGGAGGAACTTGTAACTGCTCTCTACTGCTCAAGGTAGTTTCTCAGGGCTTTTGGGAGGTGGGCAGAGGCCAATTCTGATAAATTGTGCTGTTCAGATGTCACTCAGAGCTAAGGATGCCCATAGCTATCTGCTTCCTGCAAGATCTGATTTCTCCATGAAAGGAAAGGAAGGAACCAATTCTCCAGTCACACCATACCCTTTTAAAAGGTATGGTTCCCTACCACTGTTGGCTTCCTGTGAAGGCCCATATTCAGCTGAAGCATCCTTCCCTCTTCTCATTTGTAATAACAGACCACAGGATCTCTCCAGACCAGAGATTGTCTTTGTTCAGTTGATTCGTAAAATGGTGCTTTGACCCCTGACGTGGACTTTAGCTCTTATCGAAATGACTGTGCTGCCATTGCACCTGTGAACTGTAGGTTCATACTCACTAAGTTTGCTACGGTGATCATTTTCAGTCTGAAATTGCATAACCAGCTTTGTGTGGTTTTCTGCATTCAGAGACAACGTGTACCACACTCACTGCAAGAATTATTCAAGTAACTTACAAGTATGTGCTATGTATTATTAGCATTCTAGCATAAAGTGACTTTGTTTGCTGTACCCATTGCTAGATACTTCTCCACCAGACTGACTAGGATAATGCAACCAGAGGACAAGTGGGCAAGAGGGAGGGAATACGAATCATCACATCCTGAAGTACCTAAAGAAAGGAAAAGAGGGCAGCAAGAGAAAGATACTGACTGGGATTACACTACTTTCTTCACTGTTACTGCCATGGCATGTTCAGCATTACCTATGTCTCTCTTTCAATTGCAAAATGTTAAGTCTTTTGCACGGCTAGAAGAGAGAAATTTTCAGATACCTGCTAACGACAAATAAATATATACTCTGTAGACATCCTGGGGTTTTTTTAATGCTTTAGATAGTTATGTGTCAGCTTGTAAAAGGCAAGGGAAGAAGTCTGAAAACCATGTTATTGGAGATAACAATGGATGGCAAAACCAGGTAAAATAGTGCCAGAGTCCTGTAATCCTAGTAGCTCCTGATATCTAAGAGCATGAAAGCAGCTATCTGAATTTGCCCTTCAGAACTACTGCAATCCGTCAAAGATTGATGTATGCAAATATCTACAGGTCTGAACCTGTATGAGGAAGAGGAGTTCTCTGAACAGGGACTGCACTTCAACTGTATGCATTATAAACATCTGATGACACCTCTGGTCTCAAACAAACGATGAGAGTATCTATCAGGTTCTTCTAACATAGATAATCTGACTTATTTTCCTGAATCAGGCACTTACCTGTCAAATAAAATTTTACCTCTTATTGCTGCAGGTAGTTATGTCTTACTATCCCCAAGAGAAATTAGAGGTGTACTTTTGTATTTTAAACTGAAGCTTTTTTTAAAATACCACCACCACTGTGGCATTTGCTTATAATCAACTTTCTACTATGTGTGGAAAAAGCTGACAGAACCATTTTTAAAATAAAATTTAGAAAATGTAGGAAAGCATGGCGAAATTTGAAAATTTTAGAAAGATTCATATTTTATAGAGCATTATACTACCACTAACTTATTTTTAGTTAAATTGATTAACCTTAATTGGTTTTAGTTAAATTAGACTTCAAGTTGATGATGTAACTCTTGTGTTACATGATGAACACCCCTTGTCAGTTGGACTGTGTAGTTAAGAGTATGCTACACTCAACTAGTATTTCTTTCCTTCACTCAACAGGCCCTGAATGACTCCTTTACAAACTTGCAGAAAATATCTCAAGACCACATGCTCCACTTCCGAATGGCTAAAAGCAGACTGAAAAGGAATTAAACTGGGTGTTCAGCAGGGAAGTATTCCACTTACTGTGCACTGAATAAAAAAAAGACACCAGGACACATGGCCCTGTGGCAAGAAGAAAGGAAGAATGCTGACTGATATTTGAGAGCAGCATTTAGTAATTGTTTTTTATTTAATCTTACTGCCTTCCTTTCCTCCTGCCTTCCCTAACATGCTCTGCATTTTCATTTATACTCACTCTCACTCCTAGAGCATGCAATACTCAACAGTCTTCCACCACCTTAATAAAACAGGCAGGATGACCCCCCTAGTTAAAACCTCAGACTGAAACTCAGGATATTTGATTGATTGCTAAGTCTGCTGAAGCTTCCCTGGTCAGCCTTCAACAAGTAACAGCCTCACGTGTCTCAGCCTGTCTTGAGGGCAGGGAAGAGAGCAAGAATACTTCCTTTGTCCAGTTAGCTCTTCAGAGCGGGGACCCGCTTGTGCATATACACACACATCCTATCCCACATAAAGAACCTCTATTTCAGTTCAGGCTAATAGTAGCCACTATAAAGCAAAATCCAGCAAAATTTAAAAGTTACATTCTCACAGCTCCTACAAAAAGAGAAGAGCTTATTGATCAAAAGAGCATTTTTGCTGTTAAGCACCTGAATAAAGTTTACAGTCATTGGGGGACAGCTAAAATAAACCAAGCAACTTGAGAAAAAGTACAAGTCCTTTTAGAACCGCTTGTGCAGCAGTACACTGTGGCTGGCAGAAAGGAAACCTCTTGAACATAACTTGCCATAGCCTGCATGGCAAGAAGTTCTGCAGTTTACGAGACTACAAGGGTAAGACCAAATATACAAGATCTGAATATATCCCCCAAAAGTTTTCACTTCTTCTCATGGTACTGCTACCATCAACAGATACGGAAAAGTTGTGTAAAGTTACAAGATCTTTTGAATACCTGTCAGAGGAAAGAGTAGTTTCTGAAATAATTTCATCCCCTCCTTGCTTCATTTACACCTAATCACTGTCACTTAAGCACACACAAGCATCTTCAGCACCACTACAGACTAAATATGAATTGCATGTTTTCTTTATAATAAAAATGTATTTGAGAAGTATTGAGTCCTATATAAAATTGTGTCACTTTGCTGTATGAGCGTAATTTTATTCATATGTATTATCCCAAAATATCTTTATAACTTTTAACTGCCAATCAGTTTCTTCAGCACAGCTCCACTGCTGTTTTCTTTGCTCTTTCCTTGTTTGCCTCAGTTACTACATACTGTTGACACTTTCACTGAGAATGCTTTTTGCTTCCTCCTACCCCTTTCTCTGTACTCTTGATTAGCTTCTTCATCCTCTTCCCAGCCCAGCTTGAAGAAAACCTTTGTTTTCTTTTTTGCTCTTTTTCCCCCTTTTTCTTCTAGTGTCCTTAGACATAGGATGATTACTGATTGTTTTCCTATCAGCAAGCATCAGATGAAGGTAACTGATCTCAAATATAATGCTAGATGTATGCTCTCCTACCCCACAAAATGAACCTCTATTTCAGTTACACCCTCTGCCTCCACCCTTTTTCTCTATCCTCTGCAATATCCTGTTCTCCAATTCCAGGGACACTCACTTACTCTCTTGCTGTTCCTCCTAGGACTCTTCAGTTGCATGGACCAAGATCTTGTAGGCATTGCAGAACTGGCATAAAAACTGCTGCCTTGCACAGAGGAGGGTTTCTACTGACTACCTGGCTGCATCTGGGCAGAGTCTTCCCTATTAACCCAGTAAGAACCTGTAGGGAGACAGCTGCCCCCATCACTCATTTACTGCATCTGTCATGAGGTACAGGCTCTCAGGTCCTTTGGTAGACAGAAATTCCAAAATTCAGACAGTCAAAGAAAGTGTCCAGATGGTTGTACTGGGAATACCAGGTGCAACCAACACATCAGGCTAAGACACATTAGCAGCAGTTTTCCTGAGAACAACCCAAAAGCTCCCCCCTTTCATAAGTTCTCACACTACATTCAACTATGACATTTCTTCATTTTTCCTCTTTTCTCGTCTACCCAAGCTTGACAGCTTTATCTGGAATCCTCCCCCTTCTTCAAAAAGATATTCTTCCCAAGCTATGCAGTTCTACACAGTCCAAACCATTTTGCTTCCCATTGTAAGTCACATGTACAGAGGAAGCGAGCACTGTTCTTTCTCATTCTACACAGGATGAAGGCAAACTTAGATCAGTGACAGGATTCTCCTTTCGCACTGCTTCTTCCTCCCTTTGACCCATTATAAAGAAGGAAGAAAACATCATTGCTCTTCCACAGCTTCATACCGATACAGATCATCAATTTAAAAAATGCACAGGCCGTGTGCAGTAATACAAATACCATTTGCGCAGACAGTCTTGAGAAACCAAAGGAACTGGTCATGCTAGAGAAAACCGCTCTTATGTGTACAACTGAGCATGAGGCCTCTTAATCAATCCATTTCTTTTTTTTCCAATTTTTTTTCACTGGGAAGAATTCAACAGCAAAATTTCAACATCTATTTTTTTCTTAAAAAAAAACCAACCCAACATGACAAA
This sequence comes from Harpia harpyja, assembly GCF_026419915.1. Lineage (NCBI taxonomy): Eukaryota > Metazoa > Chordata > Aves > Accipitriformes > Accipitridae > Harpia > Harpia harpyja. The sequence continues at coordinate 64,984,113 of NC_068969.1, forward strand.
ACAGACAAAATCAAATGCTTGAATCTTGTGTTTACAAATCAAAGACAAGAAGCTGACCAAACCAACACACTTTGATAGAAAATGTAAAAGGTCGTTGTATATATCAGAAAGAATAAAGCACAAGGTCCCAAACAGGTTCTGCTTTCTTGTCAACCCAGCAGCAAGTCTCAAGTTAAATACTGTAATCATGCCAGTCATTAGTTACTGCTCAGCCTCCTGTCTCCAGCCCGGAAATTAGTCTGCTCGAAGCCCAGATAGCTGAACAAGCAGTCACGTTTTATCATATAACTGAGGCTGGGAGGCCAATCTGAAGGAAAGCTACATATGTTCTATATTAGGAAGAAAATACCTAATTTAAAAGAACTTAATTTACGGAACAATAAAAAGTACGCATTTAAAAGACAGCTATGTAAAAAAAATAACAAAACAAAATCTCTTATAACTCTGATGTGATTTGTAAGTTCACAGAACCTTAAACTATAAAATTTTACTTAAAGAGTTATGAACCGTTGCTAAACTCAGTTTAAAATTAAACTACAGAGGCATTTCTTAGTGTAAGGTATTACAGGCAACTACTGCAACCAACAGATGAAGAAATCATTGCCTTTTGCATTTTGTTCAAAAGCATAAACTTATTAGGTTAAAAGTGTAAATTACAAATTGCTATTGAACTAAATAGGCATTTCAGGTATCTTTTACAGTTTTTTCATGTACTCCAGCTCATGTAAAGCATAAAAAAATTAACATTTACAGTTACTATACTAAAGACTTTTTATAGTCATGACCGAGGTATACTACAGGAGCCATCTTTCTTTAACTGAATAATAGCACAATAAATTAATAACTTCTTCTTTTTTTGAGAATGTCTAGGCTACACCAAGATAAGAGACTAGGTGAAATTTTACTTAGCCCTGTCCACTGTTCTAAGAGCATATTGTGTTAGATTAGATATGCAAACTACATATGCAATTATAGGCATTACATATATGTTATATTTTTGTGACAGTGACAGAAGCAAATTTGGCTTCCTACCTCCAGTTTCCAGTAAGGAAATGTAAACTTTCAATTATAACAACTCCATTTCCAAATAACCCTGTAATGTAGCTTAAATCTTGTATAACAATAGCATTGTACACGTAGAATTGAAAGGCTAAGACTTTCAAGGACAGCTAAGAAATACGGATGCCAAAATACTGGCATTCAATTCCTTTACGCGGCTTGAATTCTGCAGCTTAAAGTTTCACAATGAATTGTAAGAAAGCAAACTTCAATGCTTTCATCACCACAATTAAGTTACAATACCCATACGTACTACAATCTTTTAAACAAGTCAACCTATTTCAACTATAAGCACTGTTATTAAAAACTCTGAGCCATCATCACAGCTGGAGCCTGTCATATCTATTAACATGATTCCACAATCCTGAATCTAGTCAGAGAATAGAAGCAAATCTTAACCAGGAATGATTGCTTCTATCTGGGACAAAACCCCAGCTTACCAAGTTGTATGCCAAGAAATAAAAAAAATATCTGAATGCAATCCATTTAAAAAAAAAAAAAATCAATTTGCAATATTACAATTCTATCCTGTTAATAGTTCATCAGCTGTAACTATCATTCATCTTGGATACATAGCTTAGTCTGCTGAATTTGGACAAATGTAAGCTCCATCTGAACTAAGGTTCAAACTATAAAGCAACCTAAAACATCATCCAATCCCTTAAAAATCCATCCTAAACTGACAGACTTGGTAGTCTCTTATTTTAGCTCAAAGGCAGGTGTACATTCTACACAGACATATTTCTGAAAATGGCTGTAAATATTAACAGAGTTTTTAAGAGAATGTTGCTTTGTTGCTTGTGACATCTAGTGCGTATACAAAACAGCCTGGAAAAGCAAATAGAAACTCCTGCCTTTTCAGTGTTTGGTTTAGTTATTGCCTTCATCTACATGGAAATTATTTCCCTTTCACAGTCAACAAATGTAAAAAAATAAAAGGTGCAAGATATTTTCACAATTTATATACAGCTTTGAGCACTTCAGAGCTGAATCTGAAACAGAGAATTCCACAGGATTCCCTTCAGAAGCCATTTCTAAACACATGAATGACAAGACGGTGTTTGGGAGCATCCAGCATGAGTTTACCAAGGGCAAACGGCATCACTGCTTTCAACCCTGAGGCCACCGGTGCCGAGGACAAGGAGAGGGCAGGGGATGTTGCTTGACTTGGGCAAGGCTTTTGAGACAGGCTCCTACGAAGAGACTGTGATTGCTGAGATACAGGCTGAATAAGTGGGCAATAGATAAGGGGAGTGGAAAATTGGCTGGACTGCCGGCTCCAAGTGTTGTGATCAGCAACGTCCAGCTAGAGGCCAGGAAACCAGCGCAGTCCCTCAGGGATGAGTACCGGGACAAATAACAATTTAATGTCTTCATTAACAACCTGGGTGGTGGTACAAGAGTGCACTCGCAGCAAGAATGCAGATGACACCAAATCTGGGGCACCAGTCAATATGCTGGAGGGCAGGGCTGCTACTCAGGGCGATCCAGACAGCTTAGAAAAAATGGGCTGACAGTTATCTCATGAAGTTCAGAAAAAGCAAAGGAAGTCCCACCTCTTGGATGGAATAACCTGACCTAACAACATAGGCTGGAGGCTGACTGCCTGCAAACCAGCTCTGAGAAAAGGACTAGGGGGTCCCAGTAGACAATCACCTGAACACAAAGCAGCAGTGTACCCTTGCAGCAGAGAAGGCCAGCTGCACAGGCTGTATCAGGACAAGCATAGCATCTAATCCAGGGAAGTGGTCCTTCACCTCCGTTTTGCACTTGTAAGACTGCCTGAGAGTACTGTGTCCAGTTTTGGATTCCCAATACAAGAAAGAAACGGACATACTGAAGAAAGTCCAGGGGAGGGCTACCAAATTGGCCAGGGAGCTAGGGAACGTGCCTTGTGTGCAGAGGCTGAGGGACCTGAGTTCATCCAGCTTTAAGAAGAGAAGGTTTCAAGGGGACTTTATTGCTGCCTATAACTACATGCTCAGAGGATACACAGAAATTAAAGCCAGACTCTTCTTGGAGGCTCACAGCAAGCAGACAAGAGGTAACAAATAATACAAGCTGGAACATGCAAAATTGCAATTAGATATTACGGAATTTTTTTTTTTTTTTTTTTTTTTTTTTTTACCATGAGGGTGGTCAAATACTGGAACAGGTTGTCCAGAGATGTTGCGGAATCTCCATCCTTGAAGGTGTTCAAAACCTGACTGGACATGGACCTGAGCAGGCTGATCTGATTAGACCTGCTTTGAGCAGGTATTGGACTAGATGGCCTGTGGAGATCCTTTCCGAGTCAAATTATTTTGTCAATCTAAGAAGTCTATTTCCGCCCTAAGTGGGCATCTCGTCCACTGCTAATGTGAATGAAGAATGTGACTGTCTATTTTCTATTAATGCAAATGATCCCATCCTCCTTTTTAGTATTGACAACCTTTTGAATATTTTAAAGGAGTAAGATAACAACGCATACTAGCAGCCAGCATTTCACACTATGGTTGCTCAGTTCTTTGGTACCCTTTTTGATGAGAACATGTATTCACAAACACACCAACTTGGATAAAGACAAAGAAGAATATTTATGCTAAGCTCTTCAGCATCATCTTTGATTATTATTGAAACCTTCATGTTTAAGGAGGTACAACATTACTGGTTTGATAAGCAATCCTCACTATATCCACTCATTAAAAATCCATTCTAAATAGAGAGGAATTTGCATTACACTTCTCAGTTTGATGCACACAGAGTACATTCTACAATTACATCTAAAGTTGAGCCATTCTACGTGACTGTACTTCCACACTCTTGGCTTCAAAATACAAACAATGCTCTGATTCATTAGAAAGCAAGAAGTATAGATTTCTGAGAGTGGAAGCGGGTTTACTCTAAATCACTATATATGGACTTAATGCCTGAATCCCGCAAGTGTAGTTACACTTACACAATTCTAACACCATTAGCAATTTTGCTGTAATGTTATTTCACAATAACATTACAGCAAAAGACAACTCAACTTTTAACTATTGTATGAACAAAATAAGCAGCCTAAATTAGCTCAAATTCCTACCAATTGTGACAGCTTTGTTACTTGCCAATCTGAAATGTGGCTACCAGACTTAAAAGGAAGATACTTTCTAAAATTACAAATAATAAATGGTTTACTGGAAGCTTACTGGCTCAGCCAGAAAATACACAGCACAAAGTATGTACATACTGTATTGTTGCATATAACTGCTCACAATTTCCCTCCTTATTTATTTCTCTTACCTCTTTCACACTGAGGTCCAGTAAATCCGTAGACACATGCACAGCGATTAGGTCCAATACACCGTCCTCCATTCTGGCAGCCATTTTCACAGACAGCTTCAATTAACAAAAAGAAGTTTTAAATGTTGTAGTAATGATAGTTCAAAGATTACCATAGGCGGTATTCAAAAGTAGGTTTTTTCCTCTCAACTGCTCTAAGTCCTTCTGGACCTGAAGATCAAACTGATCTCCTTCCTATCCATCATCACCAACAATAATGATTGTTCAAGTCAAATTCCATTAGCCCAAATTCCATTAGCACCTGTTTAATGCCAATTGCAAGCAGCTGTTTAATTAATCGTGTTCAGCATAGATTCTTAGCAGGTGTTTAACTTAAGTCTATTTTTAAACAGTTGTGCAGCTCTAGTCACTAATCATAAGAACTTCAATTCATCACTGAAGCTAGCAGATAAACACTCAGCTATTTTGAGAGGGTTTTAAGCGTATGCAGTTGTGCTATTCAGTCACAACAGCAACAAACCTTTCAAGAAGGGAGACCTGGGGAGTCCAAGAGACAGATAATTCAGCTCTCAGAGTTGATTCTGCTGGCAGAAGGATGTTTAGAGCAAGGGAAAAGACTTACCAGTTTAACTCATCTTTAAGTACCTTCAAAAACTGTGTTTCCTAAAAGATCCCAACAAGAAATAAAATGGGTTTTGTGGGGTATAAATCCACAGTATATATAGAGGGAGAAGGTACTTTACAGCTGTGGGACTTGGGAGCACCCACTCATGTTATTTATCACCAATGTGAATCAAGAACAAAGCCTCCTGTCAAAGCACTGACATCTTCTCGATTTGAAAGGAAGACAGTTCTCCAGCGAGGCTGAAAAACACTGTTAAAAGAGTGCCTTAACTAACTAATTCCATCTGTTTTCAGGCTCACTGCTTCCAGGATATATACTGTTGTTCAGAATCGGCACATGTTCCAAATCAAAGTATTTCACCTTAAAGGACAGCCCCAGCATTTTTAAGTGGCTCTGAACAACGGCAAAGAGATTTGGGTCTAGAAGTCTCTAGGCTGCCTTCTTACGCAGGTCTCCCCAGTTGGAAGGCAGCATTTGTTACATATTTGAGGATGCAGTGCAAAAGAACCTCAGCAACCTAGAGAAGGTAAATATTTCAAACTGGAAAAAATGTCCATGTGCCTCCTATATCACAATGGGGAACATAAAATATACTGTTATGTGGAAACGTGATGAAGCCTTACTTCTTATCAAGAACTATAAAAATGAATTACTTTTTACTGCAAATGCATATCTTATGCATAAAATGAAGATACTTCTCTGTACATGTTACATTAATGAATTAATGGACAATGCCACTTTAGTGAGATAATTAACTGCAGGAGATTTAAGACACAATTACATTTTAGTAAAAAGAAATAAGGACATATTTACGTTTTTCAGACATTCATTCCATATTGTGTCTAGAAGACAAATACTCCATCTTACTTGACATTTTAACTGTCCTGTACACTGAGACCAATCTCCACAGTTTGTTCAGATTTTCTGGATTGCTTTAGAGTCACTGCTTGAAAATTCAATCCTCTTTTCATTTATTCACTGGAAATATGGCCCATCGGAGACCGTTCAGGTGTTGACCCAATACTTCAAAATTAGCAGGAAGGGGCCAGCAACTCTTAAAAGTGAATCTCACTGTGACTAGGGTCACATTTTAGGATTACCATTATTACCTAAAATTTTAGAGAATTTTATACAGGAAGAAATAATGCAAGAGCAAGACTGCTCTCCAGCATTTGCAAAAACGACTAAGACAAAGGGATGTTCTTCCACACTATTCAGTCTAACTGTTCTTTGCAGACCTGCCTTTTGTTTGTCTCTGGTTCCTTCAGACTACCTTCAGCAATTAATTTCTCAGCTCATTAGTAGCCAGCTGGCCTCAGAATACAGTTTGAGTCTTTCTTCATCCCCGCAGACTTTAGTGATTTTTATTGTTTGCCAGATTTGTAGAGCTTGTAAACACTGTACTGTGATAGGCAGAGGTTTGCAAGTAACTGACTTTCTAGCTTGTCTGCCAAACCAAAAAGGTATCCAAATGCTTGAACCATATTTAATCTTTTTCCTTAGTCAAGTAGAAAACAGAAAAGCATTGCTTTAACCTAGCAGTTAGGCTGTTCTTTTGAGATGGAGAAACTTTGTCAAAGAGAATGAAAAATTAGTGATCATCTGGTAAGAAAAGGAGAGTAGGGTGTATACTGCCATTGCTCCCAAAGGATTTTCCAAAACTATTTGCTCAATTTGATCCCTAATTTGAATTTTAGAGAATACAAATGCACCGCATGCATGAACTGACTTTCAGCTAAACACTATACCCCAAACCAGCATTAAATTTCTCACAGACATTTCATTATGTTTCAGCATATTGCCTTTTTTATCCTCCCACTCTACCTAAAGCATGAAGGCTACCTTGCAGGACTTAACGTGGATTTAATTTCAGATGCAACAGAGCAGTTACTTACGCTGCCCACAGTAAGTTCCAACGTAGCCCTTCTGGCAGTGGCACCGGTCGTCCGTGCACGTGCCGCCGTTCAAGCACCTGATGCTGCACTTTTGTACTGCTGTGGAAGCCAGGCAGAGAGATAACCAGTGTTAGGCAAAAATGCCACATTGGGAAGCAAATGTGGATAAAAACCAAGACACGTGAAAGTAGACATGAGTTTCGTATAATATATGCTATGTATTTAAGCGGATACTCAGGTATTCTTGCAATCAAAGCCGTCCCAGCTGTAGCTATTAGCCAGCCATTAGTTTAAAAGCAACCACGAAGACTTTTTTTAGAGTTTTCCATGACTATATTTAGCAACTTAGAGCTTTTAGTTATCGTGGAGGCTGTACACTCTTCATTTCTTAGGAAAATCGACTCGATGAAAATGTTAATAACACACACATTTACATTTAAACTTATTTATCTCTTTAAACACATATTTTTTTCAGTTTGTCACAGAGCATGAACAGGCACACTTGGTAATCAAACTCTATCAAAAACTAGAGATATACCACAGTGTAAGTTACATGCAAGTATGCAGTAACGACAAGTTATTTTTAAAGAATTTACACAGTAGTTATTTTTGAGTTGACAGTCTAAGAGAATTACTTAAAATGAGATCTCTAATGAAAATAAATACAGTAAGTCCTTACTAGATTTCGATCCACAAGTAGGCGATATTTGTCCACTTGCACAAGTGCACATGTTAGGACGGGAACAAAATCCATCACCACAGCTATTTCTACAAATCGCTGAGGAAGAACACAATGAAAAAGACAGTGATTAACAGTAACCTTAGTCTTAAACTACAGGAAAAAAGAGCTAAAAGTATGTTAACAGCTTCTTTTAAAAAAACCAAAAAACCAACACTTGAATGCTCACTTCATTGGGACAGTAAATATACATGAAAAGTAATTTTAAGTTAAATAAAGCAAACTGAATTTTGGTATAATCAGTATCTCTGACAAATTTAAAGACAAACAGAATCGAATATGGCATATTCAAACACTCTGGTCTGACCACTGAAACCAGATCATCAACTCTTGCCTTAATTAGAAATACCAGCCTATTACACAAGTAATGTAAAATTATTAAAATTATATCTTTTAGACCACAAGACCTATAGAAAACTTTACCATGAATCCAAGATTTGAATGAATATAAACAATAGAGATCATAAATGTCAATTTATGGTATGGCTTCTCTCTTATAATCACTATTTCAGAGGCATTTTAGGATCTCTCTTTTCTAAGATTACCCATTCTTTACACAAAGCTGTTTTGTGGGAAGTCAATGTCCAAATGCTGGGCTTTGCAGATTTCATGTAGTGTCCCTAAATAGAGTTTTCTGTACTCAAATATTTCCACAGTGTCATTTAGAAACCAACTTTATAAAAATCTCAGGGAAGCCTGTCCACACCATATCACATGTGCATAACACGCACAGTGTTGTGCTATCCTCTGATGCATCAAAGTTGTGCCTTCCCTTCTCACTTGCCAGCCAAGGGAGCTCCATTGCACAAAGGAATGACAGAACCAGCAAAGAGTTAAAGCCTAAATCCAGATTCTAAAGGACATCCACATGAATATGTCTAAATAATCCGCTGGAGTAGCAAATGCACCAAAAGACAGCCTGAAACATTAAGAGCCAATATGGCACCGGAGGACCTCAAAAAACACATACCGTGCAAGAGACAGCTTGTAAAGCAAAAAAAACCAAGCAAGAATCACAGTTTCTTCATAAACGACTGGGGGGGCGTTGAGAGAATCAAACCATCTGGAAGCACTTCAGGACTACAAAAGGAACAAATACCCCTGGTAGATAATTTGCCAAGAATATACCGACTACCTAAAAAAAAGGTCTATATACATTAAAAGGAAAGAAAAAACCCACGCACCTGGGCATATACATACAAAAGGAAGAAAGCAGAGGTAAGACCTTTCCCAGAATGCTCGTACTCCATTTCTGATTTAGAAAAACTTGCGTTAATGAGCCGCAACTCCCATAAGGAAGCAAATTGTTTTCTTGCACCACTATAGAATTCAAATATGCCCCCTGCAGAATTTACACACTCCCTTCTGCCCTTTCACCACCAAATCAGAAGCTCTGTACTGATGCCAAACATGACCAAAACAGACCAGATTTTGTAAACCCGCACCCTCCTTGGCATACTCCAGTAAAGGCCACATTTTCTTTACAAGAAAGGAGTAGAGAAAGCCACATTGGTGGTCCACTGACACCACTCTTTGGGCATCAAAAAGATGCCATGTGGATCATCTACATTTATCGTTAAATTCCTCTGCAACTATGCCCTAAATATGAAGGCATGAGAGGGGAAAGAGTTTGTGGGATTTTGATATTCAGCTGAAATTAGAGACATACCACTGACTGATACGAAATACTTTTTCCATTAGCAGACGTAAAAGTGAGAAACGGGACCCAGATTTAGAGCACTTGACAAACACAGGGAACAGGGCTGTTTTCCTTACGTCACTGGTCAGTCCACCTTTACACAACGTAGCTCGATCTCCTGAGCAAGTGAGGTCTACATTTAGACCATTTCCTTAGTTTATTATCTGTTAGGGAATAATTTTTTGTCAACTGAAAGCCCTATAGCTGAAAGTATAGTCTAAATATGCTTTCATCAGTACAGTTTATTTTATCTAAAGAAAAAGGAACCCAACCAGACCTTTGTTTTCCAGATAAAAGATCCCTTTTAATCATAAATATGTCACAGACCGCCAACAACCATCATCACGTTATCAACTGAAAACACGGTAAGGTCAGAATGGTTTCCTGTTGACCTACCACTAGCTCACAGACCTCTCTTCATGAAATAATACTGTAAAACCACCAGTTACAATCTGCACTAATTATAATCAACGGATCTCCAACAAGAAGTTTGCTAGCTTGTCTGTCATCCTGTGCAGGAGGCTTTATCTGGCTGAACAGCTCTAGGTAGAGGGACCATCATCTCAACAAATGTTTCATGGGAGCATAGAAATCTGTGCTTTCAAACCTCTGTTTCGAAAAACAAATAGAAAAGTGTCACAGCCAGTCTCACAGATAGTCTGGCAAAATCATTCACCCTTCAAACATGTTAGAGAGCCACAATTAAGCTCCAGTAAGTAAAGAGGAGCTAAAAGATGTCCTTTGTGCACATGCATTAACAGTAAGTCAAAGATTATTGTGGACATGAAGAGAGCTGAGACCGAGGTCTTTAAGAAGCACTAAGAGTCACAATTTAAGGATAATTTGTAAGGATTTCTGAAAGCACCTCCCTCTGTCATTGTCTCTCCCTAATTTCATTTGAGCTAGATACCCAGCTGAATTTGAAAAACCTATCAACAGCATATTAGGCAGCCTAAATCCATTTTAAAAACTCCGGTTTACATTTATCAGTGATGCATGGCAGAGTCATAAGAAATATCAGCAAGGCAAATTTAGTCATGTAAAATGAATAGATGTGAACAGGCTGATAGTCCTGAATGATAAGGCAAGGGCCCAAAAGTCACCTTTAAGTTTGGCAGATCTTGGCTTACCACCCGTTCCTTCCCTACTTTAGTCCTGGAAGGCTGTAGTCTGTTAGATGGAGTATTACAAAGACATCCATTGCTTATATAAAATTTAGGGCAGTATGTTCTTGAACCTGAATTCTGAAGCTGAGCATCCTTATTCACAAAAGAGATGGTGACAGGCTAGGATGAATGGGTGCAGACTCCCATTAAAATTCAAGGACTACAAGAAGCATGTGTCTAATACCAGCTTTTATCTAACAGACAGAAAATTCAACTTAATTCTCCATTTCCTTTCCACGTAGACAATCTTCCCTAACCAGAGTATTGAGCAGGTTTCCTCCCCCGCTTTTCTTTTTTTTTGCCAAGCCAGGTCAACAGCCACATCTGTCAGCACAGTACCTCTTATGACCAGGCAGTAAGCAGAGGCTACGTGCTTTACAGCTATTAAAACACAACTAAAAACAACAGGCATGAGAATAAGCACCCCAGATGCAAAAAAGTTTTCCATCTGATTGTCATTCCAAGCCTAGCACATAAGTTCCACAAAACTTCAGATCTGATTTGCTTTCCATCAAGACCTTTTGGCTTTTTTTGCCTGTTACTATAGTTGATTATTAGTTTTATGGAAGGTTTTTTCCCTTTTCCTTCATTGTTGTGTTCTTCTTTTTGAAAAACTAAGGGGAGACATGCCTCTCATGAACACACCAAGGAAAATACAACAAGTGGCCAACCTTTTGATTACAACAAACACAGACCTGTAAATCCACCGTGGTTTTTTTCCCTTTTTCTTAAAAGTAAGGCACAAGACAGCTCTGAATTCTCTTTTCTCACAGTGGATAGAGCAGCAACTCACAGAAGAACATATATTTTTATTATTACCCCTAGGGCAGTAGAAACTTGAAGTCAGACACTTACGAACAATGCACTGGTTTCCTCCAGGGAGCGTTTTCCACCCAGGGCAACAGTACGAATGGAATCTAGAGCCACACACATTTGGCCTGTCACACAGACAAACAAACAAACAAAGGTATATACAAAAATAGAAATCCGTGTAAACAGAGTCCAAAGTTTTATCTACACACAAGGGAAGAAACCAGCCACGTGAAACAAAAAAAAGCCGTGTACAGCAAAGATGCCTAAAAAAATCCTTCCCAAAAGGCAAGAAACCCAGAAGTTCCAGGCTACTTTGTTTTGTATTGGTTCAAATGGTTAGCATAAAGAGGAGAGGCAGACTAGGCAGCAGCAAGCCACGTTCATCCCCGGTGGAACTCCCGAAGCGATGCAAGGGGATGAGTTTGGCTCCGCATTTCTACAGAGTCTTAGCAGTCTTGTTACGAAAACTGGCTTCATGCTGCTGTCTGACACCAGGCGGAAGGGACGACTGCTCATAAGGATCGCGAGGCTAATTCACACGACCAAGAACTCCCCCAAACGTCAGAAAAAACAAATTTTGCACAGCTTCTCAGTAGAAGCCAGAGCGAAGAGAACGTCGAAGCAGCTGAATACTGTTACATGCTCGACTACAAAGCCCAATGCGGTCCCTCTGTTAGCTGTAACGCAGCCCCACACAACGCCTGCTTTTAATACAGCCGCACTAACGAGCGGCCGGTATTTCACAGCCAAGGGCAAGACCCTAAGTCCAATTAGCGGCGGGTTCCTCGGCCACACAGAGGGGCCGCGAGGGAGGCAAGGTGGGCCGAAGGCAAAACCGAAGACCACGGCTTCGGCTTTGAGGCAGGCGGGGGGCGGCTGCCGGGACGGGGCTGCTCGCTGGGGAGCGGGGCTGCGCGCCGCTGCCCGGAGGACCGCCCGCCGGGGCCGGGGTCGGGCGGCAGCGGGGAAGGGCTTTCAGGCTGTAGAAGGCGGAGGCCCGAGCGCGGCGCGGCGCATCCCTACCCGCGGAGCACGTCCTGCTGTCCTCGCCTGCGCACCCGGCCGGCGGCGGCGGCGGCACTGCCGGCCCCGTCCTCCCGGTACGCGGCGGCTGGGTGGATGCCGCCCGCTCCTCCCGCAGGGCGGACCGGCGGCCGCTTCTGTTGCCCGGCTGCTCCCTGCGCCCAGAGCGCCAGGCAGCCCAGCCACAGGAAGCAGGGCTGCACCCAGGGCCACCGCCGTCTCCCCATCCTGCGGCTGTCCCAGTTGGAAACGGTGGAGGCGGCGGGCGGGGAACCGGGGAGAGGTGTGCCTGTCCCGCCCCGCCGTCAGCGGGCACGGCTCCGCTCCTCGTCGGGGGAAGGCTTCAGCCGCGGAAACTCTTTCTTCTCTCCTCCCCAGCCTGCCCTGCCGCCGCGGCCGTCAGCGGGACACGCCGATACCAACGGCGGGCTCCACGTTGCATCCCCCCCCTCCTCTCTCTCCGAAGAAAAAGAGGGGGAAGAGAAGCAGCAGCTAACTCGGCGGGGGTTTTCTCTGCCCCCTCCGAAAAAGGAAATCTCTCAGAACCACGCTGGATTTCCCGAGAAAGAATACGAACAAGAGAGTATTTAACAGCCGCCGCGTCCGGAGAAACGTGCCGAGACGGAGCGAGAGGAAAGCAAACACCCCTGCCAAGCACAAGGGGCGGTTTTACAGCTGGCGGGCGGTGCGGGAGAGGCCAGGAGGCGGAGGCGGGGCCGGTGCTGCGGCGGCGGCCCCGGGGGGAGGGGGCGAGCGGCGCGGCGGCCGCGGGGCAAGGGATGCGGGATGATGCGGATGGCGCTGCCGGCACGGCCGGGCCGGGCTGGGCCGGGCCGAGGGGAGCGGAGCGGGCGCCGCTGCCGCCGCACGCGTGGGGCTGCGGCGGGGGCTGGGAAGAGGGGGCGGCGGGCGAGGGGAGGGGAGCCAGGGGACGGCTGCCGGAGAGCCGGGGGTGGACGGGAGGCAGATGGAGGGAGAGCCGGCCCGAAAGGGAATTCTGCGCCTTCCCTGGGCGTACCCCCCCGTCCCCCCAACCTCTGGGAGCTGTACCATGGAATGTATCCGGTCCCGCCTTAGCGGAGAGACTCGTAGGTAAAAGCCCTCCCCGGAAAAGCAGCTGGGGCTCAAAAGAAAGGTCCAGGTGGAAGGTGCAGGACGAGGCCCGGCCCGGCAGGGCGAAGCCTTGGGACGGACCCTCCACCCGGCCTCGCAAGGGCGCGGAGCAGGGAGCGGGCGCGGGGCCTCGCCGGGATCGGGCACGGGAGCGCCAAGCAGGGGCGTCCGAGGGAGGCGGGAACTCGCTCCGCCTTGGATCGGTTTCGCCTCCTGCGGTGGTATTTCGGTCAGCAAGCTGAGAAACCTCTTCGGAACACTCGAAAAGCACCGGGAGTGGAGAGGCGTTGAACGGCGTTAGTTCGCCGTTTCCTGCAAGGGTAGCTTTTGCAAGTTTGCGCCTTACAGTTTTCCTTGTTTTCCTCTTGCTCTTTGTCTCTACTTAGAGCATCTTAAAATGAAAAAAAACCCAACAAACCCCAAACCCAAACAACCCAGCCTGGCTAGTTTCGTGCTTACTCTCTAAGGCCAAACCCATGCATTTAGCTAGATGTGCTGAATAGTTAGCCACCAGTAAAAGGCAAACAAAAGCGATGAAGAAATGTCCCTGCTGAAAGTCCCCGAGTGCTCCCTGTGGGTCGTCCTGATAACAATAGGACACAGCCTGGTTTTGTCAGCTTTTGAGAAGATTTATCGCTTTGAATTACAGCTCTGCGGTCGAGCGCCTCACCAGACATACCACGGCATACTGCGGCAACCAGCGAACTTCTTTTTGGCTTCTACAGCAAACCAAAAAACATGTAGCAGCTTCTTTTAGCTCTATTATCTGGCACTTCTAGTTCTGGAATGAGAAGCAGGAGCCATGTTTTGTTTTCTCCGAAATAAAACCCGCTGGCTAAGAGGTCATTAAAGCATCCCTTATTCGAGTCACTGCCCGAATTTGATGGTCCAGTGGCTCTAACAGAGGCTCCGTTTACAGATCTATATTCTGATTGATCAGCAGCTGATTTATTTAGATGTGGAAGGTTAGCAAAAATAAGATTGCATGGGAGGGTCTGAATCTCTAAAGGCAAAACCTGGAGAAATTAAGGGAGGTATTTAAGGAAGGCACTATTTAATGGAGACAACTGGGTAGAAGAGTTCAGGCACCTCATGAATATAGGTGAGGTTTGGAATTTTTTCAACACGGAAGCTGTTAAACCTGTTGTCAGTGAGGTGCGCCTAACAAAGGCGGGGGGAGAGAGAAGGATTCCATGCCTGGTTTTGTGAATAACTATCTAAAGAAAAATGCAAAGAATAAGCAGTCAGGCTACAAAGAATAAAAAGGAAAGAACTGATCCGAGATAAGCGTAGGGCCTTGGATATCAGGAAGCACAGAGATAAAGAAGTAATTCCCAGAAGTTAAACAGAGCTACATCTTGAAAAGGCCAGCACAAGAAAATCTAAGGGAAAAAAAAAGATTGGTGATACAAACAACAAAAAAAGGTGAACCAGTTACGCAGCAGGGGCGGGCTAGAAATTAGGGGAAACAAGTTACGGTTCAAAGCCAAGATATATATGTAATTTTTATTGGTTTTTTTTTTTTTACTTTGAAACTGTAGATGCTGAGCGCAGGAGCAAAAGCAAACGGTCAGCAGCTATCAGTGATTCATAAAGTGATTTCTAAAAGTCAGAGTCCCTGATGCTTTCAAACCAGAGGAGGACTAGGTAACACCTTTCTAGAATTTTGAAAGGAACTAGCACACATAACGACAAAACATTCAACAACAGGGAGTCTTAATTCTGATAAGATTGCGATATAAGTGGTCCATAGAAGTGTGTGTACAAATGAAGTACTTGCCAACAAAGCCATCTTCATTAGAAAGGGAAGCATTAATACTTTTTATGGGTACAAGATGCTGATCAGATATCATCTAAAATAATGATTATGTTCTGATCATTCATGTTAGAACAAGATATGTCAAAATTGGAATAGCTGCACATAAAAGCCACTACGGTGGTCAAGGGAAGAAAACGACTGCTAAAGGATTTAGGTTCTTTTGCTAACAGCATTTCTCTTAAAAAAAACAGTGAAGGAAGCTAGTAGAAGGAAAAAAAAAGTACAAAGTGATGATAATTCACATTAGTGCTACAATTAGAGTAGTTTCTTAGATAAGATGGGAATACAGCTCTGCATTAGAAAAAGTCGAACCTAGAACTATACGTACTTTTAGGATGCAACTACATTTCTTCAGGAAAGATATCATAGGCTCTGTCTCCCAGCCCTTAAAAAGCATTTGAATTCGACGATCCCAGAGGTTCCCTCCCATCCTAGTCCCTAGCTGTTATAAAATAGAATAGCTTCTTTCACGGAGGATGCTGTGATACATTGACATCATGTCACTGATGCAGAAGGATGAATAATGTCTACATTGCTCTAGCTGAAGTTCCACTTCAAGTCTGACCAATCCTGATAAAAAGAGTTCAAAGTGTTATATATAGTGGATGTTCAGGAAACATGCAAGTGTACATTTACATACAGAAAATATTCCCAGAGAAAAACTGAAAATGCGGGTTATTTTAGAATCCACATTCTTCCCACGTGCTTGACTTTTTTCCTCCCAAACAAGGATGGGAGTTATTTTTAAGCAAAGCCACTCCTACTATTTTGGCATTTGGAAACAAAGAAAGAATGTGGGCTATTGCTTTGCTAAAGCAAGATCCAAGTAAACTAGACTTCTGGGATGTAAATAATTTCTTTAACTCCTAAAAATGATGTCTCTCAATGGCCACATTTGATTGTCAATTATAAACATTCTTCTCAGCTATTCATTGCCCTGAAGCATTAAAAGCACCCAATGGTAAATGCCTAGATCAGTACAGGTACTAAAAGTACAAATGGCAAAAGAATGTCAGTTTAAAAAACACCACTTTTTTTCTTCTTAATGCTGCTGTCCAAACTGTTGTGTTATTTTCCTTCCACAGCATTAAGAGGAGTTGAATCTATTGTAGACTGGTCCTGTCCTACAGAGAGTTTTCTCTTAAAGTTAATGAGAGAGACTGCAGTATTGGGCCCATCTGCAAGACCATAGAGTGAAAGCAGAATTCACATAAATTACAACACCTACGTGGTGTAAAAAGATATACTTGCCTTAAAGGGCTTTTCAGTAGGATAAGCTTTTTTGGCTTGTCTGGGGTTTTTTGTTTGGTTGGGTTTTCTGGTTGTCTTGTTTCATGGCTAAGACACTACAGTAAAAATGATATAATTACAAACGTGAACTTGTGCTTCTTTACATTTCAGGAGCACGGCCCTATCTTTTCAGGGTTACGTGCCAGACACCAGTTTTAGGACTGTAGCACATGGTGTGGTACAGTCACCAGCTCACAGATCTAAGCACTTGGATATATACAGGTACAGGATGCGGTTTGCTGGTCCTTCCACGTGGATGTACTGGTAGCAAGGGATGTATCTGAGTGCCTGGCCATACCAAGTATAACAGGAAGCATTCAGGTTTGGGGCATCATGAGCAATACTTGCTGCTTCCTCCACGGACAAAAGGCTTGAACAATTCTTTCGAGATGCTCTGATATTATTCTAGATAAAAAGTGGTTCAAATGATAAAAATTGGTTGGAAGGGACCAGAACAAACTAAAAAAATCTAGTGATTCAAGAATGTGTACATATTTTGCTTTTTCTTTCTCCTTTTCTAATTACAGCGCAAGTTCCACCTACACAACTGACTTGTTCTGTAAAAACAAGTTCCTTACTTGTTAGACATATGCATCTTTACAATATTATTTCGGTATGCCTTACTTTGACAAGAGGGCAAATGCTCTCATCTGTCTTCTTACCGTCACTATTTTGGACCATTCCAGACAGAAACATGTTTTTTTAAATGCGGCAGAGAGCACTAAGAAATAGGAAAATACTCGAAGATAT
Organism: Harpia harpyja; assembly: GCF_026419915.1. NCBI lineage: Eukaryota > Metazoa > Chordata > Aves > Accipitriformes > Accipitridae > Harpia > Harpia harpyja. Next base: position 65,001,368 of record NC_068969.1, read on the forward strand.
TAAATGGTGAAGTTATAAAAATGTTGAATGGATGCCTGTGAAGTGCAGTTTGAGCCTTCCTCTTTTTCTTCCACTTTTAATAAAGGAAATTACAAAATACCTGTCGATTCTCAATAGACCCTAGGCTCCCACATACTAAATCCTATGCAAAACGGGCCGGATTGGAACTCGGGTTCTGTAAGAACTGAGGCATCTTACTGCACTCCTATCTGTATGCTGATGACTCAGTAAAAAACACTCATTTCTGATAAACTGTTTTCCTTCAACCAATCTAACATGTCATCCTGTCTTTCTGACATCTTCCTGTGAATGTTAGTTGTTGTGTTAAATAAACATTGTAAATATTGAGATTTGGGACTTGTCGTCTTAAGCCAGTCCTCCTCTTTCTCTATAAAAAAAAATCCCAGACCAATACAAATCCTGTAAACTTTCTGTTGCTCAGCTTTGTAACTTCCATATCGTCCTTTACTACATCCTCCCTCTCCCTGGAAGCACACGTTCCAGCTGCAACTTCTACCCAGATAAAAAACTGGTTCTGTGTGTCTAATTTTGCACCTTACTTATTGCTGTCTCCTCCTTTCTGGCCTTACCTGATACAAACCTCTCTGAGATTACTGCTGTCAGGAATATCTCTTAACTACAGAAGCTTGCTCTCTCTGACTCTTTTCAGCTGTTCCCTCTTCCCCACTGGATCTAATGCCTGCTCCCTATCTTCACCTTTTCAGTCAGGGCCAAATCTTCACTTGTTGTCTTTCTCTGGTGTCTTCACCACAGAAACATTTAAAAAGTATTTCTGGAAAAGACGTTGGAAAGTAATGAGGTTAATCCTCTCTGTTGTAAAGCAAAAAAAAAAACCCCAACAAAACAAACTGCAACCTGTATCGTACAAATTGACCATTTAACCTGTGTCTCAAGTACAGGGCTGCAGGTGATCTGCTACAGATGCCATTCATTTAATACTAGAAAGTTTTCCAAACATCCAATAGGAATCCTACTGTCTGCATTTTAAACAGCTCCCCCCAATTCACATGTTTTTTCCAGCATCTTCGTACATCCTTCATGCTTAAAGAGTATCATTCTGTCCTTTTTTTTGTTCTTCTCTGACTAAACTGCGTGTGTCTTTTTTCAGCCTTTCCAGATCTTCACTTGTTCTTGTTGCCTTGTTCGTTCTGCTGGGCTGACTTCCTTCTTCAAGTGAGGTGCTCAAAGCTCAGTTCTCTGGCTGAGACTGTGCCCAACCTGATCAGGGAGGAGGGAGTAATTCGTTTATCTTCCAGCCTAAAATGAGTAATGTTTATAGACTACAGGGTGCTTGTATTTTTCAAAACAGTACTGATGTTATTACTCACTTTAACTTATAGTATTCTATAATACTCCAATCTCTTTCTACAAGAGTGCTACCTAAACAGTAAAACCACCTGCATTTCAATTTATTGAGCTGTGTACACTTTTTTTCCTTTTTTACCTTTTGTTTTTTCTTTGTGCCCTTTATATTGTCACTTGATACAAAGTCCCTTACATATACTACATATAGATCAATCATCCTGCAGAGCTGCAGGTTTATCATTTATAAAATACAAAATTATTTTGTCAGTAGTTTCAAAGTAATGCTTTCATTGCAGATGAAAAAAAGAATAGTATATGTTGACTGAGGCATATTGAAAAGAAAAAATGAAACCATTAAGTGGAGCTTATAAAATAAAACCAGGAAGATACTTAAGACGTAAGACAACAATTTGAAAAAAACAAAAAAGCCACCACAGTGCTGAAACATAAGGGAACTGTTCTACACAGCTAAACAAAAAATCTTTCAATGCTACAAAACTTCAGCTATAAAAAGATAACCTAGTTTTGAATGTCTGATTCTTGAGAAAATTAGTCATAACTTTAAGATGGCAGCTACTTTACCTTTATGATACGTATGAAAATGTAAACAAGGCAGAATATCTTAACACATCATTCCAGGACTGATTTGACCATTTTGCCTGTAAAACCTCATATTATTTGGGAAATTCTATTTATTCACCATCCCTGGAGGTATTCAAAAAGCGAGTGGACAGGGTACTCCAGGGCATGGTTTAGGAGGCATGGTTAATGGTTGGACTTGATGATCTTGAAGGTCTTTTCCAACTGAAATGATTCTATGATTCTATGATTCTATGATTCTATGATTCTATTATTTATTTATTTATTTATTTATTAGCATGGGAGAGGTAGGGTGGACCACTCTGTGCTGATTTTTCTTTTTTTTAGGTGAGAAAAACCAAAACAGAAATGTGCCTAATTCAGACATCTCGTCTATCAATCAGAAATGAAATCCAAAGCTCCAAAATCTACCATTAGACGGAAGGAGTTGAGGGAGGAAAAAGAACCAGATTTTATGTGCAAGAATTAGCAATGGAAATAAGATCTCTCTCTATGTCTTAAATGAAGTAGGGAGTTGAAGCCATTCCCTGGTAGAGCTCAAACACCTCAGTGTCTATTTTAAAATGAGTCAAGTTAAATAAAACATGAAACACAACAGAGATTCTTGGATATTCTATTTTGTCTATGAAAAAAAGCATATGGCTGCTGCAGTACTTCCCAGATTCCAGGAAGTTGTCTATAGTTATAGTTATTTTGATTTGTCTTCATTCTAGAAACTCTACCCTGGGGACTCTGTAGGTGGAGCACATGAAAGGGCTGTTATTCAAGAGAAGTTTCATCTGGCATTAAACCCTGGACTACATGGTTTTAATTATTTAAATACATTAATAATTTTATAGCTGTATGATTTAAAGTAGGGTTTTTTAATAGGTTCTTTTAAACATCATTTTCTGACTCGGCTTCTCTTTAACAACATCTTCAGAAACAGAAGATTCAAGTATCCTAAATCTCACTGAGATGACATGTTCAAGTATATATTCCTCTAGCTATTCATCTGTCTAAAAGCATACATAATATTTATTATGCAGTATGTTAACAACATTTCCACAGTTACTTTGTGCACAAAGGCAGTTTTCTTTGTCCAAACCAGTGGTGAAGTTGTAGGAGTTGCTGCTACAAGCACACGAGTGTTGCACCACAAATTAGGAGTCTGAAAAACTAGAGATCATGTTTAACATGATCTGTTCTACATCTCAGTGCTTCTGCATGCCCACATGAAGATAAAGTTTTAACTAAAGACAACAAGGTTGAACTGGGAGAGTATTTAAGAATTGCAGCCAAGTTTCAGTTCACCTGAATTCCACCATTCATGTGAATGGTGCAGTGTTGTACTGACTGCTACTCTGGCTGCATCACCAATTAAGCCTATATTCTCTCTTTTTATTAAATATTACTTCATCTGCGGAATCACAAAAGTAAAGCAATCTTGACAGAAGTCCCAAGAATCTCTGATAGGCCCCAAACTAAGCAGTAGCATTATCTAAATAAAAATAATTCTTAACAAGAAATTAATAAACAACAATTTTCTGTTCTGTTTGTTTTGTGGTTGTGTTCTCTGATGGACATGAGATCATTGTTTTTGCATACTAGAACAAAACTTTATTTTTACCAAATTAAAATAGGTCTATGGAATATAAATACAGGTAGGCTTTGATTTGTTGTAAGACACATGCAAATGTTAAGTTGCTAAATTACTATCATGGCAGTTCCTTTCTTTAGGCGCATACCTATGAAAGGCAAAGCTGGTAATTTTCACTCAAGTGCAAATTGGAACAGATGGGTGCCAAATTTATGTAAGGTTCAAGTCAGCATAATCTTGATATATAAACCTCTGATTGTTATTCAGGAGATTTAAAAAAGGTCCGTGCTCAAAATACATAGAGAAATAAATAGCTATTATATATTATATTATGAAAGTCTAGTATATATAATATTATATAAAACATTATATATATATAAAATATATATTATCATTATGGAATGCTTCAAAAGTCAGTGATGGCACTACCTATACTAAGAACAATTCAAACTTCGCTTTAACTTACTTCAGCAGCACTATGCCAGCATATTGTAATTATGGCCATGTTATAAACAGCCCTTCATATAGACTGATGGAAGGAAACAGTTCATACAGCAATGCAAATTCCGTAAGAAAACTGGCAGTCAGAAGAAATGTTTGTCATGTGCCTTTCCAAAAAGAAGGATTTTTCTGAGTGTACTGATGGTCTCAAATCCAGCTGTAGTGCCTGGAAATGTAGGTATGTGGTTTGGTGTACACCCTGCTACACGCAGCCTTTTAGATATCTAAAGCTTCAAGGGCTTAAAATGCTATGAAACTGTCTGCTTTTATTTTTGTTTTCTTAAAAATATAATTTTTGTCTTTTTAAGTATTAGACCCTAAGGTACAATCAGTCCTGATGTTTTTATTAGGTAAAACAAATCTGGACTCAAGATTATAGACTCTAGGTTTGCAGTCACATGAATCTCAATGTATTAGGGAGAGAAGCCATGCTAATTCCATACAGATGTGCTGTTGCATTCCTGTAAATTTTCAGACTGAAAAGGAAATGCTAGTTACACCCCTTTCCCCTTCAGCCTACGGTAGAACATTTCACAGATTGCATATGTGTTTTGCATTCAGAGAAAAATAGTCATTGATCTCTTTGACCAGATACTCTGTTTTTAACTTGCCATTGGAATTTTAAAATCAAAAACCTGTCTGCTAATTCAAGCATCATGCCTATGAGATATATATATATATAAACAAGATAGGAAATTTAGCCTTTGGGCCTCAGATTATTTTTCAAGATGCACACACAAAAATATGAACAGCTTTATTCTCTTAGATGTTCTCCTTTGCTTAGGAAGAAAGCATATGTATATTTTTATAGATGTGCAAATATACAAATATGGTTTTATATATGTACAATGTAAATATCTTTTAGAAGGACTTGGTATCAACTTCCCAGTTAGAGCTAAGAAAACCGAACCAAGAAAATGTGATAATACTTCCCTTAGCCTAGAATGTATTTTGCACAGAATAACAGCAAAGACTTCTAAGACTACCAGGATAGAGATTTTCAGACCAGCAGCTAAAACCAAGCGACATTCTCCACTGATTTCCTTTGGCACAGACCTTAGACACTTTCAGTAGAGGAAAATATGTGTGAATATGACAGTAGAAAACAGCCAATATCCGTCTTCCCAGCCTGAGAAAATTCATAGACCCAGCCAGAGATGGGAATGACTGGAATAATAGAAGAAGGGCAGAACATGCTGGTTTGGGTGAACCTGTTAAAAACTTTTCAAACTGAAAAGTCACCTTTGCACGTCATAGTCCAGTTTTGAAAGAAGGCAGATTTCAACAGTTTCTTTGTTCAAAGCATTTGTCCTTCCATGCTGTGTACAGGATCTCGCCAGCGATGGCTGTGCTTCAAGAACTGGTTACACGATTCCTGTTTGTAAACATAGTGTAGTAAAACTTCTCTTAAATCACTGCTCAAGAGACTCACAAAGGTCTGTTGCCAAACAGATCTTTAACTAGCAGTCAAACACAATTTGTACTTGAACTCGTGAGGATACTTCAGGCCACTTAGAATGTGGTTGGGGTGAGGACGGGCACCTACTCACGCAGCAGATCCTCTTTGTCGTTATAGTTTAACGCAAATGCACTGCATTATAAAATACCTTTTTATTATGTTGTAGTTCAGTTATCTTTATTGAAACAATGCTGTTGTGGAAGTGTTTTCTAGAATCATCTTTTTAGCCAGGTAATGCCAAAGGCAGAAGGAACACAACCTCTACATAATATTCTTGAAGTTCAACAACTTACAAATCGTCTTTTTTTCTCCGTAATCTGTTGGCTGATATCTGTTTATCAAGTGACTTGAGTTGAGTGTCATTCAAGATCATGTTAACTGTAGAACAATTCTGCTACTCTTTACAATTGCTGCTGTTTATTATATTATTACAGTGACATCTAGGGGCTTTATTAATGGATCAGGACTGTGTTCTGCAAGCACAGGATAAACACACAAATTAAAGTTTCTTGATAGAAAAATATTACGATCAATATAAAGGAGGCAGGAATTATCTAGGAGAGACTCCACAGAAGAAATATTGGTAAGCTTGACAGTTAGATTCATTATGCATGTGGCAGAGCTGTTTACTAAAAAACCTAGAGAGATATGAATGAGGGGGAAAAAAGGATGCTTTACAGATACCTTCAGGATTGATTTTTCCAAAGAGGAAAAAGAGCAAGGAAGATGCAGAAACATATCATGGTTTTAAGCATGCTTGTCTATGAAGGTTTGTTCCACAGGCCAGACAAGAGTCAGTCTCTTGATCCCAAAGAGGAGTGACTACAAGAGTCTTAGAAAGTAAGATCACATAACCTATATTTGATATAATAGAGGATGTGGAATCAGGGAAACCATGGAAGAAACTTATCTTTGTATTAGCAATCTGGACATACATTGCATTTCAAAGCACTAGGCAAAGAGTGGATATCACTGGCGGATGAGATGACAGCCAGAACAAGACTTTTAGACATACAGGTGGAACATCATATGCAGTGCAAATTATGTAAATTGCCAGTGATGGTGAGAGTATGGGCCTGAATGACAGGCAGGGTGGCAATCCTACTAAAAATAGTTAAGAGAAAGGAGGTGGGACAAACATGAGGCTAAGTTTTATTTTCTCCCTGCAGACCTTGCACTAACAGCCTCATTTCCAAGACAACAAATGAGAGAAACAGTCCCAGATTTAATTTAGAGGACAAAGACTTCAAGTAAATGTGCAGACTAGAACCAAAAAGGAGACTATAGCTTCAGTTCTTTGGAAAAGTGATAATCTAGAGATAAAGGACAGAGCATGGAAAAAGAAGAAATCCAGAAACAGAGTTCTGAGGTTTTCAAATAAAGTTGGAGGGCTAAAGAGTGCATTTTATCTTATTTCATTTTATCTCAGGTACCTTAATCTCAAAAATTTTAAGATTCATGTTCACCAATCATTCCGCAAATCAGATGCAGATATTATTTTTTTGAACAATCTTAACGCTGTAAGATGATGCCTGAGTATAGCCAACTCTCTTGACAGGCAGCAAATTATTCTCAAGACTAAAACATTTGGCACTTGCTATATTTGCTATCTCAGCATATCCTCAACTGCATCAATATAACATCAAACTCTTTTGTCCCATTTTGACAACAGAATTAGGAAATTAACATTAGGAAAGAGATCTTACAGTTGTTATTCAGAAGTTAATTTAGTCTGTAAATGAGTTTCAGTAATGGAAGATACTTTACGAAGAGTATGCAATACAAATGTCTCTCATAAATTTCACTATGTGGCTTCAAAGTTAGACGCCCAGTTTAAAATAGTCCTTTCTGCTCCCTCCAGTACCAAGGGACCAATTCATGGCTCTAATCCTAGATACTTCTCATAGGATAGTATGCCCCCTGTCCCCCCTGACCCTGTACCCTTTGTGACTCATTACTGGCTAATTTGGAACACACACCTGAGCAAGAGCAGATTAATCCTCTCCATGCTTCATAAACAGTATCAGCCATCTAGAAAAGCATCTCAGTAGAGAATTCAGAAGATAACAAGAAATAAGGAAACAAAACAGCTTTTTTTCCCATTAATTTGCTTTCAAGATAACAGTGATGTAGCCACATTTTTAAAGAAGGGGGTTTTTTTGGTCATTTTACAATAATATCTTTAAGAAAAAAAAAAATCTTCTTTTCTCCTAATTAAGCACATCAAAAAACTGCAGCCATACCAGATTAAAATGACCCAGGCAAAGATGAGATGCTAACCACAAAATATTCAGGGGATAAAATAAATAGTCCAAAGGACCTAAACATCATCTCATGGGCAACTTAAATAAGCACATTGTAACTTGCATTATCACCTCAAAAAGGGAAGTTGTACTCTATATCCTGGAATATTTTCCGTCCCACATTTGTAACATTCTTTCAGTTAATTACAGGTATAATGAAACTTTTAGTCTTATTCAGCACCCTGTGCTCTTTTTAAAATGAAATTGGGCAGTACTATACTAACAGGACTCCTCCCTCTCTCAGCTTTGTATTTGCTAGGCTGCTGAAATTATCAGGTGCCTTCCAGAGCCCCAGCTGAGCCATTTAAACACTGCTATAACCTCCCTATTCTCACCAGGCTTTTGTATGTAGGCTCACACAGAAATCTTATATCGATATGATTACCTCCCACAGTCTTTCTGATTTGTGCTCTCCCAAGCACAATTCTCATCCTGCTGTACGGTCTAGATGCTTTGTATCTAGATGTCATGCAGCATCTGATCACATGCAATCGAGGCTGTTACCTGACCAGCCGTGAAAGTATCAGTACCAGTCCTTAGTAGGTACCGGCCTTTGCAGGGCTTCACTAGAGAAAATAAACTTCAGAGTAATATGCAGTAAAAAAGTCCCATTAACACTGAATTTTGAGATCCTTTGGTTGGCCAAGTTTAATCCATATACTATGCTTTATAGATACTACATTTTGTTAAATCTTTTGATCAGAATTACGCTGTATGACATTAGATGCCTTATAGGTGCTGAAATATTACACATGCAGTTACTTTTATTCATCAGTTCTGCAAAATATAGTGCTTGACAAAGTAAGTTTTCCACATAAAAATATCAATTAGAATTACTTATATAGTGTGTATATACAACTATACTAACTATTAGTTATATCACCAAGGAAGTCTTCGTTGTTTGAAATATGTATCTTCTGCTAAATAGCTTACTTTCAGTTAACTCTTAAACCTGTAATCCATTGGATTGTATGCTCTGATGGCCTTTTAGCAGTATTGACTTAACATTTTTTCCACATACCTGGGCTTTCCCCACTCTTTCAGCGTAGCAGAAGTTACCGTGTTGAAACTTTCAGGTACAACTTGTCTGAAACATCTGATTTGAAAAACTTCTTTAGCAGATGATATTTAATATCTCTCTCTATGTTTTGTTTGAGTGAACAATACCTCACCACTGCATATCATCTCTATTTTTTCCCCCCTTAAAGGACAGTCCTCCCATTTGTCATCTCTCTAATACTGCCAGGATTTTTCTATTACTGATGAAGTCTAAATTTCCCCCTGTTATCTCTAGCTTTTGCCATAAATATTTTCCCTTAAACATCAAATTCATACTCCGTAATGGCCTTTTCCTCTGTATTTCTATCAGTATAATCTGTGTCTTATCATATTACCCCACTAAAACAACACCTAGATGCTGAAAGCAACACATTGCGGGGCAAGATATGTCTTTTGAAGGGTACCAGACCCAGGAGACTTATCCTGGCTTAGCAACAGAATTTTACATAAACCTAGCATAAAACCTAGAGAGCAGCAAAAGCAAGGCAAAACCCAACTCAACCCAACCCAAACTACCAACACCCCAAACAACCAGCCCCTCACATTTGTTTCTAATAGTTTGCCACACCCCTCACTGAGTCTTGAGAATCCTCAGCATCCCTCAGCCAACAGACAGCAGATTCACAAGAGTTCCAGGACCTACTTTGTCCCTCCCATATGCTTAAAGGTTTCTCATTAGTTTCCTTCGTGTCATTTCAGGGCTTGCCATTCCTTACCATAGGTGGGCTAAGAAACAGGGAATCATTCTGTACTTTGCTAGGTTCTTTCTTACTATCTATGATTATAGAAAATAATTATTGAAGACTATCAGAATAATTAAAAAAAAATCAGAATCTTACTGCTGTTAGATCTAACAAAACCTACAGAAGAAAATATGGTAGGTGACACTAAAAAACCACATGGCTTCGCCTATGATTTTCCCATGTGTTATATATATAGAATACATACAATCTTCTAAAACTCTTAAAATGTTCTTTCCTAGAAATCCAGCATCATTTGAGGGAGAAATTCAAACAGCAGCACAAAGGTCCTTCTCTTTCTTTTTATGAATGCATTTACTTGGAGATATCCTGGAAGGTCCTAGACAGCTTGCTTTCAGCCTCAGTGGCAGAGTTTAACTGACTACTCTTGACACAGTTGTTGATGACCTTGGCTGATGGGGGTGGGGGGTGAGGGTGAGGAGGGAGTCTCCATTTCAGAGTGGGAAGCCTGCCAGTGAATGGCCTTAGCTAAGCCTAATCTCCTGGAGGATTTTATTTGTTATCCAACTGTGGTTTTAGCAGGTGTTTTCATACCAGGTACAAATTGCTTGCATTTATTTTGCATGCATTTTAAGTAACTTTCTATTATTTTGCTTACTACGTTTTTGTACGTCAGTCTTATTTCTCCTGTAGCTTCCAAAACCTCTTCACAAGAATCTAATTTTCCAGGATTACTGCCACCAGTCTACATTCTTCTTTCTTAGTATCTTTAACAACCTTGGATAAAACCCATCTGTACATCAGGATTTATTGGTTTTGAGTCATTGCAACTCATTTATCACTTCTGTCTTACTGACCTCGAAATCATCCAAGATAGTGAGTGCACAGCCAGTTCAGATGAGATTTCATTACTGCGTTCTGTCTGCAGTAACTGAATTCAGAAACTGTGAATAACTGTCCTGAATATATAAACTTCAGTAGAGAAATATGCATACATGGTGGAGAATCCCACGTCTTCAGTTTTACACAAGGCAGTTAAGCTTGTGGGTGTGGGGAGGAGAGGGTCTTTCTGAGCAGTAATTTCCAATAGCTTTAGGTTACTTGTTACTTTAAATTAAACATGCATAAGTTTTTAATGTCTTATGTCTACTTAGGTGTAAAAAATGCTAGTAGTTTGACTTATCACCTGCTTTAGAGGGATAGGCCTTTGTTGCCTTGGTATTTCTGTCCTCCAGAATCCTAGAATATGCTTTTCTTGAGGCTCAGTTGGCTAAAGTTTTGAAGAAATACAGAGTCAAAATACGAGAGACGGAACTTTTGCAAGCAGTTGAGAGGGGCAGCTGGTGATGTTGCATTATGGTGTGAGCTACAATGGTGCTGAGCACCTTCGTTTCCTTGCCAGTGCTGCACTTCACTGCTGAGCTGTGACCACTGATGGGTGCATTCTCGTATTAGAGCTGGGCTATAAATTTATGTGTTTAACAGTCTCAAAATGCAAAAACTGTTTCCATAGGAGGGAACTTCCAATTCAGTGTAGACTGCAAAAGTATCTCTACTGCATATTACCCCGTAGTTCCATGCTATTAATTTATGGTATCACATGACTTTTAACTGTGATTGTAAAGGGTCAAAATGACAGATCTGGAGATTGTAGTCCTTTATTAAGTCCTTGCGATGGTAAAACTCAGCACAAGTTTCTGTATGCTAGCCTGCTCATATGATGCTCTTGTTCTAGAGGGTCCACTTCTGGTAGTGAGAGAATAACTCAGTTCCCTTCAAAAAGCAGAGAAGAAACAGTGGTAACAAGTAGTAACAAAAGGGCACAGGCCTGGGGAGGGGGGGCAGGCGCGGAGAAAAGAGGTGAGGTCATCTGCTCCATTCTTCTGCCAATGTAGAATGCAGTTCCTAAGTATTTTCTACTACTTTGTGAAGTTTAGTTTTTATGTCTGGATTTTTTGGTATTTCCACTGAGACTGCCGACATGAGCGTGTATTAATGCCAGATCTGGTGGTAGTTTTCTGCGTGCTGTGAACAGTGGACTGGAGCAGATTCCACCAGGGAAAAAGCATGGTCTAACGGCCCCAGCAGCGAAGGGTGTGTGAGGCACCATACAGCACAAACACCGTGGCTACATATGTGGTGCAGGATAATGTGGCCCCCAACACAGCACCCAGCTTTGAGACAGGTAATATTACTGGCTTGGGTTTCCTGTGAGTTCTTCTAATCGTAATTAAAACTCACACTGTATCCACTCCATAATCAACTTGAAATCCTGCTAAGAAAGGATCTTGTGTACCAACTTCAGCCTACCAAGGTGTACAGCATTCAGTATTTCCTGGGAAAAGAAGAGCTGGCACACAGTTATGGTGAGATTGCAAATAGGTAATTCAGTCTTTGCTTAAGAGAGCATTACCAGCATACTCTTCACGGTTATTGAAAGCTTGCTCTTCCTGTAAGAATCATCTGTATCTGGAAAGAGTAACCCCCCCCAAATACACTTTGGTTACACCAGCCACTAAGAGGACAGTTCTCTCCAGCATAATTCATTATCTCTACTTGAAAGACAGGCAGCGATGGGAAGTGATACAATTACCCTTTTTTGTTGTGACTGAAAAACACATGCCAGTGGTAGTGCAGTGATTTCAACCTTCCTAATGATGTAAGGTGAGAGATCACAACATTAATGTTTTAAGGGATATAGCCTAATGCAAACATATAAAGTTTCTTCTGCTGCAAAGAACTAGAGAAATCTGTCTTTTTTGAGCAGAAAAAAACAACACAGAAATATACATAAGTTCAGTCTTTCCAGAGGGGAAAAAAAAAATCAGGAGGAAAAGCAATTTAAAGTCCATTTATGGAAAAGCTTTGCAAGGCAGTACTTATTCAACAGAGTCATCAAATCTGTCAGATTTATTTAAATAATTCTTTTTTCTGTCACATTCTGATTATCCATTCTCAGACATGCAGCTTTTTGCATGTTAATCCCCTAACTGGTCAATCTTGCTCACCTTACTATAATGATCTACTTATAATAATTCACTTATCATTGGACCCTTTGAAAGGCAGGATTTTGCTATTTTACATTCAATATTTACAAAATACAGGCTTAAAAATGCAGTATTGTAGTTAAATATACTTTCTCTTAGAGAACTTCCATAAGAATACTATGCCATGCTTGGGATAACCTGTTTCCTTTTGCTCCAACTAGGGCATTGACCAAATGGATGCAAAGGAAAAAAAAATCGAGATTATCTAGAACCCAGAGAAAGGAGAATGAAAAGAAATGAATGAAGGAAAACTGAGCAAAAAGAATAAATCAAATAAATTATTAATGAAGCAGATTAACAGAAGGGAAAAATATGAAAAAAGATAATACAAAAATCTAAAACATTCAAAAAATGTCAGAGAAAACTTGAAACAATATATATATTTAAGACAGAAGGAATAAAAAATAATTGGTGAGAAATTGGTAGTGTCTTGTTCAAACAATAGACATTGAAGCAATAATGGGGGTTTATGTCAACATTTTTAAGCTTATTTGTATTTGTGATCTATTTCTTAATTTCCTGTCATATTTCTCCACTCCTTGCTTGTTTTATATTCGTTATACATTATTTCCTTTATCGGAAGTCTGCTACTTTTATGTCCTTTCTTTGAGAGTTAGAGGAAACTTGGGTTAACTGCACATGGGAGAAGATGGGAGAGATAAGTTTTGTGGTCTTGTTAAAATATTAAGTTCAAATAATGGCCCTGAATGGCAGGGTTCAAGGGGTTGTAGTGAATGGGGCTACATCTGGCTGGTGGCCAGTCACCAGTGATGTTCCTCAGGGCTCAATTCTAGGGCCAGTTGAGTTCAATATTTTTATTAATGATCTGGAGGCAGGAGTTGAGTGCACAGTTGTTAAGTTTGCTGATACCAAACTGGGAGGTGTTGTTGACTCCCTCATAGGACAAGAGGCCTTGCAGAGGGATGTAGATACATTGGAGCACTGGGCAATTATCAGTGGCATGAAATTTAACAAGAACAAATTACGGCTTCTGCACCTTGGCTGGAGTAATGCCAGACACAAGCGTAAATTGGCAGAGGAATGGCTGGAGAGCAGCCCTGTAGAAAGGGATCTGGGGGTGCTGGTGGACACTAAGCTCAATATGAGTCAGCAGTGTGCCCTGGCAGCCCTGAGAGCAAACCGCATCCTGGCACACATCAAACACAGTATAAACAGCCGGTCAAAAGAGGTGATTATCCCACTGTCTTTAGTGCTGGGGCGGCCTCCCCAGTTTCCTGAGGAGGGGAGGTGGAGAGGGAGCTGCTGATCTCTTCTCCCTGGGATCCAGCAACAGGACACGTGGGAATGGTTCAAAGCTTCGTCAGGGGAGGTTCAGACTTGACGTTAGGAAGCATTTCTTTACCGAGAGGGTGGTCAAACACTGGAACAGGCTTCCTAGAGAGGTGGTTGATGCCCCATGCCTGTCAGTGCCTTAAAAAGAGGCATTTGGACAATGTGCTTAATAACAGGCTTTAACTTTGGGTCAGCCCTGGAGTGGTCAGGCGGTCGGACTAGACGGTCATTGTAAGTCCCTTCCAAATGGAACTATTCTGTTCCGTTCTGTTCGGTTCCGTTCCGTTCGGTTCCGTTCCTTTCCATTCCATTCCCTTCTAAATCAATGCGTGCGAAATCTGCGGAACTGAAGGGAACCAGGAAGTGGTCTTCTGGCATTGTAGCTTACGGAAGCTGTTGCACCTTTGGAATCCTTTGCTACCTTTCCCGCCGGCAATGCTTTCTCTTGCGGGACTTCAGCGAGCATCCCTGCATGGGCTTGTGACAGCTGTGCTCTGGGTGGTGGCCATCAGGTCTTGCAGGCTGACCTCCAGGCTCAGGGATCCCACCTCCTCTCTGGGCAACCCACTCCAGGGCTTCATGATCCTCACGGGGATTTTGGTTTTGGTTCCTTATCTCCAGCCTGAACCTCTCGAGTTTCAGGAGATGCCACCATCTCTCACCCTCCCACCAGGCAGGGCTGGGAAGAGCCTGCCCCTATCCCCTTGATGCCTTCCCCGTGGGCACCGGCGTGTGCTGTGAGGTGCCCTGACGCCTTCTCTGCTCCATGCTGAGCCAGCCCCAGCCCCACAGACCCTCCTTGCCTCCCCTGAGCCCCTCCGGTTTGTTGGCCTCCCTCCTGCCCAGGACCCCCAGTGGCATGTAGTGCCCGGATGAGGCCTGATGGGTGCTAAGCAGAGGCAGATCACCCTTGTGCCTTCTGGCCAGGGGAGAAAGAGAAGAGAAAACCCGTGAGAGCGAGCCAAATGCTGCCTGTGGCCCCCCCGTGGGAGGAAGCAGGGGAGCACGGAGGGCTGGCCAGCAGTGCTGGGGTGTGGGCAGAGCCTGTGGGACTTTGTCCTGCAGCCTCCCGGGGAGGCACGAGGTGTTATCCAGTGAACCCTCTTGCCGTATGCGCCTGGAGACGTCTGCCCTGGCCAGAGCGACCTGACGGGGCCCTGGGAAGACATGGCTGAGGCCTCGGTGACTGGCGTGAGACACTGATGCTGAGCACAAGATGAGAGATGAGGGGATGGAGCGGGCAGCGGTGTCGTGGTAACTCCAGATGTGGGGCGAGTGCCGTGGGTGAGGATGGCCTGTCGTGACATCCCCAGCGATGGACGGTGAAGTCCCCGAGTGATGCGTTCTGGTGTCACCGAGGGATGGACTGCGAAGTCACTGAGGCGTGGATTGTGACCAGGTGTCCCTCACTGCTTATACTTGGGCGACGAGTCTCAGCCAGCTGGCTCGTGCTCACACTCCAGCTGAGCAAGTTCGTGAGGTCTGGAGTGTTGAGCGAGGCCTTTGGTACTGGTGTCGTGCTCGGGGAGCTGTTCGTTGCAGCTCTCCGTGTCCAACCCCAGAGCCGTCAAAGGATTTTCCCCAGCCCGGCCCTGCCAGGTTCAGGCAGCCGGGGCACCCAGGAGGCACGCTCGCAGCAGCAGAGGTGAGCTGGCTGGGGACACCTCAGCCTGGGCAGCTGGGAGGGTTTCCTTCTTGAGGGACCTGGGCACTTCTTC